>NC_092138.1:34412852-35662852 GCF_043159975.1 Macaca nemestrina
ATTTGTCTTTTTATTATTGAGTTGTAAGAGTTGTTTATATAGTCGAGATGCCTGACTTTTATCAGAAATATGACTTGCAGATCTTTTCTCCAATCCTGTAGGTTCTTTTTATTTTCTTGATGGTGCGTTTGATGCACAAAGTATTTTAATTTTGATGAAGTCCAGTTAATTTATTTTGTCTCTTATTGCCATCCTTTTGGTGTTGTATTTAAGAAATGGTTAAGAAACTATTGCCTAGCCCAAGGTAATGAATACTCCTGTATTTTTTTTTTTTTTTGCGAACTTTATAGTTTTAGCTCTTACAGCTACGACTTTGATCTCTTCTGGGTTAAGTTTTCTGTGTGATGTGAGGAAGGGGCCCAACTTCATTCTTTCACCTGTGGATATCCAGTTGTTCCAGCATCTTTGTTGAAATGATTATGCTTTCCTCATTGAGGAAATTAACCATAACTGTGTGGTTTATTTCTTGACTCTCTTTTCCATTGATCTATGTGTTTAGCATCAGTGTTTTTAAAACTCCATAGATGATTCCATGTGCAGTTGAGATTGAGAACCATCTGGCCAGAGTGGGGAGTTTGGCTGGTTTGACTGGGAGACAGTACAGTGCGAGGTTTTTGTAATACTTCACTATAGGTGTGCAAACCATCATTCTTCACTAAGCCAGTGTTCCCTAACCTTGCCCAATGAGAATTGCCAGGGATTCTTGTTAACAATAGATTTCTGGCCTCTATGAACTGGGGAGCACAGGGTCTGGTGGAGGGTAGGAAGGGATCAGCTTTGTGTGTGGCCTATGATTCTGGGTTCTTCCATATGGATATGGACACTTCGTACCAGTTGCAAATTCACGAGAACCTTCAGGAACCTGTGTATTTAATGAACTGTTCAGGTGTGTCTTATGATCAGGCTAGCTGAGGTGATGCTAGGTCTGCCAGGCAAGACCATTAGAAGCCTGTGTACCTGCACTGCGGTTCATCCACAGAATTGCTCTTCCCAAGGTACTCTTGGAGTGATGCCATCACCCTGTGATGATGCCATTGTCCTTGTCATGTTTACTGTGCACACTTCCCCGGCCACCTTATTTAATATTGCCTTCTGCCAAATTTGTACAAATACTGTCATACCCACAGTTCTTCCCCATCTCTGTTGTTTGCTTTGTTTACATTACATAGCACTTTTCAGGAATAATTAATTCATTTATCTTGTCTCTATCTACACCACTAGATTGAAATCCTCATGAGGGAAGGATTTTTATTTTTAATTTTTTTCATTTGAGTGCAATATTCCAAGCACCAACAACAGTGCCTAGCATACAGTACGCACTTGATAAATATTAAGTAAATGCAAAGGTATTATTAGAGAATAATAGAGACTTGTCTATTTCAGCATCAGTAGTCATTGTGCTTGTTTTGTATGTCATGGTGCTGTGAATCATGGAAATAGGTGTTTCTGTCTTTGTATAGGCCACTCAAAAATCATTGCCTAAGCCAGGTATGGTGGCACACCTGTAGTCCCAGGTACTCAGGAGGCTGAGGTGGAGGATTGCTTGAGTCCAGGAGTTTGAGGCCAGCTTGGGCAACATAGTGAGACCTCGTCTCTTTAAAAAAAAAAAGAAAAAGTCATCACCATATTTATGTCCATTTTCTGCTAGGTCTGAACTAAATGACTTATGTGTCATGTGCTAACTTCTAACCTTTCCCCCCTCCCCGGTTTAATTTATCTTGCTGTATTGTGTGTGTCTCTGCAGACTATCTCAATCTTCTTTGGAAACTGGCTGGCTGAAAAGAAGTACTATTTAATCAGATTTGATGAGAAGTTCTTAACTTCAGCTCTCTAGGTCTGGCAAATTAAAACCTTGGATTCTAGATGGTAGAGGATAATTTTTTTTTAATGAATTGCTTTTTATTTATTTATTTATTTATTTCCTTTTTAGGATAGAATTTTTGCGGCATTTGAAGAGCTTTTTCCAGATTATGTTTAAAATTGAAACCAAGCCATGTGGTGAAGAACTCAAGGGCGGGGATAAAGTGCTGATGACCTGTGTTGGCATTGGTTTCTCCAACCTTAGCAAGACCCTCAAGTGATAACCATCACAAGATAAGGCCCCAGTGCCTCCAGACAAAGCAGACACTGCCATGGACACCGATGGGACCAAGTCCAAATGGATTAATGCAGGACAGGATAGCCACGTGCTTAATTTTCTGTGAAGAAATATCAATATACAAATAAAAGACATCTCTGTAGCATGTGTTTCCAGCTGTTTCTCCAGTGGCGTTGCCATTCCCCAGGAGGCCCAGTCACCGTGAGAGCTCCCTTGCCTTACCTGGAGGAAGAATGTGCCTTCAGGCCACAGTCATGCTGCTAGAACAGTCTCATAGCTGCAGTTCAGCTGTGCTTCCTCAGCCTACTATCATAGGCTTCCTTGGCCCTCTGTCATATGGCTGTTTTCCAAACCTGTGGAGTCTGTTACTGTTCTTTCTGCAAGGACTTATCTCCTTGAGCCTCGGTTTTTATTGTAGGGATTAAATGAGATAATATGAGTGGCAGCTCTTCATGAGTCCTGCAGTGCTATGCAAATGTCAGAAATTGGTATATTAGACTATTTATCTTTTGTCTTCTGAATGGATTGCTGTCATGGACACAGACACTGATCTTCATCTGGTTAATTGGATGTATATATGAGGGATGGGTGACTGCAGGGGTCCAAGTAAAGTTATTGGGATGTGTTTTATATTCCAGGTGTGCTATACATTCCTGTTTTATTTTCACAATAGCTCTGTGATGTAAATGCTATCTCCATGAGAAAATTCTTAAAGGGTGTTTCGTTCCTTTGAAGTGTATAATGTAAAGACATTAAATCTCCTCATTTAAGGATCTAAGTGTAATAGAGTCAGGGATTTTACCCTTGCAAGCTAATAAGTTAGATTATTACTTTTTTGTTGATGCTCCCAAAAGACATGAGGATCCTGGGTCAGAGATAAAGAACTGTGTTACTCAGCATAGCGTGAGCTTCATGTCTACATTGGTTTCCCCTGCTCCCCAGGTCTCACAGTGGACAGGGAGGGGCCCAGGTAGATGCTATGCATGTTACAAGTTTGCACCATAGCCAAAGAACTTGTATGTTTGGGGACTCCACCTCTTTCATGGCAAGTCTGTTGTTTCACATGCAGACATTACTTCATCCCTTAAGACTGCCTCCTGCAAACACAGTTTTGAGAAAGAACTCAGGTAAAAGCCTGCCCAACAAGAATACGCAGGAATACCCAGGATCCATGGCAGATTTCCCCTGCCAACTAATAGAGTCCACATTTGATATGTGCATGGGCTTGAAGTTTGTAGAAGGGGAAATATGTACTTCTTTCTACTAGAATTCCAAATGGTGTCCTCCCCCGGGGGCGAACTTTGCCTCATCACTCCCTCACAGTACCTTTTTCTTTTTAAGTGAAAAGGGGCTAGAGAAAGACTGTGCTTTGATGTCTAGGGGTGTGGGAGGATGTGTGGAGGTAGAGAGTTAACCTTGAGGAAGGCCAGGACATTCTGGACTATGACATTGTACTGAGAGCTTTACATACTGTATTGGTTATGTGCTCTTGGTATATAACAAGTGCTCACAAACTTAGTAGCTTAAAACAATACCTCTTTATCATTTCACAGTTCTAAAGGTCAGATATCCAGGCAGGTGGATTCTCTGCTTAGAGTCTCATAAGGCTGATATCAGGGTGTCTGTCAACTGGGCTGGGCTCAGCTCTCATCTGAAGGCTCTGGGAAAGAATGTGCTTCCATTCAGGTTGTTGGCAGAATTCAGGGTTGTAGGACTGAAGTCACCTGTTTTCTTCCGATTTTTCTTGCTGACTGTGAGCTGTGGGCACCTCTTAGCATATAGACAGCCACTGCCCGTATTTCTGTTTACTTGGTCTCCCCTACCTTCAAGCTGGCAAGGGTGCATGGAATCCTGGTACTTTGAATTCACCTTCCTTTTGTGATACCAGCTAGAGAAAACATTGCTTAAAAATGACTCATAGCACAATAGTCCTACCTGGATTATCTCCCTATCTTAAGGTCAACTGACAACAGCAATACTAGATTTGTGTTTAAAAAACCAGGGGCTGGGAATAGTGGATTACCATCCCAGAATTTTGCCTGCCACACATACTGCAGTCCTACCTAGTGCTGCTGACGTTTGAACTCACATCTGCCCATATAGAGCTCAAATCCTGAACTAAGGGGCCACATTGCTTTTGGAATACCACATACCTGCTGTTCCTTGTACAAGCTCTGGAAATGGTGCTGTTGGTCAATGTAGGGTGGCACATAGAGGCCAGGCAAATTACTATAAGCAGTAGAGGGGATGTGTGCTACTGTCCGCTTCAAACCTGGAAACGTCTGGTGTGGTTCCAGCCCTGCATCTGGCAAAGCTGCTTCTGGAGTTGGAACATCTGGCAGGAGAGGTGATGGTATTGCCAAAAAGAGGACCAATTTAATATTTATTTAAACAGCTCACTCCCAGCCCCTTCTCAAATTCCCAAGAAAAGCAATGTACCATTCCTTCAGGCAGAAGTCATCGTTTGCTGTTTGCTGGGACATCTTAGATCAAATCTTTAGTCACTGACAAATCTTTTAGTCTCTGCCTTTTTTCTAGTTTAGCTCCTGGTCGGTCCACTTACTTGCTGGGGTAGCTTGAAGAGAGAGATTCCAGCATTTTGGGGCTTGGTTTTCTATCTTGGTCTGTTTGTTCCTTTCTGCTGATAGAGATAGACCATTCTGAGTTAACGGCAGCAGTTGTTCAATGGGACTGTGAGTTTTTTAGGTAGATAAACCGGTGAACTTGTTGGGGGTCATGGCAGAATCATTCTTTGCCTTGTCAGACAAGGCCCTGCTTCTGTCTTTCAACACCCTTTAACTACATTTCATGCAAACTCCAGCCAGCCTCCATCATGATGATTTTACCATAGTGGTCAAAACAGTTGGTAAGGGGTGGGAGGAAGCCAGCGTATTGCAACATGACATATTGATTGGGAAAGAGCAACAGGAGGACCTGCTGAATTCCACATTGGCCTCACTGGGCAGCTAAGCCTCAGGGGTTTTGTTCTTTTTTAAAATAATTTCTTTTTTGAGTCGGGATCTCACCCAGGCTAGAGTGCAGTGGTGCAGTCCTAGCTCACTGTAACCTCAAACTCCTGTGCTCAAGTGATCCTCCTGCCTCAGCCTCCCAAGTAGCTGGGACTGTAGGCATGAGCCACTGTACCCAGCTAATTAAAAATATTTTTTTAGAGATGGTGTCTCACTTTGTTGTCCAGGCTGGAGTTTTTGTGTGTTTTTTTTCCAATTTAATTTTAAGTTCCGGGATACCCGTGCAGGACATGCAGGTTTGTTACATAGGTAAACATGTACCATGGTGGTTTGCTGCACCTATCAACCCATCACCTAGGTATTAAGCCCAGGGTGCATTAGCTATTTATCCTGATGCTCTCCCTTCTAGGTTTTCTTTATTTTAAAAAATCATTTCCAAAAAATGGTAAAGGATAGCTAATCACAGACCCAAATTACAAAAACAAAACTTCAAGTTGTACCATGGTGCCTGTCCTCACACCAAACAGCAGAAGACCATGAGGTGGCCATTTCCTGTTAGATCTTTGTGTTGGGAGGCTGCTAGGTGAGACCAATGCTGGCACTTAGTTTTAAGGCCACTGAGTAGAAGAGTTGAAGGTGCTAGAGGGAGGCAAAGGAAGTAGGCAGGATGGCGTACAAGAGGCTGGAAGCAGTTGATGAAGTCAAAGGTAAATGGGGAAACTGGAGCACCAGGGAAACAGAATTTCCAAAGTTTCGGCAGTGCCTGAGGTGAGGGTGGAGGTCAGCTGAGGGAGGGGGAATCAGAGTGATAAGTGGATTTACTGGGCCTTTGTTCCAGGGTATGAGGATTAGAATGTGGGGTTCCGTTGACCTTCCCAGTTGGTAGTGCTGTAGACCTGGGGTGTACAGGTGGCAATTTTAATCTGCAATGAGTGGGAATGCAGCACTGCAGGGCCTGTGCCCACCCAGGATCTCCATTGTCCCTTACCCGGCTCCAGAGTGGACAAGAAGTAGCTTGCACTTGGATTTCCATGTTCAGATGGTGCTGGCCTGTTCTTTAGAAATGACTGAAAGTTAATGGGATTGTCAATAGGCAAGCTGGGCCTTTTTGTACTTTTCTTGGCCACATCTAAGAGGCCATTTGAGTGGAACACTTTATCAGTGTTTGGCATCTAATGAAGCCTGACCCACATCACTCCTTTACTCCAGCAAGTGAAAGCTGTCCGGTTGTCACAGGCCTGGGCTGAGCACAGGCCTGGGGTCAGCACCTGTTTTAAAACATCCTAGATATTTCAGATATTCAAGTGCCTCTGAGGGCTCAGGACATTCTTCATTCTGTTTCCTCCTCATTCCCAGCCCTCTGAAGAGCCTGTGTCCAAAAATCCTCAGATTGCTTAATTTGTTAATTTATTTCTGCCACAATTTGGTACATTACATATTTCAAAGGATAGAGAAATCAGAGGCCAACTTAAAGACAACAGATAATGAACAAGCCTGGCTAAAAGATATGTGCTGCCATGTCTGTCCTCGAATACCCTGTTACCATCGCTGCGATAGAGTGCTGGGGCTGCTGCCGGACTCCCTGGGAGCCATCTGGGCAACTGGTCTCCATCTTGGGAAAAAATGATGCCCCAAAGGTAAGGTCAGCTGCTGCTTCCTGCTACATCTGGGGATGTTGAACCATCCTGAAGTTCTTTGTAATCTTCAAGGAAGTATGTTAGTGTTTGAAATGGTACCTGGCTTCAGTTGTGGCAACCCAACCTTAGGCTGTTGTAGGTGCTGTGTGCAAGCACTTGGTTCCTGGGCCCTCCCACATGCTCCCCTCTTGGCCCTAAGCTCTGTTTTGACCACCCTGCTATTTACCCATTAGACAATGAAAGGCATCGTGCCTAAGACCTATAAGCTTTGAAAGACTTATGAAATGCTTGCAAGAAACCAGGAAAAATAATGCTGGCTATAAATTATGCAAAGAAAAGAGCAAGAAAAATATCTACAAAATGAAACACTATCTTCATTTTTTTCAGCATAATTGTTAAAATATTGAGAATAATATAGATGAGAATTTCTTTTTTCACAAGAATTTATAGTTTTAGTATATGTTCTGCCAAAATGAGCATGTCACAAGAAGTGCATGCAGTGGTTGCCAAGGAATCAGAGCTAAGCACGTTAAATTAGTTGCTGATCACCAAGCCGTTTAAAAGGCAAAATTGTAAATAGTCTTTCAGAGATTTGGGATAGGGCTACGTCTTATTTTCTTTCTTTCCTTTCTTAAGTTTTTAAAAAATAGAGGTAGGGTTTTGCTGTGTTCTCAAATTCCTGGGCTCAAATAATCTGCCCACCTCAGCTGCCCAAAGTGTTAGAATTACCGGCATGAGCTACCACACCCAGCTGAGCTACGTTTTAATATGTGTGGTTCGATAACGCTCTCATAAGACACCTAGAAAGTAAAACCCTCTAAGCCTGCGCCTCTCTTGGAGCCACCTCCTCAGTCTTAAAGCCTTAGCTGTTCCTGAGGAAACCCTGTATCCCCACAATACACCCGCTGCTACAAGTTCTCATAGATGCCTCTCCCCGTCCTTACCTTAGTACTCACTGCACCCCGTCATTGCTTAATTTTCCACTCTCTTCACCTATGGTGGTAGGGGCCATCTTTTAAGATTTGGTGTGTCCGTGATCTTAAATTTTTTAAGTCTCTATTAAAAATCAATTACGTTATTCGTGAGAGAAGTTTTTGGTATCTTTTTTAAATACGTAAAAGAAAGCTGGCTGGCTTCTTGAATTTCAGTAGTGCATTGTGGAAATAACACAGGCTTAGGAATTACACCTATGTTTGAATCCCAACTGTGTTAGTAGCATTGTGCTGGCCCTCTGTCCTGACCCTTAGTTTGCTCATCTGAAAATGGGAATTACCTTGTGCCCACTCTGGGATTGAGAAGATTTATTAAACATGTGTTTGTGATTAGGATTCTTTTGAGTTGTTTGATCCTTGGTAAAGATTCAAAGCAGATTTCTGCATAACAGGTTAATGTCAGAATGAGTCACAGTGTTTATCTTTAACATCTAGTACTTGGATGTACTCGGCTAGAAGACCAGAGACAAGCTATTGCACCTACATGTGGGTTGAGGTCAAACTGTCCTATGACATACGTTACAAGAGTTAAAGAGAGGGCCTACAGGCATCTTAGTGAGTTCACCGTGTTCCAGTGCGGAGTGCCAGGATCCATCTAGTTGGCACAGAGGAGAAAGCCTAGCTGACCTGGCAGGTCCTGAAGCCACTGTGTACACCAAACCAAACTGAGTCGTAAGGAACTCCATCCTTTCCTCTCCCACCAAGAAAGGAAAAGAATCGTAATCTGTAGTTGCCAATTCTGGAATTTTATGTGTCAGCTTACATTTCCTGTAGCCAACCTGGGGCTGCACGAAACATTACGTAATAGAAAAAGTCAAACAACCCTAAAGCTCTGGTCTTGGGTCTTCTGCCTAAGGCACACCTTTGAGCAAATCATTCAGGTTTTTGAACCTCAGTTTCTTCATTAGGATATGAATAAAACCTACTGCAAAAGACTACGAAGACTAAGCCTGCGTACTGTACAGGCCCTGGCAATACTAGGCATTGAAAAACTGTGAGTTGCCTCCTTGACTGATGGTAGAGCGAAAGATTAGGTTTCATGAGTTCAGAGATACAACAGGAATGTGGAGGTCAGTTTAACTTGGGTGAGTCCTGAGGCTTTGAATTGAATAGAATATAGTTGCAAATAAGAAATGGACTCAAACAGCAGAATTTATAGGCTTTTAAACTAAGTTCAGTAGCACATTTAGCTTCAGGTAAAGCTGGATCCAGGGGTTCAAACAATGTCATCAGAATTCAACTCTCAGGCCAACGCAGGAGGATCACTTCAGGCCAGGAGTTCAATAATTCAACTCTCTCCTATTTCTGCTTTCTGTTGTGTTGTCTTCCTTCTCCAGCAGGTATTATTTTTCATATGATGGTTTTTTTGGCAGCCCTTAAGTACTGGATAGAGATTCTCTACTCAATACTGAATCCTAGCTGTGTCAGTAGCATTGAGCTGGGCCTCCATCCTTCTCACCCTTAGTACTCTCATCTGAAAATGGGAAATATCTTACCCACCCTGGGGTTTATTGGGTAGTGATTCTATTCAATACTTAAAAAAAAAAAAACTTTTAAAAAAGCTATCAGAATTGTGTCTCCCTCTGTTGAACACAGAGCACCCCAATTGACCAGATAGATCTGAGTCCTGTTCTCATCCCTGGGGTGGTAATGATGTCAGCCTCACCTAAATTGTATGGACCAAGAGGAAAGGAAGTGTTGATTCTCAAAGGGAAGTCTGAATGCTTTTACGGAAGAGACAGTTGATACTGGATAGGCAGAAGGAGCAGTTGTCTGCTGTAGACTACATTGCCTAATTCCTTGAATATTCTCAGAAAGATGCTCCACAATACTGCCTGCCCACCACCATCTTTCACCATCCAGGTCTTCCAGCATTATGGTATAGAATTGAGTGAACAAGGATAAATTCGCCTTAACAAATGATGCCAAACAAAGGCAAGATCATTGGACTCAGAAGGCCAAAGTTATAATGGATGCTTGGCAAATATTTGTTATATTAGCCAGTAGCATTCTTGGGCTAGAAGGGGGAGCAGTACTCTGGATGGTAACCCAGAGGAAGAAGTGGCAATGACCAATTCCAGGTGTGGGAGCATCATGGGTGTTGTGGGCCAAGAGGAGGGGTCGGGGCACTGCGTAAAGAAAAATGTCAGTTGATGCTCTTGCTCTCTATCATGGTCCTGCCTTTTCTTTTATCCTTTTTTTTTTTTTTTTTTTCCCTAAGACAGAGTTTCACCAGAGACAAGCTATGGCACCTGCATATGGGTTGAGGTCAAACTATCCCATGACATATGTTACAAGAGTTAAAGAGAGGGCCTACAGGCATCTCGGTGAGTTCACCATGTAGACATGCTGCCCAGGCTGGTGTGCAGTGGCGTGATCCTGGCTCACTGCAACCTCTGCCTCCCGGGTTCAAGTGATTCTCCTGCCTCAGCCTCCCAAGTAGCTGGGATTATAGGCTCCCACCACGACACCTGGCTAATTTTTGTATTTTTAGTAGAGATGGGGTTTCACCATGTTGGCTAAGCTGGTCTCGAACTCCTAACCTCAGGTGATCTGCCTGCCTTTCAGCCTCCCAAAGTGCTGGGATTACAGGTGTGAGCCACCACACCCGGCCATGGTTCTGCTTTTTCTAACCTCTGGAAAACAGATTCAGGATCTGGGGAGGAAGACCAGGATTTTTTGCCCATTGCCAAGAACATGAATTGATGGCAACAATGTCAAGAGCTACCTGTGGAAGAGCAATGAAGACATATTAAACCTGTGACTCCTCCAGTGGACGGGAGTGTGAGAGGTGCTTCTCATTTTCAAATAATTTGCACTTTTTTTTTTGTTTTTTTGGAGGCAGAGTCTCACTCTGTCACCCAGGCTGGAGTGCAGTGGTGCAATCTCGGCTAACTGCAACCTCTGCCTCCTGGGTTCCAGCAATTCTCTGCCTCAGCCTCCTGAGTAGCTGGGATTACAGGTGCCTGCCACTATGCCTGGCTAATTTTTTTGTATTTTTAGTAGAGTCAGGGTTTCACCATATTGGCCAGGCTGGTCTTGAACTCCTGACCTCAGGTGATCCACTTGCCTGGGCCTCCCAAAGTGCTGAGATTACAGGCATGAGCCACTGCGCCTGGCCCACACTATTTTTTACAGTTATATGTACACACATATATATTTGTATATGTATACATGTTAGTTTATATTAAGAATCCCAGGTAGAACTCCAGTAATTTTCCATCAGCCTCAAAGCAATAAAGATTAGGAATCCTGGCCGGGCGTGGTGGCTCATGCCTGTAATCCCAGCACTTTGGGAGGCCAAGGCAAGTGGATCACTTGAGGTCAGGAGTTCAAGACCAGCCTGGCCAACATGGTGAAACCCTGTCTCTACTAAAAAGACAAAAATCAGCCAGGCGTGGTGGCGGATGCCTGTAGTCCCAGCTACTCAGGAGACTGAAGCAGGAGAACCACTTGAACCTGGGAGGTGAAGAGGTTACAGTGAGCTGAGATCACGCCATTGCACTCCAGCCTGGGCAACAGTGAACCTCCTTCTCAAAAAAAAAAGATTAGGAATCCTCTTTGTCTTACTCCTCTGTACCCTCAAAAATCAACAACAACCAAAAACTACATATGCAACTTACCTGTGGCAGAGGCCTCAGAAGAGGCCACAAAAGATGCCTCAGGAGACCTGCTGCAATGCTGGACAAGTGGCTTAGGCCCCTGCACATTACCCATTTTCCAGGGCTGGCTCCAGGATTCTGGGTGAGAGCACTGTGCTCCGCCTCCAAATTAGGGTCTCATTAGGTCCAGTGTAGTGCATCCCAGAGGAGGTTCCACGACACACTAGCATCGTGGGGTGCTTTCCCTGAAAAGGGCTTAATAGAGGTTTTGAAAATGCAACAGTCTCCATCACAGTGTACATTAACAGAGCACACACTACAAGAAGCCTTGCAACTGAAGCTTTGTTTTACCTAGTACTGTTCAAACTCACATAACCATGGAACTCTCCCTACCTTGGAAGAAAGAGAGAGAGAAAGAGACTATTCGCATTATGTAGTGCTCTTAATCTGCAGATCACACTTTGGGTGTTCCTGGTTTGATAGGATTTATTGGTGAGTACGGAAAGTATAAGCTCTTGCATTCTTTTTTTTTTTTTTTTTTGAGACAGTCTTGCTCTGTCAGGCTGGAGTACAGTGGCATGACCATAGCTCACTGCAGCCTCAACCTCTCCCAGGCTTAAGTGATGCTCTCACTTCAGCTTCCTGACTAGTAGCTGGGACCACAGGTGTGTACCACCACACCTGGCTAGTTTTTAAAAATCTTTTGTAGAGATGAGGTCTTGCTCTGTTGCCCAGGCTGGTCTCAAACTCCTTAGCTCAAGTGATCCTCCTGCCTTAGCCTCCCAAAGTGCTGAAATTACAGGTGTAAGCCACTGCACCTGGCCAACTCTTGCATTCTTGATTGGGGTATTTGTGAAAAGCCAAGTAGTTGTCAGGAATCTAGGTGGAAAATCTAGACTCATGTCTAACCCTGGCCCCAGCCCTACAGCATTGAACACCCCCACACATGAGTTTCGGATCAGTGGCCATCAGCCCAACTGTCTCTGTGCCATCTTCCCTTATTGTCTGGGCTTCTAGAAATTAGAGGGGCGAGGTATGTGGATAGGGTTGGATTCTGTGGTGTTTATATGATTATTACAAAGTCCCCGTTTTCTTGAGAGTTACACAGACTGTTGTTCTTTTCCTCTTAGTTCAGAGGCTCAATATAGCAGGAAAGCTCACTTTAGGTTCTCAGCAAGAAGTTGGAAGAGGTCAGGGAGAAATCCTTGGCGAGGAGGAACCAAGGAGATATGAAAGGTTTCTTGAAGTCCTGTGGTTAGGCCAAGCCTGAACCCTGAAACACCTAGATTTTTAGAGGATTCAGACCAGGACACCACCTGCTATCACTGAGATGCAAAGACATGGTCCTTGAAGCAATGGACCTGGTTGCTCGGAATAGGGAGAGAGCTTGAGCTTTTTAAATAGGCTTTTGAAAAGATACTCTTGTACTTAAGCCCCTGCTTGACCTGCTTCTCTGTTAATGGGCTCTCCAGAAAAGAGCTTGGCTAATACTCTCTGAGTGTCTTCTTCAAGATGTAGAGTTAATGTCAGTGCTTTTAAAATCTGTTGAACCTGTGTGCCCAGGATAAACTTTTGCAGCTCTTGACAATCTGAGTGAGTCTATTTGTAGTCCTGAGTTTTGTCTTTGGGAGCATGGAAGGTGAGAGAGACCTTGAATCACCTGGACACCCACCTGAGAAGAAGAGTAAGAAAGGAAGTGGAAAACAACCTCAGCTGGAAGTAGTGTGTTCTGAGTACCTTTGTTAACAATGCTAAGAAAACAGCCTTGGCAAAGTAAGGGGTCCTGTAGGGAGAACAGGAGTGGGTTAGCTGCTCCAGTCCCTCGGGAACTGTCCTACTTGTCTGATCTGTTTGCCAGGGATCTGCGTGCCCCAAGAAGACTGAACGCTTAACACATAATATGCTTTGTACATCTTGTGAGACTATCTTCCCAAATTTTAAGAACCATTTTTATGAATAATATACAAATGCATTTTAAAGCATTATTGAATTCATACTTATTTCATTGTGTACTTTTTGTTTGTCTGAGACAGGGTTGCACTCTGTTGCCCAGGCTGGAGTGCAGTGGCATGATCGCTGCTCACTGCATACTTGAATTCCTGGGCTCCAGCGATCCTCCTGCCTCAGCCTCCCGAATAGCTAGGACTATAGGCATGTGCCACCACACTTGGCTAATTTTTTAATTTTTTGTAGAAATGGGGTCTCACTATGCTTCCCAGGCTGGTCTTGAATGCCTCACCTCAAGCAGCCCCCTCTCTTCTGCTTCCCAAGGTGCTAGGATTACAGGAATGAGCTACCATGCCTGGCCTGTATTTTCTCAATTAACAGATTCTCTTCTTCTTCTCTTCTCTTCTCTTCTGAAACAAGTCTGTGAAAATTTTAGATGCTCAACATTTGTGCTTTCTTGAAAAGGCTGTAATAAGTGTTATATTGTAAAATTGCTTGCCCCCTGGTAGTCATCTCTGGTTGGTTACCTATCTTGGTTATGTAATTATTCTGAAAGGTTCTGGAAAGTTTGAACTTCTTGCCACAAACCTTGACTGTTTGCCTGCATGGAGGGGAGGGTTAGAAGAGAGAAGAAGGGGTAAGACTGGAGGACAGCTCACTCATCACTCAGAGGGCTGAAGTTCCATTTAGCATCACTGATCTCCTAATACTAAAACATCCAAGCTGAGCCTCCCTGCTTTGATATAAAGTGCTGCCCCCTTCCCTCAGGATGTTTCCTCCACAAAGCAGCTGACTTCCAATGTGGCAAGAGCTCCTATTTTTCTTGACTGACAATTGCCACTGCCTTACGGATTTCAGAACACTTCCGTGAACATTGTCCCATTTCATCCTCACAGACACTTCTCAGTTTAGGTTTAAAGAAACTACCAGACTTACTTAAGATCACACAATTAGTGGAGAAATTGCAGCAAGAGCACAAAACTTTGGGTTTCAATAGCTCTGAACCATGACATATGAGTGTCTTTAGTAGGTCATACCTTAGTGCCCTTTCAAATGGGTATTATTTAAATGTTTGCTCAATATCTGTTTAAAGATGAGAGGATGAACACCTGTGAAAGAAGGGTAGAAAAGGAAGGTGTGGAGGCAGCACCCAGTTTTTCATGTTTTCCTCAGAAAGACCGAAGCCCAGCAGGTAACCATGGATGAATTATCTTTTATTATCCCTAAGAAATCATATTAGGAATTTTTTTTCTTGAGTGTAAGTGACTAAAAACAACTCAAACAGGCTTATGCAAATGTATTGACTCATTTAAAGGAAAAGTCCAGGGATGTACCTCACTTCAGGCATAAACTGAGTCCAGGGGTTTGAATGATGTTACCAAGACTCATCACTTTTGATCTGTCCTCTAGTAGGGTCACCCCACTGATGGTAGCAAGAAGTCATCAGAAGTTCTTGGCTTGTATCCTATCCTCTCAGCAGCCCCAATAAAATGAATCTTTCTGACAGTTCCCGAAAATGTCCCCCAAGGGTTGAATATCATGGGATTGACTTAGTTATTTGCCCAACTCTAAATCAGTCACTATAACCAGTAGTGGTTGGTCAGATTGGCCACATCTGGCTGCATGCCAGCTCCAAGAGCCCAGCACACTTGGACCTTCTGTACTGCATGAGCTAAGAATAGGAGAGGCGGTCCCCAAGGAAATATGGCTTCTAGTGCCAAAAGACAAAAAAATGTATGCTGGGCAGGCCAAAGCAATGAATTTGTACTGAAGAAATGTTCCTCTAGCCCCGAACACGTGGCAGCTTACCAAAATACTGCTTTAAACAACATTCCAGACACTCCCTCAGAATTCCAGTCAACACAATTTTCTCTATTCCACTGCATTATAGTTTGGTACTCTGGGCAGCTTCTCAGTTAGATCCCCTTTATTCCAACTCTGTCTTTGCCAAGTGAGGAAGTTGTAGTAGAGGGACTTGGCCCAAGTCACACCACCAGGATAAGGAGGAGTTCAGACCAGATCCTGTTCCCAGACCATTGGCTACTGAAACCAGGAAGCACTGCTGACCCTGCCACTTGGGCCAGCCCAGCAGCACAGCCTTGCTTGTCCCATGACCCAGCCAAGTTCTGTTAGGACCCAAGATTGGTATAGATTATAGCACCAAAAGATCTCCAGGTTCTGGAATTGGTCCATTTTGGCCATTGCTATGGTCTGAATATTCGTATCCTCCTCAGATTCATATGGTGAAATCCTAACCCCCAAGGTGATGGAATTAAGAGGTGGGGCTTTTGAGAGGTGATTAAGTCTGAGAAGCAGAATCTTCATGAATCAGATTAGTGTCCTTATAAGAGACACTTCCCCACTTTAAGAAAGCACTGCCTGCAAACCAGGAAATGGGTCCTCACTAGATACTAAATCTGCTGGCACCTTGATCTTGAACTTCCCATCCTCTAGAACTATGAAAAATAGGTTTCTGTTGTTTAGAAACCAGCCAGTCTATGGTCTTTTGTATAGCAGCCTGAACAGACTAAAGCCTTATGAGGTAATCATACCCTATTTTAGGCTCTGCAGAGGATGCAGATTTAGGTAAAAGGATGTTCTTAAGAGTCTCCGAAGAGTGATCATCTGGAAGGATACACACTGCGTCATTAATAGAAGTAGCATAGGCCTGTGAGATTGGGAAGCGTACTTTCACTTTTTGCTTTATCTATTCTCTGTTGTTGGAATTATTTAGAGGCAGGTACTGAGCCACAGTGGGATATCTGGAAGAATCACACTTGTACCTGAACACAGAGTTTGATATAGATGGGCAAAGTGTCTCTGATGAGGAGCTCAGGGACAGGGTTGTTAGGGAGAAGACTCCAGACCCAAGCATAAGGCTACCACGTACCCAGAAAAATTAAGATCTTTATTTTTATTTTTTTCAGAAAATGTCTCACTCTGTCACCCAGGCTGGAGTGTAGTGGTGTGATCTCAGCCGACTGCAGCCTTGACCTCCTGGGCTCAAGTGATCCTCCCACCTCAGCCTCCTGAGTAGCTGGGACCCCAGGCATGAGCCACTACACTTGGCTATTTTTTTTTTTTTTTTTGGAGACAGAGTCTCACTCTGTCACCCAAGCTGGAGTGCAGTGGCACGATCTCAGTTCACTGCAACCGTGGCTAATTTTTAAAAAATTATTGTGTTCAGGCTGGCCTTGTACTTCTGGGCTCAAGCAATCCTCCTGACTCAGCCTCCCAAAGTGCTGGGATTACAGGCGTGAACCACTGTGCCCAGCCAAAAGTTAAGGTCTTTAAACGATGAGGACCTTTTCTTTCAGTGGCACTAACCCTAGTAGGGACTGTCACTTGCTACACTGATCCTAACACCATCAAGACTGTTGACTGGTGGACATGATGGTTACTGGCCTGGCCACTTCCCTTCTGGGCAATCTTACAAGGCATAGGAGAAAAACAGTCACTCAACTGGCCACACTTAGATTTTTTTTTTTCGTCTACACCTCCTCAAAGGAACACACCTATATTTTGACCTAAAAGGAAAATGACTGGCTTATTGTCTAGGCTTCACTCCAAATGACTTTAGATTTTATCATCAAATCTGTCCTGAAATGATAGATTTGCCATTTTGAGGACATCTAGAAGAATAAGTTATATCCTAAAGTCAACAGAGGGTTTCCTAAATTTTTATTAAAAAGGTTTCCTTTGTTAAAATGAGGATTTTGGCAGGGCGCAGTGACTCACGCCTGTAATCCCAGGACTTTTGGAGGCTGAGGCAGGTGGATCACTTGAGGTCAGGAGTTCAAGACCAGCCTGGCCAACGTGGTGAAACCCCATCTCTACTAAAAATACAAAAATCAGCCAGGTGTGGTGGCAGGTGCCTGTAATCCCAGCTACTTGGGAGGCTGAGACAAGAGAATTGCTTCAGCCCGGGAGGCGGAGGTTGCAGTGAGATGAGATTGTGCCACGGCACTCCAGCCTGGGTGACAGAGCAAGACTGTTTAAAAACAATAATAAAGTAAAATAAAATAAAATAAAATAAAATAAAATAAAATAAAATAAAATAAAATAAATAAAAGTGGATTTCACTTTTCCAGTTGGTTACTTTGAGGATGGTGTTGTTCCTTTGCATGAGACTCCCTTTACGCCATTGACCTGAGAATACCTGGTGGTTCCAACTGTGCTTGGAACTCACCTTCTTGCTCCACTCTCCCCCTGCTGATTCCTTCCCAGAAAGGGCCTGATCCATCCCCACCTTGACGTCATCCCTTCTTCTCTGACACTAAGTGAAATCTCCAGTGACTGGCCTGGTGGTAGCCATGGATGTGTCTTTTTAATCATTAGTAAATCTAAGGACCCCGATAGTTCTGGGCCACTGAGTTTTTTCTTATAGAGTCTACAAGAAAGAAAGAGGTGGTGATGGGAGATAAAATAAACTCACCTTTTCTTTCCTATTTCCCCTTATCCACATAAGCAAAACCTTTTAGAAAACTGAAAATGAGATGTACCTGGAATAAGATGGAACTCTAAACCTTCAAGGGATGGGCACTGGAAGGAGATGTCCAGAGGAGCAGGAATGGGGCACAGGAGTGTGGAGGCAAGCTGCGGACAGGACAGTGCAGCTGGCTAGGAATATACTGCGTGTCCCCTTGGGGGCCTTTTGATTGCATTTCTATTACTCCCTCCCTCTGGCTCTCCAGTTCCCTGCTTACTCTCCTTTAAAGCTCTGCCCCAGCCTGGTTTCAAGATGAAAGACTGGGAACATGATGACCTTTTTCTCTTCTGCATTAAATTGATAGAAATGATAGCGAATATATTTTGTAAATTAATTAATGAACTGCAAACATGAAAACACAACAGGGAACTGTCTTGCTGGACCAGAAATAGCAAAGCATTCCTAAGAGAAGGATGCAGACAGGAAACCCAAAGTAAATCAGACTTGAAACCATAAGCCAGGCTGCTCCTGTGTCAAGAAACTGTCTAAGCCCAAGACTTACTCAGAAGAGCACCAAACAAGAATTACCAAACATCTGAGACAATAATACCATGGAAGAAAGACAAACAACTCAGCAAATGAAAGTCCTTCCTAAGGAGGCAGTGTGGGTGGGGAGGTGAGGGCTGAGCCATGCTCTCCCTTAAAGAATCCCGTGCGACCTGGGCATGCCCACTTCCCAGTAGACTGGCTCTTCCCAGCATGGTAACCAGTGGTGGTTGTGCTGAGCAAATGCTTCTGTGATGGGGGAGGTGCTGGCAGGGATGTATGCACACAAAGATGCTGTGGATAGTCTGGATTTCTTGCTAATGTGGGCTGCGGTGTTGGAGCCTTTGGTCCAGGATGCTCCTGGAAGAAGGGTCAGTCTTTGCAGCCCAAACGGTGGAGCTGAACTCCCAAGTTAACACTTGCAAATTCATTTATTGCCTACTAAGCAGTGGGCAGGTTGGCTATCCACTCTTTCTCATCTCTGTGTCTTTAAAGCCATGATTCTTGAGGGAGGGGAGGGAGGGGGAAGCATGCCTTCCAGAGTAAGAGTATCAGGGTCATTTATTCTCTCCCTCTGATCCCAGCAGCTATAAACTCCATCCTGCCCCCTCCTCAATTCTGATATGCTTTCTCTAGGGTATATGTGGTGTCCACCCCCACTGAAGAGACATGTTTTGATATTCAGCTGGGCTGAGGTAGTTAAAAATTTAGAGAGCCACCATTTTTAGGTAAATGTGATTCTTTCCAATTTGTATAAATCACCTATCTGGTACAAACTATCTTCCTTATTCTGATGACCCAAATGCATCTCTCTCACCAGAGCTCTTTAACTGTTTCAGAATTACAGCCCAGCTTTCTCCCTGTTGAAGACCCCACAGGAATGCGAAGCCTAAATGTCCAAAGCAGAGCTCATTTCATCTTGCTTCCAGAGCTGATCCTCAGCCTACATTTGTTTTCTTGGTGGATGACAGCTCAATCCAGAAATCTTGGACTATTTATTTTATTTATTTGTATAGAAGATGCAAGGTAAGATCTTGGAGTCCTCTTCTGCTCTACCCTCTCTTATTTCCCAAATTCTACAACCCCTTCCTCCACTGCCCTGCCCCCACCACACACACACCCTTTTTTTCAGAGATAGGGTCTTGCTTGGTTGCCCAGGCTGGAGTGCAGTGATGCAATCATGGCTTCTTGCAACCTCAACCTCCAGGCCTCAAGCAATTCTCCCGCCTCAGCCCCCTGAGTAACTAGGACTATAGGTGTGAGCCACCAGGTCTAATTTTTAAATTTTTAAAGAAACGGGGTCTCACTGTATTGTTTAGGTTGGTCTCAAACTCCTGGCCCCAAGCAGTCTTCCCACTTCAGCCTCCCAAAATGCTGGGTTTACAGATGTGAGCCACCATGCCTGGCTCCCACACCCTTTTCGTCAGCCTCTAGTCATATTAGTTCTAACTCCTTAGTAGTTCTCATCATTATCCCTTTTCTCCACATGCATGGACACTTAACCATTTCATTAATTTTGGCATCTACAGTCTCCTAATTGGTTTCTCTGACTCTAGTCTTGCTCCCTCCAATTCATTTTCCTCTCTGCTCTCCAGATCTATCTCAGTAAAACAAATCTTACCAGGCCACTTCCCTGTTAAAGTCTTCACTGTAAAGGGGAATAGGGAATTTGTATCAGAAGTTCTAAAAATCTTCATAGCCTTTGATGGGTATAATTTCCTTGCTAGAAGTTTATCCTAAGGAAATAATCAGATGTTTGGACAAAGGTTTGAGTACAAAGATGGTCACAGGACAAATCTAACCATTTGATATTAGGAAATTTGTCAAACCAAAGGACATTTATAAGATGAAATCTTATATAGCCATTCTATGTTGTGAGCTACAGAGAATTTAAAAATATGTTGAGGACAGCTTGGACCAGGTGGTGTCTTTGCTGATCCCCATGGTACCCTTGGCATATCTCCCTCAGGGCATCAGAGGACTTATCCCACTGTGTCTGCCTGTTCTTGGTTCTTCCCCACTGGGTTATAAGGTTCTGGAAGGGACTGTGTTGTATTTGTCTCTTTACCCCCACGTCCTGTAGCAAAGCTGGCATACAGTATGGTGTGGGAGTGGCATGTCCTTAAGGATAATTCTGCTTCAAGATCTGACACACCCTTAAGTGGTATATCCAAAACTGAAATCAATGCTCCTCCCAACCCCCACCCCCCAAAAATCTCAGACCCAGAATTTTATTCCTCCCCTCCATGGCCATCTCCATGAAAGAATCATTTTTGGTGGCCTTGGAGGTACCAACCTTTCTCAGACTGGTGAAGAACATGGTGTGGTGTGATCCTATCCCAGAGCTCCTTAATTTTCCCTATAGCCCAGCACCCAGATTTTAAAAAATAGGGCTCAGCCTGGGCTCTGAGGTGAGGGAAGAGGAAAGTAGGGACTAGCCAGGGCCCTGAGGCATGGGTGGGGTGTGGCGTGACGTGGCAAGGGGTGGGAGTGGGCAGGAGAGACTGCCTGGGTGAGGCTCGCCTCAGATGGAGACCTGGATCCACTTTCTGCCTGTAGGAGCTCAGTTGCCAAAACCTGTCTGGCCTAAAGACAGGCACAGTTTGATTTAATACTTGGTACTGACCTCACTTGAACATTAAATCAATAAATGCCAACTTAATGGAGCTGTTGCTGGGAAACTAAGGAGTATCAAGTATCCAATATCTGCACGGAGGAGATTGTTTTGATCTGTTTTGTTTTTCTAAAGCTGTAACTTGCTCCTTGGTGCCCTTTAGATTATTCATTTTTGGTAGGAAAGTGGCTCCCACAGTCTCCTTTCCACCCACCCTTTGGAGAAGCTTGGAAATGCACTCAGCAGCTGCCCCCATGATAAGCTGAAGGGCCTGTCCTGTGCAGGTTGGCAGGTCTTCCCAACAGGCAGAGTGAGGAGTTTGTGAATGAGGGAGGAGACTATGGTGTCTCAGAAGGAAAACTCTAGAGGCAAAACACTTGAGTAACAATGACCGGTTCAACCTCTGGATCTCTCTTGCAGCTCGCTGAGACTCTATTTCCAGCCGAACTGTGTAGCTCTCAGTGTGGGTGCCTTTTATCCATCACTGGTGTCATGCCAGGTCATCTTCATCTTTTCTTAGCTAGCTGAGGACAGTCATCCAAGCTGGGGTCTCCTCTCCTGTGTCTCTCTCCTAGGGATGGAGTTGCCAGGTTTGTGCTTGTTTTTACTTCTTGTCCAGCCTTTCCTTCCCCTCCCTTTCCTGTTCCCTGGGTCGACCATAGCAGAGGTTGTGTTGGAGGAGGGTACTGGCTTTTGGGAAAAAGAGGACAACACGGCTGCCACAAACACTACCCAGACACGGGCTGGGAATGGGACCTTGGATGCCAGCTGTTGGGTGCCTGCCTTGCAGCCAGCTCAGCCAAAGCATGTGGTTCTGATTGTCTCCTTTCTTCTGCTTCGCAGCCAGTCATAAATGCCATCTTCCTTGGATGTCTGAGTCCCTTGGAAACTGGGCTCTGAACTCGATTCCACTGGGGTTGACCATGGGCTATGCTATCAGAATTTCCACCTAGGCCTCCAGTTTCCTTAGAGCAAAAGGAAAACAAATTGTGAAACGGGAGTAGCAGAGTAGAAAGGTGGTCTAAGGACAGCTGTTCTGATCTGAGTAAAATTACATCCCTGATGGGAGGCAGGAAGTGCAGCACCTTCCACACCTGAAACCATCACTTAAATAGTGCTTCATGGTTTGGGGACTGTGACAGTTTCCTACATGCTATAACAGTGTACTATAAACTGGGTGGCTTAAAACAACAGAAATTTATCATCTCACAGTTCTGGAAGCCAGAAGTCCAAAATCAACTTGCTGGCAGTTGGTTCCTTCTGAGAGTTCTGAGGGAGAATCTTTTCCTTGCCTCTCTCTTAGCTTCTGGTAATCCCAGACATTCCTTGGCTTATAGATGCTTATAGATGTTCTTTGAATAGTAGATGCAATCCTCCATTTTCGTATGGTGTTCTCTTTGGGTCTCTGTCTTCATGTCTCTCTTCTGTTGAAGATACCAATCATATTGAATTAGAAGTCCACCTACTCCAGTACGACCTCATCTTATCTAATTAAATCTTCAACAACCCTATTTCCAAATCATGTTACATTCTGAGGTTCTGGGGTTAGGACTTCAACATATCTTTTTTTTAGGGGATATATAGTTCAACCCATAATGGAGATCAAAGGCTGAAGGATTTGCCGCAAGCAGATCCAGGTGTTATGTGGGTACCTTGGAAGCCCTGCCAAAACAGTGGTCTTGTTAATTCTACAGAGAAAGCCGTCTGAACTCCAAGATTTCATAAAACTGTATTTGTATGTATTGTATTGGTGAAGTCTTCAGTGGCAAGTCATAGAAATTAACTTAAATCAGTTTAGGTTGCAAATGATAGAAACTCAATTCCAGCTGGTTTATACAAAGCATTAAAAAAAGAAGTTCGGCTGGGCGCAGTAGCTCACACCTATAATCCCAGCACTTTGGGAAGGTGAGGCGGGTGGATCACTTGAAGTCAGGAGTTTGAGAACAGCCTGGCCAACATGGTGAAACTCCATTTCTACTAAAACTACAAAAATTAGTCGGGTGTGGTGGTGGGCACCTGTAATCCCAGCTACTCAGGAGGCTGAGGTAAGAGAATTGCTTGAACCCTGGAGGTGGAGGTTGCAGTGAGCCGAGATCGCACCACTGCACTCCAGTGTGGGCAAAAGAGTAAGACTCCATCTCAAAAAAAAAAAAAAAAAAAAAAAAAAAAAAAAAAAAAGACAGAAAGAAAGAAAGAAATTCATTGTAATGAATTGTAATTCAATTCGTGTAAAAACCATGATTATTTTTGTACCAGCCTAATACAACCAGAAAAATCTGGGAATGGACCTAGTTTTAGGTAGAGTAGAATCTAAGTCTCAAATTATGTGTTCAGAAGTGTCTCTCCTCCCTCCTCCCTTCTTTCCTTCTTCTTTCTCTCTCCCACCCTTCCTCCCTCTCTTTTTTCTTCTCTCTGCTCTCTCTTTACCTGTCCTTCTCTTAGATTGGATTGTTTCTGCTTGGTTTCATTCTGCAGGTAGGGTCTCTTCACAAAGAGGGCTTTAAAATGGTGCCTGAACATTCTGAAAACATCATCTCAGTTTAGCTACCCCAGCAGAATGAGAACTTCTCTTCCCAACTCCCTAGATTAATCCTGGGGAAGACATTGATTGGCCTTGCTTGAGTCATGTGCCCATACACAAACCAATCATTGTGGCCAGGGGGATAGGGTGCCTGATTGGCCAGTCTGGATCATGTACTCACCCTCTGGGAGCTATCCATGACAACTTGTCCTGCTAGATAGGACCTCATGAAAATAGGTGAAAACCAAAGAAGGGGGAAACAAGTTACTAGACCAACACTATAGCTACTACAGTCCACTATATATTCCAGCTAGCTTAAAGAAAAGGGAGAATTTATCTTAAGGATACAGGGGTATCTTGTGGAATACAAGGGAAGGCATACAGTTGGGTCTTTGGAGAGAACTTGGAAGCTATCAGGACCCTGGCAACTTCTTTCAGTCTAGATGCTTCATTCTCTCTCTCTGAAATCCTCATTTTTCTGCTTCTTAGTGTACCCAGTGGGAAAAAAGTGGTGTCTCTATAACCTCCTGGTTTTTATCTTCTTCATTCAAGCGACCAGCCTAATTTACATGTCCAAGGAAAGAAAGCTGATTGACCCAGCTTGAGTCAGATTTTCACCCCCTAATCAATTGTGTTTGGTGTGCCTGGGGGAGGGGGCCATACACCAGAAACATAACATACCCAGAGGAGAAGGATCCAATATGTGTCAGTTTTAATCTCCTGCAAGTGTAAAAGGTCCCTAGAATCATCCTAAGGATCATTTTATCCTAAGACTTTCATTTTGCAGATAAATGGAAGTCTCAAAAAGTTAAAGACTTTGAGATCTCACCCATACACACAGAAGCAAGACAATGACTTAGCTGTAATTAATGCCCGGGTCTCAGGATTTCCTTTCCAGCTCCTTCTACAACTCCATGTTTAGGCTTAATAATTTCCATGGCTCTTGTCTATAGAGAAAAGTAAAAAGCAAGTATAATCACACACAACACACCTATGCACACACATCCACACACACACACACAAACACACCCACCCCATTGGTGAACAGAAAACCTGTCTTGCTCCTTCATAGCCTTTGCTTCTGCTATCCTTCTGTCTGAGTGGTCCTTCCACCTCTGACATCCAACCCTTGGCTTGGTTAATTCCTATACATCTTTTAAAGCTCAGCTCAGTTATGACTTGCTAAAAGAAGCTCTTCTGAAATCCCAAACTAGGTCAGCCCCTACCCTGTTTTGTGTTTTCCTAGTGTTTCTGGATTTTCCTTCTTTGGTCATTAAGTTACTGAGAATGAAAATTTGTGTAATTTATTCAGTAGGTGCCTCCTCCTGGGTTGCAAGAGCTACAGGGCCAAGACTGTGTAATATCCCTGTGTTGGGCACCATTCTTGCACATGGTAGGTGCTTGGTGAATATTTGTCAGGAAAACCAAAAAGAATGAAACATAAGAGAACAACAAGAAAAAGAGCCTTTACCTTTACACTTTCTCTTGGAGGAATATTTTGCTTCTTATTCTTGTGAATTCTGGGAGATTAGGAAAAAAACTTCTGAAATGAAGTTTATTTCAGAAGTAATTTTTATGGGAGAGCTTTCAGAATTCTTAGCCTCAGTAATGATAATGGCTAACATTTTGGAGCAGCTACTATCTGCCAGGCTTGGCAGTGCTAAGTGCCTTGCCCCTTTTAATCTTCACATGAACTCTTTGGAATAGGTACTATAGGTGCTGAGCCTGGCTCTTCAGAACAATAAGCATCCTGACAAATGACTGGTCCCTTGAAGACAGTACCAGATCTCATTCTTTGCACCTGCCCGGAGACTAGCCAGAGGCTGAGGTGTGCTTAGTAAATGGGGATCATGGCTCAGAGGCCCTTGCAGGAACCTAGAACCTCACTCACTTCCTCTGGTTCCAGAGCAGGGGTTTGTAGAATCTGCAGGGAGACACTGGTGGGTGTTTTCATAGGAGACTGTAATGGCCAAGCAGCTTTAAAAGGGCTAAGGGAATTTTCTGGGATGCTCTAAGCTTAGATGAGAGCTGGCTTTGCTTTGGGCCAAAAATCTGTGGGTGGTGGTCAGATCTGCTTCTATGTCCTTGTAAATAAAAAACCTTTGAAATGCACAACCACACAAAAAGCACCATTTATTTGAACTTTTTGAATCTGTTCTTACTAAGTGGGTACTTATGCTTGCCACCAGAAACTGATTGATTTCTTTCTAAACCCCTTGGTATCTGTCTTAGTCTTTTATATATCTGTAACCATATGCAATACCATAAATTGAGTGGCTTATAAGCAATGGAAATTTCTCTTTCACGGTTCTGCAGGATGGAAGGTCCAAGATCAAGGCACTGGCAGATTTGGTGTCTGGTGAGGACTCACTTCCTGGTTTTGTAGATGGAGCCTTCTTGCGGTGTCCTCCTCACATGGTAGAAGGGGTCAGGGGTTCTCTGGGCACCTCCCAGTTTTTTCTTTTAATAAGGATATTCACTAATCTTTTTCTGATGACTCTGCCCCATGACATAATTATCTCCCAAAGGCCCCACCTCCTAATACCACCACCTTGGGGATCAGGTGTCAACATCGGAATTTTGAGGGGATGCAAACATTGAGGCCATTGGATATCAGAGGTGGAAGGACCACTCAGACAGAGGGACGGCAGAAGCAAATGTTTCTGCTGTATCTAATGTCTCACATGATCCTTGCAGGAGCAGTCGCCTGAAGTGAGGGTGGCAAGTATCTGACAGGGCGCCCACAAAGGCAGACAAGGACTCTGAGAACCAACAGGACTTTTCTGGTCGTATTCTGAGGCTAAGACAAAAACTGCACCTGAGCCAGATCTCTCAGCCTGGCAGCTCCAGGACCCCTGGGCCCTGCCACTGGCCCATCTCAATTGCCAGGACCTAGAGCATCATCAAGCTGCAGGTTAAACAGGTTGGTTGGTTCTGACTTGACTGGACCTCTACAAGGACCTATGGTTGCACTTGTTGATACTTTCCCAAGGAGCCACAGTGCTGAGCAATGAGGGGAGGAACAGGTGTTAGTTCACTCATTAAGTCTTAAATGTTAACTGAGTACCTACTACATGCCAGGTGCTAAGCCAGGCACCCGAGATACAATGATGAACAAGACACATAAATCTTACCCTCGTTGAGCTTACGCCATGTGAAAGAGAAGTACGAAATAATTACACATTATTATTTTTTTAGTTTTTGAGATGGAGTTTCACTTTTGTCCCCCAGGCTAGAGTGCAGTGGTGTGACCTCAGGTCACTGCAACCTCCGCCTCCCAGGTTCAAGCGATTCTCCTGCCTTAGCCTCCCAAGTAGCTGGGATTACAGGCACCTGCCACCACACTTGGCTAATTTTTGTATTTTTAGTAGAGACGGGCTTTCACCCTGTTGGTCAGGCTGATCTTGAACTCCTGACCTCAAATGATCCACCCGCCTCGGCCTCCCAAAGTGTTGGCATGAGCCACGGCGCCTGGCAAATTACACATTATTCAAGTGTAATTGTGAAAGTGATTCTAAGGAAAAAGTACAGAGAGCTGTGGGAAAACATAATAGGAAATATTTGTCATTCTGTCACTATTGTCTATTAGGCTGTCACTGTTGTCATTGTCACCCCTACCCTCCCGCAGAGAGTGGTTCCCATTTGCCAGAGCTCATTTATTGTCCTGAACGTCTGTGAAAAGATGACAAAGTAGTGTTGCCGTCTTTCCACTTCCCCAAGTCTCACATGAGCACCCCTAACTGGCAGAACCAGTTCACACCCACAAGCCTAGCTGCAAGGGGAACTGGGAAAGGTATTCCCAGCTTTCCAACCTCTCCACCTGGGATATGAAATAGCCAATTTAGGCCAGGTGCAATGGCTCACGCTTATAAAACCAGCACTATGGGAGGCTGAGGAGGGAAGATTACTCAAGCCTGGGAGTTTGAGACCAGCCTGGACAACAGGGCGAGACCATCATCTCTACAAAAAGTACAAAAAAATTAGCTAGGCATGGTGTCCTGTGCCTGTGGTCCCAGCTCCTCAGGAGACTGAGGCAGGAGGATTGCTTGAGATTGAGGCTGCAGTGAGCCATGATTGCACCACTGCACTCCAATCTGGGTGACAACAAGACCCTATCTCAAAAAAGGAGAGAGAGAGAGAGAGAGAGAGAGAGAGAAAAGAAAAAGAAAGAGAAGGAAGGAAGGAAGGAAGGAAGGAAGGAAGGGAGGGAAGGAAGAAAGAGAAAGAAAGAAAGAAAGAAAGAAAGAAAGAAAGAAAGAAAGAAAGAAAGAAAGAAAGAAAGAAAGAAAGAAAGAAAGAAAGAAAGAAAGAAAGAAAGAAAGAAAGAAAGAAAGAAAGAAAGAAAGAAAGAAAGAAAGAAAGAAAGAGAAAGGAAGGAAGGAAGGAAGGAAGAGAAAAGAAAAGAAATAAAAGAAAGAGATAGCCAATTTAAGTATCCAGCGCACACAGGGCAAGCCCAAATCTGTATGTTTTCTGCAATCTGTTTTTTAAATGGGGGTATAATTTTCATATAAAAATGTACAGATTTTAGGCATACAGTTTGACAAGTTTTGCAAATGCTCACGTAACTATATCCCAGTCAAGATACAAAACATTTCCATCATGCTAACAAGTTCCTTCCTGCCTCTTTCTAGTTAGTCTCTCCTGTCTCCTGCTCAGAGGTGATGTTCTGATTCTAGCAATTTGTTTTGTCTGATAATCACAAGTCAGTATTGCCTCTTCTAGGACTTTAAATAAATAAAACCATACAATATGTCCTCTTTTGTGTCTGACTCTTTTTGCTCAGACTACTAAGTCAGTCATGCTGTTACATGTATCAATAGTTCAGTCCTTAGCCGGGCATGGTAGTGCACATCTGTGGTCCCAGCTACTTGGGAGGCTGAGGCAGGAGAATCGCTTGAACCCGGGAGGCGGAGGCTGCAGTGAGCTGAGATGGGGCCACTGCACTCCAGCCTGGGTAATGGAGCGAGACTCAGTCTCAAGAAAAAACAACAACAAAAAAAAAAACAGTCCTTTTTTTAATGCTGAGTTGTATTCCATTGTATGAATATATCAAATCCTCTCACCAGCTGATAAATGTCCATATCATTTCCAGTTTGGGGGTATTATAAAAATAACTGCTTAAGTCTGTATTCTTTAAACAAACATCCAGCTAATTCTGATGCAGATGGACCACATGTTGAGAAATACTGCTCTAACACAGAGAGTTGAAGCATATTGCCCAAAGCCACATAATCAAGAAGGCTTTGATGCCAGACTTATCATTGGCAGTGGATTCAGGAGCGCATGCTCTTCCTACTTGGACAGTAGATGTCAGAAGGAGGGCCTTGAAGATAAGGCATATGTTTCAGTTGTCAATTGCTGCATGACAAAATTACCAAACTTTGGTTTCAACAACAATGATTTCTTATGATTCTGTCATCCTGGCTGGGTGGTTCTGTGGCAGGCCAGGTCTCACTAACAACTCTTTCAGTGCTGACTGAGTGGTTAAGTTAAATAGTAAAAGCCACTGGCCTTATACAAAGGCTAGGATGTAACAAAAGTCCATCAAGAGTTTTGCCTACGCCTTTTCTGGGCCTTAAGGCATGACAAAATAACAAAAGAATTCTTAACAGGACCCATTTGGGATTAAACAAGTTTTATTGTGGGTCTGAAGAAACTCCTCAGATCTCCACAAACAGGTTTACTGGGGGTCTTAAGGAACTCCTCTAACCTCCGTGATTTAGCACGAGACAAGATAAGGGTAATCACCCCAGTATCTGGACCCATTTAGATTAGGTAGATTTACTGAGGCTCCAGAGGAAGGTCTTCAGGACTCAGATCATAGTTGTAGATTAAAAGAAGTTAATCACTTATGTCTTTAGATGAATGCATACTTACATGTAGACATATAGCTTAGAAGGTATATAAGCTCTGGAAAACTTTGTAATTTTGAGTTGGTCTGGAAATAATTTCCAGGCCTTCTCTCTGTAATTGGTTACAGAAGTAAAAGCTCTCTTCTTCCCCAGTTCATCTGTGTCTCATTATTGGGCCGTGAGAAATAGCAGCCCAACCCTCAGATTGGTCCAGGAACTGTTCTTTTGTTAGTCTTACCTGGACTGTCTCGTGCCACTACATTCAGCAGCCAGGTCCACTGGATGCTGGGTGGAGCAGGGATGGCTGGAGCAGCAGGACCTTTCTTTCCATGATCTTTCATTCTTAAGGAGTCTAGACCAGCCTTCCCTTCATGGCAGTGGCAGTATTCCAAGAAAAGGCTGCAATGCACAAGTGCTTTTCAAGCCTTCACTTGTTTCATGTTTGCTAATGCCTCCCTGGCCAAAACAAGTCACATGGCCAAGCTCAGTTTCAATGTGGGAAGCAACTATTCTAGGGAATGGCATGATTCATTTGGTGCAGGATTCATCTGGAGCCATTAATGTAACAATCTACCATTGCTAGTAAGTTTACGTTTCAGAGGCAGTTGGTAACTGGAGGAGGCAGAGCTAGAGAGAGCCAGGGAATTAAGAGGATTAGAGAAAATTTTGGTGGAGCCAGAAAAGGTCAAAATGATCTATGTTTCCCCTAGTCATCTTTGAAGGAAGGATGTATTCCCTCTAGTCATCTTTGTGGCCCCCACAGCACTAGAGGGGTTTTACATACGGTAGGAGCTCAGGAAATATTTGTGAAGTTGAATCAAAGTGTCAATGATAAGTTGGGGGAGTTTAGGGCCTAGAGGAAGGATGGCTAAATGATAACACACTGAAAGGAGCAAGACCCCTTAAAGCATAGAAGGGTAAGTGCTAACAGAAGAAAAAATTAAAACTGAAATGAAGAGAGACAGATGGGATATAAAATGTAAACAAATGTTTGCTTCACAATTAAACTGTGTGTTCACTCTTTCACCAAGGTTTGTTTGCTAGATGCTATGCAAGGGACTAGAGCTGTGTTTCTCAAAATGTAAGTCATCAGAACAATGTGAAATACTCAGGTAGAGGGTTAGAAATGCCTGGTGGAGGTGTCTAGTGGATGGCCCTGAGACAGTGCCCCTGGTTCCATTGTCTTCTTATAACCTGTAGAGAGATCCCAGAAGTCATTGCCTGCCCCAGTCAGGGGCAACAGATATGGTCAGTGCTCTAATCATCTCATCTTGCCCTTAGCACTTCAGTGCAGGACAGAATTTCTGACTGCCAACCCCTGTATGTTCTCCCTAGGGGCTTTCCCTGGCTACGCCTGCTATAGAGGGAGCAGTCCTCAACCAAAGACTGACAGGAGTTGGTGGAGATTTTAAAACCAAGCCAATTATCCATTATAAATCTGGAAGCAAAGAGTGTTCATTATCCTGCTTGCTCAAATACCAGTTCTGCTGAAAAATGCAAAAGGCTAGAGTCTTGCTCATTAAGGACCAAGTCTTTCCTTGTATTTCTGTAGCTGCCTGACAGATGGGCTCCTGGCTTCAATCTTGTTTCCCTTCAACTTATTTTACTGCACTTCTGAGTGACCTTAGAAATGCAAATACATTCTTTAAGCTTTGAGGATGGAGATGTTTCATATTCTCCATTGTATCTTCAGTACCTAGTAAGCACTCAGTAAATATTTATTCACTGGATATTATAGGAGACTCCCAACTCATGAACAGGTTATATCCTAAAATTTCTCATGTAAGGTGATTTTGAATTTAGAATACATTTGACCATCACAATGATGGGTGGTTTTTAGCTTGTCAGGTTAGCTTACAAAAACCAAGTTCAAGCCAGTTACGGTGGCTCATGCCTGTAATCCCAGCACTTTGGGAGGCCGAGGTGGTAGGATCACCTGAGGTTGGGAGTTCGAGACCAGCCTGGTCAACATGGTGAAACCCTGTCTCTACTAAAAATGAAAAAATTAGCCGGGCGTGGTAACGCATGCCTGTAATCCCAGCTACTACTCAGGAGACTGAGGTGGGAGAATCACTTGAACTTGGGTGGCAGAAGTTGTAGTGAGCCGAGATCGTGCCACAGCACTCCAGCCTGTGCAACACAGAGAGACTCTGTCTCAAAAAACAAAACCAAGTTCACCCATGATGTAGCCTAATCTAATCCCAGCTTTCCTGGTGGTCGTGAGCAGGAGACCATAAGGGGAGGGAGGGATGAAGAAGAAAAGGAAAAACAAAGCCATTGGGAATTGGATAATTGGTTAAATATTTCTGTTTTACACTTGGATTTTTGCACTTCTGTGTGCTCTTCTCTGCTCCTGTTCCCTACCATGCCTCATCTCCCACTGGAGCAAGCCTCCACCCCGCCTCCAGGCTCCTCTTACCTTCCCCCCTCTGCCAATCACAACTCCTATTCTCTGACTACAAATAAATTCGAGGATTAAGAGGAAGGTGGCCTGATTGAGCAAATGTACACTCCAGATGGATGTTTAACAGTTATTTAATCTTCCTAGAGATATTTCCAATTTTCCAGATTAGTTTAGATTAAATGAATCTCTAGTTAGTGGAATTTACTGTAACAAGATAAAATGGAAAAAAATGTGATGAGAGATATTTTAGGGCAAGTACTCTCTGATTCTAACTTTTTTTCAGATTCCCCCCCTGAGATTAATAATCTAGATTATTCTGGATTTTTATAACTTTTGGGGTTCTTTAAAGATCCCTCCCTGCTTCTTTTTTTTTTCCCACAATTACCCCCATAAGCCTGGTTGAGAAGGGGCTGAGTGAGCACAGCCATAGCGCAGGCCTACAGAGTGCGCCCTTCATTGACTTTCCTGATTTGCCTCAGCAAGTGTGCACCTTTAACCTGACCCTGCCTTTGGCGACACTTGAACCAAGCCCAACACCAAAATGTGGTCAGCACTCAAAAAACAAGAACCAGGAAAATTCAAGGGATTTTCTCACTGGACAGTCTGGGGATTTCCAATCAACATTTGTATTCTCTTTAATTATATGTTATTCAAGTGCACTTCAATTCATCTACCACAAAGAACTCTAGCCAGGGGATTTCTGCTTCTGCAGCTGTAGGAAAGAAATTGGATTAGAAAAGATTAAAGTGATCCTTGCCCAAGGTCACACAGCTAGTTAGAAGAGAGCTCATCTCCTGGTTCCAAATCCTATGTACTTTTGATAAAAACTTAATGCTTCATATTATTTAAAATATAAGGTTTGGTCAAATAAGCTTGAAGATTAGCTTTTCCCTCTTGAGTCAGAGGAAAATAATAAATCTATTTCTGCAGTATTCTTCTATTGGCCTGAGCTAGCATTTCTGAAAGTATGTTGTTCCACTGAATACTATTTTTAAAATCAGCCAGGCACAGCGGCTCATTCCTGTAATCCTAGCACTTTGGGAAGCCAAGGTGGGAGGATCAGCTGAGTCCAGGAGTCTGAGACCAGCCTGGTCAATATAAGGTGACCCCTGTTGCTAAAAAAAAAAAAAAAAAAAAAAAATTAGCCAAGTGTGGAGCCTTGTGCCTATAGTCTCAGCTACTCGGGAGGCTGAGGCAGTGGAGGCTGCAGTGAGCCATAACCACATCCTGCACTCCAGCCTGGGCCACAGAGTTAGACCTTGTCTTTTAAAGAAAACGAAGAAAAACAGTTTCAAATACAAAAGTCTACTCTCTGCCATCTTGGGGACTTACAGTGCACATTAACATAGTAAAGTTTCCAGGAAGTCCTGCAACAATAATTTCATAAAGTTTGTTGAACTCAGCAATCTCCAGACTTAACTTGGTCATGAGTTATCTCCCTTCCTCCTTCCCTCCCTCCCTCTCTTCCTTCCCTCTCTCCTTTTCATGAAACATCATTACCAAGTAATACACTTTGGGAAATATTGCATTAAGGTAAACCAAATTGAACATCAATCTATAGTAGGCCCACAATTTTCTCGTAAGATTAAGAACTTTCTTATTGTTTTAGCTGTGTTCTCTACTTTGTACATTATTACTAAATGTTAATATTAAGGTATATTTAGTTAATTTGTATCTTTGGGAAGGCTTTGATTTAATTTAGATCACCCATATGACATCCTTTCATGGGTGATCTAAGTTAAATCAAAGCAGTGAAGGCATCATCATGCTTTGGTGTGTGGGGAGCAGGTATACAGATCTCAGTTGCACGCAAGGGAAACCAGCAGATGGGATCTGTTTATGTTGCTTTATAGTAAATCCAAAAATTCAGTAGTTGAAGTCCTCCAACTTTAAATCAACACTCTTTAGAAAAATAGAATCAAGGGACAATACAATGTATTATTCACAATGTTTGCAAAGAATTCAAAATTTCTAGGCATACAAATAAATGGAAAAATGTGATTTCATACTCAAGAAAATAGAGAATCAATGCAGACCAACCTCAAGATGACTCAGATGTTGGATTTAACAGAAAAAGATTGTAAAGATAAAGGTTTCAGCAAATAAAGATTTTATAAGTATTATAACAATTCATGGAGGTAAATAAATATATATGCTCATCACAAAAGAACAAACAGAAAATCTCAGCAGAAAAGTAGAGATTATAAAATAGAACAAGATGGAGATTTAAGAACTAAAACATATAATATCTTAAAGAAAAATTTACTGGAGATCATAACAGCAGAATAGGTATGGCAAAACATGACTGGATATGGTGGTTCATGCGTAGTCTCAGCACTTTCAGAGGCTGAGACGGGTGGATTGTCTGAACCCAGGAGATCAAGGTGGCAGTGAGCTATGATTGTATCACTGAACTCTAGCCTGGTGACAGAGCAAGACCCTGTCTCTTAAAAAATAAATAAATAAAATAAAATAAAATAAAATAAAATAAAATGAACACAGTCACAGGAACCAGTGCAGCAATATCAAAAGGTCTAACATATGTGTAATTGGAGTTCCAGGACAGTAAAGAGAAAATGGGGCATAAAATTTATTTAAAGAAATAAGTGGCCAAAGTGTTTCCCAATTTGCTAAAAGACATATATTTACAGATTCAAGAAGAACCTTAATCAGGGGAAATACAAAGAAAAGCATGTCTAGATACATCATAGTCAAACTTCTGAAAATGAAAAATAAAGAAAAAATATTGAAAGCATCCGGAGGAAAATAACACATCACATATAAGCAAAAAATGATTCAAATGACTGTGAACATCTCGTCAGAAACTGGTGGCCAATGATATTTTTAGGGTGTTGAAAGAAAAAACAACTGTCATCCAAGATGAAGATTTAATACATATGACAATGATATTATTAAGGATAAGGGGGAGGTGAGTAAACATATCAACCTACGAGAGTCATACATTTTATATAAAGTAAAGTAGTGTGATGTTAACTCTAAATAGTTAAGAGAATTTCAGGATGTATATTCCTGAGCAATCACTAGGAAAAGATGCAAAGATGTATAGGTAAAATGTCAATAGATGAATTGAAAATCTTAAAAACTATTCAATTAACAAAAAAGAGGGCAAGAATGGAGGAAAAGAGGTACGACAAATAGGGCAAACAGAAAATAAATAGTAATATTCATACAATGGAATGCTACTTAGCAATAAAAGGAAAGAGCAACTGATCCATGCACCCAGAGGAATGACTCTCAAGAACCTTAGGCTGAGTGGAGAAATCAAGATGCAAGAGGGTAAATGCTGTGATTGCATTTTTTATGAAATTTTAGAACAGTCTAAACCAATCTATAGTGAAAAATCCTCACAACAGTGGTTGCCTCTTGAGTGTTGAGGAGTGAGTTTATTGGGAAAAGACTGGCATAAAGGAGTTTTCTAAGGTAATGGTCATATTCTGTATTACAAGAGGAATTTGGGTTACACAAGTGTATGCATTTGCCAAACTCATCAAATTGTATACTTAAGTTATATACATTTTATTGTATGTAAATTTTACTTCAAAAAAGGAGCTATAAACAAATATTAGACTCTAGTTGAGGATATGCATGCTGAAGTGTTTAGGGGTGAAATGTACTCATTTTTGCAACTTACTCTGAAATCCGTGAATAAATAAGAATGATTGATATGAGACGGGAGCAAATACAATAAAACATTAATTATAGGGTCTAGATGTTGGGCAGATGAACATAAACTGTACAGTTCTTTGAACTTTTCTGTTTACTTGAATTTTTTAAAACAATAAAATGTTGGGAAAAATTAACAGACCCCAAACTGAACTCATTATCACTTCCTACTCCCTTTAAGTCTACTCTTACGCTACTACTATTTGTTTCATTAAACAGCACCAGATTTTACCTAGTTGTACAAGTCACAAACCTGATGCTTGTTCTTTGTTGCTCTTTCCCTCATTCTTCAGATGCAAATTATCACCAAATATCGTAGATTGCATTTCCTACACTTTTTTTTAGTCAGTGCACTTCTTCCATCATAGCTACCAATCTAGTCCATGCCATCATCATCTGTCACACTGACTACTGTATGAACTTCCTAATGTGGCTTACATCATCAGCTATGGCCCCTTTCTATTCCTTGTCAGAATAATCTGTTTAAAATGCAAATATGTTATCTCATTCCCGCTTGAAATTTTTCTAGGCTATCCCACTGCCATTAGGATAAATCTCCAAAGCCTTCATGTGGCTTCGGAGACACTTGCCTATCTCTTGACTATCAGCTTCATTTAAATCCATTTTCTACTTCATTATCTCAGCCCCAGCTCTGTTGGACTAATTTGAATCCTGCTATGTCTGACACACATGCATTTCCTCTGCTTGGAATATTCTTCCCCTTCAATTTTCTCTGTCCCTCATTCTTCATGTTTCAAATCCTTCCTCATTATTCATATTTCAATTTAAATGGATCTTCCTAGGAAAGCTTAGATCTCCTTCCTATGGTATGAAGTACTGTTTCACAGCACTTATTACATCACCATTATTCACTATACTCTCAGAACTTAGCACAGTAGGCTGGCACATGATATACGCTCCGGAGATATTTGTGCTATGGGTGGTTGAATGGGAGAGGGTATATCATTATACAATGTTGACTTAGATGATTAGTTTGGGAAAATGAGGGCATGTTTTCATACACTTGTGGGGATATGCATCAGTATGTTTTGGATTATAAACATCAGACACCAGAATCAAACTGGTAAACAATGAGATTCATATGGGGAGATGTCTAGCAGCAGGGTAGACTTCAGGTACAGTGTGATCAGGGCTTTCATTCCATTCCTCCTCAATTGTCTTGGCTCTTCCCTTCTCATATGTTTTATTGTCAGACTGGTTTCCCTTGTGGTTTTAAGATGAATGCCAGCAGCAACTACAGCTTCTTTTCATATATTTCAGGTAAAAGACCCTTGTTTCTCATTAGTCTCTCTTAAAGCCAAGAAAGAACTTTCCTAAAAGTCTTCAGCAGCCATCTCCTTGTGTCTTATTGGCTGCCATTAAATCATATACTAATTCCTGAACCAATCACTGGTTGGCTTATGCTAATCAGTCTGCCTCTGGGATCAGCTTCCTTCAGTTGAAGATGCTGCAGGAAGAAAGGGTAGATACCTGAACAAAACTAAGGTTCTGTTAGTAAGGATGAAGGGGAGAATGGATTCTGGAAAGACAACCAGCAATATCCACCTCTGTGTATTATTTTCCAACAGTAGCTTCTGAGAAATTGCCTTGCTTTTTTCTTCTAGATATTTGATACTTTGCTTTGGTAACTGAGATTATATTTGACTCTGTGTTGACCGTTGAAAAAATAAATTTGTGGCCTATTCATAGAAACTGCACAGAGCCCTGTGGTAAGTGTTTTTAGATTAGCTTCATTTCTGCCTCCTATTTATACTCCTACTCATTTTTCTTTTGCATCATTTAAAAATTTTAATTTTTTTCTCTATAATTCAATTTAATTACTCAAATTTGTTTTATTATCCAGAAGATTTTTAATAGTACCTACAATTTCATAACATAGTATTCAAAATATTGAGGATACAATAGAAAATTACCTAACATATTTTTTAAAAATTAGCAACCCTCAAAGAAACATTCATGATACTATTGTGTGAATGATTTTACTTGACTCAGAACACACATATAATTGAATATTTTGGGACTTTGATATCCTAAAATCTAAATCATACAATAATGCTTATTGAATGCCTGCCTAGTCTGCCAAGAATTGCATATGTTTCATCAGATTTATCATCATTTTCCTTGTAAGTTTTCACTTTTTCAAGTTGTTACTCTTTTTGAAGGCTGGTACATACTTTCTTAAGCTTCTGCCTTTGCCTCATAGAGAACATCTGACACAGAATGGCAATTCTAAGCTTATTAAGTTTGTCAGTGTTCAGGATATAGAAGTCTGTCATTAAATTCTTAGCAGGATACTGTACAAAAAGGAGGGCCTCAATCCTGACTGATCAAGTGTGCTGGTTGCTTATATCTTTTGGAGGAACATTTCCTGACTTAACATTTTGTGCTGTCAAAGTCAGTATTACTTAACTTACTACTTTAACATGGTGTTCCTTCCTGATCCCCTTCTCTCCTCCTCAAACTCCACCAAAATAGGTACATACAGTTCCTTAGTGTATGTGGGGCTCCTGTAGTCCCTTCAGTCTACCAGAAACTTCTTGCTCTAAACACAGATTCGTTTTTTCTTCTTTGCCTTGGTCACTGGTGCTCTTTTACAAAAGTCAAAGGGTATAATGTCCCTGTGCTCATTCCTTTGTCTTTTTTTTTTTTTTTTTTAAATTATACTTTAAGTTCTGGGGTACATGTGCAGAACGTGCAGGTTTGTTACACAGGTATACACATGCCTGATTTGCTGCACCCATCAACCCGTCATCTACATTAGGCATTTTTCCTAATACTATCCCTCCCCTAGTCCCCCAACCCCTAACAAACCCGGGTGTGTGATGTTCCCCTTCCTGTGTCCATGTGTTCTCTCATTATTCAACTCCCACTTATGAGTGAGAACATGCAGTGTTTGGTTTTCTGTTCTTGTGTTAGTTTGCTGAGAATGATGGTTTCCAGCTTCACCCATGTCCCTGCAAAGGACACAAACTCATCCTTTTTTATGGCTGCATAGTATTCCATGGTGTATATATGCCACATTTTCTTAATTCAGTCTATCATTGATGGGCATTTGGGTTGGTTCCAAGTCTTTGCTATTGTGAACAATGCCACAATAAACATATGTGTGCATGTGTCTTTATAGTAGAATGATTTATAATCCTTTGGGTATATACCCAGTAATGGGATTGCTGGGTCAAATGGTATTTCTGGTTCTAGATCCGTGAGGAATTGCCACACTGTCTTCCACAATGGTTGGACTAATTTACACTCCCACCAACAGTGTAAAAGCATTCCTGTTTCTCTACATCCACTCCAGCATCTGTTATTTCCTGACTGTTTTTTATGGTCGCCATTCTAACTGGTGTGAGATGGTATTTCATTGTGGTTTTGATTTGCATTTCTCTAATGATCAGTTTTGATGAGCTTTTTTGTTTGTTTGTTTGTTGACTGCATAAATGTCTTTTTTTGAGAAGTGTCTGTTCATATCCTTTGCCCACTTTTTGATGGGGTTGTTTGTTTTTTTCTTGTAAATTTGTTTAAGTTCTTTGAAGATTCTGGATATTAGCCCTTTGTCAGATGGATAGATTGCAAAAATTTTGTCCCATTCTGTAGGTTGCCTGTCCACTCTGATGATAGTTTCATTTCCTGTGCAGAAGCTCTTTAGTTTAATTAGATCCCATTTGTCAATTTTGGCTTTTGTTGCCATTGCTTTTGGTGTTTTAGTCATGAAGTCTTTGCCCATGCCTATGTCCTGAATGGTATTGCCTAGGTTTTCTTCTAGGGTTGTTATGGTTTTAGGTCTTACGTTTAAGTCTTTAATCCATCTTGAGTTAATTTTTGTATAAGGTGTAAGGAAGGGGTCCAGTTTCAGTTTTCTGTATATGGCTAGCCAGTTTTCCCAACACCATTTATTAAATAGAGAATCCTTTCCCCATTGTTTGTTTTTGTCAGGTTTATCAAAGATCAGATGGTTGTAAATGTGTGGTGTTATTTCTGAGGCCTATGTTCTGTTCCATTGGTCTATATATCTGTTTTGGTACCAGTACCATGCTGTTTTTGTTACTGTAGCCTTGTAGTACAGTTAGAAGTCAGGTAGCGTAATGTCTCCAGCTTTGTTCATTTTGCATAGGATTGTCTTGGCTATGTGGGCTCTTTTTTGGTTCCACATGAAATTTAAAGTAGTTTTTTCCAATTCTGAAGAAAGTCAAAGATAGCTTGATGGGGATAACATTGAATCTATAAATTACTTTGGGGAGTATGACCGTTTTCATAATATTGATTCTTCCTATCCATGAGCATCGAATGTTTTTCCATTTGTTTGTGTCTTCTCTTATTTCCTTGAGCAGTGGTTTATAGTTCTCCTTGAAGAGGTCCTTCACATCCCTTGTAAGTTGGATACCTAGGTATTTTATTCTCTTTGTAACAATTGTGAATGGGAGTTAACTAATGATTTGGCTCTCTGTTTGTCTGTTATTAGTGTATAGGAATGCTTATGAATTTTGCACACTGATTTTGTATCCTGAGACTTTGCTGAAGTTGCTGGTCAGCTTACGGAGATTTTGGGCTGAGACGATGGGGTTTTCTATATATACAGTCATGTCATCTGCAAACAGAGACAATTTGACTTCCTCTCTTCCTGTTTGAATACACTTTATTTCTTTCTATTTCTTTCTCTTGTCTGATTGTCCTGGCCAGAACTTCCAATACTATGTTGAATAGGAGTGGTGAGAGAGGGCATCCTCGTCTTGTGCCAGTTTTCAAAGGGAATGCTTCCAGTTTTTGCCCATTCAGTATGATATTGTCTGTGGGTTTGTCATAAATAGCTTTTATTATTTTGAGGTACATTCCATCAATACCTAGTTTATTGAGCGTTTTTGGCTTGAAGAGATGTTGAATTTTATCAAAGGCCTTTTCTGCATCTATTGAGATAATCACGTGTTTTTAGTCATTGGTTCTGTTTATGTGATGGATTAAGTTTATTGATTTGCATATGTTGAACTAGCCTTGCATCCCATGGATGAAGCTGACTTGATCGTGGTGGATATGCATTCTGATGTGCTGCTGGATTCGGTTTGTCAGTATTTTATTGTGGATTTCTGCATCAATGTTCATCAGGGATATTGGCCTAAAATTCTCTTTTTTTATTGTGTCTCTGCCAGGTTTTGGTATCAGGATAATGCTGGCCTCATAAAATGAGTTAGGGAGGATTCCCTCTTTTTCTGTTGTTTGGAATAGTTTCAGAAGGAATGGTACCAGCTCCTCTGTGTACCTCTGGTAGAATTTGACTGTGAATCCGTCTGGTCCTGGACTTTTTTGGTTGGTAGGCTATTACTTACTGCCTCAGTTTCAGAACTTCTTATTGGTCTATTCAGGGATTCAACTTCTTCCTGGTTTAGACTTGGGAGGGTGTATGTGTCCAGGAATTTATCCATTTCTTCTAGATTTTCTAGTTTATTTGCATAGAGGTGTTTATAGTATTCTCTGTTGGTAGTTTGTATTTCTGTGGGATCGGTGGTGATATCCCCTTTATCATTTTTTATTGCGTCTATTTGATTCTTCTCTCTGTTCTTCTTAATTAGTCTTGCTAGCAGTCTATCAATTTTGTTGGTCTTTTCAAAAAACCAGATCCTGGATTCATTGATTTTTTTGAAGAGTTTTTTTTTGTGTCTCTATCTCCTTCAGTTCTGCTTTGATCTTAGTTATTTCTTGCCTTCTGCTAGCTTTTGAATGTGTTTGTTCTTGCTTCTCTAGTTCTTTTAATTGTGATGTTAGGGTGTCGATTTTAGATCTTTCCTGCTTTCTCCTGTGGGCATTTAGTGCTATAAATTTCCCTCTACACACTGCTTTAAATGTGTCCCAGAGATTCTAGTACATTGTATCTTTGTTGTCATTGGTTTCAAAGAACTTATTTATTTCTGCCTTAATTTCATTATTTATCCAGTATTCATTCAAGAACAGGTTGTTCAGTTTCCATGTAGTTGTGCAGTTTTGAGTGCGTTTCTTAATTTTGAGTTCTAATTTGATTGCACTGTGGTCTGAGAGACTGTTTGTTACGATTTCCATTCTTTCGCATTTGCTGAGGAGTGTTTTACTTCCAATTATGTGGTCAATTTTAGAATAAGTGCGATGTGGTGCTCAGAAGAATGTATATTCTGATGATTTGGGGTGGAGAGTTCTGTAGATGTCTATTAGGTCCACTTGGTCCAGAGCTTAGTTCAAGTCCTGAACATCCTTGTTAATTTTCTGTCTTTTTGATCTGTCTAATATTGACAGTGGGGTGTTAAAGTCTCCCACTATTATTGTGTGGGAGTCTAAGTCTCTTTGTAGGTCTCTGAGAACTTGCTTTATGAATCTGGGTGCTCCTGTATTGGGTGCATGTGTATTTAGGATAGTTAGCTCTTCTTGTTGAATTGATCTCTTTACCATTATGTAATGGCCTTCTTTGTCTCTTTTGATCTTTGTTGGTTTAAAGTCTGTTTTATCAGAGACTATGATTGCAACTCCTACTTTTTCTTTCTATTTACTTGGTAAATAATCCTCTATCCCTTTATTTTGAGCCCATGTGTGTCTTTGCACATGAGATGGGTCTCCTGAATACAGCACACCAATGGGTCTCGACTCTTTATCCAATTTGCCAGTCCGTGTCTTTTAATTGGGGCTTTTAGCCCATTTACATTTAAGGTTAATATTGTTATGTGTGAATTTGATCCTGTCATTATTATGCCAACTTGTTTTTTTGCCCATTAGTTGATGCAGTTTCTTCATAGTGTCAATGGTCTTTACAATTTGGCATGTTTTTGCAGTGGCTCGTCTCTGTTGTTTCTTTCCATGTTTAGAGCTTCCTTCAGGAGCTCTTGTAAGGCAGGCCTGGTGGTGACAAAGTCTCTCAGCATTTGCTTGTCTGTAAAGGATTTTATTTCTCCTTCACTTATGAAGCTTAGTTTGGCTGGATATGAAATTCTGGGTTGAAAATTCTTTCCTTTAAGAATGTTGAATATTGGCCTCTGCTCTCTTTTGGCTTGTAGGGTTTCTGCAGAGAGATTCGCTGTTAGTCTGGTGGGCTTCCCTTTGTGGGTAACCTGACTTTTCTCTCTGGCTGCACTTATCATTTTTTCCTTCATTTCAACCTTGGTGAATCTGACGATTATGTGTTTTGGGGTTGCTCTTCTCGAGGAGTATCTTTATGGTGTTCTCTGTATTTCCTGAATTTGAATGTTGGCCTGCCTTACTGTGTTAGGGAAGATCTCCTGGATAATACCCTGAAGAGTGTATTCTAACTTGGTTGCATTCTCCCCATCACTTTCAGGTACACCAATCAAATGTAGATTTGGTCTTTTCACAGTCCCATATTTCTTGGAGGCTTTGTTCATTCCTTTTCATTCTTTTTTCTCTAATCTTGTCTTTTTTCTCTATTTCATTAAGTTGATCTTCAATCTCTGATATCCTTTCTTCTACTTGATTGATTTGGCTATTGGTACTCGTATATGCTTCACAAAGTTCTCACGCTGTGTTTTTTCAGCTCCATCAGGTCATTTATGTACTTCTCTAAACTGGTTATTCTAGTTAGCAATTCATCTAACCTTTTTTCCAAGGTTAGACCACTTGGCTCCCTGGCTTCAGCCCTCTTTCCAGGGGAGTGAACGATTTTGTCTTACTGGCTTTCCAGGCACCACTGGGGTATGAAAAAACCTCCTGCAGCTAGCTTGGTGTCTGCCCAAATGGCCACCCAGTTTTGTGCTTGAAACCCAGGGCCCTGGTGGCATAGGCACCGAAGGGAATCTCCTGGTCTGCAGATTGTGAAGACTGTGGGAAAAGCATAGTATCTGGGCCAGAGTGCACCATTCCTCACGACACAGTCCCTCATGGCTTCGCTTGGCTAGGAGAGGGATTTCCCCCAACCCTTTGTGCTTCCTGGGTGAGGCGACGCCCCTCCCTGCTTTGGCTTGCCCTCCGTGGGCTGCACCCCCTGTCTAACTTCCTTGCATTGGGTTATAATGTGTTCCTTTAGGTCAGAGGAGTTTGTAATTACCCACCTTCTGAAGCCTACTTCGGTCAATTCGTCAAACTCATTCTCCATCCAGTTTTGTTCCCTTGCTGGTGAGGAGTTGTGACCCTTTGGAGGAGAAGATGCGTTCTGGTTTTTGGAATTTTCAGCCTATTTACACTGGTTTCTCCCCATTTTCATGGATTTATCTACCTTTGGTCTTTGATGTTGGTGACCTTCGGATAGGGTCTCTGAGTGAATGTGCTTTTTGTTGATGTCGATGCTATTCCTTTCTGTTTGTTAGTTTTCCTTAGAACAGTCAGGTCCCTCTGCTGCAGTTCTGCTGGAGTTTGCTGGAGGTCCACTCCAGACCCTGTTTTCCTGGGTATCACCAGCAGAGGCTGCAGAACAGCAGAGATTGCTGCCTGTTCCTTCCTCTGGAAGCTTCGTCCCCGAGGGGCATTCACTAGATTCCAGCCAGAGCTTTCCTGTATGAGGTGTCTGTCAGCCCCTGCTGGAGGTGTCTCCCAGTCAGGAGACATGGGGGTCAGGGTCCCACTTGAGGAGGCAGGCTGTCCCTTATCAGAACTTGAATGCTGTCCTGGGAGATCTGCTGCTCTCTCAGAGCCGTCAGGCAGGGATGTTTAAATCTGCTGATGCTGTGCCCACTGCCGCCCCATCCCCCAGGTGCTCTGTCCCAGGGAGATGGCGTTTTCTATAGAAGCCCCTGACTGGACTGCTGCTTTTTTTTCAGAGATGCCCTGCCCATAGAAGAGGAGAAATCTAGAAAGGCAGTCTGGCTACAGTGGCTTTGCTGAGCTATGGAGGGCTCTGCCCAGTTTGAACTTCCTGGCAGCTTTGTTTACACTGTGAGGGTAAAACTGCCTACTCAAGCCTCAGTAATGCCGGATGCCCCTCCCCCCACCAAGCTTGAGCACCCCAGGTCAACTTCAGACTGCTGTGCTGACTGAGAATTTCAAGCCAATGGATCTTAGCTTGGTGGGTTCCCTGGGGGTGGGATCTGCTGAGCTAGACCACTTGGCTCCCTGGCTTCAGCCCTCTTTCCAGGGGAGTGAACGATTTTGTCTTACTGGCTTTCCAGGCACCACTGGGGTATGAAAAAACCTCCTGCAGCTAGCTTGGTGTCTGCCCAAATGGCCACCCAGTTTTGTGCTTGAAACCCAGGGCCCTGGTGGCATAGGCACCGAAGGGAATCTCCTGGTCTGCAGATTGTGAAGACTGTGGGAAAAGCATAGTATCTGGGCCAGAGTGCACCATTCCTCACGACACAGTCCCTCATGGCTTCGCTTGGCTAGGAGAGGGATTTCCCCCAACCCTTTGTGCTTCCTGGGTGAGGCGACGCCCCTCCCTGCTTTGGCTTGCCCTCCGTGGGCTGCACCCCCTGTCTAACCGGTCCCAGTGAGATGAACTGGTTACCTCAGTTGGATTTCAGCCGAAATCACCTGCCTTCTGCGTTGATCTCACTGGGAGCTGTAGACTGGAGCTGTTCCTATTTGGCCATTTTGCCAGTAATCCAAAAAATTTAATTTTTAATCTATTATCTATTATGTAGTTTTGTTAAACTATATTCATTTAAAAAATAAAGTAGGCATAACCAAATAAAATACAAAAATTTGTTTGTGATAGGTTTCTCCCCCTCTTCATTATGTTGCTTCATCCTTAAATATCTAGAGGTGATTGCTTACAGCTCCTTCCTGCCAGCAATAGATAGGAGTTAGTCGATACAACCAGCCTGTCATTATTTTTCTTATTTTATTTTCATAGAATATTCCTTTTGGAATATTCCTCTTTAATATTTTGAGAAGATAAAATCAGTTTCTATTATTTTTGATGACGGAAACCAAAGTGAACCAAGAAAATCCAATAATTTCATAGCCTTTTGAGAAAAAGCATCCCTTATATAAATTATTTATTATTTATTTTTTATTTATTGAGATGGAGTCTCACTCTGCCACCCAGGCTAGAGGTTAGTGGTAGGGTCTCAGCTCACTGCAACCTCCGCCTCCCAGTTTCAAGCAATTCTCTTGCCTCAGCCTCCCAAATATTTGGGATTAGACACATGCCACCACGCCTGGCTAATTTTTTGTATTTTTTTCAGTGGAGACAGGGTTTCACCATGTTGGCCAGGCTGGTCTCAAATTCCTGACCTCAGATGATTCACCTGCCTCAGCCTCCCAAAGTGTTGGGATTACAGGCATGAGCTATGGTACCTGGCCAGAAATTAATTTTAAAAAGATAAAATTGAACTGGCCCCCCCTTATGAAAGTGCTGCCCTATTCTTATCCTTGCTGGGCATTGTGTCTTGTTGTTTAAAGTATTATGCCCCAAAATCATTTGGAAAAAAACAAAGTTAGGTCCCTTTGTTTCTCCATATACCCAAATAAATTCTAAGTAGGTAAAAGATTGAAATGTAAAAATGTAAGATCATAAAAGAAAATTTGAGTGAATATATAATCTTAGGGAGAGAAAGAACTTTCATGGCATGATACCAAAGGTAGAAATCACACAAAGAAACACTGATTACAAATAGTAGCTAACATCTATTGAGGGGTTACTCTGTGCTGGGCCATGTTTTGAGGATGTGTACTATCTCATTTTGTTCTCACATGAAGCCTATGAAGTAAGTGTTATTATCACCATTTAATTATCATCTCATTTAAACGATTGTTCCTCATTTGCCTGCGTGGAACCACTCAGCTAATCCAGGTGCCTCCCTAATCCTACCAAAAATCCTGGAAAAGGGTCTGCTTCTTATTCTCTGGGAACAAAAGGGCATAGATTTTGCACTTGAGAGATGAAAGATAATTGAATCCAAACATGAATAGTAGCTCTCAATCACTTGGCAGTTAGCCATTTTTTCTTTCTTTCCTGCTTTTTTTCCAGTTAGTAGACAAATATGCTTAACCCTCACAGCTTGCATAGAGTTGGGTACAGAGACAGACTCTGTACAACTTTTTTAAACTAAAAGCCGACTTTTAGTTTAAAATTTACGGGAAGGAAATATTTGTAAAGACCCTGTTGCTATTGCCAAAGAGTTTGTGGAACATCACATTTGGTGATGTAATGCTGGAAACCATTCACTCCTCTAATGTTTCATTCATAGTAATTCTCCAAAGTGTTTGTTTTGGCTTATTACTACTATTTAGGTTGGTGCAAAAGGAATTGCGGTTTTTGCCATTACTTTAAAACCGCAATTCCTTTTGCACCAACCTAATAAAAATGTGAAAGAAAAATAAACCTTGCCCATTTCTAAAGGCACTGGTAAATACAAACTACTGTCATTGACAAGCCTTGGCATGGTAAAAACACGTAATTTCCAAATCTGCTACATTCCAGTGGATAAATGAATAATTAGGAGTTATGAGTGGCTCCCCAATGGGAAGAAAATTTTTGGGATTACTGACCACAAAAAGAAAAATTTCAAAATTTCCAGTATTTGTTACTTTAGGTTGCTTTCCATCTCTGGGAAATCTACTCTTACCAGAACTAGAGACTGTTTCCAAGGAAAAAAGGAGAAAAAAAGAAGATGCCACTTCAAAAGACATTGTTGCTTCATCCTTCAAATAGCCACATGGGGAACATGCAGCAGTTTTCTTATTAATAGGTGTTCAAAGCATCTTGTGTTTCTCAACACCCAGACTAGAACTCTCCTGGGAACTAGACTGAAAAACTTACCACCTAACTGTAGTTTGCTCAAGTGGGCCCCAGGAAAAGTTGCCGACCTGAGGAATCAGTGAATCTCAGGGGTGTTTCTGAATTCTAAACCCTGAGACCAAATGGGTAAGTATTGGAGTCCTAAGTTATTTATTTTCTTATTCTTTACACATTTTTGTAGGTAATTTTGTAATATCAGGGGATTATTTAATGACTCTACTGTACATTTCTTGGAAGAAATACTCTATTGATATTTAGGATACTGTTGGGTGTTGGGTGAAGACTCATTACTTAATGACATCGAGTAAATTAAGAAAAAGTGTGCCATCCACATAATTAACAGCAGAGACATAATGTAATACTCATTTGAAAAAACTTTTAATTTGAATAATTGCTTGAAGACCTAACTGAACACTAGATTACTATTGTGACCTGGAAAATGGAGAGAAATATGTTGGTTTTCATACTCTAAGAACCACATGCCATTTCTAAATGATCACATATTTTAATAGCTTGACTGTAAGTAAGTGTCATTCTAGATTATCAGAGATCATTGGCCAATTCCAAAGGTTCCTTGAGTATGTTTAACTTCTAGACTTTTGAAGGGGAAGCTGTTGGGTTTTTTTATTTCATTAAAAAATAATATTTATTCTATTTCCTCATTAAAAAGTAATACATGTTCACTGAAAAGCATTAGAGAGAAACACTGAAAAACAAAGGGAAAAATATAAGGATTATGTATAATTCTTAGAGACAACTCATATTAACATTTTGGTGTTAACAATTTGCTTTCTAGTCAGTTTTTTCCTATCTTTTTTATTGTTTTAAAAATTACACAAGAAATATTTCTCATTATAAAAAATTGAGACAATATAGAACAAAATGTAGAAGTCACCCCCTATTATGGTCTAAATTGTGCCTCCCTAAAATTCATGTGTTGAAATCCTAAGCTCCAGTTCCTCAGAATGTGATTATTTGGAGATAGGGGCTTTAACAAGGAGATGAAGTTTAAATGAGGGCTTTAGGGTGGACCCAATCTGATGACCTTGTAAGAAGAGAAAATGTGGGCCGGGCATGGTGGCTCAAGCCTATAATCCCAGCACTTTGGGAGGCTAAGGTGGGTGAATCACCTGAGGTCAGGAGTTTGCCACTAGCATGGCCAACATGGTGAAGCTCCGTCTCTACTAAAAATACAAAAATTAGCCAGGTGTGGTGGTGGACACCTGTAGTCCAAGCTACTTGGGAGGCTGAGGCAGGACAATTGGTTTAACCCAGGAGGCGGAGGTTGCAGAGAGCCAGGATCATGTCACTGCACTGCAGCCTGGACCACAGAGTGAGATTCCATCTCAAAAAAAAAAAAAAAAGAAGAAGAAGAGAAAATGCGGATCCACAATGGAAAATGTGGCCTGTGCACTCACACAGGGAAGGCCATATGAGGACAGAGCAAAGTGGCCAGCAGAGAGGCCTCAGAAGAAACCAAGTCAACTGACACCTTCATTTTGGGCATCTAGCCTCCAGCCTGAGAAAATAAATTTCTGTTGTTTAAGCCACCCAGTGTGTGTATTTTGTTATGGTAGTCCTAGCCCTTTATTCCACTGTTCTCTCAAGAGGTAACCATGATCCACACTGTTGTTCCAGACTGATTTCTTACGTTTTTGCACACACAGAGTCATCTATAGGAAGTTTCTTTGATTACACAGGTGAGACCATATTCTAAATATGGCTCTGTGACTTGCTTTTTTCATTTAACAGTATACCATAGACAGCTTTCCACATCCATATCTGTAGAAAACTACCCACTACGTTCCTACTGAAGACTGCTTAGTTTTCCATTGTATGAATGTACCATGATTTATTTTAACCATTACATTATTGAGCATTTAGATGTTTTAAATGTTTTATTTTATCATTAATGCTGAAATAAACATCTTTGTACATTTGTGGTTGGGCTCCTCTGCTAACATATCTGTAAGAATGATCCAAGAAATGAAATTTCTGGATCAAAAAGTATATGCATTTAAAATTTGAAAGTCTTTGTCAAATTACCTTCCGTAAAGGCTTAATTTCCAATCCTACTGATATATACGAGAGTCTCTGTGTCCCCATTCAGTCATTCAGGTTTTTTTTTTCTGTCTTATTTATGGGTGTAAGCATATGTGTATATAGGTAGGTAGATAAATAGATTCTTAAAAATCATATTAGAATTCTACTCTGCATATTTTTTTGAAATATTGTTTGAGAATTTTAATAATAAATAGTCTTTTCCCCATGAAAAGAAAACTTTGTCCTCATTTTCATTCTTTCTGTTTGGAATCATTCTTTAGGGAAATCCTTTGCCTGTATTAACCACTGTATTGTCAACTGTGGTACTTGTGAATTTAGAGCAACCTGAACATAGTTCTGAAAGTTGTGTCTCCTGGATGGAGGGAAAAATTGGAATGCTCTTTTTCTGGAAATGAGTGAGCAAGTGCTTTGAAATGTGTGCTAAGGTGCCCTGCTGAGTGAACTTTCAGTTTTCTTTTGGAACCAATTAAAATTATTAAAATAGTATTCAAACCCAGTAGGCTAACTAAGTGCTTGTTAAATTGCATTGCAATATGTCTGTAGTTAAACCAGAATGAGTACTAATAGGACTTTTTCTGCATAGACCTGAGAGAATTTTACCCTATTGGGGGGTGGGAATGATCTCTATGAAGTAAGAACAGACTTTGGTGGGGTTAATGCCTCCTTTTTACCTTCCTATTTGGAATACTATTTTTTAAAATTCCAAGAAAAAATGATCAGAAAATAAAGTTAAGTGAGAGTGGTTGTTCCTTACTTAATAAGTGTGGAAAATTTAATCTGAACTCAGTCTAACCAATATTTGTTATCTCTTACCATGTGTAAGATACCGTCTAATACATTGTGAGCAATAGAAAGAAGGCACCATGGTGGCTGCCTTCAAATTGTTCATGCTTTAGTTCAGTGATGCAAACCTGGCATCAGAAGCAACTGAGAAGCAGTTTTAAAATAGATTTCATGGGCCGGGTGCAGTGGCTCACGCCTGTAATCCCAGCACTTTGGGAGGCCGAGGTGGGTGGATCACTTGAGTTCAGGAGTTCGAGACCAGCCTGGTTAACATGGTGAAACCCCATCTCTACTAAAAATACAAAAAAATTAGCCAGGCATGGTGGCAGGCGCCTGTAATCCCAGCTACTCAGGAGGCTGAGGCAGGAGAACCGCTTGTACCTGGGAGGTGGAGGTTGCAATGAGCAGAGACCACGCCATTGTACTCCGTCCTGGGCAACAAGAGTGAAACTCCGTCTCAAAAAAAAGAAAAAAAAAAAAAATATATATATATATATACACACACACACACATATATATCATACAACATATAACCATGGTTGAAATCATGCTGCTATAAAGACACATGCACACGTATGTTTATTGAGGCACTATTCACAATAGCAAAGACTTGGAATCAACCCAAATGTCCATCAGTGACAGACTGGATTAAGAAAATATGGCACATATACACCATGGAATACTATGTAGCCATAAAAAAGGATGAGTTTGTGTCCTTTGTAGGGACATGGATGCAGCTGGAAACCATCATTCTCAGCAAACTATCACAAGAACAGAAAACCAAATACCGCATATTCTCACTCATAGGTGGGAACTGAACAATGAGATCATCACACACCAGGGCCTATCACGGGGAGGGGGGAGGGGGGAGGGAATGCATTGGGAGTTATACCTGATGTAAATGACGAGTTGATGGGTGCTGACGAGTTGATAGGTGCAGCACACCAACATGGCACAAGTATACATATGTAACAAACCTGCACGTTATGCACATGTACCCTAGAACTTAAAGTATAATAATAATAAAAAAGAAAACCTATATAGCAGTAGCTACCAGAGCTAAATGTAAGCCTATTTGTTAACCTAGCAATTTTATTCCTATGTATGTACCTAATAGAAATGCATACATGCTTGCACCAAAAGATATGTATATGAATGTTCAATGCAGCACTATTTGTAACAGCCTCTAATTGGAAACAAACCAAATGTTCATCAACAGCACAGCAATGACAATGAATAAACCACAAATATAGTGACCAGATGAATTTCACAAACATGATGTTGAACAAAGAAAACCAGGTACAAAAAAGTATAGATTGTATAATTCCATTTAAACGAAGATGAAAAAAAGGCAAAACCAATCTATGCTTCTAGAAGTCAAGATGCTGGTTAACCTTGGGGGAAGAGGCAGAATCTGGAAAAAGAACATGAAAGGGATTTGGAAGTGCTAGTATGTTCTGTTTCTTGATCTGCTCAGTTTCATAGGTACGGTGACTTTGTGAAAACTCTTCTTGCTGTATACATATGATTTTTACATTTTTCTGTATATAGTGTATCTATTTTTAAAATTAACATTAAAAGTGTACAGATTGGGAAAATCCTATCCCAGACCCACCAAATTAGAATATCTACCTAAAATGTAACTATTTACATAAGGGGCTCCAGGATCGTAGTTTAAAAAGCTCCCCAGGGATTCTGATGCATTTGGGTACAAGTTTTTGGGAACGGCTACTTTTGTGAAGACAGCATTTTATCTCTCCTTCCCAAGATCTCATCTCTGCCCTTCTTTTCTTCTATATATTTTTTACTTAGGCCAATACAACAGAATAGAACATCTCTGCCTTTCTACCAAGGACGGATCTTTGTAGAGATCATTAATGCATTAGGGGTTCATTATGGCACTATTCAGAGAAAGGCATTGGAAGCCCACCACATTCACTTCCATGGCCTCTGCACTTAGGGATTATCTGCTTTGTTGTTCCTCCCAGGTGAGTTCATCAGCTCATGTTCATGACCTTTTTGGGGGACATTTGTAAGCACCTTTGCAGCCTTCAGTAGATAACTTTGAAGGAGACATTCTGAAAGATTGGACTCCCTGGCCGGGCGCGGTGGCTCATGCCTGTAATCCCAGCACTTTGGGAGGCCGAGGCGGGTGAATCACGAGATCAGGAGTTCAAGACCAGCCTGGCCAAGATGGTGAAACCCTGTCTCTACTAAAAATACAAAAAAATTAGCTGGGCATGGTGGCACGCGTCTGTAATCCCAGCTACTCCGTAGGCTGAGGCAGAGAATTGCTTAAACCTGGAGAGGCAGAGGTTGCAGTGAGCCGAGATCGCGCCACTGCACTCCAGCCTGGGTGACAGAGCCAGACTCAGTCTCAAAAAAAAAAAAAAAAAAAAAAAAAAAAAAAAGATTGGACTTCCTGTGGTCCAGAAGGAAGTCCAATCAATGGAAGTTTAGAGCTGGTGAAATTCGGTTATTAATATTAATGTCATTATCTTTTTTAATAAAGGTGAATGAATGAAGGCTGAGCTGTTTTAGATTGTTTTTTAGAAAAAGTCTCAACATTAGGGAACTCATGAAAAGAATGCCGACTTCTTTACAAAGAAAATTTCAGGTCAAACTCCCCTCAAGCTCAGGCATTGTATCCTGCACTTTTTTTTAGTAGTACCCACATAACCTGGAACAGTATACATAGTAGGTGCTTAAAGAAAAATTTAGAGTAAAATTTGTTGTTGATTCCATTCTCTTGTGGCATAAAGGCTTAGAAGGCATTTTAGTGTAAAACTGTGGTTTCTTCTTGCAAAGCATCAAATTCTTCTTTTCTGTGACTCATACTAACAGGAAGCCTGATTAAAAAACTCTTCAGTGGTAATTCGAATGTGTTATTTTATTACTTAAAAATGCAGTAGATTCACTAACACTGAAATCAGGTATGGCCAAGGCTGAAAAACAACAGAGAGAAGTGAAGCATTTTCTTAGAGGACTGTGGTGAAACTTGCCCCTTTTGAACTTTTATTTTATTTTTTTTTAATCACAGCACTGGTTATAAATGAGGCAATAATTATATAGTGGACTGATATTTTGGAAAAATGTGTCTACCTGCTTTGAAGATGATTTCCAAGTGAGTTACAATTCTTTATCATTAGGACTAAATTGCCTACAATAGGCTTTTATATTTGTATGCAGAACAGATATAAAATCTGTTGCATTGGTGCATCTGGAAAATGCACCAATTAGATACACTTTCCCCCTCCCCGTCAACCCGAGTAACACTATGAGTTTTTGAGTTTGCTGTGTTTACTTACCTTGTGAAAGAGGAAAACTTCTGTTACCCTCTGAGAATTTGAAAGCATATTGATAATTGGAATGAGCAAGAGGAGGAATGACATTGCTAGATTTTTGTTTCTCTTGAGAAGTCAGTGAGTAATGTGGGTGTGTCACTTTCATTGGATTTTGGTCTAAAAGTGTTTGCCCTGAATATTTTTGAAATTTTTACTACAAATACAATAAGTTACTGCTTAGACAACATCTCTGGAATGAATTACAAAATTAGACATATAAAATAAAAACTATTATACCGACATTGGTTTTTTTTCTCTTTTTTTTTTTTTTTTGAGATGAAGTCTTGCTCTGTTGCCCACGCAGGGCTCACTATGGTGTAATCTCGGCTCACTGCAACCTCCACCTCCTGGGTTCAAGCGATTCTCCTGCCTCAGCCTCCTGAGTATCTGGGATTACAGGCACACACCACCATGCCCAGCTAATTTTTGTATTTTTGGTAGAGATGGGGGTTTCACCATGTTGGCCAGGTTGGTCTCGAACTCTTGACCTCAAGTCATCTGCCTGCCTTGGCCTCCCAAAGTACTGGGATTACAGACGTGAGCCACTGCACCTGGCCCAGTTTTAACCTGCTGGCTAAATTGGGAATTAAGTCTTAAATGATAGTGTTGCTTAGACCACACCCACTTCCCCTTCCTTCATCTTTCCTCTCTCGTCCTCTCTTTGATTTCAGAATGGGAGAAAAAGCTGGAGTGAGTCTGTCTACCTCCTTCCTTGTTTTTCAAACATAGTTCCCTGATGAGTGCTATTTGCTGAGTACCCAGGCATTGTACCAACAGAATCTTATTTCACCCACACAGTAACTCTCTGGGAGCTGCTGTTATTGTCCTCATTTTCCTGATGAGAACCCTGAGGCACAGTTTATAAGCAGGGGTCTTGATTTCAACTCAGCTCTGTTTAATTCTCAAATGTTCATTCTTTCCACACATGGGATGCACTCAGTAAACATCTGATCAGTTCTGACTTTTTCATTCCCACACCACAGAGCAGAGGGTCACGTTAGACACAAAATCACAGCCTCTTCAATCCCCTCTGGCTTCGTGCCTAGGTTTAATGGAAGAGAAAGGAGGAGGATCTCCTAGTTTTAGGAGAGAAGGAAGGAAGAAGAGGAGGAAAACAGAAGAAAAGAAAAGCCAAATAGAAACGAGGCCAAGGAAAAAGAAAGAGGTATTTGGGAGAATTTATGGGGAATGGGAAAGAAAAAATTAAATTCAAGTCCTACAAAAAATCAGGAATGGCCTCCACACTTTAGCTGCATGATATGGGGGATATTTCCTAGTCTTTTCCTGATAAATTCCTCAAATGCTGAATACTCTACTCTAAAATTCTTACCACTTTTAAATGTAAGGTGTTCAGATAATGAGAACTTATCCATGGAAGGAAATGAGTAAGAAAGACTCATATGACTTATCTCCTTTAGCCTTTCTGACCCGATTCTTCCCTCTGCTTTAACTCTTCTTTCTCTCTGTCCCTTACCTTCATGCAATATTCAAATTGATAATCACTGTGTACCTACTGCACCCAAGTTGTTGTAGGGATGGAATACAAAGAGGAAGTTTCTTATCTCATAGGGAAAATAAGATACACAAATAATTCTGATACAAAGAATAATGGTACAATTGATTATTGTCAGGTATCACTCCCCATCAAAGAGAGTAAAAATCTGAGAAGCTAATTTACAATGAGTTTCTACTGACCAAGTATGCAGGTGGGAATGATACATTGGTGGTGATGGTGAGGTAAATAGAGGTTTTTATGCCTCCATTTCAAATATTAATTTTCATAAAACACATATTTCTGTATTATTTGTTATTGTGGGCATTCATGAGTCCTGATAATTGATGTCATTTTATTTTATTTTGAGATAGTCTCACTCTGTTGCCCAGGCTGGAGTGCAGTGATGCAATCTTGGCTCACTGAAACCTCTGACTCTCAGGTGCAAACGATACTTGTGCCTCAGCCTCCTGAGTAGCTGGGATTGCAGGCACGAGCCACCACGCCCAGCTAAATTGTTTTGCGTGTTTTTAGTAGAGATGGGGTTTCACCGTGTTGGTCAGGCTGGTCTGTCTTGAACTCCTGACCTCAAGTGATCTGCCCGCCTCGGCCTTCCAAAATGTTGGGTTACAGGTGTGAGCCACCACGCCTGGCCTGATGTCACTTTATATTCTTATTGGTTATTGCTCATATAGGGAAACGATTGATTTCTGCATTGTCTGTCTTGCATCTTATCATGTCATTAAATTATCTGTGCAAACGGGTTTTTAGTTAATTTTTGTAAGATTTTTAAAAATTAGATTTTTGCAAATAATAACGTTTACAGATTTTTCTTCTGGGATATTTATCTTTTCTTGTCTTACATTGACCGTGTACAATGTTGAAAGATAGTGGTGAGAGAATACACATATTTCTTTTCTTTCTCTAACAGAAATGCTTCCAATGATTCACCATTAAACGGATGGTTGTTTTAGTTTTCTGATTCTTTTTACCAAATTAAGAAAGTGTCATTTTCTTTAGAGTTTACTGAGGACACTAAAAAAAATTATGTATGGGGCTGGGTGCAGTGGCTAAAGCCTGTAATCCCAGCACTTTGGGAGGCCTAGGCAGGTGGATCACCTGAGGTCAGGAGTTCGAGACCAGCCTGGCCAACATGGTGAAACCCTGTCTCTACTAAAATACAAAAATTATCCAGGCGTGGTGGCAGGCACCTGTAATCCCAGCTACTCAGGAGGCAGGAGAATTGCTTGAACCTGGGAGGTGGAGGTTGCTGTGAACCAAGATCACATCACTGCACTCCAGCCTGGGTGACAAAGTTAGACTCTGTCTCAAAAAAAAAAAAAAAAAATTTTATATATATATGTATGGCTGTTGAGTTTTATAAAAATATGCTGGAAACTGTTGAAGTGATGATATGGTTTTTCTTCATTAATCGGTTAATGTGGTGAATTATGGTAAAATACACTAATAATATGTTAGGATGTATTTTACTTGGTTATGTTGTATTATTCTTTTAATACTTTATTGAATTCAATTTCCTAATATCTTATTAAGGATTTTTATGTCTATATTCATAGGTGAGATTTGTCTACAATTTCCTCTCCCGAATGCCCCATTATTGTTTAATCTAGCTCTGGAAAGAGAGCAACGCTAGTTTTGTTAAATAGCATGCTCTTTCTCTTTTTCTGTGAACTGGAACAATTTAAATAACTCAGGAATGATCTGCCCTTTGTTAGTTTGATAGAACAGTTTGAAACTGGTACCTTTTAGGGGTGGTAGATATATAGCATTTTCAATTTAATTTGTAATTAGTGGCATATTCAGATTTTCGAACTCTTCTTTAATCAGTTTTGATAAATCACATTTTTGTTGTCGTAGACATCAGTCATTTTTGCCTGTGTAACAACATCATGTCCTTTAGGAAACTGCCCCTACATTCACAATGATCCCATAATGGCTGCCACCTGAGGTGATCTGCTGCCTACTTAATTATAGGGATAGAGAAGACAAGATCTGAGGAGGGACAATCAGAGTCTTTTCTTGGATTGATATATAGACATCAGAGGGGAAATGTTTTATTTTTCTATTTTGGTTCTTAAGCTAGTAAGATGTGAGCTTGTGGCTGTAGATGGCTGTGTTTCCTGGATACGTGTAGAAGACCTGTCTGAACTGAACTGAGAGATGTAGTGGGAAAGAGTGAGAGAATTCTTAAGACATTGATCCCCTGGACCCAGCCAGGTATGGAGTGAGCACAGCCCTCTGGGCTTCTCAAGTTTTTGAGTCAGTATGTCATTTTTGTTTTTTTTTTTTTTTTGCTTCATCTAATTTGAATTGAGTACCTGTTATTTGCATCCAAATCAGTACTAATATATTTCTTAAGTTTTCCAATTTATGTGTAGAAGTAATATAGAAAACTCTCTTACAATTTAAAAAACATCTTCTGTAATTGCAGTTAAATCTCCTCTCTTGTTCCTAATATAGGATTATTTGGGAAAACATTTGAACGTAGTATTATTTGGGAAAATAATACTATATTAGGAATAAGAGAGGAGATTTCTCGAGATTTCTCTCTTATTCTCTTTCTTTTTTGCTTGATCATAGTTAGCCATCATTTGTGGTTTGGATTTGTTAATCAAGACTTCAGTGATTTTGTAGGTATTTTGTTTTCTTAATTTGGTTTTCCTTTTCCTTCCATCTATTTTTATATGACTTTTCAATTTCACATAGTTTAACCATTTTTATTTTATTTTTGGAGACGGAGTCTCGCACTGTCACCAAGGCTGGAGTGCAGTGGCGCCATCTCGGCTCACTGCAACCTCTGCCTCCTGGGTTCAAGCAATTCTTCTGCCTCAGCCTCCAGAGTAACTGGGACTACAGGCACCCGCCACCACGCCTAGTTAATTTTTGGTATTTTAGTAGAGACAGGGTTTCACCGTGTTGCCCAGGCTGGCCTCAAATTCCTAAGCTCAGGCAATCCGCCTGCCTCAGCTTCCCAAAGTGCTAGAATTACAGGCTTGAGCCACTGTGCCTGGCCTCCATTTTTATTTTTATATTACTTTATAGATAAGTATTTTTAAAAATTCTGTGTTTAGTTTATTTCAAAATTTATTATTTTCTAAAACATTCAAGGCTATAAGTTTTAATGTTCCTCTGCATTCTTCCTTATCCATATTGCAGAACTTCTAAGGTATAATGCTCTTATGTTATTTATGTTATTTATTTCTAAATTATTTGTAATTTCTCTTTGCATTTTCCCTTTTACCCAAAAGTTATTTAGAAGGATATTTTAGGATGTCTAACTGTATAGATTTAAAACATTTAAATATTTTTTGAATAATTTTATTTTTAGAACCATTTTAGATATACAGAAAAATTACAATGATAGTACAGAGAGCCGATATAGCCTACACCTAGTTTTTCTTATAAGCATCTTACTTTACTATGGTACATTGGTTACAATTGGGTTTTTTGGGAGAGTGGGTTTTTGGGATAGCGGCGAAGTGCCATTCTCATCACATCATATCAAGGATGTGTACTATTAACACAACTTATCACTGTTGATATGAATCTTGGCCACCTGACTGAGGTAATGTGTCAAATGTCTTCACTATAAAGTTAGTCTTTTTTCTCTCCTTTTCATACTGTACTCTCTGTGATTTTCTGTTTGTTTGTTGTTGTTTCTTAGATACAGAGTCTTGCTGTCTTACCCAGGCTGGAGTACAGCAGTTTGTTCATAGCTCACCTCAGCCTGGAACTCCTGGGCTCAAGGGATCCTCCCACCTCAGCCTCTCAAGTAGCTGGGACTATAGGTGTGCACCACCATGCCTAACTTTAAAAAGCTTTCTCTTTTGTAGAGATGGGGTCTCACTATGTTGCTCAGGCCGGTCTCAATCTCCTGGCCTCAGGTGATCCTCTTGCCTCCCAAAGTGCTGGGTACAGGCATGAGCCACCATGCCCAGCCCATATTGTAGTCTTTGGAAGGAAGTCACTCTGCACAGCCCATATTTAAGGAGTGGAGAATTACGATCCACCTTCTTGAGAGCAGAATTTCCATGTAATTTATCTGGACTTTCGTGAGGGATATCTGTCCCTTCTCATTCATTTATTTATTCAGTGCTTTATCATTGTGAATTTATGGATATTTATTTTCTACTTTGGGCACTTTGGGTTATAATCCAATACTCCTGCATATATTTGTTGCTTAATTTATTCTAGTTTTGTCCATCTGAAGCTCTTTCTGCTGTTTCCTACGACCCTTTGACATAGCCTCTGTCATTGTAGACCTCTTTTCTTTTTGTTTTGAGCACTTCTTTTCTGGCATGAGAAGATGCTTCAGGTTCAACTTGTATATTTCTTATTACAGTCCAAGAATCAGTCACTTTTTAAAGCAGCCATACTTCCCTTTTATTGGAGAACAGCATTGAAAACCAATACCTGGATGCTATCCCAACACTTCAAATGGCTTAATACAACAATAGATGTGTATTATTTATTATTTATTTAGAGATGGAGTTTCACTCTTGTTGCCCAGACTGGAGTGCAATGGCATGATCTCAGTTCACTCCAACTTCCGCCTCCCAGGTCCAAGCGATTCTCCTGCTTCAGCCTCCCAAGTAGCCGGGATTACAGGTGCCTGCCATCACACCCAGCTAATTTTTTGTATTTTTAGTAGGGACAGGGTTTCACCATGTTGGCAAGGCTGGTCTCCAACTCCTCACCTCAAGTGATCCACCCGCCTCAGCCTCCCGAAGTGGTGGGATTACAGGCGTGAACCACCGCGCCTGGCTAACAATAGATTTTTATTTAGCTCATGAGTCTATGGGATTCAGCTGACCTAGACTGAGTTCACCTGGGCTTGCTTATGTGTCTGTGATGAACTGCGAGGCAACCAGGTGGCTCTGCTGATCTTAGCAAGGTATGTTTACACTTCCAGGGGTTGGCTGGCTGTTTATGATCTATGATGTCTCAGTTGGAGTGATTGGGATTACTGGGGTGGCTTAGGGTAGCTAAGGTGCAAGAGAAGGAGCAAGTCTGAACATGCAAGCATATTTTAGTCTTTACTTATGTCACATTTGCTAATATGACATAGGCCAAGTTACGTGACTGATCTTCCAGTCATTGTGTGAGAGCATTACAAAGTTCAAAGGTGCAAGGCAAAGATGTGAATAAGAGAGACATGTTAGGATTCTTTAGAGAAACAGAATCAATAGGATATATGTAGATATGTAGATCTAAATCTTGATATAGATAGATATATAGGAAGAGATTTATTCTGAGCAATTGGCCCATATGATTATGTAGGTTGAGAAGTCCCATAATCTGCCATCTGCAAGCTGGAGGCCGGGAAAGTCAGTGGGGTAATTCCAGCCCAAACCCAAAGGCCTAGGAACTAGGTATGCTAATGTCTGAGGGCAGAAGAAGATGGATGTCTCAGTTCAAGTGTGAGCAAATTCACCTTTCCTCTGCCTTTTTGCTCTATTCAGGCCCTCGATGGATTGAATGCCCACTCACACTGGTGAGGGTGATATTTACTCAGTCTACCGATCCAAATGCTAATCTCTTTTGGAAACATCCTCATGGACACACCCAGGAAAAATGTTTTACCTGCTACCTGGGTATCACTTAGCCCAGTTAAGTTGATACATAAAATTAATCATCACAGGAGGGATGAATAATTAAGCTCATTTTTTAAACAATTGATCACAGTCTTCCCTTTTGATAAAATTATTCACATATTTCCCATATGTAGAATATACTAAAGCCCATCCCAGACCCCTCAAAAGTGTCATCCAATCATGGAAGCAGGTTTGAAATTCAGGTTCTTGTGAGTTACATCAAGCCAAGATATTACTTCTCTTAACACAGAGACTTGTAAACTAGAAAGATAAGTTGTGTGGTTTCGACACCCAATATGCAATGATAAAACAGGGACAAGATAAATGAGAACTTCATTGCATTGGGAATTCCAGTTGGGAAGTCCAGTTCCCAAGGAAGAATGAGAGGCACATATCATAGGTTCACAGTAGTTCTGAAATCCTATGGAGCAAATATTGCTGGGTCTCTCTACTCTAAGGGAGTGAAATGTTTTTAAATTAGGGCCCAGCTCTGCTACTTGGGAAAGGCTTGCCAGCCTATTCATCACAGCTGTTGGTTCTGCCCTCTGATAGCCCCCCATACTTGCCATTGCCCTACTTGACCTCTTCGGAAGAGGGCATTACAAGGTATGCTCTTTGAACAACTTTCTCTGTCTGCTTCTTGTCCAGAGAAAGGTGAGGTACTTGAGGACTTCATATGTTTTGAACAATCTCTGTCCCTTTGAGTTTTGGCTGGTGGCTACTTGTGCTTTCTGTCTTCTGAGTTACCCCAGGCTATCCTATTGCTAAATATTTCGCGACTACACAATGCTGTCACCATTTCTCAGGCCACTTCTAAAAATTCCCTCACCATTTTTTTAGCCTCCATCTACTGCCTCGTCTCAAAATTAAATGTCACAAGTTTTAGGTTGTGTTACAGTGGTACCACACTTTTTGGTATCAATTATCTATTGACACAATCATGTTTCAAAACAGAATGACACAAATCTCAGTAGCATGCAAAACAAACATTTGTTTAATTCAAGAGTCTATGTAGCTTCTCTGATTCAGGTTGAGCTTAGGTGATCTTGGCTGGGCTTGCTCACACAGTGGACACAGATTCCGCTGGCCATTGGCTCATCTAGAATGGCCCTGGCTGGGATTATCTAATTTTTTCTACTGTTCTGTCCTTTGCAAAATTTATCTACTATCTATATATCATTTTAAAACGGGGAAATATGTGATGAATATATTTTTGGAAAAAAAAATTACACTGTCGTAGGTGGCCATTCTTCTCCTTGTAAGCCAGGCACTGCTCTGATTTTGCCAGAAGACTGAAGAGGTGTCAAAAAAGAACTGTTTGAACCACCAGGCCAAGCCGCCTCTGAAAGGACTTCGGAGTATCTTGTTGCTGGAAGAAAGAAAACAGAGGGAAAATGAAGCCTGGTGGTAAATAAGAAGAGGTGTGTAATGAAAGATGATGTTAGAAAGACCTATTTTTAGAAGACCTCACAGCTCTCAAGAAAACGGAGTGAATGGTGACATTTTACTGAGAATAATAACAAAACCAGCATGACAGGAACGTGGAGAGAAGACTGCTAGAACTTTCAGACCCTCCAGAAAACCAGATGGCAGACCCTGAGCATAATACATTGTAGCAGTTGTAATGTGATGCAGTGTGGCAGTTACAATGTGATATTTTGGGCTCCCTCACGGGGTCAGAAGTGGAGTGGGGTTGTTTACAGCTTTGTCACACACTCCCTTTTAGAGGCAGTTGGGTTAGGTCAGGCAAAAGGAGAAAGAAGTCTAGGTCCTTGTAGGAAACTAGATGTGACCTCAGCTCTCCACCTAACTGGAATCCTTTTTAGTTCCTAGAACCAATTTCTGGTTCACTGAGCCACATCTTTGACTACTTGGGCTGACAACTCCCCTGCTCTACTATCTTTTCTCTCCTCAAATCCCTTCTTCAGCCCTCAGTCTTGTTTTCCTCCTGCAGGCCCCTCATCCCACACTCAGGGGTCGTGGGGCCGAGCTGTGGGCTGGTGCCTTTATCTTACTACCATCTGCTGGGGCTCGGAACTTAGAAGCATCAATCCATTTTTAGAAGTGCCCTCTGCTGGTTGTTGACAACTCAACTGAAAAATTAAAGCCTAGACAGAGAGTTTCAGTTTGTTTAATAGAAAGATGGGGTGGAGGCACTAGCAGATAGGATAAAACACAAAAGAAAATGTTGCTATTATAAAAGCTTTTACATTCCACTGAATTCTGTTTGGTTTACTGTGGCATGCAGTAAAGCAGTGGTTCTCCATCAAGGGAGATTTTTCCATCCCAGAGAACATTTGGCAATGTCTGGAGACATTTTTGGTTGTTACAGCTGGTAACTGGGAGGCAGGGGTGGTGCCATTAGCATCTGGTGGGTAGAGGCGAATGATGCTACCCAACGTCCTACAATGCATAAGGGATTTCCCACCCCCAGTAAAGAAACATCTGACTCCATTAGAGTGGTCCTGACTTAAATAGGCCAGAGAAAGCTGAAAGTAGACTAATGTAATTTTGGGGTTTGGTCAGGCACAGTGGCTATGTACCTCATGGGAGGCTGAGGCAGGAGGATCACTTAAGGCTGGGAGTTTGAGGCTGCAGGGAGCATTGGTTGTGCCACTGCATTCCAGCCTTGGTGACAGAGTGAGACCTTGTCTCAGGAGAGAAAAAAAAAGTTTTGAGGTTTGAAGCAATTAAAGATTAGTTGAGGGCTTCTCAACTTTGGTTGCCCATGAGATGAGCTGGAAAGCTTTAACATTGTGACGCTTGGGTCCGATCTCTGGAGAGTTTGATTTAATTTAATTTCTGGCTTGAGGTGTGGCCTGGCCATCAGGATTTTTAAATCTGCCCAGGTGAATTCAAGATTCAGCCAAAGCTGAGAAAAATTGATGTAGTTCAACCCTCATTTTTTGGATGAGGAATGAGGTTCTGGGGAATATGGCTCACAGCTACAGAGTGGCGGAGCTGGAACTAGTATATGGTCTCTTGGAGAAAAGAAGATACATGGCCCTTGCTTGACTGTATACCACACTTCCAAAGCAAGAACTGTGAAGATATCTGATATGACTTTTTGATAAAAACTCTAAAGCTTTTTTTAATGTTCTATTCTTTCTTTAAATAATATTTTCAATAATTTTTTTTTCTAAAAAATGACACCTGCTAAAAATTCAAGCTTAGGGAAATGCAAATTAAAACCACAAGATATTACTACACACTTGTTAGTATAACTAAATAAAAATAATAACTGAGAATATTAAGCGATGATGAGGATGCAGAGCAAGTGGAAATCTTACACATTGCTAATGGGAGTGCAAAATAGTACAGCCCCTTTGGAAGACAATTTGGCAGTTTCTTATAAAATTAACCATACCCTTACCACGTGAACCAGCAGTCTCATTTCTGGGTATTTTTTCAAGAGAAATAAAAACATATTCACATGAAAACCTGTACACAAATGTTTATAGTGTCTTAATTTGTAATCACAAAAATGAGAACAACTTAAATGTCCTTGAACTAGTGAATGGATTAACAAACTGTGGAACCTCCAAATAAGGCAACACTAGTCCACAATAAAAGTGAACAAACTATGATCTGTAATCATCGTTTGGCACAAACAAATCTCAAATGGATTATGCTAAGAACAAGAAGCCAGACTCGAAAAGCTACATGCTGTATTATTCTATTTATATGAAATTCTGGAAAATTTCAAAGGTAAATGGAAAAGGCAAAATGATAGAGAAATGGATGAGTGGTTTCAGGGGTTGGTAGTGGGTAGAGGGTTGAGTACAAAGAAGTAACATGAGGGAAGGCTGTGGGGTGATGAAACTATTCTTGTCTTGATTTTGGTGGTAGTTATATGGCTATGCATTTGTCTAAACTCAAAGAACTGTATAATAAAAAGAATGAATTTTACTGTATAAATTTTACAAGTGACTAAAATAATACACAAAGACTCAAGAAACATTAAAAAAAAAAAAAAAGCAACAAACCACCCAAGGTTCCATATCTCAAAATAAGAAGTGTGATATTTGGTTAACATACTTCTAGGTATCCCTTTGTGCATACAAATAAAAAAAAAATGGATGGATAAAAATAAATAAAAATCATACTTTAGAGTTTAATTATAAATAGGATTATGTTATAGGATTATGTTATAATCCTATTTATAACAATATGTTATAAATAATATGTTATAAATGTCATATAAATAATATGTAATAAATAATAAATACTGTTATTTATAATCTGGAAGATGAAATGCTCCAGTATCTGAAACTTTTTGAGAGCCAAAATACTGCTTAAAATAAATGCTCACTGGGACATTTAGGATGTCAGATATCCAGATTAGGGATGCTCAACCAGTGTAATGTAAATGTTATAAAACTGGGGAAAATCTGAAATCTGAAACACTTCTGGTCCCAAACATTTTGGGTAAGGGATACTCAACCTATATTTAAATTTAACAAAAGAAATAGAAACTGAAGGGACTGATGAACTTTAAATAATATTTTTTCATAAAGGATATTTTCTAGAATAAAGTTAAGAAAAGAAATTATGAAAATTATTAAGAGTTGGTAACTTTTAAAATAAAACGTGCTTAACTTTAGACAGGACAAATTGACTCCCTGTTGGAAATAAGGAAGCAATATGAACTCTTACATTTTTCTCCGCCACTCTTGTACTCGGCTTCTGTCAGTGCTCATGTATTTTAACTTTGTCAGGAAGTATAACATTTGCATCCTGGGTTGCAGTTATAATTCTCTTAGTTGTTACGCCTTAATTCAATATTTAAAATACTTCAGTGATAACCATTACCCTTTTACCATGACTTTTCCATTCCTGAGTTTATTTTGGTTCAACTTTGTTTGGCTGGATTACATAGTTGGATAGTGTTTCCAAGAAGGGTTTTCGTCGGTGCTGTAAGACCTGAGTTCTCTAAAATTTCAAGGTTTGGTGTCTGCCTGTTGCCTTTAAATAACAATTTTGCAGTCTGTAGTATTTCTGAGATACAGTTTGTTTTTTTTTTTTCCCAGAATATTGTAAGTAGTGCTCTCTTATGTTGTAGCATTAAATGTTGCTAAGGAGTTTTTAAAGTCTAACTTGATTATTCCTCCTTTTAAGTGTCTTGCTTTTTTGTCCGTATGCCTGAAATAGTATTTATTTACACTGGAGGCTTAATAACTTAATTAAAATATGAATGAAATGTTTTTTATGTCAAATTTTCATTTAACAAATACACCATGAGTACTTTTAATCCGTTCTTTCATCACTTCAGGGAAAATTTCTTTTATTATATTTCTCAGTATTTATTTATATTCTGTCAACTTTTCCAACAGTACCGATCATTTTCATGTAGGACTGTCTTCATTTTTCTATTATCTTTCCTAACTGCCTGAACTTCTTTATTTTCTCCCTCTGCATTAACTCTCATTATCTCCTGCATTTTCCTTCATGCCAGGAATTCAAATTGTCGTTGTTTCACCTTCACTGGGACTAGATTGTCTATCCCCATTCTACTCCTTTTAAGAGCAAAGTACTGTTATCAATCCCCTTTTCTGCAAATCAACAGTACAGATATGGGTGTAGGGGAGGAGGAGAGCTAGGCTGGGCTGAGTGAAGTCTTTATTTAGTTTCTGTGTCTGCAGAGTTTTGTTGAACCTCAGAAGAGTGAGATCAAGGAGCTCATGCCTTTCAGCCAGTGGTTGGTATATCCCACTTCCAAGAGCTCTTAATTCATTCCTTCAACTCAGCACAATGCCCTGGAAACTCTTCCCAGGAAACCAAGGGAAGCCATGGGAAACCCTTCCTGTCTCTGCAAATCCTGACTTCAACTTTTCTCAGGCTGCTAACTCATCTCTCCCCTCATTTACAAATTGAGGATAATTAATGAGAATTATTTTCGACTTTGTTTTCTTCAGTGTCATGCTTCTGGTTTTTCCTTGTTAGCAACCAAGTTTTGGAGTTTATGGCATAAGATTGATCTTCTTTCTTATGTTCGGTTACATATTTGGTAAATTTTTTTTTTTTTTTTTGAGACGGAGTCTCGCTCTGTCACCCAGGCTGGAGTGCAGTGGCTGGATCTCAGCTCACTGCAAGCTCCGCCTCCCGGGTTCACGCCATTCTCCTGCCTCAGCCTCCCGAGTAGCTGGGACTACAGGCGCCCGCCACCTCGCCCGGCTAGTTTTTTTTTGTATTTTTTAGTAGAGACGGGGTTTCACCGTGTTAACCAGGATGGTCTCGATCTCCCGACCTCGTGATCCGCCCGTCTCGGCCTCCCAAAGTGCTGGGATTACAGGCTTGAGCCACCGCGCCCGGCCGGTAAATTTTTACATTTTTTTTTTGTTGTTTGTTTGTTTCAATAATATTAAGAGTGGAGATTCTGCAGTTCTGCTTTGTTCTTTACCGGGAAGTATATTTGCACCACCACTTAATATTTGAGGTCACTTTTCTCATCTATAAAAATAGGAGTGAAGCCTCTCATGAAGTGGTAAAAAATTAAATGAGACTTTCTGAAGAAATCCCACTAAATTATTTTTGGCTTAGGAATCTAAGAAGGAGTTCCATTAGGGAATTCTGTCATTTACATTTCTGATTTCAAGCGTTCAGAGATCTGTTGCTAATTAGCAGTATATTCCAGATGTTGACAAACGTTTTCTGTAATGGGTCACATAGCAAATGGTTTAAACTTTGCCAGTCATACAATTTCTGTTGCAACTACTTTATTTACTCTGCTGTTGTAGTAGGAAAGCATTTAGAGACAACATATAAATGAATGGGTGTGACACTGAAGTTTGAATTTCATGTCATTTTCACATGTCACAAAATAGTCTTCTTTTGATTTTTTTTCAGCCACTTAAACAAATACAAAAGAAGCCAGGTATGGTGGTGTGTGCCCGTAATTCCAGCAACTTGGGAGGCTGAGATGGGAGAATTGCTTGAGGCCTGGAGTTCAAGGACAGCCTGGACAGCATTTAAAAAAAAGTGAAAGAAAATATTCTTACCTCATGGGCCACACAAAAACAGGTGGTAGGCCAGATTTGGCCTACAGGATATAGTCTACTGACCACTGGTATATACTGTTAGCACTCCAGACCCTTGCTGGCATGAATAATCTGAACCTTTACAGTTTCTATTAAAAACCCCTTCAAGAGAAGTGAATTTAGGAGATATAATTCAAAGGACATACTGACTATACATCTATACACCCCTCTGTTAATTTTATCCTCTATCTTTGGATCAAGTTAAACCACTGGATGACTGTTAACTTGGACCAACTCAACTCAACTCTGAACAGTCTCCCTCACTGAGTTAAATTAAATTTTTATTTATGTATTTATTTTTAGAGATAAGAGTCTTGCTCTGTCATCCAAGCTAGAGTGCAGTGGTGTGATTATAGCTCACGGCAACCTCGAATTCCTAGGTTCAAGTAATCTTCCCACTTCAGCCTCCCAAGCAGCTAGGACTACAAGCATGCACCACTGTGTCTGGCTATTTTTGTTGCTGTTGTTGTTGGAGATGGAATCTTGCTGTGTTGTGCAGGCTGGTCTGGAACTCCTGGCCTCAAGCGATCCTTCTATCTTGGCTTCCCAAAACACTGGGATTACAGGCATGAGCCGTTGTGCCTGGCCTAAATTTTAATATTATGTTTTGTGTTTTTATCAATGTTCTATCTCAAGATAAAACAATTTAATTTCAAGTTTTTTACTTGCAAAAACAACTTTTGTTGTTTTCATGTTCCAGTAAATCACTTACTGTGCCTGGATGGGGTGACCTACAAGGACTTTCTCTTAGAATTCAGTATACTAATCCTTCAGTATACATGGGGAAACCCTGTGAGGATACCAAAATCCAAGGATGCTCAAGTCCCTTAGCTGGCCCTCTGCATCTGCATATCTTCTGTCTAAGAAAACCTCTGCCTCCTTTCAGACACTTTCATAGTTCTTTCTTGCAGTTGACTACACACAATTGTCTATGTGCTGTGGCGCGTGCCTGTAATCCCAGCACTTTGGGAGGCTGAGGCGGGTAGATCTCTGGAGGTCAGGAGTTCAAGACCAGCTTGGCCAAAATGGTGAAACCCTGTCACTACTAAAATTGCTTTTTGTATTTTTACAAAATAAAAAAGTGCACAGTGGTGCATGCTTGTAGTCCTAGCTGCTTGGGAGGCTGAAGTGGGAAGATTGCTTGAGCCTAGGAATTCGAGGTTGCAGTGAGCTATGATCACACCACTGCACTCTAGCTTGGATGACTAGCCGGGCATGGTGGCATGTGTCTGTAATCCCAGCTACTTGGGAGGCTGAGGCAGGAGAATCTGTCTCAAACAAAGCAAAACAAACAAAAAACAAACTACACACAATTATAATCAAACTTCCCTGTTTACATTGGCTTCTGCGAAGCTTAAAGTTAGATTTTATTCTCAATCACAGCAACAATATTCACCCAGGGCTACTGTGTAGTACAACTATAGGGGACTTCAAGTCAGGCCACGGTTGCAGACATTTAGATGAGAAAGATTGATCTCTGGAAAAATGAAGTTCTTATTTCTAAGTCTGAGTCCAGACTTACTTTGAAGATTCCCTCCTGCCACTCCATCCCTCAACCCAGGTGTCTTGAAGAGCCACTGTTCCTTGGAAGAGGGGTATCTTTTATGCCTCCTTGAAATGGATGATAATTTTCTCCTAGGGGAAGGTGGCAAAGGGCACTTGCCATTGGAAAAGTGATTATCTAAAGAGTCTCTCTGGAAGTTCAGCTTGAAAGGACTCTCTTTCTGTGTTTGTTCACTAGATATTAAGGGAAGTGCTAGGAAAAACTTGAAGAGGACACACTTGTCAGAACCCAAAAGGCCATTACTCTACTTCCCTTATGCCAAATCTAGGTCAGAGTGCACCTGTGACTTGCCCTGGACACTGAGAGGTCACATCCACACAGGACTAGTCCTTACTATTCCACAGATACATGATGAAGCCTGTGCAAGATCTGATAGTCTACACAGAGCTACTCCATAAATTTCCCAGGAAAGGGTAACTCATTGAGTCATCAAATATTTGCACAATCTGAATCTTCCAGAGGTCAAGGAATAATTGTAAATGGTATTTGGACTGATGGCTCTGTAGTTCAGAAGGTGCTTGATTGTGCATGTGTGTGTGTATAGATTTGAGAGGAGCATAGCTCTCTATCCTCATCTACTTTCAACTTGTACTTCTCAATTTTATTACTGTTTGTTATTGGAGGAAAGAATGGTTTTGACATCAGTGGCAAAGTTGTCAAGATCTTGGCTGATTTATTCCTGAATTATCTGGCACGAAGTCTCACTGAAAAGTTCATAGTTATATTTTATGTACTGCAACCAAGATATGGAAATAACTTTAGCTTACAAAATGGATATTTCTGGATCTATACTTGAACCTATAGAAATATGTGAAATCAGACAAAAGCAGAAGTGATGGTAAGATTATATTCAGTAATTCATCTAGCCAATGATAATATCTGGGCCTTTGGGAGAAGGCCGTGAGGAATGTTTTATGAGGCTGAAGAAATGTGGATAATAAAAATGTAGTTGGCTATGAAGACCTTCCTAATATAAAAAGTTGTTAAGTCTTAGAATCACTTCTTAAGTGCTGATGGAATTTTCTGTTTTAAGAGAATAGATAGCTGGCCGGTGGCTTAGGGCTTTACTATTCAAAGCATAGTCCAAAGATCAGCAACATTAGTGTCACCTGGGAGCTTGTTAGAACTGCCTGGACACCACCACAGAGCTACCAATTAGAATCTGCGGTTTAACAAGATGCCCAAGTTATTTGTATGCATGCTAAAGTTTGAGAAGCAAACAGGCTTGGAACAGTGTTCTCAAACTTGACTGCATATGAGATAAAGTGGGGAACATTAAAAATATTGATGCCTGTCTAGGTGTGCTGCTTCACACCTGTAATCCTTGTGCTTTGGGAGGCCGAGGTGGGTGGATCATGAAGTCGGGAGTTCAAGACCAGCCTGGCCAACATGGTGAAACCCTGTCTCTACTAAAAATACAAAAATTAACTGGGTGTGGTGGCATGTGCCTGTAGTCCCAGCTACTTGGGAGACTGAGGCAGGAGAATTGCTTGAATCTGGGAGGCAGAGGTTGCAGTGAGCCAAGACTATGCCATTGCACTCCAGTCTGTGTGACAGAGTGAGACTCTGTCTCAAAAAAAAAAAAAAAAAAAAAAATTGGTGCCCACCTCCAGAGATTCTGACTGAGTAGGTTCAAGATGTGGTCCTCATGTTGGGATTTTTTGAAGCTCCTCAGATAATTCTAATGTGCAGCATTTTCCAGTGCCTTAGAACTGGCTGGAAGGTTTGGCTTACAGAAGCCCTGAGCTCAGACATCCTGAGAATTGTGTTTTTGTTTATTATTATTATTTTTAATAGTGGTAAAATGCACATAACAAAAGTATATCTTAATTGTGGTGAAAAAAATATAACATAAAAGTTAACCATTGTAACCATTTTTAAATGTACCATTCATTGGCATTAGTTACATTCACAATGTTGTGTAACTATCAGGACTATTTCCAGAATTCTTTCCATCATTCCAAAAAGAAATTCCACACTCATTAACTAGTTGCTACCCATTCCCCCCTAATCCCACTCTATGACAACCATTAATTAGTCTGCTTTCTGTCTTTACATGTTTACCTATTCTGGATGTTCCATATAAATGGAATAATAAAATATGTGAACATTTGTGTCTGGCTTCTTTCACTTAGCGTAATGTTGTCAATGTTAATCCACATTGTGGCATACCTCAGAATTTCATTCCTTTTTACCACTGCATTGTATGGATATAACACATTTTGTTTATTTATCCTTTCATCTGTCATCTGTTGATGGACATTTGGATTGTTTTTACCTTTTAGCTATTGTGAATAATGCTGCATTGAACGTTGGTGTACAACTATCTGTTTGCTTCTCTGCTTTCAGTTCTCGTGGGCATGTACCCGGGACTGGAATTGTGGACTCAGATGGTAATTTTATGTTTAACTTTTTGAGGAACCATCAAATTGTTTTCCATGGTTGTTGCACCATTTTACACTTCCAGCAGCAACGCATGAAGGTTCTCATCACATGGGCATATATTGCCACACTAATAAAACACTTCCATGGTGACACATTGATGGTAGACTCTCTGAAGAACTAGGTTACGTTGCTGCAGTAGTTTCTGCTCTGGGTAGGGCATAGCACCAATTGCAGCACTAGCACCCATGCAAGGGATTGGGAGAAATGGGAATAGGGGAGAGACAAGAAGAGCAGTGTTGTGTCTCTCTTACTGAGGGATTCCAATTAGAGATCCCCTAGAAGTTAGAGTCCCAAGTAAATGAATTACTCTCTTTTTCCCAGGCCACTTTCCCTCTTTCCTAATACCTAGCTATCCAGAACGTCCACAGGGCTGAGGCTGCATGTGAATTTCTTCAATTGCCTCACCTGGTTGGCATCCAGCAGCCCATGGTGCAGGTACAGGATAGTTGTTCGGATTTTTGTTCACAAGGAGACTAATTTAAATTACTGCAAGTAAGGAGGAGGGTATTTTAAGGATACAAGGGAGGTTATATCCCTAACCATGTGAGAAAAAGCAAAACAACTGAGCTTTGGGGAGACAGGAGCCAGACATTGGTTCTGTCTTCTGGGAGGCTCTGAAGACCTCTCTCATGAGTGAATGGAGTTTTCTTTGGTTTTCCATCATTAATGGATCCTAGGTACTGTCCCATGTTTGCTTTTCCTGTCATGCAGAGGTATTCCTTCTCTCTTTGATTATTTTCTTTCCTCTGCTTCAACTTCTGCTGTTTTAAATTCAGTTTGCACAAGGCTCATCCAACTCCTGCAGCTGCCAAAACTAACTGACTCATTCTTTTTTTTTTTTTTTTTTTTTTTGAGACGGAGTCTCGCTCTGTCGCCCAGGCTGGAGTGCAGTGGCCCGATCTCGGCTCACTGCAAGCTCCGCCTCCCGGGTTCACGCCATTCTCCTGCCTCAGCCTCCCGAGTAGCTGGGACTACAGGCGCCCACAACCGCGCCCGGCTAATTTTTTGTATTTTTAGTAGAGACGGGGTTTCACCGTGGTCTCGATCTCCTGACCTTGTGATCCGCCCGCCTCGGCCTCCCAAAGTGCTGGGATTACAGGCGTGAGCCACCGCGCCCGGCCCTGACTCATTCTTTTAGCCAAAATTCCTTAGAGATACCGGAAATCTGGTTGGTCCAGCTCTACTTTCTATACCAGACGACGTGGGTCACTGTCAGGCAGTAGTCCTTCTACCTGTTCCAATCAACTGTGGTCTAACATAGTCTCCTTGGCCAGGGGACATGTGTAGGAGAGTTGTAATTGGACGGGCTGAAGGGAAGGGCAGACACCACTTATGTGTCTTTTTCCTCTTTTTGAGACAGGGTTTCTTTTCCATCGCCCAGGCTTGACTTCAGTGGCACGATCTTGACTCACTGCAACATCTGCCTCCCAGGCTCAAGCCATCCTCCCACCTCAGCTTCCCAAGTACCTGGGACTACACGCACATACCACAACACCCAGATAATTGTAGTACTTTTTGTAGAGTTGGGATTTCACAATGTTGCCAATGATGGTCTGGTTCTCCGGGGCTCAAACGATCTGCCTGCCTTGGTCTCCCAAAGTGCTGGGATTATAGGTGTTAGCCACCACGCCTGACTCTTGTTTTTTTTGTTTTTTTTTTTTGTTTTTTTTTTTTTTTTTAATAGAGACAGTGTCTGGCTCTGTTGCCCAGGCTGGAGTGCAGTGACTCTGTCATGGCTCACTGCAGCCTTGAATTTTTGGGCTTAAGCAATCCTCCTGCTTCAGCCTTCCTAGTAGCTAGAACTACAGGCATGTGGCACCACACCCAACTAATTAAAAAACATTTTTTTTAGACATGGAGTCTTGTTATGTTGCCCAGGCTGATCTTGAATTCCTGCCCTCAAGTAGTCCTCCTGTCTTGCCCTTCCAAAGTGCTGGCATTATAGGCATGAGCCACCACTCCTGGCCAATGTGTCTTGAATAGAATGTGACCCAGAGGTTGGCTTCTCCATACTCATCACTTATGAACTCAGGTTGATATGGAACATATTTTTCCATGGGGAAATACTGGTCAATCATGAAGCCTGACTTTCCCATCCAGTGTAAAGGCAAGTGTGTTCTTAAGTATGTATTTAAGAAATAATTAATGAAAGGGTCCAAATCTTCCTATGACAGGTAGGGTTGCCAAATAAATCACAGGATACTTAGTTAAACTTGAATTTCAGATAAACAATGAACACACTTCAGATAAACAGCATTGATATTTGTGACATGCATTTAAAAAGCAATTTATTGCTGGGCACAGTGGCTCACGCCTATAATCCCAGCACTTTAGGAGGCCAAGGTGGGCGGATCAAGAGGTCAGGAGATTGATACCATCCTGGCTAACACAGTGAAACCCCATCTCTACTAAAAATACAAAAAATCAGCCGGGTGTGGTGGCGTGTGCCTGTCGTCCCAGCTACCTGGGAGGCTGAGGCAGGAGAATTGCTTGAACTCCCAGCTACCTGGGAGGCGGAGGCTGCGGTGAGCTGAGATCACACCTTTGCACTCCAGCCTGGGCAACAAGAGTGAGACCCCGTCTCAAAAAAAGAAAAAAGAAAAAACCCAACTATTTCTTGTTTATCTGAAATTCAAATTTAACTGGGCTTCTTGTTTGTTTTTGTCATTGTTTTCTAAATGTGGCAACCCTAATAAGAGAATATTCTTCAAAGAGAGAGCTATTCCTCAGGGATGTTATAAAAAGGTCTAAGACATGTGGGATGGTCTGTAGCTGAAGTATTTCAGCTGCCTTCTGCAGGTGGGAGAATTTATTCCCACTTAATTATGTATTTTGCATATCTTACAATTCATTTAATGCTTAATCTCATACTCAAAATAACTGCAACTGCTACTGCTCTGCTAGGGCTGTTACTGGCTACTCTATCAAACGGTGCACTCCAATTGGGTAATCTCAGAAGAATTTAATAGAAGGACTATTTACAGTGGTTCAGGGAGTATGTAAGGAACCTCCAGGGAGAGCACAATGACCCACAGCAAGGTACTATCACCTCATCTAGGCTTGAAGGCTGTGTGGAAAGGGCCACTTTGCAGGCCTTGTGTCCATCTGTCAAGGAACCTTGACAGTCCCATGGCAACCCTCCAGGGAGGGAGCTGGAGAATACATACCTCACGTTCCCCCTCTTTCCTTCCCCCATGCTCCTACTGGGCCTCTCAGGCAAGCATACACAGGCAGAAGTCATATAGGCTAGCCTCCCAGGGCAAGGGAGCCTGGAGAAGGACAGAGAGCATGTGGAGAAGCCAATGGATGAATCAAGTCTGAATATGTACTCTGTGCTTTCAGACTCAATAAGCATTTTACATAGTCACCTCGTTTGAACCTCATGACAGTCCTATGAGGAATGCACCATTATTGTTCCCTTTTACGGATGTGGTAAAGGATTAGTGATCTTGAATAATTTGCTGACGGTCACAGAATCCCAATCTACTCACCCCCCTATCACTGTACAATACTTCCTACTGACATCTTTAATTATCCTTATTAAAAAAAAAATTCATGGTGTTTTAATAGTTTCATTGTTCTTGTCATGTTGCCAGCTATTAAAACTGCCCAGACCTAGTTTAGCAGCTAGTACACAAAATATGCTCATTCGTTGTTTGTTAATTTTTGTTTTTGTTTTTATCTTTTAATGTTTGTTAATTTTTGTTTGATTTCTGGCTTGGGAGAGCAGCAGTAGCAGGAAGTCCAGATTTAGGAGTTGGGTCAGTCAGTTGTTTCCTTATAGAAAAGCAGCTAGAGGAAGGCACCCAGCTCAGAATATACCTGGTATAAGGAAAGGCCCATTAAGTCGAGGTTCGAAGAAGCCCCAAAAAAGCAATTGTACAGAATCTTAGACTTGGAAGGGACTTTAGACATCACCTACAACCTCTACCCTATGTGTGATTCCTCTCCACAATTCAGCCCCTGTTCTTGTCCCTAGGGTTACCTCTTCTAAATAAACATCAAGAGAGTGTCTGGCCAAGAGATTCACAGAAGGATCCACAATTCCCTCGCATGATTCTTTTTGCTACCTAAGAATTCATTTCACTTCTGAACTTTGGTATGCCTTGGTTTTCCCACTCATAACTTGGAGGTAGGTAATGTAAAATATATCAATTTCCATTATCTCCTTGAACAGTTATAGTGCTTCCTGAAGAAAGTGCCAAGTTGTGCTGTTAAAAAGAGTAGGAGGAAACTAGGAAGCTGGCACCAATTGTACAGTTAGGTTTCTGACATGTAAAAATCAGGAGAAGGGAAATGTGGGTTGGAAGCTTTGTGAGCAGAGAATGAAAGCTGATTCAGTTAGTGTGTAATGTAATTTGGAAAGTGGAAATAATGAAAGAGAAAGAGTTTTTATTTCTGGGAAATGAAACAGAAAGAAATACAAGTAACAAGAACAACAGCAACAGCAACAACAAAGCCAAGCCCATTACCCACAAAAGCTACAAGTTTTTCTTGTATTTGGGTCTTTGAATTACTACTCTCCCCAGAAACAATGGTTTTTGATTGAGTTTGCAGTTCCCTTTGAATTTCATAAGTGATTTACACTATTAAGTTTAATTTTAATTCTTTAAATATATATATTTAGTTAATATGTAATATATATTTAAACACACACACATTTTTCTTCCAACATTTACATTAGGGTTTTTTAATGGTCAAAGAAGATATTTCTGAGTTCAAAACTCACTTTTAAAGTAGAGTTTGATAAAGTAGGGAAATTTTGCTTTTTGGACATGGCTTTCTCCCTCAGCCTATTTTTGGAGCATGAGGTCCTGTGGGCCTAAGTTCTGTATTAACCACATCTCTCCTGAAACCCCTGACTTCTCCTCTGCTACCATCACTCAGGGATCCCCCTTCCCATTGCTAGAACACTTTATGTCTGCTTCTGTACAGCACTTACCACACGTCTCTCTCCCACCTGTACCAGAAGATCCTATGAGTAGAAAAATGTCTTATTTGTCTTAGTAGTCCAATGTACCTGGCATGTAGTAAGTGTTAGAGTCCGAAACTGTCTTATTTTCCAGATTTGGGCTTTGTAACAAATGCCTTTTGGAGATAATGCCCAGGTCTTTGATGTGTAATTTTAGATAAAAAGAAAACTGAAGGAATGACTCTAATGGTAGAAGTTTCCGGTTGGAAAAGAGGATAGTGTTGTTAGAGTCTGTGGGTAATTTGGGGGCCAGAATGGTCTTCCTGGTAGTCCTTGAATCATACAAAGTCAATGATAGTTAGCTTGGTGTACCAGCTTGTTAAGATGGGCCGTGGACAATGCTCTGACTTGTTGGGAAATAAGTAGAGTGAACAACAGTCTCTGTTTGTCTGGGACCGTTCCCATGTTAGCATGGAAAGTTCCATATCTTGGGAAACCCCCAGTCCTGCGCAAAGCAGAGCATCTGGTCACCCTATATAATCCAAATATACAGTGGAGTATGGCCTCTTAACTGTCACATTAATATGCTGATAACTTGGATTCCAGTACTTGTAGGGAAAAGATAAATCTTCAAATAAGTAAACAACTAGCCCAGCTTGGGAGGGTGTCAGTTCTTCTTTCTCATTAAGATAAGGCAATCTTAAAATCAGTAGAGAACTCTCAAATGTGGCTATAAAAATAACAACAGTTACATAATTAAATTTCCTTGGCTGAAACCACTAATAAGACATTGCCAAATTTTAGCTTATTGTTGAAGATAAATCTCTCTCACCCATTCTCTGTCTCTCTTACACACACACATGCACACACAGACACACACACAACACAATTTTAATTTTTCTGGCTTTGCATACTCCTATTTTAATTATAGGTTTTATCGTTTTTCACCATGTTAACAGAACAAAGTTGGTTTGTTGTTGAAGAATATCATTTAAATGGATACCTATTGCTGTGGTTTACTGAAAGTACAAAACTGTATTATTTTAAAAATATGTTTAATGAAGCATATTTTCATTTAAAGTGTACCTGTACTTAATGGAAATTTTTGAGAGTGATCATTTATAAAGATGAAGAGAAGAGGTTCTGTAGCCCCCAAATGCTTGCTGGCCCTCTAATATCTAAAGTGCTATATTTATTTATTATAAGAATATAGAGATAATAAGACTTTATGAATCACAAATTAATAATAAAATAACTCTTGGGCTAAGGACAAAATCAAATGGAAGTTATAAATCACATAACGATGAATGGGCACAGAAGCATTACTCTACAAAATCTGTGGGGTATAGTCAACATGTTATTTGGAGGGAAACCTATAGCTTTCAGTTTCATGTCAGAAAAGAAGAGACATGGAAAATAAATTAACCAAACTTTCAAATCAAAATTTAACTTCCCAATTCAATAATCAATTAAACAAAAAAGTAAAACAAATAAATAAAACAGAAAGTAAAGAGAAGGGAAAAAATGTAATGGCAGGAAATAATGTGATAGAAAAGGATAATAGAGGCTGCTGAACTTGAGGAAATCCTCTTTTTACACAACAAGGATGTCAGCTGCCCAGACTCTGACTTGGAGACTCACCTCCCAGCCCAAGGAATATGCGTTATGAGAGTAAGAAATACGTGATTACACCTCGCATAGAGAACTGCAGAGAGGACAGTAATAACTAACAGTAAGACCCATGTGTCAAGCATTATGCCAGGCAGCTTATATAAATTATATGGTTTAGTTGTATTTCTTCCTCATTTTCTGATAATATTGAAACACAGGATGGCCAAGCAATTTCCTCAATATTGAGGGACAGTAATTAATGTAGCTGGAACTTGAACTTCAGAAGGGCTATTAAGTGGACTTTAATTTACCACATGTTGTTAAAGATGCCATTGGCTTTAGAAACATCTTGTTTTGAAAATTCATATCTGTTTGGGAAGATCATGATCCTGTCAGTCGGTCATGCTTTAGAGTGAAATGGTTCAAACAGATTTCTTTCCTCTCAATAGCTAGCTGAGGTTAGCAGTGTTAAAACAATGGGAGTTTTGAAGTGGTTAAAGAGAAAGAAGTAATGCAGGAGTGGCACTGCTTGGAGGCTAACACCCCCATCGGAATACTGGGCAGCTGGTAAGCAAAAGTACAGAAAGGGAAGTGAGAAGATGCCAAAGATAAACTCTATTTCAAAATTCTGACTATGGTCAGCCCCACCCTCAAGAAGAGAGGGACAGGTTCTTCCTCTTTTTCTCTCCTGTACAAAGCAGTCTCCTATTCCCTGGACCAGGAAGTTCAGGTCCAAGGGCCACTCTTGGGAAAACAGGGTTGGAAGAGACTTTAGAGGTCCTATCCACTCTACTCACCGCAAGGCCTCCCACACCCTCCTGCATGAATCCTCCAAACTCCTCCTGACCATCTTTGCATCTTCGTTGCTCCTTCACAGGACAGCCCATGTCTATTTGGGGTTTGAATTAATTGTTAGAAATTCCTTTCTATCAGCCAACTATCTTATCTCCCTTCAACTTCCCCTCATTTGTCTTATATCTGCCCTCTGGAATTGCCCAGTCTGTGTGGTATTTGTTCCAGTGGAATTTCATCTGTCATGTATTGTTGTTTTTGACTGATTTGCTAAATTGATTAGATATCTCTCTAAATTCAATGCTTTTGGATCAAGGTAAATGCTGGTAAAATGTGCCAGCAATTTCTTTTTAAGAAAGATTTTGCTATTCCTCTGTTGCTTTTGTTTGTTTTTTTAAAGAATGTTCCCAGTAGATTCATTTTGTGGGAGTAGGTTCACATACGAATCCATGGAATGACCCACATAAAACACCTACATAAAAAAGAATCAAAAAGTGTATGTTTTCTTATTGATCAACACTACTTGAAAGCTCTTCAAGTCCTTCGTGGTATAATAAAGTAAATAGATATTGAGACGAGGAGATCATCTAGTTAACAGACATGGAAAAATGTTCTACCTCACTTTTAATTTTAAAAAGTAAAAAGTAAAATGATAACAAGATACCCATTCCATTCATTTGGCTACTAAGCATAGCAACATTTATAATAATATTTAATATTTGTTAGTACTATTATACATTACCAGTAGAATTAGAAATGTCTTTTAGAAATCGATTTAACTGTATGCATTGAGATCTTTTAGTTTCATTTATTAGTAATTTTTAGAGGCAGCGTCTTGCTATGTTGCCCAAGCTGTTCTTGAACTCCTGAGCTTAAGCGATCCTTTTGCTTCAGTCTCCCTAGTAGCTGGAATGACAGGTGTAAGCCACTGCACCTGGCTATCAGGAGATTTTAAAATATTCACATCCTTTCACCTAGTAGAATCTCCTGGATATTTGTACTAAGGAAATAATCCAGAGATTAAAAAACTATATGCCTAAGGTTTGTACTTCTTACAGGGAAATTATTCATAATAGTGAAAAATTAGTCACAGCCTAAAATCTAACAACAGGAAATGGTTAACTAGATTATGCTGTATCCACTCAATGGAAGATTATACAGCCATTTCAAATAATGATTATGAAAAAAACACTATATGTTATGTGTATTGCCCTAGTGGAGTAAGCCAATGGTAGTGAATCAGAAAAATGTTAAGACAGTAGTTTTTAGCCACATGAAAAATTCTTGCAGTATATACAAAAAATGTATACCAAGAAATGTACCAAAATTATTCTTATGACATTAATAGGGTGGGAGAAGTGTTTTTATATTTAATCAAGAGCTGGACTGTATAACTGAATTGTTTGGCAGTGAAGCAGAAGGCAGATGGCTTGGTTAAACTCACACATTCTTGCCCACTCCGGCTATTTTTACAAGGCTCTTACGGTTTTATATTTTCTTACATTTTTGTTGATTCTTGTACTCTATTTTCTTCTCCTCCAACTTCATTATGGAATATTATTTAGTGTGTATAATTTGTCTGGGGTCCCCATTGATATTAGCAAGAAACACTGGTCATTGGGTTGTGCTTGATTATTTGAGTCTTCAAACCTCCTCGTCATTGGATACTGCAGGACTGAGTGTTAATATAAGGATATGATTCTATCAATCAATTTTCACACATATGTATATCACTAAACATGAAATATGGGATATATTAGTCAGCTATTGTTACAATGCTGAGTAATAAACAGCTCCAAAGCTCAGTGGCTCTTAAAAACAAGCCTTTATTTTCCTTGTTCGTGGGCCTGTGGATGATCTGGGATGCTCTGCTTCTTTTGCAGGATAGCTGGGCTTATATCAAAGCCTCAAGCTGGGATCAGGCCTGCTTCACATGTTCCCAAATCCCATTAGCTATCTCAGGCACATTCTTCTCCTGGTGGATTATGAAAGGCAAGAGGCCAAGTCAGGAGAATTGCTTGAACCCAGGAGGCAGAGACTGCAGTAAGCCGAGATTGTGCCACTGCACTCCAGCCTGGGTGACAGAGTGAGACCCTGTGTAGACAAAGAAAAAAAAAAAAAGAGGCCAAGTCAAACTACTTAAGGTCTATGCTCATGAGTGCTATCATTTAATTGACCAAAGCAAGTCACATATGTAATCATGCCCAACATCAATGAGAGAGGGAAATAACTCCCATTAGAAGTTCACCTGACAGAAGGAAGGGGTAAAGAATTGAGAGTAATGATCTAGTCTTCCACAGGGACAATGTACAAACAGATTAATTTAAATAATTCAAAAGAAATACCTACTGACTTGCAGAATAGGTAGCATTATCTTCATGTATGAAAAATATCCTATTTTTCAATTAGACTAATGAAAACTTAATAAAATAGTTGTTACCATATACTTCTTTTAAAGAATATGCAATATCAACATATTTTCAGGACAGTTACTGGTTTTGAGTATTCTGGGTGTTTAGCCAAGTAGAAACTGGTCCAGTTGTAAGTGGATTTTTTTGTTGTTGTTTTTTCTTGGGGACAGAGTCTCGCTTGGTCACCCAGGCTGGAGTGCAGTGGTGCGATCTTGGCTCACTGCAACTTCTGCCTCTGGGGTTGAAGAGATTCTTGTGCCTCAGCCTTCCCAGTCGCTGGGACTACAGGTGTGTGCCACCACACCCAACTATTTTTTTATTTTTATTTTTTTGTGTTTTTAGTAGAGATGGGGTTTCACCATGTTGGCCAGGTTGGTCTTGAATTCCTGACCCCAAGTGATCCACCTGCCTTGGCCTCTCAAAGTGCTGAGATTACAGGCATGAGCCACTGCTTCTGGCCTGTAGGTGGATTTCTGGCTTTGGGTTACACACACACATTTGTTTATAGGAGTTTGTAAGTAGGGAGTAAAATGTACTCTGAAAGGAAATCACTTGATAGGAACCACTATTTGGTAAGAAGAGGTGACTCAAGAAAAGAAGTTCCTTGTGTAAGTTTTAAACTTTATTATGCTATGGGTCCCTACAAAAATATGCTTGTCTCCTTCTTCTTCCTCCTTCTCCTCCTCCTCCTCCTCTTCTTCTTCTCTGATGTAAGGCAAAAGCTTTTAGCTTAATATTACTGCTTTAAATTTTTCAAAACGAGAACACTTCTCAGCAAAATTTTGTATTTCTTTGTTTTAGTGTAGAAAGCAAAAGTAAGGGATAACTAAAGTCTAAGTTCAAGGTAGATATATTTGTTTACATTGGAACAACAGTTTTAAACTCCAGGAAAGAAGTGCTGATAGCTCAGAAGATAAAGCAAGTAATGGGTTCCAGTAAAGTTGGTTGGGGAATTTTGTTTGTTTAATTTTTAAATTAGTAGTGGCTTCTCTCCAAAATGTTTGTTTTTAAGATGCAGGTTAAATTTGGATAGATACAGGAGATGTGGGAATTAGACAATATCAGAGAAAGATGCTGAGGTAATTTCCATTTCAGAAAATTTATCTAACTTTGCCTAAATGGATAAATGGAGACATTTGAAGCATAAGAGTTTGGCATTTCATGTCCCAGCTTAGAGGACTTCTGCTTGAAACAGAACAATCAGTTTGAAGTACAGTATCTAGATCCTTTCACCAAAGAGAAAGAAAATTGCCCATTCTGATTAACCAGCAATTATCTCTAATTAAGGAATGGAAGCACAAGTTTTCAGTAGTATCACTACCTGACACTCTGTATGCAATCAAGCAAGGCAAGGTTCCTATATCCACAAGGTTCCTATATCCAATTATTTTTTTTCTAGTTAAGAAAAAAAATAATTACATCATTTATTGATTACACATGATAATGGATGACACACAAGCTTCATCCCCATCTGTAATTTTATCTGGTACCATTATTCAATTTAGATGTATTGCATAGGATGTGCAATTATTTTTTTTCTAGTTAAGAAAAAAAATAATTAGGATAATTAAACAAGTTGTAGCAATCATTTTTTTACAATCAAAAAGACTGCAACAGATCCAATTAATTCTTTGGTAGATGCATAAAGTAGTATTTATGCTTTTCTAAAGGCCAGTATTCACCATGGACTAACAGCAAAATGTTTCAATACCATCTCAGCAGAGTTGGTATTTGATTTCATAGTATTCTATAAGGTGTCAGACATTTTAGAGATATCACTAACAGAAAGGTTATGCTTTCTAAATACAGTCACACAACTACTTCGTACCTATGATATAATTAGACCGTGACACTCTTGAGGGCATCTAAACTTCAACCTGTTTAAAAATATAAATCCCGACGAACACTCAAAGAAAATGTGCTTCAGGCAATTTATCTGCAGTAAAATGATTTAACTACGGGACAATCATGTTCATTTCTTCATATCTTTAATATAAAATTTACCATTTAAGATGATTTCATTGTTTAGTTGGAAAGCTATACTCTACCAATAAGATTTTAAAAAATCCTGTTTGTTTCTTCTTCATAGAAATGGTAGAGTTTTAAAATAAAAAGTGCATTTTTCTTCATAACATTAGTATCTGTCACTATAAGTAACTTGAAAAATCTTCCAAATTGTCAACACCTGAAGTCAATTGTATGTTTCTTTTTCAGGTATTACATCATTTATTGATTACACATGATAATGGATGACACACAAGCTTCATTCCCATCTGTAATTTTATCTGGTACCATTATTCAATTTAGATGTATTGCATAGGATGTGCCAACAATCATTTTAATAACCAACAATTCCATGATTTTGCTTTGGTAATCCCTTTTAATGGTGAACTTCAGGTCACAACAGTAACTATCAGTTCAACCACACCAGGGTTTCTAAAGACAATGGTTTCTCCACCCAAGCAGGTTGTATATAAATTCCAAACAGAACCTGGCATGACCCTGAAGGAACTCTAACTTCACACTGTTGGAGAAATTTACCAAGATGGTTTCAGAGCAGACCAACTTTACACAGCACATTAAAAAAAAAAAAAAAGACATTTATTCAGCATCCCAATCAGGCTATTATATTTAGCAATCAACAGCATGGGTGAAAAAAAAATCTACATTAAAACCCTTTGTTGGAATGGTTTACACTTTCCACAGAACAGAAACTAAAATAACCTGTTACACAATTAGTCACAAATGCAGTCCTCGAGTTTTTTGCCCATATACATGAGTGTTTGTCTAAAACATGTCTGCTTTGTAGCAGCTGGGCTGCTTGGCCAGCTGTGCTTGGCTGAGTTCACAAATCTCTTGTAACCTGTAGCTTTCCTGTCACTTCTGTGGCTCTCCTCTTCTGCTAAGCTTTGTTTCCTAATTAAAATCTTCTGCCACTGCCATAGCTACTGCTGCAACTGGAACCACCATAGCCACCTTGGTTTTGTGGTTTGGCAAAGTACTGGCCTCCACCACCATAGGGGACAGAGCTTCTGCCTCCAAAGTTTCCTCCCTTCAGGGGTCCAAAATTTGGAGACTAATTGTTGTAATTGTCAAAATCACTGTAGCTTCCACCACCTCCAAAATTGCTTCCATCATTACTAAATCCACTGTAGTCATCCCCACTGCCACCGTATTCACCACCACCATGACTGCCACCAAAGTCACCACGACCGTGGACGTTTCCTCCATGACCAAAGTTGTCATGCCCGCTGAAACCACCTCCAAGACCACCACCAAAGTTTCCAGAATCACTCTTGCTTTGACAGGGTTTTCCTAGCTTCACAGTTGTGGCCATTCACAGTATGCTATTTCTGAATGACAATCTTATCCACAGAGTCATGGTTGTCAAAGGTTACAAAGGCAAAGCCCCCTTCTTTGCCAATGCCTCTGTCAGTCATGATTTCAATCACTTCAATTTTTTCCATACTGTTCAAAATGATCTCTTAGGTGATGTTCTTTAGTATCTTCTTTAATGCCACCAACAAATATATTTTTCACAGTTAAGTGGGCACCTGGTCTTTGAGAATCTTCTCTTGAGGCAACTCTCTTTGGTTCTACAACTCTTTTTTTTTTTTTGAGATGGAGTCTCACTCTGTCCCCCAGGCTGGAGTGCAGTGGTGCAATCTTAGCTCACTGCAAACTCCGCCTCCCGGGTTCACACCATTCTCCTGCCTCAGCCTCCCGAGTAGCTGCAAGTACAGGCGCCTGCCACCACGCCCAGCTAATTTTTTGTATTTTTCATAGAGACGGGGTTTCACCGTGTTAGCCAGGATGGTCTCCATCTCCTGACCTCGTGGTCCGCCTCTCGGCCTCCCAAAGTGCTGGGATTACAGGCCTGAGGTTCTACAACTCTTCCATCTACATTGTGTGGCCTTGCATTCATGGCTGCATCCACCTCCAGAGTGGCATACATGACAAACCCACAGGCCCTGTAGCGCTTGGTGTTTGGATCTCTCATTACCACCCAGTCGGTGAGCGTTCCCCATTGCTCAAAATGGCTCCTCAGGCTCTCACTGGTTGTTTCAAAGCTCAACCCTCCAATGAAGATCTTCCTCAGTTGTTTGAGCTCTTTAGGAGACTCTAACTTAGACATAAAGGCAGGGAGAAGAGATACTTTGAGGATGCTTCCTTTGTGGCGTCCACGGGCAGGTAGGTTTCTTTAGTTTAGTTTTTTGGTGAATAGTTTTCCCAACATTTTATTATAAATATTATTAAATATACTGAATAATTGAAATAATCAGAAACAACACATTTGCATATATCCACTGTCTTATTGGTTTTTTTTTTTGAGACAGAGTTTCCCTCTGTTGCCCAGGCTGGAGAGCAATGGGGGGATCTCAGCTCACTGTAAACCTCTGTCTCTTGGGTTCAACCGATTCTCATGCTTCAGCCTCCCGCCTAACTGAGATTATGTGCACAGTGCACCACCACATCCAGCTAATTTTTGTATTTTTAGTAGAGATGGAGTTTCACCATGTTGGCCAGGCTGATCTTGAACTCCTGGCGTCATGTGATCTGCCCACCTTGGCCTCTCAAAGTGCTGGGATTACAGGCGTGAGCCACCACACCCAGCCACCACCATCTAGATTCTAAAATCAGCAATTAATTTGCTTTATTATACATTTATTCAGCCACCTGTTTTTTGATCCCTCTGTCCATCCATTAATCCATCTTTTTTTTTTGAAGCATTTCAAGGCAAGTTGTAGACATCAACATACTTCATTCAATACTTCAGCATGCATATCATTTTTTAGAGTTTAATGTCATGTATATGAGTTTTTCTTGGTAAGATTTTACATATAGTAGATGCACAATCTCTATTTCATTTATTTGTTTGTTTATTTATTTATTTATTTATTTATTTATTTATTTTTGGAGACAGATCTCTGTCACCCAGGCTAGAGTGCAGTGGTGCTATCATGGCTCAATGAAGCCTCAACTTCCCAGGCTGAAGTAATCTTCCCACCTCAGCCTCCCAAGTAGCTGTGTCTATAGGTGCAGGCCACTAGGCCTAGCTAATTCTTAAAAAATTTTTTGTAGAGACAGGGTCTCACAATTTTGCCCAGGCTGGTCTCAAACTCCTGGCCTCAAGTTATCCTCCCACCTTAGCCTCCCAAGTAGCTTAGATTACTGGCATGAGCCACCATGCCCAGCCTCGAGGCACAATCTTAAGTATACCATTCAGTGAATTTTGACAAATGCATAAACTTATATAATCCAAACTCCTGTCAAGATACAGAATATTTATATTTTCCCAGAAAGTTCACTCTCATTCCTTCCCAGAAAGTCTCCACCTATCCATCCCTCAAAAGGCAACCACTACTCTCACATTTTTCAACATGGCTTAGTATAGTACAGTGTGTAAGAGTTTCAGTGTTCCATCACCTCACTGACGTTGGTGTTGCCAATCTTTTTATTTTAGACATTCTGATATATTTATAGTAATATATCTTTGACTAATGATTTTGAGCATTTATTTGTGTGTTCATAGCATTCTCATATCTTTATGAAATATTGGTTTAAATCTTTTGCCCATTTTAAACTGTGTTGTCTTTTTTTCTTTCCTCTATTTTTGAGTTGGGATATTATTTTGCCACCCAGGTTAGTGTGCAGTGGCACCATCATAGCTCACTGCAGCTCAAACTGCTGGGCTCATGCTATCATCCCGCCCTAGACTCCCAGGTCCTGAGATTACTGGTGTGAGCCACTGCACCCTGATGTCTCTTTATTATTGAGTCGTATTTTTATTTTGGATAATAGTCCTTTCTCAAATATATATATTTGCACCTTTTTCCCAGCCTGTGGCTTACCCATTCACTTTCTTATCACTGTCTTTTGGTGCAGAATATTGGCTTATCCAGTTATGCAAATCTTTCAAGTATTGACACATTTCATTATACAAAATTAAAACAACATTCATTAATAGCACCACCAATCTCATCAGAAAAGTCTTATGTATTGAAAGGTTGTCAAGCTTGTGCTGGCAGACATGTGTCCCAAAATTCTGGTCAGGTGCTATGGCTCATGCCTGTAATCCCAGCACTTTAGGAGGCCAAAGCAGGAGGGTTGCTTGAGCCAGAGAGGTCTGGGCTGCAGTGAGACATATAAATGGCTGAATATATTTTAAAAAAGCTTAATATTACTAATCATCAGGGAAATGCAAATCAAAACTACAGTGAAATATCATTTTCCCCCAGTTAGAATGGCTATTACCAAAAAGACAAAAGTAACACATGTTGGTGAGGATGTGGAGGAAGGGGAGTGCTTACAGACTGGTAGTTTCTCATAAAACTGAAAATAGAACTACCATACCATCCAGCAATCTCACTACTGGGTATATAGCCAGAAGAAAGGAAATCAGTATATTTCCCCCCCACCCCTGTTTTTTACTGCACTCTCATGTTTATTGCAGCATTATTCACAACAGCTAAGATGTGGAATCAACTTAATTTTCCATAAACGATGAATGGATAAAGAAAATATGGTGTATATGCAATAAAATAGAATGAAATTCTGTCATTTGCAGCAATATGGATTAGCTTGGAGGATATTATGTTAAATGAAATAAGCCAGGCACAGAAAGATAAATATTACATGTTCTCACTCATATATGGAAGATTAAAAATGTTGATATCAGAGCATCTAGTGGTTACTAGATACTGGGAAGGGTAGAGGAAAAAGGGGAAGAACCAGAGCTTGGTCAATGGATACAAAGTACAGCTAGTGGGAGGAATATGTTCTACTGTTCTATAGCACTTATTTAGAACATATTTAGAATACTGTTCTATAGCACTTAGACTATAGAACAGTAGAACATATGCCTCCCATTTGTTTGTTATAGGGTGACTATAACAAACAACAACTTATTGTTTATTTCCAAAGAGCTAGAACAGCAGATTTTTAATTTTCTCGACACAAAGAAATGATGGATGTTTGAGGTGATGGAAATGCTAATTATCCTGATTTGATCACTACTCATTGTATACATATATGGAAACGCAATACTCTATAAATATGTACAGTTATTAGTTGTCAATTAAAAATGACATGGATATTAGTTTTGTGAACATTCGGTAAAATTCAGTTGTAAAGCCATCTGGTCCTGTGATTTTCTTTGTTAGGAGGTTTTTAACTAGAATATTTTTGTTATTGGTCTGTTTAGGATTTCTGTTTCTTCCTTATTAAACCTTGTGCTTGGTAGGGGTTTTGTTTTGTTTTGTTTTGTTTGTTTTTTGTTTTTCTTTTTTTAGGCATGTATGCATTTTCTTTAGGTTACCAAATTTGTCAGCATATAATTATTCATAATAGTCCTTTATTATTCTTTTCATTTTGAGGCATCTGTTGTAATGTCTCCACTTTCATCTCAGATTTATGTATTTGAGTCTCTTCTCTTTTTTTCTTAGTCTAGCTAAAGGTTTTGTCTATTTTATTTGTTCAAAAACCCAACTCTGTCCAAGTGCTGTGGCTCACACCTGTAATCCCAGCTACTTGGGTGTCTGAGGTAGGGGGAATGCTTGAGGCTGGGAGTTTGACGCCAGCCTAGTCAACACAGTGAGACCCCTAACTAAAAAAAAAAAAAAAAAAAAACCCAACTCTTAGTTTTATTGACTTTTCTATGCTTTTTCTATCCATCAGATTTATTTCTGTTTTGTTCTTTATGATTTCTTTCCTTCTGTTAACTTTGGCCTTTTTTTTTCTAGTTCCTGGAGGTATAATGTTAGGCTATTTATTTGCTTTTTTCTTTTTAATGTAGTCACTTATTGCTATAAATTTCCCTTTTAAAACTGCTTTTGCTGCACCTGTAGGTTTTGGTATTGTGTTTTAGTTGTCATTTGTCTCAAGATATTTTTGAATTTCCCTTGTGATTTCTCCTTCGAATCATTGGTTGTTCAGGAACATTTGTTTAATATCCATATATTTGTGAATTTTTCAAAATTGCTCCTATTATTGATTTATAGTTTCCATACCATTGTAGTTAGAAACAATACTTGATATGCTTTTGACTTTTTAAAATATGTTAAGTTTTTTTGTGTGTTCTACCATATGATCTATCCTGGAGAATGTTCCATGTGCACTGGAGAAGAATGTATATTCTGCTGCTATTGGATGGAAGGTTCTGTATATATCTGTTAGGTTCATTTTGTCCAACGTGCAGTTCAATTCTAGTATTTCCTTATTTATTTTCTGTCTGTTGATCTGTGTATTAGTCAAAGTGGGATATTATAAAGTCTCCTGCTGTTACTGTATTGCTACCTATTTCTCCCTTTATATCCAATAATATTTTATTTATATGTTTAGGTGCTTCAATGTTTAGTGCATATATATTTATAATTGTTAAACCCTTTTGATGATTTTTATCATTAAATAAGTACCTTCAAAGTCTCTTGTGACAGTTTTTGACTTACAGTCTATTTTCTCTGATATCGTATAGCCACCCCTACTGTTTTTTGCTTACCATTTACATGGGATATCTTCTTCGACTTCTTCACTTTCAGCCTATTTGTGTCCTTAAGGTTAAAGTGGGTCCCTTGTAGGCTGCATATAGTTGGATATGCTTTTTTTTTTTTTTAAACTCATTCAGGTGCATTATGTCTTTAGATTGTAGAATTTAATGCATTTATATTCAAGATAGTAATTGATAGGTAAGAATTGACTTGCCATTTTATTAATTGTTTTCTGGTTGTTAGGTAGATTCTTTGTTCGTTTCTTTTATTCTTGTTTATAGTTGTTATTTGGTGATTTTCTGTAGTGCCTTCTGATTCATTTCTCCTTATCATTAATGTATCTGCTATAGTTTTTTGCTTTGTGGTTACCACAAGGCATTTTATAGTTACAATAGACTATTTTATATGGATACCAGCTTAACCTCAGTCACATACAAAACCCTAGAATTTTTCCCTCCTCCCTCAGGATTTATATTTTTCATGTTGCAATTTACATCTTTTAATATTATGCATGTCCTATCAACTTATTTGAGCTATCATTATTTCTGACTGCTTTGACTTTTACCCTTTATACTAAAGGTATATATGATTAACAGACCACCATAACAGTATTGGAGTATCCTGGTTTTAAATATGTATTTACCTTTACAAATGAATTTCATACTTTCATTCATTTTCATATTAGTAACTAGCATCCCTTTGTTTCATTTTGAGGAACTTTCTTAAGCATTTCTTGTAAGGCAGGTCTAGTGGTGATGAATTCCCTCAACTTTGCTTGTCTGGGAAATACTTTATTTCTCCTTCATTTCTGAAGGGTAGATTTACTGGGTAAGGTATTCTTGGATGGTAGTTTTCTTTCTCTTTTACCACTTTGAATATACCATTCTATTCTCTCCTGACCAACAGAGCTTTTGCTAAGAAATCTGCTGAGAGCCTAATGAAGATTCCCTTATATTTGACTTGATGCTTTTCTCTTGCTGCTTTTCAAATTCTCTTTGTCTTTGACTTTTGACAGTTAATTCCAATATTAGTTAAAGAAGATTTCTTTAGGTTGAATTTGGGGACTTTTGAGCTTCATGGATATGGTTGTTTATATGCCTTTCAAAACTTCAAATGTTTTCAGCATATCATTAAATAGGCTTTCTGTCCATGTCTTTTGTCTCTTCTCTTTCTAAAATTCACATAATTCAAGTTTATTCTCTTTTCTTTCTTTCTTTCTTTTTTGATGGAGCCTTGCTCTGTCACCCAGGCTGGAGTGCAGTGGTGCTATCTCGGCTCACTGCAACCTCTGCCTCCCGAGTTCAAGTGATTCTCCTGCATCAGTCTCCCAAGTAGCTGGGACTACAGGCGTGCACCACCATGCCCAGCTAATTTTTGTATTATTAGTAGAGACGCAGTTTCACCATGTTGGCCAGGCTGGTCTTGAACTCCTGACCTCGTGATCCATCTGCCTCAGCCTCTCAAAGTGCTGGGATTATGGGCTTGAGCCACTGCACCCAGCCAATTCAAGTTTATTCTCTTAATGGTGTCTCTTAAATCTCATAGGTTGTCTTTAGTCTTTTTCATTCTTTTTACTTCTGACTAATTTCAAATGACTTATCTTCAAGTTCTGAGATTTGTTCTTCTTGATCTACTCTGCTATTGAGGCTCTTTGTTGTATTTTTAATTTCATTCATTGAATTATTTAGCTCCAAGATTTCTGTTTTGATCTTTATAATAAACCATTTTCTCTGAATGATTTTCTCATTCAGATCATAAATTATTTTCCTTATTTTGTTGATTTGCTTATTTTGTCTTTTATGTCACTTGCTTTCCTTAAAATTATTATATCTTATTTCTTTTTGGGTGATTTATAAATATCCTTTCCTTTGGGATCATTTAGTGAAGAATTATTGTGCTCCTTTGCTGGTGTCATGCTTCCTTAGTTTTCATGTTTCTTGTGTCCCTGCATTGATGTCATTGCATCTGGTGGAATAGTTACTTCTTCCAAGCACTTTAGAGTAGGTTTTGTAGAGAAATATTTTCACCTGAAGATGGGTCTTAGTGTGATATGAAGGAAGGTCGTGCTGGCTCTGATTCTGAGTCAATTCAATATTATAGGCTCTGTGTAGATTCTTCAGCTATGATAAACATCAGCCGAGATTGTATGTATTTTGGTGACCTAGGCTATAACAGTTTGTGGCATCAGCAATGGTAACATAAGTTGTAAGGGTACTCATTGATAAAGCTTCTGTGGTCCTCCATTTTACATTTTCCCCAAAATGGGGAGACTCAGCCAAGTGTATTCCCTTGGTGTCAGGTCTGACATGGATCACAAGCAGCTGTAGTAGCTCTGGGTTCCAGGATTCTGGTGTTGAGAGTGGCTATGAAGCTAGAGTCCTGGCATCAGGGACTCACTAACATATTGTGGCACCTGGGTCTTGGGGTACAGGTTCATTCTCTCAGGTAGAGTTGGATGGAGATTTCCCACAGAACTGTAGTTTGTGACTCTAAAGCACCCCCTCCCACCCCGAGTAGCTTTGGCCCAGAACCCCGAGTTTTAGCTGTGACCCTGACCCTGGGAGGCTGGGCACAGCGCTGTCCTGGCTGCTGGCAAGAAGGGTTGCCTTTGCCTGGAGAGCAAGGTACAGCTACAATTCAGTCACCAGAGCCAACAGGACATAATGCCAACTAGTCCCTGAGGGATGAGATACCGATAGTGGTAACTCTGGACACCAGGATGGTGAAACACAGCAGTATCCCAGACTCCGTGAGGTCAAGTGTAGTTGCAACAAGGACACCAGTATGGCTAAGCACAGCTGTTGCTTGGACTTCAGGGTTCAGAGATAAGCACAACAATGACTCCACTCCTTGAAGACTGATCAACAAATCAGTCTTTAGGGGACAAGTCAGTTCTAGGGATGTAAGGTACTATAGTTATTCAGCTGAGATTGGAGTGTCTCAGCCTTACGTCCCTTGGAAAGAATGTACTACATCAGCTCTGTTCTAGGAGGCATGGCTGCTTGGCTTGTGCAAGACACTGGGAGGCAATGCACTGCTTCAGGTTATGCCCAAGGTGTGTGGCTGTTCTGGGTGGCCAAGGCACTGGCCTTGAAAAGCAGGGTGCCACTTTAGCTCTAGCACCATGAAATATGACTGCTTTGGCAGCCAAGGCACTATTTTCTTGGGAGGCAAGTCACTTCCTCAACTCAGGCACAGGAGGATAGTGTGCAGCAGTGACTGGGAGGGGTAGCTGGAACAGGTCTATGGCAGCTTGGTCCCACAGGGCCAAGCATAGCAATTTCTTCACTTAAGGATGGCAGGTCATTAGGCAGGAGTGGTTTAGTAGTGACAAAGCCTCAGTATCAGAAGGATGCTATGGCTACTTGCCCCCAGAGGAGGACACACTCTGGCAGTGATTCTAGTTCCAAGATGGCATAGCACAGCAGTGATGCAGCCTATGGAAGGTGGGGCACAGTGTCAGCTGCTTCTCTTGGGGAAACATAGCTGTATGGACTTTAGGCAGCTTTCTTATCTAGGCTTAGTGCCCGTGAATACGTTAGGAGTTACTAGTAGTGAGGACTGTAGGTTTCCAAGGGGTCAAGAGGGTTTCTGGGATCCTCTTGCTTACCTTTTCTCTGCAGGGAGGAGTTCTTCCTGATTCAAAGTTGATCTCAACTGTAGGAAAGTATGGCAGAGATGATACATTTATTTTTATTCTCCATGTGACTGTGCTGGATTTCTGCACTCTACAGGGTTCCTGCTACTCCTTTGATATACTCCAGCGCACTCTTTTAATTATTTTCATCAAAATTTAGTTGTTGGTTCATTGTTCTGGCTGTCTTTGTTGGGGGTGAGTGCTAAGGGCTTCTAGTCAGTCTTCTTGCTGACATCATTCTGCCACTCTGTCTTTTGACTGGGAAATTTAATCCACTTACATGTTAGGTAATGATTGATAGGTAAGGACTTGCCATTAAAAGTGGTTTTTTTTGTTTTTGTTTTTGTTTTCCCCCTGACTGTTTTGTAGATCCTTTGTTTCTTCCTTCTCTTGCTGTTTCATTTGTGGTTGATGGTTTTCTGTGGTGGTGTGCTTTGAATCTTTTCTTTTTACATTTTGTGCAACTACTATAGATTTTTCTTTGTGGTTATCATGAGCCTTCTGTAAAATATTTTATACTTATAATAGGCTACTTTAAGCTGATAACTTAAATTGCATATAAAAACTATAATTTCACTCCCTTCCTTTCATCTCTTGTGATACTGATGTCAAATTTTACATCCCCTAACAATTTGTGTCCCCTAACATTGTAGCTATAGTTGCTTTTAATATAGAAACCCTCATATAGAAATAAAATTGCTCTATACACCACACTTACAATATTAGAGTATTCTGAGTATGACTATATTTTATTTATACCCTTGAGTTTTTTATCTTTCATATGTTTAATATTATTAACTAGCAGCTTTTTATTTCAGCTTAGCGAATTTCTGTAGCAGTTCTTGTAAGGCAAACCTAGTGGTGGTGGACTCCTTTAGCATTTGTTTGTCTGGGAAAGTTTTCGTTTATCCCTTATTCCTGAAGAACAGCTTAGCTGGTTATAGTAAAGTATTCTTTGTTAGCAGTTTTTTTCCCCCTTTAGCACTTTGAATATACAGTCCCACTCTCTCGTTGCTTGCAGGGTTTCTGCTGAGAAATCTGCTGATAGCCATATTGGGATTCACTTGAATGTGATGTTTCTTATCTTTTGCTGCTTTCAGAATTCATTCTTTTGTCTTTCAGTTTTGATAGTTTCTTTAGGATATATCTTGGTGAATTCATCTTTGGGCTGAATTTGCGTGGAAACCTCTGAGATTCCTGTACCTGCATGTTATCTCTCCCTAGATTTGAGAAATTTTCAGCTGTTATTTTCTTAAATATGATTTCTGGGTTTTTTCTCTATATTCATTATCTTGAACTCCTATTATGTGAAGATTAGATCTCTGGATGGTGTCCCGTAATTCCTGTAGTCCTTCTTTGTCTTTTCTATTTTTTTTTTCCTGCTCTGACTGTGCAATTTCAAATATCTTGTCTTCGAGCTTATTGATATTTTCTTCTGTTTGAGCAAGTATGCTGTTGAAGCATTCTATTAACATTTTTAGTTCAGTTATTATAGTCTTTATCTCTAGGACTTCTGTTTGTTTTTAAAAAGTTGTTTCTATTTCTTTCTAAAGCTTTTCATTTTACTCATTTTTTTTTTCTACTTTTTGTTTTTGGTAGCCCCCTGTAGAAGAGCTAAATTTTCTTTTCTTTTTTGACAGAGTCTCTCTCTGTTGCCCAGGCTGGAGTGCAGTGGCATGATCTTGGCTCACTGCAACCTCTGCCTCCCAGGTTCAATCAATCCTCCTGCCTCAGCCTCCCGAGTAGCTGGGACTATAGGTGCCTACCATCATGCCTGGCTAATTTTTGTATTTTTGTAGAGACAGGGTTTTACCATTTTGGCCAGGCTGGTTTCAAATTCCTGACCTCAAGTGATCTGCCCACCTTGGCCTCCCAAAGTGCTGGGATTACAGGTATAAGCCAGTGTGCTGGGCCAGATCTAAATTTCATTTAATTTTCTGTATGTATGTTCTTGTAGTTCCTTGAACTTATTTAAGTGGATTATTTTGAATTTCTTGTCCATAATTTCATTGATCTCCATTTGTTTCATGGTCCATTATTGAAGCTTTATTAGTTTCTTTTTGTGGTGTCATATCTTCATGATTCTTCATTATCCTTTTGTCCTTGTATTGATGTCTGTACCTTTTGAGGAAGCAACTATTTCTTCCGGCCATTGAAGATATCCCTTGGAAGTGATAAGCTTTCAATATTAATCTAACTCTGGATTCTGAATGAGGCAGCTGATAACAACCCCAGACAGGCAGACTGTGCTGTCATATTATAGTTGGGCTGGGCCATTACCTGTGCTCTGAGGTTGAGTGGAACTGCTGGCTATTCTCTGTTGTCCAGTGACATCACTGGCTGGATTCCATGATTAGCTAGAGCTGTTGAATGGGCTCTCCAGTGACCTCTGATCAGGCAGGGTTGCATACTGACTTTCTTTACAGGGAAGTACTGCTGTTTGAAATCTGAGGTTGGGCAGAATCTTGTTCTGGGCTCTGAGGTTGGGCAAAGTTTCTGGAGTTGCTGCTCATCCACTCCTGAGGGGCAGAACCAGAAACCATGCCCCAGAAATACGTGTGGATGTGGGCTTGATTTCCAGTCTGAGGAAATCTTAAGCAGAGCAGTAAGGCTTTGTGGGGTCACCTTTAAGACTCTGTGGTTGGTGGGGTGGGTGGGGTGGGGAGGCAGATGCTCCCATCTGCAGATATTCATGAACCTGCACTTTCCTCCTTGCCCAGGGAACATTAAAGCACAGCGCTGGTACTAAGTGGGGAAGCCTGCTAGATACCTAAGCCTGGCAGACGTTTTGACTGTACTTCAAGAGCAATTCTTTTAAAAAATGTTTTAATTTTTAATTATTATGGTTACAAAATAGCTGTGCATATTTACAGGGTACAAGTGATGTTTTGATATGGGCATATAATGTTTTGATCAGTGTAATTGGGGTATCCATCACCTCAAGCATTTATTATTTCTTTGTGTTAGGAGCAATTCTGTTGGCCGATATCTCTGAAGTGCTTCTGTTGGCCAGAATGCAGAGCCACCACCAAAATGTGCGTGTCAGCCACTACGAGCCCCAACCCAGGTGGCCTATCCCTGTTTATACCACCACCACCCCTGCCCCATGTTCCCCATGGGGCAAGACAAGAGTGATCTGTCTTCAAAGGGCTCCAGACTGGTGAGGAAGCTGAATGTTTGCCTCCAACTCTCTTTTCCCCCAGTGGAAACTGTGGACTTAGGAGAATCCTCTCTGTGTGGTGCTGTGCAGGCTTGGGGGAAGAATACTTTGCAGTCAAATTGAAGCCATTCCTCTTACCATTTGAATGCAGCTTTTTTCCATTCTCCTGCCCCAGAGGGTGTCTCAGTCTCACTTTCAAGTTTTGAGGTATTCACAAAGGAATTCTTGTCCGGGGATAGTTGCTAGTTGGATTTCTGTGAGGTAGACTGGAGCCAGAGATCTTCTATTCTGATAACTTGCTCTTAGATCAACCTTTCTTGTTTTGATTTCCTTCTCATTTCTTTTTCTGTATATTTTAAAGTTTTTTCCTTAGTGGTTATCTGGAGATTACAATTAATATCTTAACTTTATATCAATAAAGTTTAAATTAATACCAATACCCTATTTTCAATAGGATGTAAATACTGTACTCCTTTCCAGCCCCATCCTTTTCCCTTTTCTGTTGTTACTGTCACAATTATATCGTTATGCACTGAATGCACATTAACATCGCATTTTAATAATTGTTTTATTCATTTGTCATTTAAATCATATAGAAAAGAGTTATAAACCATATAGGCGATACTATTGTCCTTTATGTTTACTTATGTAGCTACCTTTACCCTTGTTCTTAGTGTCCCTCCCTTTCATCCTGGAGGAGTCCCTTTAACATTTATTGTAGGGCAGTTCGACTAGTGACAAACTCTCTCAATTTTTATTTTATATTATGAATATATTTTATTTCTCCATTAAAAATGGGCTTTGTTTTCTACTCTGGTGGCTGAGGCACGAGAATGCCTTGAACCTGGGAGGCATAGGTTGCAGTGAGCCAAGATTCTGCCACTGCACTCCAGTCTGGGCAACAGAACGAGAGACTGCATCCCCCCGCCACCCCCCCCCAAAAAAAGGCTTTGTTTTTAATACTAGTAGTGACCATTTTGCATTCCTACCACCAATCAATGAGTTCCTGTTACTCTACATCCTTCCCAGCATTTGGTGCTGTGAGTGTTTTGGAGTTTGGTCATTCTTATAGGTAGGTAGTAGTATCTTACTGTTTTAATTTGCAATTCCTAGTGAATCTTTGTATTTAAAGTGCTTTTTTAATTTTGTAGACAACATATATTTGGGCTCTTTCTCTCTCCTTTCCCTTCCTTTCCCTTCCTTTCCTTTCCTTTTCCCTCCCCTCCCCTCCCCTCCCCTCCCCTTCCCTTCCCTTCCCTTTTTCCTTTCTTTTGATGGGGGACAAGGTCTCACTCTGTTTTCTAGACTGGAGTGTAGTGGTGTGATCATACCTCACTGCAGCCTCCAACTCCTGGGCTCAAGCGACCTCCTGCCTCAGTCTCCCAAGTTGCTAGGACTACAGGCAAGTGCCACCACACACAGCTAATTTCTAAATTTTGTGTAGAGATGGGAGCTCGCTATGTTACCTAGGCTGGTCTTGAACTTCTGGTCTAAAGCAATCCTCCCATCCTGGCCTTCCTAAGCATTAGGATTATAGGCATGAGCTACTGTGCACAACCTAGGATCTTTTAATCCACGCTGGTAATTTAGTTGGCTTTTAGTTGGTGTATTTAGACCATTGATTAGTGATTATTAATATAGTTGGATCAATTTCTATCGTATTTGTTACTGTTACCCATTTTTTGCATTTGTTTTGTTCCTATTTTTGTCTGCCATTCTTTCTCTACCTTTTATGGTATTAATTGAACATTTTACATCATATCATTTTCTCTCCTTTCTTAGCATACTATTATACTTTTTTAAATGCTTTTTTTTCAGTGGTTCCCTTAGCATTTGCAATATACATTTATAGCTAATCCAAATCTCAAATAATGTTATACTGCTTCATGGATAGTACCAGTACTGTATAACAACAGAATAATTCTAATTTCTCCCTCCAATACCTTGCATCTATACAGTCATTCATTTCACTTTTACATAAGTATACATAGAATATATCTATATGTATATAAACATACATAATTAAATACTTTGTTGCTATTTTGACCTCAAAGGTCAAGCTGGGATTACAGGAGTGAGCCACCACACCCAGCCTGAAAAATAAATTTTTAAATTTTACCTTGACTTATTCCTTTTCTAATGCTCTTCCTTTCTTTGTGTAGATCTGAATTTCTGACCTATATAATTTTCCTTTATTCTGAAGAACTTCTTTTAAAATTTCTTCAAGGCAGGTCTACTGGCAACAAATCCCCTTAGTTTTTGTGTCTGAGAAAGTCTTTATTTCTCCTTCACTTTTGAAGGATAATTTTGTAGGGTACAGAATTCTAAGTTGGTGTTTGTTTTTTGTTTGTTTGTTTTTTGTTTTTTCCTCTCAACACCAAAGATTTTACTTTTTTCTTTTCCAGCTTGCTTGGTTTCCGACAACAAGTCAGATGCAATTCCCATTTTTCTTCCTCTATAAATAAGATATTTTTTCCTCTGGCATCTTGGAAGGGTTTTTTTTTCCTTTAAAGTTTTTTTTTCTTTATCCTTTATTTTCTGCAGTTAGAATATGATATGTCTAGGTATACCTTTTTTAAAGTTCATTTTGCTTGGTGTCTCTGAGTTTTTTGGATCTGTAGTTTAATATTAGATATTAACTTGGGGAAATTATCAGTCGTTGTTGCTTCAAATATTTCTTCTGTTCATTTCTCTCTTCTCTATTTGATATTTTCATTACATATATGTTTCACTTTTTGTAGTTGTCCCACAGATTGTGGATATTCTGTTCTGTTTTTTTCAGGCTTTTTTCTCTTTGCTTTTTCCATTTTGAAAATTTCTTTTGGCATATCCTCAAGCAAGCCTTTTTTCAGCCATGTCCAGTCTAGTAATGAGCATTCTTCATTTCTGTTACAGAATTTTTGATCTCTAGCATTTATTTTTTTATTATTTCTTAGAATTTCCATCTCTCTGTTTACATTGCCTACTTGTTCTGGCATATTGTGTACTTTATCCATTAGACCCCTTGGCATATTAATCATAGTTGTTTTGCATTCCTAGTCTGATAATTTCAACATTCCTGCCATATCTGAGTTTGGTTTTGATGCTTGCTCTGTCTCTTCAAATTACATTTTTTGTTTGTTTGTTTGTTTGTTTTTTTCTTTTTAATATGTCTTGTGATTTTTAATTAAAAGCTAAACATGATATACTGAGTAAAAGAATCTCCAAAAATAGACCTCTGTTTTTGAAGTGACAAGCTGCTGGGGCAGGGGAAGCATTCTATAGTCCTATAATTAGTTCTCAATCTTTTAGTGAGTTTTTTCCTCTGGACTACGAACTTCATAAACATTTTTCAATTTTCCTCCTATCTCCTTTGTTAGGTCACACAGAATCGCTACAGGTAGCTAGAGTCTGGTATTTTCTTTCTCCTACATAGAAGACTAGAGGTGGCTTGAATTGGGTATTTCCTTTCTCTTAGGTGGGTTACACTCTGATAAAACCTCAGTAATTTAGGTTATGGTAGACTATTTTCTCTCAAGGTCAGGCCTTGTTTAGAACAGGATGTTCTGGCATATTTCTAAAAGATTACTTTTCCTCTCCTCTGCCAGCAGCATTCAATGATTTCTCACAAATTTTCACTATGGAACCTGGTTGAGCTCCTAGAGTTAAAACTCACACAAGTGTACTCCTCCCAACATAATGACTGAGTCCCTTTGAAGTTTTTATATCTCAGCCTTGTTCACACTGAGCCTCCAGCAATTTGTCAGTTACAGTTTAGATTTTCCTACCTTAGCACTGATCCTGGTGGAGGTTTCTGCTCATGTGTTTCCACTCCAGGAAGTCATTATTCTCTGTATTTGCCTTTCTCTCCCTCTCTCTCTCTCCTTCTGTCTCTTTCTCTTTCTGTCTTTAATTTTTAGGGCAGTGATTTACCTTATAATCTCACTTCTCTTATACATCTAAGTAGAATTACTAATTTTTCAGTTTGCCCAGCTTTTAACTTATTGTTAGGATGAAGTGACAACTTCATGTTCCAGAAATGGAAAGTTTTTCTTCATTTTTGTTAAGAATCAGTTTGCCAGATATCGAATTTTTAGTTGACAGTTTTTCTCTCAGCACTTTCCATATGTCATCCTACCATGTTATGGTTTCATTGTTTGTGGATGGATTTTAGATTATAATCTTATTTTGGATCCCTTGTATTTGATGAGTTGCTTCTTTCTTGCTACTTTCAAGATTCTCTGCTTTTGGCCTTTGACAATTTGACTATAATATGTCTTCATGTGGATGTCTTTTACTTTATCTTTCTTTGAGTCACTGAGTTTTTTGGATGTATAGATTCATTTCTTGAATCAATTTGGGATGTTTTTGGCCATCATTTTTTTCAAACATTGTTTCTGACCCCTCTTCTCTTCTCCCTCTGGGACTCACATTATATGCATGTTGTTATGCTTGATGATGTCTAAGAAGTCTCTTAGTCTCTGTTCATTTTTCTTCATTCTCTTCTCTTTCTGCTCCTCAGAATGGATAATTTCAGTTGATTTATATTTAAATTCACTAATAATTCTTCTACCAGCTCAAATATGCTGTTGGCCCCTTCAGTGAATTTTTTACTTCACTTATTCTAGTTTTCAGCTCTGGAATACTTATTTTTATTTAGTTCCTTTTTGTAGTTTCTATATTTTTCTTGATAGTCTCTGGTGAGATATTATTCTTTTGGTTTTCCTTAGTTGTTTGAACACATTATGACTGTTGTTTTAAAGTCTTTTTCTAGTAAGTCCAATGCCTGAGTTTCCTGATGGACATTTTCTGTCTGTTAATTTTTTTTTCTTGGGTAGGCCATACTTATTTGTTTCTTACATGCCTCATGTAAGCTGGACATTTAAATATTACAATGTAGCAACTCTGAAAATATGATTCTGCCCCCTCTCCATGGTTTCTTGTTCTTTGTTACAAGGTTGTTGTTTGCTTGTTTAGTGACTTTTCTGAACTATTTTTCTACAGTGTTTTTTGTTGTTGTTTTTTTTTTAATGTGTGGCCTCTGAAGTCTACGTTCAGTTAGCTATCTGTTAGTGGTGTTTTAACAGAGTTGCCTTAAGTACCTGGAGCCAAGAAAGTCAAAAAGGAGGGCCAAAATCCTCTACTAGTCTTTGTAGATTGGTTCTGTGTGCCATGTCAGGCCATTGCCAACTCTGTCTTAGCCTTAACTTTTGCTGTGCAGAGTCTGCAGACCAATTGCATGCAGATGCTTAGGGTCTTCCCAGGCCTTCTTAAAGCATGTTTCTTGCCCTGGATATGGTCATGGCCTTCTGATTTCTCTGTATTTTAAAATTTATATTCTCCCACATATCTCTTTCCCAATGTGTTTCTTTCCAGGTTTCTCTATTTCTTGTTCAAAGTATTGTCCCTTGTCCCAGGTTGCTGTGTCCAATACATGTGTCTTTAAATTGTATCAACAAAAGCCTCCTGGGGTGCTGCTCCAGCCCTGAGAACACTGTGAGTCAGACAAAACAGTTTTAGCTAGTTCATTAGCTGCTTTTGCAGATAGACAGAACCCTGGAGTTCTCTACTTTGCTATTTTCAGCCCATGTTATGCATTGTAGTGGAAATAATTTTGGTTGTTGAATAACATTCTAACTAGTAGAGATACCATAATTTATTTATCATTTTTCTAATGTTGAACATTCAGTTTGTTTCTAATTTTTTGCTTTTTTAAAAAAATTTTTTAAATTTTTATTTTTTATTATTATTATTTTTTTATTATACTTTAAGTTCTAGGGTACATGTGGATAACGTGCAGGTTTGTTACATATGTATACCTGTGCCATGTTGGTGTACTGCACCCATCAACTCGTCAGCACCCATCAACTTGTCATTTACATCAGGTATAACTCCCAATGCAATCCCTCCTCCCTCCCCTCTCCCCGTGATAGGCCCCAGTGTGTGATGTTCCCCTTCCCAAGTCCAAGTGATCTCATTGTTCAGTTGCCACCTATGAGTGAGAACATGCAGTGTTTAGTTTTCTGTTCTTGCGATAGTTTGCTGAGAATGATGGTTTCCAGCTGCATCCATATCCCTACAAAGGACACAAACTCATCCTTTTTTATGGCTGCATAGTATTCCATGGTGTATATGTGCCACATTTTCTTAATCCAGTGTGTCACTGATGGACATTTGGGTTGATTCCAAGTCTTTGCTATTGTGTATAGTGCCACAATAAACATACATGTGCATGTGTCTTTATAGCAGCATGATTTATAATCCTTTGGGTATATACCCAGTAATGGGATGGCTGGGTCATATGGTACTTCTAGTTCTAGATCTTTGAGGAATCGCCATACTGTTTTCCATAATGGTTGAACTAGTTTACAATCCCACCAACAGTGTAAAAGTGTTCCTATTTCTCCACATCCTCTCCAGCACCTGTTGTTTCCTGACTTTTTAATAATTGCCATTCTAACTGGTGTGAGATGGTATCTCATTGTGGTTTTGATTTGCATTTCTCTGATAACCAGTGATGATGAGCATTTTTTCATGTGTCTGTTGGCTGTATGAATGTCTACTTTTGAGAGGTGTCTGTTCATATCCTTTGCCCACTTTTTGATGGGGTTGCTTGTTTTTTTCTTGTAAATTTGTTTGAGCTCTTTGTAGGTTCTGGATATTAGCCCTTTGTCAGATAAGTAGATTGCAAAAATGTTCTCCCATTCTGTAGGTTGCCTGTTCACTCTGATGGTAGTTTCTTTTGCTGTGCAGAAGCTCTTTAGTTTAATTAGATCCCATTTGTCAATTTTGGCTTTTGTTGCTGTTGCTTTTGGTGTTTTAGACATGAAGTCCTTACCCATGCCTATGTCCTGAATGGTATTACCTAGGTTTTCTTCTAGTGTTTTTATGGTTTTAGGTCTAACATTTAAGTCTCTAATCCATCTTGAATTAATGTTCGTATAAGGAGTAAGGAAAGGATCCAGTTTCAGCTTTCTACTTATGGCTAGCCAATTTTCCCAGCACCATTTATTAAATAGGGAATCCTTTCCCCATTTCTTGTTTTTCTGAGGTTTGTCAAAGATCAGATGACTGTAGATGTGTGGTATTATTTCTGAGGACTCTGTTCTGTTCCATTGGTTTATATTTCTGTTTTGGTACCAGTACCATGCTGTTTTGGTTACTGTAGCCTTGTAGTATAGTTTGAAGTCAGGTAGCGTGATGCCTCCAGCTTTGTTCCTTTGACTTAGGATTGTCTTGGCAATGCGGGCTCTTTTTTGCTTCCATATGAACTTTAAAGCAGTTTTTTCCCATTCTGTGAAGAAATTCATTGGTAGCTTGATGGGGATGGCATTGAATATATAAATAACCTTGGGCAGTATGGCCATTTTCACGATATCGATTCTTCCTATCCATGAGCATGGTATGTTCTTCCATTTGTTTGTGTCCTCTTTTATTTCACTGAGCAGTGGTTTGTAGTTCTCCTTGAAGAGGTCCTTTACATCCCTAGTGAGTTGGATTCCTAGGTATTTCATTCTCTTTGAAGCAATTGTGAATGGAAGTTCATTCATGATTTGGCTCTCTGTTTGTCTGTTACTGGTGTATAAGAATGCTTGTGATTTTTGCACATTAATTTTGTATCCTGAGACTTTGCTGAAGTTTCTTATCACCTTAAGGAGATTTTGGGCTGAGACAATGGGGTTTTCTAAATATACAATCATGTCATCTGCAAAGAGGGACAATCTGACTTCTTCTTTTCCTAACTAAATACCCTTTATTTCTTTCTCTTGCCTGATTGCCCTAGCCAGAACTTCCAACACTATGTTGAACAGGAGTTGTGAGAGAGGGCATCCCTGTCTTGTGCCAGTTTTCAAAGGGAATTTTTCCAGTTTTTGCCCATTCAGTATGATATTGGCTGTGGGTGTGTCATAAATAGCTCTTATTATTTTGAGATATGTTCCATCAATACCGAATTTATTGAGTGTTTTTAGCATGAAGGGCTGTTGAATTTTGTAAAAGGCCTTTTCTGCATCTATTGAGATAATCATGTGGTTTTTGTCTTTGGTTCTGTTTATATGCTGGATTACGTTTATTGACTTGCGTATGTTGAACCAGCCTTGCATCCCAGGGATGAAGCCCACTTGATCATGGTGGATAAGCTTTTTGATGTGCTGCTGGATCTGGTTTTCCAGTATTTTATTGAGGATTTTTGCATCAATGTTCATCAGGGATATTGGTCTAAAATTCTCTTTTTTTGTTGTGTCTCTGCCAGGCTTTGGTATCAGGATGATGTTGGCCTCATAAAATGAGTTAGGGAGGATTCCCTCTTTTTTTATTGATTGGAATAGTTTCAGAAGGAATGGTACCAGCTCCTCCTTGTACCTCTGGTAGAATTCAGCTGTGAATCCATCTGGTCCTGGACTTTTTTTCATTGGTAAGCTACTAATTATTGCCTCAATTTCAGAGCCTGCTATTGGTCTATTTAGGAATTCAGCTTCTTCCTGGTTTAGTCTTGGGAGAGTGTAAGTGTCCAGGAAATTATCCATTTCTTCTAGATTTTCTAGTTTATTTGCATAGAGGTGTTTATAGTATTCTCTGATGGTAGTTTGTATTTCTGTGGGGTCGGTGGTGATATCCGCTTTATCATTTTTTATTGCGTCTATTTGATTCTTCTCTCTTTTCTTCTTTATTAGTCTTGCTAGCGGTCTATCAATTTTGTTGATCTTTTCAAAAAACCAACTCCTGGATTCATTGATTTTTTGGAGGGTTTTCTGTGTCTCTATCTCCTTCCATTCTGCTCTGATCTTAGTTATTTCTTGCCTTCTGCTAGCTTTTGAATGTGTTTGTTCTTGCTTCTCTAGTTCTTTTAATTGTGATGTTAGAGTGTCAATTTTAGATCTTTCCAGCTTTCTCTTGTGTGCATTTAGTGCTATAAATTTCCCTGCTATAAATTTCACTGCTTTAAATGCATCCCAGAGATTCTGGTATGTTGTATCTTTGTTCTCATTGGTTTCAAAGAACATCTTTATTTCTGCCTTCATTTCGTTATGTACCCAATAGTCATTCAGGAGCAGGTTATTCAGTTTCCATGTAGTTGAGTGGTTTTGATTGAGTTTCTTAGTCCTGAGTTCTAGTTTGATTGTGCTGTGGTCTGAGAGACAGTTTGTTATAATTTCTGTTCTTGTACATTTGCTGAGGAGTGCTTTACTTCCAATTATGTGGTCAATTTTGGAATAAGTGTGATGTGGTGCTGAGTAGAATGTATATTCTGTTGATTTGGGGTGGAGAGTTCTGTAGATGTCTATTAGGTCTGCTTGCTGCAGAGATGAGTTCAATTCCTGGATATCCTTGTTAACTTTCTGTCCCGTTGATCTGTCTAATGTTGACAGTGGGGTGTTCAAGTCTCCTATTATTATTGTATGGGAGTCTAAGTCTCTTTGTAAGTCTTTAAGGACTTGCTTTATGAATCTGGGTGCTCCTGTATTGGTGCATATATATTTAGGATAGTTAGCCCTTCCTGATGAATTGATCCCTTTACCATTATGTAATGGCCTTCTTTGACTCTTTTGATCTTTGATGGTTTAAAGTCTGTTTTATCAGAGACTAGGATTGCAACCCCTGCTTTCTTTTGTTCTCCATTTGCTTGGTAGATCTTCTTCCATCCTTTTATTTTGAGTCTATGTATGTCTCTGCATGTGAGATGGGTCTCCTGAATGCAGCAAACTGATGGGTCTTGACTCTTTATCCAGTTTTCCAGTCTGTGTCTTTTAATTGGAGCATTTAGTCCATTTACATTTAAGGTTAATATTGTTATGTGTGAACTTGATCCTGCCATTATGGTATTAACTGGTTATTTTGCTCGTTAGTTGATGCAGTTTCTTCCTAGCCTTGATGGTCTTTACATTTTGGCCTATTTTTGCAATGGCTGGTACCGTTTGTTCCTTTCCATGTTTAGTGCTTCCTTCAGGGTCTCTTGTAAGGCAGGCCTGGTGGTGACAAAATCTCTAAGCATTTGCTTATCTGTAAAGGATTTTATTTCTCCTTCACTTATGAGACTTAGTTTGGCTGGATATGAAATTCTGGTTTGAAAATTCTTTTCTTTAAGAATGTTGAATATTGGCCCCCATTCTCTTCTGGCTTGTAGAGTTTCTGCCGAGAGATCTGCTGTTAGTCTGATGGGCTTCCCTTTGTGGGTCACCCGACCTTTCTCTCTGGCTGCCCTTAAGATTTTTTCCTTCATTTCAACTTTGGTGAATCTGGCAATTATGTGTCTTGGAGTTGCTCTTCTCGGGGAGTATCTTTGTGGCGTTCTCTGTATTTCCTGAATTTGAATGTTGGCCTGCCCTACTAGGTTGGGGAGGTTCTCCTGGAATATATCCTGAAGAATGTTTTCCAACTTGGTTCCATTTCCCCCCTCACTTTCAGGCACCCCAATCAGACGTAGATTTGGCCTTTTTACATAATCCCATACTTCTTGCAGGCTTTGTTCATTTCTTTTTCTTCTTTTTTCTTTAGGTTTCTCTTCTCGCTTCATTTCATTCATTTGATCCTCAATTGCTGATACTCTTTCTTCCAGTTGATCGAGTCGGTTACTGAAGCTTGTGCATTTGTCACGTATTTCTTGTGTCATGGTTTTCATCTCTGTCCATTCGTTCATGGCCTTCTCTGCATTAATTATTCTAGTTATCAATTCTTCCACTTTTTTTTTCAAGATTTTTAGTTTCTTTGCGCTGGGTACGTAATTCCTCCTTTAGCTCTGCAAAGTTTGATGGACTGAAGCCTTCTTCTCTCATCTCGTCAAAGTCATTCTCCGTCCAGCTTTGATCCGTTGCTGGCGATGAGCTGCATTCCTTTGCAGGGGGTGATGCACTCTTATTTTTTGAATTTCCAACTTTTCTGCCCTGCTTTTTCCCCATCTTTGTGGTTTTATCTGCCTCTGGTCTTTGATGATGGTGACGTACTGATGGGGTTTTGGTGTGGGTGTCCTTCCTGTTTGTTAGTTTTCCTTCTAACAGTCAGGACCCTCAGCTGTAGGTCTGTTGGAGATTGCTTGAGGTCCACTCCAGACCCTGTTTTCCTGGGTATCAGCAGCAGAGGCTGTCTTCTGTGTTACTCACGCTGGGAGTTGGAGACTGGAGCTGTTCCTATTTGGCCATCTTGCTCCGCCCCCAATTTTTTGCTTTTTTAGATAAGGCTACAATGAAAATCTTTCTATATATAGCTTTTACCATTTCACCAGATTCTTTAGGATGCATTCCCAGAAATATAGTTACTAGGTCTGAGAATATGATCATTTTAAAATTCCTGATATTATGATCAAATTGTCAAAAAGATTGTACTGATTTTTATTTCAGCCTCATGAGTAATCTTAAACTTAGAATTTTTCTGAAATAGTTTTGTCACTGGCAAAAGTCTGTGAGAAGTGATACATATTTTAACTTCCTTTTAATGTTTTAAAGAAATGCTTCTCAAACTGCCATGTGCATAACGATTATCTCAGGATCTTGTTGTAAAGTAGAACCCAATTCAGAGCATCTCGGGTAGAGCCTAAAACACTATATTGCTAATAAGCTCCCAAGGCATTCTGATACTGCTGGTCTGTAGATCACACTGTGAGTGGCAAGGTTTGAGGTTTAAACTGCAGCAAAGAATGAAGTAGGAAAACCCTTCCTGAGTTTTAAAAGAAAGCAAGTTTGAAAAACCTCATTAATTTTTTTTTTCCAAATAAAGTAATCTCCCACAGTTGTCTAAATTAGATCAAAGATCAAGAAAAGAACACAAGCTTGTTATTGTTATGAATGGAGGCTAAAAGAGAAAGAAAAACTGGAGATACTGCCTGGGCTTTTGACTAAAATACCCAGTGTAGAGAGTTCCTCTCTCTAAGAAGTGTATTGAGGCTTGAACTTTGATATTAAAATTAGTGTTAATGACAATCTTTTATCTAGGCGGGCAACATATTCAGTTTTTTCATTCAAATGCATAAGTGTCTTTGGTATCATGAATTTCTCTGTAGAAATATTACATAGTATACAAATATGTCTAAAAATGTCTTTTTTATGTTAAACAGATGTTCACCGATACCTTTATTTTTCATTAGGCCAATTTTAAATATTACTGTTATTCTAAGCAAATTCAAATTTCTTGATATTTGGTTGATATCTAATCAAGGTAAGTAGCAAATTTAGTCATCTATTTTGTGTCCTGGAAAACAAAGGATAAAATACTATAAGAATTATTTTAAGTTTATATCATTGGATACTATAATTTATTTATACATTATCATCATTAATATAATAGAGGAACTACCTTTATTGTTATCTATGACAGGAATTCTAGAAGAGTGGCATGAAAGAACTCTCTCTTTCCCTATGGAAGACCTGGACACACCATTTGGTCTATGTCTCAAGTCAATTCATAAGTATTTATTGAGGGAGCATTTTTTTGTTCTAGGCATTTTGATAACTACAACTATAAGATAAAAAGTCCTTACCATTCAGTTGTTTCCAAATTATTTTAACTGTGAAATAATTACCACATAATCTTTTTCAGAGGGAAATGTGGCACACAAATAGTTGTGATAGTCCACCTTTTGGGGTTCTGCAAGTTGTTTTAGGTTGAGGCTTATAGGAAGCATTAGACATCGTAAAGTGAAAAAAATTGAATGCCACCATTTTCAGGCCAATTTTTATTGATTACACAAACAAATGTCAAATTTTTTATTTAGAGCTATCTTCAGATGCTCAATGTTTTTATAAGTGACTTACCACTATGTTGAAATGGTGAGGACAGATTCTCGAGTGACGTTTCTCAGCCGGTAACTTATGGTCCTTCTTTTTTTTTTTTTGAGATGGAGTCTCGCTCTGTCGCCCAGGCTGGAGGGCAGTGTGCAACAGCGTGATCTCTGCCCACTGCAACCTCCACCCCCTTGGGTTCAAGTGATTCTTCTGTCTCAGTCTCCTGAGATTACAGGTGCACGCCACTAGTGCTCGGTTAATTATGGCCCTTTTTAATAAACATAAAATTGACACACACATACAAACACACAGCCACCCAGTGTTAAGTTTTAATATCAAGTATTTTAAACATGTGAGTAATTCTAAATAACTTCATCTAGGCCTAATTTTAAGAGTCATGTCAATATTAAGAGTCATACCCTAAAAGTAGTTTAATTTGCTGGTATAGGCATTGGTGGCTTCAAGTTTCATTTAGTACAATTTATCCTTAATACTTGCAAGATAAATGGAGGTGAGAATGTTTTTGCTCTATTTCTTTTTATTCAGTCAATCATTCTACAGAAGGTTTTAGTTTCTTCTTCCTGCCTTTATATACCTTTATTTACTCTGAATGCTCTTCCAAGAACCCCTGATTTTTGCCTTGTAGACCTGGACCTTCACAGTGAGGGGTGCCGGGGACTCCTGTAGTGAGGCAGGCAAGGTGCTGAGAATTGTTAAGGAAAAGGGTGGAGGCTTCATCAGAGTAAGTTCTGGTGAATAATTTTCTGAGCTGTGTGGCTCTTTTTAAACAAACCAGGTGGACTCCGTGTGAATCTCAAGTCTTTCAAAAACTGGTGAATGAACCAGTCTCCACACTAAATATATGCCACCGTTACAGACCTCTATACAGCAGACATTTCTGTTTATGCAGGGCCCCCGAGATTAAACATGAGTGTTCATAAGTGTCTTTTTATGCCTGCTGGATGCCTATACCTTACAGGGCAAGGGCTGATGAGGATAGTTTATCAATTCCAGTCCAATCTTATGAATTTCTCCTTCATTTGATGGTAGGTTTGTCAGCATCACGTAGATTTGTGTCTTTCAATATATCTGTACACTGGAATCAACTCGGAAACTTTTTATAAAACAACGCTTTGCCTCCTCCCCAGGTCAATTGAATCACAGTCCCTAGGGGTAAGGCTAAAGTGCTGAGATTTTTAAAAAGTTCCTCAAGTGATTCTCATACACAACCACAGACTAGGAACCTTTAATGTAGAGCAGTGGTTCTCAAACTCAGCTGCACATTAGACCCACTTGGGAATTTAAAAATATCCTGATACCCAGGCTGTGCCCCAGTCCCATTAAGAATCAGAATCTATGGGGGTTGAGGCTCAGACATCAGGCTTTTTTCCTTCTTTTTTTTTTTTGTGGCGGAGCATTTTTTTCAACTAAATCAGTAATTTTTAACACCCCCCAGACAATCACAATATGGGGACACGTTTGAGAACCATTGGTGAGCATCCTTTCGCTCCATGTAATAGTTCACACCTAATACAAATATGCCCCTGGCCACGAGTGAATTATGTCAGTGCTTCTCAAACATAAATGTTCATATGATTACTTTGGGATCTTGTTTCAATGCAGATTCTGATTCAAGAGGGATGTCACTGAGAGTCTGCATTTCTAACAAGTTCCCAGGTGATGCCGATGCTGCTGGCTAAGTGACCACAATTTGATTAGCAATGAGTTTTGCCACTGAAAAATGGCATCTGAATGAACCTTTTAAAAAAATTAATAATTTTTAAAAAATGGAATATAGGAGTTCATATAGAGACCCACAGTTAAAAATAGTTAATTATATTGGATTAGCCTGCACTTAGATTTCTGGTAAGAGATCTTATTTTATTTTATTTTTATTTTTTTGAGATAGAGTCTTTCTCTGTCGCCCAGGCTGGATTGCAGTGATGCAATCTTGTTTTCACTGCAATCTCTGTCTCCTGGGTTCAAGCTATTCTCTTCCCTCAGCTTCCCAAGTAACTGGATTACAGGCGAATACCACCATGCCTGGATAATTTTTCGTATTTTTAATAGAGACAGGGTTTCACCATGTTAGTCAGGCTGGTCTCAAATTCCTGACCTCAAATGATCCACCTGCCTTGGCCTCCCCAAATACTGGGATTATAGGCATGATCCACCATGCCCAGCCCAAGAGATCATATTTTATTTAGGTAATTTAATAAGACAATTAAGGAGATTGTGTAGTCCCAGATAATCCTGCAATGTATCAGATAGAACCATGTGTCAGAAAGAATTTAAAAAGATTGAAGCATTGACTAGTTCCATGTACTAGAGCAGTGTTTTTAAATTTTTGGCAATATCGGACCTCTTTTTATTAAAACAAATTTAATTATCAGATCCATCCCATTTTACTTACAAAACAGGCACATATTTTTCCATATGTATGTGTATATATGTATATATGTATCTGTTTGATGGGAGAATATGTCCTTGTTTCTGGAAACCCTGAACTATTTCTACACAACCTCTTGTCCCTCAGAGAATGGGCTGCAACCCTGTGATTCAATGTATGGAGAATATAAGAAATCTATCCTGAGAATTCAATTAGGCTTACGTTAAGTTTAAATATGAAATCTTCATTTACATGATATGGCTTGTGGTCAAAAGGTTAATGTAGTCATTCATAATTCATTAAAAAACTTTCATTGTTGACTTATTATAAGTCAGTCATAGTTCTAGGAAATGAAAATAACAATGGGAAGATCTATTCAAAATTGACAGAAGAAATAACTTTTTTATCCTTAAATTGAAATTTATGCTAATTATGGAAAAATTCAGAAAATTACACAAAATGCACAGTGTAGAAACTAAGTTACCTATAATGTAATCCCTCAGAAATAACCACTGTTAACATCTTTTAATAGAAATATACTTCTAGATTTTCTTCATATATACGTACACATTTTTTCCTTTCATTTTTTCTTCTTTCATTTCTCTTTTTTTTAAGTGAGATGATACCATGTGTGTTGCTCTGCAACCTGCTGCTTTTACTCAATCATATGTCGTAGACCTCAAATTTTAGATTAGCCTGATCCTAGTGCATTGCTACATGGTAGCTTAGAGGTGGTGGTGGCGGCTTTAGCCTCCCAGTAAACTGTATCAGGCATCCCAATAAATATTTTGTTCAAGTAAAAGGTACCCCAATAAATACTTCGTTCAAGTAAAAACAGAGTGCTTGCTAAACAATGTTGCTTCAGTATAAATTCCCTTGTGGGACTGGCACTGCCCTTCCAACTAGATTGTCGCTTTTAGACCCCTTCCATGAGCCATCACTGCCAGTCTGGAAGGATAAATTTGACTAACCTGTGTGAGATTGGGCAAACAATCAAAAACTTTGTTTTACTGTTTCTCACACCTCCATTATTCTCTTGAGGTTTTTTATCGTCATTCTTTTCACACATACTAATAACTAAAAGTGATTCTCTTTCCAATCCACTTAGATTGACCAACTCCACTCCTTTTAGTACATTCATTGTCAAAGCTCACAAGAAAATGGGGATGAATTAGGCTTCTTTTTTCCTGGCCTCTCTCCCATCAACATCCTTCAGACAAGACTAAACATTCCAGACAATAACATCCATACAAGAAGCTGCTTTCTTAAATCTTAAAGGAATATTACAGTGTAAAGAGAATACATATTGAAATACTACCTTCCATTTAAAAAAGGTGGTGGAAGAAAGACCAAAGTCCACCCTTGTCCTTGATAATCATTCAAACACAACAAGGAAAATGAGAAACAAAAAATGCAAATTCTGGCTCCGCTGGTGGCTCATGCCTGTAATACCAGCACCTTGGGAGGCCAAGGCAGGCAGATCACTTGAGGCTAGGGATTTGAGACCAGCCTGGCCAACATGGTAAAACCCTGTTTCTGCTAAAAAAGGCAAAAAATTAGCTGAGTGTAGTGGTGCACACTGGTAATCACAGCTACTTGGGAGGCTGAGGCATGAGAATCACTTGAACCTGGGAAGCAGCGGTTTCTGTGAGTCAAGATTGTGCCACTGCATTCCAGCCTGGGTGACAGAGCAAGACTCTGTCTGAAAAAAAAAAAAAAAAGTAAATGCCATTTTTGATAAATCTAGGAGATAACTATAATTATGAACCACAAAATACAAGGAGGGACTATGGGAGAGAAGAATCCTCACGGCTGCAGAGTCTAGATTAAGCCAGCAGAGTATAGTTCTCCAAAGTAGGAGGCACACCTCGATTTGAGAGGCAACAACGTGTTTGGAATGATAGAAATATGGTGGGCAAGCTGGCAGCAGAAACTTTTCTACAACCTCACTGTCTTCTGCAGTTTTATCTCCACTATTTCTAGGTCACTCTCTTAAGTACCCTAACTCCAAGAATCCTTCTAACCACCCCCTTCTGGAACAAACCATTCATTCTCTTCTGGTTGCCCTCACCCACCTCATATCACCTTTCTGGTTTACCCAGTTTAAATTTCTTGATCAATTATTTTATCAGTTATTTGCATACATTCTTAATTTCCTTACCCTTTTTTCACTTCTTCTTACTCACCAGGGAAAATTCCAACCCTGCTTTATCTTAGATTCTGAGCTTTGACTTGTGCAGGTGAATGTGGGTGGAGAAAACCCCACAACCGTGCTGCTGTGTCTCAACCGTGCTGCTGTGTCTCAACCGTGCTGCTGAGGCATCTGGTGGGCTCTGAATGCTGCTTGGTAATCAGAGTACATATTCTTGGTCCTTTCACCTCCTGCTCTTCTAATGACTTCAGGTTTTCACTTTTACCTTTACACTCCAACGACTCTACCTATTGTCCTCAAGCCCCCCAAAATTTACTGTCAGTTGATGAACTTGCTTCCTATATATAGAAAAAGAGAATCTATCAACAAGTGGAAGAATGAGATGTCAGTCTTGTACCTTGTGACCTATCTTCTCTTACTCTTTGGCAGCCACGGAGGTGCTCTGCTTCAGAGAATGTGCTATGAGGTGTGTAGCTGGCTGACAGCCTCCCGCTGATGAACCTGTGGTTTTACACTCAAAGCTCTTTTCAGGGTTTATACTCAAAGCTCTTTCTTCCTCTTCCCACATTACTCTCAAGCCCCTCCCAGTCAGAATACTAGAGCTGGGTAATTTTTGCCTCACATGTGATTCTCCTAACAGGCAACCTCTGTTCTGCTGTTTCTTATTGATTTGATAAAGACTTTCCCACAGTGGCACTATGGTCTAAGTCTCTTCCTATCCAGTCTTTCTTCTCCATTTTCATTCTTTAAGCCTTATTGAGATTTAATTCACATATCACACAATTCACCTATTTACAGTGTACAATACTAGTTTTTACTATAATCAGAGTTATGCAACCATCACCACAATCAATCTCAGAATATTTTTATCACCCAAAAAAGAAACCCATACTCTTTAGCTGTCACTAACCAATTCCCCGCTTTCCATGCTCTAAACCCTTATGGCCCCAGACATCCACTAATCTACTTTCTGTCTTTATAAATCTGTTCCTTCTGGATAATTCATATAAAGGAATCATACAATAGGTGGTCTTTTGTGAGTGGCTTCTTTCAGTTAGCGTGATGTTTTCAAGGTTCATCCATGTTGCAGAATATATCTGTACTTTGTGCCTTTTATTGACGAATAATATTCCATTGTATGGCTATATCACATTTTATTTATGCATTTGTCAGTTGATGGACATTTGGATTGTTTCTACTTTGGGGCTATTATGAATAATACTGCAGTGAACATTTGTGTACCGGTTTTTGTGTGGATATTTGTTTTCATTTCTTTGGGTGTATACTGAGGGGTGGAATTGTTGGTTCACATGACAACTGTATGTTTAACATTTGGAAGTGCTACCCAGTCCTCTTTATTCCCTTTCTTCATTTACAAGTCTCAGACATACATCATAGTGTGAAGGATCTCCCCAACCTACACCTGCTCTCTTTTCTATTTATTCTTCACAGGTGTTTCTCCCAAAATCTCTTGCACATGTAATTCCATCCTGACATCTGCTTCTCATAGCACCCACACTTACACATCCTGGATGAATACTCTGTGCTCCCATCTAAGGCCTAGATCACCTTTTCCTACTCAGGAATTGCTCCAGCAATTCCTCCTCTCCTTGCCTCATCATTAATTGTTACTTTTCCAGTGGATCATTATATAACTTACATGTTATTTCTCAGAATTGTTTAATTCATTGAACAATTTTTCTCTTGGCTCCACTTCCTTTTCCAGCACTTTCCACATTTCTCTCTTCTCCTTTAATAAAAACTTCTCCCTAATAGTTATCTACACTCTGTATTTACTCAATATCTTGACCCACTAGTTTATAATTGCTTTTGTCAACGGTTCAACACAATAGATGATTCTTATCTTATTTGACACAGCAATATTTGATGCAGTCAATTCCCCTCCTCTTTAAAATATTTCGCCTTCTGCGTGTTGGCTAAAAATAAAATAAAATAAAATAAAAAACTTGGCCTTCAGATGACAATATTATTGATTTTTTTCCCTAGCATACTGGCTCCTCATCAATCTCATTTGCTGATTCCTTCTAACGCCTCCAAACTCTGAACATTGGACTATCGCAGGTTTTTGTCGTTGGATCTCTTCTCTTTCTATCTATATCTACACTCAGTCTCTTGGTGACTTCACCCCATTCCATGGTTTTAAGTATCTATTTTTATGCTGATGACTGCCAGTTTTATATCTCTAACTCAGTCATCTCTCTTGAACTCCAGTCTCATATATTTGACTGCTTATCTGATTTCTCCTCTTGCATACCTAATAAGCTTCTTATACTTATTTTGTCCAAACTAAGCTCTTAAACTTGCTTCTTATCCAGTCTTCTTTATCTCAGTTAAAGACAACTTTATCTTTACAGTAGCTTGGGTCAAAACCTCAGAGTTGAGTCATCTTTGACTATTTTAGTTCCCTCACACCCTAGATCCAATCCATTAGCAAATACTGCTGACCATCTTTGGAATATACTCTAAATCCTGTTACTTCTCACTGCATCCAAGGACATCACCCAGGTCCAATCCAAAGTATTTTCCAACTAGCTATTTCAACAGGCCCCGCATTGGTCTTGTTGCTACTCTTTGTCCCTATAGTCTTGGTCCCTATAGATAAAAAGAAATAATTGTTAATTTTGGGGGCTGTGATAATTTATGGTAATTATGTTTTTAATAAGTGCTTATTAGTTTTAAATGCATGTAGTTAGACATACATACTAAAGCATTTATAGGAAAAAATCACGATATCAGGGGTCTGCAAAAATTTTTGTGGAAGCATAATAAACAAGATTGGCAAAATGTTGATAGCTATGAAGGTGAATGATAGGTTGAGGAGGGCTTAATACTATTATGGATAATAGAAGAGATTAGGGAAATACAGTAGTCCCCCCTTACCTGCAGTTTCACTTTCTATGATTTCAGTTACCTTGGTCTGAAAATATTAAATTAAAAATTCCAGAAATAAACAATTATTAAGTTTTAAATTGTGTGCTGTTCTGAGTAGCATGATGAAATCTCTACTCAGTCTCCCCCACTGTCCCACCTTGACCTGTGCAGGAAGTGAATTATCCCTTTGTCCAGCATATCCATGCTGTACATGCTACCTGCCTGTTAGTCCCTTAATAGCTGTTTTGGTTATCAGAGTGTTGTAATATCACAGTGTGTGTGTTCAAGTAACCTTTGTTTTATTTAGTAATGGCCCTAAAGCTCAAGAGGAGTGATGCTGGCATATTTTTATAATTGTTCTCTTTTATTTTTAGTTATTACTAATCTCTTACTGTGCCTAATTTATAAATTAAACTTTATCATAAGTACATATGTATAGGAAAAAACATAGTATATATGGGATTCAGTACTATTCAAGGTTTCAGGTATCCACTGCGGTTCTTGGAATATATCCCCTGCGGATAAGGTGGGGACTACTGTACCTTCAAAGTTCTCAAGGAGAAGAAGCATAATCAAGAAATTTACATGTAGCTAAACTTAAGTAGAAAGGAAACAGAAAAACATTTCCAAACATGCATGCACAATTAGAGATTAGTTCTCCTGAACCCTTCTTGAATAAACTATTAAAGGATGAACTGAAAGATGAACAGAGAAACTATAGCAAAATGACTTATGAATGTTGAATGTCTTATCTTACAGGACTAAGAATAAAATAAATGTGGAGATTATAGCTACAGAACAGAATGCAAGTTTTTAGAAATGATGTAAATTACAAAAGTAGCCCCAATATTATTCTGTTTATATTTATTTATTTGTATTTTTTTGAGGCAGAGTCTTACTCTGTCACCCAGGCTGGAGTGCAGTGACACATGATCTCTGCTCACTGCAATCTCCGCCTCCTGGGTTCAAGGAATTCTTGTGCCTCAGCCTCCCAGGTAGCTGGGACTACAAGCATGCACCACACCTGGCTAGTTTTTTGTATTTTAGTAGAGACAGGGTTTCGCCATGTTGGCCAGGCTGGTCTCAAACTCCCGGCCTCAAGTGATCCACCCACCTTGGCCTCCCAAAGTGCTAGGATTACAGGTGTGAGCCACTGTGCCTGGCACTATTCATTTTTAAAACTCAAATGACATCTACTTTAAGCGAACATACTTTGTGGGGAGACAGATCTAGATTCAAATAGCAACTTTAATATTAGAGGTTATGTCAGTTTGGGTTTGAAATGAAATTCAGGCAATTTCTGTACTTTATTTTCTGTAAAATAGAGATAATAAAACTTATCTAATAGGGTATAAAACCAAATAATAAAAATTTCAGTCATTTCAATATTTATTGTACTAGGCATTGCCCTAAGTGTTAGGTATATGGGAATGAATAAAATAGAGCTGGAACTCACCCTCTCCTTGAAAGAATCAGACAAATGAATAAATGAAATATATTGTATGTGAAGTGGTAATAAGTGCAATGGAAATAAACAAATTACGTGTTTGGTGTAGGGAGTGTTGAGGATGGAGAGGCATTGAAATTTCAATTACAATTGCATCTCACCTAAGGAGGTGATGAAGTGAGCCATGGGGATGTGGGATGTGGGAGAGGGGCCAGGGAGAGTCACTGTTCTGATTCCTGGCTGCAGCTGTGATTACTGCCATATCTCTTGTAATTATGCATGTCGGCTTCCCTGAAACACCAACTGTGTCCTTCTACAATTTCAGACCAAGGTGTCCCAGTCAAGTGCCTTCCTCTTTGCATTCTATAACTGAGACACGAAGAGCCCTGTCTTGAGCTCTTATTTTCTTATAAAGGTTCTAGATATATCTGTATTTTATTTGGTATGCTCTTAATTATAGCCCTCTCTCCCCATTCCCCTTCTGGCTGCTGGAAGGTAGTGGATGGCTAGGCTGGAAGGCAATCTTGAGCAATACCATCTTATGTTGAACTCAGTTATCACTCATCATACCTCCTAATACCCAGTCATTTTATCCAGGCTAAGTTCTGCACCTCAAATTCCTCCCTTAAGGTGAATTTTTTCTATAGCCAGACCTCTGCCCAGGGAGTTAAGTGGTAACCTGTTTCCTGATAGCTTAGAGAGATTATTAATACAGATGATTTGGCCACTGATCCTCATTTTGTCCTGTCATTGTTCTTATTCATTAATTCATTTATACAATGGCACTTAATTAGCACATACTATGTGTCAAACTTGGATTGACACTGGGTATACAATAGGGAATAAAACAAATATAGTTCTACCCTCATGGTCTACAAGGGTTTCTTTGGACTCTTATAAAATACACTCTTCTTCCGCCTACCCTACCAGATAACAAATAGGTATATTTCTTGGGCTGCCTCATCTTTGCACACTCCATACTTGTTGTACATGTATTTATGTCTGATGATTGTATCTAATCAATTATCTCTATGATTTGTAAGGTCTTTCAGCAGCAACATTTGTGATTTTAGAATTTGATTGATTTGTAATAAGTGTACTCAATGCTAGTTGACTTAAATTTGTTGCATTGCAACTTAATGTAGCCCTGATAAAACTGGGTCCCATGTGGTCTGGCATATACAGTAACTGCATTAAAAACACAAGCGTTATAGTCAAGAATACTTGAAGTAAAAATTTAAGGTTTTATATAAAGGGCATGAAAGTAGGTCCACTTTATAACTTAAAGCAAAATGTTTCAATTTTCTATTGCTATCCACTTCTTAGTCCCATCTACATACTACAGCAACTTGAAAAAAAGATCTCTTCTTTTTGTTCATTCTTCAAGTCAAGGTGCTGCATCTGTGCCTCACTTATATTTTATTCCCCACCCCCTCCCCACCATATCACCTGTTATGAAAGACAACCTAAGTTCTTTGGCTTATTTATTTTCTTTTACTTTACCCATTTCAAGGATTCTCTACAACAGTGGTTCTTGAACTTTAGTATGCCTCAGAATTGTCTGGAAGGCCTGTTAAAACACAAACGGCTGGACCCTACTTCCAGAGTTTCTGATATAGGAAGTCTGGGTTGGGGCTCAAAAATGTACATTTCTAACATGTAATGCTGATGCTGCCTGTCCATGGACCACATTTTGAGACCCACTGCTCTACAGTATAGCATCTGGGAGACATTCCAACAAATAAGAAATCTATCCATGGATAGAACCCTTTGCTATATATTATGCATAAATATTGTTATCTGATTGCCTATATGTTAATACGAAGTTTATGAATTTAATGAATCATCTTCCATCACCATGTTTAAAATTCTGTGGGTTGGGGTGTATACTTGGATAGCCTCAGCTAAAAGCAAGAAGAGTAAAGGAAATAATATTTATTGCTTGCTTGTCTGTTTAGGAGATAGTAGAGTGTGATTGTTAGAGGAGTTAGTTGTGCAGCCAGGCCCTTTTGGGTTCAGTCTTAGCCCAGCAGGATTTCTGAGAGACACTTGAAAGACGTTTAGCCTTTTGTTCCTCACTTTCTTTTGAGATGAGGACAATGCAAGTAACCACCTCATAGCCTTGTGGTGAGGCTCAAATGATTTGATACGTATAAAACTCTTGAAGATGCCTGATACGTTGTATGAACTCCGATGTTACCTATTATTGTTATCAGGAGTTTGTTGAGTGTTTTCTACATGTTATCTCATTATAACCTCAAATCAATCCTAAATGCAAGTGCCCCTATTATTCTCATTGTAGAGACTAGGAAACAGAAGTTTAGAAAAATTGAATAACAGATTAAAATCTCCCAGCTAGTAACAATCTCTGGTCTTTGTATTTTACCAGCATTTTCCCAAAGGAATCATTTCCTCCTGTAAGAAAAATGGTTCAGGAAATCTGTACAATTCAAAAGTATATTTGGAGGTAATTAGATAATTACTTGATCAGTATGGTTGATGAATTTTATAGTCAATATTATTATGTCTACTTTAAAATGTAATCAAGGCAAATAATGGAGGCAAGGATGGGTAAAAGAGTGGTTGTGTAACACACTAATGAGTATCTAGCATTTACAGAGTACCATTACATAATAGATGTTTAATAAATACTAGTCAAACAATTGGGATGAATATCTTTTGGAACTCAAATTACTTAAACTTAAAGATTCATAATATTGAGTTAATGAGATTATAGAGAAATGAGCATTGATATACTACTATGGAACTTTTGGAAGTTGATTTGATAGTAGTCAACAAATTTTAAATTTGTATTTCCTTTGGTACAGAGAGTCTAAGTGTCTATCCCAGGAAATACATTTTTGCCCATGAAATGCAGGTTCGATGCCGTTCAAATTTAACACTGTGTAATTGGGAAAAATTAGAAACCTAAATGTTCATAAATAATTTAATAAATTATTAGCACCTATTTTACTGACACAGTATAAGAGTTAAAATGAATGAGAAAGCAATATATATTGACATGAAGTATCTCGAAGATATTCTTAGTGAAAAAAATGGTAACAGAAAAACGTGTAGAATAATCCATTTTATTTATTTACTAAGCTCAAAACTATATAGGAAATATATAAGAAAATGCATTGGAAAAAGTTTGAAAGAGTAAATCTCGGACAGTTATTAATGGTAGCCTCTGGAAATTGAAGAGGGCTGGGAAAGACGGTCAAGAGAAATTTCTACTTTGTACATTTTATCTTCTATATTGTTTGGATTTTCCACAATTACTATGTATTTATGTTTACTTGTGAAATTAAAAATGAAAAAAAGTAGTTTGCTCAGCAAATATACTTAAAAGCCCTTTAATAAGTATAATAGATGTTAATATGTACAACAGTAAGTTTTCATGAGCATTGAAACATATCTATTCTGGTAATAAGCACTCGTTTTCAGAAACCTCCAAAGTCATCGTTACTAAAATTTTATTACTTGTAGTGCTGTTGATTCCCAGAATATTTCCTATGAGTAGTAAAAGAGCTAAATTAGCATCTGAGTGGAAAGCACTTGATACTAAAATTCTTGTAGCATTAGACTGCTCAGCCAAAAGAGCTTGCCTTAGCACTGTGACATCATTTTATGCTTGATCTATAACAGGTGGAGGTGACAGTAGACAAACAAAGCACCATTACACAAAAGGAGAAAGCAAAGAACTGTTTTTCCCCTCCAAATGGACAGTTATATCAGTGTTCAGTGGGAGACACTATTAGATGTGGATGGGAAACCTAAAACTATGTGGATAAAGTAAGACCACCCTAATAAGGATGCTCCCTTAATACCAGCTGCCTTTTCTAGGAGGAAAACACCTGCTTTCCCTCTGACCAACTCTCATGATATAGAGATAAAGAGGTACAGCCTCAAACCTCAGAAAGATAAGGCATTAAGGGGAAAAAAAGGGGGAAGGAGAAGAGAAATGTCTAGTTAAGGACAAATTATGGACATTTGGAGGTATATGGCCAAGCAGGAGTAGAAGTTAAAATGGAAAACTGTTTCTTGCAGATTCTCTGGTCCAGTTGTGTATTTTGTAGTTGAAATGGAAATACACAATATTCCACCACATCAGTATAATACTTTAATATCAAATCAGATTTTCCTTTGGTTAATAGCATAGCTAGAGTGGAATGAACACAGCAATTCCTATAGCCACAGCCCAGAAAATTGACAAAAGTGTTAAGTTACAGGGAAATTAGAGTGAAGCAAGTGAGAAAAGAAAACAGAACAGGGGTGAAAAGTGTGCTGGTTGGGAGAAGGAGGTGTGGGTGGGAAAAATTTCACTGTAGTAAATATCCATCATAATCAAAGAGAGCTTATCTTCTGCTAACCTATGGGTTATATATAATATCTCAGATTGTGACTCAGACTTGTATAGTTCTGCTTGGCTTTATGATTGAAAATAGACTTCCACACTTTGTGGGTGAATCATACTTTTTTTTTTTTTTTTTTTTTTTTTTTAAAAAAACAACATACATTTTCCCTGTTGTAATTTGACAGAGTGTTTTTATCTTCTCATCAGCTTTCTATGATGTCTCTCTTACTCCTGGTTATTTCAGTTGCCAGTATGCTGACGCTACTAGATCTAGCTTAAGTCAAAAGGAGAAATTTGTCATAAGGAAGTATTTTCAAGATAGCAAATGCAGGAAGTTTTGCTGGGCCTTATAAGGAAGAGGGAACTGAAAAGCTATGGGGACCCATAGTTTGCACACACTCTCTCTCTTTTCTTCTGTGGCATTCTTTTCTCCTACAGCAAATCAGCTTTCTGTGCAAGAATGAAGATGGTAACCTCATAGTGGCAGCATTAACTTTACAGCATGGGTAACCTCATTTCAAGTGAACAGAAAAGTCTGATTTGCTGTTTTTGAATCCCAACTCCAAATTCCCCAGGAGCGAGACTCTGATGGCTCAGCTTGGTCCAGTCAAGGGGTGTGGGAAGCAGGGTCACAAACTAGAACATAGGTGCCAGAGGCTGGCTACTCTGGGTGAAGAGGACCGTTCTCAGCAAAGAGGACAGAATCCTTAATCTAAATTAGGACTCAGGAATTAAGTCTCTGAGTCTCTGTAAACTAACAATTATGCTAGGGTTTTTTTTTTTTTTTTAATTTTTTTGGAGATGGAGTCTTGCTCTGTTGCCCAGGCTGGAGTGCAGTAGCGTGATCTCAGCTCACTGCAACCTCCGCCTCCCAGGTTCAAGTGAATCTCCTGCTGCAGCCTCCTGAGTATCTGGGACTACAGGCACATGCCACCATGCCTGGCTAATTTTTTTGTATTTTTAGTAGAGACAGGGTTTCACCATGTTAGCCAGGACGGTCTCGATCTCCTGACCTTGTGATCCGCCTGCCTCAGCCTCCCAAAGTGCTGGGATTACAGGCGTGAGCCACTGCGCCTGGCCGAAATTTTGTTTTTAAGAGTGAATGTTGGTATAAATCCTTTCACACACACAAAAAATGTTTTTAGTGAATAGGCAACTATATGTCTACCGGTTTTATTTTTTTAAAGTAGGGCATAGTTATAATTGACATTTTACATATTTTGCCAAATAATTATCCTCACTTGAAAGAGGTTATTAATTCTTGGCTTACAAAGGGAAAACTGTTTTGGTTTTCAAGCACCAAAGTTTAATACATCCAGTTATCTCAAGGGAATGAGGGATCTGTTCACTAGGAATATAGTTTTTTTTTTTTTTTTTTTTTTCCTTTCCTTTTTGTGATTGAAAGGAAGGGTAAGAGACAAGGATATGCTGAAGTACAAAGGAGGTTTTGGAAAATTCCTTTGCCATAGCCAACCAAATTTTGGAATAAATGGTACTAAAATATCTGGATGATTTGTAGTAAAAAACATTGCTTGCATGTCTGTCTACTTGATTAATACCCCTTGCCTTTGTCTTTTGGTTTATAATCCTACATTTGGAATAAATAAGCCTCTCTCCATAGTTTATTCCTTTCTGCCTTCAGAAAAGTACACCTTCCCTGTTTTGGAAAGAAACTAACTCCTGGCCTCTCCCCAGCCCTTTGGTTTTGAGCCTGTTTCCCTTTCCAAGGACTTTCCTGCATCTTTTTTTTTGTATGCTCAATTTATGTCCCCCCTTAAGAATATGTTTTCACAATCTCATTATTTAATGATATAGTTCTATTTTTTAAAATTCAGATGGAGATCTTCACATTTATCTCTATTACAACTCAGCCCTTATCCTACCAGCCCACACTTTCCTGTGTAGTGCAATAAACTGTGACACATACTTCAATCTTCCTAATAAAATTAAACAAATTTCTTACACCTCCCAGCTTGGTTATATCTGTAAATTGGTCCTGCCACAGATATAATAGGCATTTGATAACTGTGCTAAGGGTTTTAAAATACTTTTTCACCTAATCTTCAAAATCTCTCTACAGGGGAGATTATTATCCTCATTTTACTGATGAGGAAACAGAGGCTTAGAAAATCTAAATAAACTTTCCTGGCAAAAGCTGTGATTGAAAGAAACCTGGGTGATCTGGACTCTAAAGCGTAAGTTCTTAAACTCTTGGCCATGGATTTCCAACTGTGGCTTTATGTCAAACCACCTAAAAATGTTAAAAAGATATAGAAGCCAATATGCCATCTCACACTTACTGAGGCAGTCCCGTTGTGGTTGGGGGCGGGTTTGGGCATAGCAGTCAAGAATCACCGCTGCCATGCTGGCCAACACTGGAAAGACAAAAGCTCAAGACACTACACACAGCCCCATAGTCAACAGCTAGCTGTTAATTTTTCCCATTGGATCTTGCCACAAAGTTTTGAATCTAAATGTGTTACCTTACAGCTCATATTTCTTGTTTCTTCATATTGTGTGAATGTTCTGAAAGACTTGGTCAAATTCCTTGGAATTCTTTCCATCATTATCAAAGAATAGGGGAAATTTCCTGAAATGTTTGCCTTGAGGAGCAAATTTCTAGTGATGTCACTACCAGGAATCACATAAAGAGCTCAAAAGTTCTGTTAATACCCAGAGTGAAAAAAGCTCAACATTCCAGGGTAGCATTGACTTAAAATCATGTCTTAGTGATGAGGGAGGCTTTCACTTTCTGAATGACAGAAGGCAAGTTGCTTCATCTTTCTCTGTGGGTAGACAGAAGATTTCTCAATTCTATAGGCTTATGAATAATATACCCCTTGTCTACCTTGTCTTCCATACCCACGTCTGTAATATTAAGAAAATACTCTGCTCCCCCACAAAAATATCCTCAATATTCACCAATTCTAAATGGCTTCTCCCTGCAAACAGGCTGTGGATAGTAACAGATACCATGCCTAGTTACATAAGCATATCACTGCAAAATATAGAAACATCACTTATAATGGAAATAATACTGTTTCAGAGTTCTAAAACAAGCATTTTTTTCCCCTCACAAAAGATCACATTTCCATTTCTACAGTTCTGATGCTTTTCATTTAACCATGACATTAAGGTCATCTTCAGCTCTCCTTCCTTGTGTGGGTCTGTGTTCTAGCTTTTACCCCAGTAACAGTTTTTGTTTGCAGGAAAATAAAAAGAACTCTTTTGGTAGTCTTTGTTTGTAATTGCAGCCTTGATATTCTAAGCCACTGAGTCACAATTAATAATTAGAAATTCTAATTAACTTTGCCCATATATTGCCTATGAAGCAGTTGCCGTAGGAATGCAATTTTCCTGTAAATCCCTCCCTCTTACACAGCTCTAGTTCATTATTTACTTTAAAAGAGTCAGGGTGAATTCAAGTCATTTCCTATGCTGCTATCATTTGCTTAAAGACCTTTTGCAATGGGTCTTATGTAAGAAGAAATGCAGGAGTTGCTTTGGTGAGGTTTAAAGAAACCAGTAAGTACAAGACAGACCTGAATAGCAGCATCACTTGTGTATGGGGAAACAGGAGCTATGAATGCGTCACTTCATTTAGGTTGACAGAAAGAGGGCTAATACTTGAAAAAAGCCCTACACGATCTGTTGCCAGGCTACTTCTTTGGCCTCACTTCTTACCACTGCCCCCTCCCCTTCAGTGTCCTCCAGCCACAGTGATCTCTTTCCTGATCCTTGAACCTGCCAAACACATTCCCTTCTCAAGGTCTTTGCTTTCAGGAGTCCCTCTGCCTGAAATTGTTTTCCCAGATAGTCATGGGACTGGTTCATTCTCATCCTTTAGATCTCTGCTCAAATGTCATTTATTCTAGGAAATCATTCCTGGCCACCATGAAACAGCACAGCCCCGCTTCACTTTCTACTCCTTTTCTTTGTTATTATGTATATGGCAGCAGAAAATTACGCATTTTCTTAGTGGCAATTACACACCCCGCACATTATGCATTTAAAGCGTTGTTTGTTATTTTGTCGCTTCCATCAGAATACAATCCAGTAGGGCAAGGAGTGTGTGGGGTAGTGTTCACTTAGTATCTTTGGGGACTTACAGCCTGGCACCTAGTAGACACTCGGTAAATATCTGAATAAATGAATAAGGTCCTTTGGCAGCCGGGAAGCCCGTCACAGCCATTGTCTCCACCCTCTCCTGGGCTACACCAGGCTACGCCGGTAAAGTTATTTCTCCTCTAGGAGAAACATTCGCTAGGCCTTGTCGCCAACCCGCAGACAGCTGGGCGCTTCATCCCACCTTCACCCCTTTCCAGCCAGGTGCCTGATCGGAGTCAGGCGCTGGAGGTCGCATTGCCACGAAACAGCGCGTGTAAGCTTGTTGTCCCCGGCCCCCGGCGCCACTTCCCCTCCGCCTAGCAGCCTGGACTGGGGAAGTACAGGTCTGCTGTACCCGGGAAGTGGAAGGAAAAGCAGAAAGCGGACAAGTGTGCGGGAGGGGAGTCTCCGTGCGGAGGCAGCCCGGCCTCCTCCGGTGCGGGCTGTGTTCTGGAGGGGCGGGCGCCAGTCAGGCTGACTCACTCCCGGCCGCTTCCCTGGCGGGCGGCGGCCACACACACACACCCGCCCATCTAGTGAAGCCCGGGCCCAGCGCTGGCACCTAGCTCCAGCCAGGCACCAGTGTTTTGCGAGGCGGCGCCGCCGCCTTAACTTCGTTGCGCGCTCACGCCCAGGGGCAGTCCCAGGAATCTCCACGCACGCCCGCCGGCTTCCCGAGAAGCCGCCGCCCTGCGTGGCCCGCGCCCGCAGGTCCCGCGGCCAGCACCGAGGGGCGCACGCGCACTGCGGAACACGCGTCCGGCTCTCCCCCAGCGTCTATCCGGCCCAGTCTCCTGCCAGTCGGGGAGACTGCAGGCCAACCTGGAGGCTGAGTTCGAAGCTAATAGGGCGACCAAGTCAGTGTCGCCCGCGGCGTTGAGAAGACGGTTTGGCCCAGGAGAGGGTGGAGACAACTGTGACGGGCTTCCCGGCTGCCCGAAGTGGGAGTGGTGTGGGGCTGCAGGAAGGAGAGAGGAAGAGGAGCAGAAGGGGGCAGCAGCGGACGCCTCTAACGGCCTCCCTCAGCGCTGACAGGCTGGGCCGGCTCTCGGCTCGCTCGGGTGTTCTCGTCGTCACTTCGGCCTCTCGGCCGCTCGGGCCCCTCGGCCCGGGCTTGCGGCGCGCGTCGGGGCTGAGGGCTGCCGCGGCTCAGGGAGAGGCCTGGTCCTCGCCGCGGAGGGATGTGAGTGGGAGCTGAGCCCACCCTGGAGGGCCCCCGAGGGCCCAGCCTGGAGGTCGCTCAGAGCCGTGCCCGCCTCGGGGCTTCGCAGACCTTGGCCCGCCGGGTAGGAGCCGCCCCTGCGGGCTCAAGGGCGCACTCTGGTCGCCCCATCTGTGTAACTGGTGGGTGTTATCTCTGCCTGGCTTCTGGGTGGGGGGCAGCAGTTGTCTCTCCACCCCCTTCTTACCTTCTGATCCCGCCTCCCCCCTGCTAGTGGCAGCAAACTTCTGAGCCAGAAAAATCTTCCTCTTTAAGACGACACCTAGAACGAGTCTTGCTAGTGATATTTGCTTCCGTTTGTGTCTTGTAATTCCCGCACCCCCCACCTCCTTATTCCTTTTTAAAATTTTCTAGACACTTAAACAGCCTAGAGAAAGCATCTGTTTCTCCTGGACTTATGTGGTAGTAGTAACTGCTGCTTTTTTGGTTTTTTTTAGGTTTCAGAAGAAGGCAACAGGAACAAGATGTGAGCTGTTTCTCTTCTGCAGAAAAAGAGGCTCTTCCTCCTCCTCCCGCGACGGTGGGTGTGCTGTCCTTTATCGCTGCAGTAAAGGCGAAGAAGGTGTCGCGAGCTGGGAGTGCGTGCGTAGGAAGGCTGGAAGCGTGTGAAGACAGGCAGGGCTCATTTTTGCTTACTCTGAAAATGTCAGTGCTAAACTTTTAATGTCGATATGCGAGAGTAATTTTGGGGTGTTTTGTTCGTCTTGGATCCTTTAAGAAACATTTTTTTTTTTGTTGGCTTTACACATAACATGACTTTGCAGAGAAATGTAAAACGTTGTCCATTACCCTTTCTTCTTAAACAGCCAGAGGTTCTTAATCCTTCAAAGAGGAATATTTCCAACCAATAAGAGATAGCTTTTGTGAGAACACGTTAGCTATTCTTGCTGGGGTTTCTGCTACCACACTGAATGCTTCGTGATGGTTTTATCTGCCTAAGCTTGTTGTGTCGGTTGAATTTACCCAGTTTGTTTTCCGGTAAATACTAATCTGTCAGGAGAAACTCCATTTCTCTGAATGAAAGGATAGTAGCGGCTTAGTATGGAGAAGGAAACTAGAAGTGGGAATAAGGGAGATGATTGCTCTTGGTTTCATAATAAGTTTTTACAGTGAGTTGGGCTACTGCAAATAAATATTTTGTATCCCTTCTCCAGAATGCTTGGGACCAGAAGTGTTTTGGATTTTTTTTTTTTTAATTTTGGAATGTTTGCATATACAAAATGAGCTATGTCAAGGATGGGACCCAACTGTAAATACGAAATTCATGTTTCATATACACCTTATTCACACAGCCACTAAGTCATTTGCAATATTTTTACATCTGTGCATGAAACAAAGTTTGTATTAAGTACTTATGCAGGGAATTTTCCCCTTGTGGCATCATGTTGGTGCTCAAAATGTTTCAGATTTTGGAGCTTTTCAGATTAGGGATGTTCAACCTGTATTTTGATATAACACCCAGAACATTTGAAGATGAATAATCAATTTTTGGCCTCCCTTCCCCCATCCGCCTCACCGTATACCACTTTAAGTGTGAGAATTATTTGCTTGTACATGCATTTGTCTGTTGGTGTGTAATGTATGTACAGATTGGATGTATCCGGCACTTGCCTTAATAGTACATGTATTTACCTGAATAGGAAAACTGCAGTACTTGCTGGCTAGAAGAGCACACCATGCTTGTTTTTGCTCTGACTGAATATCCTGTATTTGCAATTTATAGCATGTTTTAGGGACTCATTAGGGTTTTTTTTGTGTGTGTGCCTTTGGTGATTTGAGACAGGTGTCTCAGATACGGGAAAGGAATATGACATTGTTTCTTTGCTTCACCTGGCTATTGCTGAAAGGTGGGATGCTTTTGAGGCAGAATAGAAAAGTGCATTGGCTTTGGAGTGAGATCTGGATTTGAATCCTGGTGTTCTTGCCACTTAAGAGTTGTATTATTTGCGGCCGGGCATGGTGGCTCACGCCTGTAATCCCAGCACTTTGGGAGGCTGAGGAAGGAGGATCACTTGAGGTCGGGAGCTCGAGACCAGCCTGGCCAACATGGTGAAAGCCCATCTCTACTAAAAATACAAAAATTAGCCAGGTGTGATGGTGCACACCTGTAATCCCAGCTGCTCGGGGGGCTGAGACAGGAGAATTGCTTGAACCTGAGAGTTGGTGGTTGCAGTGAGCCGAGATGGCACCACTGCACTCCAGCCTGGGCAACAGAGTGAGACTCTGTCTAAAAGAAAAAGAAAGAAAGAAAAAAAGAGTTGTATTACTCTTTTAGCTGCACTTTCTTATCAGATTGTTGTGAGAACTGGGTAAGACACATGCCAAGTGGTAAATTGCTTGGCTCTCATAAAAGTCTTGGCTACTATCGTGGCTGGGAGGCAAAGGAGATTCAGAGAAGGCCAGAATGACTGCATAAGGTGATCTGCCAGTAACTAGTGTTTCTTGTTTCTTCCTTTCTAGTATAAAGAGATAAAGGACTTTAAGGTCTTAAGCTGGTGAGGGGGTATTGTAGCCTTTGTATGGAAAGGTTTGACTTTTTTTTTTTTTTTTTTTTTGAGACGGAGTCTCGCTCTGTCGCCCAGGCTGGAGTGCAGTGGCCAGGTCTCAGCTCACTGCAAGCTCCGCCTCCCGGGTTCACGCCATTCTCCTGCCTCAGCCTCCGGAGTAGCTGGGACTACAGGCGCCCGCCCCCTCGCCCGGCTAGTTTTTTGTATTTTTAGTAGAGACGGGGTTTCACCATGTTAGCCAGGATGGTCTCGATCTCCTGACCTCGTGATCCGCCCGTCTCGGCCTCCCAAAGTGCTGGGATTACAGGCTTGAGCCACCGCGCCCGGCCAGGTTTGACTTTTGTCTCTCTGCTTAAACCCCCATTGTGTTGCCCCTAGCAATTATTGTGCTGCCCCCTTGTGGTTAACTGTGCTAAGAACTTTCTTTTGCTCCTCCCCCATTACATTTCTCACCCTTCCCCACTCCCTTTTAGACCCCTCCTCTTAGCTACCAGTTTCCCAAACTGTGTGCCAAGGTGCCCAGAGCGCCTTAGGCTTGAACTTTTGTTTTGAGGTAGTTCATGGTTTCAACATTAGCTACCTACATCCGTTTCCACAGTGTCATGTCTTTGTAAAGATGTATTTTCAGAGGTTGCTCTGATAAAAAGCAACTAGTACATGAAAATGAATGTAGAACAGGAAATGACTGTGTGGTATTGTCCAATTTGATTCTAAGGTTTGATAAGTTCTACAGTGCTCAAGAGACACTAAGTTGTAAGGACATAACTACTAAGTAAGTTGTTCGAACCTATTTCTTTTGGCCTAGAGGTGTCCTGAAAAATTTGCTAAGACTCAGGGCTCCCTGAATGGGTTTGGAAACCTCTGCCTTAGCTTTTAGTTTGCTTTTCTGATAAAATTATTGATATAAAGCTAGTATCAGCTGATCATGGCTTAATATATTTCATCTCCTGTGTAATATGTTTATAACTTCTGCCCGGTTCTTTGATTTTAAAACTAATCCTATTGCTAACTTGTTGTACTAGTCACTTCCTGATTTTTCCTGTACTGGTCTTCTGCTTCTATTTCTGCTCATCTCCTTAAACTCAGAATGCCCAAAGTGAAAGTTACCATTTTCTACCTCTTAATTTTCTTCTAATCATGTAGGCTTTAAATTAGGCATCATCTTTAAACTACTTTTTTCATTTACGTCTTATTCCCATTCAAAATGTCCATATTTCCTTTCTTTCTCGTATCTCTGCTTTCCCTCCTTTACTGTGTGAATCCCAGGACACATTTCCTGAGCCTCGAATATTGAAAGTCATTTGAACTTATGAGAATTCAGTGTCTCTTTCGTTTATCCTCAATAGAGATTCCACTCTAATACTCCTTATTATAGTATTCCCTTGCCCCAAAATCTTCAGTGGCTTACCATTTTCTATTTATTAAATTTTCCTGTCTTTTAAGATAGTCTATTATCAATCCCTGCCCTATTTATTTAGTCTTTTGTCTAAGGATCTCTAATCCTTCAGCTTATAAGCTGATTTCCACACTTTCTAGTAACAAGCTATATGTTTCTTCTATCCTTTAATTTTTGCTTATGTTCTCCATCCCTCTTTTTTCCCTCTATTTCTGTAGCTCTTTAGTCTTAGAACATCTTCACATGGTTTAATTATATGCCATGCTTTAGTTGTTTATGATAGTTATTTCCCTAGTGTTAGCCATATCTTTTCAAGTTGATTGTGTATTCTTTGAGGAACAGTACCTTAGATTAAAAAAAAAAAAACACACACACACACAATGGAGAGCACGTGGGCAGCATTCAAGAAATAATACATGTTGATTGTGTGATAAGGAACTGTAGTCACCAAACAAATATTTGTTAATATTTGCAATGTAAAAGGTACTTGGCTGTATCCAAAAGAGAAACAAAGAAATACAAAAGAGGTTCCTTTCCCTAAGGACTTACAGTATAATTGGGCAGATAAGCTAAATAATAAAAGTTACAGATATTTGAGACCACTTCGAGTTGAGCAGAGATTTTGTATAATAGGAAGGAACTGGTAGAGGGGGTAAGCAAAGGCAAAATATGTATATATGTATGATATGTTCAGAGAGCAGTACATAAACAACTTGACTGAAATGAAGGTTTGTGTGAAAGAGTAGTAAGAAATTGTGTTAAAAATGTAGTTGGAATTTGATTATGGATGTCTTTAAATGCTAGGATGAGAAGAATGTACTTTGACCTGTAGATACGGAGAAGCTTTAAAAGTTTTGAATTGAGAAAGAGTTTGCTGAAATAAATATTTTAGGAAAATCAAAGCAGCACCAGTGCTAGATCTCACATGAATTGGAAAGAGAAGTGGTAGAGAGAGGTAGGAAAATAATTGAGCCCTGAAGTAATGAGGACTTGGACTTAGTAGAAATAAGTCAGATTGCAGAGATGTCACAAGACATTATTATGGATTGAATAAAAAGGGAGAATGGACGGGAGAAGAGTGATTAAAGATTACCTTACCTTGAAGGTTTGCTCTTCAGTGACAGAGGAAATCAAAGAGTGTTGGAACTCCAAGACAGCTTAGAACATCTAAGTCAGTCTATATACTTTGTATATTAGGACTCAGACCAGAGAGACTTAAAATGTGTCCAAAGTTACTCAGTTAATGACAAAGAAACTGCCATTTGATTAATGGCAGTTAGTAACAAAAATAGTTATGGCAGTATTAGTAGCTGGTAGAGGGGATGTAGACAGTTGAGCCTATATTGTGGATATGTTGAGTTTGCGGTGGCCGTGGGATGGGCAAGTGAAAATTGATAGCCTACAGTGGGACATATGACTAGAATTTGTTAGCGAAATTAAGGCTGGTGCTGTGGTACTTAAGAGAAAAGAGTAGTGGACCTGAGATTGAGCCTTGGGGATTGTGCATAATTAGCAGGTGGGTGAAAGGAGAGAAATGGGTAAAGGAGACAAAGAAAAAACAGTTAGTATGAGAGAGGCAAATTAGTGGATAGGTTAGGAGGTGGAATGATCAACCTGTTGGTCATTGGCAAGAAATGAGAAGAATCAGATCCAATAAATGGTCTTAAAAATATGTACTAGTGTTTTTGCTAATATGAAATCTATAAAAACAGAAGAAAATTGCTTATACTTTCCCTATGTGGAAATAACCACTGTTAATATTTTGTTCTCTTTGGTTTAACCAAAGACCTTTGGATTTGACAGTTGGATGATCAGTGAAGACTTTTCCAAAGCTCTCCATCACTAGGACTAAGGATGAGAATTTTAGGCATAATAAAACCTGGGAGGTATTTTTCAACAGATTGTCATTTGTTTGTATCCTCTTACATATCACACTATCTAGGTACTATTCTTTCTATGTGCATTGGTTCTGTGTTTTATCTGAATGATAGGTTAGACAAGCCATCTGTGGGTGCTTCTGTGCTGGTAAAATTTGAATAAAGTGATAAAATATTTATTTCTAAAAGGAAGGATAAATTCTTGGTAGGTGACTTATAACTCTGAGGGTTGAATGATTGATGAAATTAGGGGTACTGGAAAGAACAAAGAGAAGCATTATCTATTTTGAAGCCTTTCTGTATAGCTACAAGGAGTTAACTAGGTTAGAATGGTCCATGGGCCGTTTACTTTGCTTGCATGTTTATTTTGATCTTCCCAAGAACATTCTTCTGCTCATCTTGTTGGTATGTTACTGGAAACAGAGTACTCATTAGTTCTTACTAAGTGATTTTAGTTTAATAAATTATGATTATGAAATATAATGCTATTAGGTAATATTTTTATAATATAAAGGGCCATGTGTAAGTGCACTGTTTTGGAAATCAGGGGATAAAGGACTGACCCTGCTGTCAACGTGGTATACGATTTCAAGCAACTCACATAATCAGTGAGTCTTGTCTATTGAGGGAATGGACTAAATCTTTTTTAGAGAATTTAAAAAGATGGGATCACATGGTAAAATGTGTATAAAGTTTAAAAAAGAAATGGTTTACCAATGTTTATGACAAAAACCAGCAAACTCTTTCCTACCACCCCCCCACATCTCCTTTTCTAGTCTCTGATTCCTGTTCACCAGGCAACCACCTGTCCTCTGTACATTGCCCTTTTCCCCTCTACAATGAATGTTTTAGCATCCCTTCTAAAGCCTCTCCATTCAGTTGTGTAGAAGAGCTCATCCCCTTTGCCTTCAAAGGCTTTACCATTATATTTCTTTCCTCTTTTTCTTGCCTTCTCAGTTCTTCCCTCTACTGGATTATTTCCATCAGTGATTGCTATTGCTGTGTAACAGAAACTCCCCAAAACTTAGTGATTTTAAACAACTACTTTATTAGGCTCACAGATACCATGGATCAATAATTGAGACAGGGCACACCCAGGGATGACTTTGTTTTTGCTCCACAGTGGCTACTAGGACGTGAGTTGGGAAGAATTGCCAGCCAGGGGTGACTTGAAGGCAAAGGACTGGAATCATCTGGAGGTGTCTTCACTCACATGATGGGTAGTTGATGCTCGTTCTTGACTGGGATGTTAGCTGGGCTGTTAACTGGAGCATGTACATGTGGCCTGGATTTCCTCACAATATGGTGGCTTCAGGGTGGTCACCTTTCATAGTGGTGAGTAGAGAATTGAAAGTGAGTGTGTCAGTGTGTCTCAGCATAAATCTTTATGATTTAGCCTTGGTAGTTGCACAGTATAACTTCGGCCATGTTCTACTGGTTGTAAGTGTCAGAAGTCTGTCCAGATTTGATGGGGGAGTGGCAAGTTCACACTGTAGAAGAAAAACATGTGAGATGGGAAATATTGTAATGGCCATCTCTGGACAATTATTAATACTATTGCCACAGCTTGCCATTTTGCCAAACTTCACATCCCTCCTGTATCTGAAATACATGCAAAATACACTAAGCTTCTCCTCAAAGGTCCCTAATTCACATCCCATCATGACAGTAACTCAGAGTCCAGCATCTCATCATATAAATCCGGTCCAGGTACAGAATAATTTTCTTGGGTATGGTTAATTGGATATGGTTCTTCTTGAACTGAGGACCCATGAAGAGACAGTTTATATGTCCCCCACATACTTTACAAGATTGAAAAGGCACAGGTTATTTGCAGTAGACATTCCTCCTCAAGAAGCGCACAAGGTAGGCACAATCTATAGCAATTCTGCAACCCCACTGGGCACATGTTACCAGTTCCTTGATTAGGTCTCAGTCCTGCTTCCTGGAAGTTGTTCTAAATGGGACATAGGCTTCTTCTTTTTTTGGGTTTATCTTCTGAATTATTTATCTTCCCTACCCCCACATCCCACCCATATAAAGTGCTTTGTATTTGTAAGAGTAACTTCCTGAGCTTGCTTCCTGCCTGTAGTGCTTCAGGGTCCAAAGGCCCTCTTTTAAAATATAGCACGTGTCCCTTTCATTCCAAGCTAATACAACTCCTTTAAAAACTTTGTGGACTTCCTGTGTATAAGTTTATAATCTGTACCGCCATACCCACAAGTCTCTTGAGAGGAACTCTTTCCTCCCCTAAGCTCTGTGTGAGGCTGCTGTGGAACAACACCCTTAAGATCCTTAGATAATATTTCGTCTGAAAGGATCTATGAGGTACTGATTTAGACCTTGAGAAAGGATCTTATAGTCACACTCTAGATTGGATCTTTGCTCTGAGGCCCTTTTTATTTGACACTCTGCTGGCCGAAAAGATTGTTCTGAGTCCATTACCTCTCCTTGAAATTCTACTCAAAAAGTGAATAGCTCATTCTTTAGTTCATCTGTCTGTTCTCTCAATTATAAGGGCAGCTAGAAGAAGCCAAATTGCTTTAAGTTCTTGTGGAGAATGTCCTTAATTCATTAGGTCAGGTATGTATTTTATTTAACATGTTAATGTAGGTGATAGTTTTGTTAAACTTTGCCCTAGTATGTAACAAGGGTCTCCTCTTATTCAGCTTTCACTATCATTTCTGTCACTTTCCTTGAAGTTCTCACTGACAGTCTGCTTGAGGGCTTTTAGGCTCCCATGAAGTTTCCTCAAGACCCTTTAAATGTGTGAACACAAAGCATCCTTATCTGTTCCTGGCTATACAGCAGGTCCTTGAATAACTGTTGTTTGTTCGTAATGTTGATAAGAAAAAAAAATTGATTCCTGGCTGGGGCCACTGTTTGTGTGGAGTTTGAACATTCTCCCCATGTCTGTGTGGGTTTTTCTGGGTGCCCCAATTCCCTCCCACATCCTAAAGATGTGTATGTTGGCGGATCGGTGTGTCTAAATGGTCTCAGTCTGAGTGATCATGTATGTATGAGTGTGTCTTGCAGTGGATGGTGTCCTGTCCAGGGTTGGTTCCCACCTTGTGCCTTGAGCTGCTAGAATAGGCTGTAGCCACTTGTGACTGAACTGAATTGGGTAAATAATTATCTTACTTGTTTTTGTTAGTCTTTCCTAAATGTGTGTACAGCTCACATTTATTTTAGTGTTTAATAATCAAAGTGTTTGGGGTCTTTATTTAGAAGTTTGATGATGTTTTTGTGGCCATAAATATGCCATAGGAACTTGCTTATCTCAATTAGCCTATGGAAAAATGGATTTTGTTACACATTGTTTGACTTAAAATCACAGTTTCCAAGAACCTGTTGAAGACAGTGAGGATTAACTGTACTAGAACTGTTTCCTAACTCAGTGGTTCTTATTAGAATTACCTAAAGGGCTTGTTGAAACACAAATTGCTGGGCCCCACCCCAGAGTTTGTTTCATTAGCTTTGGAGTGAGACTTGAAGATTTGCATCTGTGAGTTCCCAGTGATCTGATAATGTTGATCTGGGGCCTAGATTGTGAGAATTACTGATTTAAACCAGGGATTGGCAAGATTTTTCTATTAAGGATCATAAAGAAAATATTTTAGACTTTGTGGGCAAGATTGTTTCTCTTGCACATACTCAACTCCACCTTTGTAGTGCAAAAGCAGTTATAGACAATACATAAATGAACAGACATGGCTCATGGCTGTGTTCTCATAAAGCTTTATTTACAAAACAGGCAACTGGCTAAATATGGTATGTGTGAACTGTGCTCTGCCAATTCCCAATTTAAATCATTACTTGACTCCACATCTCTTCAAGCTATCGCCCCATTTTTCACTCCTCTTTGGAACAAAACTCTTTGAGAGTTGTCTGTATTTGTCTCTTTATTCTTTCTTTAAAAAAATTATCTATTTTTTGAACACATTTAAATGTCTTAGAATTCAAAAAGTAGTAAATATCTTTGTACATTTGTCAGGGCGTGTGTGTGTGTAACCATAACTAAAGATTAAGTAGATGAGGAATTGCTGATTCAAAAGTGGTATATGTTACTAAGTTCAACAAATATTGCCAAATTGACATAGAAATACCAATTTATGCTTTTCTACACGTTTACTAACATTGTGGTTTCAGATGACTTGATCTTTGCCAACTTGAGACATGAAAAATAGAATCTCATTATAATTTTAATTTGCTTTTTATTCTCCTTTTTTGGGGAACTCTTCACTCATATCTCGGCCCACTTTCTATTGGATTTGTGGTCCTTTCACTTTGCTTTGTGGGAGCTCTTATACTAAGGAAGATAGCTTTGCGTTTGTGAAATGAGTTGTTTTCCCTAGGTTGTCTTTTTATCTTTTTGATTCTGTAGATAGTGTGATTTTGTTGTTGTTGTTGTGCATCTAGGTAGGTCCCTTCTCAACCCTGAAATTGTATTTTGAGACTCTCCCTTGTTTTCTTGATCCATCTGGAATTTATACTGATGCAAGATATAAGATGGAATGCAACTTTTTTCCCCTAGATGGTTGTCCAGTTTTAATACTATTTGTCAGATAATCCTTTTCTCTGCTACTATGAAATGCTGGTGTTTTAAATTGTGTATGTAGTTGGATCTATTTCTGGACTTTGTTTCATTCTAACAATGGCTCCTGTGAAACTATATTGTGAGTTATTGGATAGTGAACATTTCCATTAATTTATTTGTTTCCAAGTCCTGTATAATATTTATTAGCATATAGGAGGCATTCAAGTACTTGAAAATAAAATGAATAAATCAAGCGTTTAGGAATAGAAGCAGTTCTTTTGCCAGTTTTTCAATTTAGTTATTACTTCTATTTAATTTCTCTGTTTATTTCTGATTTTAAACTTGAATTTAACCTTGGTTTTCCATTTTAATGTTACTTTTTTTAAACTTTATTTTGAAGTATTAAGTTATTTTTTGTACTTACTGGGCATTTGCTGACTTATGAGTCTGCTCTTATTAATCTATTTTTGGCCTTAAATTGTTAAAAATTCACAATATAGTTTTATTTGTATCAAATTTGCGTACTGAGGGAAGCTTGTCATTTCATAATGGCAATCCATAGGCTAGGTCAGGTCATTTGAGATTGGAACCATTAAGGATAAGTTCATTCAACATGGAATTATTAGATCTGTAGTTAATTGGCCAGTTTAGAGAAGACAGAATTACAGGTAAGTCTGGATTTTACAACTTATTATTTTAGAAGGTCAAATTTAGAATAATATTTTTAAGCTTTTTAAGTAGAAGCATGCATATCACCTGAGGTCAGGAGTTCACGACCAGCCTGACTAACATGGTGAAACCCTGTTTCTACTAAATACAAAAAAAAATAAGTGTGGTGGCGCATGCCTGTAATATGAGCTACTTGGGAGGCTGAGACAGGAGAATTGCTTGTACCTGGGAGGCGGAGGTTGCGGTGAGCTGAGATCGTGTCATTGCACTCCAGCCTGGGCGACAAGAGCGAAGCTCTGTCTCAAAAAAATAAATAAATAAAATAGATAAATAAATATATAGAAATACTATTCTGATTATTTTATTTATACTTATTTATATGCATAATTTATTTTTTTAAATACATGAGGTATTGTATATTTTTTGGTTTATTTTGAGGAGGGGCAGAGGTGATGGGAAATACAGTTTTCTTTTTTTTTTTTTTTTTTTTTTTTTTTTTTTTTTTTTTTTTTTTTTTTTATTATTATTATACTTTAAGTTGTAGGGTACATGTGCATAACGTGCAGGTTTGTTACATATGTATACTTGTGCCATGTTGGTGTGCTGCACCCATCAACTCATCATTTACATCAGGTATAACTCCCAATGCAATCCCTCCCCCCTCCCCCCTCCCCATGATAGGCCCTTGTGTGTGATGTTCCCCTTCCTGAGTCCAAGTGATCTCATTGTTCAGTTCCCACCTATGAGTGAGAACATGCGGTGTTTGGTTTTCTGTTCCTGTGATAGCTTGCTAAGAATGATGGTTTCCAGCTGCATCCATGTCCCTACAAAGGACGCAAACTCATCCCTTTTGATGGCTGCATAGTATTCCATGGTGTATATGTGCCACATTTTCTTAATCCAATCTGTCACTGATGGACATTTGGGTTGATTCCAAGTCTTTGCTATTGTGAATAGTGCTGCAATAAACATACGTGTGCATGTGTCTTTATAGCAGCATAATTTATAATCCTTTGGGTATATACCCAGTAATGGGATGGCTGGGTCATATGGTACATCTAGTTCTAGATCCTTGAGGAATCGCCATACTGTTTTCCATAATGGTTGAACTAGTTTACAGTCCCACCAACAGTGTAAAAGTGTTCCTATTTCTCCACATCCTCTCCAGCACCTGTTGTTTCCTGACTTTTTAATGATCGCCATTCTAACTGGTGTGAGATGGTATCTCATTGTGGTTTTGATTTGCATTTCTCTGATGGCCAGTGATGATGAGCATTTTTTCATGTGTCTGTTGGCTGTATGAATGTCTTCTTTTGAGAAATGTCTGTTCATATCCTTTGCCCACTTTTTGATGGGGTTGTTTGTTTTTTTCTTGTAAATTTGTTTGAGTTCTTTGTAGGTTCTGGATATTAGCCCTTTGTCAGATGAGTAGATTGCAAAAATTTTCTCCCATTCTGTAGGTTGCCTGTTCACTCTGATGGTAGTTTCTTTTGCTGTGCAGAAGCTCTTTAGTTTAATGAGATCCCATTTGTCAATTTTGGCTTTTGCTGCCGTTGCTTTTGGTGTTTTAGACATGAAGTCTTTGCCCATGCCTATGTCCTGAATGGTACTACCTAGGTTTTCCTCTAGGATTTTTATGGTATTAGGTCTAACATTTAAGTCTCTAATCCATCTTGAATTAATTTTCGTATAAGGAGTAAGGAAAGGATCCAGTTTCAGCTTTCTACTTATGGCTAGCCAATTTTCCCAGCACCATTTATTAAATAGGGAATCCTTTCCCCATTTCTTGTTTTTGTCAGGTTTGTCAAAGATCAGATGGCTGTAGATGTGTGGTATTATTTCTGAGGACTCTGTTCTGTTCCATTGGTCTATATCTCTGTTTTGGTACCAGTACCATGCTGTTTTGGTTACTGTAGCCTTGTAGTATAGTTTGAAGTCAGGTAGTGTGATGCCTCCAGCTTTGTTCTTTTGACTTAGGATTGTCTTGGAGATGCGGGCTCTTTTTTGGTTCCATATGAACTTTAAAGCAGTTTTTTCCAATTCTATGAAGAAACTCATTGGTAGCTTGATGGGGATGGCATTGAATCTATAAATTACCTTGGGCAGTATGGCCATTTTCACGATATTGATTCTTCCTATCCATGAGCATGGTATGTTCTTCCATTTGTTTGTGTCCTCTTTGATTTCACTGAGCAGTGGTTTGTAGTTCTCCTTGAAGAGGTCCTTTACATCCCTTGTAAGTTGGATTCCTAGGTATTTGATTCTCTTTGAAGCAATTGTGAATGGAAGTTCATTCCTGATTTGGCTCTCTGTTTGTCTGTTACTGGTGTATAAGAATGCTTGTGATTTTTGCACATTAATTTTGTATCCTGAGACTTTGCTGAAGTTGCTTATCAGCTTAAGGAGATTTTGGGCTGAGACAATGGGGTTTTCTAAATATACAATCATGTCATCTGCAAACAGTGACAGTTTGACTTCTTCTTTTCCTAACTGAATACCCTTGATTTCTTTCTCTTGCCTGATTGCCTTAGCCAGAACTTCCAACACTATGTTGAATAGGAGTGGTGAGAGAGGGCATCCCTGTCTTGTGCCAGTTTTCAAAGGGAATTTTTCCAGTTTTTGCCCATTCAGTATGATATTGGCTGTGGGTTTGTCATAAATAGCTCTTATTATTTTGAGGTACGTTCCATCAATACCGAATTTATTGAGCGTTTTTAGCATGAAGGGCTGTTGAATTTTGTCAAAAGCCTTTTCTGCATCTATTGAGATAATCATGTGGTTCTTGTCTTTGGTTCTGTTTATATGCTGGATTATGTTTATTGATTTGCGAATGTTGAACCAGCCTTGCATCCCAGGGATGAAGCCCACTTGATCATGGTGGATAAGCTTTTTGATGTGTTGCTGAATCCGGTTTGCCAGTATTTTATTGAGGATTTTTGCATCGATGTTCATCAGGGATATTGGTCTAAAATTCTCTTTTTTTGTTGTGTCTCTGCCAGGCTTTGGTATCAGGATGATGTTGGCCTCATAAAAAGAGTTAGGGAGGATTCCCTCTTTTTCTATTGATTGGAATAGTTTCAGAAGGAATGGTACCAACTCCTCCTTGTACCTCTGGTAGAATTCAGCTGTGAATCCATCTGGTCCTGGACTTTTTTTGGTTGGTAGGCTATTAATTATTGCCTCAATTTCAGAGCCTGCTATTGGTCTATTCAGGGATTCAACTTCTTCCTGGTTTAGTCTTGGAAGAGTGTAAGCGTCCAGGAAATTATCCATTTCTTCTAGATTTTCCAGTTTATTTGCGTAGAGGTGTTTATAGTATTCTCTGATGATAGTTTGTATTTCTGTGGGGTCGGTGGTGATATCCCCTTTATCATTTTTAATTGCGTCGATTTGATTCTTCTCTCTTTTCTTCTTTATTAGTCTTGCTAGTGGTCTGTCAATTTTGTTGATCTTTTCAAAAAACCAACTCCTGGATTCATTGATTTTTTGGAGAGTTTTTTGTGTCTCTATCTCCTTCAGTTCTGGTCTGATCTTAGTTATTTCTTGCCTTCTGCTAGCTTTCGAATGTGTTTGCTCTTGCTTCTCTAGTTCTTTTAATTGTGATGTTAGAGTGTCAATTTTAGATCTTTCCTGCTTTCTCTTGTGGGCATTTAGTGCTATAAATTTCCCTCTACACACTGCTTTAAATGTGTCCCAGAGATTCTGGTATGTTGTATCTTTGTTCTCATTGGTTTCAAAGAACATCTTTATTTCTGCCTTCATTTCGTTATGTACCCAGTAGTCATTCAGGAGCAGGTTGTTCAGTTTCCATGTAGTTGAGCGGTTTTGATTGAGTTTCTTAGTCCTGAGTAGTAGTTTGATTGCACTGTGGTCTGAGAGACAGTTTGTTATAATTTCTGTTCTTGTACATTTGCTGAGGAGTGCTTTACTTCCAATTACGTGGTCGATTTTGGAGTAAGTACGATGTGGTGCTGAGAAGAATGTATATTCTGTTGATTTGGGGTGGAGAGTTCTATAGATGTCTATTAGGTCTGCTTGCTGCAGAGATGAGTTCAATTCCTGGATATCCTTGTTAACTTTCTGTCTCGTTGATCTGTCTAATGTTGACAGTGGAGTGTTGAAGTCTCCCATTATTATTGTATGGGAGTCTAAGTCTCTTTGTAAGTCTCTAAGGACTTGCTTGATGAATCTGGGTGCTCCTGTATTGGGTGCATATATGTTTAGGATAGTTAGCTCTTCCTGTTGAATTGATCCCTTTACCATTATGTAATGGCCTTCTTTGTCTCTTTTGATCTTTGATGGTTTAAAGTCTGTTTTATCAGAGACTAGTATTGCAACCCCCGCTTTTTTTTGTTCTCCATTTGCTTGGTAAATCTTCCTCCATCCCTTTATTTTGAGCCTATGTATGTCTCTGCGTGTGAGATGTGTCTCCTGAATACAGCAGACTGATGGGTCTTGACTCTTTATCCAGTTTGCCAGTCTGTGTCTTTTAATTGGAGCATTTAGTCCATTTACATTTAAGGTTAAGATTGTTATGTGTGAACTTGATCCTGTCATTATGATATTAACTGGTTATTTTGCTCGTTAGTTGATGCAGTTTCTTCCTAGCCTCGATGGTCTTTACTTTTTGGCATGTTTTTGCAATGGCTGGTACTGGTTGTTCCTTTCCATGTTGAGTGCTTCCTTCAGGGTCTCTTGTAAGGCAGGCCTAGTGGTGACAAAATCTCTAAGCATTTGCTTATCTGTAAAGGATTTTATTTCTCCTTCACTTATGAAACTTAGTTTGGCTGGATATGAAATTCTGGGTTTAAAATTCTTTTCTTTAAGAATGTTGAATATTGGCCCCCACTCTCTTCTGGCTTGGAGAGTTTCTGCCGAGAGATCTGCTGTTAGTCTGATGGGCTTCCCTTTGTGGGTGACCCGACCTTTCTCTCTGGCTGCCCTTAAGATTTTTTCCTTCATTTCAACTTTGGTGAATCTGGCAATTATGTGTCTTGGAGTTGCTCTTCTCGAGGAGTATCTTTGTGGCGTTCTCTGTATTTCCTGGATTTGAATGTTGGCCTGCCCTACTAGGTTGGGGAAGTTCTCCTGGATGATATCCTGAAGAGTGTTTTCCAACTTGGTGCCATTTTCCCCCTCACTTTCAGGCACCCCAATCAGACGTAGATTTGGTCTTTTTACATAATCCCATACTTCTTGCAGGCTTTGTTCATTTCTTTTTCTTCTTTTTTCTTTTGGTTTCTCTTCTCGCTTCATTTCATTCATTTGATCCTCAATCGCAGATACTCTTTCTTCCAGTTGATCGAGTCGGTTACTGAAGCTTGTGCATTTGTCACGTATTTCTCGTGTCATGGTTTTCATCTCTTTCATTTCGTTTATGACCTTCTCTGCATTAATTACTCTAGCCATCAATTCTTCCACTTTTTTTTCAAGATTTTTAGTTTCTTTGCGCTGGGTACGTAATTCCTCCTTTAGCTCTGAGAAGTTTGATGGACTGAAGCCTTCTTCTCTCATTTCGTCAAAGTCATTCTCCGTCCAGCTTTGATCCGTTGCTGGCGATGAGCTGCGCTCCTTTGCCGGGGGAGATGCGCTCTTATTTTTGGAATTTCCAGCTTTTCTGCCCTGCTTTTTCCCCATCTTTGTGGTTTTATCTGCCTCTGGTCTTTGATGATGGTGATGTACTGATGGGGTTTTGGTGTAGGTGTCCTTCCTGTTTGATAGTTTTCCTTCTAACAGTCAGGACCCTCAGCTGTAGGTCTGTTGGAGATTGCTTGAGGTCCACTCCAGACCCTGTTTGCCTGGGTATCAGCAGCAGAGGCTGCAGAAGATAGAATATTTCTGAACAGCGAGTGTACCTGTCTGATTCTTGCTTTGGAAGCTTCCTCTCAGGGGTGTACTCCACCCTGTGAGGTGTGGGGTGTCAGACTGCCCCTAGTGGGGGATGTCTCCCAGTTAGGCTACTCAGGGGTCAGGGACCCACTTGAGCAGGGAGTCTGTCCCTTCTCAGATCTCAACCTCCGTGTTGGGAGATCCACTGCTCTCTTCAAAGCTGTCAGACAGAGTCGTTTGCGTCTGCAGAGGTTTCGGCTGTGTTTGTTATTGCCCTGTCCCCAGAGGTGGAGTCTACAGAGACAGGCAGGTTTCCTTGAGCTGCTGTGAGCTCCACCCAGTTCGAGCTTCCCAGCAGCTTTGTTTACCTACTTAAGCCTCAGCAATGGCGGGAGCCCCTCCCCCAGCCTCGCTGCTGCCTTGCCGGTAGATCACAGACTGCTGTGCTAGCAATGAGGGAGGCTCCGTGGGTGTGGGACCCTCCCGGCCAGGTGTGGGATATGATCTCCTGGTGTTCCTGTTTGCTTAAAGCGCAGTATTGGGGTGGGAGTTACCCGATTTTCCAGGTGTTGTGTGTCTCAGTTCCCCTGGCTAGGAAAAGGTATTCCCTTCCCCCTTGCGCTTCCCAGGTGAGGCAATGCCTCGCCCTGCTTCAGCTCTCGCTGGTCGGGCTGCAGCAGCTGACCAGCACTGATCGTCCGGCACTCCCCAGTGAGATGAACCCAGTACCTCAGTTGAAAATGCAGAAATCACCGGTCTTCTGTGTCGCTCGCGCTGGGAGTTGGAGACTGGAGCTGTTCCTATGCGGCCATCTTGCTCCGCCCCCTCGGAAATACAGTTTTCATTGCATCAGATCTTCAGTTGTAATGATATTGCTGGAATCCTACATTTAGGACCTTGTCTTGTTAAAAAAACATTATCCTTGGTTTCGCCCCTACCCCTCCCTGCCACAGACTTTTAAAGGTAAGTATTCTGCAATAATTGGATTATATTTACAATTATGAAATTTTAAAATTATTAGAAGTAGAATGACATACACCTTCATTGTAGTAAGTTTGATTCACAGTGCCTCTGGTTATGGTGGTCTGTAAAAGTAACACTGTATTAGGAACAGTCTTCATGATGGGAGTTCTGTCCTTTTACTCTTCTGTTAGTTTGTTGATTATTTTTTTCTGAGACGGTTTCACTCTGTCCTCAGACTGGAGGACAGTGGCCCAATCATGGCTCACTGCAGCCTTGCCTTCCCTGGGGTCCAGCGATCCTCCTACCTCAGCCTTCCGAGTAGCTGGCACTGCAGGCGAGTGCCACTATGCCTGGCTAATTTTTGTATTTTTTTTTGTAGAGATGGGGTTTCACCGTGTTGCTCAGTCTGGTCTTGAACTCCTGAGCTCTAGTGATCTTTCCGCATCATCCTCCCAAAGTGCTGGGATTATGGTTCTGGAGCCACTGCACATGGCCTGTTAGTCTGTTCTTGCATTGCTGTAAAGAAATACCTGAGGCTGAGTAATTTATAAAGAAAAGAAGTTTAATTGGCTCATGGTTCTGCAGGCCTACAAGCATGGGGCTGACATTTACTCAGCTTCTGGGGAGTCCTCCGGGAGCTTTTACTCTTGGCGAAAGCTAAGAGGGAGCAGGAATACCACATTTCAAGAGCTGGAGCAAAAGAGAATGTGTGTGGGGGAAGATGCCACACACATTTAAATAGCCAGATCTTGCAAGAACTCAGTATCTTCAGGACAGCACCAAGGGGGATGTTGCTAAACCATTCATGAGAAATCCACCCCCATGATCCAGTCACCTCCCACCAGGCCTCACCTCCAACACTGGGGATTACAGTGCAACACATGAAATTTAAAGGGGACAGCATCCAAACTGTATCAACCTTGCTGTATCCCTCAGCCTCATTTTATAGGCAAGAATTGAATATATTGGTTTTATAAAGGTTTGATATGGAAGGATTCATCAGGAGTGGATTTTAGGACTTGGGGAATGACTCAGAGAAGAAAATAGTGCATGATAGTATAAGTCTATCTGATTGATGAGTAACTGGAAAACCTTCCAAACATAATGCCTCAGTGTCTGCAGAATTGTTTCATTTCCATATTTATGTATTCCTTATTCTTTCCTGGTTTATCCATAGATGCTTAATTTTATTTTTTATCTGAATGCATTATGATAATCTTTAATTATTTCAGAATATCTGAAATATTCAGTGTTCTTCTAGCATGGCAGTATTTTAAAAATCATTATGAACTTAAATTCATACTGATTTAAACAACTTCTAGATTTTTTTGAATATCAATAGCAGAGGGTAGTGTTAAATATTTCACCAGCAGAATTAATTAAATTTCCTGTGCAATTTTATTTTTTATAGACAAACTCATCACTGCTTAAAATCTTTAAAAAATGTCTTGGTAATACAGGCTTGGAATATGATGATTTTGAAATGAGATCTTAAGGGAAAAAAAACTCCAACTTTTTTTTTTTGAGACGGAGTCTTGCTCTGTCACCCAGGCTGGACTGCAGTGGCATGATCTCAGCTCACTGCAACTTCCGCCTCCAGATTCAAGCGATTCTCCTTCTTCAGCCTCCCGAGTAACTGGGATTACAGGCGTGCACCACCACACCCAACTAATTTTTGTATTTTTAGTAGAGACGGGGTTTCACCATGTTGGTCAGGCTGGTCTCAAACTCCTGACCTCGCGATCTGCCCACCTTGGCCTCCCAAAGTGCTGGGATTACAGGCATGAGCCACCATGCCCGGCCAAAAACTCCCAACTTTAAAGCCTATTTAAAGCACCTCTCCCATCTTTGTTCACACTTTTTCTTTATGTGTGTTATGAATTATAAATCTGGCTTTTCCTATGTAGTCATCATTAAGCATGATTCTAAGAAGTAGCTCAAAATCTACTCCTAAGACCAAAACCCACAAAAAACAAAACAAAAAACCCCAAAAACCAAAACCAGAAAAGGGATACATTTTGCAGAATAATTTATATTTTCTTCTATTCTTGGCATCAGTTTTCTCAGGAGGTTTTTTTTTTTTTTTGAGATGGAGTCTCCCTCTGTCATATAGGCTGTAGTGCAGTGGCGTGATCTGCAAGCTCTGCCTCCCGGGTTCATGCCATTCTCCTGCCTCAGCCTCCCGAGTAGCTGGGACTACAAGGTGCCCGCCATCACGCCTGGCTAATTTTTTTGTATTTTTAGTAGAGACGGGGTTTCACTGTGTTAGCCAGGATGGTTTCGATCTCCTGACCTCGTGATCCGCCCGCCTCGGCCTCCCAAAGTGCTGGGATTACAGGCATGAGCCAACCCCCGCTCCTCAGGAGGTCTTTTAAGCTTTTGCCTGTCATGTATGTACTTCTGACACTGGCCCAAGGTAAAATGATTACATTTGACTTCGGTAGCCCTTAGATGTATGGCTGTTCTTAATCTTTTCTCTTCCAAAGTCTAAAAGTTGAATTAGTATTCATCTTAGATTTCTTGTTTCTTAAGTGAAAGAATCATGACATTGTGTTAAAATATCTTATTTGCATGCATTTTATATGCCGTTTTAATAGGCAATAGTACTATACAAGCTTTGGCCAAATGTCTCTTCATATAAAAAATTCAAGTGAATAAAAAGTTATTTAAAAATGACGTTAATCAAAGGGGCAAAAAAGATTACAAATGCTTCTTGTGATTGACAGAACTTGCTTAACGTATTAGGGTTCTCTAGAAGGACAGAACTAATAGGATATATATATGAGTTTATTAAGTATAAGCTTAAATGATCACAAGGTCCCACAATAGGCTGTTGGCAAGCTTGAGGAGCAAGGAGAGCCAGGCTGCATCTCAAAACCGAAGAACTTGGAGTCTGATGTTCAAGGGCAGGAAGCGTCCAGCACGGGAGAAAGATGTAGGCTGGGAGGCTAGGCCAGTCTCTCCTTTTCATGTGTTTTCTGCCTGCTTTATATTTGCTGGCAGCTGATTAGATTGTGCCCACTCAATGGTCTGCCTTTCCCAGCCCGCTAAATCAAATGTTAATCTCCTTTGGCAACACCCTCACAGATACTCCCAGGATCAGTACTTTGTATTCTTCAATCCAATCAAGTTGACACTCAGTATTAACCATCATGCTTAACAAGTTTTTCTTTTTTTGAGACAGGGTCCCACTCTGTCACCCAGGCTGGCGTGCAGTGGCATAATCTTCGCTCACTGCAATCTCTGCCTCCTGGGCTCAACCCTCAGCCTCCTGAGTAGTTGGGACCACAGGCGCAAGCCACCACACCTGGCTAATTTTTGTAGTTTTAGTAGAGATGGGGTTTCGCCATGTTGTCCAGGTTGGTCTTGAACTCCTGAGTTCAAGTGATCTGCCCACCTTGGCCTCCCAAAGTGTTGGGATTTCAGGTGTGAACCACTGCGCCTGGCCACTTAACAAGTTTTAGTATCATTCGGAATGTCTGCATAGTGACAAATTGAGATACGGTTTTATAACACTAGCATCATCCTGTTCATTCTAAATTGAGCCATTTTAACTCAACAGTGTATTGTGGAGATCTTTCCAATTCATTGATAAAAATTCATTCATTCCTTTTTTTCATTCGTCAAGCACTCAGTCATCGATCACTCACTGACTCATAACATGATTACTCATCAGCTCATTTATTTTGTTAGTCACTCAGTCATTTGAAGAGTTATTTATTCTGTGACTCTCTCTCAGAGGGTCACAACTCATTTGGTTGGTTGCTCTCTTAATTGGTCACTTGCTCACTCAGCATTTTGGTTGGTTGGTCTATCAGTCAGTCACACTCTCTCCCAGTGAATCACTCACCCACTTACTCAACAGATCAGTCTTTAATCAATCTTTCATTAAATAAATTATTAATTATCAATTATTCAACAAATATTCAGTGTCCATATTGTGCTATGCAGAGAATATAGTACTAAGGGTATAATGTAAGCCAACATACATCATTTTTTAAAAACATTTATTTTATTGTTTTTTAAGAAAGAGTTTCGCTCTTCCACCCAGGCTGGAGTGAAGTGGTGCGATCTTGGTTCACTGCAACCTTTGCCCCCTCCCCCGGTTCAAGCGATTCTCCTGCCTCAGCCTCCCAAGTAGCTGGGATTATAGGCACCCGCCACCACACCCGGCTAATTTTTGTATTTTTGAAAGGACAATTATTAGATATTCTTGTTTTTCTCATATCTTTGCCAACACTGGGTATTGGCATTCTTCTTGTTTACCAGTCAGCTAAGGAGGAAACAATATCTCATTTTTATGTACTCTTCTCTGATTCGTCATTATGTTGACCATGTTTTCATTTCTTTTTTGAAATACCTATTTATGTTCATTGTCATATTAATTTGTAAGAGTTACTTGTATAAATATATTAAACCTTTGTAGTATATATTTTTCTGGTTTTTTTTTTTTTAGTTTTGATTATAGTGTTTATAATATGTAGTCAAATTTATGCATCTTTTATTTCCTCTGTCATTTTTCACTTACATATTGGGTTTAGAAAGGAGGTACACAATCTGACAGAGTTTCTGGTATAGAAATAACCGACATAGTTAGATATAAAACATACCAAAGAAATAGTCAGAAATGTCCAATTTCGAATGTGTAAGGGGACCAGTAAGAAAAGCATAAAGAACAGCTAACAGCAGTAATTTTTAAAAGGGTATTTACAAACACTTGAAAATGTTTATGTAGTTTAAAGGACTGATTCAAATATAAAGAGAAGCATAACATAAAAATGAAATAAAGACATATATAGTGTCATCGTGGAGATGGTTTTCTAGTAACAGTTATACCAACTTTGAAATTATTTTTAGGCTCTGTTATGCCAACTTTTAGGAGTTTTCTTTTTAAAATTTTTGAGCTTATGTTTCATCATGGCCAATTTTTATAAATTTTCCATATATGTTCAAAACATTTTTTTAGTGGAAGGTTTTAATATGTCTGTAATTTCTCCAGTGGCTTTAAAAAAATTAGTTAGTGGAGCTCTTTGTGTATTGGAGAGACCATCTTGTTTGATATATTTATATAGGTATTAAGTAAGAACTGGATAAAGGAGGTGGTTGGGATATGTATAAATATCAGGTAAGAACTTGATAAGGTATTGGTTGGTTTGCATATGAAAAGATGCCCTCACTGTCAGGTTCTTTCCTGTTTCTAGGAATTGGTCAGCAAATTCCCAAGATGTCAAAGCATCAAAAATACAGAATAAAAAGACATGCTTAGTACAGTATGTAGAAATACAATTGGTTTTGTTTATTTTGTGATGTATCTTGTGATACTGGTAAATTCACTTATAAGTTCTAGTAACTTTTTGGTAGAATCATCAGCATTTTCAATACATACAATCATGTCTGCAAATAAAAAGTTTTATTTCTTTCTTTTCAATCTCTATGTCTTTTATTTAATTTTCTTACCCAATTGCATTGGGTGGAATCTCCAGTGCTGAATAGAAATGGTGGTGGTGAGTGTCCTTTCCTTGTTCTTGATTTTATGGAGAAAGCATTCAATATGTAATCATTAAGTAATGGAAGGTTGTCTGTAGATGATCTTTATTTTATTGAGGAAATTCCCTTCTTTTTCTAATTCATTTCCAGAAATTTTATCATGAATTGGTGTTGACTTTTGTAAAATGCTTTTCATGCAACAATTGAGACGATCTTATGGTTTTGCTCCATTATTCTGTTAATAAGGTAAATTACATTGATTCATTTTTAAATGTCAAAGCAACCAGTACTACTGGAATAAACCCCACTTGGTGATGGAGTTCTGACCTTTTTATATGCTGCTGGTTCTATGTTCTATTATTTTGTTATGTTCATGAGAAACATTTGCCTGTAATTTGTGTGTGTGTGTGTGTGTGTGTGTGTGTGTGTGTGTGTGTGATATGCTTTTGCCAGGTTTTGGTATTAGGATAACAAAATGATTTGGAAATTATTTCTGCCCCTGTTTTCTGTAAGAGTTTATACAGAATCAGTACTGTTTTTTCCTTAAATAGTTGACAGACTTTCCCAGGGATGTCACTTTGGCCAAGAATTTTCTTTGTGAGTATGTTTTTAATGAAGAATTCCATTTATTGAAGAGATATGATACTATTCAAGGTTTCTGTTTCTTCCTATGTCAGTTTTGGTAATTTCTGTCTTTCAAGGAATTTGTTCATCAAATCTAACTTGTTAAAGTCATTGGCATGAAGTTGCTCCTATCCTTTTATATCCACTTACTGTTTATAAAATCTGTACTGATGTCCTGCTTTTATTTCTGTTATTGGTAATATGTGTTCTTTTCTGTTTGTAAATTCATCATCTTAGAGGTTTATCAATTTTCTTAATCTTTTCTAAAAACAAAGTTGTGGTTTTTTTGATTTTTCTTTATTGTTTTATGTATTAGTAATTTTTGTTCTTTATTATTTCTTCATTCTCTGGTTTTGTTTTCTAGCTACCTAGAAAGCTTACATAATTAATTTCATATCTTTCTTCTTTTCCAACATAAGCATTTATAGCTGTACATTCTCTCTAACCACTATTTTAGCTGTATTCCCCCAAATTTTATTGTTTCTTCATTATCATTCAGGTGAAAATAATTTCTGATTTCCCTTTTAATTTCTTCTTTGAATCTGGGATTATTTAGAACTATGTTAATTTTGCAATACTGGGAGATTTTCTAGATTTTTTAAAATATTTATTTCTAATTCAGTTTTGCTATGGCCAAGAATATAATTCATATGAATTCAATCTTCTCAAATTTATTGAGACTTGGTTTATGGACTAACCTATGGTATAACTTAGTGAATGTTCTGTGAACACTTGAAAAGGGTGTATATTCTGCAGTTGTTGGGCACTGTGTTCTGTGAATGTCATTTATGTTTGGTTGGTTGATGTTTAGGTCTTCATTATTTTTACTGATTTAAAAAAATTTTTTTGTTAATTGCTGAGAAATGAGTATTAAAATTTTTAGTGTAATAGTTGTTTTATTTCCCTCTTTACATTTTTGATTCATGTAATTGGAAACTATTATTGTGTGCATATATATTTAAGAAGTCTAATTTATAAATAAATCTTTGATGGTTAGTGTTTTTATATCCTGCTTAAGAGTGGTCACATTGGTCTGTTTTCCATCTTAAATTAATATTTGTGTATGGTATGAAGTAGAGGTTAAGGTTATTTTTTTGCCCCATATGAATAGCCAATTGACTAAGCAACATGTTTTGAAGTGACCAATATTTCTTCACTGAAATGCAATGGCACATCTATTCCAAATTAGCTAACTGTATGTGAGTATATTTTTTTGAACTCTATTCTGTTCCATTTGTCTATTTGTTCATTTTTGTGCTAATACCAATCTACTTGTTCTATCTTTAATATAAATCTTGATGTCTGATAATATAAATCCTTAGTTTACTCTTCAAGATTGTTTTGGCTATTATAAATCCTTTGTTTTTCAGACTTAGGATCAACTTGTAAATTTCCACAAAAACTGCTAGGATTTTAATTGGAAGTAGGTTGAATCTATAGATTAATTTGGAAAAGAATTGACATCTGAACCGTACTGAGTTTTTCTATATTCTTATATCAGCATGGTCTATCCCTCTCTTATTTAGCTAGCATTTATTTTTTGAAGAAATGTTTTATAGTTTTTATTGCAGAGTTTTTACAGATATTTCAATAGATGTATTCCTAGGTATTCGATGTTTTGTTATTATTATAAATGATACTCTTTTTAAGTGTTCATTTAAAAAATTGCTTGCTTCTGATATACTGAAATACAGTTGATTTTTATATATTGGTCTTGTATCTTGTGACTTTGCTAAATTCACTTACTGATTGGTAGATTCTTGTAAATTTCCTACATAGACAGACATGTCATCTATGAATACTGACAATTTTACTTGTCCTTTCTAATCATTATACCTTTGATTTAGTTTTCTTGCCTTATTGCACTAGCCACAATTTCCACTATGGTGTTGAATAGAAATCATGATTTTGGACATGCTTGTTAAGTTTTTGAACTCTAGAAGAACAAGATCAATATTTTACCATTAAGTATATTAAGTTTTTTTACTCTTACCCTTTATCAGAGTGAGGAAGTTTGCTTGAATTCCTAGTTTGTTGAGATTTTAAAAACATGAACATTGGTTAAATTTTATTAGAGGTAGTTTCTGCATCTATTGAAATGATCATATGTTGTGTTTTCTCATAGCTCTAATGTAAAATATATTGACTATTAAAAATTTTTTTCTTGTGGTTGGGTGCGGTGGCTCACGCCTGTAATCCCAGCACTTTGGGAGGCCAAGGTGGGCGGATCACGAGGTCCGGAGATCGAGACCATCCTGGCTAACACAGTGAAACCCCCTCTACTAAAAATACAAAAAATTAGCCGGACGTGGTGGCGGGCGCCTGTAGTCCCAGCTACTCAGGAGGCTGAGGCAGGAGAATGGCGTGAACCCAGGAGGCGGAGCTTGCAGTGAACCGAGATCACGCCACTGCACTCCAACCTGGGCGACAGAGCGAGACTCTGTCTTAAAAAAAAAAAAAAAAAAAAAATTTTTTCCAAATTACATAGAAATTGTATATGTGGTGTACAACATGACATTTCGTTATATGTGTACATTGCAGAATGGCAAAATCAGTCTAACATATGTATCACCTCACATACTTATTTTTTTGTGGTGAGAACACTTAAAATCTACTCTTAGCAATTTTCAAGGATATGATATATTGTTATTAGCAGTAATGACCATGATGTACAATAGATCTCTTCAGTTTACTCCTCCTATCTAGCAGAAATTTCGTATCCTTTGACCAACATCTCCCGTTCTTCCTAATGGGACCCTCAGCCTCTGCTGACTGCTATTCTACTTGCTCTCTGCTTCTATGAGTTCTACTTTTTTAGATTCTGTGGATCAGTTAGATCATACAGTTTTGTCTTTCTGTGCCTAGCTTATTTCACTTAATATAATGTCCTCCAGGTTCATCCATGTTGTTCCAAAGACAGGATTTTCTTCTTTTTTTTAAGGCTGAATTATATTCCATTGTGTACATATACTGTATTTTATTTATCAGTTCATCTGTTGATGGACACTTAGGTTCTTTATCTTGGCTATTATGAATAATGCTGCAAAGAGCATGTGAGTGTAGATATTGCTTTGACATTATTTTTAGTTCCAGTACCCAGAAGTGGGATTGCTAAATCATATGGTAGTCCTCCATTTTTAATTTTTTGAGGAACCTCCATTCATTTTCCATAGTGACTGTAAAAATTTACATTTTCCCACCAAGAGTATACAAGGGTTTCTTTTCCTCCACATACTCACCAATGCTTGTTATCCTTACATCTTTTTGATAAATATCATTCTAACAGGCATGAGGTGAGACCTCATTGTGGTTTTAATTTGCTTTCAGTGATGTTGAACATTTTTTCATGAACATGTTGTCCATTTACATATTGTCTTTTTTTTTTTTTTTTTTTGGAGACAGAGTCTTGCTCTGTTGCCCAGGCTGGAGTGTAGTGGTGTGATCATAGCTCACTGCAGCCTTGACCTCCCAAGCTCAAGTGATCCTCCTCCTTCAGCCTCCTGGGTAGTTGGGACTACAGGCATGTGCCAGCATGCCTGGCTAATTTTTTTTTTTTTTTTAGATACAGGGTCTCACTATGTTGCCCAGGCTGGTCTTGAACTCCTGGGCTCAAGTGATCCTCCCACCTTGGCCTCCCAAAGTTTTGGGATTACAGGGTTAAGCCACTGCACCCGGCCTGTATTGTCCTTCGAGGAATATCTGTTCAGGTCCATTTTTTAATCAGTTACTTGTTTTCTTGCTTTTGAGTTGTTTGCATTTCTTATCTATTTATCCTTATCATATCCTTATCATATGGATGGCTTGAAAATATTTTCTCCTGTTTCATAGGTTGTCCCTTTACTGTGTTAATTGTTTCCCTTGCTGTGCACATGTTTTTAAATCTGGTATAATGATGGATTTTTAAATGTTAACTTTGCACTTCTGGGGGTAAATTCATTTGGTCAAGACTTATTCTTTTAAAATATTATTGGATTTAATTTGCTAGTATTTTGTTTAGCATTTTTTCCCCAAATATGTTTATGAGAGAGATTCCAGTGTAATTTTTTTCCTTTTTCATGTCCTTATATATTTTGGTATCATGTTTGTACTCTCCTCTTAAGAATGTGGGGAAGTGTTTTTTATTTTCTATTTTCTGAGAGAGTTTGTATAAGCACAATGTTTCTTCCTCAGACATTTGGAAAAATTTACCAGCAAAGTCACTGGGCATTAAATTTTCTATGTGGAAAAGTTTTAAATGGTATATTCAATTTTTAAATTACTGTATTCGTTTGTTCTCATATTGCTCTAAAGAACTATCTGAGACTGGGTAGTTTTTAAAGAAAAGATGTTTAATTGACTCACAGTTCCACAGGCTGTATAAAAGGCGTGGCTGTGAAGGCCTCAGGAAATTTACAATCATGGTAGAAGGTGAAGGGGAAGCAAGTACATCTTCATATAGCAACAGGAAAGAGACAGCAAAGGATGACATGCTGCAAAAATTTAAATAAACAGATCTCATGCGAACTCACTCACTATCATGAGACTAGTAAAGGGGAAACCCACCCCATGACCCAGTCACCTCTCACCGGGCCACTCCTCTAACACTGAAGATCATAATTCAATGTGAGATTTGGGTGGAGACACAGAGCCAAACCATATCAATTATATATAAAATTTTTGAAATTTTATATTTCTTCTTGTGCTAGTTTTAGTAAATTGTTTTAAAAGAAACTTCATTTGTTTTTAAATTGGAGAATATTCCTGTTGTCTTTTATATGTTTCAATATTGTAAGCTCTGGTAATATCTACTTTTTAATTCCCGATATTATTAATTTATGTTTTATCTTCTTTTTTTCTTGATCAGTGCTAGTGTTTTATCAATTTTAATGCTTTTAAAAAGCCAACTTTTTACTTTGCTTTTATTTTCTTTTTATTTTTCTGATTTCTGCTCTTAAGTATTTTCATTTTTATGATTTTTGACTTAATTTGTTGTTCCATTCACAACTTCTTGAAATGAAAATTTATTTAATAACATTGTTCAGCCTTTCTTCTCTTCTTGTGTATGAATTTAAGATTATGAATATCTTAGTATACACTTTTACTGCATTTTCCTCATTTTCATTATTGATTCAAAATATTTTTTAAGTTATTCTTTGTACCATGGGTTCTATGAAAGTATATTGATTAATTTACAAATATATCGGGGTTTCTAGTTTTTTTTTTTTTCTGTATATGCTGTGATACTTTTGTTAGTGGTTATATTTTCCATGAGAGATTTTTAATTTAGGTGCCATTGGCAAATTTCCATTAACTCAGATGCAGAACTTCACATTTTTCAATGCATACATGAGTTTTTTGTTGTTGTTGCGGTATTAATAATAGCATAAATTTATAAAATATTAAGTAATCATTGAATGCAAAATATGTCCTATTTTGCAACTTAATATACTTTTTATTAGGTTGGAAGTAAAGTAATTGCATTTTTGCTCATACTTTAATGGCAAAAACCACAATTACTTTTGCACCAGCCTAATAATGAGAATTATTATTATTATTATATTGTCTTTTTTTTTTTTTGAAGTGGAGTCTCACTCTGTAGCTCAGGCCGAACTGCAGTGGTGTGGTATTGGCTCTTGCAACTTCTGCCTCCCAGGTTCAAGCAGTTCTCCTACCTCAGCCTCCCAAGTAGCTGGGATTACAGGCGTGCGCCACCAAGCCCGGCTAATTTTTATATTTTCAGTAGAGAACAGGGTCTCACCACATTGGCCTGGCTGGCCTGGAATTCCTAACTTCAAATGATCTGCTCGCCTCAGCCTCCCAAAGTGCTGGGATTACAGGCATGAGCCACCATGCTTGGCCCTAATAATGAGAATTCTTATCAAACTGTTTACACAGAATAAAATGAATGGGTAATGGTGAAGCTGAGTTTCACATTTTTATGCAATATTCTTCAGTGTTCCTATTTGTTCAATACTTTTAAGAATTATATAAATTTTTTATGGTCTATGCAACATTGAGTCAATATTATGGGTCCCAAATATATAAAATGTTTGCTTGTTCCATTGTTTATGTTTTGAGTACAAATTATATTTTGTATGATTTCATTAAGAATTGGTTGATAATTCTATGGCCTAACATGTGGTCTACTTTCTAAAATATTCCAGCTTCATTTGAAAAGGTTATGCATTCTTCAGTTGTTTGGTATTTGCTTTTGATTGCTTGTATTTCTCAGTCAAATGTAGGAAGTGGAGCTTAAGAAAAGGGCTGGCAGTTTTGGTGATCAAGGAAGAGAAAGTATGAGATAGTTGTCACGGATAGTGGGAGAGTAAATGATCTAAAGAAATATAAAATGATAGTTGAGCAGCACTAAGGGCCCATTTGGGTATGAATCGAAAGAGGGACCAATCTGAATGCATGTGTTTTCATCAGTGAGTTTTATATGTGTGGGTGAAGCTCTGAGTAGACAGAGATAAATTGAACTCTTTTAGAGTTTCTTTGTTATCTTTGGTGTTTGGACCCTTAGCTTTGATTTGTGTCAGTAGTTTTTAAAAAATTAAATGTTACCTTCTCTCAGCAGATCTTTTTAGTATGAACCCAGGCATCTTTAACACCAATAAAATTTCTCCTATTATTTTTCTTCCCTGTGTTCTCATTCTTCCTGCATCTAGAGCTTCTCTTTAGAATTGTGCTCCCTGGATTGATCCTCATATTTCTTACTTTTATGCTCATCATATTTTTTTCTTTCTGTCTTTGTCTCTTTCTGAGTCTAGGAACTGGGAGTTTGTCTTGACTGTCTTCCAAATTACTAATTTAGTCCTTTGAGTTGTATTATTCAACTCTTTCACTGAATTGTCATCTATCTTTTTTTCTTTTTTCTTTTTTTTTTTTTTTTGAGACGGAGTCTTGCTCTGTCACCCAGGCTGGAGTGCAGTGGCCGGATCTCAGCTTACTGCAAACTCCGCCTCCCAGGTTTATGCCCTTCTCCTGCCTCAGCCTCCCGAGTAGCTGGGACTACAGGCGCCCGCCACCTCGCCCGGCTAGTTTTTTTTGTATTTTTTAGTAGAAACGGGGTTTCACCGTGTTAGCCAGGATGGTCTCGATCTCCTGACCTCGTGATCCGCCTGTCTCGGCCTCCCAAAGTGCTGGGATTACAGGCTTGAGCCACCGTGCCCGGCCTCTTTTTTTCTTTAATGTATAGAGAATGTATTATGCATAGCCACTTGCAAACTTTAACAAGCATGATTAGAGCAGCATTTTCTATAACAGTAGCACATAAGTTGGAACAACACAAATCTTAAAATAACTGGAATGAATGAGCAAATTGGGTGGCCCAAGGCTCAGACATCAGCAGGTGTTAAACACCTGTGGGAAAGGAAAGAGAGAACGATCCATTTGTTTTTTTCTATAGGAAGTGCAAAAGAGGCAAAATTAAGAAAAATACTGCTTCATGATAAAGAATTAAGCCATAAAGAATATCCACAAAATTGTGTATAGTGGGTACATCTGATATAGAATGGAAACAGAACCAGGATAGAGCAGCACAGGAACACTATGAAATGCCCAGGCTCTCTTCATTACTAGTCAGGACTTTAAAAAAAATTTTGTAAACTTTTTTTATTCTCTGCTCCTTTTTCATAATCTAGTGATGCTTTATGTTTTTAAAATATTCTTAAATCTCTCTGAGAATACCAAGAAAGATTTTAAACCAAGTTCTCTTCCCTGCATTATCTGTTTCTTCTGGGGTCAGTTGTTTTCTGGTCCATTTTGGTCTTACTCTTTTATGCCTACCACCCCTGCCCCATCTCCATCCTAACTGTATAATAATCTTTGATTATCATTGCATATTTATGCTTTTCATGTGTGTGCAGACAACTGTTTTTATGCTTATAGATGCCTTCTTCTGTACATTTTTTTTTCTTCAGTTAAAAGAATTTTTTTACAGTCATAGTCTTGCCCTGTTGCCCAGGCTGCAGTGAAGTGGCACCATCCTAGCTCACTGCAGGCACAAACTCGTGGGCTTAAGCCATCCTCCCACTTCAGCCTCCCAAGTAGCTAGTACTACAGGTGCACACTACATGCTGGCTAATTTTTAGATTTCTTTTTTGTAGAGGCAGGATCTCGTAATGTTGCTGGGGCTAGTCTTGAACTCCAGGCTCAGGCGATCCTCTTGCCTTGGACTTCCAAATTGCTGGGATTGGAGGCGTAAGCCACAGCACCTAGCCTATGTATGTTTTAAATAGAGTCTGTTTCCTCTACTCTGTCATTCTAATCCTATCTACTTTTGATCTTCCCTTTAAATTTCTGATTTGCTGATAGCACCTTTTCTTATTTGTCAGAGCTGTCATGAATTTGTTTATATAAACTGTTAATTTTACTCCTTTTACCTATTGTTGTTACCTGTTTTACTTTTATATTTATTTTAAGCCCTACCATACACTGTTATTATTCATGCTTTAAACAATTGTCAATTGTCTTTTTTTTTTTTTTAGACGGAGTCTCGCTCTGTCACCCAGGATGGAGTGCAGTGGCATGACCTCCGTTGCAACCTCTGCCTCCAGGGTTGGCAATTCTGCCTCAGCCTCCTGAGTAGCTGGGATTACAGGTGTGTACCACCATGCCCGGCTAAGTTTTGTATTTTTAGTACAGACCGGGTTTCACCATGTTGGCCAGGCTGGTCTCGAACTCCTGACCTCAGGTGATCCACCTGCGTCAGCCTCCCAAATACTGGGATTACATATGTGGGCCACCATGCCTGACTGTCAATTGTCTTTTAATACATTTAAGAAATGGAAGAATAATAATATTTTAATTCCTCACATATTTACTATTTTTGAGCTCTTCATTCCTTTCTGTAAACCTGAGTTTACATGTAATATTTCCTTTAATCCAAATGATTTTCTTTACCAGTTCTTGTAATGTGAATTTGTTGGTGATTCTCTTAGCATCCATTTATCTGAAAACATATTTGTTTTGCCTTGAATTTTGAAAATTCTTATTTTTTATAATACAACAGATCCAGTAGTATGAGAATTATTTTTCAGGATTATAGAATTCTAGGTTGACAGCTTTCCCCCACTCCCTATGAGTACTTTGTCTTCTGGCCTCCATTAGTTCTGAAGAGATGTCAGTTCTGTTTCTTGTCTTGGTTCTCCTGTATGTATGTGACTGCTTTTAAGATTTTCTTTTTGTCTTTGGTTTTTAGCAGTTTGGCTATAATGTGAGTAAGTATGGATTTATATAGATTGGATTCAGATGAACTTTTTGGATTGGTGGTTTGATTTTTTTAAAACAAACTTGGAAAACATTTAGCCAGTATTTTTTCAAGTATGTCCTCTGTTCCACTTATATGTATCAGACTTTCTTGCTCTTGTTGTTGTTCAGTGGTGTGGTCATGGCTTTCTGCAGCCTCAAACTCCTGAGTGCAAGTAATCCTCCTACCTCAGCCTCCCAAGTAGCTGGGACTACGGGCACACAGCACCATGCCCAGCTAATTAAAAAAAATTTTTTTTTTCATAGAGAAGGGGTCTTGCTATGTTGCCAGGGCTAGTCTTGAACTCCTGGACTCAAGCAATCCTCCTGCCTTGGCCTCCCAAAATGTTGGGATTAAAGGCATGAGCCATGACTCCTGGCTTAGATTTCTTGATATTGTAGAGTTTATATATGGCTTCTTTACCTTCATGCATTATATTAATTTTTTACTGTAAATTCTATTACATATGTATCATAGTAAACAAAGTCTTTAAATTCTAACATTTGGGTCTGCTGTGGGTCCATTTCTATTATATATATATTTTTCTTTTAACTCTTCCATTTTTCTTTTCATGTTTAATAAGTTTCAACTGACTATTGTACATTGTGGGTGATAGTGTAGAAACTCCAGATGGTGTGGATTTCAATCTTTCTCTGAAGTAATGAGTTTTGTTCTAGCAGGCAGTTAAATTACTAGCAGATCAACTTGATCCTGGGGAGGCTTGGTTTTAGGCTTTGTTGGGACAGGTGTATTTCAGTTTTGCCATTAGTTCTGGTAAGTGGCTGTTATTCTTCCAGTGTGGTTTTTCAGGAGTTTCAGTGGAAAGCCTGAGATATTTACCAGTTCCCTCTAACACTAAACCCTGACTCTCCAGGACCAGATAGCTGTTGAAATCTCTTCCCAGTTCTTTCAGATTTCTAGCTATTACCTCTCCCTGGGCTTGGATTTTCGTCCTATGGATGGGGATTCAGAAGTCAGGCCCCACTGACTCCCATTTTCCTGAGATTTCTGCCCTCAATTTTTAGCTTTTCTAGCAGCTTCAAACTTCATTCTCTGATACTTTCACCCAGTAAGACTGCAGCTTTTTACAAGAGCTCTGTCCCCTCCTCTGGCCCCTGCCTGTACACAACAGAATGTGTGTGTAGTTGTCTCAGGATGGAAGAAGAGTAAGTGTGGGCTTCATTCAGTATATTCCCCTTCTTTCAAGGGTCATATCCCCCCTGATTTGTATCTGCTTTTGTTTCCTTGACAATGCCTTCAAATGGTGTTTTTATAAATATATATTTTTAAAAAGTTTATCATTGTTATCATCAGGAACATTAGTATAAACTACTCTCTCATTATCAAAAATCTATATGTTAAAAATTACTTAAAATTGTTATTATTTATCATTTCCTTGGTGTTTGGGGCAGAAGAGAATGCACATGATTTTTCTGAACTTCTCATTAAGGGAGGCAACCCAGCCTTGGTCTGGAGATCCTGAAGTTATATTGTATGTGTAATAAAATAATTATTTTGTTATTTTTATGAGCATAGCATTAATAAATTAAATATTTAGTAAGATTTGTATCTCAGGACTTTTCTACCTGCTAAGACTATATTGTTCAACAAGGCAGATGAGGTTCTTTGTTGAGTTGTTATAAGGTATTGAAGCCTATAATTTAGTAGTGGAAAGAGCACATAGCAAGAGTTGTATGATGAGGTTGGAGAGGTAGGCAGCAAACAGATAATGAAATTTTAGTCTAAACATTCGTAAAATATGCGGGTGGCTCCTGTGTGGAGATGAGGTTACTGGGAGGCAAAGCAGACTTAGAGAAAATAGTTAGGAGGACATTGCAATAGTTCAGGAAATAAATAATAGCTGTTTAGTGTATGATGGTAGTTGTGGAGAAAAAAGCCAATGGATGGATTTGAAATATAGTTTGGAAGTAAAACTATCAGTACATATTGATGGATTGGATATAGGGGTGAAAGAAAGAGAAGAATAAAGGTTGACCAAATTCTTTTTTGTCTCAAAGTATGAAAGCTTGTTAAGACCTCTTTTCTGTTTGTATTTTCTTTCTTGCTCAGTAAGAAAACAACCCAAAGCACTTTTTTCTAATAACTCGTATCTTCTTCTTTTATAATAAAAACATATGAGTGGTCTTTAGGGTACAATACAAAATTCTTTTACATTTTACCTCACCATATTTACTTTTACCAAAGTAGTATAAGAATAATTGTAGGAAAAACATAGTTTATCTACTTAGACTATAAAATTTTGGTATACTAAAAAAAAGTAAATCAAAATGGTTATATCTTGCAATAGAATGCAGAATCACACGGATATTAAAGGTAAACATACTTCAAATGTATTTTATATTCTTGGCTTCTTCTTCAGACCACTCCATTGCCTTTTGGGACATTTCTGTGGAAAAGTTGAGAAGCACTGACCTATCTGAACCTTCCAATCCAGCCAAACTTGTCTCTACTTTGTTCCAGGAACATGCTGTGTACATTCCTCTTTCCATGTTTTGCATGCTTTTCTCCCTGCCAATAATGCCCTGTTTTTCATTACTTGTCAAAATTCTATTTTTCTTTTAAGGTTCAGCCTATGTTTTAATTATTGTGTGAAACTTCTAAAACCTTTCTTTGTTTTTAGTAATTATGATCATTTTCTTCTTGTCATTTTGTAGCACTTAATTTTTAAAATTTATTTTGTACTTAGATAACATATAATTTACTATAAATCATAGATTTTTAAGAGTTAGGAAGAACAGTGGAAATTTAATTAATTTTATCATACAAGTGAGGAAGATGAGATTCATTTGTCATGTAACTAGTTTGCAATAAGAAAGGGTGAAACTTATTTTTGGGTCTGTTGGCTCCCAGGTTAGTAATTTTTCTAATCTACTGCATTACTTCTTCATGTATATTTATTGATCTGAAAAGCTGTGTCTCTTAGAATTATGTAGTATATGAGTAAAGTTTGAAAATAAGAACTTTTAAAATGTGATATTTGAGGTACTGGTTTTTGAGTGTATGTGTACAGATTGACTGAAATTTATTATAACTTGTATTTACTCTTTCTTTTTCTTTTTTTTTTGGTAGAGACAGGCTCTCACTATGTTGCCCAGGCTGGACTTGAACTCCTGGGCTCAAGTGATCCTCTCACCTTGGCTTCCCAGAGTGCTGGGATTACAGGTGTGAGCCACTGTACCCAGCCTCTTATTTACTCTTTATTCAACAGATTTACTTATCAACACATGTTGATGAAACTTAATTATAGCTTTTATATACTCTTCATTTATTCAACAACTTGCATGTGTCAGAGAGTATCCTGGGCACTGAATGCAGTAGTAAATAATACATTAAGGTTCTTACCTTCAGGAAACTTTCATTCTAGTGGTATGAGACAGTGAGCACAATCATAATCTAATCTATGGTGGGAAAACATCAGAACAGCTGTGGCCACTTGAGTGGTCGGAGCAGGAACTGATGGAGAAGGGGCACGAAAGAACTTTTTGGGATGCTGATAATTTCCTAGGGCTTTGGGTTACATAGGTATATGCAGTGTCCAAACCTATTGACTGGTACACCTAAGATTTGTGCATTTGATTGTATTTAGGAGGGAAAAATCCTGTAAAACTAGAATAGATGTAACTTATATGAGAGTTATAAAGGACAATATGTTAAACACCCATGAAACTACCACCCACCCCAGGAACTAGAACATTGCCAGCAATTTGCACCTACATACATGTTTCTCCCTAGCTATCCTCCTGTCTATCTTGCAGGAGTATTTTGGGATTAACATTTCCCATTTCCTTGAATTTTTTTTTTTTTTTTTTTTTGCTGGGGGTAGGTTTAACACATGTATATGCCTAAACAATGTACTATTCAGTTTTGCTTGTTTTTGAAATTTAGAAAAACGGTATTTTACAGCTTGCAGTTTTCTGTAACTTACTGCTTTTACAACATTGTATTTTTAAGATTTACCCATGTTGCATAAAGCTATAGTTCATTTATTTTAACAACTGAGGAACAGATTCTATAGTATAAATTCACAAAAGTATTTACCTATTTTCCTGATAGTTTGGGTTGTTTGCAGTTTTTGCCATTGGAAGCTGAGGTGCAATGAATATTCTTGTAATGTGTTTCTTGGTGTAAATATGCATGAGGTTTGTGACTAGATGAAGAATTGTAGCAGTTCTCAGAACATGGTCTCTAGAGGATACCTGGGTATCCTAAAAACCTATTCAGGGTTTAATGAAATTAAAATGATTTTCATCATAATGCCAAGATGTTAAATGTCTTTTTCATTGAGTTGACATATACACAAATGGTATAGAAGTAATAGTGAGTGAAACTGCTGGCACCTTAGCACAGTAATGCTGGCTGTAGTTGTGATCATTGTATTCTTTTTTTTTTTTTTGAGACAAGTTCTGACTTTGTTACTCAGGTTGGAGTGCAGTGCGGTGGCATGAGCACAATCACTGCTTACTGCAGCCTCGACCTCCTGGGCTCACGTGATCCTGTTGTTTTCTTTCTTGTCATGTACTTCCAGGAAAAGAAAAAAGCCAATTTGAGTCACTTAATTCTTTTGATTCTTTTTCGTAGAAAAGCATCAGTGCATTTTCTAAATGACTAAATTCATTAAAATTCAGGAAACATTTACTGAGTGCCTATGGAATTCTGGAGTATGTGTGTATGTTTAAGGCAGTGTGATTTCCAGTTAACATCCTTTCTGTTCTAAACACATGATTGCATCGTATTAAAATATAAAAAGAGAAAATAGTATCCTGAATAAAAATAGATCAAGCTGTACATACATATAGATTATAAGTGCAAAATAATGAGTGTGGTTAAAGCCTATGCCATGCTTGCTGGCTTTCCTGTACAGAAGTAGGCACTGGAGACAGTTTTACTCTTGTGGTACAACATGGACGACTAGAGGCAGGTCCAGGATGTTACTTTTACTGCCAGCCATTGCTTCCCTCCAAATAGACTATTGGAAGGGGAACCTCCCGCCAAATGTTGCCTATTGCTATAGCTTTGGATAAGTTGCAAGCTTAGGAAGATGAAATGACATGATTTAGGAACTCCAGGATAAAGCGAAGTATCTCCTGCCTTGTGACTGACTGGATCTGCATCGTATCGGATACCTCTTCGAGGCAGGAATTTTAACCTGCTGTTATAAGACCTGGTTCTATATATATAGATAGCCCAGGCAGGCTAAGTTGTGGCAGCCACAAATTGTTAGATGAGTAGGGTGACCACAGACTGTGTATGTGTGTGTGTTGAGGGTAAGGTGAGGAATGGTGCAGTAAGCCTGCAAACCAAATTGCAAAATATATGAAGAAACGCAGTGCTAAGAAAGATAGTCAACAAAATTAAAAATTGAAAAATGAATTTTTTCCTGATAGAATTTAAAAATGTAAGTAAACCCCTAATTGAAATGTAACACACAAACAGGAAAGTATGCTACTCATAAATGCACAGCTTAACAAATTTTCATAAAGTGAACACACCTTTGTTAACCACTACTTAGATCAAGAAATAGAATATCACCAGAATTACTGGCAGAAGGCACCCCAGAGGTCTCCCTGTGCCTCATGCCAGTTATTCTCCATGCCCTCCCACTATCCCAACCCTGCCAAGCTAACCATTATCCTAACTTTTTCACCATGAGAAAGAAATGGAGGGATATGGAAGTGAGCTTGAGAGGCTTCCATGGTCAGTGAACAGTTCAGGTAAAATAATTTAGAGGAAATAACAAAGAAGTAGCATTTGACTTCATAGTAGCTGAGAATTTCCTAGAATAAAAAAAAGACATGAATCTTTAGATTAAAAGTATATTGTCACTTTTGATCAAGAAAAATCAACATCAACACCTTTCCAAAAATATTGCAGAACATTGCTGCTAATGCAAACAAGTTTTAAACTACTTGAGGTAAAGCCATGACATGTAGGAGTGATAGCAGACTTCAATATTTATGTTAATAGATACCACAAAACAATGCAGTAATATCTTTAAAGTTCTGGGGTAAGAAAATTATAAAGAGGATATTGAGAGTGAGGGCAACAAATTTTTTTTCAAAGACTACAACTTAAAAACCCACAGAGCCTCACTTAAATTTCTACTAAAAGATACATTTCAGCAGGAAAAAGTGAGTCCAGAAGGAAGACCAAAAACGATGGTGAGCACAAAACAATCCAAAGTCAATGGTGAGCACAAATTGATAAAATTCTAGCAAATTTACTCCTTACTGCTAAGAACTTCATTTTAATTAACTTTCTATCTTTTCAGAAAACCAATTCTTAGATTTGTTGATCTTTTCCATCATTTTTACAGTCTCTATTTCGTTTATTTCTGCTCTGAACTTCATTATTTCCTTCCTTCTGTTAACTTTCGGCTTTGTTCTTCTTTTTCTAGTTCCTTGAGGTGTAATGTTATGTTGTTTGACATCTTTCCTCCTTTTTGATGTAGGTATTTATTGCTATAAACTTCCCTCTTATAACTGCTTTTGCTGCATTTAATATTGACTATTATATGATGTAATAGATTTCAAGGAATTATGTATTTTTGAACAAATTAATTCTTTAAAGTTGCATATCCAATCGCAGATGAACTTCAAAACTCTTGTAGTTTTATATCTGTTACAGTAATTGCAAGGTTTTGTTGTTTTGATATATTAGAAGTTCTAGAATTGTTATATCCTCTTGATGAATTAATCCCTTTATCATTATAGAATCACCTTCTTTGTCTCTTTACTGTTTGTGACTTAAAGTCTGTTGTATCTGATATACCTTTGCATGGAATATCTTTTTCTCTCCCTTTACTTTCAGTCTATGTATATCTTTAAAGGTGAGACAATGTTTTATAAGTAGCATATAGTTGGGTCATGTTTTTTAATACACTCAGCCATTCTCTATCTTTTAAGTGGAAAGTTTAATCTGTTTACATTCAAGTTTATTCTTGATATGTGAAGGCTTATTAGTGTCATTTTATTAATTGATTTCTGGTTGTTTTGTAGGTCCTTTGTTCTTTTCTTTCTCTCATATTGTTTAGCATTGTGGTTTGTTGGTTTTCTATAGTGATAACATTTGAATCCTTGTCTGTGTGTGTTTGCTTTACCAGTAGGTTTGATACTTTCGTCATCTGTTTTTCATAATGGTAGTAATTGTCCTTTTTTGTTTGTTTGTTTGTTTCTTTTTTGAGACTGGGTTTTGCTCTCGTTCTGTCCTCCAGGCTGGAGTACAGTGGTGTGATCATGGTTCATTGCAGCCTTGACCTCCATGGTCTCACGTGATCCTCCTGCCTCAGCCTCTCAGGTAGCTGGGACTACAGAAGCCTGCCACCATGCCTGGCTAATTCTTTTGTATTTTTTTTGTAGAGATGTGGTTTTACCATGTTGTCCAGGCTAGTCTTGAACTCCTGGGCTCAAGCAGTCTGCCTGGCTCAGCCTTCCAAAGTGCTAGGATTATAGGCCGGAGCCACTGTGCCTGGCCCTGACATTGTTCTTTGACTTCCAAATGTAGAACTCCCTCAAGCATTTCTTGTAGGTCTGATCTAGTAGTGTTGAATTCCCTCAGCTTTTGCTTGCTTCAGAAAAACTTTCTCCTTTGCTTAATGAAGGATAATTTTGCTGGGTATAGTATCCTTGACTTGCAGGTTTTTTTTCTTTCAGCACTTTTTTTTTTTTTTGATTTCTTTATTTTATTATACTTTAAGTTCTAGGGTACATGTGCACAACATGCAGGTTTGTTACATATGTATACATGTGCCATGTTGGTGTGCTGCACCCATTAACTCGTCATTTACATTAGGTATATCTCCTAATTCTATCCCTCCCCGCTACCCCCTCCCCACAATAGGACCTGGTGTGTGATGTTCCCCTTCCTGTGTCCAGGTGATTTCATTGTTCAATTCCCACCTAGGAGTGAGAACATGTGGTGTTTGGTTTTTTGTCCTTGCGATAGTTTGCTGAGAATGATGGTTTCCAGCTGCATCCATGTCCCTACAAAGGACATGAACTCATCCTGTTTTATGACTGCATAGTATTCCATGGTGTATATGTGCCACATTTTCTTAATCCAGTCTGTCACTGATGGACATTTGGGTTGATTCCAAATCTTTGCTATTGTGAATAGTGCCACAATAAACATATGTGTGCATGTGTCTTTATAGCAGCATGATTTATAATCCTTTGGGTATATACCCAGTAATGGAATGGCTGGGTCAAATGGTATTTCTAGTTCTAGATCCTTGAGGAATCACCACACTGTCTTCCACAATGGTTGAACTAGTTTACAGTCTCACCAATAGTGTAAAAGTGTTCCTGTTTCTCCACATCCTCTCCAGCACCTGTTGTTTCCTGACTTTTTAATGATTGCCATTCTAACTGGTGTGAGATGGTATCTCATTGTGGTTTTGATTTGCATTTCTCTGATGGCCAGTGATGATGAGCATTTTTTCATGTGTCTGTTGGCTGCATAAATGTCTTCTTTTGAGAAGTGTCTGTTCATATCCTTTGCCCACTTTTTGATGGGGTTGTTGTTTTTTTTTTTTTCTTGTAAATTTGTTTGAGTTCTTTGTAGGTTCTGGATATTAGCCCTTTGTCAGATGAGTATATTGCAAAAATGTTCTCCCATTCTGTAGGTTGCCTGTTCACTCTGATGGTAGTTTCTTTTGCTGTGCAGAAGCTCTTTAGTTTAATTACATTCCATTTGTCAGTTTTGGCTTTTGTTGCCGTTGCTTTTGGTGTTTTTAGACGTGAAGTCCTTGTCCATGCCTATGTCCTGAATGATATTGCCTAGTTTTTCTTCTAGGGTTTTTATGGTTTTAGGTCTAACATTTAAGTCTCTAATCCTTCTTGAATTAATTTTCGTATAAGGAGTAAGGAAAGGATCCAGTTTCAGCTTTCTGCTTATGGCTAGCCAATTTTCCCAGCACCATTTATTAAATAGGGAATCCTTTCCCCATTTCTTGTTTTTGTCAGGTTTGTTGTTCCATTCTCTCCTGGCCTGTAATGATTCTGCTGAGAAATCTGCTGTTAGTCTGATGGAGCTTGCCTTAGAAGTGACTAGACACTTTTTTCTTGCTGTTTTTAGAATTCTCTCTTTGTCTTAGACTGTTGACAGTTTGACTCTAATGTGTTGTGGAGAACCTGTTGGAATTTTCTTTTTGGGGCTCTCTGACCTTCTGTATCTGGATGTCTAAATCTCTTGCTATACTTGGGTAGTTTTCAGCTATTATTTCATTTACCAGGTTTTCTATTCCTTTTGTATTTTCATTGTCTTCCAGAATACTGAAAATTCTAATATTAGGTTGCTTTATGGTATCCCATACGTCATGCAGGCTTTGTTCATTCTTTTTTTTTTAGTTTTGTCTGTGTTATTTCAGGAGACCTGTCTTCAAGTTCAGAAATTTTCTTCTGCTCAATTTAGTCTATTATAGATGCTCTAGAATGTATTTTTTATTTCATTAAATGAATTCTTCAGTTTCAGGGTTTCTTGTTTTCTTTTTAAATGATATCTCTCTCTGGTAAATTTCTCATTCATATCCTGAGTTTTTTTTTCTGATTTCTTCGTATTGTTTATCTGTATGCTTTTGTATCTCCCTGAGCTGCTTTAATATCATTTTTTAAATTCTTTTTCTGGCATCTCATGAATTTCTTTTGGATTGGAATCTTTTGGTAGAAAATTATTGTGATCCTTTGGAGATGTCATATTTCCTCTTGTTTCCATGTTTCTTGTGACCTTACACATCTGGTGTAATAGTCACTTCCATTTTTTTGTATTTGCTTTCATAGGGTAGGACTTTTTCCTGAAGATTTGTTTGGGGTGTTGGTTGGCCAGGGCACTTTGGGTTTGAATCTGAGTGCATGCAGTAATGTAGTCTCTGTAAGATTTTTTTTCCTCTGTAAACAGCATCAGTGGTGTCTGTGATTTCCTCAGTGGCATAGTGTGTGGTTGTGAAGGCTGTGGTGAACTTTTGCTGGGGATGGTGACACCAGCTGGACCGATCCTCAGTCCTCAGTGGTGGCAGCAGTTGGACAGCCATGTACATTAGCCCCAGGGTGGCTTACATTAGTAATGGTATTAGTGGGTCCAGGCAGTCCAATTTTTGGGTCTCCAGGTAACTTGTTTGGGTACCAGCAGTGGCAGTGATGGGCTGGGCAGCTGAGTGGGTCCACAGGCCCCTGGGCAGTGAGCATGGCATAGGCCATGTCAGTAGCAATGGTAGGACATCCTCTGGCTCTCCAATTGTCTGTGCTTATGTTGGCGGTGACAGCGATAGGCTGGGTAGGCAAGTCCCAAAACCTGCAGGTGGCAAGTGTGAGTGGGAACCAGCTGTAGTGGTAGTGGCAGGTTGGGTGGGTCACATCCTCAGACCCCCAGGTGGAATGCTCAGTTGACACTGGATGTGGACAAACTGGTGCGATCCCAAGGCCCCCAGATAACATGCTTGGGTACTTGGCAGTGGGGTGCTGAACTGAGCAGGATGAGAGTATCCTCAGGTCCTCCAGTAGTGGGAGCAGGTGCTGTTTATGGTGGGCAGGAGCAGGATGATTTCCAATTTCCTGGTGGAATGTACAGGTGGGGGCGGCAGTGGCTGTGCTGTGCCCTGATGCTGGGGAGGGGTGGGGTTGCTCTCAGTGGGAGCAGTTGTAGGGAGCTGGCTGGGGAGTGTGCACTGCAGCTGCAGGTGGAGTCTGCAGATGTGATGAAGCTATACTCAGGGTGCATGTATTTTGACACTAGCGGCAGCAGCCTGCAATGGTGGCAGCTGTAGGTGGTAGAGCTTGTCCTCAGGGCACATACAAATGTATGGCAGCCCTTCTGCTGGGAGCAGTGGGGTTACTGCCAATGGCTTGTGCTTTGGTCCCATAGGCAGCAGCCAGCAGTGGAGGTAACTGTGGGTGGAGGATGTCAGTGGGGCTCTAGGGGTGTGGATATGTGGGGGCTATTGAACTCCAGGGTAGGATGCATTCTGGTGGGGGTTGGGCTTTAAAAATGTCACTGTGCTGTAGCTGCTTAGGAATCGGGGGTATGTTGGATCAGCGTAAGCTCCCTCTCTAAGGCATTGTCATTGTGCAGTCTCCAGGCAGCTCCTATGTTACTCCCAGGGCCCATGAAAGTTGAAGGACTCTCTTGTGTCTGGGATTGCAGGAATTTGTGGTGAAAATGTGTGCCACTGGGAGTCTCTCACTTACTCTTTCCCCACACTGTGCAGGCTCTCTAGGCTTCCGGCTGATCCTGGCCAAGCAGGCTGCCCCACTTCCCTCTCCTTCCTTGCTTTAGGTGTTTTCTATCACTTCTCTGTTGAATTTCAGTGTTCTCTCTTAGACGACCTATTCGAAGTGTGATTATCTGCTCGCTACTTCTGTTCTTCTTTGTGGAGGAGGCTAGTACCAGATACTTCTAGTCAGCCTTCTGGACCCCTCTTCCCTCAATTTGAGATCTCTTCTTCTGTTGTCTGTAACTAAGTTTAATGCTTGTTTGTTCATGTTACGAATTTATATCATCTTCCTCAATTAGGTTGTTAACTGGAATTTTATAATCTTTGTCCACAGGAAGTTTAAAATGTGTGATTTCTTGCATTGTGCTTTGTATGTAGTAGTACACGCTATTTATCCAGCTAATGGATTTGACAGCCATTGCTGTCAAGGAGCAGTCCTTCTTTGTATATGAAGGATGCCTTATCAATATTATTTACATTTGTAACTTTATTTATTTATTTATTCATTCATTCATTCATTCATTCATTTTTGAGACAGAGTCTCGCTGTGTCACCCAGACTGGAGTGTGATGGAGTGTGGAGGCTCACTGCAGCCTCAACCTCCCAGGCTCAAGTGATTCTTCTGCTCCGCTCGGAGAGTAGCTAGGACTACAAGTGCATGCTGCCACGTCCAGCTAATTGTTTTTTTTTTTTTTTTGTATTTTTTTTGTAGAGATGAGGTTTCACCATGTTGCTGAGGCTTGTTGGAGACATACGGGCTCAAGCTATCTGCCCACCTCGGCCCCGCAAAGTGCTAGGATTACAGGTGTAAGACACTGCGCCCAGCCCATTTGTAACTTTATTGTTTTCTCTTACAGGCAAATATTCTGAAAAAGACTCTGCATGGGAATGGCCTGCCTTACTATGACAGAAATGGAGGGAACATCCACATCTTCTATATATCAGAATGGTGATATTTCTGGAAATGCCAATTCTATGAAGCAAATAGATCCAGTCCTTCAGGTGTATCTTTACCATTCCCTTGGGAAATCTGAGGCAGATTATCTGACCTTTCCATCTGGGGAGTATGTTGCAGAAGAAATCTGTATTGCTGCTTCTAAAGCTTGTGGTAAGTATTAAAAAACAGCCTTTTCCTTTTTAATCCATGTATTATTGTTTTAATTATGCTATGCTAATACTAGGTACATGCATAATATATATATATTTTTTAATGCTTGTATGTCTGGCATGTGTGTTTTCACATGCATAGACAATGAAAGTGTTACTGGAGTACAACTTATGGTGAATCTGCTTTGGGCTAGGTGTCAAAACAAACTTGATGGCCATAAATGTTTGCTGAGTATTCTTTATAATTACATATATAATTACATCCTGTCATGGGCTATCTCATGACATAAGTTAATATTAAAGCTAGATCCTGAGAGCAACATGAAAGCAAAGAATTAATGTTTTGAAATATGTATTTGATTTAAAATCTTGATTAAATGGTTGACAAACCATCATTTTCTTCTAGTTAGCTTCTGAAGACCTTTGCCAGTCTTTCCTCATATATATATATATTTCTCACATCTTTGGTGTATCTTGAAATCATTTTTACTCTTGAGACCTGATTGTATTATCTGTGGACCAAAACTATGAACCAGAGAATTCTTTCTGTAGAGCTAATACATTTTACTAGACCACTGAGGTTACTATAGAGCCTATTATCATGGTATCTCATTTTTAAATGTTCTTTTAATAGAAAGACTAGTTGACGCATAAGCTTTGTTTTGAAGAATTGTAATATGATTTTATTTGTAGAGGTAAATTAAATGTCTAATATAATATTTATAAGAATGTATGATGACATCAATTTATTCTGTTTAATTTAAGATCAGTATAGGTCAGAATAGCCATTAACTGTAAGTTGGAGGAAGCTAGGTACATTTCAAGTTCCTTGTAGATATTTTGAAAAATACAATACATTGTTGTTAACTATAGTTACCCTACTCTTCTGTCAAACATTTGAACTTGTTCCTTCTGTCTGTATTTTTGTGCCCATTAACCAACGTCTCTTCATTTCCCCCTTCCCACCTATATAACCTTGCCAGTCCCTGCTACCAATCCACTCTACCTTCATGTGATCAACTTTTTAAGCTCCCACACATGAATGAGAACTTGTGATATTTGTCTTTCAGTTCCTGGGTTATTTCACTTGACATAATGACCTTCAGTTCCATCCATGTTGCTGTGAATGACATGATTACATTCTTTTTTATGGTGCCATTGGGCCCCAGGGGAGTACGCATTCTGTTGTGAGCTGGGCTTCCAAAATAACACCTTGCTGTAGCTGCTTAGGACTCAGGGGGAGTGTGGGACCCAGAGTGAACTTCCTCACTGGAATAGGAAATGCTTTTGTGCTGTCTCTGGGCAGCCCTCTATGTTAATTTTTTGTCCTGCAAGGGTCTAGGGTCTTTCCTGTGACTAAAATTGCAGGGGTTCACAGTAGGAATGTGGACCATTGGGCATCTCTCACCCTTTCCGTATGTGGAGTCTCTTCCAGCTTCTTGCCACTCCCGGCAGAGCAGGCTGTCTTGTTCTGTCTCCTTCCTTGCTTTTCTATTGAATACCAGTGTTCCTCTTGGATAATCTACTCAAAGTGTGATTATATACTCATGGTTTTAGTTTTTAGTGGGGGAAGTGGATATGAGAGACCTCTAGTTAGTGATCTTGACTATATTGTAAAGTCTGTATTTTTTGTTGTGTGTAGTCTCTGAAATCTCTGATCCTTTAGCTTGTAGTAAGATTTTAGCTTGTAAGATTTTTTTAGCTTGTAAGATTTTTCAGCTTGTAAGATTTTTTTTAGCTAGTCAGATTTTAGCTTGTGAGATTTTAGTTTGTAAGATTTTTAGCTTGTAAGACTGATTTTTAGCTTGTAAGATTTTTTTTTTGACAGATTTTATTGAATTCCTAGAGCCAAAAGAAAATAATAGAAAAGAACAACTCTTTCAGTCTTTGCAGATTGGCTCTATGTTGGGACACTCATTCAGTGTTTACCTAGTCCATTTACAACTCTGCCTTAGCCTTCCTTTCCTGCTTGTGCTGACTCTAAAGAACAGCTTGAGGTGAAAGCTTAGGGTCTTTTCTTCTAAGTGCCATTCCTTGGGCATGCATGTGGCTTTTCTACTCTCCAATACATAGTGATGCTTTTCAGTGCCGTCATTTCCCAAAGAAACTCTCCTCTCTTGTGTCTTTTTTGGTTTTCAGTGTGTTTATTGTTTGCCTCAACTTTAGGCCTCTGTCCCAGGTTGTTCATTTGCAATGTTTTCAATGAATGTCTTCTGTGTAGCTGCTTTTCTGCCCCGAGAAAGTCCTGAATTAAGTGGAACATAGGTGTGCTCTTTGCATCATTTCTTCAGTCAGTCCCCAGTCAGGTCAAAAGAGAGAAAAATGGTTTTTTGAGATTAAGGTCAGCTCTGTTCACTCCAGAGCCAGGGACCAGAGTTTCACACTGGGAACACCAATTGCCATCTTCAAGACTTTGCTTAACTAGGGTTAACTAGGGGGAGTAAAGCAGGGGGTTGCTAGGCAGGATGTGGGGGTAGTGGGTGGTTAAGGGAAAGTAAAAATGCTGCACAACTTTCCTGCCATTTTTAGTTGCTGTTTTCTTGATTCAGCATTTATATTGATTGCTGCATATCTTTGCCTATTTTCTATAGTTTATATGAAGTTCATTCTGACGGTTTTTACTCATTTTTCCCCCCTATTGCTGTGGAGAAGGATAGGCCCTTGGAACTACCTATTCCACCATTTTCACTGATGTTACTCTTTTACTTCTATAATCATGGAAGTAAAGTTTAAGATTTTTCTATCTATATTGTTGAGATTACCCTTGGTATCGTCGTCAAACTAAATTTACAAAATGTGTCAATTTCTCTGTTCCTTCTTGGTCTATTCTCTGTGATAGTATACTTAAGATGGAATTGTCTTTCATGTTTGATTGAACTCAAATATAAATCTTGTCTGGGCCTGATGGTGGTTTTTCTTTCTTCTTTGTTATGCTTCTTCCTTCCCTTCTTCTGTCTCTTTCCTGCTCCTTCTTTCTTTTCTTCTTTTGTTTAAGTGGATAGAGTCTGTTCCCTTTTTTTAATGGGTATTTTAAAAAATTATTATTATGCTTTAAGTTATAGGCTACATGTGCTCAACGTGCAGGTTTGTTACCTATGTATACATGAGCCCTGTTGGTGTGCTGCACCTATTAACTTGTCATTTACATTAGGTATATCTCCTAATGCTATCCCTCCCCCTTCCTCCCACCCCACGACAGGCCCCAGTGTGTGATGTTCCCCTTCCTGTGTCCAAGTGTTCTCATTGTTCAGTTCCCACCTATAAGTGAGAACATGTGGTGTTTGGTTTTTTGTCCTTGCGATAGTTTGCTGAGAATGATGGTTTCCAGCTGCATCCATGTCCCTACAAAGGAAACGAACTCATCCTTTTATGTGGCTGCATAGTATTCCATGGTGTATATGTGCCACATTTTCTTAATCCAGTCTATCATTGACGGACATTTGGGTTGGTTCCAAGTCTTTGCTATTGTGAATAGTGCCACAATAAACATATGTGTGCATGTGTCTTTATAGCAGCATGATTTATAATCCTTTGGGTATATACCCAGTAATGGAATGGCTGGGTCAAATGGTATTTCTAGTTCTAGATCCTTGAGGAATCACCACACTGTCTTCCACAATGGTTGAACTAGCTTACAGTCCCACCAACAGTATAAAAGTATTCCTATTTCTCCACATTCTCTCCAGCACCTGTTGTTTCCTGACTTTTTAATGATTGCCATTCTAACTGGTGTGAGATGGTATCTCATTGTGGTTTTGATTTGCATTTCTCTGATGGCCAGTGATGATGATCACTTTTTCATGTGTCTGTTGGCTGCACAAATATCTTCTTTTGAGAAGTGTCTGTTCATATCCTTTGCCCACTTTTTGATGGGGTCGTTTGTTTTTTTCTTATAAATTTGTTTAAGTTCTTTGTAGATTCTGAATATTAGCCCTTTGTCAGATAAGTAGATTGCAAAAATGTTCTCCCATTCTGTAGGTTGCCTTTTCACTCTGATGGGTAGTTTCTTTTGCTGTGCAGAAGCTCTTTAATTAGATCGCATTTGTCAATTTTGGCTTTTGTTGCTGTTGTTTTTGGTGTTTTAGAAATGAAGTCCTTGCCCATGCCTATGTCCTGAATGGTATTACCTAGGTTTTCTTCTAGGGTTTTTATGGTTTTAAGTCTAACATTTAAGTGTGTAATCTGTCTTGAATTAATTTTTGTATAAGGTGTAAGGAAGGGATCCAGTTTCAGCTTTCTACTTATGGCTAGCCAATTTTCCCTGCACCATTTATTAAATAGGGAATCCTTTCCCCATTTCTTGTTTTTGTCAGATTTATCAAAGATCAGATGGTTGTAGATGTGTGGTATTAATTCTGAGGGCTCTGTTCTGTTCCATTGGTCTATATCTCTGTTTGGTACCAGTACCATGCTGTTTTGGTTACTGTAGCCTTTAGCATAATTTGAAGTCAGGTAGCGTGATGCCTCCAGCTTTGTTCTTTGGCTTAGGATTGTCATGGCAATGCGAGCTCTTTTTTGGTTCCAAATGAACTTTAAAGTAGTTTTTTCCAGTACTGTGAAGATAAGTCATTGGTTGCTTGATGGGAATGGCACTGAATCTATAAATTACCTTGGGCATTATGGCTATTTTCACGATATTGATTCTTTCTATCCATCAGCATGGAGTGTTCTTCCATTATTTTGTGTCTTCTTTTATTCCGTTGAGCAGTGGTTTGTAGTTCTCCTTGAAGAGGTCCTTCACATCCCTTGTAAGGTGGATTCCTAGGTATTTATTATCTTCAAAACAATTGTGAGTGGGAGTTCACTCATGATTCGGCTGTCTGTTATTGGTATATAAGAATGCTTGTGATTTTTGCACATTGATTTTGTATCCTGAGACTTTGCTGAAGTTGCTTACCAGCTTAAGGAGATTTTGGGCTGAGATGATGGGGTTTTCTAAATATACAATCATGTTATCTACAAACAGGGACAATTTGACTTCGTCTTTTCCTAATTGAACACCCTTTATTTCTTTCTCCTGCATGATTGCCCTGCCCAGAACTTCCAACACTATGTTGAATAGCAGTGGTGAGAGAGGGCATCCCTCTCTTGTGTCAGTTTTCAAAGGGAATGCTTCCAGTTTTTGTCCATTCAGTATGATATTAGCTGTGGGTTTGTCATAAATAACTCTTATTATTTTGAGATACATCCCATCAATACCTAATTGATTGAGCGTTTTTAGCATGAAGGGCTGTTGAATTTTGTCAAAGGCCTTTTCTGCATCTATTGAGATAATCATGTGGTTCTTGTCTTTGGTTCTGTTTATATGCTATATTACATTTATTGATTTGCGAATGTTGAACCAGCCTTGCATCCCAGGGATGAAGCCCACTTGATCATGGTGGATAAACTTTTTGATGTGCTGCTGGATTCGTTTTGCCAGTATTTTATTGAGGATTTTTGCATCGATGTTCATCAGGGATATTGGGCTAAAATTCTCTTTTTTTTTTTGTATCTCTGCCAGGCTTTGGTATCAGGATGATGTTGGCCTCGTAAAATGAGTTAGGGAGGAATCCCTCTTTTTCTATTGATCGGAATAGTTTCCAAAGGAATGGTACCATCTCCTCCTTGTACCTCTGGTAGAATTGGGCTGTGAATCCCTCTGGTCCTGAACTTTTTCTGATTGGTAGGCTTTTAATTACTGCATCAATTTCAGAAGTTGTTACTGGTCTATTCAGGGATTTGACTTCTTCCTGGTTTAGTCTTGGGAGGGTGTTTGTGTTCAGGAATTTATCTATTTCCTCTAGATTTTCTAGTTTATTTGCGTAGAGGTGTTTATAGTATTCTGTGATGGTAGTTTGCTTTTCTGTGGAATCGGTGGTGATATCCCCTTTATCATTTTTTATTGCGTCTATTTGACTCGTCTCTCTTTTCTTTTTTATTAGTCTTGCTAGCAGCCTATCATATTTGTTGATCTTTTCAGAAAACCAGCTCCTGGATTCATTAATTTTTTGAAGGGTTTTTTGTGTCTCTGTCTCTTTCAGTTCTGCTCGGATCTTATTTCTTGCCTTCTGCTAGCTTTTGAATGTGTTTGCTCTTGCTTCTCTAGTTCTTTTAATTGTGATGTAGTGTTTCTATTTTAGATCTTTCCTGCTTTCTCTTGTGGGCACTTAGTGCTACACATTTCCCTCTATACACTGCTTTAAATGTGTCCCAGAGATTCTGGTATGTTGTGTGTTTGTCTCATTGGTTTCAAAGAACATCTTTATTTCTGCCTTCATTTCGTTATGTACCCAGTAGTCATTCAGGAGCAGGTTGTTCAGTTTCCTTGTAGTTGGGTGATTTTCATTGAGTTTCTTAATCCTGAGTTCTAGTTTGATGCACTGTGGTCTGAGAGACAGTTTGTTATAATTTCTGTTCTTTTACATTTGCTGAGGAGTGCTTTACTTCCAACTATGTGATCAATTTTGGAATAAGTGTGATGTGGTGCTGAGACTGAGTCTTGCTCTGTTTCCCAGGCTGGAGTGCAGTGGCATGATCATGGCTCACTGCAACCTCCGCCTTCAGGGTTCAAGTGATTCATCTACCTCAGCCTCCTGACTAGCTGGACTACAGGCACCCGCCACCACACCCAGCTAATTTTTGTATTTTTGGTAGAGACAGTGTTTTGCCATGTTGGCCAAGCTGGTCGCAAACCCCTGACTTCAGGTGATCTACCTGCCTCGGCCTCTCAAAGTGCGTGAGCCACTGCACCCAACCAGAATCTGTTTCTTTAATGGTTATAGTTCTATTGAAGTTTTAAATTTATTAATCTTTTTAAAGTTATATTTTTACAAAAATTGTCCATCTGTCTGTATTTTCAAGTTTATTGGCATAATGTTGTTCTAGCACTCTTTGTCTTCATAACTTATAATTATGTTTTTTTAAAGTTCTTAGTGTTTATCTGTGCCTGTTTTTTTCTTACTATCCTTGACAAAGATCTATTTTGCAAATAATCATCTTTTATTTTGTCACTTCTCCCTATTGGATTTTCATCATGTCCATCTGTAACCTTTCTTTGGGATTATTCTATTGTCTTCTACTATATTGAGTAGATACTTAGATCATTTGCTCTTATTTTCTAAAAGCTACAATGTTTCCTCTTGAGTTTCACTTTAGTTGTATTCCATGATTTTTAATACATGATATTGGTAATCATTATTCATTATAAATGCTTCTTAATGTATTTTCCTTTGACTTCTGAGTTATTTGGAAGTTATTTGTAAATAAAAGAATGAATACAAGTATACTGTTTAAAAGTTGCCACTAAATAATGTTATTATAAATAACTTGTTGAAATATTACCCATCTGTAAGTAGACGGTCGTGTTAATAATTTAAATTCAGAATTTAAGTCTTTGTTGTCAGTTTGTTATTTGTGTCATTTCTGTCTACAGTGGAAAATAGTGAAAACGTAGCTAGGATAAAATACTTCTGTGTTCTGTGAGCATTATGTTTTGAATATATAGGATTAAAATTTTTTACATATTCATTTTTGATTTAATTGAAGTATGGTCAGAGAACTTGGTATGTATGGTTATTCTGTGGAACTTCTAAAGACTTGTTTTGAGTTCACATGATTGTTGTGTTTGTGCTTGTGTCTGTACATGTATGCATATGTGTGAATGTTCTATATATGCTTGAAAATAGCTTGTATTATTTACTTGTGTGGTATAGGTATTCTCTTGGTTTTTTAGTTCAGTGGCTTTCAACCATTTGTGAATGTACCTTCTAAAAATATCTTTTAAGAAATTATGTATGCACTCACATTTTAAGTTGACATTAAAAATCTTTCATTGTAAATTAAAATAGCGCAAAGGATATAATTATTAGTGTATTGTGTAAAACTTGACACATTGTTCTTTTAAGAGTATTCATGACTTCTAAATATTTTTGTAATTTGATACCTATTAATTAAAACAACTCCCTCCCCACAACCACATACAAGCATGGATTTTTATTATACCTCCAGTTCAGGGAAACTTGAAAATTTGAACCAACCTTTCTGCAGAGGACAACTGAAAAAACAGATGAAATTAAAAAAAAAATATCTGCTTCAAAGAGTCTCAGCAGTTATATTTTAAAATATTGACATACCTCAGAGACATTGTGGGTTTGGTTCCAGACTATCGCAGTAAAGCAAATATTGCAATAAAGCAAATCACATGAAGTTTTAGGTTTCCCAGTGCAAATAAAAGTTATGTTTAAATTATTCTGTAGTCTGTTAAGTATGCAATAACATTATGTCCAAAAAAGTACATACCTTAATTGAAAAATACTTTATTGTCATAAAGCACTCACAATCATCCGAGCCTTCAGTGAGTCGTAATCTTTTTGTTGGTGGAGAGTCTTGCCTTGATGTTGATGGCTACTGACTGACCAGGATGGTGACTGCTAGAGGTTGGGTGGCTATGGCAATTTCTTAAAATGAGACAATGAAGGTTGCTGCATCAATGGACTCTTCCTTTCATGAAAGATGTCTCTGTAGTATGCAATGCTATTTGATAGCATTTTACCTGCAATAGAACTTCTTTGAAAATGGGAAGTTGATTCACTCAAACCCTGCCACTGCTTTGACTAAGCTGATATAATATTATAAATCCTTTGTTGTCATTTCAACAATATTCACAGCATCTTCACCAGGAATAGATTCCATCTCAAGAAACCACTTTATTTGCTCATCCTTAAAAAGCAATTCCTTATCTGTCCAAGTTTTATCACGAGATTACAGCAATTCAGTCACGTCTTCAAGCTCCACTTCTAATTTTAGTTCTCTTGCTACTTCTACCACATCTGCAGTGACTTCCTCCACTGAAGATTAAATCCGTCAGAGATCCACGAGAGTCAGAATCAGCTTCTTTCAAACTCCTGTTAATGCTGACATTTTGACCTCTTCTCATGAACTACAAATGTTTTTCATGACATCTAGAATGGTGAATTCGTTCCATAAGTTTTTTTATTTACTTTGCTTAGATCCGTGAGAGGAAACACTGTGACAGCCATAACCTTACAAAATGTGTTTCCCAAATACTAAGATTTGAAAGTCAAATTGCTCCTTGATTCATGGGCTGCAGAATGGATGTTATGTTAGCAGGCATGAAAACAACATGAAATTCAATGTACATCTTCATCAGAGCTCTTGGGTGACCAGGTGTATTGTCAAGGAGTAATAGTACTTTGACAGGAATCTTTTTTTCTGAGCTTTAGGTCTCAACGGTGGCTTAAAATATTCAGTAAACCATGCTGTATACAGATGTGCTGTCTTCTAGATTTTGTCATTCCATTTATAGAGCACAGGCAGGGTAATTGAGCATAGTTCTTAAGGCCCATAGATTTTCAGAATGGTCAATAAGCATTGGCTTCAACTAAAAGTCACTTGCTGCATTAGCTCCTCAGCAGAGAGTCATTCAGTTCTTTGAAACTTTGAAGGCAAGCATTGACTTCTCTCTAACTATGAAACTACTCCTAGATGGCATCTTCTTCCAACAGAAGGCTGTTTTGTCTGCACTGAAAATCTATTGTTTATCAGTGATCGTTCTTAGATCTTTGGATAACTTGCTGCATCCTCTCCATCAACACTTGCTGCTTTACCTCTCACTTTTATGTTAGGGACATGGTTTCTTTTTCTTTTTTTTTTTAAATTATACTTTAAGTTCTAGGGTACATGTGCACAACGTGCAGGTTTGTTACCTATGTATACATGTGCCATGTTGGTGTGCTGCACCCATTAACTCGTCATTTACATTAGGTATATCTCCTAATTCTATCCCTCCCTCCTACCCCCTCCCCACAATAGGACCCGGTGTGTGATGTTCCCCTTCCTGTGTCCAAGTGATCTCATTGTTCAGTTCCCACCTAGGAGTGAGAACATGTGGTGTTTGGTTTTCTGTCCCTGCAATAGTTTGCTGAGAATGATGGTTTCCAGCTGCATCCATGTCCCTACAAAGGACACGAACTCATCCTTTTTTATGGCTGCATAGTATTCCATGGTGTATATGTGCCACATTTTCTTAATACAGTCTGTCACGGATGGACATTTCGGTTGATTCCAAGTCTTTGCTATTGTGAATAGGGTCGCAATAAGCATACGTGTGCATGTGTCTTTGTAGCAGCATGACTTATAATCCTTTGGGTATATACCCAGTAATGGGATGGCCAGGTCAAATGGTATTTCTAGTTCTAGATCCTTGAGGAATTACCACACTGCTTTCCACAATGGTTGAACTAGTTTACAGTCCCACCAATAGTGTAAAAGTGTTCCTGTTTCTCCACATCCTCTCCAGCACCTGTTGTTTCCAGATTTTTTTAATGATTGCCATTCTAACTGGTGTGAGATGGTATCTCATTGTGGTTTTGATTTGTATTTCTCTGATGGCGAGTGATGATGAGCATTTTTTCATGTGTCTGTTGGCTGTATGAATGTCTTCTTTTGAGAAGTGTCTGTTCATATCCTTTGCCCACTTTTTGATGGGGTTGTTTGTTTTTTTCTTGTACATTTGTTTGAGTTCTTTGTAGATTCTGGATATTAGCCCTTTGTCAGATAAGTAGATTGCAAAAATGTTCTCCCATTCTGTAGGTTGCCTGTTCACTCTGATGGTAGTTTCTTTTGCTGTGCAGAAGCTCTTTAGTTTAATTAGATCCCATTTGTCAATTTTGGCTTTTGTTGCCGTTGCTTTTGGTGTTTCAGACATGAAGTGCTTGCCCATGCCTATGTCCTGAATGGTATTACCTAGGTTTTCTTCTAGGGTTTTTATGGTTTTAGGTCTAACATTTAAGTCTCTAATCCATCTTGTTTAATTTTCGTATAAGGAGTAAGGAAAGGATCCATTTCAGCTTTCTACTTCTGGCTAGCCAATTCTCCCTGCACCATTTATTAAATAGGGAATCCTTCCCCTATTTCTTGTTTTTGTCAGGTTTGTCAAAGATCAGGTGGCTGTAGATGTGTGGTATTATTTTTGAGGGTTCTGTTGTGTTCCATTGGTCTATGTCTCTGTTTTGGTACCAGTACCCTGCTGTTTTGGTTACTGTAGCCTTGTTAGTATAGTTTGAAGTCAGGTAGTGTGATGCCTCCAGCTTTGTTCTTTTGGCTTAGGATTGTCTTGGCAATGTGGGGTCTTTTTGGTTCCATATGAACTTTAAAGCAGTTTTTTCCAATTCTGTGAAAAAAGTCATTGGTAGCTTAATGGGGATGGTATTGAATCTATAAATTACCTTGGGCAGTATGGCCATTTTCACAATATTGATTCTTCCTATCCATGAGCATGGTATGTTCTTCCATTTGTTTGTGTCCTATTTTATTTCACTGAGCAGTGGTTTGTAGTTCTCCTTGAAGAGGTCCTTTACATCCCTTGTAAGGTGGATTCCTAGATATTTTATTCTATTTGAAGCTATTGTGAATGGGAGTTTACTCATGATTTGGCTCTCTGTTTATCTGTTACTGGTATATAAGAATGCTTGTGATTTTTGTACACTGATTTTGTATCCTGAGACTTTGCTGAAGTTTCTTATCAGCTTAAGGAGATTTTGGGCTGAGACAATGGGGTTTTCTAAATATACAGTCATGTCATCTGCAAACAGGGACAATTCGACTTCTTCTTTTCCTAACTGAATACCCTTTATTTCTCTTGCCTGATTGCACTAGCCAGAACTTCCAACACTATGTTGAATGGGAATGGTGAGAGAGGGCATCTATGTCTTGTGCCAGTTTTCAAAGGGAATGCTTCCAGTTTTTGCCCATTCAGTATGATATTGGCTGTGGGTCTGTCATAAATAGCTCTTATTATTTTGAGATACGTTCCATCAATACCGAATTTATTGAGAGTTTTTAGCATGAAGGGCTTTTCTTCATCTATTGAGATAATCATGTGGTTCTTGTCTTTGGTTCTGTTTATGTGTTGGATTACGTTTATTGATTTGCATATGTTGAACCAGCCTTGCATCCCAGGGATGAAGCCCACTTGATCATGGTGGATAAACTTTTTGATGTGCTGCTGGATTCGGTTTGCCAGTATTTTATTGAGGATTTTTGCATTGATGTTCATCAGGGATATTGGTCTAAAATTCTCTTTTTTTGTTGTATCTCTGCCAGGCTTTGGTATCAGGATGATGTTGGCCTCGTAAAATTAGTTAGGGAGGATTCCCTCTTTTTCTATTGATTTGAATAGTTTCAGAAGGAATGGTAGCAACTCCTCCTTGTACCTCTGGTAGAATTCAGCTGTGTATCTGTCTGGTCCTGGAGTTTTTTTTTGGTTGGTAGGCTATTAATTATTGCCTCAATTTCAGAGCCTGCTATTGGTCTATTCAGGGATTCAACTTCTTCCTGGTTTAGTCTTGGGAGAGTGTAAGTGTGCAGGAAATTATCCATTTCTTCTAGGTTTTCTAGTTTATTTGCATAGAGGTGTTTATAGTATTCTCTGATGGTAGTTTGTATTTCTGTGGGGTTGTTGGTGATATCCCCTTTTATCATTTTTTATTGTGTCTATTTGATTCTTCTCTTTTCTTCTTTATTAGTCTTGCTAATGGTCTATCAATTTTGCTGATCTTTTCAAAAAACCAGCTGCTGGATTCATTGATTTTTTGGAGGGTTTTTTGTGTCTCTGTCTCCTTCAATTCTGCTCTGATCTTAGTTATTTCTTGCCTTCTGCTAGCCTTTGAATGTGTTTGCTCTTTCTTCTCTAGTTTTTTTAATTGTGATGCTAGGGTGTCAATTTTAGATCTTTCCTGCTTTCTCTCGTGGGCATTTAGTGCTATAAATTTCCCTCTACACACTGCTTTAAATGTGTCCCAGAGATTCTGGTATGTTGTATCTTTGTTCTCATTGGTTTCAAAGAACATCTTTATTTCTGCCTTCATTTCATTATGTACCCAGTAGTCATTCAGGAGCAGGTTGTTCAGTTTCCATGTAGTTGAGCGGTTTTGATTGAGTTTCTTAGTCCTGAGTTCTAGTTTGATTGCACTATGGTCTGAGAGACATTTTGTCAAAATTTGTGTTTATTTACATTTGCTGAGGAGTGCTTCACTTCCAACTATGTGGTCAATTTTGGAATAAGTGTGATGTGGTACTGAGAAGAATATATATTCTGTTGATTTGGGGTGGAGAGTTCTGTAGATGTCTATTAGGTCTGCTTGGTGGAGAGTTGAGTTCAATTCCTGGATATCCTTGTTAACTTTCTGTCTCGTTGATCGTCTAATGTTGACAGTGGGGTGTTAAAGTCTCCTATTATTATTGTATGGGAGTCTAAGTCTCTTTGTAAGTCTCTAAGGACTTGCTTTATGAATCTGGGTGCTCCTGTATTGGGTGCATATATATTTAGGATAGTTAGCTCTTCCTGATGAATTGATCCCTTTACCATTATCTGATGGCCTTCTTTGTCTGTTTTGATCTTTGATGGTTTAAAGTCTGTTTTATTAGACACTACTATTGCAACCCTTGCTTTTTTTGTTTTCCATTTGCTTGGTAGATCTTCCTCCATCCTTTTATTTTGAGCCTATGTGTGTCTCTGCATGTGAGATGGGTCTCCTGAATACAGCAAACTGATGGGTCTTGACTTTATCCATTTTGCCAGTCTGTTTTTTAACTGGACCATTTAGTCCATTTACATTTAAGGTTAATATTGTTATGTGTGAACTTGATCCTGTCATTATGATATTAGCTGGTTATTTTGCTTGTTAGTTGATGCAGTTTCTTCCTAGCATCGATGGACTTTACACTTTGGCAGGTACCAATGACTGGTACCTGTTGTTCCTTTCCATGTTTATTGCTTCCTTCAGGACCTCTTGTAGGGCAGGCCTCTCTAAGCGTTTGCTTGTCTTATTTCTCCTTCACTTATGAAACTTAGTTTGGCTGGATATGAAATTCTGGGTTGAAAATTCTTTTCTTTAAGAATGTTGAATATCGGCCCCCACTCTTTTCTGGCTTGTAGAGTTTCTGCCGAGAGATGTGCTGTTAGTCTAATGAGCTTCCCTTTGTGGGTATTTCGACCTTTCTCTCTGGCTGCCCTTAAGATTTTTTTCCTTCATTTCAACTTTGGTGAATCTGACAATTATGTGTCTTGGAGTTGCTCTTCTTGAGGAGTATCTTTTTGGCGTTCTCTGTATTTCCTGAATTTGAATGTTAGCCTGCCTTACTAGGTTGGGGACGTTCTCATGGACGATATCCTGCAGAGTGTTTTCCAACTTGTTTCCATTTTCCCTGTCACTTTCAGGCACACCAATCAGATGTAGATTTGGTCTTTTCACATAATCCCATATTTCTTGGAGGCTTTGTTCATTTCTTTTTACTCTTTTTTCTCTTGACTTCTTGCTTCATTTCATTCATTTGATCTTCAATCGCTGATACTCTTTCTTCTAGTTGATCGAGTCGGTTACTGAAGCTTGTGCATTTGTCACATAGTTCTCATGTTATGATTTTCATCTCTGTCAGCTCTTTTAAGGACTTTTCTACATTGGTTATTTTAGTTAGCCATTCGTGAAATCTTTTTTCAAGGTTTTTAGTTTCTTTGCGCTGGTTATGTAGTTCCTCCTTTAGCTCTGAGAAGTTTGATCGACTGAAGCCTTCTTCTCTCAACTCGTCAAAGTCATTCTTCGTGCAGCTTTGTTCCGTTGCTGGCAATGAGCTGCGTTCCTTTGGAGGGGGAGATGTGCTCTGATTTTTTGAATTTCCAGCTTTTCTGCACTGCTTTTTCCCCATCTTTATGGTTTTCTCTGCCTTTGGTCTTTGATGATGGTGATGTACTGATGGGGTTTTGGTATGGGTGTCCTTTCTGTTTGTTAGTTTTCCTTCTAACAGTCAGGACTCTCAGCTGCAGGTCTGCTGGAGTTTGCTTGAGGTCCACTCCCGACCCTGTGTGCCTGGGTTTCAGCAGCGGAGGCTGCAGAAGATAGAATATTGCTGAACAACGAGTGTTGCTGTCTGATTATTGCTCTGGAAGTTTCGTCTCAGGGGTGTACCCAGCCGTGTGATGTGTGAGGTGTCGGTCTGCACCTAGTGGGGGATGTCACCCAGTTAGGCTACTCAGGGGTCAGGGACCCACTTGAGCAGGCAGTCTGTCCATTCTCAGATCTCAACCTCTGTGCTGGGAGAACCACTGCTCTCTTCAAAGCTGTCAGACAAGGACATTTACCTCTGCCGAGGTTTCTGCTGCTTTTTGTTTAGCTATGCCCTGTCCCCAGAGGTGGAGTCTACAGAGGCAGGCAGGCCTCCTTGAGCTGTGGTGGGCTCCACCGAATTCGAGCTTCCCGGTGGCTTTGTTTACCTACTTAAGCCTCAGCAATGGCGGGCGCCCCTCCCCCAGCTTCGCTGCCACCTTGCAGTTAGATCTCAGACTGCTGTGGTAGCAATGAGGGAGGCTCCGTGGGCTTGGGACCCTCCGGGCCAGGTGTGGGATATAATCTCCTAGTATGCCGTTTGCTAAGACCCTTGGTAAAGCGCAGTATTAGGTGAGCGTTACCCGATTTTCCCGGTGTTGTGTGTCTCAATTTCCTTTGGCTAGGAAAAGGAATTTCCTTCCCTCTTGCGCTTCCCAGGTGAGGCGATGCCTCGCCCTGCTTCAGCTCTTGCTGGTTGGGCTGCACTCCAACCAGCGGATCAGCACCAACTGTCCGACCCGCCCCAGTGAGATAAACCTGGTACTTCAGTTGAAAATGCAGAAATCACCCATATTCTGTGTCGCTCATGCTGGGAGCTGGAGGCTGGAGCTGTTTCTATTTGGCCATCTTGGGTGCGCCCCCTCGGTTTCTTTTCTTAAACTTCATGAACCAACCTCTGCTACCTTCCTACTTTTCTTCTTCAGTTTCCTCACCCCTCTCAGCCTTCACAGATTTGAAGACAATTAGGGCCTTGCTCTGGTTTAGGGTTTGACTTCAGGGAATATTGTGGCTGGTTTGATCTTCTATCTAGACCACTCAAACTTTTGTCACATCATCAATAAGGCTGTTTTGCTCTCATCATTTATGTATTTACTGCAGTAGCACTTTTAATTTCATTCAGAAACCTTTTCTTTGCATTCAGAACTTAATTGACTGGTGCAGGAGGCCTGGCTTTTAGTCTATCTTGGCATTTGATATACCTTCCTCACTTAGTTTAATCATTTGTAGCTTTTGATTTAGAGTGAGAGATATGAAACTCTTCAATATATGAAACTCCTCCTTTCACTTGAATGCCTAGAGGCCATTGTAGGATTATTAATTGGCCTATTTTCCATACAGTTGTATCTCAGGGAATAGAGAGGCCTAAGGAGAGGGAGAGAGACAGGAATGGCTATTGCTGGAGCAGTCAGAACACACACAGCATTTATTGCTTATGTTTGTCATCTTATATGGGCACGGTTCATGGCGGCCCCAAACGATTACAATTGTAATGTCGAAGATCACTGATCACAGATCATCATAACTGATATAATAATAATGAAAAAGTTTGAAATATTGCAAGAATTAGCAAAATGTGTCATAGAGACACAAAGTGAGCACACGCTGTTGGAAAAATGGTGCTGACAGACTTACCAGATTCACAGTTGCTGTAAATCCTTATTTTGTAAAGGAAAAAACCCCACAATATCTGCAAAGTACAATAATGCAGAGTGCACTAAAACGAAGTATGTTTGTATAAAAAAAGATTGTGATTAATAATTCAGTTGTAGGGAGTGGAATATCAAAAGATTTCGACTGCTACTGCATTTCATTCTGATTTTAAGAGTTGTTACTTTAGCCTCATTACAAATTATAGGTGCTATGTAAATGTTCTGTTGTGTATCTTTAATAATTCCTTTCTCTGCTTCTTTTCTAGGTATCACACCTGTGTATCATAATATGTTTGCTTTAATGAGTGAAACAGAAAGGATCTGGTATCCACCCAACCACGTCTTCCATATAGATGAGTCAACCAGGCATAATGTACTCTACAGAATAAGGTACTTTCTTCAGTAAAGTAACTTACTTAGTGCTGAAAGGCAAAATGGGAGAAATTATCAAATATTTTTAAATTGCAAGGTAGTTAATACCAGAGACCTGAACGAATTAGTTAGCACTCATTTTAAGATTTCACTTAAGATTCTGTTTCTCCATCAGAGAAACTGTTCATACATGTTGTTTAAGTAGAATAGTCTGAGAATAAAGCTGTTTTGGTGGGATGCCACTTAACTCCTTATGATTATAATTAAATAAGTAAAACAAAAATCAGAATGGGCTTTATTAACAAAATCCTAAATGTTTGGGATATTGCTGGTTTGTGCAATGTTTTGTGCAATAAAATTCAATTTCACATCTTATCTTTATAAAGAACTTTTTAAAAAGTTGTTGTGAAGAAAAGAGACTTTTCCCAGTGTGTATTTGCAGCTTCAAATTGTAAGTTAATTTATATAATTTATGGTAATGTGTCATGCCTATTTAGAGAAATCTAATAGTATTTTTTTACTCGAAAGGATGAAACAAAGATATGTTTGATTTGTGTCTCATAAATACCTGTGATTTTTCTAAGCATTTATATATATATACACACACACACACACACACACACACACACATAAAATTCATCATAACTTAAGGAGGTATTAAGATTTCCACATTAAAGATAAAGAATTTAGAGCACTGAGAAACAATATTACTCAAATTTATTCATGGTCACACAGCTAGGAATTGGGAGTCAGGTTCAAATCCAAGCCTAGTTTGCTTCATAAGCTTGCCTCTTAACCACCTCATGTGTACTTCATTAAAGAGATAATGTATATATAGTATTTATTATTGTGCCTATCACTTCGTGCTCTCTCAGTAAATTTTAGTATTGTTTTGCTTCTTTCCCTTCCTCTATTCTATATACAAATATGCAATTGGATGTGTTTGCATTTACTGATATCTAATGTATAATTTGCACTGAGTTCAAAAAATTATTTTTGAAATAATTATTGAAAAGACGGTGAAAAAATCAATAAATGTTCAAATAAATAATAGATGTACAAAAATCAATAACATTATTATATGCAAGCAACCACTTAGATAAAGAAAATCCTATTCAATATAGTTACAAAAACCCTTAACTAACCAGGAATGGTTTTAATAAGAGAAAACACAAGACGGTATAGGAAAATTAGAAACTTATTTGAAGAATATGAAGAATTAGGACATAATACTGGAATGGGCAGATGGAATATGACAAAGATCAATTTCTCTTACACTATGTGCTTAGCTCTAAGCCAATTAAAATCCTAAAAAAGGCATTTTAGGGAATTGGACACATTACTATGTTAATTTAGAATTATTAAATAAGATAGCCATGAGAAAGAAGACTTATCTGGGAATTGTAAAATATTTTGTCCCAGGAGATATTTTCACATTATATGAAACTGCAAAATGGTATCTATTATTTTATTTTTTTTATTTTTTATTTTTTTGAGACGGAGTCTCGCTCTGCCGCCCAGGCTGGAGTGCAATGGCCGGATCTCAGCTCACTGCAAGCTCCGCCTCCCGGGTTCACGCCATTCTCCTGCCTCAGCCTCCCGAGTAGTTGGGACTACAGGCGCCCGCCACCGCGCCCGGCTAGTTTTTTGTATTTTTTAGTAGAGACGGGGTTTCACCGTGTTAGCCAGGATGGTCTCGATCTCCTGACCTCGTGATCCGCCCGTCTCGGCCTCCCAAAGTGCTGGGATTACAGGCTTGAGCCACCACGCCCGGCCTGGTATCTATTATTAAAGCCACATAATTAAATTCAGAATCATAACCTAAATAATGAGAATGTTGGGGCCAGTATATCTTGAAAGTACTCCTTCATACATATAGAAACATAATATATGAAGAAATCTTTTCACGTTAATGTGGAAGGGAGAGATTAGTCAATAAATGGGGATGGGATAGTTGATTAGCTGTTTGAAAAATTTTAGCTTCTTTCTTTATAATGTATATCAGATAAATTATAGATTGATTAAAGATCAGATTGATATGTAAATAGAAATGTAAAGAAAATCAAACTATAAAAGTCTGAATTGGAACTGAATTCAGGTCCTTGGGAAAATACCATTTAAGCTGCAAAACAACAGAAGAAATCTTATGGGAATGATTGCAATTGTCGACTATAAAAATTTTCAGATGTCTGAAGGTTTCCTCTTAAAATGAAAAGGCAAACTGTAAAGATTGTTTCAACAAATCAGATAAAAGGTTAGTATTCTTATAAGTATAAAATTAAAAACACAGTATCCATTAAACAATTACTTAATGTACATGAAGAAATAGTGTCACTAGTTATGAGAATAATGCACATAGTTACAACTATTTGTTGGTCTCATAACTAGTGATGCTGAGAATTTTTTGAAAACGCCATTAATGATTTGTTCTTCTTTTGTTAAATATTTCTTCATGTATGTTAAGTAATTGTTTAATGGATAGTGTTTTTAATGCCAACAAATTAGAGGATCAAGATGAAATGGACAAATTCCTAGAAAGACACAAGTTATGGGAACTGCTAAAAGAAAGAACAGAAAGTTTGAATAGGTCTATGACAAGTAAAGATATCAAATTAGTAATTTTTATAAAAGCCCAGGCCCAAGTGGCTTCACTTGTGAATTCTGTCACACATTAAAAGAATTATTACCAGTTATTCACAAAAAATAGCAAAGGAAGGAGGATTTCCCAACTATTTCTGAGTTCAGTATTACCCTGATAACAAATTCAGACGAAGATGTCTAGAAGAAAAGAAAACTACAGACCAATGTTGTAGGTAGAAAATCAACAAAATACTTGCAAATTGAATCCAGCAATACAGCTTGAATATGTCTTATCTGAAATGCTTGCGACCAGAAATGTTTTGGATTTTGGATTTTTTTTCAGATTTTCAGAATATTTGCAGAGTATACACTGGTTGAACATACCTAATTTAAAAATCTAAAGTCTGAAATGCTCTAATGAATATTTCTTTTGCACATCAGGTTAGTGCTCTAAAGGTTTTGGATTTTGGAGCATTTCAGGTTTCAGATTTTCAGATTAGGAATGCTCAGTGTGTTTACAAAAATATTAAATACCATGACCAGGTGGGATTTATCCCAGGAAATACAAGGTTAGTGCAACTTCCAAAAATCAATCAGTGTAATATACCACATTAATAGAATAAATGACCAGAACCACATGATCATCCCAATAGACACAGAAAAAGTATTTGATAAAATCCAGCATCCCATCATTATAAAAAATCTCAACACAATAGGAATGGCAAGGAACTTCCTCAATTTGTTCAAGGGCATCTATAAAAAAATCCAAAAGTAATGTCGTACTTAATGGTGAAAGACTGAATGCCTTCTCTCTATGATCAGGAATGAGATGAGGATAGCTACTCTTACCACTTTGATTTAACACTATACTGTAGATTCAGGGTAGGGAAATAAGAAAAAGAAATAAAAGGCATTTATATTGGAAAATAAGAAGTAAAACTGTAGTCATCCCGCTGTATCCATGCGTTTTACATCCATGGATTAAACCAACTGCAGATTGAAAATATATGGAAAAAAAGTTGTGCTTGTACTGAACATGTACAGACTTTTTCTTGTCATTATTCCTTAAAGAATACAGTATAACAATTATTTACATAACATTTACATTGTATTAGATATTATAAGTAGTCTAGAGATTTTAAAGTATACTGAAGTATGTGCACAGGTTGTATGCAAATAGTATATCAGGAACATGAGTATTTGCAGATTTTGGTATGTGTGGGAAGTTCTGGAACTAGTACTGCATAGATACCAAAGGATGATTGTGTAGTCACAGATTACATGACCTTGCATATTAAAAATCCCAAGGAATTAATAAAAAACTATTAGAACTAATAAATGAGCTCAGGTCAGTTGCAGAATAGAAGATCAATATATAAAAATCAGTTGTATTTCTATACACAGACGAACAATCCAAAAATGAAATTTAAAAAATTTCATTAACAATAGCATAACAAATTTTTAGGAATAAACTTAACAAAAAGTGTAAAATGTATACACTGAGAAATATAAAACATTATTGAATGAAATTAAGGAAACACCTAAATAAATGGAAAGATATCTTATAGAGGACTTCATATTTTTAATATGGCAATACTCCTTAATTGATCTGTATGTTCAGTGCAATTCCTACTGAAATCCTAGCTTTCTTTATTGCAGAAATTGACAAGTTAATCATAAATTTATATAAAAGCAAAGGGACTTAGCATAGCTAAAACAGTCTTGAAAAAGAACAAAGTTTGAAGACTTTACTTCCTAATTTCAAAATTTATTACAAAACTACAGTAATCAAGACAATGTAGTACTAACTTAAGGATGAATATACAGATTAATGGAAAGGAATTGACAGTCTCAATATAATTTCTCACATTGATGGTAACTGATTTTTGATCAGGGTGCCAAGACAATTCATGGGCAAAGAATAGTCTTTTTAAATAATAGTGCTGGGACAACTGGATATCCACATGTAAAATAATGAAGTAAGACATCTACTTCACACTATATACAAAAAAAAAAAAAAAAAAGCTTAAAGTGGATCATAGGCCTATATATAAGAGCTAAACTTATTAAAACTCCAAGAAGAAACACAAGTCTTTGTGTACTTAGATTAGGCAGTGGTTTCTTAGATATGACACCAAAAGCTCAAGTGACAAGAAAAATAGTTGTTAGACTTTATCAAAGTTAAAAACATTTGTGCGTCAAAGAACACTATCAAAAATGTGAAAAGACAACCCACAAAATGGAAGAAAATGTTTGGGAATCATACATTCTGATAACTGTCTTATCTCCAGAATATAAAAGAATTCTTACAGCTCAACAATACAACTTAATCTAAAAAGTAGGCAAGGGACTTGAATAGACATTTTTCCAAATAAGACATACAAATGGCCAATAAGCATGTAAAAAGATGCCCAACAGGCGGGCCCCAGAGCGGGCTCAGGGGAGTGTGGCATGCCAGGCGCCTCCCGCCGGGAACATACGGAGGCTGGCCCAGGCGGCACAGGAGCTGGAGCAGGGCCCCAGTGGGCGTCCGAGCCCAAGCGGAAGTGGGAGAAGGGCTGGAGCGGGAATCCGCGCCGCGCTGCTGAAGCCTGGCCGGCCGCCCAGACACTGCCTGCGGCCCGGCCATGGCAGAGCCAAGGAAAGGATCTCTATACAAACAAATACGTGGCTGTCAAATTGGAGCTGATGAAGTCCCGGGCCCCACAGCTGCACCTGGGGTACTGGTTCTACAAGCGGCTCAGCGCCACTGAGGGCGCCCCTCAGGTCTACTACCTACTACTTCGGCCTGTGCTGGAAGTACAACGCTATGGTGCTGGAGCTGCTGGGGCCCAGCCTGAAGGACCTGTTCAACCTTCACGCTGAAGACAGTGCTCCCGATTGCCATCCAGCTGATCGCACGCATGGAGTATGTGCACACCAAGAGCCTCATTTACCAGGACGCGAAGTCCGAGAACTTCGTGGTGTGGCGCCCGGGGACCAAGCGGCAGCTCGCCATCCACATTATCAACTTCAGGCTGGCCAAGGGGTACATTGGCCTTGAGACCAAGAAGCACATCCCGTACCGTGAGCACAAGAGCTTGACAGGCAGGGCGCGCTACATGAACATCAACATGCAGCTGGGCAAGGAGCAGAGCCACTGCAGTGACCTGGAGGTGCTGGGCCACATGTTCATGTACTTCCTGTGCTGCAGCCTCCCCTGGCAGGGGCTCAAGGCCGACACGATCATGAGCAGTACAGAATATCGGGAACACCAAGCGCACCACGCCCATCAAAGTGCTCTGCTAGAACTTTCCAGAGGAGATGGCCACATACCTGCACTACGTGCGGCGCCTGGACTTCGAGAAACCCGACTGTGACTACCTGTGGACCTCTCCACCGACCTCTTTGACCGAAGCGGCTTCGTGTTCGACTTTGAGTACCACTGGCCCAGGAAGCCCTTGGCGACCCCCATCGGCACCGTCCACACCAACCAACCCTCCCAGCCTCAGCTTTGGGACAAAGATCAGCCATACAGCAAAAACCAGGTGCTGACCTCCACCAATGGGGAGCTGAATGTGGACGACCCCATGGCCGGCCAGTCCCGCGCCTATTACGGCGCCTGCAGAGATGGAGGTGGGCGATGAAACCAAATGCTGCTGTTTCTTCCCCTTGAATCTTCTCCGTGCAGCCCCTTGGGGCGTGAGCTTGTGTGAGGCCCTTGGGGCCCACCCACAGCAGCCCAGGGCCAGACTCTGGCTGGAAGCCGGGACGCAGACTTAAGGGCCTGCGCCTGTCTCGGCCGGTGGCCCCATCCCGTAGACGAGGGGTCACTTCCTTCACATAAAACTGGCCAAAATTTCTATACCTGTGTCTAGTCCGCCCCTCCAAGAGCATTAACTATTTAAAACAAGGAAAAAAGTTGGGGGGGAAGACCCCTTCTACCCCCAACCCTGCCCCTCCATTTCTTTGCTGAAGTGAGTAGTGCGATCCTGGAGGCCCTCAGGGCTGAGGCCTGGCTCTGGCCCCGGCCCCGGCCCCGGCCCCAGCCCCGCCATCCGCCCCCGTTAGCTTCATAAAGTCTAGCTTCTCTCCCTCGATCCAAAGGCCGTTTTCTGGAGGGGAGGGCAGGCCTGGCCTGGAGTGGTGCTGTGGGGCCATCTTGCCCAGGCCCACCTGGGAGGTACACAGGCATTGCTGCCAGGGGTGAGGCTGTGCCCCAGGCTCCCCCAAAACTAAACGGGAAGGGAGGGGTGGGGCCGCGGCTGAAGCCAGCTCCGCACCCAAAATGCTGCACCAAAGCTGAAGCGCCGCAGTCACGGCCACTGCAGCCTTTCCCAGCCTCGTCCCGGCGAGGGGCAGGTGGGCCCTGCTAGGAGGGTGCTTCTCGAGGCACCTGTTCCCGGAGGCTGTGCTCCGACCCTCAGAACCTGAGGCGGGTGGGCCGGCTGGCGTCTCCCTGCTCGGCCCCTGGGCTCTGCTGCATGGGGGCGCGCAGGCAGGGGGCTTCCTGTCTCTGTGCTCTGCCACCCGGCAAGCAGCCGCAGACAAAATGCCTTAAAGCCCCCGGCTCAGCCCCGTAGGTGTATGTGCAGGGGCCTGGGGGCGGCTCAGGACTGGCTGGTGGTCCCCCAGCGGGTCAGCTTGAGGCCGTGCCCAGAGCGGTGGCCGTGAATCTGGTTTTTGCTTTACCAAGTGTACAGAAATGGCATTTATGTTTCTCTGATGCTCTTTTGAAGCCATACAACTTAGGGGCTTTTTAAAAAGAAAAGAAAAGAAAAATGAACCCCCCCCCCCAAAAAAAAGATGCCCAACATCATTGGTCATTAGAGAAAAGCCAATCAAAACCACAATGGGATAATCATAGATCTACAAGGATGGCAAAAATCAGAAAGACAAAAATAACAAGTGTTAGAGGATTTGGACTAGTTTGGAAGCCATATATTGCTGTTGGGAATGTAAAGTGGTGCTGCTACTTTGGAAAACAGTTTGGCCATTCCTCAAAAGGATAAACACAGAGTTACCATATGACCCAGCAATTCTACTTCTAGATATATATGCAATAGAAATGAAAACATATATCCACAAAAACTTGTACATGACTCTTCATACCAGCATTATTCACAATAGCAAAATAATAGAAACAGTCCCAAATGTCTGTCCGGCGATGGATACAGAAAAAGTGGTATATTCATACAATGAAATATTAATTTGGCAATAAAAGGGAATCAAGTAATGATACATGCTCTAATGTGGATGAACCCTGAAAACATTATGCTGAGTGAAAGAAGGTAGACAGGCCACATGTTCTAAAATTAGAGTGTGGTGATATTTGTATAATGCTATGAATAAACTAAAAACATTGAATTTTACACTTTAAGTGGGTGGACTTTATGGCATGTAAATTATATCTCAATAAAGGTGTTACTAAAAGACTCAATATAGAGTATTCTTTGTTTCTTTGAAGGACAAGTTTTTAACTTCTATTTCTCCAAAGAAGCAATTATTTGTTTTTATGCCAAATTAGCATTTTCAGATTCTCTAATGGTGTTACTGGATTAAATTATGTTTTTACTTTTTGTTAAGGTTTTATTTCTACATTTTTTGTTTCTTATTGCTTCTACATTTTGTGCACTGAAGGAGGTTGTATATTGATTTTACACTTACATTTCTTGTACTTTCTGCCTATATTAGTGTTATCCACATATCCTTTTGTCTCGAATTTATATTTAATACTGTTAGCTGTGTTTTCTAAGTATGGGATAATACCTTTCAGTATGCTGTAGGTGACTATATATAGATAGTGTGTTTGTATATTAACTGTTTGGAAGCTGACCAAATGTTTTTATTGTCTTGTAGATTTTACTTTCCTCGTTGGTATTGCAGCGGCAGCAACAGAGCCTATCGGCATGGAATATCTCGAGGTGCTGAAGCTCCTCTTCTTGATGACTTTGTCATGTCTTACCTCTTTGCTCAGGTATGATTATACTATCTTACTTGTACATGTATTAAATGATAAATATTTTGCTGTTTAGTAAGTCACTTAATCAGGAAAAACTTCACATATGGGAAAATTGCAGTTCTGTCTTGCACAGCAGGTGCAGAGAAGTAACAAAATTGAGTCTTTTTATCACTAGTTTTTAATCCCATGGTTTATGGATAATAGAATCTATTTTATAAAGTTTTTTTTGGATTGATCCTTTTGAATTTCTTTTTTTTTTTTTTTAGGACTTTAGATCATTTTAAGGATTTCACAAGGTATAGACTGAGGTTTATTTACAGAATGATTCATATAGGCATATGTGGCTAAAATATTAGTAACATTTCTTTAGGGTTTTAAAAAATTTTTTGGATAATTTCAGGCTTACACAATGGACAATGAACTGTAGAGGAAGTAGGCTACATAAAAAATAAGCTATGATAGTTTGTGTAGCTGTTTATAGGAAGGTGACTGGATGTTGATACTTAGTCTAAGAGCTATATTCAAGTTATTTGTTCACTAATACAGTTATGTCAAATTTTGGTATTGTGTTGGTATTTCATAATGCTTTCTTCTCTAGTACCTTGATTTAAACAGTAATTAAAATATTTTGTCATTAAATAACTTGTTTTTATGTGCTGCTAGACTAGTATGAATAGAAACTAAAGGAAGAAAATATATTAGTGCTCTTGGGTAGAAATATGCACTTGGTATCCCCAAGGTATCAGGAGTTCTAAATCCGATTTGCTAATATTGTAGGACATAAGCCCACAAATCCTCATGGCTCGCATTTCCGAGAAGAAGCCTAGTAAGGCTAGTTCAGTTTATGAACAACAAAAGGAAAAATATTTCTCTATTGGGGTATGAGACCAACAAACTTTATTTTTATTTTGTTAAGAAATATATAATAAAAATGACCATTTTAAGTGTGCAGTTCAGTTGTATTAAATACAAACACATTGTTGTACAACCATCACCACCATCCATCTCCAGAACATTTTTCATATTCCCAAATGGAAATTTCATACCCATTAAATAATAACTCTATTTCCCACTCCCAATGGCCTTTCGCAGTCACTATTCTACTTTTGACTATAAATCTGCCTTTTCTAGGTTCCTCATACAAATGGAATTATATAGCATTTGTCCTTTTTTGACTGGCTTATTTCACTTAGCATAATGTCTGCTAGGTTCATCCATGTTGTAGCATGTGCCAGAATTTCTTTCCTTTTTAAGGCTGAACAATATTTCATTGCATATGTGTACTTATTCATCTGTCGATGGATACGTGGGTTGCTGCTGTGAACATGGGTAAACAAATATTTCCTTGAGTCCGTTTTCAGTTCTTTTGGATACATACCCAGAAGTGGAATTGCTGGATCATATGGTAAATTTATAATTTTTTTGAGGAACTGCTACATTGTCTTCTGTAGTGGCTGTACTATTTTTCAGTCCTACCAGCAGTGCACAAGTGTTCCAATTTCTTAACATCCTCAACAATGCTTTGCTTTGTTTGATAATAGCCATCCCTATGGGTATGAGGTGGTATCATTGTGATTTTGATGCATTACTTCTCTAACAACTAGTGATCATGAGCATCTTTTCATATGCTTGTTGGCCATCTGTTTGTCTTCTTTGCAGAGATGTCTCTTGTTGGCCATTTGTTTATCTTCTTTGCAGAGATGTCTATTCAAGTCCTTGGTCCATTTTTAAATCAGGTTGTTTGTTTGTTGTTGTTGTATTGTAGAAATTATTATTCTGGATCTTAACTCCTTATAAGATACATGATTTGTACATAGTTTTTCCCATTCTCTAGGTTGTCTTTTCATTCTGTTACTTGTCTTTTGGTGGACAAAAGTTTTAAATTTGGCTGTATTCTAATTTATCTATTCTTTTTTGTTTCTTATGTTCTTGGTGTCGTATCCAAGAAATCATTGCCAAATCCAATGTTATGAAGCTTTCTTTCTGTTTTCTTGCAAGAGTTTTATCGTTTTAGCTCTTACATTTAGGCCTTGGGTCCATTTTGAGTTAATTTTTGTCTATCGTGTAAGGTAAGGGTCCAACTTCTTTTGCTTGTGAGTATCCAGTTTTCCTAGCACCATTTGTTGAAAGACTGTCTTTTCTCCATTGAATGGTCTTGACACCTTTGTTGAAAATCATTTGACCACCAACTTACTTTTTTATACAGCTCCTTTATCTTTATAGCCATTATAAAAAGAGAGGGGGATGGAGAGAGGCTTCTGAGAATAGCCTTTTGAAAATAGGATATGATGAGGTTACAACTTTCTGTTGCTTTTACGGGTATATTATTCACCTGTCCTGCAGAGCTAGTTTATTTTGGGGGCAGGCTAGTTAAGTCCCATTTATAAGCCAAGTTTTCCCAAACTATTCATTCAGCTACTTTAGCCTAACATTAATACTGCAATGTAAATTTCTTAAGCTCAAATTTTGTCTGCTACTCAGATGAGAAGGTTTTCTTTCTTATTTTTTTTGTAGAGATGGAGGTCTTTGATGCCCAGGCTGGCAGGATGATAGCTCACTGCAGCCTTGAATTCCTGGGCTCAAGTGATTGTCTTGCTTTAGCCTCACAGCTTCCCGAGTAGCTAGGTACAGGTGTGTGCCACTATGCCTGGCTAATTTTTTTAGTTTTGTTTTTGTAGAGATGGGGTCTCGCTCTATTGTCCAGGCTGGTTTTAAACTCCTGGCTTCAAATGATCCTCCTACCTCAGCCTCCCAAAGTGCTGGGATTACAGGTGTGAGCCACCACACCTGGCCTGAAATTTTCAGTAGTTTTAATTAAATGAAAATTTTGATGGTACATACTATAATATTTAAGGAATAGTATTATGTTTTGGCATTTGAGACTCTTCTATTTGTAACTTTTCTCTAGTGAATAGTTGATTATGTTTTTAGTATTGCTATCACTAATTTTTCATATATTTATTGTCTTTTGGTCATGAGTTCCACAGAATATCCACATGAGCAGAATTTGTTATCTACCAGTTCTTTTCTTTCTTTTTTTTGAGACAGAGTATCAGGAGAACCTGCTCCCGATGGTTGCGTGGGTTCTTTTCTATTTCCTGGGTGTCTTGGCTGGTTTGAGAAATAAAGGGAAAGAGTATAAGAGAGAAATTTAAAGCTTGGTGTCCGGGGGAGACATCACATGTTGGCAGGATCCGTGATGTTCCCAGAGCCGTAAAACCAGCAAATTTTTATTAGCGATTTTCAAAAGGGGAGGGAGTGCACAAATAGGGTGTGGGTCACAGAGATCACATACTTTACAAGGTAATAAAATATCACAAAGAAAGTGGAGGCAGGGTGAGATCACAGGACCACAGGATGGGGCGAAATTAAAATTGCTAATGAAGTTTCGGGCACACATTTGTCATTGAGAACATCTTATCAGGAAACAGGGTTTGAGAGCAGACAACCTGTCTGACCAAAATTTATTAGGCGGGAATTTTCCTCGTCCTAATAAGCCTGGGAGCGCTACAGGAGACCGAGGCTTTTTTCATCCCTTCAGCTTGGACCATAAAAGACGGCACACCTTAAGGGGGCCGTCTACAAACCTACCCTCAGGGCACATTCTCTTTCTCAGGGATGTTCCTTGCAGAGAAAAAGAATTCAGCGATATTTCTCCTATTTGCTTTTGAAAGAGGAGAAATATGGCTCTGTTCCGTCCTGCTCACTTGCGGCCAGAAGTCTTATCTCTGGTGTTCCCTGAGCATTGCTGTTATCCTGTTCTTTTTTCAAGATGCCCAGATTTCATATTGTTCAAACACACATGCTCTACAAACAATTTGTGCAGTTGACGCAATCATCACAGGGTCCTGAGGTGACATATATCCTCCTCAGATTATGAAGATGACAGGATTAAGACATTAAAGTAAAGACAGGCATAGGAAATCACAAGGGTATTGACTGGGGAAGTGATAAGTGTCCATGAAATCTTCACAATTTATGTTCAGAGATTAGAGTAAAGACAGGCATAAGAAATTATAAAAGTATTAATTTGGGGAACTAATAAATGTCTATGAAATCTTCACAATTTATGTTCTTCTGCCGCGGCTTCAGCTGGTCCCTCCGTTTGGGGTCTCTGACTTCCCGCAACAAGAGAGTCTCCCACTGTTGCCCGGGCTGGAGGGCAATAGCGTGATCCCGGCTCACTGCAGCCTCTGCCTCCTGGGTTCAAGTGATTCTCCTGACTCAGCCTCCCTAGTAGCTGGGATTACAGGTGCCCGCCACTACACCCAGCTAATTTTTTTAATTTTTAGTAGAGACGGGGTTTCACTATGTTGGCCAGGCTGGTCTCGAACTCCTGACCTTGTCATCTGCCCACCTTGGCTTCCCAAAGTGCTGGGATTACAGGCGTGAGCCACCATGTCCAGACTCTCTACTAGTTCTATATGGAACCAAGGCAAGCTATTAAAAAGAATCTACCAAGTCATTGATCATCTTCTACTTAAACAGTATAACTTACTTGCCTGTTCTCAAAAGTGTGGTGAAATAAGTGTTTAAAACTGAGCAAAAATCTGTCTCCTACCCTGAATTAATTTTGTATTAGCAACATTTAGGCCTTTGTTTTGGTTAATACTGATTATATGATGGTGTGCTTCTTAATAGTTTATTTTCTTATATGAAAATATCTTCTATATTTTATTAATAAAAAAGCAAATATACTTTTGAATATATGTTTCTTTTAATAAAATTAGTTTAAAAAGGTTCCAGTAAAGCTTTAAGTTCGTGAGACAAGTTATCAACATCAAAAGAAGGGAAATACAGATGTAGAATATAGAAGGACCTATATTTCTCTTGTCCAGTTTAAAACCTTGATTCACATTGTTATTTTAGGTGATACGGCTCTTACCTTTTTTCTACAAAGAAAATTGGTATTATGTTTAGAATATTTGTACTTTTGCTTTCTTTTTCTTTCTCCCATTACATGTTCAGTCTGATTTATCTGCATTCCTAAATCCTTCAGGTCAAAATCTTAGAACCTCTGTGTTTCTCTCTTCTTCATTCTTTATACAATATATAGTTAATAAAGTATCAGCCTTTTTCAGAATCTTTTAGTATCTTATGTTTCCTGGATCAGATCCTTATTATTTCATATCTGAGCCATACACCAGCCTCTTAAAGAGCCTCTCTGCATACACTTTATTTTCTTCAAGCACTTCTGTCATTGCTACTACTCTACCAATGGAAGAGACATGATGAAAATAGATCTCCATAGTTCCTAGGATTAGGTCATTCAAGGGCACCTGCAGTCTGACCCCAACTTACTTTTCTAGGTTTTAATCCACATTATTTCTTCACATAAACTTCAGTCCCTAATCAAATTAGTTTATGCATCTGAACATACCTTGTGCTTTTTTGTGTGTCTTGTTCCTTCTATTTCTTTACCCTGTTTTGTGTCCATCATACATTTCTTTATTTTTAAACACACTGTGAAGTTTCAAATCTTCCATGAAACCCTCCTTGATTACTCCAACTGAATATAATCTTAACCGTCTCCAAGTTCCTGAAGGAGCTTTTGTGTGGTGCTTCCTATATCATGTCTGGCATTTTAATTATTTGCTTCCGTTTAGCTTCTAAGCTAAATTTTGGTCCCCTTGATGACTGAGACCACATCTTATACAGTCATGTGTCACTTACTTATGGGGATATATTCTGAGAAATAAGTCATTAGGCAGTTTTATTATTCTGTGATTATCATGTATTGTACTTACACAAACCTATATGGTATAGCCTAGTATATGCCTAGTCTATATGGTATAGCCTATTATTGCTCTAGGCTACAAACCTATATAGCATGTTGCTATACTGAATATTGTAGGGAATTGTAACACAATGGTAAGTATTTGTGTAGTTAAACATATACAAACATAAAAAAGGTACAGTAAAAATGCAGAATTACAATCTTATGGAACCATCATTATATATGTGGTCTGCCATTGACCAAAACATTGTTATGGGGCACATGGCTATTTCTTTGTATCCAACACCATTTGTAGTATGATGCTTCCAACATAATTGGAGTTCAGTATATATTTAATTCAGTAATATCTATTTTAATTTAGGTAATTTTTATGTAGAACATATAAATTGAAGATATATGCAATGAAATAGGCCAGTGTTGTATGTACTTTGTAATTGGGAACCCAGTGTAAATCAGTTTTCATTTGCAAATGAACTTTTATTAAAATTGTATTGCAAAATGAATGAAAATTAAAGGAGGAATTTATTTATTTATTATTTTAGAGACTGGGTCTTGGTCTGTCACCCAGACTGGGGTGCAGTGGTGTGATCATAGCTCAAGAGATCTTCCTACCTCAGCCCCCCGAGTAGCTGGGACTGCAGGTTTGTGCCACCATGCCTGACTAATTTTTAAAGTTTTTGTAGAGACGAGATCTTGTTATGTTGCCCAGGCTGGTCTCAATCTCCTGGACTCAAGTGATCTTCATGCCTTGGCCTCCCAAAGTTCTGGGATTATGGGCATGAGCTGCTGAGCCTGGCCAATTTGTAGCTTGTAAATGCACATGTTCTGAAAATTATGATTAAAATACAATCATAGATTAAAACATGTTAATGAAACTTATGATGAGATATTTCCTTCTAAATTTCTGGTTTCAGTGGCGGCATGATTTTGTGCATGGATGGATAAAAGTACCTGTGACTCATGAAACACAGGAAGAATGTCTTGGGATGGCAGTGTTAGATATGATGAGAATAGCCAAAGAAAATGATCAAACCCCACTGGCCATCTATAATTCTATCAGGTAATTTTCTTTTGCAAATCCTTACACATAAGTGTGAGTAGAGATTTTATATAATTCCTATATATTTTCTGTGTTTACCCATGCCTTTTGATTTTGTAATACTGGTTAAGTACCCCTTATCTAAAATGCTTGGAATCAGAAATGTTTCAGATTTTGGATATTTCCAGATTTTGGAATATTGGCATTGAACTTAACAGTTGAGCAACCCTAATCCAAAATGCTCTAATGAGCATTTCCTTTGAACATCATGTTGACATTCAAAAAGTTCTGGGTTTTGGAACATTTCAGATTTCAGATATTTGCAAGAGGGATAGTCAACCTGTAATAAAAAATCATACGGGTAAGTTTTATATCTTGGGAGTAACACACACTTTGTAAGGTGAAATTATTGAAAGAGTTGTATTACAGGAAATATCATAGGTATTAAATATCTATTATTTGATTTCATTTATTCTGAGAAGGCTAGGTAAGTTCAGAGGAATGGAAGAAACACCTGGAGGCATACTTTTTGATAGTAGATCCTCTAGCTGGCTATATAAATGACCTGAATAAGTATTTCCCAAATGGTGGTGTATTATTTTATTTGCATTAGAATCACATGGGGGTGTCTGTTAAAATCAAAGATTTCTGGGTCCTAATCCAAGAGATTTGGATTCAGTAAATCCGAGTTGAAGCCCACAAATGTGAATTTTTACAGGTGCTCTAGGGTATTCTTATACAAGTGATCCAAACTCTGCATTCTTCAAATTATTCTTCTGCATATTGAACTTGACAATCATGGCTAATAACAGTTTTCTGAAACTCTACAGGCTATAAAACTACTTTTTAAAAAGTTATATATAAGAATGGTTTGACTTTTAAGTTTGAAGGCTAAATATGTATTTTATATATTACATACTTTACCAGATTAAAAATTTGAGTATGTCATGAATGTGCTTAAAGCTTCCTTTTTTGAAATAGTTCTCCCAATAACTGGCTTTAGTCATTTCTTTGCCCTGTCATCAAAACAGTTACATACCCAATTTGCAGAGTATCAATTTCTGTATTTCTCTCTTTGGTTTTAAATATTCTTGTTTTACTTTCAGATGTCTATTTGGCCTTAACTCAACGGTGTAAGCCATAGGGTATAATTTTAGGAACTCAGGAATCTAAAAGATTCCAAAGCCCAAAGGAAAAAAAAAAACATATTCATTCATTCATTTGGTAGCTATTTATTGAATACTTGCTGTATGCCAGGTTATAGTAGAACATAGTCGCAGGAAGAGTATCTTAGATGTCGTTACATAGAAACCAAAGGAATTGAGGGGAACACAGTTGAAGAACAGAAGCTTTGACCCATTGAAGATGAATGTTATAAATATGAAGCCATCTCTAGACTTATGCTATCGTGGAATATTTCTGCTTTGGAAACCATGATGTCATCCAAAGTCTCGGCACAATCTTTCTATGTAGATTGTAGTTTCTTCCAGGTCGAGAATCATGTCATCTATTACTCTTCTCCCTACATTATTTAGTCTAGTGTTCTAAACCTGATGACTATTTAGTAACTGTATTTATCTGATTCTTTTAACTCATGCTCTTAGCCATGCAAAATGCTGCATCATTCTTTTTTACTGCTTTACTTTAAAAATAGTGTAGATATTAAACACTTATATAAGATTCTGTGATATTTTAAGAGTTTATTGAGATAATTTACAAATCATAAATCTCACCCATTTAAAGTGTACAATTTAATATTTTGTATTATATTCACAGGGTTGTATAAAGATTTCCACAATCTAATTTTAGAACATTTTCATTCTTTCTGAAAGAAACCCCATGCCCATTAGCATTCAGTCCTCATCCCACTTTCCCCTAGCCTCTGGAAATCACTTTATGTTTGTGTGGATTTTCCTGTCTCAAACATTTCATATAAATAGAATCATGCAAAATGTGGTGTGGCATTTTTTTGTCTGACTTCTTTCACTTAGTATGATGTTTCCAAGGTTCATTCATGTTGTAGAATGTATCAGTACTTCATTTCTTTTTATTGCTGAATCATATTTCATTATATAGATATACCACATTTTGCTTATTTGTTCTTCACTTTATGAAAATGTGGGCTGCTTCCATGTTTTGGCTATTGTGACTAATGCGGCTATGAACAGCTGTATATGAGTAATTTTGTGGATGTATTTTTTCATTTTTTCTTGTGCATACATTTAGGAGTGGAATTCCTGGAACATATGGTAACTCTAACTTTTTGAGGAACTGCTTAACTTTTCAAAAGCAGCTGTGCCACATTACATTCACACTAGCAGTACATGAAGAGTTCCAACTTCTTCAGCACTTGTTTCTGTCTGTCTTTATTTTATCCATCCTAGTGGGTGGAAAAGCTGTCTCATTCTAGTTTTGATGTTCATTTCTCTGATGACTACTGATGTTTGGCATCTTTTCATGTACTTTTTGGCCATTTGTATGCCTTCATTAGCGAAGCGTCTATTTGAATTCCTTGCTCATTTTTTAATTGGGTTAGTTGTCTTTTAATTGTTGAGTTTAAAAAATTCTTTTTATATTCTGAATACAAGTCTCCACATATAATCATATTTATGATTTGCCACTATTTCCTCCCATTCTGTATATTGTTGTTTTACTTTCCTGAAGGTATCATTTGTAGCACAAAAGTTTTAATTTTGAAGCAGTCTAATTTGCCAGATTTTTCTTTTGTGTCTTGTGCCATGTGGAAATGTGGTTTTAGCAACATGGGTATCTTTCTTGGTTTTAGCAAGAGCAGTTTCTCTTGAAATAATGGAACAGAGCCAAATTGGAATGAGTTGAGGGATAAATGGAAGGCAAGAAAATGGAAATGGCTATGTACATTCTTTCAAAAAGAGGCCAGATAGGCTGTGGCTAGAGGGAAATGTGGGATTAAGAGGTTTTACATTTTAGATGGGAAGGACATTAATTTAGCAAGTCCTTTGTATCTGTGGATTCCACATCTAATATGTCATAGAATGAGGTCCAGAAAGGTTTCCTGGATTTGATGATGCTTGAGCTGAGCCTTGTAGAATGGGTAACTAGATAGGAGATGGATGATTGGAAGAAAGATTAGCATATATTAAGGCATGGAAAATTATTTATTGGTACTTTAGAAATAAAATGTTCCTTAGAAGCAGAGAAATAACCTTCTTTAGAATATTGCACAGAGATGAATGTACAGAAAAGTCAGAACATTTCTAAATGGAATTGTTTTGATCACAAGGGAATTATTAGGAGTTGAAGCTGGCCTAACAAAATAATATACAGAAGTATGTTTCCATAATGAAAATAGCTTCCAACAGAATGTAACAATTTCCAAAATTCAGGTAAATTTTGGAGCACAGCATCATAGGAAATATTTGTAGCACAGTTCAATATGTGCCAAAATATTATCTTATCAACCATTAACTCTGGTATGTGAAATAAAGAACAGGAATTTTTAGAGGCTCTTACTAACTAGACTGAGGATTCATTTCATTAGGGCAAGAAGATTAACATCTTCTTTTGTAAACATTGATGATAACTTCAGTGTGTGGATATATTTGTATCATCAAACAAAATCTTAAAGTTTTATACTGTATGGATGGGGGTTATGGCAACTTACTCCACTTGGCCACTGTGTTGTAATGCCTACTTAACCATGGAAAAAGGTGGTAACTTCTTTTTCAATTTTTAGATTTATCTTCTAATTTTTGTTTTGTTTTTCTGTATGTGCTTTTTTATCTGCAGCTACAAGACATTCTTACCAGAATGTATTCGAGCAAAGATCCAAGACTATCATATTTTGACAAGGAAGCGAATAAGGTACAGATTTCGCAGATTTATTCAGCAGTTCAGCCAATGCAAAGCCACTGCTAGAAACTTGAAACTTAAGTATCTTATAAATCTGGAAACCCTGCAGTCTGCCTTCTACACAGAGAAATTTGAAGTAAAAGAACCTGGAAGTGGTCCTTCAGGTGAGGAGATTTTTGCAACCATTATAATAACTGGAAACGGTGGAATTCAGTGGTCAAGAGGGAAACATAAAGAAAGTGAGACACTGACAGAACAGGTAATCCTTAATGATATGTTCTTGTTCTTTTGTTATTTTAAGTAGAATGGAAATAAAAACAAAGTAATTTTAATCATTTGCAACATGGTCTTGCACTTCTCCCATTTGATAGAAGTGGAAGTTTTTAATAGTGTGAAGCTATCAAGGTCATATAATTCTTTGCCTGCTATTCTTAAATGGTTTTTTCATTTAATTTTTTATGACAAAATAATTAGCAATGACTATATTACAGTTTCAGAAAGGTATCCAATTCTAATAGTGATTTTAAAGGAGTTTTGCCTTTCTTTCACTATTAGTGATAACAGAAGGCATAATTATAAAACTCGTTAACTAGAAAAGATTAATATTAATTGATTTTATGATAATATATACCTGCTAAATAATTAATTAATTTTTTTTTAGGTTTGCATTGCAAGTTTTAAATTTATTAGTATCCATGTTGTTCACAGATTGTTACTAGAGATTTAGAGGGATGATTTTTTAATTTTTCATCTTTGGTAGTCTCATTTCCAGTCTTCTGGCAGTGGTTTCTACTAATGTTAATTGAATTGAAGAGTGCCATAGCACATTTTAGATTCCTGGCATCATTTAATGCTCTCATTTTTAAGTCAAACAAGATACAGCATAGTCTTAGGGTTAGATTGATAGAGGAAATCATATTTAATGCTTATCTGTTGTTATCAATACCTTTTTTATTTTAAAGAATTTGGAATGAATGTTGTCTTCTTCATAAGTCTTGTTTTAAAATGGCTCCATAAATTCTACATTTTTAATTTTACATGCTTTTAAATTATAGGATTTACAGTTATATTGCGATTTTCCTAATATTATTGATGTCAGTATTAAGCAAGCAAACCAAGAGGGTTCAGATGAAAGCCGAGTTGTAACTATCCATAAGCAAGATGGTAAAAATCTGGTAAGTTTGCTTTATGGTTGAATAATGGTTTCATTTTATAATTCTCAGAAATATGTATTTTAGAATCTTAGTACCAAAATTATTTTCTGGTAGGAATTTTGATTGTAGTTTTAAATATAACTCTAAACATAAACATCAGTTCAGTAAACTTTTTGATAACATCTAGCTTTTTGTATTACTATCAACACCATCTTCCTACAGAGTTTCTTGTACATTACCATACTTTTTTTACTCATTTTTATGATTAGCAAAGCACCAGTTACTTTCTCCCCTATCTCTTCTCTAGATTATACTAGTTCTCTGATGTAACGCTCACCCCTGACTAAAATATTTTATCAATAGGGATGTATATGTGCCAGTTATACTGCCTAATTAAAGGAGAAAAATAAAACAATGATGTCTGGAACTTATATAACAAAATGTAAATCAATCCCAGGTCAGCCCCACCCAAGCTATAAGACATAGTTGATTCTAAAAGATTAACCCTTTCTCTTTTTTAAATAGCTTCAGAAATCGAATTTATTTTAATATAAATGGAAGAAATGAATTATTTTATACTTTGCTCTTAAGTTTCTCATTTATCTGCTCTGTCTTCTTTTTAACTCAGATGCTTCTTGACACTTCCTGGCTTAAACTAGTCCTATTAATGTTATTTATCCATTTATCTTAAGTATTTATATGGCTTACCTGTCTGGCTGTTCCAGGTTATATTACCAAAATTATAACTAATTTGCAACTCACTTAATTCAGCAGTTTTCTGTTCTTAGAGAAAAATAAGATAGTACACCTAGTGCGTAGTAGACTGTGAGCCTTTTGAAGGTAAGGATCATATTTTTATGTGTGTTTGTACCCCCTATACCTTGCACAGTGTACTCAGGGCCTAGTTTAGAAAAAGCTTGATAAATATTTTATGGATGCATGAAAGGATGATTAATTATCAACCTCAATGTGGATCTATAATAAATGTTTCTGGGAGAGTTTATTGATCTTAATGTGAACAAACTGTAGTAACCTAAAGAACTTCTCTATGGGACTGTATTTGGACTTGGCTTAATTTTAAGTCTGCAATACAGAGAAGTTAAGTAACTTTCCAAGGGCACGGTGTTGGTTAAGTGGTAGGGCTATTTAAACTCAAATGCATGATTTGAAAACCTAAGCTCTTAAGTGTGACACTAACTTCTTTGCTGAGTATCTGTAAAGCTCCTTAAAAATATTACACTGACATTTTTTTGGAATTGTGCAACAAATTGGGAAGAGCTGACATTTCTGTCTCATATTAAATTTTCTGTTTTAGGGATATATTGTATTTCTCCTTATACCCAAGTATTGTTTTATGTTTTTCAGTAATTCTTGATCATTTTATTCATATTGACACATCATGTTTCTTTTTATTTTATTCATGATATGTTTTGCTTTTTCTGTTGTTTATTAAGATTAATACTTTTTCTCTGTGTATTTTCCTACCAAATTATTTTTGGATATAGGAAAATAATTTTTGCTTATTATTGCATTTTCCCAGTGTATTATGTGTTAGTAACATTTTGTTTTTACTATCGTTTTCCTCTTCATTCTAGCATTTATTTCTTTTTATAATTTTTGGTAAAATATACATAATATAAAATTTAGCATCTTAACTATTTTTAAGTGTACAGTTTAGTAGTGTTAAGTATTTTCACATTGTTGTGCATCCAATTTCCAGAACTCTTTTATCTTGCAAAATTGAAGTCTATACCCATTAAATAAAAACTCACCATTTCCCCCTCTTCCCAGTCCTTGCAACCACCATTCTACTTTCTGTATTTTTTTTGAGGTGGAGTCTCACCTTGTCATCCAGGCTGGAACATTGCGATCTTGGCTCACTGCAACCTGCGCCTCCTGGGTTCAGGCAATTCTCCTGCCTCAGCCTCCTGGGTAGTTGGGATTACAGGTGCATGCCACCATGCCTGGCTAATTTGTTTTTATCTTTAGTAGAGACGGGGTTTCACCATGTTGGCCAGGCTGGTCTTGAACTCCTGACCTCGTGATCTGCCCACCTCAGCCTCCCAAAGTGCTGGAATTACAGGCGTGAGCCACTGTGCCCAGGCCCTCTACTTTCTTATTCTATGTATTTGACGACTCTAGATACCTCATAAAAGCAGGATCAAACAATACTGTCTTTTTGTGACAGGCTTATTTCACTTAGTATAATATATTCAAGGTTCATTTGTATTACAGCATGTATCAGAATTTCCTTCATTTTTAATATATACATGTATTCTGTGTCATGCATATACCACACTTGTTTATTCATTCATCCATCAGTGAATATTCAGGTCGCTTTTTTACTTTTTGACAATTGTGAGTAATGCCGCTGTGAACATGGATGTACAAATATCTCTTCAAGACTTTGCATTCAATTCCTTTGGATACATACCTTCTACTAGTCCGTTCTCATACTGCTATAAAGATACTACCTGAGACTGGATAATTTATTTAAAAAGAGGGTTTAATTGAGTCAGTTCTGCATAGCTGGCCCAGGAAACTTAAAATCATGGCAGAAGGTGAAGGGGAAGGAAGGCATGTCTTACATGGCAGCAGAAGAGAGAGAGTGCGCAGGGGAAAGTGCCACTTTTAAATCAGCAGATCTCATGAGAACTCCCTCACTATCATGAGAACAGCATGGGGGAAACCATCCCCATGATTCAATCACCTCCCACCATGTCCCTCCCTTGCCGCATGGGGATTACAATTCGAGATGAGAGATGGGTGGGGATGCAGAACCAAACCATGTCATACCTAGAAGTAGAATTGCTGGATCATATGGTAATTCTACTTGTAATTTTTTAGGGAACCATCATGCTGTTTTCCACAGTAGCTGCACCATTTTACATTCCTACCAGGAGTACATTCTCCCCATGCTCATCAAAACTTGTTATCTTCTGTTTTCTGATAGTAGCCGTCTGATGGGTGTGAAGTAGTATCTCATTGCGATTTTGATTCACATTTCCCTAATGATTAGTGTTACTGAGCATCTTTTAATATATGTATTGCCATTTGTGTATCTTCTTTGAAGAAATATATATTCAAGTCCTTTGCTCATTTTTTGAATCAGGTTTTTTGGCCGAATTATGGAAATTATTTGTGTATTCTGGATATTAATCCCTTTTCAAATATATGATTTGCAAATATTTTCTCCCATTCCATAGATTGCTTTTCACTATGTTGCTTGTGTCCTTTGATGCACAGTAGTTTTGTAGTTTTAGCTAGTTCAACTTTTGTTGCCTATTTTTCTTTTTACTTTTTATTGAGCTATAACATGAACACAGTAAAGCACACTAATCTTATGTGTATAGCTCAATGAATTTTTACATATTTGTACATCTTTGTAGCCATACCCACCTCAAAGAACAGAATACTTCTCTTACTTCCAGAAGGTTTCCACATGCATCTTCCCACTTATTCACCTCCACCCCTAACTTAAGGTACCTATCATCTACCATCACTTAGTTTTATCTATTAACAAAGGTTGTATAAATGGAATGATACTGTATGTTTTCTTTTAAAATCTAGGTTCTTTTACTTAGTATAATGTTTGAAGATTCATTTATGTTGTTACATGTGTCAGTTCACTCCTTTTTATTGCTGGGTAGTACTGAATTGTTTGACTATATCTCAAATTTTAAATTTATTCTGTTGATGGACATTTGGGTTGCTTTCAGTTTGGGGCTTTTAGGGATAAATTTACTATGAACATTCTTTTACATATTTTTTGGTGGACTCATGCACTCATTTTTTTGTGTATATATACCTAGAGATGGGATTATTGAGTCATAGTTATAGCTTTAGTATACTGCCAAACAATTTTTTGTACTTCTGTCAGTTCACTCTTCCTTCAATTATGCATGATAATTACAGTTGTCTCATATCCCCATCAACTCTTAATTTTGTCAGTCTAAAAATGTCTTGTGTGTCTGGTGGATGTGTACTGGTAGCTCATTGTAGTTTTTATTTTCATTGCCCTGATGAGTAATGATGTTGAGTACTTTTTCACTTACTTATTGTTCATCTGAATATCCTTCTTACAAAGTGCCTGTGACAGTCTTTTGCACATTTTTCATTGGCTTGTCACTTTCTGATCAATTTGTAGAGTCTCTGTAGATTCTAAGTCTTTTGTAGGATGTTTGAAAAATGTATATAGGCATATGTCAGATATTGCTAGTTCAGTTCTGGACCATTGCCATAAAGCAAATATTGCAATGAAGTGAGTTGCATAAATTTTTTGGTTTCTCAGTCATATAAAAGTTATGTTTACACTATAATCAAGTCTACTAAGTGTGCAACTGCATTATGTCTTAAAAATTAATTTAAAACACTTGATTGCTAAAAAATCCTAATGATAATCTGAGCCTCCAGAGAGTTATAATCTTTCTGCTTGTGAGGGTATTACTTTGATGTTGATGGCGCTGACCGATCAGGGTGGTGGTTGCTTAAGGTTGGGTTGGCTGAAGCAATTTCTTAAGATAACGACAACATTTACTGCATCAATAGACCCTCCATTTCGTTAAAGATGTCTCTGTTGCATGTGACATTGTTTGGTAACATTTCACCCACTGTAGAATTTCTTTCAAAATGAGTCAGTCCTCTCAAACCCTGCCACTGCTTTATCTACTAAACTTTATTCTAAATCCTTTGCTGTATTTTCAACAACATTCACGGCATCTTCACCAGGACTAGATCCATCTCAAGAAACCATTCTTTTAATGCTCATGCATAAGAAGCAACTTATCTGTCCAAATTTTATCATAAGATTGTAGCAATTCAGTCACATCTTCAGCTCTACTTCTAATTCTAGTTCTCTTGCTATTTCTACCACATCCTAGTGACTTCCTCCATTGAAGTCTTGAACCCCTCAAAGTCATCCATGAGGGTTGGAATCAACTTCTTCCACATTCCTGATAATGTTAACACTTTGACCTTCTTCCATGAATCACTAGCATTCTTCCTGGCATCAAGAATGGTGAATCTTTTCCATAAGTTTTTCTATTTACCCAGCTCCATCAGAGGAATCACTATGTATGGCAGCTTAGCCTTACAAAACGTATTTCTTAGATAATAAGACTTGAAAGTTGAAATTACTCCTTGATCCATGGGCTGCAGAACGGATGTTGTGTTACCAGGCATGAAAATAATATGAATATCCTTGTACATCTCCATCATAGTGCTTGGGTGACCAGGTGCATTGTCAATGAGCAGTAATACTTTGAAAGCAATCTTTTTTTCTGAGCAGATCTCAACAATGGGCTTAAAATAGTCAGTAAACCATGCTATAAACAGACGTGCTGTCATCCAGGCTTTATTGTTCCATTTATAGAGCACAGGCAGAGTAGACTTAGCATAATTTGTAGAGCCCTGGGATTTTTGGAATGGTAAATGAGCACTGGTTTGAATTTCAAGTCACCAGTGGCATTAGCCCTTAGCAAGAGGGTCAGCCTGTCCTTTGAAGCTTTGAAGGCAAGCACTGACTTCTCCTCACTAGCTGTGGAAGTCCTAGATGGCATATTCTTCCAACAGAAGGCTGTTTTGTTTACATTTGAAAATCTGTTTGTTAGTGTCACCATCTTCATCAATGGTCCTTGCTAGATCTTCTGGATCACTATCTGTAGCTTCCACATCAGCATTTTCTGCTTCATCTTGCACTTATGCTGTGGACATGGCTTCTTTTCTTAAACCTCATGAACCAACCTCTTGTAGCTTCCAGCTTTTCTTCTGCAGCTTCCTCACCTCTCTCAGCCTTCATAGAACTGAAGATCAGTAAGGTCTTGCTCTAGATTGGGCTTTGGCTTAAGGGAATGTTGTGGCTGGTTTGATCTTCTATCTAGAACTTTCTCTGTATCATCAATAAGGCTGTTCACTTTCTTGTAATTTATGTGCTCACAGTAGTAGCACTTTCAATTTCCTTCAAGGACTTTTCCTTTGGATTCATAACTTGCCTTTTTAGTGCAAAAGGCCTAGCGCTTTCAGCCTGTCTTGGCTTTCAGCATGCCTTCCTCACTAAGCTTAATCATTTCTAGCTTTTGATTTAAAGTGAGAAATGGGTGAATCTTCCTTTCACTTGAATACTTAGAGGTCACTATAGGATTATTAATTGGCCTAATTTCATTATTGTTGTATCTGAGGGAATAGGGAGGCCTGAGGAGAGGGAAAAAGAAAGGGAAATAGCTATTCGATGGAGCAATCAGAACATATAGAAATTTATCACTTAAGTTCACCATCTTATATAGGCCCAGTGTGTGGTGCCCCAAAACAATTACAGTTGACCTTTGGACATCACAGGTTTGAACTGTGTGGGTCCACTTATATGCAATTTTTTCAGCTAAACATTGATGGAAAATATAGTATTCACAGGATGCGAAACTTGCATATATGTAGGGCTGACATTTTGCATATATGAGTTCTGCAGGGCTGATTTCAGGACTTGAATATGTTCAGATTTTGGTATATGCAGGGGTCCTATAACTAATTCCCCTTGTATTCTGAGGGACAACTGTACAATAGTTACATCAAAGGTCATTGATCACAAATAACCATAACAGGTATAATAATAACAAAGTTTAAATTTTGTGAAAATTACCAAAACGTGACACATAGACAGGAAGTAAGCATATGCTATTGGAAAAATTGCACTGATAGACTTGTACTTGCTCCACATAAGTTTGTCAGAAACCTTCAATTTGTAAAAAAAAAAAAAAAAAAAAAAAAAAAAAAAAGTCATATCTGCAAGGAGCAATAAAGGGAAGTGTAGTAAACAAAATGTGCCTGTATATCAATAAGAGGGATACCAGTTAGTGAACTGCTAGTTCAAAGGGTATGACTATTTACAACTTTGATAGATTATTAAAATACTTCTCAAAAGGTGTTTCCAATGTATCTGTACGCCTCTTTTCTTGTACCCTTTGCCAACATTGGATGTTATCAATCTTTTAATTTTTCTGCCAAATCAATGGGTAAATAATGCTCTCCTGTTATATTTCATTTCCTTAATTAGAACCTGAGATTGAGCAATACCTCGTGTTTATAGGTCAGCTTTAATATTTATTCTTCTGTGGACTGCCTTTTCACATCCTTTGACTAGTTTTCTTTTTTTATTTTTAATTGTTTTATAGGTTTTATTCCCACAATGTATGTTAGGTATATTCCTTTGTTGTACATGTTTGTAACCTCCAAGTCTTTTAATTTTGTTTAGAATATCTTTTATAATACCTGTTTTTTTTTGTTTTTTTTTTTTTTGAGATGAAGTCTCGCTCTGTCATCTAGGCTGGAGTGCTGTGGTGCGATCTTGGCTCACTGCAAGCTCCCCCTCCCGGGTTCACGTCATTCTCCTGCCTCAGCCTCCCGAGTAGCTGGGACTACAGGTGCCCGCCACCATGCCTGGCTAATTTTTTGTATTTTTAGTAGAGACAGGGTTTCACCATGTTAGCCAGGATGGTCTCGATCTCCTGACCTCATGATCCACCCGCCTTGGCCTCCCAAAGTGCTGGGATTATAGGTGTGAGGCACCACGCCTGGCCACTAAATACCTTTTATCGTTCAAACATGTCATACGCTTTTCTCTTTATTATAATTTTTGATTTAGGACTCTATTCTGTATTTTTTTAAATTATGTAAATATTGTTCATGGCTGGGCCAAGAAATATGCTGTAATCACATTTTCATTCTTATATAACTTTTTCCAGGGTTTAATTATTGCTTTATGATTTTTCCTTTGTATCTAGCTTTATTTTCATTTTCTACAAGAACTCTGTAAAGTAGTGGACTTCTCAATACAAAATTTCACGTCATCAAACCTGTCACATATGATAGTGTTTTTACTTCTTTTCAGGAGAAGTACCTCTTCGATCACAGTGTCTTACTTTATAGTGTGGACTGGAAGCTCTCTAGGTACAGCTATTATTTAGTACAGCTGTAATTTTTGGTCATTCCTTTCTCATCCTGGTAACTGTGTTTTCATCTATCTTATATTGGATCTGATTTTCTGAATCTCATGTTTGCCCTGTTTTTCTAGGTACAGCTTCTGGTATCTGTTGGTATTTTTAATGTGATTGAGACAAATTAGAAAATTAATTTAGAGAGGAATTTTACATTTTTCTCATATTGGATTTTCCTACCAAGAACATGGTTAATCTTCTGTATATTTAAATAAAAAGTTGTATAAGAGTGTTTTGAAGTTTTTGTTAATTATTGATATTGCATCCTTTTTGTTACAAATGGGGCTTTTTTCTTTATATAACTGACTTTTTGCATGTAAAAATATAAATATTTTTATATATGTACATATATTTTCGCATTTAAGTAACATGCTGCATTTTAGGCTGATTATATGTTCACATATGTATTAAGATACAATCAGGCCGGGCATGGTGACTCACGCCTGTAATCCCAGCACTTTGGGAGGCCAAGGCGGGTGGATCATGAGGTCAGGAGTTTGAGACTAGCCTGGACAACATGTTGGAACCCTGTCTCTGCTAAAAATACAAAAATTAGCTGGGCGTCTTGGCGTGTGCCTGTAATCCCAGCATCTTGGGGGGCTGAGACAGGAGAATTGCTTGAACCCTGGAGGCAGAAGTTGCAGTGAGCCGAGATCGCGCCATTGCATGCCAGCCTGGGCGACGGAGCAAGACTCTGATGGGGAGGCGGGGGGACAAAAAAAATCATAGCATAGCTACATTTCCTAACATTTTAGTTTGTAGCATGAATACTTTAGTAGTATATAATTGGTATGTAGTCTGTGGCTCACGCCTGTAATCCCAACACTTTGGGAGACCGAGGTGGGTGGATCACTTGAGGTCAGGAGTTGGGAGACCAGCCTGGCCAACATGGCGAGAACCTTGTTTACTAGAAATACAAAAATTAGCTGGGCATGGTGGCACACGCCTGTAATCCCAGCTACTCATGAGGGTTAGGTGGGAGGATTGCTTGAGCCTGGGAGGTGGAGGTTGCAGTAAGCCAAGATTGTGCCAGTGCACTTCAGCCTGGGCGATGGAGCAAGACCCTCAAAAATACCGCATGTTCTCACTCATCGGTGGGAATTGAACAATGAGCAATTGAACATCGGTGGGAATTGAACACTTGGACACAGGAAGGGAATCATCACACACTGGGTCCTATTGTGTGTGGTGGGGGAGTGATAGCATTAGGAGATATACCTAATGTAAATGACGAGTTAATGGGTGCAGCACACCAACATGGCACGTGTACATATGTAACAAACCTGCACGTTGTGCACATGTACCCTAGAACTTAAAGTATAATAAAAAAAAAAAAGAAAGAAAAGAAAAGAAATGCTCATGATTTCTAATCTCAACTTTTATATTGTATTAAATAGATTTCTAGCTGAGATAACTGGTATATTAGTCTAAGAAGGACATTGGAAAATAAAGTAAAACGATGGATATAGAATGAACTATAACTGGGAAGGTATGATAATCTGTATTTAGGAGGATCTTAAATATCAGACATAAGAATTTGTAATTCATATTGAGTACTGAGCCATAAAAGACATGTGAGCAATTTAGAAGAAAATGTATTTAGGTGAATTACTCTAAAAACATGGAATGAAAAAATTTTTCAATATTTAACATGGAGTTGACTTTCTAAAACGTGCTGTTTCTTTTTCTTTTCTCTGCTTAGGAAATTGAACTTAGCTCATTAAGGGAAGCTTTGTCTTTCGTGTCATTAATTGATGGATATTATAGATTAACTGCAGATGCACATCATTACCTCTGTAAAGAAGTAGCACCTCCAACAGTGCTTGAAAATATACAAAGCAACTGTCATGGCCCAATTTCGTGAGTAATACAGACTTAAAAGTAAATTTTTAGAAAAGTAAATGATATATTTACAAAGAAGATTTAACAGAGTGATACATGTATGTTTAGGAAAAAACATTAATTTGACAAGTTTTTTTAAACAAAAGGCTATTTGCAATCAGATTACATAATAATTAGAATTATTTAGTATATAATTTACCATCTGTATCCCAATCTATAATATTTATAACTTGTACAAATTTAACATTTGTTAATCATGCCTATGTGTGATTCGCTCCTGAATGTTAGTAAAAAAGACCTCCAATTTATGTGTTATTAATTTTAAAATACTGTAAGGAAGCCACAGTGCAAAATTTGAAAATGCTTTATTTTTGGATAGTCCATCTCCTACTGAAAGGTTCAAACACAAGATGTATATGATGTCCACATTTCTAGACTAGTGCTATGTAGAACTTTCTGCAGTGATGAAAATATTCTGTATCTGTGCTGTGTAACACAGTAGCCACTAGCTACATGTGGCTGTTTAGCATTTGAGATGTGGCTAGTGCAACCGAGGAACTGAATTTTAATTTCTTTACATTTAAATAGCTACATGTGGCTAGTAACTATCATATTGGCTCACATGGTTGTAGATCCTTATTTTAATACTGGGTAAAGCCAGCTATCATGTATAACATGCATAACATCTATTTAGCTTAAGTCCTAATGATCTCTTAGGTGGGATGTGGTTTATATTGACAGCAGATTTGAATAACTTGAGCAAAGGGAAAATCTGGGATCGTGAGCATACTATGTTCTTTGCATTTAACCTACCCCTAAGTATTTGAGAAAATACATCTTGGGTAATATAAAGACTTGATTTAGTCTGTGCTTAATATTTTTTTAGTAATGAATATGGTTGCTGTGAAAAAGTTGTACTACTTGAACTTCGTCTGTAATTTACATGTTAAATATTTTTAAAACTCCTTGCCTTTATTCATGTATCCATAAATTCATTCAAACATTCTTTTATTTATATTTACTGAGTAACTACTATGTGCAAGCATTGGTTTATATATTAGAAATATGGTGATAAGTGAAACAGAATGATTCTTGCTTTTGTATAGATTAGATTTTGCTTTTCTTTCAAGGTGTGCAGCTTCAAAAAACAGAAAATTTTAAAAATCAGTTGTCTTTGTCAGTTGCCATGGTTCTTCTCTTAGACTTTGTTATCATACTAAATAATAAAATCATGCATTCAGATTTCTATGTCAGTAACTGCTATTGTAGAAGAGATATAAATATTTTCTGACATATTATCTTTATGGTTAAATGAAGTTTTCAGAGAATATGATTTTAAAAATACTAACTTTGTAATCAGCAGGCAGAAAAATCAAATGAACAAATTGTTCTTTGTGATTTTGTCTTATTTTTATTGGTTTTTAAAGCTATATAATTGTCCCTTGAAATGGTTTGAACTTATGCAAAATAGCTTGGTACTTTGATTTTTTCCTTTGAAGGATTATTGCTAAACATATAAAGTAGAGGAGACAGTTCTGACAGTTTTAGATTTGACTTTTGATTTTTTTAGATGACACTTGGTCATAATGTTATGGTGCTTGCTATATTATCATTCAAATTGCTTCTTCTTTACCTTTAGGATGGATTTTGCCATTAGTAAACTGAAGAAAGCAGGTAATCAGACTGGACTGTATGTACTTCGATGCAGTCCTAAGGACTTTAATAAATATTTTCTGACTTTTGCTGTCGAGGTTAGTATGTCACACTTATTAATAGTAACACTTTAGTTCATTTAATTTCCTCTGCATATTATTTACCATATTTCCTTTTTAATACTCAGAATTATAGCTATATATAGGATATAACTAGTATAATGCTTAATTTCCTCAGAGATTCTGTACAAATAAATAAGATACAATTCCCAGGGTTTATATAAAAATATAAAATAATTTATGTCTATCTTTTTATTTTGCATTTATTTTATTTTCTGATGTTTTGGTGTTACCAGTGTGTCAAAAGGTATTTCATCAAGTGTCTTGATGTTTCTTTTTTTTTTTGCAAAACTGGAAATCCCTGCACATGATGTAGAACAAAATAAATTGGAAGCAAATTTTCTGTTTATTAACAGTGGTTACAGAATTACAGGAAACAGAATTAGAGAAAAATAGGGCAATAACAAAGAAACAGACACATTGAAGCACTTTTAACTGGTGATTTTCTAATATTAAGAATAGTGGTCTACAATGCATGTTTTAAAGGTAAAACCCCACTGTTAATACAGATCATCTTGGATCTCATCTGTGATTATTTACTATCACTTATGAGGCAATTTCATAGTATAAATCCTAAGAACATTTATAGAAGCTTCCAAATTTATCTTGATTTTTAAAAATAGAGAAAATAAGAATTTTGTTATTCAATTATTTTAATTTTTATAAAATGCAACTTATATTTGGCATATGTAGAGGGTAGATTACAGAAAGTAGGTTACACCATCACTTCACCTTTGTGTAAAACTGGTAATCTATCCTAATTTCAAAGTATCCTCTTACTATAACAGATAATAGTACATTATATTCAAGTATCAATTCAAAAACTATATATATATATTTTATGTTCACTGTATGTGCCAATCCTAATATGAGAGCTATATATTAGAGAGTTTATGCTACAGCCCTATCTTCAAGAAACTTATCTACTGGACAAACAAAAATTTTCAAGTATACAAAAAATTCTAAATCGAACATGTAATTATCTAGCATAGGCAAATATAGACAGTAACAGACAGGTTTACAATTATTAAGAAATGTTGGCTGGGTGTGTTGGCTCACGCCTGTAATCCCAGCACTTTGGGAGGCCAAGGCGGGTGGATCACGAGGTCAAGAGATCGAGACCATCCTGGCCAACGTGGTGAAATGGTGAAACCCTGTCTCTACTAAAATTATAAAAATTAGCTGGGCATGGTGGTGCACACCTGTAGTCCCAGCTACTTGGGAGGCTGAGGCAGGATAATCGCTTGAACCCGGGAGGCAGAGGTTGCAGTGAGCCAAAATTGTCCCACTGCATTCCAGCCTGGCAACAGAGTGAGACACTGTCTCAGAAAAAAAAAAAAAAAAAAACAAGAAAGGTCATTTGGCATAGGAAGAACTTGATTGACCTTGAGGTATTGGTAGATTTTATATAAATGTTTCTGAGTAGAATGAATATGTTTATAAAATGCACCTTAAAAAAATAGATGAACAAGTTCATAATATAGTGCATAAGGCAAATATTTAAAAACTGCAAAATATTAAAAATGTCATATTAAAGATAATTATACAAATACAATGGTGGTGCAGTGGAATGTCTGAATGTTCACCTTTGCTTGTGCAATGAGGTGAGCATGAGAGAGGACCTCTTAGAAAAAGTGGTACTTGAACTGAGTTTTGATGAATGAATAAAGAAAGGTTCACTGCTCAGAAGAAGTGGGTATACATTCTTAGGTAGAGAGATAGCATGAAGAGTTATCAAGGCATGAAGCAGCATGGCATTTGCTTGAAGTGATTTAAGTCATTTAATATGGCTGGAACATAGGTTGTATGTTGGCAGTGGCAGGAGCTGAGATTGGAGATGGAGGCAGAAACCAGCTCATGGAAGGCTCTATATGCTACATTTGTTTTAGGCTTTATCTTACAAATGATGGGAAGCTATTAAGGATGGTATTACTATTGCTATTAATTATCATTGCCTTCTTCCATACGTTTTCATAAAATCAACTTTTAAACCACTTTTATAGGCTGAGAAATTGTAAATTGCCCTTTTGAGGAACTAAGTACTTCTATTACTATACTGGCACTACATTGGATTCTTGGTTCAAATGTTTATTCCGTTGCTTGTTCTTGTGATATCATTTTGTCAGAATAATCACTATGATGTCCATTGTGAGTATCCCTCCCTTTCTTTATAACTAAACTTATACAGCGAGAAAATGTCATTGAATATAAACACTGTTTGATTACAAAAAATGAGAATGAAGAGTACAACCTCAGTGGGACAAAGAAGAACTTCAGCAGTCTTAAAGATCTTTTGAATTGTTACCAGATGGAAACCGTTCGCTCAGACAATATAATTTTCCAGTTTACTAAGTGCTGTCCCCCAAAGCCAAAAGGTAAGATAATTTTCTAGTTATTTTTAAATTACTGGTCATGGATTGTGTATGTGGTGTGAAGTATCTTTAGTACATTGATTTCAAAGGATATATGAAAGAAGCAGCTCTAAAAGTTAATTTTATCTTATTCTGTTGTACAAGCATCATCAAATAAGATTGTTTACTTTGGTTTTGGTGGTCTAGAAGTGACTTGAAGTTCAATTATTCTAAAATGAGATTTTAAACATAATAATTTTGTGGTATGATGTCATTTATTGAACTAGTAAGATCTCACTACTAAATTCTCATGTTGTTTTAAGTAAAAATTTTCATATACTTTGAGGATTTTAATTGCTGTATTTTAAAAATAAAGATAGTAAAGTTGGAAATTCCTTGAAATAATGAGGCTTACTATTAAAAATTATTAAAATTTCTGAAAAATTGTATGAGTTAAGGAAGTTACTATAATTTTGAATTAATGAAATAACTGGCAGGAATACATCAAAATTCAAATTACATTAGTTAAGAAAGTGATTATAATTTTGAATATATGAAGTAACTAAGAATAATACATCAAAGTTCAATGAGTTAACCCCTAAAATAATTTTCTATTATAAAAAAGAACAATGAGGAGTTATTAAGCATTTCTTATATATAGAACACATTTCATTTTACTCCTCCTTGGCGCAATTCATATTTTCAGTGTATTTTGATGTGATATATATGTATTTTATTTTTTCAGATAAATCAAACCTTCTAGTCTTCAGAACGAATGGTGTTTCTGATGTACCAACCTCACCAACATTACAGAGGCCTACTCATATGAACCAAATGGTGTTTCACAAAATCAGAAATGAAGATTTGATATTTGTAAGTCATTAGATACTGATTACTGTCTTTTTTGTCCTTTTAAAACAACATCTGTTTTCTTGATTTACATTCATGTGTCATTTGGAATTATTTTGTTTTAACATATACAAATTTAGTTGTGATTTAAGTATTTTTCCTTTGAAAGATATACCAACCTTGTGTTAGATGTTAGCAAAATTAATTATCTTAATTATCCTAAGAATGGAATCTTAATTTTCTTTTTGGAAATTTAAAAATGATTCTTCACAAAAATTAAAAATTAAAAATATACAAAGACCTATATTGTTACTCTCAAGTTATCAAGAAAATAAGGGAAATTCAAGGGGTTAAAAATAAAGAAGAAACTGAGACAAAAATCCAGCCATCTCTCAGTGTCCATGAGGGATTGGTTCCAGGACTACCCATGGATACCAAAATGTGAGGATACTTAAGTGGAACCTGTGGGTATGAAAAGTTGGCCCTCCATATACACGGGTTTTACATCCTATGAACACTGTATTTCTTTTAAAAAGTAACTAGTAATTATTTTTAAAAATTATTTATTTTTTAGAGGAGGACTTGCTCTGTCGCCCAGACTGGAGTGCAGAAATACTATATTTTCCATCTGAGTTTCCTTGCAGATGCAGAACCTGCTTTGCCAGTACAGAGGGCCCACTGGATTTATTGAAAAAATATCCACACATAAATGGACCTGTGCAGTCCAAACCCATGCTGTTCAAGAGTCAACTGTAATCCATAAGATCTGATAATTTGGCTGCCAGGTGGTGAGACTGGTGATCAGCCACATTTATCAAGGGGGTTAAGACTTAAAAGCAATTTAAAAGGGCCAGGTCTCAGACCTGCACAAGGCAAGGAGTTAAAAGTGAGACTATCCCTGAATAAAACTAGGACCCTTAAGTAAATACATCCTCAGTAAAACAATATATAGAATGTGAAAAATTCACCCACTGGCAAGCAGAGAAGAAAAGGAATTTTGTCATTTTTAATTGGGTTTCTAGTGAGGAAAAGCAGTCTCTCCTAAGAATTTGTCATCACAAGCTTTTGAATTTGGGTTTCATTATACTACCTACATAGACTGAGAAACTCTAAATTAAATGTGGTCCTCTCCTAATATTGTGTGGTGCTTAGAAGAAACAAAAAAATACTCTTAACCTAGGCAACCCATGATTCCCACAGATAAAACCATTCCAAACATGAGCTTTTAATAGAAAATTTAGAAGCATACAAGGAAATAATGCAGGATTAAGTAAGAGTCAGTAGACCAACAAACATCAAAATTAGAACTCCAGGAACTTCCTATCACAGAATTTTCAGATACAGACTATAAAATACATATACATGTTTAAAGATAGAAAAGGAATTGAAACCATGGAGAAATAAGACATTGTTTTAACAAACAAAAAAGATTTCAGGAAAACATAGAAATGATAAATACCGTCACTGACATTAAAACAGAATATACAGGATGAAAAGGAAATTACTTATAGCTGAAGAGAGATGTGAACTGCAAGCTAGATCTGAAGAAATTATTAAGAATGTAGGGGTTAGGGAGAAAGAAATGGGTTATATGAAAGAGGGATTAAGGGGCGTTAGGCAGAATGAGAAAGAACAACTGATATCTGAGCTCTTTAAGGAGACAAGTCCTCATGTGAATAATAGGAAACAGAGTGGCCAGGTAACTTGACTAACATTACAAAACTAATAAATAGTAGACCTTGGATTTGAACACAAGCAGCGTTACTTCAGAGTGCAGGCTTTCAACAATTACTTTGTAAAGATATGCAAGAAATACTAGTATTAGTAGTAATAGCTAATACTTAATGCACATTTACTATGTGTCATGGACTGTACTAAGGGCTTTTTGTATTTATTCACTTACTGTTTATAACAATCCTATGGGAAAATAGTTACTTTTCTCATTTTTCAGATGAAGAAACCAAGACAGCTGCAGCACAGAGATTAAATAGCCTGTACAAGGTCATAAAAGTGGTAATAAGAAAAAGTCAGATATTCTGCCTCTGCAGACCACATTCTCTATTGTACTAGTAGGAAAGGCAAACAAAATGATTCTCATGTAAGCAAATGTAGGTAAACACTGACTCTGTTTTTAAAAAGTGATAATTATAGCCCATTCAGGAGATTTCAAAACCAAGTAGAGCCAAAATACACTTAATTCATTAATCCTTGTTTTCTGTCTCTCATTAATATTTAAGGAAGCAGAATAAAAGAATTAATTTGGAGTCTCAAATCTGGATTTAGACTCTAAGGAAAATACTTGCTTATGGATTAAAAAAAAATTCTTCCTCGTTGAACGTATTTTCTTGTTCCTACTTTGTTCTCCATCTTTACTCATTCTTTACTTTTACCTTTTTCTCTTGAAGAATGAAAGCCTTGGCCAAGGCACTTTCACAAAGATTTTTAAAGGCATACGAAGAGAAGTAGGAGACTATGGTCAACTTCATGAAACAGAAGTTCTTTTAAAAGTTCTGGATAAAGCACATAGAAACTATTCAGAGGTGTGTATGTTCTTTAGTTCATGTAGTTTATGCTGTTTAAAGATGTACTCTCATATTCATACAACATACTCGTGTGCAGCTTTTCAAAATTGTAAGTTTTAAATGTATCAAGGACTTCTCTGAGGATATATTCTTGTGGGGCTATAGAATTACAGGGTTTGAAAATTACAGGATTACAAAAAATTAATTCCAAACTAATTATGTTTAGCATGTTAGGAGTGTTATTACATTTCTGCATATACTGTGGCCATGATTTTCAAACTTGGCTCCCCAGAGCTTTATGGGTTACACAGAGGTTCTTCTACAATTTCATTTATTTAAAAAAAAAAAAAGTTTCAAAGGCACTGTACTAAGGAACATACTTAGTGAAATCTGGATGCCTCTGGGCATCATCCAGAGATGCTAGCTGGCAGACCCTGTGGCCAGTTGCCAGAGCTCCGAACACAGCAAGATATGATACTTACAATATCTTAAAGGGTGTTAGTGGAAGATGATGTGAAAAGTTCAAGCCAAAGAGTTGTTCTAATCCAGAACACCACAGTATTGGTGATCGTGATTCACTAAACAGTCATACCCAGTGGTTCTAGTCAATGTCTAGTGGAATTGGAGTGATGTTAAAACTATGCTAGTGTCCTAACACAGATGTCATGATATTTTATCTGCACATTTTTAATTCTTTAGGAAGTATTATTTAAAGGCTACATCCATCTAACTCAGTTCCCTATATCTATCTCTGATGTCTACCTCTGGTTGTACATCTGTCCTCTATTTCAGGTGTTAAGCATCAAGCCTGTTTGACTGGCATCATTCATGATTCCTGTACCACTCTTGCTGTCTCTCACTTTGATCTCCATATTCCAGACTTACACAGGGGTTTCCTCAGAACGTTGATGGTCGTTGCAGGTCCATATAAAGGGACCAAAGCACATTGTATCCTTATCTATAGTCATGCTGAGAGTAGGAGAAAGTGCATCTTTATTATGGCAGAGAGAATTTTCTGAACTGAGTACTTATGGACAACAGTCAAACAACAATTCTTTGTACTTTTTGTTTTTCTTTTCCTTAGTCTTTCTTTGAAGCAGCAAGCATGATGAGCAAGCTTTCTCACAAGCATTTGGTTTTAAATTATGGAGTATGTGTCTGTGGAGAGGAGAGTAAGTAAAACTACAGGCTTTCTAATGCCTTTCTCAGATCATCTATTTTTGTTTATATAGAAAATTCAGTTTCAGGATCACAGCTAGGTGTCAGTGTAACCCATAATTTAACAGGAATTAAATATTTTTGAAACTGAAAACACTGTAGGACTGTTCAGTTATATCTTGTGAAAAAGGAAACCAATGAATAAAGTTAAAAGTAGAAGGTTACAATGCCCAAACAATAGAGTATTATAGGAAACAAATGTCTATAATATTTTGTGTTCATGACAGCAAAAGAGATTATGGCAGGTTCAACATAGCATTGGAATAACTGGCCTTTTCATTACAAACTTCTCTGGAATTATGAAGACAAAGCATATAAATGATACACTTAATTTTTAATGGAACTGACTGAAAATATTGTGTTGATATGATACTAGATATATTTTTTGGTTAAATTTAGGTTGTTCATAGAAACTACTAAAAGTATAAATCATACCCCAAGCTTTAATAGTATACAGGCATGCCTCATTTTATTGCACCTTGCTTTATTGTGCTTCTTAGATATTGTATTTTTTACATATTGAAGGTTTTTGGCAACCCAGTGTCTAGCAAATCTGTCGGCAACAGTTTTCCAACAGCATGTGCTCATTTCATGTCTCTGTGTCACATTTTGGTAATTCTGGCAACATTTCAAACTTTAAAAAAAACCATATGGTGATCTGTGATCAGTAATCTTTAATGCTAGTATTGTAATTATTCTGGGGTGTCTCAAACAGAGAGAATATAAGAAGGCAAACTTCATAGATAAATGCAGTGAGTGGTCTGACTGCTACATCAATGAGCCATTCCTCTGTCTCTCTCCCTCTCCTGGGGCCTCCCTATTCCCCAAGACAACAATATTGAAATTAGGCCATTTAGTAATCCCATAATGGTCTTTAAATGTTCAAGTGAAAGGAATATTCACCCATCTCTCACTTTAAATCGAAAGCTAGAAATGAAGCAGCAAATGTTGATGTGGAAGCTGCAGCAAGTTATCCAGAAGATGTAGCAAAGACCACTGATGAAGATGGCTTAGTGAGGAAGGCATGCTGAAAGCCAAGACAGGCTGAAAGCTAGGCCTCTTGCACTAAAAAGGCAAGTTATGAATCCAAAGGAAAAGTCCTTGAAGGAAATTGAAAGTGCTACTACTGTGAGCACATAAATTACAAGAAAGTGAACAGCCTTATTGATGATACAGAGAAAGTTCTAGATAGAAGATCAAACCAGCCACAACATTCCCTTAAGCCAAAGCCCAATCTAGAGCAAGACCTTACTGATCTTCAGTTCTATGAAGGCTGAGAGAGGTGAGGAAGCTGCAGAAGAAAAGCTGGAAGCTACAAGAGGTTGGTTCATGAGGTTTAAGAAAAGAAGCCATGTCCACAGCATAAGTGCAAGATGAAGCAGAAAATGCTGATGTGGAAGCTACAGATAGTTATCCAGAAGATCTAGCAAGGACCATTGATGAAGATGGTGACACTAACAAACAGATTTTCAAATGTAAACAAAACAGCCTTCTGTTGGAAGAATATGCCATCTAGGACTTCCACAGCTAGTGAGGAGAAGTCAGTGCTTGCCTTCAAAGCTTCAAAGGACAGGCTGACCCTCTTGCTAAGGGCTAATGCCACTGGTGACTTGAAATTCAAACCAGTGCTCATTTACCATTCCAAAAATCCCAGGGCTCTACAAATTATGCTAAGTCTACTCTGCCTGTGCTCTATAAATGGAACAATAAAGCCTGGATGACAGCACGTCTGTTTATAGCATGGTTTACTGACTATTTTAAGCCCATTGTTGAGATCTGCTCAGAAAAAAAGATTGCTTTCAAAGTATTACTGCTCATTGACAATGCACCTGGTCACCCAAGCACTATGATGGAGATGTACAAGGATATTCATATTATTTTCATGCCTGGTAACACAACATCCGTTCTGCAGCCCATGGATCAAGGAGTAATTTCAACTTTCAAGTCTTATTATCTAAGAAATACATTTTGTAAGGCTAAGCTGCCATAGATAGTGATTCCTCTGGTGGATCTGGGTAAAGTAAGTAGAAAAACTTACGGAAAGGATTCACCATTCTAGATGCCAGGAATAGCATTCATGGTTCATGGAAGGAAATCAAAATGGTAACATTAATAGGAATTTGGAAAAGTTCATTCTAACCCTCCTGGATGACTTTGAGGGATATGGTACTTTAATGAAGGAGGTCACTGCAGAGGTGGTGGAAACAGTAAGAGAACTAAGAAGTGGAGCTTGAAGATGTGACTCAATTGCTACAATCTCATGATTAAACCCTTAAAGAATGAGGCGTTGCTTCTTATGGATCAGCAAAGAAAGTGGTTTCTTAAGATGGAATCTACTCCTAGTGATGATGCTGTGAACATGGTGAAATGACAACAAAAGGCTTAGAATATTACATAAACTTGGTTGATAAAGCAGTGGCAGGGTTTGAGAGGACTGACCCTGTAAAGTTCTACTGTGGGTAGAATGCTATGAAACAGCATTGCATGCTACAGAGAAGTCTTTCATGAAAGGAAGAGTCTGCAGTGAATATCATTGTTGTCTTATTTTAAGAAACTGCTGCAGCCACCTGAACTTTAAGCAGCCACCACCATGATCAGTCAGCAGCCATTAACATCAAAAGGCAAGATCCTCCGCAAGCAAAAAGATTACAACTTTCTGAAGGCTCAGATTATCATTAGCACCTTTTTTGGCAATAAAGTATTTTTTAAAAGTATATTCTTTTTTTTTTTTTTAAAGATATAATGCTGTTGCACACTAAATAGATTCCATTATAGTGTAAATACAAGTTTTATATGTATTGGGATACCAAGAAATTAATGACTTGCTTTATTATGGTAGTCTAAAACCAAACTGGTAATATCTTCGAGGTATGCCTGTATTTTAGTGCCTCACAAAGTTTACATTCAAGAAAATTGTTTATATAATTCCCTATTTTCCACTAGTAATGCAGATTAAATCCACATCTACACTTGTATAACATTTTTTCATATCTTTGAAAATTGATAGTATTTTCAAAAGCAGTGGTTTGGAACCTGTTATATGGAGGTATCTGAGAGGCTCCTGTGGACCACGAAGGAGTCCAGGATTGTTTTTGGAAGCCAACACTTGTTTTTCTGGAAAAATATGTTTTATATTTTTTTTTTAAAAAAAGTTTTAAAGATAAAGCAGCACAAAACATTTTTGTATTTTTTGCAGAATAAATTAAAAGATTAAATGGAGCTAGAACTCAAATTCTCCTTTATGTCTATAATACTATAGACATTGTTAGTAATTTTTGTGTGTAGAAGAACTTCAGGAAGGTTTGAATGTCTAAAATGTTATGTGGATGATAAATTAAGTGAGAAATTTTCATTTTTTTAAAAAAAACAGCCATAATTCAGTACTAATATATAAAGGTGTGCTGGTATATTATATATTATACATTTACGTTATATATATATAAAAAATAACATATAATTGTTTAGACTCCTACTCTTGCTGTTGTAAGTAAACTAAAAACCAAAAATATAATGCTGTGTATCCACTAAGTTTTCTTTGAAGTTTTGAGTTTTGCCTAATTTACTTTCTTTACCTATAATAGTCACATGTAAGTATATGAAGATTTAAATTACATATATTTAATTATATTTATACTTAAGCCTTATTATTACTTATATTTTAATGCAGATATTCTGGTTCAGGAGTTTGTAAAATTTGGATCACTAGATACATACCTGAAAAAGAATAAAAATTGTATAAATATATTATGGAAACTTGAAGTTGCGAAACAGTTGGCATGGGCCATGCATTTTCTAGTAAGTAGTATATCCATTTTATCAAAAAGACACTGTTTTATTTTATAAAACAATATACAAATTATCTTTACCTGGAAACAAAAAATAAATCTGTAATTGGATGCCAATTCATGTAAAACAGTCTGTGTTAGGTGATAAAAGAGATTACTTTAGGCATATGTTTATGTATGTAAAATCACTTTTGAAAAAAAGTTTTGTCATCCCATCAATATCTTAGAACTACTAATAGTCTGTATTTTGTGTCTTTTGGATTTAGAAAATCCAACCAAAAATTATGCAGCAACATGTGCTTCTCTATTTTTGGGCCATTGTACATTATGGTCCATGAGAAAGCAGCGTTGACAGAGAAGAGTACCAGAGGGCCTGCCAGTGATCAGACCCCTCAGGGTGCCACCTATGTTCTGCTGCAGAACTGAAGTAGTGTTTCTTAATGTCAGCTCCCATCCAGAAACACAAACCATCTCAGCCTTAGAACTCACATTAAGTGGCATTGGGTAGTTTTAATTTATTCATTTCATCACAAGCATAGATTATTGTGTTATTTAAAATGTAAAACAGGAAGCATAGTTAGGAGTCATAAATTTCCTTTTTTCTCAATGCATGCCTCCAAATTAATATTTATTATACTATCTTATATATTTTTCTTCTTTAAATCTGTTTTGGGGGCTTGAACTACTAAATGCTCAAATATTTGTGGATTGATATTTGAATATATGTGCGTTTAACTCTAATAGGAAGAAAACACCCTTATTCATGGGAATGTGTGCGCCAAAAATATTCTACTTATCAGAGAAGAAGACAGGAAGACAGGAAATCCTCCTTTCATCAAACTTAGTGATCCTGGCATTAGTATTACAGTTTTGCCAAAGGACAGTAAGTTCTAGAGGGATTATATATAATGTTACTAAACTTTACTTGGGCAGTGGTGTAAAGAGCATGTTGTTAATTTTCCTTGAACTCCACTTAATTCATATGTTCCTGATTAATAATAAAAGTATCTATCACTTTTAGCCATTTAAATTGTTAGTTAAATCTTAGTCTCTATTTTTCTTATAAGCATATAACTATGGACTGTGAGGTGATTTTTTAAAAACAGTTTTAATCTCTATATATGAAGGATAGGATTTTATCTATTTTTAATATGAGGTTTTCTAATATTCCTTGAGCCACAAGTACATTTTCTAAATATTTTTTTCTTCTCATCACTAAATAAAAATTTATCTAGCCTGAGATCTTAGGATTTTTTTCTACCCTCTGTGAAGAAATTAGTTTAATTATCCAGCTAATTCTGACTTTTTAAAACCTTAAAAAACTTTCATTTGTGTTTGTTAATCTTTACTACTTAACACAGTGGGTTAAAAATACAAATTTCAGTCAGATAGTTGAGAGGGGTTTTTTGGGGGGTCTAGATAATTATAAATGAATTTTGTTATCTTAGCTAATTTGTCTAATTGGATGTTCCAAATTTAGATTCTAAATTGATCAATTTAAGCCAATAGTACATAATGACTTATCTGACAGTGAAGACAGTGATAATTGGGCAGTAGTACAAGAGTATGGCACAAAATTCTTACAGGGTCTTACATCTGGTATTCTGGGAAATTTTATCCTTTGGAATCAGAAGTGAAGATGGAAAAAAATGTATTCATATGGTGAACGTAGTTTTCAATCAATCAATTTGTCTGTCTATGTCAGAATACTAGAAAGTAGGGTTATATTGCTGCTTCCTTTCTTGAATACAGTCCTTCTGGTGGAATCAAAGACCACAGAAACTTTGCTTGAGAAATTCCACGATTTGAGCAGAGCCCACCTGTATCAATTCCATATACCTAGAATATTTTGGTGCAATTTAGCCATGCCTCAGCTATAAACGCTTGTTGGTCCTTGGTTTTTTTTATCATCTGCAAGTGAGAATTGCCAAGGCTATTAAATCAGTAGAACATCTCTGAATGATGTAACATTACCTTATGAAGAAATACCAAAAAGTATCATGGGACAATTTTAGGATAAACTATATTAAAAAAAAAAAAAGATTTGGCCAGGCGCAGTGGCTCATGCCTGTAATTCCAACCCTTTGGGAGACTGATTGCTTTATCACTTAAGCCCAAGAGGTCAAAGCATAGTGAGCTGCAATTGTGCCACTGCACTCCAGCCTGGGTGACAGAGTGTCACCCTGTCTCAAAAAAAAATTTTTTTTTTTTGAAGGTAAAACTAACGAAAAATGGTATGCCAGTTGAGACACTATGGTTTAATGGAAAGATTAATTGATTCAGAACTCACTGTACAGGATTCTAATTCTGTCTCTGCTGCTAACAAATTGTGTGGCTTCGGGCAGATTACTTAATCATGTGTCTCCATGTTGTCATCGTTGAAGATGAGATATTGAACTAGATGACCTTGAAGGTCCCTTCTGGCTCTTAAGCTTATGCAGTCATGTGCACTTACACATCCACCCCCTCCAAAATGCAGAAAATAGACCTGATTATTCAAATGATTTGAACTTTAAAGCTATTTACATATAAAAGATTGGTTTACTTGTGAATTATTTAACCCTACTCTGTTCTTATCATTTAAAAGTTCTTCAGGAGAGAATACCATGGGTACCACCTGAATGCATTGAAAATCCTAAAAATTTAAATTTGGCAACAGACAAATGGAGTTTTGGTACCACTTTGTGGGAAATCTGCAGTGGAGGAGATAAACCTCTAAGTGCCCTGGATTCTCAAAGAGTAAGTTTATATATAGACTAAGTTAGAATTACTCTATCTCTGAACTTTCATATTACTTTCACATGATTTGTATTTTTTAGCCCATCTAATTTTTAAAAGAAGGTTGGTGTGGCATTACACAATTTATTCTCTTTGTGGTTCTTTAATTATAGAAGCTGCAATTTTATGAAGATAGGCACCAGCTTCCTGCACCAAAGTGGGCAGAATTAGCAAACCTTATAAATAATTGTATGGATTATGAACCCGATTTCAGGCCTTCTTTCAGAGCCGTCATACGAGATCTTAACAGTTTGTTTACTCCAGGTATGTATTTATGGAGTGATCTTATTGATTTTCCAGCTTTCTATCTTTATTGTATTTAATGAATCATTACTAATTTTTAATTCCTTTAAAACATTTTCTTGATGTCATTTAGGCCCTCTTAATTTCTTATGTTCATATGGCTTTTCATGCTTTATACATATTCTAATCTCCTTGAGTGAGAATTATTTCCTTTTTTAAAAAAAGACCTTTTCTCTTTCAGTAACCTAATTTTAGTTTTCCATTTAATGAGTTGTAAATTATAGTGTTGTTTTTTTTTCTGCTTAAATTGACTTTAAAAAAATCAATTCTTTTTAACGTTTCTCATATTTTATAATTGATTGATTTTCTAAACATGAGCTGTATTTGTTTTGGTTTGTTCTCTCGTTTTTCAAAATACTGAGCTGAAATGCATGTGTTTGACCTATAGGTGCTTTCTACCCTAGTACTACTCACCTTTCTCACAATAAATATCAGTATATTACCTTACTTTATGAATATGAAAACTACTTATTTTGGAAAACAAATATTTATCCTTTGCAAAGTCTCTCTTGAAAGCCTTTCAGATTATGGGTAATGATTAAAGGCTCCCATTAATATAATCTAAATTATTTGAGTTTCCCTGTATCATTTAGTATTTGTAACTCATGATTATTTTGGCCAACTTGAATGTATATCAGTTTAGTCCAGAGAATTTTATTTGCTAACTTAAGGTGGTAATATTCTTTATTTCTCCAGATTATGAACTATTAACAGAAAATGACATGTTACCAAATATGAGGATAGGTGCCCTAGGGTTTTCTGGTGCCTTTGAAGACAGGGATCCTACACAGTTTGAAGAGAGACATTTGAAATTTCTACAGCAACTTGGCAAGGTAAATTGTCAGAAGTTTTTCAAATAGAGTATAATCCTTTCATTTAGGAAAAACTTAGAGTGTTTCTAAAGTTCACTTTCTACAACATTTTAAAGAGTGCTTGTAGAAAAAAAAAAAGGTTTGGTTGTCAGATGTTGGAGAAATGCTGTGTTAAATAAACAGCTATCTTTACTGAATGAAGGGGGCCAGCCCCTCCACACCTGTGAGTAATTCTCATCAGGTGGGATGAGAGACTGAGAAAAGAAATAAGAGACAAATTATACAGAAAGAAAAGTGGGCCGGGGGGACCACCACTCAGCATATGGAAGACCCGCACCGGCAGCGGTCTCTGAGTTTCCTCAGTATTTATTAATTACTATTTTAACTATCTCAGCAAGAGGAATGTGGCAGGAGAGCAGGGTGATAGTGGGGAGAAGGTCAGCAAGAAAACATGTGAGCAAAGGAATCTGTGTCACAAGTAAGTTCAAGGGAAGGTACTATGCCTGGATGTGCACGTAGGCCAGATTTATGCTTCTCTCCACCCAGACATCTCAGTGGAGTAAAGAATAATAAAGCAGTATTGCTGCCAACATGTCTCGCCTCCCGCCACAGGGTGGTTTTTCTCCTATCTCAGAATTGAACAAATGTACAATCGGGTTTTATACATTCAGTTCCCAGGGGCAGGCAGGAGACAGTGGCCTTCCTCTGTCTAACTGCAAGAGGACTTCCTCTTTTACTAATCCTCCTCAGCACAGACCCTTCAGGGGTGTCAGGCTGGGGAATGGTCAGGTCTTTCCCATCCCATGAGGCCATATTTCAGACTGTCACATGGGGAGAAACCTTGGACAATACCCGGCTTTCCAGGGCAGAGGTCCCTGCGGCTTTCCGCAGTGCATTGTGCCCCTGGTTTATCGAGACTGGAGAATAGCGATGACTTTTACCAAGCATGCTGCCTGTAAACATTTTGTTAACAAGGCACATCCTGCACAGCCCTAGCCTTAAACCTTGATTCCATACAACACGTGTTTTTTTGAGCTTAAGGTTGGGGCAAAGTTACAGATTAACAGCATCTCAGGGCAAAGCAATTGTTCAGGGTACAGGTCAAAATGGAGTTTCTTATGTCTTCCTTTTCTGCATAGACAGTAACACTCTGATCTCTCTTTCTTTTCCCTACAACTGAAGAACTTTTCAGAGGCTTTAACATGTAATGTGCATGGAACATCTTCAAGAGGATGATGAATTAGGCAGTATTACTCAAATTGACTTGACCAAGAGACTGTTTCTTGGTAGCAGGAGTTCATTGTAAGTGATTCAGTGAAATAGAGAAAGGAATACATAAGCTTTTCTACCTGCCTTTCTGCCTTTAGTCATCTCAGGGAGAATTAATCTTATTGCTTAGGGTCTAGGATTTTGACTGTGCCCTATTCACTAGCAGAGGCTCTGTCTATTAAAAGGTCATACAGTCATGTATAACCTACATATTGTAAGTAAGATACCAGGGAATGCTCAGTTCTTAGTAGGTCCAACCATAGCGGTAAGCTCTCTCTTTTTCACATAAGCTTGCTAGGATAAGGTTCTCACTAGTAAGTACCATATTAATGTTGTCTGTTATTATCAGCTATTCCTAAATTCATATTTTCCTGACATATCTCCAGATGTCATTGATTTTCCTCTTTTCTGGGAACTTACAGCATTTATTGTTTCTTCTATACAACTTAATCACATAGTCTTTTGTTGTTTATTAGATCTTGGTTTTTGTTTGCGTGCCTTTTTTTTCCTTGACTTAAAAAAAGTTCCTTTAGATCCCAACAGATTACTAGGCACACAATTTTGTCATATATTGTCAAAACAATGGAATACATACTGGTATTTAAGAAGTAGACATAACAAAGAATACATCAAAAGATCACTAATTTAGATTAACAAAAGGGAAACAGCAGACTAAATTATAAAGTTATCTTTTCAAGTATTTTTTTTCTAGTTATGAAAGTGATATAGATACTGCTTTTAGAGAAATTGGAAGATATTACGATGAAGATACATTCCATTTGTTGTAGTCTCTGAACAACTACACAATTTCTTTCAATAGTGAAACCATTCTATATATACAATTCTATACTTGCTATTTTTCATATATCAAGATTTTCCCATTAATATTCTTTTGAGACATAATTTTAAAAGTGAATACACCATAATTTATTTACAACATTTCCCCATTATTGTAATTTTGAGTTAATTTTCTTTTGCTTTTTAAAATTTTTCTGTGAGCTTAAAATTCTTTTAAACATAAGTAAATTGAAGAGAGTCTAAAAAGGGATTTTCAAAATATATGTACAATGAAATATATTTCTTAGTAATTTAGTTTGTAGGAAATGAAAGGAAAATGGTGTAATCATTAGTCAGTCATAGATATTTTAATGTGGATATTTCCTATCTGCATTTAACATCATAATTTTACTTTCATCTTTTGTTTGTTTGAAGTAATTGATGTGTTCCATGGTTTGTCTAGCTATTTGTATTGCCTTATTGAAGCCATTCCTACAAAAATGATTGCATGTCACCTTTTCATTTTATAAAAATTAGCTACTGTATCCCTTTAAGTTATCCTTTTCAATTAGTGGTATGGTGAAAATATTCCAAAGAGGGATGTATATTTAAAATTATTTTCATATTTTTTAAGCCAAGAGAAATAATGGTATATATTTTTTATTTTTAAAAAAATATTTTCATACTGTTTGTAAAAGGAGCCAAGAAACTATTGTGAAATATTTTCTTTTGCTACTTGAAATCTGGATTGTTTTTGCTTTCTTCCTTTATCCTCATGCTTATATTCTTTTTTTTTTAATTTTAACATGGATTATTTATTTGTGTAATAGCCTTACATGTGGATGTTAACAGTGTAAACAGTACCACATATAACCATCAAGATACCTCAATTAGAATTTATAGGACTAGAATGACAGATTCAGATGGTTTAATTACATTTTAAAAGTTTTCTGAAAAAACTTTTGCAATAAAAAAATAAATTGCCCATCAATAAGTTTGATATCTGTTAAAATGATTTTTGGTTATCTGCAGATGAAGCAAACAAAGTGTATTCTCCACATTTTTTAGGCACAGTCTGGTGAGATAGCTGCCAGAAAGAACAGAAAGAGTTGTCATTTATCTCTTGTGAGGACAATTTCTGAAAGTTGAATGAGGGTATCTCTTTCTGGGGATGGTCAAAGTTTACTGATCTCTCTTACTGCTTCACGGCAGTACTGCTGGGTGAGGTAGGTTGTTTGTTGCACACCATCACTCTGTAATACATACTGTGGAGCTCTGTCTGTATCTCCCGGCAAACTGAACCATCTCATGATCATAGCATTAATTTCTGGGAACTGCTGACAGGCAAACCCGACAGGACCAGTGGCTAACCCGAGATTCAGATCAGCTGATGTTGGTTTACCCATGTTAGAACATGAGGTGAAGTCCAGTACATCATCTATTAGCTGAAAAGCTATTCCTACATTTTCTTCGGTACTGATAGGAGATCTCATGCGCCACTGGGTCCGGGCATCCTAGAACAGAGACTGCTTTACAACTGTTGGCTATCAGGCTTGCAGTCGTCTTGAAGGTCTTTTCAAGGTAGTGTGCAAATCTTTCATTCTCATTTTCTTTTGACCCAAGCTGAAGAAATTCACCACACACCAAATCTTCAATAACTTGGGTTAAAATAGATATAACAGTTGTATTTCCAATTTGTGCCAGAGCTATAGATACTACAGAAAGAATTAAATCTCCAGCAAGAACAGCCTTCTTTTCACCTCAGATCTTACTGTGTGTTTTTCTATTCGAGAACTTGCATCATCAATAACGTCATCGTGAACCAGACTAGCAGTGTGGATTATTTCTGCAATTAAGGCTGTGGCGCGCTGGCTAGCTAGCATATGTCAGAAGTTATTATGACTATTACATGCTTGGGCCATTAGCACCATAATAATTGGTCGAAAGGCTTTTCCTTTTACATCAGAGTAGTACTCAGACATTTCCTTAAGTTCTGTTGTTGATACAGGCAGTTCCTTTTTTTTTTTTTTTTTTGAGAGGGAGTCTCGCTCTGTCGCCCAGGCTGGAGTGCACTGGTCAGATCTCAGCTCACTGCAAGCTCCGCCTCCTGGGTTCACGTCATTCTCCTGCCTCAGCCTCCTGAGTAGCTGGGACTACAGGCGCCGGCCACCACGCCCGGCTAATTTTTTGTATTTTTAGTAGGGATGGGGTTTCACCGTGTTAGCCAGGATGGTCTCGATCTCCTGACCTCCTGATCCTCCCGCCTTGGCCTCCCAAAGTGCTGGAATTACAGGCGTGAGCCACGGCGCCCGGCCCTGTGAGCAGTTCCTTTCTAATGTCCTCGTACAGACCTTTCAAGTCTCCCCAACCGAGTTTGAAAGGATCGGTATTTCTCACCACTGTGTGTTTTAGTGTACGGGGTTGTGTGATGAAACCGTGATATACTGTATACATTTGGACAGGCCGGTGTTAAATGCGTCACAAGATTAAAATAGGACAAGTCAAGTCCCTTCCGCCTATGAGCCTGCACTAGGCATTGGCAGCGGCGGCCCCGCCAGGCTCGGGGAGCCGGGCCCAGGTCTCCACGCCGCTGGCCCCAGGAACAGCCCCGCGCTGCCACGCCACCAGCGCCAGGCCATGGTCTGAAAGTCGTGGCAAGACGGCGGCTCCACCTCTGGCCTGTGATCCTCCTCCTGGGACCTGGAGCCTGAAACCTCTTATGTTCTTTATATCCTTTACCTTCTCACTTCACTCCCAGCTGTTTTGAAATCCTCTTTATTCCTTTTTCCTCCGTGGTGCAGATCTGGGATTCAGAAATCAGGATCTTAGTGTGACTACTTTGAAATTATCAGCATCACTCTTAATCTTCTCTGAATATGATTTTTATTTTCCTCTCTTCCCATCATTAGCTAACATCTTGGCCCACATTCCTTGAATACTTTCAGTACTCATTGTTTTCTGGTCACCTTACTTCCTGCCGTTATTTTGGATGCCCTTCCAATACTTAAAAAAAAAAAAGATTCCTTGGCTTCTCTACCCCAAACTTATGATTACATTAAATGAGTTCATTTTGAATTCTATAATCCCCTGTAATAACCTTAGGAAATTTCCTATCCTGAAATCTCCCTGTCTGACTATAACTTTATAGCCTTTGGCTTTTTTCAACATAAATGCCTTATTTTTGATATCTTTGGTATTGCTAGTGTCTTTCACACTTTCTTCTTATTGGAACGTAAATTGGTGACCCTTTCTGGAGAGCTTCTCATAGAGCAGTTTGTATCAAGGGCCTTTAAATGTTCATATCTTTTAAACTACTTTCACTGGTATCTACAATTATATTACCCCCCCCCCTTCCCTTGATTATCTGCTTCACTTTTCCTAGTACGGGAACAATACAACTTAGCATTTTTAAAATTGTGCTTCCATCCCTCAAACACTGTAAGAAAAAAATCAAATATAAATCTTGATTGTTTTCATTGAAAACTGATTTCCAACATTGGTTAGGCACTTAAGACTCTTACTGGTTGTATTAGTCTGTTCTCATGCTGCTAATAAAGACGTACCCGAGACTGGGTAATTTATAAAGGAAAGAGGTTTAATTGACTCACAGTTACCCATGGCTGGGGAGGCCTCAGGAAACTTACAATCATGGCAGAAGGCACCTCTTCACAGGGCAGCAGGAGAGAGAATGAGTGCCAGCAGAGGAAATGCCAGACACTTACAAAACCATCAGATCTCATGAGAACTCACTCACTATCACCAGAACAGCATGGAGGAAACCACCCCCATGATTCAGTTGCCTGCCACCGGGTCCCTCCAATGACATGTGGGGATTATGGGGTTTACAATTCAAAATGAGATATTGGTGAGGACAGTGCCAAACCATATCACTGGTAGTTCTTTTACTCTCCCTTATTTGATTTCTTTTCTGGTCCTATCTCAGACTCTTCTGGTTTTCTATCTTAAATCTTTCTTTTCACTGAATTTTTCTTCATCTCCTTCTTCCATAAGAAAAATAGAGGCATTCCAAGTTAAAAGTGAGACTGATTTTTGCCTATCAAAGTGATAAAGATTTATAAAAAGTATAATGACCATCGTTGGCAGAGATGTGATGAAATACACATTTTCCCACTGCTTATTGGAACATCAAATGGTAACCACTGCCAGAGAGCTTCTAATGCAGTGTGTATCAAGGCCCTTTGAAATGTTCTTATCTTTTGAACAGCTATTTAAGTATCTTTAATAGAGATATACACAAATATTTATTTATAAGAATATTATTGCAATGACATGACTGTATTTAAAAAATTTTCTTAGTGTACATTTATGTTTACAATGTTAAAAATTAGTGCATTCATGTGACTATACAATAATTAAAAATCATTAATTTCAAGGAATATATAGTGGCACTGGAAAATAAATTTTATGAACACACTGTTAAGTAGAGGGAAAGAAGATAAAACTCATTTCCTACTTTTGTTTTCTAAAATATGTTTTGGAATAATTTCTCACAACAGCCTCATGAGATAGACATTTTATAATTCTCTACTTTAAGGAAGAAAAGCCTCATTTTAGGGAGATGTGAATTGTCTATGGTCACAGAGAGAGCAAGTTGTGGATCAATATTCTAGTTCCAATCTGACTTGAGAGTCCTGGGTCTATCCACCTTGTTGTGTGGCCTTCTAAACTGTGTAATTATAGATTTAACTCTGAGCCTATGTGGTCTAGGTTTTTTTAAAAATTGACTTCAAGTATATAAGTGAAAATATAGTCACTTAGAATCTTGTAACTCAAGAACTACATTGTTTTATCCTGTAAGAATGCAATAATATCCAAAATACACTAATTTGATTAATATCAAAAACCTATAATTTATTTAAATGTTATAGCAACTTACCAATTCTATGTAGTTAATGAGTCTTAGGTAAAAGAGTGGATTTCTTTAAAGACATCTTCAAAAAAAAAAAAAAAAAAAAGAGTAGAGTCATCCCATAGGCTAAAAGTTTCTTACTTCTTAATTTGTTTCGGCTGCTATAACAAAATACCATAGAGTGGGTAGCTTAAACATCAGACATTTATTTCTCTCAATTCTAGGGCCTGGAAAGTCTGAGTTCAAAGTTCTGGCAGGGGTTGGTTTCTGGTGAGGTTTCTTCTTGGCTTGCACATGGCCGTCTTCTTGCTGTGTCCTCACATGGGAGAGATTGCTGTAATGTCTCTTCCTCTTATAAGGGCACTAGCCTTGTCACATGAGGGTTCCACCCTTATAACCTAATTTAACTTTTATCACCTCCTCACAAGGCGCTATCTCCAAATACAGTCATAATGGGGTTAAGGCTTATTATATACATTTTGGGTGGGGGTCACAGACATTTAGCCCATAACAGACACATTCCATCCAGATCACTGACAGTGATATCAAAAGGTATTTTGTAAAAAAGGAAAATTCTTCCTGGAAGTTAGTGACAAGAGTTTAGGAATTCCTCAGCATGTCCCTTGGCTTATCTTGATAATTAATGCTTATCATTTATTTAAATGCTTTTTTGAAGTAATTTATATTTCAGCCTGTAATTCCTTTTGAAGAAATTAAATTTATAGGTTTACTATGCACCTGTTGAGATAGTATTTCCTTTTCTTGTTCTAAGAGTTCCTTAATCTAAGCTTAAAGATATGTCTGCTAATTCCAGCTACTAGAATTTTCTATATAATTTATTTGTAATTTGCCTTGAAAACTTGGTATTTCCATCCTAATGTGATGTGTCATTTAGGGTAACTTTGGGAGTGTGGAGATGTGCCGGTATGACCCTCTACAGGACAACACTGGGGAGGTGGTGGCTGTAAAAAAGCTTCAGCATAGTACTGAAGAGCACCTGAGAGACTTTGAAAGGGAAATTGAAATCCTGAAATCCCTACAGCATGACAACATTGTAAAGTACAAGGGAGTGTGCTACAGTGCTGGTAAGCTGCCCATTGAAACCTATTTGAAATTCAAGATATGTCTTTGGCATCCTGTGTAATAGAAACGTACGGTGTCTAATGATCTGGACTTATGCCAATGCCCAGAGGGACAGGCATTAGTCTATAATGACTGGAGATTGTGTTTGGTGATTATAAACTATAACTATAGGAAGTATTTGGCTAGTTGTTTAAACATTCTTTTCACCTCTTGCTTAAGTTTACCAAGAGAGCATCATTTTTAGAGAAATGGTTTTTGCTTACATTTTCTATAAAAATATTTTTGAATTTTATGTTTTTTGTTTGATATAAATGAGGAGAAAGGAAGTTTTCTCATCAGTTTATTTTGGTTTGCCTAGAGTTATAGAAAACTGAAACGCAAGCAGGTTCAAAGCTTTTATTCAAAATTTATTTTCGTTATTTATTCAAGTTTTTGATTCAAAAAGACTATGTTCTTAACAACTATATCACCTTTAATGTATAATAAAGTTTTGTCATCTTAGATTTTATATATGTGTAAGTCATTTATGTATGATAGTTTTCTAATATTTAATCAGTATAATATGGCAGAGTAAAATATTGTTTCCACCTTTATGTTAAAAGGTCGGCGTAATCTAAAATTAATTATGGAATATTTACCATATGGAAGTTTACGAGACTATCTTCAAAAACATAAAGAACGGATAGATCACAAAAAACTTCTGCAGTACACATCTCAGATATGCAAGGTACCTAATATCCTGATTATTTGCTGTAGATGAAGCAACCATATTGAAGTAAATGTTAGGAAATCATCTAGACTTTTTCATAGATAATAAAGGGAATATATAGGGTTAAGACCATTTAAATTGTTTATGTTTATAAAACTAGCTGAAAGAAACATGTTTTATCCATAGGGTATGGAGTATCTTGGTACAAAAAGGTATATCCACAGGGATCTGGCAACAAGAAATATATTGGTGGAGAATGAGAACAGAGTTAAAATTGGAGATTTTGGGTTAACCAAAGTCTTGCCACAAGACAAAGAATACTATAAAGTAAAAGAACCTGGTGAAAGTCCCATATTCTGGTGAGTATATTTCAGTATGATAAATGAAATTTTACAGCACAGACTTCAAACTTTATTGTTGTTATTTAATAGTTTGCCATTTCTGTATTTACAGTAACAGTGAACATTTAGGTCTTTTAAGTCTTACATTTAACCTTTTTGTTTTAGGTCTTATAGTCATGGTTATAGTCCACATGGGAATAATGGCATGTGCTTTATTTTTATTAAGTATTTTCTTGTTTATAGGGATTGTAGGTTTTTCTTCAAAACCGTCTCCTATTTATGGAGGCTTAGGGCTAATTATTAGTGGTGCTGTGGGTTGTGGTATGTGTTGAATTTTGGTGGGGCTTTCATGGGGTTAATAGTCTTTTTGATTTACTTGGATGGTATAATGGTTGTTTTTGGTTATTCTCTGGTGATAGCTATTGAGGAGTATCCTGAAACATGAAGGTCAAGTACTGATATTTGAGAGGCTTTATTATTAGGATTATTAATAGAGTTGATGTTGGTTTGGTGAATAGTTGAATATGATGGGGTGGTGATCACAGTTGATTTTAATAGTGTAGGGAGTTGATTAATTTTTGAGGGGGAGGGGTTGATTCATGAGGATTTTGTAGGTGCGGCTGCCTTGTATAGTTATGGGTGTTGGTTAGTGGTGGTTGCTGGTTGATCATTGTGAGTATTTTTGTTGCAATTGAAATTACTCAGGGTAATAGATTAGATAATTAATAGTAGAGGTTAGGCCTTTTTGGGCAGATACAGTAACAGAGGCTGAAGTTTGGGTTCGTGAAATGGTTTTTGGTATAGACTTTTCTAGTCAAACTGGGTCTAGAAGTGAAGCTAGATTTTGGCTTCTGAAGGTTGAATGGTGAATTGTAGCTGAATAAAAACCTAGTATATTGGAGAAATTAAATGTCTATAATGAGTACTTTAAGGTTATTAGTTATGAAATTAAGCTCCATTGCTAGTAAAAGACCTAGGGTGGTTACACCTAGGGCTGTGAGCTTTAGGTGGAGTGGTATATCTGTTTGGGGGATGAAGTAGGAATAATATTGTTAATGATGAGGAATCTGGTGAAGATACTGCCGATTGCTAGGTGCTTAATTGAGTTAATTAGGTGCTCTAATAGGATAACCTTGTTTTACAACTCTGATTGTTATTAATGATAATAATCCCCTAAGGTTATAAAGTAAGCACAAGTAAATACATAAAAACGTTAGGTCAAGGTGTAGCTCCTGATGTGGCAAGAAATGGGCTACATTTTCTACCCCAGAAAATTTCATGACAACCTTTATGAAATCTAAGAGCTCAAGGAGGATTTAGCAGTAAACCAAGAGTAGAGTGCTTGGTTGAATAAGGCCATGAAGCACGCACACACCACCCGTCACCCTCCTCAAATATCATTCTAGAAATATTTAAATTCTCTACGCATGAATAGAGGAGATAAGTCATAATATGGTAAGTGTACTGGAAAGTGCACTTGGACAAACCAAAGTCTTGTTTAACCTAAAGCATCCAGCTTACACCTGAAAGATTTCATCACAACCTGATCACTTTGAGCCAACCCTAGCCCCACTAAAAATATTATTAAACCATCCTAAACCATTAACCTTAGACAAAAGTATAGGCAATAGAAATTCTTATCTTGGCACAATAGATACAGTACCGTAAGGGAAAGATGAAAGAACTGAGCCAAGCATTAAAAAGCAAAGACAAGCCCTTATACCTTCTGCATAAAGTATTAAGTAGAAATAACTTTACACAGAGAACCACAGCCAAGTCCCCCGAAACTAAACGAGCTACACAAGAATGGCTAAAAGAGCATACTCACCTATGTGGCAAAATAGTGGGAAGATTCATGAGTAGCAGTGCTAAGCCTACCCAGCCTGGTGATAGCTGGTTGTCCAGAGAGAATCTTAGTTCAACTTTAAATTTACCCACAGAATTACTTAATCTCCCTGTAAGTTTAACTGTTAATCTAAAGAGGAACAGCTCTTTAGGTCCTAGGAATCAACCTTCCTACAGAGAGTACAAAATAATATCTCCATAGTTGGCCCAAAAGCAGCCAACAATTAAGAAAGCGTTCAAACTCAACATCCGTTATTTAATAGAAGCAATAATGTTAATATAAATAACATGAAAATATTCTCCACTGCATAAGCTTACATCAGACCGGAATAACCCACTGACAGTTAACAGCCAAATATTTTACAATAAGCACCCTATTATTTATACTGTTAATCCCACACAGGCATGCTCTAAGGAAAGATTACAATAAGTAAAAGGAACTCAGCAAATCTAACCCTGCCTGTTTACCAAAAACATCACCTCTAGCATTATCAGTATTAGAGGCACTGCTTGCCCAGTGACATATGTTTAACGGTACCTTGACCATGCAAAGGTAGCATAATCACTTGTTCCCTAAATAGGGACTTACCAAATGGCCACATGAGGGTTCAGCTATCTCTTACTTTTAATCAGTGAAATTGACCTATTGGTGAAGAGGCAGTTACAAGCAAATAAGACGAGAAGACCCCATGGAGCTTAAATTAATTAATGCAAATAAAAACTCAAAGAGCCTACAGGCCTTAACCTACTATCTCTGCATTAAAAATTTTGGTTGGGGTGACCTCATAGCATATTCAACCTCTGAACAACCTAAACTAAGACCGCACTAGTCTAAGCGAGTTAATACACATTGACCTAATAATTTGATCAACAGCACAAGTTACCCTAGGGATAACAGTGCAATCCTATTCTATCATATCGATAATAGGATGTCCTGATCCAACATTGAGGTCGTAAACCCTAATGGTGTAGCCACTATTAAAGGTTTGTTTATTCAACGATTGAAGTCCTACATGATCTATTTCAGACCAGAGTAATCCAGGTCGGTTTCTATCTATTTAACATTTCTCCTAGTATGAAAGGACAAGAGAAACAGGGCCAACTTCATAAAGCACCCTCCCCCCATAAATGATGCTATCTCAATCTAGGAAATCACCACATACCCCACCCAAGAACAGGGTTTCTTAAGATGGCAAAGCCTGGCAATAGCATAAAACGTTAAACTTTACAATCAGAGGTTCAACTCCTCTTCTTAACAATGTGTCTGTAATTAACCTTCTCCTATTTATTATTCCCACTCTAATCGCTATAGCATTCCTCTCACTGAGTGAAAAATCTTAGGCTATATACAGTTATGCAAAGGACCTAATACTGTAGGCCCCTATGGACTGCTTCAACCATTTGCTGACCCAGTAAAACTTTTCAGTGAACCCTTACGACCCTCAACGTTTTCTATTACGCTTTATATCATTGCCCTAAACCTGGCCCTTTCTATCGCCCTCCTCTTCTGGACTCCCCTACCTATACCCGATCCCCTAATTAATTTTAATATAGGCCTCCTATTTATTCTAGCCACATCAAGCCTAGCCGTCTATTCCAGTCTATGATCAGGATGAGCATCCAATTCAAATTACATACTAATTGGTACATTACAATGTGGCCCAGACAATTTCATATGAAGTCACCCTAGCCATTATCCTGCTATCAGTACTACTAATAAGTGGCTCATTCAACTTATATGCACTCATCACAACACAAGAATTATTCTGACTGCTCCTACCATCATGACCCTTAGCCATAATATGATTTATTTCCACACAAGCAAAAACTAACCGAACCCCTTTTGATTTGACAGAGAGAGAATTAGAACTAGTTTCAGGCTTCAGTGTCGAATATGCTGCAAGTTCATTTGCCCTCTTCTTTATAGCAGAATATATGAATATTATCGTAATAAATGCCCTACTACTATTTTTCTAGGAGCACTACACACTATGTATTCACCAGAACTAGATACCATAAATTTCATTACAAGACCCTCCTTTTAATTGCCCAGTTTTTATGAATCCGAACAGCATACCTCCAATTCCGCTACAATCAACTTGTATACCTTTTATGAAAAAATTTCCAACCACTTACATTAGCATTCTGCATATGATATGTCTCAATGCCTGTCCTAATTTCCAGCATTCCACCCCAAAATAGGAAATAAGTCTGACAAAAGAATTACTTTGATAGAGTAAACAATAGAGGTTAAAATCCTCTTATTTCTAGAACTATAGGAATTGAACCCATCCCTGAGACTCCAAAATTCTCCGTGCTATGTATTAAACCATATCCTAAAGTAAGTTCAGCTAAATAAGCTATTGGGCCCATACCCCTGAAAATGTTGGTTATACCCTTCCCATACTAATTAATCCATTAGCTCAACTTATTATCTCCCTTACTGTTTTCACAGGAACCCTTATCACAATGCTAATGATTTCTTACCTGAACAGGCCTAGGAATAAATATACTAGTTCTTACCCCAATCTTGATTAAAAAAATAAATCTCCCCTCTACAGAAGCAGCCACCAAATATTTTCTTACACAAGCAACTGCATCTATAATTCTCATTATAGGTATCCATTTCAATAACCTGTCCTCCGGGCAATGGACAATAATAAACACTATTAATCAGTTTTCATCCTTAATAATAACAGCCCTAGTAATAAAACTAGGAAAAGCCCTCTTTCGCTTCTGAGTCCCAGAAGTAACCCAAGGAACTTCTCTAATGTCTGGCACACTTCTCCTCACATGACAAAAACTAGCCCCTATCTTGATTATATTTCAAATTTTCCCATCAATAAACACAACCAGTCTCCTATCTATTACAATACTATCCATTATAGTAAGTGGTTGAGGAGTTAATCAAACACAATTCTGCAAAATCTTGGCCTACTCCTCAAGTACTCATATAGGTTGAATGACCCCAGTACTAACTTATAATCCAAACATTACCATTATAAATCTGATTTATTTACCTTATTTTAACAATTACCACATTTCTAGCACTTAGCCTAAGTATAAGCACTACAACCCTGTCACTGTCTCACACTTGAAACAAATTAACATGATTACCACCTATAGTTTCACTAATTCTACTATCCCTAGGAGGTTTACCTCCATTAACAGGATTTCTGCCTAAATGAGTCATCATTCAAGAATTTTCAAAAAACAATAGTCTTATTACGCCAACCATTATAGCTATCATAACACGACTCAACCTGTACTTTTATATACGCCTAATTTACTCCATCTCAGTGACAGTATTCCCCACATCCAGTAATACAAAAATAAAATGACAATTCAAAAACACAAAACCCATATTACGCCTCCCTCCACTTATTTCTTCTACCTTCCTCTTACCCATCTCTCCACTGATTCTAGTTATAACTTAGAAGTTTAGGTTAAATAAGACCAGGGACCTTCAAAGCCCTTAGTAAGTGAATTATACTTAATTTCTGTAACAAACCCAAGGATTGCAAAACTCTATTCTGCATCAGTTGAACGCAAATCAACCACTTTAATTAAGCTAAGCCCTTGCTAGATTGGTGGAATTCAAACCTACAAAAATTTAGTTAACAGCTAAATACCCTAATCAGCTAGCTTCAATCTACTTCTCCCTCCAAGTGGGGGGAGGGTGGTAGGCAGGAGAAGCCCCGGCAGGATTGAAGCTGCTCCTTTGAATTTGCAATTCAACATAAAAAATTATCTCAAGGCTGGTAAGAAGAGGTCTTGACCTCTGTCTTTAGATTTACAGTCTAATGCTTACTCAGCCATTTTACCCTTTTTTCCACTTATGTTCATCAATTGTTGATTGTTTTCAACCAACCACAAAGATACCAGAACACTATACCTGCTATTCGGTGCATGAGCAGGGATAGTAGGTACCACCTTAAGCCTTCTAATTCAAGCAGAATTAGGTCAGCCAGGAACTCTGCTAGGAGATGCCAGATCTATAATGTTATTGTTACTGCCCATGCATTCATCATAATCTTCTTTATGGTCATACCAATTATAATTGGGGGTTTGGGCAACTGACTAGTCCCTCTGATAATTGGTGCCCCCGATATGGCATTTCCACGGATAAATAATATGAGCTTCTGACTTTTCCCCCACTCTTTCCTACTCCTGTTGCATCCTCAATAGTAGAAGCCGGCACTGGAACCAGCTGAACAGTTTATCCCCCTTTAGCAGGAAACCTAACACATGCAAGATCCTTTGTGGATCTTACCATCTTCTCACTTCACTTGGCAAGTATTCTATTTTAGGAGCCATTAACTTTATTACTACAATTATTAACATAAAGCCCCAGCCATATCCCAATATCAAACACCCCTTTTCGTCCGACCAGTCCTCATTACAGCAGTACTTCTACTCCTTTCTCTCCCAGTCCTAGCCGCTGGCATTACTTTTTGACCCTGCTGATGGGGGTGATCCTATCGTGTATCAACATTTATTCTGATTCTTTAGTCACCCTGAAGTTTGTTTCCTTATTCTATCAGTATTTGGGATGATCTCCCATATCGTGATGTATTGCTCTGGATAAAAGGAGCCATTTGGGTATATGGGCATAGTATGAGCCATAATATCTATTGGCTTCTTAGGGTTTATCGTATGAGCACACCATATATTTACAGTAGGATCAGACGTAGACACATGAGCATACTTCACCTCTGCTACCATAATTATTGCTATCCCTACTGGTGTCAAGGTCTTTAGCTGATTAGCTACACTGCACAGCAGTAGCATCAAATGATCTCCTGCAATGTTCTGAACCCTAGGATTCATCTTCCTTTTCACAGTAGGAGGTCTCACTGGCATTGTACTAGCTAATTCATCACTAGATATTATTTTATACGATACACACTATGTTGTAGCTCATTTCCACTACATCCTATCAACAGGAGCGGTGTTCGCCATCATAGGAGGCTTTAACCACTGGTTCCCCCTATTCTCAGGTTATACGCTTAATCAGACCTACACTAAAATTCAGTTCACCATTATATTCATAGGTGTTAATTTAACCTTTTCCCCACAGCACTTCCTTGGCCTATCCAGTATGCCTTAACATTATTCCCATCATCCTGATGCGTATACTGCATGAAATATTATCTCATTCTTAGGCTCATTTATCTCATTAACAGCAGTTATGCTAACAATTTTTATAATCTGAGAAGCCTTTGTTTCTAAAAGAAAAACTATAACAACTGAACAACCATCTACTAATTTAGAGTGACTTTACGGCTGTCCACCATCTTACCACACATTCGAAGAGCCAACCTACATTAAATCTTTAAATGAAAAAGGAAGGAATTGAACCTTCAGAAACTGGTTTCAAGCCAATCAATAACCACTATGACTTTCTCGATAAGATATTAGTAAACTCATTACATAACTTTGTCAAAGTTAAGTTATAGGCTAAATCCTATATGTCTTAATGGCTCATCCAGTTCAATTAGGCCTTCAAGATGCTACATCCCCTATCATAAAAGAACCACTCACTTTCCATGACCACGTTCTTATAATTATTTTCCTAATTAGTTCCCTGGTTCTATATATTATTTCTCTAATACAACAAAATTAACTCATATTAGCACCACAGATGCCCAAGAAATCGAGACCGTCGGAACTATTTTACCTGCCATTGTCTTAATTTTAAGCCTTTCCATCCCTACGTATTCTATATAAAACAGATGAAGTTAATAATCCTTCTCTTACCGTCAAAGCCATTGGTCATCAATGATATTGAAGCTATGAATATATAGACTGTGAAGAATTAAGCTTCAATTCTTTTTATTTCTTTTTTTGAGATGGAGTCTTGCTCTGTCACCCAGGCTGGAGTGCAGTGGCGTGATTTCGGTTCACTGCAGGCTCTGCCTCCCGGGTTCACACCATTCTCCTGCCTCAGCCCTCTGAGTAGCTGGGACTACAGGCACCCACCACCACGCCTGGCTAATTTTTTTGTATTTTTAGTAGAGACGGGATTTCACCGTGTTAGCCAGGATGGTCTCCATCTCCTGACCTCGTGATCCGACTGCCTCGGCCTCCCAAAGTGCTGGGATTACAGGCATGAGCCACGGCACCTGGCCTAAGCTTCAGTTCTTATATAACCCCAACACCAGACTTAAAGCCAGGAGAACTTTGAGGAGTCGAAGTTGATAACCGAACAATTCTCCCAGCAGAAATACCCATCCATACGTTAATCCTGTCTGAAAACATCCTGCACTCGTATCCCCTCATTAGGCCTCAAAACAGATGCAATCCCCAGACGCTTAAATCAAACTACCTTAACCACTACATGACCAGGTCTTTACTATGGACAGTGCTCAGAAATTTGTGAATCTAACCAGTTTTATATTAATGTCGTAGAACTAATCCCCTTAAAATATTTCAACACCTGATCCACATCCACATTGTAATATCACTGTAAAGCTATTCAATATTAACCTTTTAAGTTAAAGATTGAGGGGGTCTACACCTTTCTGCAGTGAATGCCTCAACTAGATACTTCCACATGATCCATTATTATCCTGTCAATAATCATAACTTTATTCTCCATTATTCAGTTAAAATTAAATTACACTTATATTATCCCTACACCAAAAATAATCAAAACAAAAACACAAGGCTCCCTGAGAATTAAAATGAACAAAATCTATTCACCTCTTTTGCTACCCCTACAATTCTAGGCCTACTCGCAGTAGTATTAATCATTCTATTTCCCACTGTTTCCAACCTCCAGTCATCAAATTAGTAACCGATTATTTTCTATTCAACAATAATTAATCCAACCTGCACTAAAACAGATTAATAATTACCTATAACATTAAAGGACGAACCTGATCCCTTATAATAATATCCCTAATTATCTTCACTGCCTCAACGAACCTCCTTGGGCTTCTACCCCATTCATTTACACCAAGTATCCAATTATCAATAAACCTAGGTTTAGCAATCCCCTTGTGAGCAGGCGCAGTAATTACAGGCTTCCGCTTTAAAATGAAAACCTCCTTGGCTCACTTTTTACCACAAGGCACACCTATGCCACTTATCACTATATTAGTAATCATTGAAACCATTAGCCTATTTATTCAACCAATAGCATTAGCTGTGCGATTAATAGCCAACATTACAGCTGGTCATCTAGCAACACATTTAATTGCAGGAGCCACACTAGTACTATTAACTAGTAGTTTTCTCACAGCTTCAGTTGCTTTCATTATTCTAATCCTACTGACTATTCTCGAATTCGCCGTAGACCTTATTTAGGCTCATGTCTTCACACTACTAGTAAGCCTTTATCTATATGACAACACATAATGACCTACCAAACACATGCTTGCCATATGGTCAAACCCAGCCCCTGACCACTAACAGAAGCTCTCTCAGCTCTACTAACAACATCTGGCCTGGCCATGTGATTTCATTTTAATTCTACTACTCTTTTAACCCTAGGCTTATTAATCAACACACTAACTGTATACCAATGATGATGTAATATTATCCGAGAAAGTAAATTTCAAGGCCACCATATAACAGTTGTCCAAAAAGGCCTCCAATATGGAATAATTCTATTTATTATCTCAGAAGTTTCTTCTTTGCTGGTTTCTTCTGGGCATTCTATCACTCTGGTCTAGCCCTAATGCCAGAATTAGGAGGACAGTGACCCCCAACAGGCATTTTTCCCCTCAACCCCTTAGAAGTACCCCTCTTGAATACATCTGTATTACTTGCATCAGGAGTTTCAGTTACTTGGGCTCATCACAGCCTGATAGAAGGTAATCGAAAGCAAATAATTCTAGCACTATCCATCAGAATTACCTTAGGTATTTACTTCACCCTCCTACAAATCTCAGAATACTTTGAGGCCGCTTTTACTATCTCTGATGGGATCTACGGCTCAACAATCTTTTTAGCCACAGGCTTTCATGGATTTCATGTTATTACTGGATCAACATTTCTCACTATCTGCTTCCTCCACCAATTAAAATATCACTTTACGAGATGGCCGAGGAAGAGCTCCGGTCTACAGCTCCCAGCATGATCGATACAGAAGACGGTGATTTCTGCATTTCCAACTGAGGTACCTGGTTCATCTCATTGGGACTGGTTGGACAGTGGGTGCAGCCCACGGAGGGCGAGCTGAAGCAGGGCAGGACATCACCTCATCTGGGAAGCACAAGGGGCTGGGGGATTTCCCTTTCCTAGCCAAGAGAAGCCATGACAGACTGTACCTGGAAAATCGGGACACTCTCGCCCAAATACTGTGCTTTTCCAACGGTCTTAGCAAACGGCACACCAGGAGATTATATCCCATGCCTGGCTTCGCAGGTCCTATGCCCATGGAGCCTTGCTCACTGCTAGTGCAGCAGTCTGAGATTGACCCTCGAGGCAGCAGCCTGGCAGGGGGAGGGGCATCTGCCATTGCTGAGGCTTGAGTAGGTAAACAAAGTGGCCAGGGAAGTTCGAACTGGGTGGAGCCCACCACAGCTCTGCAAGGCCTGCTGCCTTTGTAGACCCCACCTCTGGGGACAGGGCATAGCTGAAAAAAAGGCAGCAGAAACTTCTGCAGACTTAAATGTCCCTGTCTGACAGCTCTGAAGAGAGCAGTGGTTCTCCCAGCATGGTATTTGATCTCTGAGAATGGACAGACTGCCTCCTAAAGTGGGTCCCTGATGCTTGTATAGCCTAACTGGGAGACACTTCCTGGTAGGGGCCGACTGACACCTCATACAGGTGTGTGCCTCTCTGGGATGAAGCTTTCAGAGGAAGGATCAGCCAGCAATATTGGCTGTTCTGCAATATTTGCTGTTCTGCAGCCTCCACTGCTGTTACCCAGGCAAACAGGATCTGGAGTGGACCTCCAGCAAACTCCAACAGACCTGCAGCTGAGGGACCTGACTGTTAGAAGGAAAACTAACAGAAAGGAATAGCATCAACATCAACAAAAAAGACATCCACACCAAAACCCCATCTGTAGGTTGCCAGCACCAATGACCAAAAGTAGATAAAACCACAAAGATGGGGAAAAACCAGAGCAGAAAAGCTGAAAATTCTAAAAACCAGAGGGCCTTTTGTCCTCCAAATGATCGCAGCTCCTTGCCAGCAACAGAACAAAGCTGGACAGGGAATGACTTTGACGAGCTGACAAAAGTAGGCTTCAGAAGGTCGGTAATAACAAACTTCTCCAAGCTAAAGGAGGATGTTCAAACCCATCGCAAGGAAGCTAAAAACCTTGAAAAATGATTAGACGAATGGCTAACTAGAATAAACAGTGTAGAGAAGACCTTAAATGGCCTGATGGAGCTGAAAACCATGGCACGAGAACTACGTGACACATGCACAAACTTCAATAGCTGACTTGATCAAGTGGAAGAAAGGGTATCTGTGATTGAAGATCAAATTAATGAAATAAAGTGAGAGGAGAAGTTTAGAGAAAAGAGAGTATAAAGAAATGAACAAAGCCTACAAGAAATATGGGACTATGTGAAAAGACCAAATCTACATTTGACTGGTGTACCTGAAAGTGATGGGGAGAATGGAACCAAGTTGGAAAACACTGCAGGATATTATCCAGGAGAACTTCCCCAACCTAGCAAGGCAGGCCAATATTCAAATTCAGGAAATACAGAGACCACCACAAAGATACTCCTCGAGAAGAGCAACCCCAAGACATATAATTGTCAGATTCACCACGGTTGAAATGAAGGAAAAAATGTTAAGGGCAGCCAGTGAGAAAGGTCGGGTTACCCACAAAGGAAAGCCCGTCAGACTAACAGCGGATCTCTCAGCAGAAACTCTACAAGTCAGAAGAGAGGGAGGGCCAATATTCAACATTCTTAAAGAATTTCCAACCATCAAATAGAATTTTCAATAATCAGAATCTCATATCCAGCCAAGCTAAGCTTCATAAGTGAAGGAGAAACAAAATCCTTTACAGACAAGCAAATGCTGAGATATTTTGTCACTACCAGGCCTGCCTTACAGGAGCTCCTGAAGGAAGCATTAAACATGGAAAGGACCAACCAGTACTAGCCACTGCAAAAACATGCCAAATTGTAAAGACCATCGATGCTAGGAAGAAACTGCATCAATTAATGGGCAAAATAAACAGATAACATCATAAAGACAGGATCAACTTCACACATAACAATATTAACCTTAAATGTAAATGGACTGACTGCCCAAATTGAAAGACACAGACAGGCAAATTGGATAAAGAGTCAAGACCCACCAGTGTGCTGTATTCAGGAGACACATCTCATGTGCAGAGACACACACAGGCTCAAAATAAAGGGATGGAGGAAGATCTACCAAGCATATGGAAAGCAAAAAAAGCAAAGGTTGCAATCCTAGTCTCTGATAAAACAGACTTTAAACCAACAAAGATCAAAAGAGACAAGGCCATTACATAATGGTAAAAGGATCAGTTGAGCAAGAAGAGCTAACTATCCTAAATGTATATGCTTCCAATACAGGAGCACCCAGATTCATAAAGCAAGTCCTTAAAGACCTACAAAGAGACTTAGACTCCCACACAATAATAATGGGAGACTTTAACACCTCTCTGTCAATATTAGACAGATCAATGAGACAGAAGGTTAACAAGGATATCCAGGACTTGAACTCAGCTCTGCACCAAGTGAACCTAATAGACATCTACAGAACCCTCCACCCCAAATCAACAGAATATACATTCTTCTCAGCACCACATTGCACTTATTCCAAAATCGACCACATAATTGGAAGTAAAGCACTTCTCACCAAATGTAAAAGAACAGAAATCACAACAAACTGTCCCTCAGACCACAGTGCAATCAAACTAGAACTCAGGACTAAGAAACTCACTCAAAACTGCACAACTTCATGGAAATTGAACAACCTGCTCCTGAATGACTACTGGGTAAATAAGAAATGAAGGCAGATATAAAGATGTTCTTTGAAATCAATGAGAGCAAAGACACAACACACCAGAATCTCTGGGACACATTTAAAGCAGTGTGTAGAGGGAAATTTATAGCACTAAATGCCCACAAGAGAAAGCAGGAAAGATCTAAAATTGACATCCTAACATCACAATTAAAAGAACTAGAGAAGCAAGAGCAAACACATTCAAAAGCTAGCAGAAGGCAAGAAATAACTAAGATCAAAGCAGAACTGAAGGAGATAGAGGCACAAAAACCCTTCAAAAAATCAGTGAATCCAGGAGCTGGTTTTTGGAAAAGATCAACAAAATAATACACTGCTAGCAAGACTAATAAAGAAGAAAAGAGAGAAGAATCAAATAGACTAAATAAAAAATGGTAACGGGGATATCACCACTGATTCCACAGAAATACAAACTACCATCAGAGAATACTATAAACACCTCTATGCAAATAAACTAGAAAATCCAGAATAAATGGATAAATTCCTGGACACATACACCCTTCCAAGACTAAACCAGGAAGAAGTCAAATCCCTGACTAGACCAGTAACAACTTCTGAAATTGATGCAGTAATTAATAGCCTGCCACCCAAAAAAAGTCCAGGACCAGATGGATTCACAGCCGAATTCTACTAGAGGTACAAAGAGGAGCTGGTACCATTCCCTCTGAAACTATTCCAATCAATGGAAAAAGAGAAAATCCTCCCTAACTCATTTTATGAGGCCAGCATCATCCTGATACCAAAGCCTGGCAGACACACAACAAAAAGAGAGAATTTTAGACCAATATCCCTGATGAGCATCGATGCAAAAATCCTCAATAAAATACTGGCAAACCAAATCCAGCAGCATATCCGAAAGCTCATCAACCACGATCAAGTTGGCTTCATCCCTAGGATACAAGGCTGGTTGATCATTCGCAAATCAATGAATGTAATCCATCACATAAACAGAACCAATGACAAAAACAACATGATTATCTCAATAGATGCACAAAAGGCCTTTGACAAAATTCTACAGCCCTTCATGCTAAAAACTCTCAATAAACTAGGTACTGATGCAACGTATCTCAAAATAATGAGAACTGTTTATGACAAACTCACAACCAATATCATACTGAATGGGCAAAAACTGGAAGCATTCCCTTTGAAAACTGGCACAAGACAGGGATGTCCTCTCTCACCACTCCTATTCAATGTAGTGTTGGAAGTTCTGTCCAGGGCAAGCAGGCAAGAGAAAGAAATAAAGGGTATTCAATTAGGAAAAGAGGAAGTAAAATTGTCCCTGTTTGCAGATGACATGACTGTGTATTTAGAAAACTCCATCACCTCAGTCCAAAATCTCCTTAAACTAATAAGCAACTTCAGCAAAGTCTCAGGATACAAAATCAATGTGCAAAAGTCACAGGCATTCCTATACACCAATAACAGACAAACAGAGAGCCAAATCACGAGTGAACTTCCATTAACAATTGCTACAAAGAGAATAAAATACCTACGAATCCAACTTACAAGGGATGTGAAGGACCTCTTCAAGGAGAACTACAAACCACTGCTCAATGAAATAAAAGAGGACACAAACAAATGGAAGAACATTCGATGCTCATGGATAGGAATAATCAATATCGTCAAAATAGCCATACTGCCCAATGTAATTTATAGATTCAGTGCCATCCCTATCAAACTACCAATGACTTTCTTCACAGAATTTGAAAAACACTACTTTAAAGTTCATATGGAACCAAAAAAGAGCCCACATTGCCAAGACAATCCTAAGCCAAAAGAACAGAGCTGGAGGCAAACTATACTACAAGGTTACAGTAACCAAAACAGCGTGGTACTGCTACCCAAGCAGAGAGATAGACCAATGGAACGGAACAGAGGCCTCAGGAATAACACCACACATCTACAACCATCTGATCTTTGACAAACCTGACAAAAACAGGCAATGGGGAAAGGATTCCCTATTTAATAAACGATGCTGGGAAAACTGGCTAGCCATAGGTAGAAAGCTGAAACTGGATCCCTTCCTTACTCCTTATACAAAAATTAATTCAAGATGGATTAAAGACTTAAATGTTAGACCTAAAACCATAAAAACCCCAGAAGAAAACCTAGGCAATACCATTCAGGACATAGGTATAGGCAAGGATTTCATGACTAAAACACCAAAAACAATGGCAACAAAAGCCAAAATAGACAGATGGGATCTAATTAAACTAAAGAGCGTCTGCACAGCAAAAGAAACTACCATCAGAGTGAATAGGCAACCTACAGAATGGGAGAAAATGTTTGCAATCTACCCATCAGACAAAGGGCTAATATCCAAAATCTACAAAGAACTTAAACAAATTTACAAGAGAAAAACCCCATCAAAAAGTGAGCAAAGGATATGAACAGATACTTCTCAGAAGAAGACATTTATGCAGCCAACAGACACATGAAAAAAATGCTCATCACCACTGGTTATCAGAGAAATGGAAATCAAAACCACAGTGAGATACCATCTCACACCAGTTAGAATGGTGATCATTAAAAAGGCAGGAAACAACAGATGCTGGAGAGGATATGGAGAAATAGGAACACGTTACACTGTTGGTGGGAGTGTAAACTAGTTCAACCATTGTGGAAGACAGTGTGGTGATTCCTCAAGGATCTAGAACTAGAAATACCATCTGACCCAGCGATCCCATTATTGTGTATACACCCGAAGGATTATAAATCATGCTGCTATAAAGACATATGCACATGTATGTTTATTGCAGCACTATTCACAATAGCAGAAACTTGGAACCAACCCAAATATCCATCAGTGATAGACTGGATAAGAAAATGTGGAACAAAAATACCATGGAATACTATGCAGCCATAAAAAGGGTGAGTTCATGTCCTTTGCAGGGACATTGATGAAGCTGGAAACCATCATTCTCAGCAAACTATCATAAGGACAGAAAACCCAACACTTCATGTTCTCACTCATAGGTGGGAATTGAACAATGAGAATACTTGGACACATGGCAGGGAATATCACACAAAGGGGCCTGTCGTGGAATGGGGCCAGGGGGAGGTATAGCATTAGGAGAAAAACATAATGTAAATGAGTTAATGGGTGCAGCAAATCAACATGGCACATGTATATCTATGTAACAAACCTGCACATTGTGCACATGTACCCTAGAACTTACAGTATTTTATTTAATATATATATATAAATAAACTTTACATCCAACCACCACTTTGGCTTTGAAGCCACTGCCTGATATTGGCACTTCATAGATGTAGTGTGACTATTCTTATACGTCTCTATCTACTGATGAGGATCCTACTCTTTTAGTATAAACAGCACCATTGACTTTCAATCAACTAGTTTCGATAATATCTGAAACAGATTAACCTGACACTAGCCTTAGTAACCAACACCTTACTGACCCTACTAGTAATAATAATTACATTTTGACTTCCACAACTTAATATTTATATAGATAAATCCAGTCCCTATGAAGGCAGATTTGACCCAATAACCTCCAACCGCCTCCCCTTTTCCATAAAATTCTTCCTGGTAGCCATCATATTTCTCCTCTTCGACTTAGAAATCGCTCTACTACTACCCCTGCCATGAGCTGTTCAAACAAATTACCTAATACTAATAATCACCACAGGCCTTATACTAGTTATCATTTTAATCCTAGGCTTAATTACAAATGAACTCAAAAAGGGTTAGATTGAATTGGTAAATAGTTTAAGTCAAAACAAATGATTTCGACTCATTAGATTATGATAAACCATATTTGCCAAATGCCCTCTATTTACATCAATATTAGCATATACCATATCACTACTGGGAATATTAATCTATGAATCCCACCTAATATCATCCCTATATGCCTAGAAGGCATAATACTGTCAATATTTATCATAATTACCCTTATAACTTTAAATATGCATTTTACTCTAGCATCTATAATACCCATTATCCTCCTAGTATTTGCTGCCTGTGAAACCGCAGTGGGCCTTGCCTTATTAGTGTCAGTGTCCAACACATACGGCCTAGATTATGCACAAAATCTGTATTTACCTTAATGCTAAAAATTATTCCAACAATTATACTGTTACCACTAATATGATTCTCTAAAAATTATAAAATCTGAATTAACATGACCATCCACAGCCTACTCATCAGCCTCATCACCCTATTGTTTGTAACCAATTCAACAATTACTCATCCAACTTCTCACTAGTTTTCTCTTCTGATCTGCTAATGTTACCCCTCCTAATTCTAACAGCTCTTAGAATCCTAGCAAACCAATATTATCTGTTCAGTGAATTACCCCCACGAAAAAAGCTCTATATTTCTATATTGATTTCCCTACAGATTTTTTTTAAATTATAGCATTCACAGCCACAGAACTAATTATATTTTATATTTTCTTTGAAGCCACACTAATTGCTACCCTAATTATTATTACCTGCTGAGGGAACCAACCAGAACGCCTCAATGCAAGCTCATATTTCCTATTTTACACACTGGTAGGGTCCCTTCCTCTACTTGTTACACTTGTCTACCACTTTAAATACTTCAGGTTCACTAAATATGCTAGTAATGATATTTACTGACCAAGAACTATTGACCTCCTGATCCAATAATCTTATATGACTAGCATGTATTATGGCCTTTATAGTCAAAGTAACTCTATACGGACTTCACCTGTGACTTCCTAAAGCCCATGTAGAAGCCCCTATTGCCGGCTCAATAGTACTTGCAGCAGTACTCCTAAAACTAGGCGGTTGCGGTATAACACGGCTTACCCTTATCCTCAGCTCCCTAACAGAATATATAGCCTACCCCTTCCTCATACTGTCCCTATGAGGGATAGTTATGACAAGCTCTATTTGTCTACAACAAACCGATCTAAAATCACTTATTGCCTACTCCTCCATAAGCCATATACCACTTGTCATCATAGCTCTCCTCATCCAAACCCCTTGAAGTTTTACAGGTGCAGTCACCCTTATGATTACCCATGGAGTCACTTCATCCCTGTTATTCTGCCTAGCAAATTCCAACTATGAGCCAGTCCACAGTGGAATCATATTACTTACCCGAGGCCTTCAAATACTACTTCCACTGATAGCCTCATGATGACTTCTGGCAAATCTCACTAACCTTGCCTTACCACTACCATTAAATCTAGCAGAGGAAGTCTGTGATCATGGCTTCATTCTCCTGATCAAACATCACTATTATGCTTACAGGACTTAATATGCTAATTACAGCCCTCTACTCCCTATGTATACCAATCACGACACAACAAGGGACACTTACATATTACATTAACAGTATTAAACCTTCCTTTACATGAGAAAATACATTAATATTTATACATGTTACACCTATTCTTCTATTATCCTAAATCCTAAAATTCTTATGGGCTTTACATGCTGTAGCTATAGTTTAACCAAACCATTAAATTGTGGATCTAATAATAGAAGCCTGCAACTTCTTATCTACTGAGAAAGTATGCAAGAACTGCTAACTCATGCTCCCATGCCTAACAACATGGCTTTCTTAACTTTTAAAGGATTGGAGTCATCCATTGGTCTTAGGAATCAAAAACATTGGTGCAATTCCAAATAAAAGTAACAAATATGTATTTTTCCATTACTATAATTGCCCTAATCCCCTTAAACACACCAATTATTATTACCTTAGTCAGCCCCTGCAAAAAAGATTCATACCCAAATTACGTAAAAATAGCCATCACATGCGCCTTCACTATTAGCCTCATCCCAACAACGTTTATATATACAGACGAAGAAGTCATTATCTCAGACTGACATTGAATGACAATCCAAAGTCTCACTAAGCTTTAGACTACTTCTCCATAATATTTATCCCAGTAGCACTATTTGTTACCTGATCTATTGTAGAATTCTCAATATGATATATAAACTCAGACCCTAACATTAATCAGTTTTTTAGATATTTTCCTCATTACAATATTCTGGTTACCGCCAACAACTTCTTTCAACTCTTTTATTGGATGAGAAGGTGTAGGAATCATGTCTTTCTTATTAACTGGCTGATTATACGGCCGAGCAGATGCTAATACAGCAGCTCTCCAAGCAGTCCTGCACAATCGCATGGGTGATACTGGCTTTATTTAGCTATAGTATGATTCCTCTTTTCCTCCCACACATGAGAGATTCAACAAGCATTCATTCTAAACCCTACCTCTAATCTACCCTTCCATTAATTCACCTTCTTTTAGCAGAAGCAGGAAAGTCAGCTAAATTCGGCCTCCATCCCTGACTTCCATCCGCCATAAAAGGCCCAGCCCCAGTCTCAGCCCTGCTCCACTCCAGCACTATAGTTGTAGCAGGAATTTTCCTACTCATCCGCTTCTACCCTTTAATAGAAAATAACCTCTGAACCCAAACCTTTACATTATCTCTAGGGGCTATTACCACCTTATTTACAGCAATCTGTGCTCTAACATAAAGTGATATTTAAAAAGCCATAGCATTCTCCACCTCAAGTCAGCTGGGCCTTATGATAGTCACAACTGGCATTAATCAGCCACACCTAGCATTCCTTCACATCTGCACCCATGCCTTTTTTAAAGCTATATTATTTATATGCTCAGGCTCCATCATCCACAATCTCAATGATGAACAAGATATTAAAAAATAGGACTATTCAAGACTTTACCCTTCACTTCCTCTTCCGTTATTATTGATAGCCTTGCACTTACAGGTATGCCTTTCCTCACAGGCTTTCAAAGACCTTATTATCGAAACTGCAAATACTGTCATATACCAACCAACGCCTGAACCCCTTCTATTACTCTTACTGCCACCTCCTTAACAGCTGACTATAGTACCCGTGTTATTTTTTTTTGCTCCGAGGACTGGCCACGCGGGGGTGGGAAGGGCCTGGGCCACGCCCGGGCTGCCGCCGCCGCCCACGCGCGACGCTTGGGGGCCCTGCTGCAAAGCCCCTTTTTCTGGGGGCAGGGGGAGACGCTTCATGCTGCCCTGCCCAGCAGGGTTTCCAGGTCTGAGGTGCCCGCCCTGGCCCCAAGAGAATGAACCAGCCGCAGAGGATGGCGTCCGTGGACACGGACAAGAAGCTCAGTAACCTCCTGGACTTCAGCATGATGTTCCCGCTGCCCGTCGCCAACGGGAAGGGCCGGCCCGCCTCCCTGGCCGGGTCGCAATTCAGAGGTTCAGGTCTTGAGGACCGGCCCAGCTCAGGCTCCTGGGGCAGTGGCGATCAGAACAGCTCCTCCTTTGACCCCAGCTGGACCTTCAGCGAAGGCGCTCACCTTGCTGAGTCGCATAGCAGCCTCTCTTCATCCACATTCCTGAGACTGTGACTCTCTTGCCGGACGGCTAAGCCTCCTTTGGGAGAGATGCAGGCGTGGGCGGCCTGACTCAGGCTGGCTTCCTGCCGGGCGAGCTGGCCCTCAGCAGCCCCGGACCCCTGTTCCCTTCGGGCATGAAGGCGACCTCCCAGTACTACCCCTCCTACGCCGGCAGCTCCGGCGGAGAGAGGCGGACGGCGGCCTGGACACGCAGTCCACAAAGGTCCAGAAGGTCCTGCCTGTCTTCCATCCTCGGTGTACCTGCCCAGCTCAGGTGAGGACTAAGGTAGGGATGCCGCCGCCTACCTGTCCGCCAAGACCCCCAGCAGGGCCTATCCCGCCCCCTTCTACATGGCAGATGGCAGGCAGCATACACCCCTCAGCCCCTCAGCCGAGGTCTGGAGTTGCCCGGGTCAGGCGGGCTTTGGCCCCATGCTGGGTGGGGGCTCATCCCCCCCGCCTCTCCCGCCCAGCAGCTGCCCTGTGGGCAGTGGCAGAGGCAGCAGCACATTTGGTGGCCTGCACCAGCACGAGCGCATGGGCTACCAGCTGCACAGAGCAGAGGTGAACGGTGGTCTCCCAGCTGCATCCACCTTCTCCTTGGCCCCCTGGAGCTGGAGCGTCTCCAGCCACAGGCCACCTGTCAGCGGGGCCAACATATTCCTGGGCTCACGAGGGACCACAGCTGGCAGCTCCGGGGACGCCCTCAGGCAGGCATGTCCTCAATCTACTCCCCGGATCACTCAAGCAATAGCTTCTCGTCCAGCTCCTCCACTGCTGTGGGCTACCCCCAGGGTCTGGGAGGGACGTCGCACTGGCCCGGAACAGGAGTCCCCGGTGCCTTATCACCCAGCTACGACGGGGATTTCCATGGCGTGCAGAGTAAGACAGAAGACCACCTGAACAAGGCCATCCACGTGCTCTGCAGCCACACCGTGGGCACGGCCGGCAACGGGCCTATGCTGCTGCCCGGCCACAGGGCGCTGGCTTAGGCTTCGCCGGCCCTATGCTGCTAGTGGGGGCAGCACGCAGGCCTGGTCAGAGGCTGACACCCTGAGGACGGCCCTGTGGGCAGCGCCAGCCTCATGCACATCCACATGGCCCTCTCCAGCTAGCCAGGCGCCCTCCCCGACCTCTCTTGGCCTCCCAACTCCTACAGTGGGCTAGGGCAAGCAGGCCACTGGCGAAATCAAGCCAGAGGAGGAGGATGAGGAGAATACATCGGCGGCTGACCACTCGAGGAGAAGGAGCTGAAGGACCCCCAGGTCCGGACCAGCCCAGACGAGGACGAGGACAAAGATGACCTTCTCCCCCGAGAGCAGAAGGCCGAGCACGAGAAGGAGCGCCAGGTGGCCAATAACGCCAGGGAGCAACTGCGGGTCCCTTGAGAGGCCTCTTAAGGAGCTGGGGGCACATGTAGCAACTGGACTCAACAGCGAGAAGCCCCAGACCAAACTGCTTATCCTGCACGAGGCCCTCTCGGTCATGCTGAACTTGGAGCAGCAAGTGCGAGAGCAGAACGTGAATCCAAAACAGCCTGTTTGAAATGGTGAGGTGTCGGGCGTGTTCGGAGACCCCCAGATGGTGCTTTCAGCTGCGCACCTGGGCCTGAGCAAAGCCCACAACCCCACCGGGCACATGTGAAAGGTACGCCTCTGTGGGACAAGCCACTGGCCCTCAGCCCGGTGGGCTGGGCCCAGAACGCCTACTGGAGGCCCTGGGCTTCATCCACATCCCCACCTCACACAACTGTTCTCAGCATTGAGCCAACATCGACCTGATTAGGCTCGGAGTGATGGGGGCAAGGAAGGTGACTCTGGGTCCAGGAGCTCCCTGGGACCCTGGCTCACCTCCCACTGGCCTTGCTCCCCTTGCCCCCAAATCTCAGTCACCATGTCACCCTGTGACCTGCCCCATGGATCCTGAAACTGCGTCTTAGCCCTGTTGTCTGGGCTGACAGGAGCTTTTTTTTTTTTTCAGTAAACAAAATCTGAAAGCAAGTAACAGAACATACAGTTTGTCAGAAAAGAAAAAAAATGCCTTAACTATAAAATGTGGAGACATCATAACATATCACTTGAGGGAGATGCTGTGAAAACTTGGCTTATTCTTCAAAAGCCAGCAGCAAATTGTGCCTAGGCATAATTTAAGGAAAATGAAAAGAACATTAGTTATCAAGGAAAAAAAAAAAAAAAAGCTGGACTGACCTGGGCCAGGCTGGACCAGATTGGCCTAGAGGACTTCAGAGGGCTACTCCCCTGGTAGGCCAGTCTCAGCTGACCTTCACTGTCCTGCCTCCAGACAGGGCCCATCTGTCTTCCCCTTGTTCCCCTCCTGCAAAGACATTGCCTCCGATGCCACCTCCATGACCCTGGGCTGCCTGGCCACAGGCTAGTTCCTGAAGCCGGTGACTGTGACCTAGGACACAGGCTACCTCAACAGGAGTGCTGTGACCTTCCCAGCCACCACCCTCACACCCTCTGGCCACTACGCCACCACCAGCCATCTGACCACCTCAGGTGCATGGACCAAGCAAATGTTCACCTGTAGCGTGGTACACACTCTGTGGTCTGCAGACCAGGTCAGTACCTTCAGCGTCTACTCTAGGGACTTCGCCCTGCCCACCATGAAGATCTTACAGTCCTGTGATGGCAGTGGACACTTCCCCCCGACCATCCATTTCCTGTGCCTCATTTCCGGGTACACCCCAGGTGCCATCACCTGGCTGGAGGATGGGCAGGTTGTGGATGTGAACTGCTCTATTGCCTCTCCCATGCTGGAGGGCGAGCTGGCCTCCACACAAAGCAAGCTCACCCTCACCCAGAAGCTTTGGCTGCCCAACCACACCTACACCTGCCAGGTCACCTATCAAGGTAATGCCTTTGAGGACAGTGCCAAGAAGCATGCAGATTCCAACCCGCAAGGGGTGAGTGCCTACCTGAGCTAGCCCAGCCCCTTCTACCTGTTCATCCGCAAGTTGCCCACAATCACCTGTCTGGTGGTGGACCTGGCACCTAGCAAGGGGACCGTGAAGCTGACCTGGTCCCAGGCCAGTGGGAAGTCCGTGGCCCAGGTCCTCCTAAGGCAAGAGAAGCAGTGCAGTGGCACGTTCATCATCACGTCCACTCTGCTGGTGGGCACCAGAGACTGGATCGAGGGGGAGACCTACCAGTGCAGGGTGACCCACCTCCACCTGCCCAGGGCCCTTGTGCAGTCCATGACCAAGATCAGCGACCGTTGTGCTCCCCCAGAGGTCTACGGGTTTGCAATGCTAGAAGAGCCGAGGAACCCAGACAAGCGCACCCTCACCTGCCTGATCCAGAACTTCTAGCCCAAGGACATCTTGGTGCAGTTGCTGCACAACAAGGTGCAGCTCCCAGACGCCTGGCACAGCATGACGCAGCCCTGCAAAACCAAGGGCTCTGGCTTCTTAGTCTTCAGCTGCCTGGAGGTGACCAGGGCCGAATGGGAACAGAAAAATGAGTTCATCTGCCCTGTGGTCCATGAGATGGTGACTGGCTCACAGACCGTCAAGAAGCTGGTGTCTGTAAATCCCATTAAAGGTCCTCCTGCCTTCCTCCCCACTAGGGCTTTGTCCAGCTGTGTGGTAGGAAGAGCTGGCCACTGTTGGTAGGAAGAGCTGACCTTCTGTCCACTGTTGCAACGACCCCAGGAGGCCACCCCCAATAAACAGTGCCTGCTCAGAAACAAACAAACAAACAAACAAACATAAAAACCCTAGAAGAAAACCTAAGCAATACCATTCAGGACATAGGCATGGACAAATACTTCATGACTAAAACACCAAAGGCAATGGCAACAAAAGCCAAAATAGACAGATGGGATCTAATTAAACTAAAGAGCTTCTACATAGTAAAAGAAACTATGATCAGAGTGAACAGGCTACCTACAGAATGGGAGAAAATTTTTGCAATCTATCCATCTGACAAAGGGCTAATACCCAGAATCTACAAAGAACTCAAACAAATTTACAAGAAAAAAACAACCCCATCAAAAAATGGGTGAAGGATATGAACAGACACTTCTCAAAAGAAGACATTTATGTGGCCAACAAACATGAAAAAAAGCTCATCATCACTGGTCATCAGAGAAATGCAAATCAAAACCACAATGAGTTACCATCTCATGCCAGTTAGAATGGTGATCATTAAACAGGAAACAACAGATGCTCGAGAGGATGTGGAAAAATAGGAATGCTTTTACATTGTTGATGGGAGTGTAAATTAGTTCAACCATTGTGGAAGATAGTGTGGCAATTCCTCAAGGATCAAGAGTTAGAAATACCATTTGACCCAGCAATTCCATTACTGGGTATATACCCAAAGGATTATAAATCATTCTACTATAAAGATACACGCATATGTATGTTTATTGTGGCACTACTCACAATAGCAAAGACTTGGAACCAACCCAAATGCCTATCAATGATAGACTGGATAAAGAAAATTGTGGCACATATACACCATGGAATACTATACAGCCATAAAAAAGGATGAGTTCATGTCCTTTGCAGGGACATGGATGACGCTGGAAACCATCATTCTCAGCAAACTAACACAGGAACAGAAAACCATACACCTCTTGTTCTCATAAGTGGGAGTTGAACAGTGAGAACACATGGACACAGGGAGGGGAATATCACACACCAGGGCCTGTCCAGGGGTGGGGGTCTAGGGGAGGGATAGCATTAAGAGAAATACCTAATGTGGTTGATGGGTGCAGCAAACCACCATGGCATGTGTATACCTATGTTAACAAACGTGCACATTCTGCACATGTATCCCAGAACTTAAAGTATAATTTAAAAAAAAAAAAAACAAAAAAAAACTGAACATGTATTGTAGGCTTACATTGGGCTCAATGTATTTTATGGATAATCTCATTTAATCCTCATAACAACCCTTGGAGAACATGTATGATTATTATCTCTATTTTAAGCATGGAGAACTGAATAGCTTACCCAAGGTGGCATGACTAGTAAATCATTGGACTGGGATTCAAACCCAAAAAGTCTGATCCCAGAGTTCATGCTTGTAAGCCTTCCTAACCATGATAATGCTTTAATCTGGCATTAATTGTTCTCTAATTTGTGTAGGTTTGAGATTTTTTCATAATATTAAAAATACTTCTGGAGGAATGTCCTCATAATCATTAGAACTGCCTTCATCTAATTATTTTTAGAGTATGAGTGAAACTAAAAAGTAAGACTCATCTAAAAATAATCATCTCTTTTGGCCATATCTCCAGTGATACATGAATTTAATTCTTTTTATTGTTTTCAGAATGAAAAATTAAAGAGGTTAAAATTAGCTGACAATCAAGAAATATTTGTATATGAAGATCCAGAGATTTGGGTATACTTAACGAATACAAGCTAATACATATTAAGACTCTACTGTGCTCCAAATACTATACAGGGAGCTAGGGATATGAAGATAGGATTCGCATCAGAAAAGAAGGACTGTCCCTTAGTTGGAAGGCTGAACTAAAAAGAAAAGTTTGATGTGATAGGCAAATTCAACTGACAGGTCCACTACCCATAGCCCCTTCCCTTTAAGAGCTCATAATTAGGAAAAATCAAATGTATAATCAAATCATTGCAATGTAGTGTGTAAGTACAATAATTAAGGTAATGGGAAAACATAACAGTACAAGTAATTCAGCTGAAGGTTTATGTAAGATAACTAAGATGACATTTCAATGATTGGTTGAGTTGGCCTCTCCCTCATGAATGGGATTAAGGCCCTTATAAGAGGCTTCATGCAGCATTTGGCCCCTCTTGACCTCTACTTTCGTCCATGTGAGGACACGGCGTTCCTCTCCTCTGAAAGATGCGGCAACAAGGCTCCCCTTGGAAGCAGAGAGCAGCCCTCACCACACACCTGAACCTGCCAGCACCTTTATCATGGACTCCCAACCTCCAGAAGTGTGAGAAATAAATTTGTTTATAAATTATCCATTGTCAGGTACTCTGTTATAGCAGTGTACATGGACTACCACAAACCCAGTAGACCACGTTAATGAGTTCAGACGTTCTTTAGTAGACAGTGTGTAAGGTGGGAAATCAGAGGCTTTATCCAGTGGAATAACATGGTGAGATTCACATTTTAGAAAGATAGCTCTACTTTTATTATAGAACAGCAGTTCTGAAAGTGTGGGGACCTCTGGGACTCCCTTTTAGGATGTCTGTGAAGTAAAAAGTATTTTCATAATAATGGATGTTATTTGCTCTTTTCACTCATTTTTTCATAAGTATAGTCTTCCAGAGGCAACAAGATATGTTTTCTATTTAACCAAACATTAAAGAAACTTGCAAAAATATAAAACAATGTGACTCTTATCAAAGTTTATTTTGGAAATAGTTATTTTTCATAAAACACATTATTTATGTTAACAGGTAATGGTTTTTAGATAAATTAATAAACACTTTTATATTTTATTAGCTTTAATATTTAATATGGTAAATACTGGTAGATATAACTCACAGAAACAAAAGTTTTTTGGCAACCTCAGTAATTTTTAAGAGTGTACAGGGAAGCCTGAGATCAAAAGCTTTGAGAACTACCGACGTAGAGGGGACATTGTATTAAGGAGAGGCTAATAGTAGAGAAACAGCTAATTAGACAGATTTTACAAGGATCTAGGTCATTGGTTTTCAAACCTTTTAAGTATATATACTCACTAAAAGAATTTTGAAAAACCACATCCTCATACATTTTTAAATTGATAGCTAATTTTTTTTAAGTTTAAGTAGTTATAATGTATTTTAAATATTGACATTTAAATAGCAGCTATGTCAATCTTTTAAATGTGTCCAACTGAATCTAAATGGTGCTCACAATGAGCCGAGACCTCGCCACTGCACCTCTAGCCTGGGCGATAGAGCAAGACTCCATCTCAAAATAAATTGTGCATCAATTTGATACCCACTTATCACCCACTTAAAAATATATATGAACAGACTTTTTTTTTTCTTTTTTTTTTTACAAACTTTGTATCATTCCTTTTTCTCTTTAAAATTGTATTTCCATTTCCCTTCTCATTCCAAATTTTGCATAATGTGTTACATTTTGTATTTGGATAATCTTATGATCACCTATTTTCTTTGTAACCAAAATAGGTATATAAGTTGAAATTAATTAAAAATTTTCCTGTGACCAACAAACTTGTAACTATTCACATTTTTCTTCTGGGTTATCATTGAAGTTACTAGGATACAGTTTTCCAAAGCAATGTAAATAACACATTTGGATAATTGCTTTAAAAATTTTATTGGTGAATAGAGCAATCCCTCCCCTCCAATTGGTTTGTATATCCTTGGGTGAATATTATTTATTTCTATAATGGGACAAGATTAAGCATAAATCTGCGTTCATTTTGCACTTTACAGATGTCAACACTGAGAAAACTTGTTTGTGTAAATAAGTGGACATGAATGGAAGGAGTTTTAACAGTATCATTCATTTCTATGACTCCTTCTGAGATATGTAGGAAAAAAGTACAGTAATATACCATTAAAATTATGTTATTTGGCAGTTTCATTCAATCAGATCCATTATTTTTCAATTTTATTAAAAGCAGAGAATTAAAACCACTTGACTTTCAAAAATGAGTTTACTAACCAGTCATCAGGTTCATCTGTTTTCTCAATTTATGAAAAGTGTACCAAAAAGTTTTTAAAATTAATTCCAACTATATGTTACACTTTCACGTGGAGGTATCTTGTTTAAACTAATACATTCAGAAAAGTTTGGAAAAATAGAATATTATTAATACATTATTATTAACATTTTATGTTTTAAATATATGATTTAAACATAGCAAACCTCTGAGCTACCTCAAAGGTTGAGTAGATTTTGTGAAGAATGTCCTTCATACAACCCATTTGGTAATGCCAGGCATCAAACAAATGACAATTTCTGGCAGGAAAACTCGGACTTCATTTTTCAAGTCACTGACTATATTAATAATATGTGATTTAAAACCTGAGAAACAAATGACAGAACAAACGCATGGAGGTATGTTTATTATGAAGCCAGTGAAGCATATCCAGAGCTCCTTCCTTCCAAGGTTCCTTTCTAATTTTACATAGAAAATTATGTACTTTCATGTATAATTTTGTATTATTTGTCATAATGAAAGCCTGAAAAAAAAAGACTTCAAATTATATAAGCTTTGGGACCTGTATCTCTGCCTATACATGTGAAAAAATCATGAGGGCAGTCAGGATAAGCTTAAGATGATACATATCTGGCATAATTAATTTCATATTATGAAAACATAATTTCTCATTACTTAATTTGCAATAAATAATACAGAGTAAAATATGACTAAGATTATAACTTATGAAGTGTAGGGTATGTGGTAAAAGACATGGTTATTCCTTCAGTAAATGTGTTAGGGGAAGGTAGGAAGTGAATACTGATGTATGACTTTGGGGAATAATTAGAAGCAACTTATATGAAAATCAGAAATAACTTATTTTTCATCATGATCAAAATTTTCCTATGTATTTAATGAAAACAAAAAATATATACTGCTAAAATCAAATCAGGCAATTAGCATATAGTTTTATTTTTATATTTGCAAGTAGAATAAATATTTTATACAATGCAATGAAGTTCATTAAATTTTGTGTAAATATTTTGGAATATGAGTTAATAAAATAGGTTTTAGCTAACTTAGTGAATAATAAACACTGTCTTAGTGCTTTTATGCTGCTATAACAGAATACCTGACAATGGATAATTTATAAAGAACAGAAATTTATTTCTCACACTTTTAGAGGTTAGGAGTCCATGAAAAAGGTGCTGGCAGGTTCAGGCATCTGGTGAGAGCTGCTCTCTGCTTTCCAAGATTGAGCCTTGCTGCTGCATCCTTCAGAGAGGAGGAACGCCACGTCCTCACATGGACAAAAGTGGAAGGGCAAGAGGGGCCAAATGCTGCATGAAGCCTCTCAAAAGGGCCTTCATCTTATTCATGAGGGAGAAGCCCTCATGGCCTAATCATCTCTTAAAGGCCCCACCTGTTAATACCGTCACATTGACACCCTGAATTTTGGAGGAGACACATAGCAAACACTAAATCTGAAGTATGAAAGAACTCACATAATTTTTATTCACAGGATTTGGCCCATCATATCATTTTTTTAAAAACTCAATTTCATTTAAAAGAAACTTTGTTATCTATATTGTTTTTCTTGTTCAAAAATGCTCTTTTGTTTTAAGCTAACAATATGTTATGGCATGTCCTAGGGGTTGATGCTAATAACTAGGGGAAAACAGTGCCTCTGCTTAAATGTTTTAAAAAATTGGTGAAACAGGATTTTGGACTCCTAGAGGATCCTTATACTCTTTTTACTACAGAAGTACCCATCGGATGATCTTCGTACATTATTCTTCACCTTGTTTGATGACCTCTGTACTAGTCATGAGATAAGGATGTGACCTAAACTGTAACGATGGGTTAGGAGACTGATTTGAGATATTTCTAAGCTATACTCTAAAGGGACTTGGTGGGTCATTAGACACTGGAGTGAAAGATGAGTCAAAAATAATTAAGATTTTCAGCTTGAGCAGTTAAATAGATTGTGATGCTATTTACTGCATAAGAAACATAAAGTAATCAAGTTTTGGAAAGAGGTTGGAATTCTGTTTGCCTATAGATCTTTAATGTGGAAATGTTCTGAAAGTCTGGAGCACTAAAGAAAGTTCAAAGATATGGTTATAAATTTGGGAGACTTTAGTATATAGGTGGATGATACTATCTAAGGGAAAGCTTTTAACCAAGAGAGGAATAAATCTGATGATGAGACCTTGGGAAATCTTCAAATTAGAAGAGGCAGAAAAGAGTAGTGTTGGAAAAGTATGATGGAAAACAAAATCTCCCAACCCAGGAAACCTTTCCACAAAGATAGAAGAGAAGGAAAACAATTTTATGATTGAGTAAGCATTAGAGCAGGATGTGATGTGTATCACAAGTAGTCCCCTAAGAGACTGCAAAGACAGAAGGAAATCTTACCCTTTTATATAGCCAACCTGATATAACAATCCCTTTCATTGAAGTTCTTAGGATAAACATTAACTAGTCCTCAAGTAAGACTTGACAGCACTATTTGTCGCATACGTAGTTTATTCTAAATTCACTTGCTAATTGGAGTGACTTGGTAATTGGTTTTATATAAAGGTAAAAAAACACTTTTCATATCTTCATGACAGGAGATAGTTTTGCAGCTTGGAAGGAGGCCCCTGCTGAAGTGAGGCTTCTACGCTCCCACAGAAACTGGGATTAAGGGCGCTATCTTCCTTGATGACTGTATTCCCAAGAGATGGTTACAGGTTCTTGAGAAAGACATTCATGGGTCATTCATGCCATAAAGCTGGCAAGAGGCTTTGAAGCAAGAGATTTTTAAAAGATTTACATACATTTCAAAAAGATAAAGAATTTGCAAGTTTTCTGAATGCTCTAAGAACAAAGAAGGAAGAGTCTTTCTTTTCTTATTTTCAACAGGGGGAATTAATTTTGTTTCTTTTTAAATTTGTATTTACCCTTACATATGTGATAGAACAGACAGAAAAAAACAGCTGTGGAAATGTGCGGGAAATTACAATGAGTGCTATATGAAAACCAGAGGAAAAGCGTATTTTACAAGGAGTGAGGGAATAGTGCTGTCTTCAAGAACATTACTTTCCCCTTGTCGGATAAAATTAACATACATTTGATACTAACATAACTAGATATGTAAAATTTGTAAAGACTAAATATAAAAAGAATATAGCATTAGGGTGTTTAATTATGTAGTGTGGACAGCCAGTATTATAGGAAACCTATGGCCTGAGGGCAATAAGACCTGGAGTAGGCAGGGAAGGATTTGTGGAAATAAGGAAACTTAAATGGTATTTTGAAGGAGAGATTAAACCTATGTAATTCACATTTTTAATCTCATCAGTCCAAAACACATCTCTGTAGCTGTGTCTATAATAAAGATAAACTTAGCAATGGAACCATGATACTCCCAGTCCACTGGGCCAAAACTTTCCCTTGGATAGTGTTAATGCTTGAGTGAACAATGGCACCATTTCTGTGACTTTTCACTTTCTGTATTCCTTCTCATAGTCACCCCCTCTTCTGATTAACAGGTTTTTTCTTTTACAGCTTTAAGTCTTGCCTTGGAACCATTTTTTTTTTTTTTTTTTTCTGCAGGATACTTATATGGATTCATTTAAAGCTTAACTTGCAAAGGGCAGCTTATTTTCACTTCTTAGAAGGTACCCTGTAGTTAACCTTGGTGCTGTCTATAGAGACAAAAATAAATTTCTTTGGATTTTAGTTATCTTTCTATGTCAGAGGTTCCCAAGACCACCCCCAGGTTGACGATTTGCTAGGAAGACTCACAGGACTCAGCATATATCCATATTCATGGTTATGATTCATTATAGGAAAATAACACAAAGCAAAATTAGGCACTCTCTGCCTGGCACATACTAAACTTACAGACTCCCAGAAGAAAAGTAGATGTTAGTATAAACCGTATTATTTGCACAAATAATCTAGGCATAGTGAGTCACTCTTATTCAGGGAATTGTTGAATCCCTCCTGAAATCTAAGCTCACAGGTGCCAGGCAAAAAGGTCCTTTTAATCATAGAAGCCTCAGGCCTGCTGTGATAACTCTTTTCTCTACACTTTTTAAAAATTTATTTATACAATGATTTGCAGGTAAAATCAAGAGTCCACATATCAAATTAACTGTCTTTTAAGTGTTCTTCATATATTACAGGTATGCTCCAGAATCACTGACAGAGAGCAAGTTTTCTGTGGCCTCAGATGTTTGGAGCTTTGGAGTGGTTCTGTATGAACTTTTCACATACATTGAGAAGAGTAAAAGTCCACCAGCGGTCAGTGTGCTTTTTATTTACTTTCAGTTTTTTGTTTGTTCGTTTGATTTTTATAAATTATGGGGTACAATTACAATTTTGCTACATGCATACATTGCATAGTGGTGAACTCAGAGCTTTTAGGGTATCTACCACCTTAATAACATACATTGTACCCTTAAATAATTTCTCAGCATCTACCCCACCAATGGCTCACCCTTCCAAGTCTCCATTGTCTGTCATTCCACATTCTACGTCCATGTGTATACATTATATAGCTCCCACTTATAAGTGAGAACATGTGGTATTTGTCTTTCTATGGCTGATTTGTTTCACTTAAGATAATTACCTCCATCCATGTTGCTACCAAAGACATAATTTCATTTGTTTTTATGGCGGAGTAGTAGTCCATTGGGTATGTATACCACATCTTCTTTATCCAGTCATCTATTGATGGACACTTAGGTTGATTCCATGTCTTTGCTTTTGTGAATAATGCTGCAATAAACATACAGGTGGAGGTATCTTTTTGATACAGTCATTTCTTTTCCTTCAGGTAGATACCCCATAGTGGAAATGCTGGATCAAATGGTAGTTCTACTTTTGGGTCTCTCAGGAATCTTTATGTTTTCCATAGAGGTTGTATAAATGTACATTCCCAGCAACAGTGTATAAGAGTTCCCTTTTCTCCACACCCTTGCCAACATCTGTTATTTTCTCTCTCTCTCTTTTTTTTTTTTTCTTCCCATTCTGACTGGAGTAAGACATATCTCACTGTGGTAATTTTTTTCTCTTTTTTTTTTTTGTCATTCTGACTGGAATAAGGCATATCTCATTGTAATTTTAATTTGCATTTCTCTGGTGATTAGCATTTTTTCATATGCCTCTTGTCCTTTTGGGTGTCTTCTTTTGAAAAATGTCTACTGATCTCCTTTGTCCAGTTTTTAACATGATTACTAGGGGGTTTTGGTTGAATTCCTTGAGTTCCTTATAAATTCTGAATGGTAGTTCCTTATCAGATACAAAATTTGCAAATATTTTCTACTATTCTGCAGGCTTTCTGTTCATTCTGTTGATTATTTATTTTGCTATGCTGAAATTTTTTAGTTTGATAAAGTCTCATTTGTCTGTTTTTGGTTTTGTTGCCTACGCTTTTGAGGTCTTTGCCATTCTTTGTTTATACCCATTTCCATAAAAGTTTTCCCTAGGTTTTTTTTTCTAGTATTTTTATAGTTTCAGATCTTACAGTTAAGTCTATAATCGATCTTGAGTTAATTTTTGTATATGGTGATAAATATGGGTCCAGTTTCATTCTTCGGCATATGGCAATCCAATTTACCAGCACCATTTATTGAAAAGGGTGTCCTTTCCCATACTGCCCAAAGCAATCTGCAGATTCAATGCAGTTCCTATCAAAATGCCAATATTTTTCCACAGAATTAGGAAAAACAATCCTAAAAGTCACATGGAACCAAAAAGAGCCCTAATAGCAAAAGCGATTCTAAGCAAAAAGAACAAAGCTGGAAGCATCACATTACTTGACTTCAAATTATATTATAAGGAAGGCTACAGTAACAAAAGCATCATGGTACTCATGTAAAAAACAAACACATAAACCAATGGAACATAATAGAGAACCCGGAAAGAAAGCCACATATTTATAGCCAATTGATCTTTGACAAAATCGACAAGAACATACATTGAATTTTTTTTTTTTTTAATTTTTGTTTTCTTGTATTTTTGTACAGATGGAGTTTCACCATGTTGGCCAGGCTGGTCTTGAACTCCTGACCTCTTGATCCGCCAGCCTTGGCCTCCCAAAGTGCTGGGATTACAGGCGTGAGTCACCGTGCTCAGCCTAAAACTTTAATTCTGTTCACGTTATTTATTTAATTTATTTATTTATTTTTTATTATACTTTAAGTTCTAGGGTACATGTGCACAATGTGCAGGTTTGTTACATATGTATACTTGTGCCATGTAGGTGTGCTGCACCCATCAACTCGTCAGCACCTATCAACTCGTCATATATAACATCAGGTATAACTCCCAATACCATCCCTCCCCCCTCCCCCCTCCCCATAATAGGCCCCAGTGTGTGATGTTCCCCTTCCAGAGTCCAAGTGATCTCATTGTTCATTTCCCACCTATGAGTGAGAACATGCGGTGTTTGGTTTTCTGTTCTTGTGATAGTTTGCTGAGAATGATGGTTTCCAGCTGCATCCATGTCCCTACAAAGGACACGAACTCATCCTTTTTTATGGCTGCATAGTATTCCAAGGTATATATGTGCCACATTTTCTTAATCCAGTCTGTCACTGATGGACATTTGGGTTGATTCCAAGTCTTTGCTATTGTGAATAGTGCCGCAATAAACATACGTGTGCATGTGTCTTTATAGAAGCATTATTTATAATCCTTTGGGTATATACCCAGTAAAGGGATGTCTGGGTCATATGGTATTTCTAGTTCTAGATCCTTGAGGAATCGCCATACTGTTTTCCACAATGGTTAAACCAGTTTACAATCCCACCAACAGTGTAAAAGTGTTCCTATTTCTCCACATTCTCTCCAGCACCTGTTGTTTCCTGACTTTTTAATGATTGCCATTCTAACTGGTGTGAGATGGTATCTCATTGTGGTTTTGATTTGCATTTCTCTGATGGACAGTGATGATGAGCATTTTTTTATGTACCTGTTGGCTGTATACATGTCTTCTTTTGAGAAATGTCTGTTAATATCCTTTGCCCACTTTTTGATGGGGTTGTTTTTTTCTTGTAAATTTGTTTGAGTTCTTTGTAGATTCTGGATATTAGCCCTTTGTCAGATGAGTAGATTGCAAAAATGTTCTCCCATTCTGTAGGTTTCCTGTTCACTCTGATGGTAGTGTCTTTTGCTGTGCAGAAGCTCTTTAGTTTAATTAGATCTCATTTGTCAATTTTGGCTTTTGTTGCCATTGCTTTTGGTGTTTTAGACATGAAGTCCTTGCCCATGCCTATGTCCTGAATGATATTACCTAGGTTTTCTTCTAGGGTTTTTATGGTTTTAGGTCTAACATTTAAGTCTCTAATCCATCTTGAATTAATTTTCATATAAGGAGTAAGGAAAGGATCCAGTTTCAGCTTTCTGCTTATGGCTAGCCAATTTTCCCAGAACCATTTATTAAATAGGGAATCCTTTCCCCATTTCTTGTTTTTGTCAGGTTTGTTAAAGATCAGATAGCTGTAGATGTGTGGTATTATTTCTGAGGGCTCTCTTCTGTTCCATTGGTCTATATCTCCGTTTTGGTACCAGTACCATGCTGTTTTGGTTACTGTAGCCTTGTAGTATAGTTTGAAGTCAGGTAGTGTGATGCCTCCAGCTTTGTTCTTTTGACTTAGGATTGTCTTGGCAATGCGGGATCTTTTCTGATTCCATATGAACTTTAAAGCAGTTTTTTCCAATTCTGTGAAGAAAGTCATTGGTAGCTTGATGCGAGTGGCATTGAATCTATAAATTACCTTAGGCAGTATGGCCATTTTCACGATGTTGATTCTTCCTATCCATGAGCATGGTATGTTCTTCCATTTGTTTGTGTCCTCTTTTATTTCACTGAGCAGTGGTTTGTAGTTCTCCTTGACGAGGTCCTTTACATCCCTTGTAAGTTGGATTCCTAGGTATTTTATTCTCTTTGAAGCAATTGTGAATGGAAGTTCATTCCTGATTTGCCTCTCTGTTTGTCTGTTACTGGTGTATAAGAATGCTTGTGATGTTTGCACATTAATTTTGTATCCTGAGACTTTGCTGAAGTTGCTCATCAGCTTAAAGAGATTTTGGGCTGAGACAATGGGGTTTTCTAAATATACAATCATGTCATCTGCAAACAGGGACAATTTGACTTCTTCTTTTCCTAACTGAATACCCTTGATTTCTTTCTCTTGCCTGATTGCCCTAGCCAGAACTTCCAACACTATTTTGAATAGGAGTGGTGAGAGAGGGCATCCCTGTCTTGTGCCAGTTTTCAAAGGGAATGCTTCCAGTTTTTGCCCACTCAGTATGATATTGGCTGTGAGTCTGTCATAAATAGCTCTTATTATTTTGAGATACGTTCTATCAATATCAATTTTATTGAGCGTTTTTAGCATGAAGGGCTGTTGAATTTTGTCAAAGGCTTTTTCTGCATCTATTGAGATAATCATGTGGGTTTTGTCTTTGGTTCTGTTTATATGCTGGATTACGTTTTTTGATTTGCGTATGGTGAACCAGCCTTGCATCCCAGGGTTGAAGCCCACTTGATCATGGTGGATAAACTGTTTGATGTGCTGCTGGATTCAGTTTGCCAGTATTTTTATTGAGGATTTTTGCATCGATGTTCATCAGGGATATTGGTCTAAAATTCTCTTTTTTTGTTGTGTCTCTGTCAGGCTTTGGTATCAGGATGATGTTGGCCTCATAAAATGAGTTAGGGAGGATTCCCTCTTTTTCTATTGATTGGAATAGTTTCAGAAGGAATGGTACCAGCTCCTCCTTGTACCTCCAGTAGAATTCAGCTGTGAATCCATCTGGTCCTGGACTTTTTTTGGTTGGTAGGCTATTAATTATTGCCTCAATTTCAGAGCCTGCTATTGGTCTATTCAGGGATTCAACTTCTTCCTGGTTTAGTCTTGGGAGAGTGTAAGTGTCCAGGAAATTATCCATTTCTTCTAGGTTTTCTAGTTTATTTGCGTAGAGGAGTTTATAGTATTCTCTGATAGTAGTTTGTATTTCTGTGGGGTCGGTGGTGATATCCCCTCTATCATTTTTTATTGCGTCTATTTGATTCTTCTCTCTTCTTTATTAGTCTTGCTAGCGGTCTATCAATTTTGTTGACCTTTTCAAAAAACCAACTCCTGGAATCATTGATTTTTTGGAGGGTTTTTTTGTGTCTCTATCTCCTTCAGTTCTGCTCTGATCTTAGTTATTTCTTGCCTTCTGCTAGCTTTTGAATGTGTTTGCTCTTGCTTCTCTAGTTCTTTTAATTGTGATGTTAGAGTGTCAATTTTAGATCTTTCCTGCTTTCTCTTGTGGGCATGTAGTGCTATAAATTTCCCTCTACACACTGTTTTAAATGTGTCCCAGAGATTCTGGCATGTTGTATCTTTTTCTCATTGGTATCAAAGAACATCTTTATTTTTGCCTTCATTTCGTTATGTACCCAGTAGTCATTCAGGAGCAGGTTGTTCAGTTTCCATGTAGTTGAGCGGTTTTGATTGAGTTTCTTACTCCTGAGTTCTAGTTTGATTGCACTGTGGTCTGAGAGACAGTTTGTTATAATTTGTGTTCATTTACATTTGCTGAGGAGTGCTTCACTTCCAACTATGTGGTCAATTTTGGAATAAGTGTGATGTGGTGCTGAGAAGAATGTATATTCTGTTGATTTGGGGTGGAGAGTTCTGTAGATGTCCATTAGGTCCACTTGGTGGAGAGTTGAGTTCAATTCCTGGATATCCTTGTTAACTTTCTGTCTCATTGATCTGTCTAATGTTGACAGTGGGGTGTTCAAGTCTCCCATTGTTATTGTATGGGAGTCTAAGTCTTTTTGTAAGTCTCTAAGGACATGGTTTATGAATCTGGGTGCTCCTGTATTGGGCACATATATATTTAGGAGTTAGCTCTTCTTGTTGAATTGATCCCTTTACCATTATGTAATGGCCTTCTTTGTCTCTTTTGATCTTTGATGGTTTAAAGTCTGTTTTATCAGAGACTAGGATTGCAACCCCTGCTTTTTTTGTTCTCCATTTGCTTGGTAGATCTTCCTCCATCCCTTTATGTTGAGCCTATGTGTGTCTCTGCATGTGAGTCTCCTGAATACAGCAAACTGATGGGTCTTGACTCTTTATCCAATTTGCCCATCTGTGTCTTTCAATTGGACCATTTGGTTCATTTACATTTAAGGTTAATATTGTTATGTGTGATCTTGATCCTGTCATTGTGATATTAGCTGGTTATTTTGCTCATTAGTTGATGCAGTTTCTTCCTAGCATCAATGGTCTTTACATTTTGGCATGTTTTTGCAATGGCTGGTACTGGTTGTTCCTTTCCATGTTTAGTGCTTCCTTCAGGGTCTCTTGTAGGGCAGGCCTGGTGGTGACAAAATCTCTAAGCATTTGCTTGTCTGTAAAGGATTTTATTTCCCCTTCACTTATGAAACTTAGTTTGGCTGGATATGAAATTCTGGGTTTAAAATTCTTTTCTTTAAGAATGTTGAGTATCGGCCCCCACTCTTCTGGCTTATAGAGTTTCTGCCGAGAGATCTGCTGTTAGTCTTATGGGCTTCCCTTTGTGGGTAACCTGACCTTTCTCTCTGGCTGCCCTTAACATTTTTTCCTTCATTTCAACTTTGGTGAATCTGACAATTATGTGTCTTGGGGTTGCTCTTCTCAAGGAATATCTTTGTGGCGTTCTTTTTATTTCCTCAATTTGAATGTTGGCCTGCCTTACTAGGTTGGAGAAGTTCTCCTGGATGATATCCTGAAGAGTGTTTTCCAACTTGGTTCCATTTTCCCCCTCACTTTCAGGCACACCAATCAGACATAGATTTGGTCTTTTCACATAATCCCATACTTCTTGGAGGCTTTGTTAATTTCTTTTTCCTTTTTTTCCTCTAGACTTCTCTTCTCGTTTCATTTCCTTCATTTGATCTTCAATCATTGATACTCTTTCTTCCAGTTGATCAAGTCGGTTAGTGAAGCTTGTGCATTTGTCACGTATTTCCCGTGTCATGGTTTTTATCTCTCTCAGTTCGTTTATGGCCTTCTCTGCATTGATTATTCTAGTTATCCATTCTTCCATTCTTTTTTCAAGATTTTTAGTTTCTTTGCGCTGGTTACGTAGTTCCTCCTTTAGCTCTGCGAAATTTGATCCACAGAAGCCTTCTCTCAACTCGTTGAAGTCATTCTCCGTCCAGCTTTGATCAGTTGCTGGCGATGAGCTGCGTTCCTTTGGAGGGGGAGATGCGCTCTGATTTTTTGAATATCCAGCTTTTCTGCCCTGCTTTTTCCCCATCTTTGTGGTTTTATCTGCCTTTGGTCTTTTATGCTGGTGACATACTGATGGAGTTTTGGTGTGGGTGTCCTTTCTGTTTGTTAGTTTTCTTTCTAACAGTCAGGACCCTCAGCTGTACATCTGTTGGAGATTGCTTGAGGTCCACTCCAGACCCTGTTTGCCTGGGTATCAGCAGCGGAGGCTGCAGAAGATAGAATATTGCTGAACAGCGAGTGCTGCTGTCTGATTCTTGCTCTGGAATCTTCATCTCAGGGGTGTACCCAGCCGTGTGAGGTGTTAGGTGTCGGTCTACACCTCAGTGGAAAATGCAGAAATCACCCATCTTCTGTGTCGCTCACGCTGGGAGCTGGAGGCTGGAGCTGTTCCTATTCGGCCATCTTCTGATCTGTCCTTGGATGAAAATTTTTCTTCTAAATTGCAGAGTAGAGAGGAAACTGGTTCTCTTTTATGGTTCACACTATTTATTCTGCTTTAATAGAATTTGTGGCCACTTCAAATTTGATGCTGGTTCTTTATTTTTCTGATTCACTTTTAGTTAGCTGTGTGATCTTGAGCAGGCTACTTAATCCCTCTGTGCCTCGGTTTCTTCATCACAAAAGGTATCTTGGTATGGGATAGAATGCCAACTACAGCCACATTAGAAACAAACAGGTATGTCCATGCCACGAAGCCCGCGCTCTGTGTGGCAGCCCTGGAGACAGCCAAGCCCCCACCTCCGCCCCCTGCCCAGCTCTGGCCGCCAGCCCCTGTCCGCCGATGCCGCGGTTTCCTAGACAGCCACATTGAAGTTTTTTAACATAAGAAAGGATTTATCCAAAGAACAGTAAGCCTAGGACTTATTTTAGAGCTCTTATTGCTTATTTTTAAGGCAATATCCAACAAAATAACCCCAAACTTATTCACAAAGTAGCTTGAATTTTTTAAAAAGGGAGTATTGGGAAACTTAGTATAGTCTCTTAATATTATTTTTATTAAATCCAGTTAGCTCATTCATTGTAGGAATTATTGCATAAGTTAAAATAAACCTTCCAAAGTAATTTTTCTCTGGGTCATCATAGAATTTTTTTAATATGGAAAAGTATGAAAAAATAAAAATCATCTCTAATGCAATTACTCAGAGAAGACCACCTTAATACTGTAGTATGTTATCTTTCAGGCTTCTTTTTATTTTGTGTATAAAAGTATATACAAAAAATTATATGAAACTTTTTTTTTTTTTGAGACGGAGTCTCGCTCTGTCACCCAGGCTGGAGTGCAGTGGCGCGATCTCGGCTCACTGCAAGCTCCGCCTCCTGGGTTTACGCCATTCTCCTGCCTCAGCCTCCTGAGTAGCTGGGACTACAGGCGCCCGCCACCGCGCCCGGCTAATTTTTTGTATTTTTAGTAGAGACGGGGTTTCACCGTGGTCTCGATCTCCTGACCTTGTGATCCGCCCGCCTCGGCCTCCCAAAGTGCTGGGATTACAGGCGTGAGCCACCGCGCCTGGCATATGAACCTTTTATAACTTTTATAAAAGTTCACTTTTATATATAAATATATATTATTTTATAAAATTAAGGTCATACTGTGCAGTTTGCTCTCCTGCTGTTTCATGAAGTATTACAGCATGGATAATTTACTATATTAGGAAAATGTACTGCAAATGTGTTTTCTAATTGCTGAGTAGCATTCCATCATAAGGCTATATATGTCTGAACAATCATTTTCCATTCTTCAGTCATTTAAGTAACACTTTAGTGAACATAGTGAATATCCTCATGCATATTTATATTTATCTCTGGTAAGTATCTTAGAATAAAAATAAAAGTTATGAACTATTTTAAAGGTTTTAATTCCAAAATGCTTTCTAGAAAAGCTGTGCCAGATTATATCTCAGCAGCAATGCATAGGGATGTACATTTCATCATTTGCCAGTATTGGTCATTATATTTTTATGTACTTTTGCCAAGTTGATAGGGGAGAGGTTATATATATTTTAATTTCCATTTCTTTTATTAATGTGATTGACTATGTATTTGTTGGGTGTTTAGGGCGAGTATGTATATATGTGAAGTATGTCTTCTGTGATTTTTATATATATATATATATATATTTTTAACCAATTTATAAGATCTCTCTATATTGAAAATAAATGATTAAGTTTTTTTGTTTTTTTTTTTTTTTTTGAGACGGAGTCTTGCTCTGTCACCCAGGCTGGAGTGCAGTGGCCAGATCTGGGCTCACTGCAAGCTCCGCCTCCCGGGTTTACGCCATTCTCCTGTCTCAGCCTCCCAAGTAGCTGGGACTACAGGCGCCCGCCACCTCGCCCGCCTAGTTTTTTGTATTTTTTAGTAGAGATGGGGTTTCACCGTGTTAGCCAGGATGGTCTTGATCTCCTGACCTCGTGATCCGCCCGTCTCGGCCTCCCAAAGTGCTGGGATTACAGGCTTGAGCCACCGCGCCCAGCCTTTCCTAGCTTATAATTCAGATTTTAATTTTATAAACTTTGACATATGAAAGTTTTCTGTTGCATTTATACTTATTCATTTTTTCTTATATTGTTTTATATTTGTTTTTATTTCAATTGAAATGTAATATAAAAATGTGAGTTTTTTAACAACAAAAAACTCAAAGGAAATATGTTTTTAGTTCATGTGTTTTGAGCCCTTCTCAGTGGATTTGTGGTGTTTATTACAGCTATGGAAATGGAAATTATAGAAGTTCCGTATTTAACAGCCTTATGTTTTTGATCCTAAAAGTAGCCTCTTTTGAAAAGGTTTGAAAACATACAAAAGCACACATATACTAAATTTTTCCCATTGACTGGAGGAAATTGTGTACAAAAAATATTGAAAATGGGTTTGTTTTAGGAATTTATGCGTATGATTGGCAATGATAAACAAGGACAGATGATCGTGTTCCATTTGATAGAACTTTTGAAGAATAATGGAAGATTACCAAGACCAGATGGATGCCCAGATGAGGTAAACATTTTTTTTTAAAAATCCATGGTAATCATGCATTTCATTTTACTTTTTACTCAAAGACTTCAGTTCACTTTCTGAAATTTAATTTGCGGAGCTTCCAGATAAACAGCATAATCAGATGACTGTGGAACAAGGCATAGTTATGACATGTACCCTGTATTGAAAATTAATGTCTTCCACCAATTAAAAGATGGTCCTTAGTGTTCCTTGTAATTTTGGTTTATTTTCTCCTTTACAGATTTATATGATCATGACAGAATGCTGGAACAATAATGTAAATCTACGCCCCTCCTTTAGAGATCTAGCTCTTCGAGTGGATCAAATAAGGGATAACATGGCTGGATGAAAGAAATGTCCTTCATTCTGAGAACAAAGTATATTTATAGAACAAAGTTTTCTATTTCACATTGCGGTGGACTATTATTACATATATCATTATTATATAAATCATGATGCTAGCCAGCAAAGATGTGAAAATATCTGCTCAAAACTTTCAAAGTTTAGTAAGTTTTTCTTCATGAGGTCACCAGTAAAAGACATTAATGAGAATTCCTTAGCAAGGAGTTTTGTAAGAAGTTTCTTAAACATTGTCAGTTAACATCACTCATGTCTGGCAAAAGAAAAAAAAAAGACTTTCAACTCAGCTTTTTGAGATGTGAAAAAATTATTATGTAAATTTTGTGATGTTAAAGATGCACAGAATATGTATGTATAGTTTTTACCACAGTGGATGTATAATACCTTGGCATCTTGTGTGATGTTTTATACACATGAGGGCTGGTGTTCATTAATACTGTTTTCTAATTTTTCCATAGTTTATCTATAACTACTTCACTATACAAACAAATTAGATGTTCAGATAATTGAATAAGTACCTTTGTGTCCTTGTTCACTTATATCACTGGCCAGCATTATAAGCAGGTGTATACTTTTAGCTTGTGTACTGTAAATATTTTTCAAGTAAAGGGAACAAATGTCTAGTTTTATTTCTATAGGAAATTTCCCTGACCCTAAAGAATACATTTTGAAATGAAACAAGCTTAGAAAGATATAATCTATTTTCTTATGGTTTCCCTTGTATCTATTTGTGGTGAATGTGTTTTTTAAATGGAACTATCTCCAAATTTTTCTAAGACTACTGTGAACAGTTTTCTTTTAAAATGTTGAGATTAAGAATGCGAGGAACATTGTCATCCTTTGAGCTGCTGACTGCCAATAAGATTCTTCAATCTCTGAGATCTATGCTCATGAATTAAATTTAAGCATAAGCCATGAAATATATTGTTTTTAAAATGGATAGCACATTAAGAAGTGTAGCAGGTTAAGAATTTTTTCCTAAAGATTGTATATTTGAGGGGTTTCAGAACTTTGCGTTGCAGTCATAGAAGAGATTTATTTCCTTTTTAGAGGGAAAATGAGGTAAGTGAAAAAGTATGCTTGTTAATTTTATTCAAGAATGCCAGTAGAAAATTCATAATGTGTATCTTTAAGAAAAATGAGAGCATACATCTTTCCAATTAAGTATAAGGGGTTGTTCGTTGTTGTCATTTGTTATATTGCTACTCCACTTTAGACACCATACCTAAAATAAAATATGGTGGGTTTTTCGTGTGTGTGTGGGTTATTCATACAAAACTTAAAATACTTGCTATTTTGATTAAAAAGAAAATAGTTTCTTACTTTATTTTTAGTGGTATGTTCTACTTTTTTAAAACTTGTACTGAAGACTTCTCATTTTGGGTTGAAGGGAAGGAAAAGGAAGAAATGTTTTTTACATTCATTATACTTAAAGCATTTTAATAGTTCTGGATGCAGAAATAATCTAAAATGACAGTGAATTAGGTTTTAAAAAAGATTTTAGATTTTTTTGAAAATTTAATTTTTATTTAATTTGTAAAGACTCCTGAAGGATTTGTATATGCAACACAGTTAAGAGATTTTCCATTTTACTACCTTGCAAGTGAAAAATAGCCTATCATATAATATGCTTGATTTCAGATTTTTATACTAAAACTTAAGTACATACTTAAAAGTAGGTTCTTCTCAAGGATCTCTAACATTCTGTTTTTTAAAACAAGATGTGAACTAACTTTTCTTAAAGTTTTTAAAAAATGCTTCATCTTTTAGTTTTATATAAAGAATCCCACATGTACATTCTTGTTTTTAAAATGGGATGACTACCTTATTATAAAATTCCAAGTTTCCAAGAGACTTCTTTTCATTGAGGCTTCGTAAAGTTTTCCATTTTGATTCTGACTACACATAAAAATAAGCTAACCCTATAGCTATTAAGTTGGTTTTGTACAAGAAACAGGTAAGTAATTATCGTAGCAGTTAATGCCAAAATATTTTTTCACATTAATATTCTTCAGAAACAAGGGTAAAGGTATTCTTAGAATTACGTAATTCTGTAACTTTACAGTATATTAAGTTATACAATCTTTCTATAAATGATTTTCTTTTTCCATGGGTACTTGCTTGGAAAATAGTCACTTTTTCATGCTATTTATACATGCTGCCAGTAACACTGTAATTTGCTGTGAAAGAGCATTCTTTTAACCTAAGACTGCTACTTTACAGTCAAGTGTAATTTTTATTACAACTATAACTTCTAGTATTTGAATTTTATTTAAACAGCTAGAAAATAGTTAGAAAATACCTACAGTTCTATATCTGTAGAGCCAGTCTCCATGGTGGGTGTGGCATTATGTGCTCAATTTATTGAGACTATGTTAATTTCTTTACCATGTTCCCCCTAAATTGAAATAGTGATGTAGTAAATATTCAGAAGTGATTTTCTTTTGCATTTTTACCTAATCAAGGAAACGGGCCACACACATTGGTTTAGGGATGTTATGATAGTTTACCTTCCAGTTTTTAAGAAATGCTTCCTACAACTGCTATCAACCACTGTACTGTCTTTAATGAACATTGTTGTATCCCACCCTAATTCTTGTATTCAAATTATTTCTCATGAAAGTTTCTCTAATATTTCTAATGAAAGTTTCTCTAATTTTGGGGAATAATTTACTAAGAATCAGTTTGCTGTATATTAGAATAAATAATAACAGTAAGTCAGCAGGATTATCCAAACAAAAGACTAGGTTTTATGAGATAAGCTTGATTTAAGAAAAAAACAAAGTATGAATATCAGAAATACTGTGTGTTTACTCTCAAATTGTAGCTGGTTGGATTTAATATCAAGATAACTAGCTGCTAAATGTTTCATAATTCTGACAGTGATATTAGATTTCAAAATGACACCAAGAGAATGGAAAAACTACATTAGTCAAATCCATGTATGTATGTCATATAGCCTTTAACTTTTTACATTAATCAGATTCTTAGTAAAATGCACATTATATGCCTAAATATTAAAATATTTACTTTTATAATCTTACCTTTTATTTTACTATAATATAAATAAAATTCTTCTTAGGTTAAAAAATTAATTCCAATTGTGTTTATGCCAGATGGCATTGCTTAATTGCTGCAGGCTCTCAATACGTTTCATTCTTTTTTATACTCTTTCACATTTTTAAGGAAAAGCCTTACCTCCAACTGAAACACCAGTCTTACTAATACGGTTTTAAAAGTTGTTAATGGTCATTTTCTATTATAAGGCCTTTATTTATATAACAAATTGTTTAACATTTTATTTTTAACATAACTGTAACAGATTTTTAAAATGAGACCTTCAAAAGAGCTCTAAGAGTCCCTGTTCTAGTTATTTGCATTACAAGCTTCTGTGAATGTTTTAATTTTAATACCAGTAGTAGGAAGATAATGGCAGTAGAAGCACGCATATACACGCTATTTATTGAGGTAAAGTCATCTTTGAGCAGTGTGAACAGACAGAAGCATAGCTTTTAGATCTGAATGATTGGTAAATAACAACAAATAAATCAAGGTGGTATGGGAAAATGGTAGAGCAGGCATATTATAGAGACAACAGGAAGCTAAGAAGGCAAATTATCCATTGCAGATGATAAGATCTTGTCAAACACTAAAAACCCAAAGTGTGAAATGGAAAAATCTATTGATCAGTTATTTATCTTTTCAAGCACAATTGTATACATAGATGAAAATGTTTAGGTGCTTTTCATACACAGATAATTAAATATATGGTATTTAATTATAAAAAAGTTTAAGGTCCTTCAAATACTTGAGGTATGTATTATGGATACTCAGGGTATGAATTTTCTAGGAGCATGTAATATAAGATTGTGAGTTGGAATTTATTTACTGAAATGAAAAACAATGAAGTTAAAGAAATCAAAGATACTAAAGCAAATGGAAAGATAACCTAACAAGGCACTCAATAATGAAAATACTTAGTGGAATACTACTTGAAGTATACATATCATACTTTCTTCCTCTGCTTAATAATTTTGTTGAAGGTTGTTATTACAATGGGCTTTTATTGGCTATCCTAAATTTTAAGTATATTAGAACAAAATTTATTATTATGTCCTTAGTAACATTTAAGACCCCTCATTTTTGATTAGAGAAAAAAGTTATTTACAGAATCAAAGACTTCATCTTGATTTTTAAGAAAAAATAACTGAATTCTCTAATACCACGAGTTAACAATTTTTTTTTTTTTTTTTTTTTTTGAGACAGAGTTTTACTTGTGTTGTCCAGGCAATGGTGCGATCTTGGCTCACTGCAACCTCCGCCTCCTGGGTTCAAGCAATTCTCCTGCCTCAGCCTCCTGAATAGCTGGGATTACAGGTGCCCGCCACCATGCCTGGCTAATTTTTTGTATTTTTAGTAGAGACGGGGTTTCACCATGTTGGTCAGTCTGGTCTTGAACTCCTGGCCTCAGGTGATCCAACTGCCTCGACCTCCCAAAGTGCCGGGATTACAGGTGTGAGCCACTGCACCCAGCCCAGTTAACAATTTTAATCTGCATAACCAAGGTATATAAGCCATCATGTGCAGGTTGTAGGGAGCCCACAGCTAAATGACAATAATTGGATTGTGTTGATTGTTAGCACTTACTGACTACAGTTAAGAGGCATTTAAAAATTAAAATACAGTGAGCTGAGATCCGGCCACTGCACTCCAGCCTAGGCAGCAGAGCAAGACTCCGTCTCAAAAAAAAAAAAAAAAAAAAAAAAAAATTAAAATAGTATTTCCCATAAATTGTCAGAATTGTTTTTTTAAAAGCTGTTATAAATCCTTACTCCTATCAATAATTTTGAAGACAGTGTGAATCTCATGGTACCACTTTTTTACCTTTATTACTTTTATAACAGTGCTTTGCAGTTTGTTGAATAGAAACTCTTGATAATAAGAGTAAAGGTTGTTGACAAACTTGAAACTGAGTTTTACCTTCTTATTGAAGGACTTAGAAAAATGTTGAAGTTGAATCCTAGAACACTGAGCATACCATTATTCCTTAATAAGGCATCATTCATTTTAAAAGTTATTTCAGAGAAAGAAAATTCTAAAAATTGAGACTTTATTATACAGGACAATCCTTTTCTGAAACATAGTTTGGAAATCTGAAATCTAAAGAATGATGAACATTGTGCTAGGAAAAAAGAATTTCAGTTTCTATCATCTAAGATCATTCACATTTAATGGGAATTTTTTTCCAACATCTTCAGTTTCTCTTATTTTAAAACTACTGTCCTAAACGTGGAAGGTGAGAGTATGGACAACACAATCAAATGCCAAAAATACCTTGGTTCTAGTAATTGTCTAGGCCATTCTCTCATAGTTGCTCCAACAACTTAGCTATTTAACAATCAGATTCTTAGTAAAACATTTTTCTCTTTCTTAAAAAAAAAGACTATCCATATTGCATACCACTTCAGACTTTTCTACATATGCATTCACCCATCAATACTGACAGTGCAAGCTATGTACAACTTCAGGTTGCATCAGATAACTCATATTAATGGGTATAGTAGTGAAAGTATGATCTCCAAAGTATATTTATAAAGTCCTAAATCTTGTTCAACATATTAATAATAAAGAAGAATAGATAAACTAATTATGGATGTAGCAAAGGAATCCTGGATAATCTTACTTGAGGGTGAATCCTGATGGTGTATCAATTTAGAATTCCCTGTTAAACATTCAGACAAAATTAGAAGATTACAACTTTCAGTTCTACTGCAGCTCTGGGAATATGAGCCCTAATCATAGTTTTCAGGGAGCCTAATTTGGTGTGGCCTCAAATAATCTCATCATCCATAAAGATCCCAGAGAAAGGTTATCTTGGACCTGGGGTAGTGAGAGTTGGAATTTCATATATTCTCTGTAGGGCATGATTTTTTCAGCAGACGTGTTATACCTCCAAGAGTGTGAAAATTGATGTTGGAGGATGAAAAAAATCATATAAAGCACAGAAATACAGTACAAAAACAGATACGCAGTGGTATTAGAGTGTCATGGTAGAGGAAATTAGGGAAAGATGTCTAAAATGTTCCTGGTGGGGAAGTTGGGGGAGGCTAATGCAAAAAAAAAGTTGAGAAACACTACTTTAGAGTGTGCTCATATGGACACAGGTCAAACTAGCACTACCTCAGAAATAACCTCAATAAGATAGGGCAGATATGACAGTGTCAGAAAAGCTAAGAGTACTTGATCTTTAAATAAATACTTAATGTTACTGAGCCAAAAAAAAAAAAAAAAGTTTACATGTAATCTTTTTAAAAAGTTACCTAATTTCACTCATACAGGAAAGATCTGGCTGGCATCTAGTGCGTGCCCCTCTGGGATGAAGCTTCCAGAGGAAGGAACAGGCAGCAGTCTTTGCTATTCTGCAGCCTCTGCTGGTGATACCCAGGCAAACAGCGCTGAAATGGACCTCCAGCAAAATCCAGCAGACCTGCAGCACAGGGGCCTGACTGTTAGAAGGAATACTAACAAACAGAAAGGAACAGTATCAACATCAACAAAAAGGATGTCCACTCAGAGACCCCACCCAAAAGTCACCAATATGAACCAAAGGTAGATAAATCCATGAAGATGGGGAGAAACCAGCACTAAAAGGCTGAAAATTCCAAAAGCCAGAATACCTCTTTTCTCCAAAGGATCAAAACTCCTCGCTAGCAAGGGAACAAAACTGGACAGAGAATGAGGTTGATGAATTGACAGAAGTAGGCTTCAGAAGGTGGGTAATAACAAACTCCTCTGAGCTAAAGGAGCATGTTCTAACCCAAAGCAAGGAAGCTAAGAACATTGAAGAAAGGTTAGACAAATTGCTAATTACAATAACCAGTTTAGAGAAGAACATGAATGACATAATGGAGCTGAAAAAAACAGCACAAGAACTTCATGAAGCATACACTGCCAAATCAGGCAGAAGAAAGGATACCAGATATTGCAGATCACCTTACTGAAATAAAGTGAGAAGACAAGATTAGAGAAAAAAGAGTGAAAAGAAATGAACAAAGCCACCAAGAAATATGAGACTATGTGAAAAGACCAAATCTATGTTTGGTGTACCTGAAAGTTGACAGGGAGAATGGAACCAAGTTGGAAAACACTCTTCAGGATATTATCCAGGAGAACTTCCCCAACCTAGCAAGACAGGCCAACATTCAAATTCAGGAAATACAGAGAACATCACAAAGATACTCCTCGAGAAGAGCAACCCCAAGACACATAATTGTCAGATTCACCAAGGTTGAAATGAAGGAAAAAAATGTTAAGGGCAGCCAGAGAGAAAGGTCGGGTTACCCACAAAGGGAAGCCCATCAGACTAAGAGCAGATCTCTCTGCAGAAACCCTACAAGCCAGAAGAGAGTGGGGGCCGATATTCAACATTCTTAAAAGAATTTTCAACCCAGAATTTCATATCCAGTCAAAGCTTCATAAGTGAAGGAGAAATAAAATCCTTTACAAACAAGTAAATGTTGAAAGATTTTGTCACCATCATGACTGCCTTACAAGAGCTACTAAAGGAAGCACTAAACATGGAAGGAATAACCGATACCAGCCACTGCAAAAACATCAAATTGTAAAGACCATCGACACTGTGAAGAAACTGCATCAACTAATGGGCAAAATAATCAGCTAACATCATAATGACAGGATCAAATTCACACATAACAATATTAACCTTAAATGTCAATGGGGTAAATGCCTCAATTAAAAGACACACACTGGCAAATTGGATAAGTGAAGAACCATCAGTGTGCTGTATTCAGGAGACCCATCTCACATGCAAAGACACATATAGGCTCAAAGTAAAGGAATGGAGGAATATTTACCAAGCAAATGGAAAGCAAGAAAAATCAGGGGTTGCAATCCTAGTCTCTGATAAAACAGACTTTAAACCAACAAAGATCAAAAGAGACAAACAAGGGCACTATATAATGGTAAAGAGAATCAATGCAACAAGAAGAGCTAACTATCCTAAATATATATGCACCCAATACAGGAGCACCCAGATTCATAAAACAAGTTCTTAGAGATGTATAAAGAGACTTACACTCCCACATAATAACAGTGGGAGACTTTAACACCCCACTGTCAATATTAAACAGATGAATGAGACATAAAATTAATATCCAGGACTTGAATTCAGCTCTGGACCAAGCAGACCTAATAGACATCTACAGAGCTCTGCACCACATAATTGGAAGTAAAACACTCCTCAGCAAATGCAAAAGAACAGAAATCAAAACAGTCTGTCAGACCAGAGTGCAATCAAATTAGAACTCAGGATTAAGAAACTCACTCAAAACCACACAACTACATGGAAACTGAGCAACCTGCTCCTGAATGACTACTGGGTACAAAACAAAATGAAGGCAGAAATAAAGATGTTCTTTGAAACCAATGAGAACAAAGAAACAATGTACCAGAATCTCTGGAACACATTTAAAGCAGTGTGTAGAGGGAAATTTATGCACTAAATGCCCACAAGAGAAAGCAGGAAAGAGCTAACATTGACACCCTAACATCACAATTGAAAGAACTAGAGAAGCAAGAGCAAACAAATTAAAAAGCTAGCAGAAGATGAGAAATAATTAAGATCAGAGCAGAACTGAAGGAGATAGAGGCACAAAAAACCTTTAAAAAAATATCAATGAATCCAGGAGCTGGTATTTTGAAAAAACAACAAAATAGATATACGGATAGTCAGATTAATAAACAAGAAAAGAGAGAAGAATCAAATAGACTCAATAAAAAATGATAAAGGGGATATCACCACCAACCCCACAGAAATACAAACTACCATCAGAGAATACTATAAACACCTCTATGCAAATAAACTAGAAAATCTAGAAGAAATGGATAAATTACTGGACATATACACCCTCCCAAGACTAAACCAGGAAGAAGTCAAATCCCTGAATAGACCAGTAACAACTTCTGAAATTGATGCAGTAATTAACATCCTACCAACCAAAAAAGTCCAGGACCAGATGGATTCACAGCCCAATTCTACCAGAGATACAAAGAGGAGCTGGTACCATTCCTTCTGAAAGTATTCCAAACAATAGAAAAAGAGGGAATCCTCCCTAACTCATTTTATGAGGCCAGCATCATCCTGACACCAAAACCTGGCAGAGACACAACAAAAAAAGAGAATTTTAGGCCAATATCCCTGATGAACACTGATGAGAAAATCCTCAATAAAATACTGGCAAACTGAATCCAGCAGCACATCAAAAAGTTTATCCACCATGATCAAGTCGGCTTCATCCCCAGGATGCAAGGCTAGTTCCACATATTCAAATCAATAAATGTAATCCACCACATAAACAGAACCAATAACAAAAACAACATGATTATCTCAATAGATGCACAAAAGGCCTTTGACAAAATTCTACAGCCCTTCATGCTAAAAACTCTCAATAAATTTGATATTGATGGAACATATCTCAAAATAATAAGAGCTATTTATGACAAACTCACAGCCAATATCATACTGAATGGGCAAAAACTGGAAGCATTCCCTTTGAAAACTGGCACAAGACAGGGATGCCCTCTCTCACCAGTCCTATTCAACATAGTATTGGAAGTTTGGCCAGGGCAATCAGGCAAGAGAAAGAAATAAAGGGTATTCAATTAGGAAAAGAGGAAGTAAAATTCTCTCGGTTTGCAGATGACATGACTGTGTATTTAGAAAACTCCATCATCTCAGCCCAAAATCTCCTTAAGCTGATAAGCAACTTCAGCAAAGTCTCAGGATACAAAATCAATGTGCAAAAATCACAAGAATTCCTATACACCAATAACAAACAGAGAGCCAAATCATGAGTGAAATCCCATTCACAATTGATACAAAGAGACTAAACTACCCAGGAATCCAACTTACAAGGGATGCGAAGGACCTCTTCAAGGAGAACTACAAACCACTGCTCAAATTTCATATGGAACCAAAAAAAAAAAAAAAAAAAAAAAAAAAAAAAAAAAAAAAAGAGCCTGCATAGCCAAGACAATCCTAAGCAAAAAGAACAAACCTGGAGGCATCACACAACGTGACTTCAAACTACATTATAAGGCTACAGTAACAAAACAGCATGGTACTGGCATCAAAACAGATGTATAGACGAATGGAACAGAACAGAGGTCTCAGAAATAACACCACACATCTATAAGCATCTGATCAAATCATCTTTGAAAAACCATATTTAATATATGGTGTTGGAAAAACTGGCTAGCCATAAGCAGAAAGCTGAAACTGGATTCCTTCCTTACACCTTATACAAAAATTAACTTGAGATGGATTAAAGACTTAAATGTAAGATCTAAATCCATAAAAACCCTGGAAGAAAGCCTAGGCAATACCATTCAGCACACAGGCATGGCAAAGAATTCACGACTAAAACACCAAAAACAATGGCAACAAAAGCTAAAATAGACAAATGGGATCTAATTAAATTAAAGAGCTTCTGCACAGCAAAAGAAACTATCATCAGAGTGAACAGGCTACCTATATAATGGGAAAAACTTTTTGCAATCTACCCATCTGACAGAGGGCTAATATCCAGAATCTACAAAGAACTTAAACAAATTTACAAGAAAAAAAACAAAACAGAAAACCCACAAAAAAGTAGGTAAAGGATATGAACAGACACTTTTCAAAAGAAGACATTTATGCAGCCAACAAACATATGAAAAAAAGCTCATCATCACTACTCATTAGAGAAATGCAAATCAAAACCACAATGAGATATCTCATGCCAGTTAGAATGGCAATCATTTAAAAAGTCAGGAAATAACAGATGCTGGAGAGGATCTGGAGAAATAGGAATGCTTTTACACTGTTGGTGGGAGTGTAAATTAGTTTGACCGTTGTGGAAGTAGTGTGGCAATTCCTCAAGGACGTAGAGTTAGAAATACCATTTGACCCAGTAATCCCATTACTGGGTATATACCCGAAGAATTATAAATCATTCTACTATAAAGATACATGCACATATATGTTTACTGTGGCACTGTTCACAATAGCAAAGACTTGGAACCAACCCAAATGCCCATCAGTGATAAACTGGATAAAGAAATGTGGCACAGACTGGCCATCAGAGAAATGCAAATAAAAACCACAATGAGATACCATCTCACACCAGTTAGAATGGCAATCATTAAAAAGTCAGGAAACAACAGGTGCTGGAGAGGATGTGAAGAAATAGGAACACTTTTACACTGTTGGTGGGACTGTAAACTAGTTCAACCATTGTGGAAGACAGTGTGGTGATTCCTCAAGGATGTAGAACTAGAAATACCATTTGACCCAGCCATCCCCTTACTGGGCATATACCCAAAAGATTATAAATCATGCTGCTATAAAGACACATGCACACATATGTTTACTGTGGCACTGTTCACAGTAGCAAAGACTTGGAACCAACCCAAATGTCCATCAATGATAGACTTGATTAAGAAAATATGGCACATATACACCATGGAATACTATGCAGCCATAAAAAAGGATGAGTTCATGTCCTTTGCATGGACATGGATGACGCTGGAAACCATCATTCTCAGCAAATTAACACAAGAACAGAAAACCAAACACCACATGTTCTCACTCATAAGTGGGAGTTGAACAATGAGAACATATGGGCACAGGGAGGGGAACATCACACACTGGGGCTTGTCGGGGGTGGGGGACTAGGGGAGCTATTGCATTAGGAGAAATACCTAACGTAGAAGACAGGTTGATGGGTGCAGCAAACCACCATGGCACATATATACCTATGTTAACAAACTTGCACGTTCTGCACATGTACTCCAGAACTTAAAGTATAATAAAAAATAAAAGTACTGAATCCCACTGCTTTAATATCTAAAAAAAAATAGTTACCTAATTTCAGTCTCTAGAATGTAAAGATTTCCTTCCTAGATGCAAAAGTGGCTCTTTTTTCAATTGAAATACATCCCCAAGTACTGTTCTGTCAGGTTGTTTTTATATAGTCACAAAAAATAAATATATCTCTAAAAAAACAGATTTTAACAATATGCAGCATGTTGAAAAACATTTCTTGGTTGTTCAAGGAGATAATAAAGTACTTTTCACTATTAAAACCATATGTTATATTGCCGTGTATTAAAGTAAAAATAAAATTTCCTCAAACAACTTTTTTGAGAAATAGGAAACTAACAATGCCAAATAAAGGTCACATATTTGCTATGAAATTTACCCAGAAAACAATGTGCTCTTCTTCTTTGACTTAAAAAATGCTAGCTACCTTTTAAAAACATTGGAGGCATTCTAATGGGCATGAAGTAGTATAACATTGTGGTTTTGAAGTATATTTTTTAATAAGCAATTTTTTCACGTGCAGTTTATTGGCCATTTGTTCATAGTTGGATTACTACATCCTATCCATCAAACACATTAATTGCACAGCAATTTGATAAAATGTTGACAGTCTTTGTAGAAGGAGCAATGTAGGGGATAATACTGCCTTTTGCTAGATGACAAGGAAAGTTGAAAGTAAATGAATTTTTAAAAAGCTTAGACTGGATGACTTTTGCCTCAGAGTATTAGGTGAAAATAAAAAAGTGTTATTTAAATTAGACACTCTCAAGTCTAGACACATCCCTGGTTCCTTGAGGAAAGGAACCATGTTTTCTAAAAGGTGTCATATCTGCTACATGAAATATACCCAGAAGAGTGCTACTGGAGTGGTAGAAGAGAATCATAGATTTAGTTGAAACCATTTATAAGCTAGCTGAAGAAGTTAAGTCTAAAGAGGTTAGCTTGACTTGCTCACATCACAGATCTGCTCAGGAACACAGCAGGCTAGAGCCCAGCTCTTCTGATTCTGATTAGTACTCTTTATACAACAGCATGCTAAATTATTTTATTTTTAAAGAAATGAGCCTAGGTTGTAAACAAACCACAAACTTTAATCATTTAACAAATCTTTTTTGAAAGCTTGTAGTGAACATGGCACTGCTAAATGCTTTTGGTGAACAAAGATGCTCAGATGTCTTTTCAAGGGATTTTTAGTTGAAAATAGACTGAAATGTATCTTTAGAAAGCATTACAAAGGTGACTTGCAAATAACTAGGAAAAAACCCAGAACATTAAATAGTACATTTCAAAAAAGAAGTTTCTTCTGATGAATTTACAGAAGAAAATGACAGGTAAAATTGAAGCAGCATCAGTTATGCATTTAGCAAATACATTTATTTAAGTCCAATCAGTAACCTGGGAAATATTAACCTAGAATCAAGACTGCAAAACCATTTTGTATGAAAGAGAATGACACCAACTAAAGCCATATATAAGAACTAACATTCACAGCTATCAGATCAGAACTCTCAGGCAGAACTCATCATATTTTCTCCAAAAAACAGCCTCCATCCCTAATGTACCTAATCATAATAATGACACCACACTTCTGTTAGTCATCAGAGCTCCGAAATCCTGAGTAAAAACTTTTGACTCATTTTTTACTTGCACCTTCTTTCCATTCTCTTTCAACGCTTCATCAGTCTCTGCTTTTACACTCCCCCATAATTTTGTGTTGTGATTATTATGATAACCTTCTAATTAGTCTTCCTACCTTCTCTCATTAGTCTTGCACATCACTGTTAGGTCATTCTTCCCATAGCACTATTATAACCATATCATTCTTTTGCTCAAAAGTTTTCCAATGTTCTCCATTTCCTACAGGATAAAGTCCAACATCCCAGACTGTCACCAGTGGCAGGGCCAGATATTAACTTCAATAGGAAGGAAACCTGGGGCGGGGCTTGACTTTTTTTTTTTTTTTTGCCTTAAGTTCAGGGTACATATGCAGGTTTGTTACACAGGTAAACTTGTGCCATGGGGGTTTTGCTGTACAGATTATTTTGTCACCCAGGTATTAAGCCTAGTACCCATTAGTTATTTTTCCTGGTCTTCTCCCTCCTCCCACCCTCCACCCTTTAATAGGCCCCAGTGTGTGTTGTTCCCCTCTTTGTGTCCATGTATTCTCATCATTTAGCTCCCACTTATAACTGAGAACATGAGGTATTTGGTTTCCTGTTTCTACATTAGTTTGCTAAAGATAATGGCCTCCAGCTCCATCCATGTCCCCGCAAAGGACGTGATCTCATTCCTTTTTATGCTGCATAGTATTCCATGGTGTACATGTACCACATTTATTTTTTATCCAGTCTATCACTGATGGACATTTAGGTTGATTCCACGACTTTGCTATTGTGAATATGTTGCAATGAACATATGCACGCATGTGTCTTTATAATAGAATGATTTATATTTCTTTGTGTACATACCCAGTAATGGAATTGCTGGATCAAATGGTATTTCCACCTCTAGGTCTTTGAGGAATAGCCACCCTGACTTCCACAATGGTTGAACTAATTTACACTCCTACCAACAGTGTAAAAGTGTTCCTTTTTCTCCACAAGCTCGCCAGCATGTGTTTTGACTTTTTAATCATAGCCACTCTTATTGGCATGAGATGGTATCTCATTGTAGTTATGATTTCCATTTCTCTAATGGTCAGTGATGTAGAGCTTTTTTTCACGATTGTTGGCCACATGTATGTCTTCTTTTGAAAAGTGTCTGTTCATGTCCTTTGCCCACCTTTTAATGTTTTTCTTGTAAATTTAATGGGTTTTTTTCTTGTAAATTTAAGTTCCTTATAGATGCTGGATATTAGACCTTTGTCAGATGCATAGTTTGCAAAAATTCTCCCCCATTCTGTAGGCTGTCTGTTCACTGTGATGATAGTTTCTTTTACTGGGCAGCTCTTTAGTTTAATTAGATCCCAATTATCAATTTTCACTTTTGTTGCAATTGGTTTTGTCATCTTCACCATTAAATCTTTGCCCATGCCTATGTCCTGAACTGTATTGCCTAGGTTATCTCCCAGAGTATTTATAGTTTTGGGATTTATATTTAAGTATTTAATCCATTTTGCATTAATTTTTGTATGTGGTGTAAGGAAGGGGTCCAGTTTTAATCTGCATATGGCTAGCAAGTTATCCCAGGAGCATTTATTGAATAGGTAATCCCCACTGCTTGTTTTTGTCAAGGTTATCAAAAGTCAGATAATTGTAGGTGTGAAGTCTTATTTCTGTTCTCTATTCTGTTCCATTGGTTTATGTGTCTGTATTTATACCAGTACCATATTATTTTGGTTACTATGGCCCTTTAGTGCAGTTTAAAATTGGGTAGCACGATGCCTCCAGCTTTGTTCTGTTTGCTTAGAATTGCCTTGGCTTTTAGGGCTTTTTTGGTTCCATATGAATTTTAGAAGTTTTTGCTAATTCTGTGAAAAATGTCAATGGCAGCTTAACAGGTATAACACTGAATCTGTAAATTGCTTTGGGCAGCAGGGCCATTTTAATTATATTGATTCTTCCTATCCATGAGCCTAAAATGTTTTTCCATTTGTTCGTGTCATCTCTGATTTCTTTGAGCAGTTGTTCGTAGTTCTCCTTACAGAGATCTTTCATCTTCTTAGTTAACTGTATTTCTAGGTATTTTATTCTAACTGTGAATGGGAGTTTGTTCCCGATTTGGCTCTTGACTTCAGTGTTGTTAGTGTATTGAAATGCTAGTGATGTTCTGCACATTGATTTTGTATCCTGAGACTTTGCTGAAGCTGTTTATCAGTTTAAGAAGCTTTTGGGCTGAGACTATGGGGTTTTCTAGATATAGGATCGTGTCATCTACAAGCAAAGATAATCTGACTTTCTCTCTTCCTATTTGAATACTCTTTCCTTCTCTTGCCTCATCACCCTGGCCAGAACTTCCAGTACTATGTTGAATAGGAGTGGTGACAGATGACATCCTTGTTTGGTGCCAGTTTTCAAGGAGAATGCTTCAAACTTTTGCCTATTCAGTATGATGTTGGCTGTGGGCTTGTCATATATGGCTCTTGTTATTTTGAGGTATATTCCCTTCAATACCTAGTTTATTGAGAGTTTAACATGAATGTGTGTTAAATTTTCTCGAAAGCCTTTTCTGCATCTATTGAGATAATCATGTGGTTTCTATCTTTAGCTCTGTTTATGCGGTCAATCACATTTATTGGTATGTGTATGTTGAACCAACCTTTCATCCCAGGGATAAAGCCTACTCAATTGTGATTGGTTAGCTTTTTGATGTGCTGCTGGATTCTGTTTGCCAGTATTTTGTTCAGGATTTTTTATTGATGTTCATTAAGAATACTGGCCTGAAGTTTTTTTTTTTTTTTTTTTTTTTTTTTTTTTTTTTTATTGTATTTCTGCCAGGTTTTGGTATCAGGATGATACTGACCTCATAAAAGGCGTTACAGAGGAGTTCCTCCTCCTCAATTTTTTTTTTGAATAGTTTCAGTAGAAATGGTACCAGCTCTTCTTTATAGATCTGGTATAATTCAGCTGTGAATCCATCTGGTCCTGGGCTTTTTTTGGTTGGTAGGCTATTACTGCCTCAACTTCAGAGCTTGTTAGTGGTCTGATCAGGGATTCAATTTCTTCCTTGTTCAGTCTTGGGAGGGGGTATGTATCCAGGAATTTATCCATTTCTTCTATGTTTTCCAGTTGATTTGCACAGAGGTGTTCATAATATTCTCTGATGGTTTTCTGTATTTCTGTGGGGTCAGTGGTAATATCCCCCTTGTCATTTCTGATAGTGCGCATTTGAATCTTCTCTCTTTGCTTCTTTATTAGTCTAGCTACTGGTCTATTTTACTCGTTTTTTCAAATAAACAGCTCCTGGATCCCAGATTTGTTAATCTTTATTTATTTATTTATTTATTTTTATTTTTTGAGATGGAGTCTCACTCTGTTGCCCAGGCTGGAGTGCAGTGGCATGATCTTAGCTCACTACAACCTCCACCTGCTGGGTTCAAGCAATTCTCCTGTCTCAGCCTTCCAAGTAGCTGGGATTACAGGCACCTGCCCCTGTGCCCAGCTAATTTTTTGTATTTTTAATACAGACAGGGTTTCACCATGTTGGCCACGCTGGTCTCGATCTCCTGACCTCAGCTAATCCACCCACCTCAGCCTCCCAAAGTGCTGGGATTACAGGCATGAGCCACTGCACTGGCCAATTGGTTGATCTTTTGAATCATTTTTCCTGTCTGTATCTCCTTCAGTTCAGCTCTGATTTTGGTTATTTCTTGTCTTCTGCTAGCTTTGGAATTTGTTTGCTTTTGGTTCTCTAGTTATTTTAGTTGTGATGTTCGGTTGTTAACTTGAGATCTAACTTTTTGATGTGGGCATTTAGTGCTACAAATTTCCCTTTTAATACTGCCTTAGCTGTGTCCCAGAGATTCTGATACGTTGTATCTTTGTTCTCACTAGTCGCAAAGAATGTCTTGACTTCTCCCTTCATTTCATTATTTACCCAAAAATCATTAAGGAGCAGGTTATTCAATTTCCACATAATTGTATGGCTTTGAGTGAACTTCTTAGTTGTGATTTCGAATTTTATGGCACTGTGGTCCAAGAGACCATTTGTATGATTTCAGTTCTTTTGTATTTGCTCAAGAGCGTTTTACTTCTGATTATGTGATTGCTTTTAGAGTATGCCAAGTGGTGATGAGATGAATGTATATTCTGTTGTTTTGGGGTATCTATCAGTATCCATTTGATCCAGTGCTGAGTTCAGGTCTTGTATATCTTTGTTAATTTTCTGTCTTGATTTAATATTGTCAGTAGGGTGTTAAAGTCTCCTACTATTGTTGTGGGGGGGGTGGTGTCTAAGTCTCTTTGAAAGTCTCCAAGAATTTGCTTTATGAGGGTGTTCCTGTATTGGGTGCATACATATTTAGGATAGTTCCATTTTCTTCCTGAATAGAACTCTTTACCATTATGTAATGCCCTTGTCTTTTTAAATCTTTGTTAGTTTAAAGTCTGTTTTGTCAGTAACTAAGATTGCAACCTCTAATTTTTGTTTTCCATTTCCTTGGTAGATTTTTCTCCATCCCTTTATTTAGAGCCTATGTGTGTCTTTGCATGTGAGATGGATCTCTTGAAGGCAGCACACCAATGGGTGTTGGTTCTTTATCCAGCTTGCCATGCTGTGTCTTTGGGGGCATTTAGCCCATTTATATTTGAAGTTAGTATTGCTATGTGTGGATTTGATCCTGTCATTATAATCCTAGTTGGTTATTTTGTAGACTTGTTTATGTGATTGCTTCATAGTATTACTGGTCTGTATTCTTCAATGTGTTTTTGTAGTGGTTGGTACTGGTCTTTCCTTTCCATATTTAGTCCCTCCTTCAAGAGCTCTTGTAAGGCAGGTCTAGTGGTAACAATATCCCTCAGTATTTGCTTGTCTGAAAAGGATCTTATTTCTCCTCCACTTATGGAGTTTAGTTTGGCCAGATATGAAATTATGGGTTGGAATTTCTTTTCTTTAGAATGTTTAATATTGGCCCCCAATCTCCTCTGGCTTGAAGGGTTTCCACTGAGAGGTCCATTGTTAGTAAGACAGACTCTCCTTTGTAGATGACCTGGCCTTTCTCTTTAGCTGCCTTAATATTTTTTTCCTTCATTTTGATCTTGGAGATTCTGATGATTAAGCATCTTGGGGTTGATCTTCTTGTGGAGTATCTTACTGGGGTTGTCTGCATTTTCTGAATTTGAATGTTGGCCTGTCTTGCTAGGTTGGGAAAGTTCTCATGGGTGATATCCTGAAATATGTTTTCCAAGTTGGTTCCATTCCTCTCAGCTCTTTCAGGTACACCAATCAGTTGCAGGTCGGGTCTCTTTACATAATCCCATATTTCTTGGAAGGTTTGTTTATTCCTTTTCACTCTTTTTTCTCTATTCATGTCTGCCTGCATTACTTCAGAAAGGCAGTCTTCAGGCTCTGAGGTTCTTTCCTCTGCTTGGTCTATTAATAGTTGGGATTGCATTATGAAATTATTGTAGTGTGTTTTTCAGCTCTATCAGAATGGTTACATTCTTCTCTAAACTGGCTATTTTGTCTTTCAGCTCTTTTTATTATGATTTTTAGCTTCCTTGCATTGGGTTACAATGTACTCCTGTGGCTCAGTGAACTTCATTCCTATCCATATTCTGAATTCTACTTCTGTCATTTCAGCCATCTCAGCCTCAATCCAGTCCTTAACCCTTGCTGGAGAGGTGATGTGGTCATTTGGAAGAAAGAAGGTACTCTGGCTTTTTGAGTTTTGAGCATTTTTGTGCTGATTCTTTCTCATCTTTGTGGGCTTATCTACTTTCAATCTTTGAGGTTGTTAACCTTTCGGGTTTTTTTCTTTTATCCTGTTTGATGACTTTGAGTGTCTGATTGTGGCATAAAGTGAATTCAACCAATTGGCCTTGTTTCTGGAAGATTTTAGGGGGCCAGTGTTCAGCTCCCAAATCCTGGACTGTGTGCTGTAAGTCTGAGGGACTTGAATTGGGCCCCAACATTGTTCTCTGGCTCCTCAACGTTTGGAGTCTACTATGTTAAGTAGACTAACATGTGGCAGCTGCATCAGAGTGCTAGTGGATTCAGGGGTGCCTGCCTCCCTGCAGGCATTCACCACAGTAGTGGGAGCAAAGTGTTGGTGGGGAGCAAGGGGCCCCTCCTGGAGACTGTGTGCACTGCTGCACTGGAGGTAGTGTTGGTTTGAGGTGGGGTGCTGGACAGCACAGGTGTGGGTGCCATCTCTGTGCCCCATAGCAGGAGTGATCACTCAGGGTGTGAGAGGATACCCTGTTCTCTGTGCAGCATTAACACAAGGGCGGAGCACTGGTGGGGGTGGGGCTTGCTGGCTCTGTGCCTGCCAAGGCTACATCTGCAATGGCAGTCATCAGAGGTTGAGGGGAGTACTGTACTCCTGTGTGCTGGTGGGGCAAGTAAAGCAAAACCTGCCCATGCAGACATGGGCCAGCAAAGTGATGCAGGCAGTTGTGTGGGTTTGGGGGAAGCTAATGTATGGGGATGAAATGTGTGGGCTGGTACACAGCCATAGGCACTGCCTCATTGGAGCTGTCCACCAGTCAGGCATGGTCCACTGGTGCAGAAGCTATGGTGTGGGCCTCCAGGGCACCTGAGACTTCCCTGTTAGCAGGTATGACCAGGATGGGGCCCCGGGAGAGGCCAACACCAAGGAGTGTTCAGGTCGGACCAGCCATATCTGATCTGCAGTATCACCCTTCAGAGATCAGGTCCAACAGTTTCCCTAGAACTAACGTCTCTTATGGGAGCAAGCCAAGCCTAGAGAGGTGGTCATCTCTGGCCACATTCTGCTACAGATGCTCCTGCAGCACATCAGTTGGCTGCTACTCTACCACTTTGCTTGTCTCCTGGGGGCTCTACCCCAGAGTGACGTGGGTCAGCAATTCCTCAGTGCAATCAGTCCAAGATGGAGGGTCTGTGCTGTGGAATGAAACCAGGGGTTCCCTGTTTGATGACAAGCAGTGGGGGATATGTGGGGCCCACAGGAGACAGACTAGACTCCTCTCCTTGGGTCGACTGCAGATGGCTGGAGGTGTGGATAAGGTGCTTAGGGTTTTTGCTCCTTTGTTATTCCAAGGGTAGCAAGGAAGGTTCCGCTGCAGAGGCAATGGCAGAGAGATTTTCAGTTGCCCCTGGAGGCTCTGTCTAGGGAGTTGCCAAGTTGCTACTGGCTTGATAACTCTGGCAAGGGGTAGCTAGAGGTCCAGGTCTGGAAGACCTGCCTGGTGAGGAGATTTCAGAATGGGGTATCTTGCTGGACTTGTCTGTATTTCTTGTACTTAACATGTCAATCTCTCTAACGAGATTGGGGAAATTTTAATAGACTACCTTCAAATATATTTTCCAAGTTTCTTATTCTCTCTTTCTCTCTCAGGAATGCTGATGAGTTGTAAATTTAGTGTCTTTACATAATTCCATATTTCTTGGATGTTTTGTTCATTTTTACTTCCTTTTTATTTTTGACTGTGTTGATTTGAAAAACTGGTCTTTGAGCTCTCAGATTCTTTCCTCAGGTTGGTCTGTTCTTCCATTAATACTTCTGATTGTATTATGAAATTCTTGTAGTGAACTTTTCTCCTCAAGAAGTTCAGTTTGAGTCTTTCTTAAAATGGGTATTGTCTTTCAGCTGTTAAACTGTTTCACTGGATGGCTTGGCTTCCTTGGATTTTCAATTTTCTCAATCTTGATGAGCTTCCTTGCCATCCAGACTCTGAATTCCACATCTGTCATTTCAGACAATTCAGACTGGTTAAGAACCCAACTGCTAGTGAGCTAACAGGCTCCTTTGGAGGTTAAGGGGATACTCTTTTTTAATGGCCCAAGTTTTTATGCTGATTCTTTCTCATCTGGGAGAGCTGGTATTCCTTTAATTGTGGTGTAAACTGAGTATAGTCCACTGGCTACATATCTGGAAGTTTTCATAAGACTAAGGGTCTGTACAGGGTCTTTGAATTTTTGCACATAGTTATGTAGAGGGGAGAATTAATGATTTTTGGTGTACTGTTTTGGCTGTGATCCAGGAGATGGTGCTTGAGAGCAATAGGTTCTTAGTCACAAAGTTCCTGGCTTTTGCAGCTGTATTCTGCCCTGTTAGGGAGAGAAAGGTGACCCCCCTCACCCGGTCGGCTCATGGACCTTGGGAGAGACACCTCTGATCACTGGCACTGTGCTCACAATTTTGCTGTCATTATTATTAGGTCTTTTGGGCCACAGAGCTCCCGTGGGGAGAGGTCAGATAGGGAAATAGGCCACAGCCTTACAGGACCAGCCCTGTGGAGGGAGGCATGCCTAGGCCCCATACCAGCCTGCAAACCTGTGCAACTCATCTCTCCGTTTTCTAAGAGTGTGGGCTCCTTCCCAATTCAAGTGTCCAGCAGTTCCTGGCTTGGCACTCCTGAGCTACAGACTACAGCCCTGGGGCACCAGGACCTGCTCCTGGCTCCCTTTTCCAGACATTTGGGGTTGGGTTCCCAGTGTGATGGGAGATCCAAAGGTTTCCCAGGCTGTCAGAATGTATTCGGGTAGAGCAAGCCACCAGGCTGTGCATCAGAGCTTCACTGAGAACACTACATACTCCCACAGGGCAGCTAGGCAGGGACCCTGGGAGGTGCTGGTGGGTAAGCTGGCCTGCAGAACAGACATGCTGTGTCCAGTGGAGAAGTAGGCCCTGTTCTCTCCCCAGCAGTTAGCTGAGGCCAGAGTCTCTCAGAGGGAGACAGGCAGCCTTGAGCAGTAGGCACTTATGGCCAGTCTCTGCCAGAGCTGCCCCAAACTCAAAGGTCCCTGGCTCTGAGCTTGCTTTAACTCCATCTCTGTCAAATCTCTGGGGAGATCCCCCTGCCATCTCACACATCTGTGGGAGTGTGGGGTCCCCTGTAGCAGCTAAGATCCTAGAGGTACATGGCGAGAGTAAGCAGACCCCCAGTCCCTTGACTCACCCCTTCCTCGGGTGCCCTTTGGGGCCAGGAATCAGCCATAGCATTTAGGCAACCCACACGGGATTCCCAGCTCCCTTTGTTTTCAGGCTCAGCAACTGTATCTTTTTTCTATTCACCTTCAGTGTTTTCTTTCTGAAGATCTATTCAAATTTTGTTGGTGTAGTCTCTGTGTGAATTACTTTTCCCAGCTGCATCTACTCAGCCATTTTGCTTACCCTCCTACCCCCCATGATTTCAGCAGCATTTCTATACACGAGTAACAATCAAGCTGAAAACCAAATCAAGAATGTGATCCTATTTGCAATAGCTACAAAGAAAAATACCTACAAATACAGTTAACTAAGTATATGAAAGATCTCTATAAGGAAATCTATAATGCAGTGGTGAAAGAAATTATAGATGATACCAACAAATGGAAAAACGTCCAATGCTCGTGGACTGAAATATCTTTAAAATGACCATATTGCTCAAAGCAATCTACAGATTAAATACAATTCCTATCAAAATAGCAATGTCATTTTCCATAGAATTAGAAAAAAATACTAAAATTCACAAGGAACCAGAAAGAGCCCACGTGGCCAAAGCAATCTTAAGCAAACAAGAAAATAAAAAATTTAAAGCAGGAGGTATTACATTATGTCACTTTAAATTATATTACAAGGCTATAATATCCAAAGCAACATGCTACTCATATAAAAACGACACATAGATCAGCAGAACAGAATAGAGAACCCTGAAATAAAGCCACATACCTACAGCCAACTGATCTCTAACAAGGTTGACAAAAGCATAGGCTGGGGAAAGATCACTCTAGTTTAAAAATGGTGCTGGGAGAATTGGATAGCCCTGTGCAGGAGAATCAGTCTAGACCCATCTCTCTCACCAAATACAAAAATTAACTCAAGATAGATTAAAGATTTAAATGTCAGAACTGAACTATAAACATTCTAGAAGAAAATCTCAGAAAAACTTTCCTGGACATAGGTTTAATCAAAGAATTCATGACAAAGTCCTTGAAAGCAAATGCAGCAGAAACAACAAAATACAAATGAGACATAGTTAAACTAGAAAGCCTCTGCACAGCAAAAGAGATAATCAACAAACACACAACCTACAGAATGGGAAAAATATTTGCAAAATAAAATATGAATCTGATAAAAGATTAATATCCAGAATTTACAAGGAACTCAAACAATTCAACAAGGATAAAACAAATAATCCCGTTAAAAAGTGCACAAAGGACATGAACATTTTTAATGGTCAATAAGCATATGAAAAAATGCTCAACATCACTGATGTTCAGAGAAAAACAAACTGAAACTACAATAAGATGATATCTTACACTAGTCAGAATGGCCATTATTAAATCATCAACAAATAACAGATATTGATGAGGATGTGGAGAAAAGCGAACACTTACTTACTTATTACTAAGTTAGTACAACCTCTATGTAATATAGTATGGAGATTTCCCAGAAAGCTAAAAATAGAACTACCATTCAATCCAGCAAACTCACTACTGCATGTCTACCTAAAGGAAATCATTATAGCAAAAAGATACCTGCATTTGAATGTTTATAGGACCACTCTTCACAAAGACAAAGATAGGAAATCAACCTAAGTATCCATCAACAGATGACTGGATAAAGGACACACACACACACACACACACACACACACACACACACACACACACAACACATCATGGAATACTACCCAGACATAAAAAGAATAAAATGTATTTTGCAGCAACATGGGTGGAACTGGAGGCTATTATCTTATGTAAAATAACTGAGAAACAGTAAGTTAGATGCTGCCTGTTCTCACCTAAAAATAGGACCTAAATAACGTACACACATGGTCGTAAAGTGTAGAATGATAGACAATGGAAATGCAGAAGTGTGAGAGAGTGGGGGGGGGGGGTGGAGGTGGACGATGAGAAATTAACTAATGGGTACAGTGTACACTATTCAGGTGATGGTTATACCAAAGGTCCAGACTTCACCACTATGCAATATATCCATGTAACAAATCTGCACTTGTACCCCCTAAATCAATATTAACAATAAAATGATTGTATAAGTAGAAAAGCACGAAAAAGACATTGCAGGATAAATTTGATACTAGTAGAAGAAGTATTTTCATTTGGAAGAATGAAAAATAAGAAAATGTGTGCAATGGCAATAATCTCATTAAAAGTATATAAATAAAAAGATAACTGGTTTAAACAAAGTAATAAAAATGTTCATGTGGTTTATAATGTATGCAGCAGTAAAATGTATGGCACAAACACCAGAAAAAAATGAGCAGGGGGTGGGGACGGAAAGAAAATTGAAGTATACTATTGTAAAAGTCTTAAACTGCCTGTGAAGTGATATCTCATTATTTGAAGGTAGTCTGTGATATAAAGATGTATATTGTAAACCCTGAAACAATCACTAAAAACTAAAGTTTAAAGTTAAGATAAATAACCAATAGAAGAAATGAAATGAAATTATAAAAAAAATTCAACCCAATAGAATGCAAAAAAGGACAAAAAGCAACAGATCAGATGGAGCACATAAAAAGCAAGACTGTATATTTAAACACAAATCATATTGATAATTACATCAATACAATATTAAACACTCCAATAAAAAAAATACTGTGAACTTGATGAAAAAGCAAGAACCAATGACATGTTGTTTACAAGAAACTAATTTTAAACATGAAGATACATATAGGTTAAAAATAAATAGTGGGAAAATGATATATGATGGAAACATTAATCATAACAAAGCTGGAATATTAGCAGTGATAAAAGGAGATATGACACAAGAATCAACTTACCAAAAAAAGATATGTAGCTAGCAAAATAATTTTGAAATACATTATGAATGAATGCATGAAAAAAATATAAGTGACCTGAGAAGGCAAATAGGCAAATCCATTATTACAGAGATTTCAATACTTATATCTCACTCACTGAGAGAACAAGAAAGCAAGATCAGTAAAGACACAGAACAATGAATAACACTGTCAACCAACTTGACCTAACATCTATAGAATATTCCATCAAAAAATAGCAGAATACACATTTGTTTCATGCACACATGGAATAATTACCACAAATTATTATTTATGGACTATAAAACAATTCTCAAGAAATTTTAAAATATTAATATTCACTGTCAAAATATTAAATTAGAAATTAACATAAGAAAGGTATCTAGTAAATACTGAAACAGCAATTTTAAAACAAACCTATATAACCCATGAGTCAAGAAAAATCACAAAAAAAAGAATGAAAATAAAAACATTAAACTTAAAGCTGTGAGTACAGTGAAATTTATAGCTTTAGATGCTTCTATTTAAAAAGGATATAAAACCAATACCTTAAGAAACTAGAAAATGGTCTTAATAAGACTATTACGGAGGTAATCAGGAGGAAATAATAAAGCTAGAAGCATAAATCAGCAAATGAGAAAAAGAAAATGGAGAATATCAGTAAAGGCAAAAGGTGATGATTTGAAAAGACCAAGAGTTGCTGGTGAGGTGGCCAAATAGGAACAGCTCCGGTCAGCAACTCCCAGCAAGATCGACACAGAAGGTGGGTGATTTCTGCATTTCCAACTAAAGTACCATATTCACCTCATTGTGACTGGCTGGACAGTGGGTGAAGCCCAAGGAGGGCAAGCTGAAGCAGAGTGGGGCGTCGCCTCACCCGGGAAGCGCAAGGGGTCAGGAAACAACTTCTGCAAGCCACGGGAAGCCCTTAGGAACTGTAGCATACACTTTAGTCCAGATACTGCGCTTTTCCCACAGTCCTCACAATCCACAGACCAGGAGATACCTCCCAGTGCCTACACCACCAGGGCCCTGGGATTCCAGCACAAAACTGGGTGGCTGTTTGAGCAGACACTGAGCTAGCTGCAGGAGTTTTTTCCTTTCATACCCCAGTGGCACCTGGAAAGTCAGCAAGACAGAACTGTTCACTGCCCCAAAAAGGGGGCTAAAACCAGGGAGCCAAGTACTCTGGCTTGCTGGGTCCCACCCCAACAGAACCCAACAAGCTAAGATCCACTGGCTTGAAATTATTGCACCAGCACAGCAGTCTAAACCCCACCTGAGACACTTGAACCTTGTGGGGGGAGGATCATCTGCCATTGCTGAGGCTTGAGAAGGTGGTTTCACCCTTGCAGTGTAAACAAAGCCACTGGGCAAGTTTGAAGAGGGTTGAGCCAACCCAACTCAGCAAGGTCACTGTGGCCCGACTGCCTCAGGCAAGAGAAAGAAATAAAAGGTATTCAATCAGGAAAAGAGGAAGTCAAATTGTCTCTGTTTGCAGATGACATGATTGTATATTTAGAAAACCACATTGTCTCAGCCCCAAATTTCCTTAAGCTGATGAGCAACTTCAGCAAAGTCTCAGGATACAAAATCAATGTGCAAAAATCACAAGCATTCCTATATACCAATAACAGACAAACAGAAAGCCAAATCATGAGTGAACTCCCATTCACAACTGCTACAAAGAGAATAAAATACCTAGGAATACAACGTATGAGGGATGTGGAGGACCTCTTCAAGGAGAACTACAAACCACTGCTCAGTGAAATATAAGAGGACACAAACAAATGGAAAAACATTCCATGCTCATGGACAGAAAGAATCAATATCGTCAAAATGGCCATACAGCCCAAAGTAATTTATACATTCAATGCTACTGCCATCAAGCTACCTTTGACTTTCTTCAGAGCATTGGAAAAAACTACTTTAAATTTCATGTGGAACCAAAAAAGAGCCTGCATAGCCAAGACAATCCTAAGCAAAAAGAACAAAGCTGGAGGCATCACACTACCTAACTTCAAACTATACTACAAGGTTACAGTAAGCGAAACAGCATGGTACTGCTACCAAAACAGAGAGATAGACCAATGGAACAGAACAGAGGCCTCAGAAATAACACCACACATCTACAACCATCTGATCTTTGACAAACCTGAAAAAAACAAGCAATGGGGAAAGGATTCCCTATTTAATAAATGGTGTTAGGAAAACTGGCTAGTCATATGCAGAAAGCTGAAAATGGATCCCTTCCTTACACCTTATACAAAAATTAACTCAAGATGGATGAAAGACTTAAACATAAATCTAAAACCATAAAAACTCTAGAAGAAAGCCTAGGCAATACCATTCAGGACATAGGCATGGGCAAAGACTTCATGACTAAAACACCAAAAGCAATGGCAACAAAAGCCAAAATTGACAAATAGCATCTGATTAAAGAGCTTCTGTACAGCAAAAGAAACTATCATCAGAGTGAACAGGCAACCTACATAAAGGGAAAAAGTTGTTGCAATCTATCCACTTGACAAAGGGGTAATATCCAGAATCTACAAAGAACGTAAACAGATTTACAAGATAAAACCACCCCATCAAAAAGTGGGCAAAGGATATGAACAGACACTTCTCAAAAGAAGACATTTATGCAGCCAACAAATATATGAAAAAATGCATATCATTACTGGTCATTAGAGAAATCCAAATGAAAACCACCATGAGATACCACCTCACGCCAGTTAGAATGGCGATCGTTAAAATGTCAGGAAACAACAGATGCTGGAAAGAATGTAGAGAAATAGGAATGCTTTTACACTGTTGGTGGGAGTGTAAATTAGTTCAACCATTGTAGAAGACAACTGGTGATTCCTCAGGGATGTAGAACTAGAAATACCATTTGAACTAGCAATCCCATTACTGGGTATATACCCAAAGGATTGTAAATCATTCTCTTATAAAGACACATGCACACGAATGTTTACTGCAGCACTGTTCACAATAACAAAGACTTGGATCCAACCCAAATGCCTACCAATGATAGACTGGATAAAGAAAATGTGGCACATATACACCATGGAATACTATGCAGCCATAAAAAAGGATGATTTCATGTCCTTTGCAGGGACATGGATGACACTGGAAACCATCATTCTCAGCAAACTAACACAAGAACAGAAAACCAAACACTGGGTGTTCTCACTCATAAGTGGGAGTTGAACAATGAGAACACATGGACACAGGGAGTGGGACATCATACACTGGGGCCTGTTGTGGGGTGGGGGACTAGGGGAGGGATTGCATTAGGAGAAATACCTAATGTAGATGATGGGTTTACGGGTGCAGCAAACCACCATGGCACCTGTATACCAATGGAACAAGCCTGCATGTTCTGCACATGTACCCCAGAACTTAAAGTAAATTTAAAAAAAGAAAAAAAAGACCAATACATTTGTAAACTTCAGCTAGAATAATCAAGAGAAAAAGAAAAACCACATGTTATCAAAATCAGTAATAAAAGAAGCATTAGCATTTATACAGATTCTACAGACATTTAAAGGACGGTCAGGGAATATGATGAAAAACTTTATGCCAATAAATATGACTAAGAACTTTCATTCAATTGACAAATTTCTTAAAAGGAAAAAAAGGCCAAATGAACTTAAGATACAGAAAATCTAAACAGACCTATAACTTTTCAAAAATTGAATTTGTAATTAAAACCTGCAAGCCAAAATAACTTTATTGGTGAATTCTAGCAAACAAGGAAGAAATCATATAATCCTAAACAGATTATTTATGAAAATAAAGCAGGCAACACTTCACAACTCACATTAGGAGTCCCCCATTACTCTGATATCAGAACCAGATAAAGACATAAAACTATAAATGAATATCTCGGTGGATATTGATGCAAAACCCCATGCCTATTAGCAAACATATCTGGATTCCTCAAATGATCAGAATAAAGAAGAAAGCCCATATAAAGATTTCCATATATGCAGAAAAAGTATTGGACAACACTCAACACCTACTCATGGTTAAAAACAAATTCTTAGCAAACAGAAAATAAAAGGAAATGTTTTCAGTCAGAGAAACAGTATCTACAAAAACCCCAAAACTTTCCCTGGTTAATATTGCATTCTCTAGTCAATGTTGCACTGGAAGTTGTAGGCAATGCAATGAGTTAATAAAAAGAGATTAAAGACATTATATTGGAAAAGAAAAAATAAAAGTATCTACTTACAATAACAGGACTGTTTGTAAAGAAAATCCCAAGCAATCTAATCAAATATTAACAAGTTACAAGAATAAGTGAATTTACAATGTTGCAGGAGAGAAGTACTAACAGCAACAATGAGACCATTACATTTTAAAAATACCATTTATAGTAGCATTAAAAATAAAATACCTAAAGGTAGGAGAACTGCTGGCACCTGAGAGGCAGAAGGTGCAGTGAATTGAGATTGCGACACTGCACTCCAGCCTGGGTGACAGAACAAGACTGTTTCAAAAAATGAAAAAATAAAGTAAAATAATAAAATACTTAGAGGTACATTTAACAACATATGTATTAAATTGTACATTAAACTACAAAATATTGCTGAAATTAAAGAAGACCTGCAAGAGAGGCGTGCCCAAGATGGCCAAATAGGAACGGCTCCAGCCTCCAGCTCCCAGCATGAGCAACAGAGAAGACAGGTGATTTCTGCATTTTCAACTGAGGTACCGGGTTCATCTCACTGGGTCGTGTTGGACAGTTGGCGCTGGTCCGCCGGTGCAGCCCGTTCAGCAAGAGCTGAAGCAGGGCGAGGCACCTCTGCATCTGGGAAGTGCAAGGGGAAGGAAATTCCTTTTCCTAGCCAAAGGAAACCGAGACACACAACACCTGGAAAATCGTGTAACTCCCACCCTAATACTGCACTTTACCAAGGGTCTCACCAAATGGCACACCAGGAGATGATATCCCACACCTGGACCAGAGGGTCCCACGCCCACGGAGCCTCCCTCATTGCTAGCACAGCAGTCTGAGATCTAACTGCAAGGCGGCAGGGAGGCTGGCGGGGGGGCGCCCATCATTGCTGAGGCTTAAGTAGGTAAACAAAGCCACCCAGAAGCTCGAATTGGGTGGAGCCCACCAAAGCTCAAGGGGCTGGCCTGCCTCTGTAGACTCCTCCTCTGGGGACAGGGCATAGCTAAACAAAAAGCAGCGGAAACCTTGGCAGAGATAAATGCGCCTGTCTGTCACCTTTGAAGAGAGCAGTGGATCTCCCAGCATGGAGGTTGAGATCTGAGAACGGACAGACTGCTTGCTCAAGTGGGTCCCTGACCCCTGAGTAGCCTAACTGGGAGACATCCCCCACTAGGTGCAGACCGAAACCTCACACCTCACACAACTGGGTACACCCCTGAGACGAAGCTTCCAGAGCAAGAATCAGACAGCAACACTCGCTGTTCAGCAATATTCTATCTTCCGCAGCCTCCACTGCTGATACCCAGGCAAAGAGTGTCTGGAGTGAACCTCAAGCAAACTCCAACAGACGTACAGCTGAGGGTCCTGATTGTTAGAAGGAAAACTAACAAGCCAAAAGGTCACCCACAACAAAACCCCATCAGTACATCACCATCATCAGAGACTAAAGGCAGAGAAAACCACAAAGATGGGGAAAAAGCAGTGCAGAAAAGCTGGAAAATCAAAAAATCAGAGCGCATCTCCCCCTCCAAAGGAATGCAGCTCATCGCCAGCAATGGAACAAAGCTGGAGGGAGAATGACTTTGACGAGTCGAGAGAAGAAGGCTTCAGTCGATCAGACTTCTCAGAGCTAAAGGAAGAACTATGTAACCACAAAGAAACTAAAAACCTTGAAAGAAGATTTGATGAATGGCTAACTAGAATAACCAATGTAGAGAGGTCCTTAAAAGAACTGATAGAGATGAAAACCATAACACGAGAACTACATGACAAATATACAAGCTTCAGTAACCAACTCGATCATCTGGAAGAGAGAGTATCAGCAAATGAAGATCAAATGAATGAAATGAAGCTAGAAGTTTAGAGAAAAAAGAGTAAAAAGAAATGAACAAAGTCTCCAAGAAATAGGGGATTATGTGAAAAGACCAAATCTACGTCTGATTCATGTGTCTGAAAGTGACGGGGAAAATGGAACCAAGTTGAAAAACACTCTTCAGGATATCATCCAGGAGAACTTCCCCAACCTAGTAAGGCAGGATAACATTCAAATTCAGGAAATACAGAGAATGCCACAAAGATACTCCTCGAGAAGAGCAACTCCAAGATACATAATTTTCAGATACACTAAAGATGAAATGAAGGAAAAAATGTTAAGGGCAGCCAGAGAGAAAGGTCGGGTTACACACAAAGGGAAGCCCATCAGACTAACAGCAGATCTCTCCACAGAAACTCCACAAGCCAGAAGAGAGTGGGAGCCAATATTCAACATTCTTAAAGAAAAGAATTATAAACCCAGAATTTCATATCCACCTAAAATCAGGTTCATAAGTGAAAGAGAAATAAAATCCTTTACAGACAAGCAAATGCTTAGAGATTTTGTCACCACCAGGCCTGCCCTACAAGAGATCCTGAATGAAGCACTAACATGGAAAGGAACAACAGGTACCAACCATTTCAAAAACATGTCAAAATGTAAAGTCCATCGATGCTAGGAAGAAACTGCATCGACTAGCGAGCAAAATAACCAGCTAATTAGGATCAAATTCACACATAACAATATTAACCTTCAATGTAAATGGAATAAATGGTCCAATTAAAAGACACAGATGGGCAAATTGGATAAAGAGTCAAGACCCATCAGTTTGCTGTATTCAGGAGACTCACATGCAGAGACACACATAGGCTCAACATAAAGGGATGGAGGAAGATCTACCAAGCAAATGGAGAACAAAAAAAAGGCAGGAGTTGCAATCCTAGTCTCTGATAAAACAGACTTTAAACCATCAAAGATCAAAAGAGACAAAGAAGGCCACTACATAATGGGAAAGGGATCAATTCATCAGGAAGAGCTAACTATCCTAAACATATATGCACCCAATACAGGAGTACCCAGATTCATAAAGCAAGTCCTTAGAGACTTACAAAAAGACTTAGACTCCCATACAATAACAATGGGAGACTTGAACACCCCACTGTCAACATCAGACAGATCAACAAGACAGAAAGTTAACAAGGATATCCAGGAATTGAACGCAGCTCTGCACCAAGCAGACCTAATAGACATCTACAGAACTCTCCACCCCAAATCAACAGAATATACATTCTTCTCAGCACCACATCGCACTTATTCCAAAATTGACCACATATTTGGAAGCAAAGCACTCCTCAGCAAATGTAAATGAACACAAATTATAACACACTGTCTCTCAGACCACAGCACAATCAAACTAGAACTCAGGACTAAGAAACTCAATCAAAACCGCTCAACTACATGGAAACTGAACAACCTGCTCCTGAATGACTACTGGGTACATAATGAAATGAAGGCAGAAATAAAGATGTTCTTTGAAACCAATGAGAACAAAGATACAACATACCAGAATCTCTGGGACACATTTAAAGCAGTGTGTAGAGGGAAATTTGTAGCACTACATGCCCACAAGAGAAAGCTGGAAAGATCTAAAATTGACACCCTAGCATCACAATTAAAAGAACTAGAGAAGCAAGAGCAAACACATTCAAAAGCTAGCAGAAGGCAAGAAATAACTAAGATCAGAGCAGAACTGAAGGAGACAGACACAAAAAACTCTCCAAAAAATCAATGAATCCAGGAGGAGCTGGATTTTGGAAAAGATCAACAAAATTGATAGACCACCTGCAAGACTAATAAAGAAGAAAAGACAGAAGAATCAAATAGATGCAATAAAAAATGATAGAGGGGATATCACCACCGACCCCACAGAAATACAAACTACCATCAGAGAATACTATAAACACCTCCATGCAAATAAACTAGAAAACCTGGAAGAAATGGATAATTTCCTGGACACTTACACTCTCCCAAGACTAATCCAGGAAGAAGTTGAATCCCTGAGTAGACCATTACCAGGTTCTGAAATTGAGGCAATAATTAATAGCCTACCAACCAAAAAAACTCCAGGACCACACGGATTCACAGCCGAATTTTACCAGAGGTACAAGGAGGCGTTGGTACCATTCCTTCTGAAACTATTCCAATCAATAGAAAAAGAGGGAATCCTCTCTAACTCATTTTACAAGGCCAACATCATCCTGATACCAAAGCGAGATACAACAAAAAAAAAGAGAATTTTAGATCAATATCCCTGATGAAAATCGATGCAAAAATCCTCAATAAAATACTGGCAAAATGAATTCAGCAGCCCATCAAAAAGCTTATCCACCATGATCCCAATGCTTCATCCCTGGGATGCAAGGCTGATTCAACATACACAAATAAATAAATGTAATCCAGCATATAAACAGAACTAAAGACAAAAACCACATGATTATCTCAATCGATGCAGAAAAGACCTTCAACAAAATTCAAAAGCCCTTCATGCTAAAAACTCTCAATAAATTTGGTATTGATGGAACCTATCTCAAAATAATAAGAATGATTTATGACAAACCCACAGCCAATATCATACTGAGTGGGCAAACACTGGAAGCATTCCCTTTGAAAACTGGCACAAGACAGGGATGCCCTCTCTCACCACTCCTATTCAACATAGTGTTGGAAGTTCTGACTAGGGCAATCAGACAAGAGAAAGAAATAAAGGGTATTCAGTTAGGAAAAGAAGAAGTCAAATTGTCCCTGTTTGCAGATGACATGATTGTATATTTAGAAAACCCCATCGTCTCACCCTAAAATCTCCTTAAGCTGACAAGCAATTTCAGCAAAGTCTCAGGATACAAATTCAATGTGCAAAAATCACAAGCATTCTTATACACCAGTAACAGACAAACAGAGAGCCAAATCATGAATGACCTACCAATCACAATAGCTTCAAAGAGAATATAATACCTAGGAATCCAACTTACAAGGGACGTAAAGGACCTCTTCAAGGAGAACTACAAACCACTGCTCAGTGAAATAAAAGAGGACACAAACAAATGGAAGAACATACCATGCTCATGGATAGGAAGAATCAATATTGTGAAAATGGCCATACTACCCAAAGTAATTTATAGATTCAATCCCATCACCATTAAGCTACCAATGACTTTCTTCACAGAATTGGAAAAAGCTGCTTTAAAGTTCACATGGAACCAAAAAAGACCCTACATTGCCAAGACAATCCTAAGCCAAAAGAACAAAGCTGGAGACATCACGCTACCTGACTTCAAATTATACAACAAGGCTACAGTAACCAAAACAGCATGGTACTGGTACCAAAACAGAGAGACACACCAATGGAACAAAACAGAACTCTCAGAAATAATACCACACATCTACAGCCACCTGATCTTTGACAAACCTGACAAAAACAAGAAATGGGGAAAGGATTTCCTATTTAATAAATGGTGCTGGGAAAATGGGCTAGCCAGAAGTAGAAAGCTGAAACTGGATCCTTTCCTTACTCCTTATGTGAAAATTAATTCAAGATGGATTAGAGACTTAAATGTTAGACCTAAAGCCATAAAAACCCTAGAAGAAAACCTAGGTAATACCATTCAGGACACAGGCATGGGCAAGGACTTCATGTCTAAAACACCAAAAGCAATGGCAACAAAGCCAAAATTGACAAACGAGATCTAATTAAACTAAACAGCTTCTGCACAGCAAAAGAAACTACCATCAGAGTGAACAGGCAACCTACAGAATGGGAGAAAATTTTTGCAATCTACTCATCTGACAAAGAGCTAATATCCAGAACCTATAAATAACTCAATCAAATTTACAAGAAAAAAAAACCATCAAAAAGTGGGCAAAGGATATGAACAGACATTTCTCAAAAGAAGACATTCATACAGTCAACAACACATGAAAAAATGCTTATCATCACTTGCCATCAGAGAAATGCAAATCAAAACCACAATGAGATACCATCTCACACCAGTTAGAATGGCAATCATTAAAAAATCAGGAAACTACAGGTGCTGGAGAAGATGTGGAAAAATAGGAACACTTTTACACTGTTGGTGGGATTGTAAACCATTGTGGAAAACAGTATGGCGATTCCTCAAGGATCTAGAACTAGAAATACCATATGACCCAGCCATCCCATTACTGGGGATATACCGAAACGATTATAAGTCATGCTGCTATAAAGACACATGCACACATATGTTTATTGCGGCACCATTCACAATAGCAAAGACTTGGAATCAACCCAAATGTCCATCAGTGACAGACTGGATTAAGAAAATGTGGCACATATACACCATGGACTACTATGCAGCCATAAAAAAGGATGAGTTCGTGTCCTTTGTAGGGACATGGATGACACTGGAAACCATCATTCTCAGCAAACTTTCGCAAGAACAGAAAACCAAATACCACATGTTCTCACTCATAGGTGGGAACTGAACACCTGGACACAGGAAGGGGAACATCACACACCAGGTCCTACTGTGGGGAGGGGGTTGGGGGGAGGGATAGCATTAGGAGATATATCTAATGTAAATTATGAGTTAATGGGTGCAGCACACCAACATGGCTCACGTATACATAGGTAACAAACCTGCACGTTGTGCACATGTACCCTAGAACTTAAAGTATAATAAAATAAATACATGAATATATATATAAATAAAAGAAATAGAGAAGAACATGGAAATATGAAATAACCAAAAAAAGACCTGCAAAAATGGAAAATATATAATACCATGTTCATGGATCTCAAGGCTCAATTCTCCTCAAATTGATCTGTAGATTCAATGCTATCCCTATCAAAATCCCCAAAAAGTGTTGTAAAAAATAGCAAACTGTTTCTAAAATTTATATGAAAATACAAAGGCCCAAGAATAGCCAATTCAACTTTGGAAAAGAAGAAAAGGGTTGGAGAACTTACACTATTAAAGATGTAATATAAATCTACAGTAATCAAGAACGTGTGGTATTGGCATAAATATTAATGTAAAGATTAATGAAAAAAAGAATGTCAGAAATAAACCCACTCACATATATTGTCAACCGACTTTTGTAAGGCATAGCCTTTATAATAAATTTACTGGAACTACTGGTTAAGAATTTGTAGGAAACAAACAAACAAAAAAGACCCTGATTTCCATTTTCACCATACAGAAAAATGAACTCAAATGTATCACAGACCTAACATAAAAGCTAAAATTATAAAACTTCCAGAAAAAAATGTGGGAGAAAATCTTAAGAAATTTGTAATAAGCTAAAATTTAAAGTGAAACACCCAAGTTCCTTCAAATAACTGGAAAGACTTCCCAAGAAGGACTAGTACAAATAAACCCAGACTGCGAAGACTACAATAAATACCTAACTCTTGAGTGCTCAGATACTAATGAACATCCACAAGCATCAAGACTACCCAGGAACACGTGAGTTCACCAAAGGAACTAAATAAGGCACCAGGGGCCAATCCCAGAGGGACAGAAGTATGTGACCTTTCAGATAGAGAATTCAAAAGAGCTGTTTTGAGGAAACTCAAGTAAATTAAAAATAAAACAGAAAAGAAATTCAGAATTCTAACAGATAAATTTAACAAAGAAATTGAAATAAAAAGAATAAAGCAGAAATTCTGGAGTAGAAAAATGCAGTTGACATACTGAAGATTGCGCCAGTCTCTTAATAGCAGACTTGATCAAGCAGAAGAATTAGTGTGATTGAAGACAGGCTATCTGAAAATACAGAGTCAGAGAAGACAAAAGAAAAATGAATTTAAAAAAATAAATCATGCCTACAGGCTCTAGAAAATAGCCCGAAAAGGGCAAATCTAAAAGTTCTTGGCCTTAAAAGGAGGGGGCGGAGTGTAGAATGTTTTTCAAAGAGATAACAGATAACTTCCCACACCTATAGAAAGAGGTCAGTATTCAAGTACAAGAAGATTACAGAACACTAAGTATATTAAAACCAAAGAAGATTGCCTCAAGGTATTTAATAATCAAACTCCCAAAGGTCAAGGATAAAGGGTCCTAAAAGTGTGTCCAAAATTGGTGAGTTCTTGGTCTCACTGACTTCAAGAATGAAGCCGCATACCCTCGCGGTGAGTGTTACACTTCTTAAAGATAGTGTGTCTGGAATTTGTTTCTTCTGATGTTCAGACAGGTTCAGAGTTTCTTCCTTCTGGTGGGTTCGTGGTCTCACTGGCTTCAGGAGTGAAGCAGCAGACCTTCGCAGTGAGTGTTACAGCTCTTAAGGCAGTGCGTCTGGAGTTGTTCATTCCTCCCGGTGGGTTCGTGGTCTTGCTGGCCTCAGGAGTGAAGCTACAGACCTTTGCAGTGAGTGTCACAGCTCATAAAAGCAGTGCAGACCCAAAGAGTGAGCAGCAGCAAGATTTATTACAATGAGTGAAAGAACAAAGCTTCCACAGCACGGTAGGGGACCTGAGCAGGTTGCCACTGCTGGCTCGGGCAGCCTGCTTTTATTCCCTTGTATGACTGCACCCACATCCTGCTGATTGGTCCATTTTACAGAGAGCTGATAGGTCTGTTTTACAGAGAGCTGATTGGTCCGTTTTGACAGAGTGCTGATTTGTGCATTTATAATCCCTAAGCTAGGCACAGAGTGCTGACTGGTGTGTTTACAATCCTTTAGCTAGACACAGAGTGCTAGACAGAAAACTTCTCCAAGTCTTCACTAGACTAGCTAGATACAGAGTGCTGATTGGTGTATTTACAATTCCTTAGCTAGACATAAAGGTTCTCCAAGTTCCCACTAGACTCAGGAGCCCAGCTGGCTTCACCTAGTGAATCCCGCACCAGGGCCACAGGTGGAGCTGCCCGCCAGTCCTGCACCGTGCACATGCACTCCTCAGCCCTTGGGCAGTTGATGGGATCAGGCGTCGTGAAGCAGGGGGCGGTGCTTGTCGGGGAGGCTCGGGCTGCCCAGGAGCCCACAGCAGAGGGAGGGGGAGGCTCAGGCATGGCAAGCTGCAGGTCCTGAGCCCTGCCCCGTGGGGAGGCAGCTGAGGCCCGGGGAAAATTTGAGCACAGTGCTGGCAGGCCAGCACTGCTGAGGGACCCGGTGCACCCTCTGCAGCTGCTGGTCCCGGTGCTAAGCCCCTCACTGCCCAGGGCTGGCAGTGCCAGCCAGTGGCTCCAAGTGCGGGGGCCTGCCGAGCCCATGCCCACCCGGAACTCACGCTGGCCCACCAGCCCTGGTTCCCACTTGCGCCTCTCCCTCCACACCTCCCCACAAGCAGAGGGAGCTGGCTCCAGCCTTGGCCAGCCCAGAGAGGGGCTCCCATAGTGCAGCAGCAGGCTGAAGGGCTCCTAAAGCACAGCCAGAGTGGACGCTGAGGCTGAGGAGGCACCAAGAGCGGGTGAGGGCTGGAGAGGGCTGCCAGCACGCTGTCTCAAAAGCAGCAAGAGAAAAGAAACAAACAAGATATTAATACAATGGAACTTCAACATGTCTGGTAACAGACTTTTCAGTGAAAACCTTACAGGCCAGGAGAGAGTGGCATGACATATTTAAAGTGTCGAAGGAAAAAAACCTTTTGCCCTATAAGAGTATATCTGCCAAAATATTCTAGAAACATGAAGGAGAAATACTTTCCCAGCCAAAAAAAAATACAAGAAGAAAAAAAATGCTGAGGAGCTGCATCAGTACAAGATCTGTCCCACAAAAAATAAGAAAATTCTTCAACCTAAAAGGATGTTAATGACCAAGAAGAACATGCAAAACTAATTGGTAATAGTAGGTACACAGAAAAAAATAGAATATTATAACTGTTACTATGGTGTACAAACTACTCATATGTAGAAAGATGAAAGATAAAATGATCAAAATAATGACAAGAACTTTTCAAGACACAGACAGTATGATAAGATATAAATAGAAACAACAAAAAATGAGTGAGTACACAAAGTTAAAGTGCAGAATTATTAGTTTTCCTTTTGCTTGTTTGTTTATGCATCAGTATTACATTGTCATGACTTTAAAGTAATGGATTATATTATTTGCAAGCCTCATGGTAACCTAAAATCTAAAAACATACAACAGATACACAAAAAATCAAAATGCAAGAAATTAAAATATACCAACCAAGAAAATCTCCTTCACTAAAAGGAAGATAGGAAGAAAGAAAAGGCAGAGAAGACCACAAAACAACCAGAAAATATACAACAAAATGGTAGGAGTAAGTCCCTACTTATCAATAACAAAATTATGTGATAACAATAACAAAAACAAAAAGAATGTGAATCTAAACTCCCCATTTAAAAGACATGGAGTGTCAGAATGGATTTTTTTTTTTAAAGGATATAAAAATCTTTTGCCTACTAGAAACACACTTTCATGTACACAGACATACATAGACTCAAAATAAAGGGATAGAAAAAGATCTTCCATGCCAATGGAAACCAAAAACAAGCAGGAGCAACTATATTTACAGCAGACAAATTAGGTTGCAAAATAAAAACTATAAAAAGAGAGAAGATCATTATATAATATTAAAGGGGTCAATTCAGTAAGAAGATATAACAATTGTAAACACATATGCATCCAACGCTGGAGCACCCAGATGTATAAAGCAAACATTGTTGGAGGTAATGAGAGACCCCAAAATACATTAAAATTTCAAGACTTCAACACCCCACTTTCAGCACTAGACAGATCATCCAGACAGAAGATCAACAGGACAGATTATCCAGACAGAAAATCAACAAAGAAACATTGGACTTTATCTGCACTATAGAACAAATGGACCTAATAGGTACTTACAGAACACTTCATCCAACAGCTACAGAATACATTCCTCTCCTCAGCACGTGGATCATCCTCAAGAACAGACCACATGTGGCCAGGTGTGGTAGCTCACGCCTGTAATCCCAGCACTTTGGGAGGCCAGGGCGGGTGGATCACCTGAGGTCAGGAGTTTGAGACCAACCTGGTCAACATGGTGAAACCCTGTCTCTACAAAAAATACAAAAATTAGCTAGGTGTGGTGGTGGGTGCCTGTAATCCCAGCTACTCAGGAGGCTGAGGCAGGAGAATCACTTGAACCCAGGGGGTGGAGGTTGCAGTAAGCTGAGATCGCTCCACGGCACTCCAGCCTGGGCAGCAAGAGTAAAACTCTGTCTCAAAAAAAAAAAAAAAAAAAAAAAATTAGGCCACAAAACAAATCTTAAAACATTCCAAAAAACTGAAATTATATCATGTATCTTCCCTGACCACAGTAAAATAAAACTAGAAAGCAAAAGCAAAAGGAAATTTGGAAACTATACAAACACATGGAAAATAAACAACATGCTCCTGAATGACCAGTGGGTCAACAAAGAGATTAAAAACAAAATTTTAAAATTTCCAGAAACAAAAATAATGTAAACCCAATATACCAAACCTATGTGATATAGTGAAAGCAGTACTAAGAGAGAAGAATACAGCTAAAAGTGAAGTGCCTACATCAAAAAGGCAAAACTTAAACAACCTAATGATACATCTTAAACAAATAGAAAAGCAACAGCAAGCCAAACCTAAATAGAAGAAAATAAATAAATAATAAACATAATAGCATAAATAAGTGGAATTGAAATGAATACAAAAGATCAATGAAACAAAAAGTTGGTTTTTAAAAGTCAAACAAAACTGACAAACCTTTAGCCAGACTAACTTAGATAAAAAGTGACAAGACACAAATAAATAAAATTAGAGATAAAAAAGGAGAAATTACAACTGATACTGCAGAAATTAAAAGGATCATTAGAGGCCACAATGAGCAACTATATGCCAACAAACTGGAAGACCTACAAGAAATGGATAAATTCCTATACACATACAACTTACCAAGATTAAAACATGAAGAAATCCAAAATCTGTGAACAGACCAGTAACACGTAATAAGATCGAAGCTACTATAAAAACTTTCCAAGCAAAGAAAAGCTCAGGACCAATAGTTTCACTGCTAATTTTAACATTTAAAGAAAAATTAATACCAACTCTACTCAAACTAATCCAAAAAGTAGACATGGAGGGAATACTTTCAAACTCATTCTATGAGACCAATGTTACTCTGATACCAAAACCAAATAAAGGCACATTAAAAAAAGGTAAACTATAGGCCATTATCTCTGATGAACACTGATGCAAAAATCCTCAACAAAATACTAGTAAACCAAATGCAACAACACATTCAAAAATCATTCATCATGACCAAGGAGTATTTATTCCAGGAATGCAAGAACGGTTCAACATCTGCAAATCAATCATCGTGATATATCAACAGAATGAAGGACAAAAACCATATGACCATTTCAACTGATGCACAAAGAGCATTTGATAAAAATAAAAACCTCTCATGCTAAAATCCCTCAAAAAATTGAGTACAGAAAGAACATACCTCAACATAATGAAAGCCATATATGACAGACCCACAGCTAGTATCGCACTGAATAGGGAATATGAAATAGGAAATAGGGAAAAACTGAAAACCTTGAATATCTGGAACCTGACAAGGTTGTCCACTTTCACCACTGTTATTCAACATAGTACTGGAAGTCCAAGCTAGAGCAATCAGACAAGAGAAAGAAACAAAGGACATCCAAATTGGAAAGAAGTGAGTAAAACCATCCTTATTTACAGGTGCCATGATTTTACATTGGGAAAAACTTAAAGACTCCACACACACACACACACACACACACACACACACACACACACACAAAACTATTAGAACTCATAAACAAATTCGGTAAAGTTGCAGGATACAAAATCAATAGACAAAAATAACAACCATTTCTATATATGAAGAGCAAACAATATGAAAAAGAAATTATGAAGGTAAACCCAGCACTTTGGGAGGCAAAGGTGGGAGGCCAGGAGCCCACAGACCAGCCTGGGCAACACAACAAGACTCTGTCTCTACAAAAAAATGTAAAAAATTAGCCAGGTAGTGGAGTGGTATGAACCTGTAGTCCTAGCTACTCAGGAGGCTGAGGTGGGAGGATCACTTGAGCCCAGGAGGTTGAGGTTGTAGTGAGCTGTGATCACACTACTGCATTCTAGCCTACGCAACAGATCCTGCCTCAAAAAAAAAAAAAAAAAGGATAATTTCTACTTAAGATTTTATTGACATCAGTAGTCCTGAGCAGTAGTCCTGTTAGGATTAAAATCTTGATCCACTTCTACCACTAACAAGTAACTTAACATGGAGCCTCAATAAGTTGCTTAATATCAAGGTATCTCAGATTTCTTTTTTTCAATTTGGGATTGCTCTAAGGAGTCTATAAATGTAAGTATTCTATCAAAATGTACCACATGATTAGTGCAATTTTAAATATTAAAAGGCAGATGTCAAACCAAAAAGCAAATTAAATAGAACCCAAAATACAAATTATTAGTGTGTAGGGAAGTATATAGCTATGCAAATAACACATTTGGTTAATATAATTTTCTAATTGGGACTTCTGATGTGTGTATATAAGTAAGCTAACTTTATTCTTCAACTACAAGTACAGAACCACACCCTTTCAAACTGAATCATGTACATGGCTGTATTTTAGCCAAAACATAGACAACAAGCAGCATTTTCATCTAACGCTTAGCAGACCTACTCTACCACTGAACCATAATATTATCTGTTTTTATATCTACATGGGGAGCTCCCTATATTTACAGATAACGGAATGCAGACTGTACCCTGGAACTGATTAAAAACATTCAAAAATTTTTTAAATTTTATTATACTTTAAGTTCTAGGGTACATGTGCACAATGTGCAGGTTTGTTACATATGTATACATGTGCCATGTTGGTGTGCTGCACGCATTAACTCGTCATTTACATTAGGTATATCTCCTAACGCTATCCTTTCCCCCTCCCCCCTCCCCACATTAGCCCCAGTGTGTTATGTTCCCCTTCCTGTGTCCAATGATTGCATTGTTCAGTTCCCACCTATGAGTGAGAACATGCAGTGTTTGGCCTGTTCACTCTGATGGTAGTTTCTTTTGCTGTGCAGAAACTCTTTAGTTTAATTAGATCGCATTTGTCAATTTTGGCTTTTGTTGCCGTTGCTTTTGGTGTTTTAGACATGAAGTCCTTGCCCATGCCTATATCCTGAATGGTATTACCTAGGTTTTCTTCTAGGGTTTTTATGGTTTTAGGTCTAACATTTAAGTCTCTAATCCATCTTGAATTAATTTTCACATAAGGAGTAAGGAAAGGATCCAGTTTCAGCTTTCTACTTCTGGCTAGCCCATTTTCCCAGCACCATTTATTAAATAGGAAATCCTTTCCCCATTTCTTGTTTTTGTCAGGTTTGTCAAAGATCAGGTGGCTGTAGATGTGTGGTACTATTTCTGAGGGCTCTGTTCTGTTTCATTGATCTATATCTCCGTTTTGGTACCAGTACCGTGCTGTTTTGGTTACTGTAGCCTTGTTGTATAGTTTGAAGTCAGGTAGTGTGATGTCTCCAGCTTTGTTCTTTTGGCTTAGGATTGTCTTGGCAATGTAGGGTCTTTTTTGGTTCCATATGAACTTTAAAGCAGCTTTTTCCAATTCTGTGAAGAAAGTCATTGGTAGCTTAATGGTGATGGCATTGAATCTATAAATTACCTTGGGCAGTATGGCCATTTTCACTATATTGATTCTTCCTATCCATGAGCATGGTATGTTCTTCCATTTGTTTGTGTCCTCTTTTATTTCACTGAGCAGTGGTTTGTAGTTCTCCTTGAAGAGGTCCTTTACGTCCCTTGTAAGTTGGGTTCCTAGGTATTATATTCTCTTTGAAGCTATTGTGATTGGTAGGTCATTCATGATTTGGCTCTCTGTTTGTCTGTTACTGGTGTATAAGAATGCTTGTGATTTTTGCACATTGATTTTATATCCTGAGACTTTGCTGAAGTTGCTTATCAGCTTAAGGAGATTTTGGGCTGAGACGATGGGGTTTTCTAAATATACAATTATGTCATCTGCAAACAGGGACAATTTGACTTCTTCTTTTCCTAACTGAATACTCTTTATTTCTTTCTCTTCCTGATTGCCCTGGTCAGAACTTCCAGCACTATGTTGAATAGGAGTGGTGAGAGAGGGCATCCCTGTCTTGTGCCCGTTTTCAAAGGGAATGCTTCCAGTGTTTGCCCATTCAGTATGATATTGGCTGTGGGTCTGTCATAAATAGCTCTTATTATTTTGAGATACGTTCCATCAATACCGAATTTTATTGAGAGTTTTTAGCATGAAGGGCTGTTGAGTTTTGTCAAAGACCTTTTCTGCATCTATTGAAATTATGTGGTTTTTGTCTTTGGTTCTGTTTATATGCTAGATTACATTTATTGATTTGTGTTTGTTGAGCCAGCCTTGCATCCCAGGGATGAAGCCCACTTGATCATGGTGGACAAGCTTTTTGATGTGCTGTTGGATTCAGTTTGCCAGTATTTTACTGAGGATTTTTGCATCGATGTTCATCAGGGATATTGGTCTAAAATTCTCCTTTTTTGTTGTGTCTCTGTCAGGCTTTGGTATCAGGATGATGTTGGCCTCGTAAAATGAGTTAGGGAGGATTCCCTCTTTTTCTATTGATTGGAATAGTTTCAGAAGGAATGGCACCAGCTCCTCCTTGTACCTCTGGTAGAATTTGGCTGTGAATCCGTGTGGTCCTGGACTTATTTTGGTTCGTAGGCCATTAATTATTGTCTCAATTTCACAGCCTGCTATTGGTCTATTCAGGGATTCAACTTCTTCTTGGATAAGTCTTGGGAGAGTGTAAGTGTCCAGGAATTTATCCATTTCTTCTAGGTTTTCTAATTTATTTGTGTAGAGGTGTTTATAGTATTCTCTGATGGTAGTTTGTATTTCTGTGGGGTTGGTAGTTATATCCCCTTTATCATTTTTTATTGTGTCTATTTGATTCTTCTGTCTTTTCTTCTTTATTAGTCTTGCAGGTGGTCTATCAATTTTGTTGATATTCTCAAAAAACCAGCTGCTGGATTCACTGATTTTTTGAAGTGTTTTTTATGTCTCTGTCTCCTTCAGTTCTGCTCTGATCTTAGTTATTTCTTGCCTTCTGCTAGCTTTTGAATGTGTTTGTTCTTGCTTCTCTAGTTCTTTTAATTGTGATGCTAGGGTGGCGATTTTAGATCTTTCCTGCTTTCTCTTGTGGGCATGTAGTGCTATAAATTTCCCTCTACACACTGCTTTAAATGTGTCCCAGAGATTCTGGTATGTTGTATCTTTGTTCTCATTGGTTTCAAAGAACATCTTTATTTCTGCCTTCATTTCATTATGTACCCAGTAGTCATTCAGGAGCAGGTTGTTCAGTTTCCATGTAGTTGAGCGGTTTTGATTGAGTTTCTTAGTCCTGAGTTCTAGTTTGATTGTGCTGTGGTCTGAGAGACAGTGTGTTATAATTTGTGTTCATTTACATTTGCTGAGGAGTGCTTTACTTCCAACTATGTGGTCAATTTTGGAATAAGTGCGATGTGGTGCTGAGAAGAATGCATATTCTGTTGATTTGGGGTGGAGAGTTCTGTAGATGTCTATTAGATCTGCTTGGTAAAGAGCTGCGTTCAATTCCTGGATATCCTTGTTAACTTTCTGTCTTGTTGATCTGTCTAATGTTGACAGTGGGGTGTTCAAGTCTCCAATTATTATTGTATGGGAGTCTAAGTGTCTTTGTAAGTCTCTAAGGAGTTGCTTTATGAATCTGGGGGCTCCTGTATTGGGTTCATATATTTAGGATAGTTAGCTCTTCTTGTTGAATTGATCCCTTTACCATTATGTAATGGCCTTCTTTTGTCTCTTTTGATCTTTGTTGGTTTAAAGTCTGTTTTATCAGAGACTAGGATTGCAACCCCTGCCTTTTTTTGTCTTCCATTTGCTTGGTAGACCGTCCTCCATCCTTTAAATTTGAGTCTATTTGTGTCTCAGCATGTGAGATGGGTCTCCTGAATACAGCAAACTGATCGGTCTTGACTCTTCATCCAATTTGCCAGTCTGTGTCTTTTAATAGGACTATTTAGTCCATTTACATTTAAGGTTAATATTATTATGTGTGAACTTGATCCTGTCATTATAATATTAGCTGGTTATTTTGCTCGTTAGTTGATGCAGTTTCTTCCTAGCATCCATGATCTTTACATTTTGACATGTTTTTGCAATGGCTGGTACCTGTTGTTCCTTTCCGTGTTAGTGCTTCGTTCAGGATCTCTTGTAGGGCAGGCCTGGTGGTGACAAAATCTCTAAGCATTTGCTTGTCTGTAAAGGATTTTATTTCTTCTTCACTTATGAAACTTAGTTTGGCTGGATATGAAATTCTGGGTTTAAAATTCTTTTCTTTAAGAATGTTGAATATTGGCCCCCACTCTCTTCCGGCTTGTAGAGTTTCTGCCAAGAGATCTGCTGTTTGATGGGCTTCCCTTTATGGGTAACCTGACCTTTCTCTCTGGCTGCCCTTAACATTTTTTCCTTCATTTCAACTTTGGTGAATCTGACAATTACATGTCTTGGAATTGCTCTTTTGAGGAGTATCTTTGTGGTGTTCTCTGTATTTCCTGAATTTGAATGCTGGCCTGCCTTGCTAGGTTGGGGAAGTTCTCCTGGATAATATCCTTCAGAGTGCTTTCCAACTTGGTTCCATTCTCCCTGTCACTTTCAGGCACACCAATCAGACACAGATTTGGTCTTTTCACATAATCCCATATTGCTTTGAGGCTTTGTTCATTTTTTTTTACTCTTTTTTCTCTAAACTTCTCTTCTTGCTTCATTTCATTCATTTGATCTTCAATCACTGATACTCTTTCTTCCAGTTGATTGAGTTGGTTACAGAAGATTGTACATTTGTCACGTAGTTCTTGTGTCATGGTTTTCATGTCTATCAGTTCGTTTATGGCCTTCTCTGCATTGATTATTCTAGTTATGCATTCTTCCATTCTTTTTTCAAGGTTTTTAGTTTCTTTGTGCTGGGTACATAGTTCCTCCTTTAGCTCTGAGAAGCTTGATCAAGTGAAACTTTCTTCTCTCAACTCGTGAAAGTCATTCGCCATCCAGTTTTTTACCGTTGCTGGCGATGAGCTGCGTTCCTTTGGAGGGGGAGATGCACTCTGATTTTTTGAATTTCCAGCTTTTCTGCACTGCTTTTTCCCCACCTTTGTGGTTTTATCTGCCTTTGGTCTTTGATGATGGTAACATACCGATTGGGTTTTGGTGTGCGTGTCCTTTCTGTTTGTTAGTTTTCCTTCTAACAGCCAAGACCCTCAGCTGCAGGTCTGTTGGAGTTTGCTTGAGGTCCACTCCAGATGCTGTTTGCCTGGGTATCAGCAGCGGAGGCTGCAGAAAATAGAGTATTACTGAACAGCAAGTGTTGCTGTCTGATTCTTGCTCTGGAAGCTTCATCTCAGAGGTGTACCCTGCCGTGTGAGGTGTGAGGTGTCAGTCTGCACCTAGTGGGGGATGTCTCCCAGTTAGGCTACTCACGGGTCAGGGTCCCACTTGAGCAAGCAGTCTGTCCATTCTCAGATCTCAACCTCCATGCTGGAAGATCCATTGCTCTCTTCAAAGCTGTCAGACAGGGACATTTACATCTGCAGAGGTCTGCTGTTTTTTGTTTAGCTATGCCCTGTCCCCAGAGGTGGAGTTTACAGAGGCAGGCAGGCCTCCTTGAGCTGTGGTGTGCTCCACTTAGTTCAAGCTTCCCGGTGGCTCTGTTTACCTACTAAGCCTCTGCAATAGCAGGCACCCCTCCTCCAGCCTCGCTGTCACCTTGCAGTTAGATCTCAGACTGCTGTGCTAGCAATGAGGGAGGTTCCGTGGGTGTGGGACCCTTCGGGCCAGGCGTGGGATGTAATCTCCTGGTGTGCCATTTGCTAAGACCCTTGGTAAAGCGCAGTATTAGGGTGGGAGTTACCCGATTTTCCAGGTGTTGTGTGTCTCGGTTTCCTTTGGCTAGGAAAAGGAATTCCCTTCCCTCTTGCACTTCCCAAGGGAGGTGATGCCTCGCCCTGCTTCAGCACTTGCTGGTTGGGCTGTACCCACTGACCAGCACCAACTGTCTCACATGGCCCAGTGAGATAAAGCCAGTACCTCAGTTGAAAATGCAGAGATCACCCGTCTTCTGTGTTGCTCATGCTGGGAGCTGGAGGCTGGAGCTGTTCCTATTTGGCAATCTTGGGCGCTCCCTCCCAAAAATATTTATTATTGCATTCAAAGTATGTATGACATAGATATAAGTGGAACCTTTGTCCTAAGAATTAACAAAGCCAAATAGAAATAAAAAATTTAAGAACATTATTGTACATATTTGGGAAAGAAACTAGAGAACAATCTCAAATGCTGCTTATCAACTAATTAATGGGTATGAAGTAGGAATTCCATTTTGGGTTCACTGGGCTCTGTTTTGCTCTAATTTGCAGTACTAAAATTATTACATGTGTGGACAGGAAAAAAAAAACACCAAAAATTTAGTATTATAACTTGTATACTGACTTGAGATATGCAAGCACTTGAATAGTAGGACTTCAACAATATGCATACATTAACTCTATTACCAGTGGTTTTTGATCTTTAACCTACTTCAGAATAGCCTAGAAGGCTTATTAAACACAGATTGCTGGCCCCCATAACTAGAGTTTCTGATTCAGTAGGTTTGAGATGAGACTTTAGAACTGCATTTCTAACAAGTTCCCATGTGATGCTGATGCTGCCGATTTGGTCAGGGACCACACTTTAAGAACCTTTTCTACAGATTTCTCAATCAAATATTGAGATTTATACGTTGATTCAAAGCAAAGACAGGGTATGTTGGAGAGATTTTAGTTTAGATTCACAAAAGTCTCTTTTAAGTCCTCAGTAGAAATTGTGAAGAGAAATTACTATAATAAAACTCAAGGAATCAGAAGTGTAACTACTATTACAGTACGAGGGCTTCTACCAGGAATGGTAGTTGATTCGTTATTTTTAAGTTGGTGGGACAGATGGGTCAGCATTTTGGGGTAGGCCTAACTGTCATGGGCATCAGTTTGCATGTCATACAGATGGAAAGCAGAAGGTTCCATAATCCTTCTTAAAATACGGTTTAAGAGAGTTTCAATGATAATGACAAGTGAACAGGTAAGTCTTAGATGTCTGCATGGGTCAAACCACCTCCAGAAACATCTTCAAAAAGCATATGAAAACTAAGGAAAACAACAGGGTTACCAAATAAAATACTAAGATTCCTATTACCACTGTAAGGTATGGTCAAGTGCTTGCAAGTGCATTCAGACACTGTTCACAGCATATCACTTATAAGCACAATTACAAAAAAATAAAAAGAGTAAAATAAATGTATTAAGCTTTTATTAGGTTAGAAAAATTTCTATAATGGTTAGTGTATCTTAGTTACAAGTGATGATCTTTTTTCCTTTAACCTTTTAAAATCAATATATGGAAGACATGCAATGCTAAGTTCTTCTTTTGTACATCCTGTAAGACAACACTTTTCTGAATATCCTCTGCGTTTTCTTTGCGGATGATTCCCCCAAAACAAATTGCTTAAGGTTTTAATTTTGTTTCTACTTTTCTTCTGAAATTTTGCATTCTCATGAATATATAGATTGATATTATGTGATGAAGAAAATTCTCTTTCCTTATCAAGGGGTGAATATGCCTTTTTATCCTGATACTCAGGTAGTGACTGCATTTCCCAATTGTTTACTGCTTCTTTCCAAGAGGCAGAAGTAGACACTGTTGAGAGAGAAGAAAAGAAATGCTCCTTTATTAAAATCTTCCTTTAGATGAAAATTTAATATTGGATCAGTAAAATCAGCTAATTATTAAAAAACAATCACATTTTAAATAAAGAATGGAAAGTATGGTTATTCAAAAGCAATATTTATTTTTAACTAAAGCAGGTGTAGTGTTTTCCTATAAAAAGGCTGTACGCGTTTGTATATTTTGTATTAACAAATGAAGTTGAGATATCATTCACATGCCATAAAATTAGTCATTTTAAAGTATACAATTCAGTGGGTTTTAGTGTATTCACAGGGTTGTGAAACTATATATCTAATTCCAGAACATCTGTTTCCAAAAAGAAACCCTATGCCCATTAGCAGTCATTTCCATTTCACTCTCCCACTATTCCGTGGCAATCACCAATCTACTTTCTGTTTCTATGGATTTGCCTATTCCGTATATTTCATATAAATGAAAGCATACAATACATGACCTTTTGTGCTTGGTCTCTTTCACTTAGCATAGTATTTTCAAGGTTCACCTACATTGTAGCATGTATCTTTTTATGGCTGAATAATTTTCCATTGTGTGGATATTCCACATTTTGGTTATTCATTTATCAATGGACATTTGAGTGGTTTCCACTTTTGATCATTATGAATAGTGCTGATGGCCCAGCATGGTGGCTCATGCCTGTAATCCCAGCAATTTGGGAGGCCGAGGCAGCAGGATCACTTGAGGTCAGGAGTTCACTACCAGCTTCACCAACATGGTGAAACTGTCTCTACTACAAGCACACAAAAAATTAGCCAGGCGTGGCGGTGCACTCCTGTAATCCCAGGTACTTGGGAGGCTGAGGCATGAGGAACACTTGAACACGGGAGGCAGAAGTTGCAGTGAGCTGAGATAGCGCCACTGCACTCCAGTCTAGATGACAGAGCAAGACTGTCTCAAAAAATAAAAAAAAAAAAAGAATAGTGCTGCTATGAGCTTTCACATACAAGTTTTTGTGTGAACAAATGTTTTGAATTCTTTGGGGTGTAACCTAGGGATGGAAGGAGCACTGCATGATATAATTTTGTTTAACGTTTTGAGGAACTGCCAAACTTTTCCACAGCAGCTGCACAAGTTTTCAATCCCAGCATCAATATAGTAGAGTTCCAATTTTTCCACATCCCCATCAAAACTTGACATTTTCCATTTTTTGATTATAATTATCCCCACGGATGCACAGTGGTATCTCACTGTAGTTTTGATTTGCATTTACCTCATGGCTAATGATGTTAAGCATCTTTTCATATGCTTATTATATATCCTCTTTGAAGAAATGTCTGTTCAAATCCTTTGCCCATTTTCAAATTTTATCATTTGTCTTCTTATGCACATCTTATAACTGAGCAGTAGAAACCATTTTGTTCTTTATTTTAATAAAGAAATAGAGAAGTGGTAATATGCTCTAGGTACAATGAACTGATTGTCACTGTTATGCTGCTCTTAACTCACTTAGCAATACTGGATACTGGAAACCAAAATAACTCCAGAAGGTAATTATTTGAAGACTTACTGTGCTTCCATTATGGCCCTTGCTCATACACAGTACCTTCTAGGAGAATATATTTGCCAATAGCCTCTACTGTAGTGCCAGCTCTTAGGCAGCCATGTTCTGAACCATGTGACTATTCTCTAGCCACAGTTGAACAAACTAGAGGTTGGCACCTGACCCCAAAGAAACCAATCTGTCACAATGGCTAGCAAGCTATGTCATGTGAAAAACATGAATCGACCCAATTAGATTTCCTCAGTTTGAAACTAGAATAAGTAACAATAAAAAAATGAGTTAGTGAGAACCAAAGCTAAAAGGATTCTACGAGGTTTGTCATGACAAGCTAAAATCATAAAGGAACATAGAAAAGAAAAGATTCAGAGAGAGAGAGAGACGAAGGCAGAAGTTTTTTGCTTTTGTTTTTTAGAGCTAATATGATTCCCCAGGCTTTACCAAGTCTTTCTAGGTTCACTTCTATACCTTTTTTTTTTTTTTTTTTTTTTTGTAATAACTACTATCCCCTTTTATCTTGAGGTTATTTAGGTGAATCTATGTCCTTTGCAGTTAGAGGCCTATTAGAGCACTCTTTGATAACTTTTTATTTAATTAAAAAGTTGCTTGTTTAAAAGAATAAGAACTCTATCCAGACTAATCAGGAACAAAAAAGATGGAAATGAACAAAATACAGCAGAAAAAAAGAAATAAGTACATACAGTTTTAAAGCAAATATCTTAACAAATGTTTTTTAAATTTTTAAAACAAATATTGTTTTAATTTAAAACATAATAAAGTTTTAAAATAAATATTATGAATGCTTATACATTTAAAAATAAAGATTAAATGGATGAATTCCTAGAAAAATACAAGATGCCTTAATTGGTACACAATTACACAGAAAACCTAAATGTACCAACAACATTCAAATAAATGAAAAGGGTTAGTCAGTTATCACCTTCAAAAAATCACATATATGGATGGTTCCACCTATTTTTAAAAAATAGGAAATACTAATCATATACAAGTTGTTCCAGAAAAAGAGCAAAAGTTGCCCAGCTCATTTTATGAAGTTGGCATAATCTTTATTCCAAAACTAGATAAGAACAATATGAGATTTTAAAATATTTAAAAACTCATTTCACTTTCAAATGTTGATTTCAGACTCCTAAATATTAGTTAACTGAATCCATAAACATGTTTTACAAATATATTAAGAAAGGGTTCGGGGGAGCAGCCAAGATGGCTGAATAGAAACACCTTTGCTCTGCAGTTTCCACTGAAAAGGACGAAAATGGCAAGTGGATTCTGCATCTTCAGTTGAGTTACCAATGTTCTTTCATTGGGACTGACTAGGAGGTTGGTGTGACTCACAGAGAGCAAGGAAAAGCAGAGTGGAGCAAGGGCCCACTTGGGAGCCACATTGGGCAAAGGGAGCTCCCCTCCCCAGCCAAGGGAGGCAGAGAGGGATTGTGCTACCCTTCCCTGAAAACCATGCTTTTCCCACGAATTCTTGCAACCTGGGGATGAGGAGCTCCCCTCATGAACCAGGGCTTTGGGTTCCAAGCATTAAGCTGTGCAGACTGGTAATGGCTGCTCGGGTGGGCAGGCACTGAGATCACGAGTTCCTGGTGGGGGGAAGAGGCGGCTGCCATTACTGTGTCTCCACTCCAGTTCACTGTTTTCCCTTACCATGATGCCAGCGCAGTTTGGATGGGGTGCAGTTCCCCAGCACAACACAGTAGCTGGGACAGTTTGTGGCCAGACTGCTTCTTTAGGTGGGACTCCAATCCATTCCCCCTCACAGAGCAGGGCCTCCCTGTGGGAATTTTGGCATCCCCAGTGGAGGGTTTATGGATAGAACTCTGATATCCCTGAGAAGAGGGTCTAGGAGGGGGATGGATCAGCCATCTTAGTCTTTTCTGCCTACTGGCTCTGGAGAGGGAGATTTCTCCCAGCACAGCACACTCGCTCCACCAAGGGGCAGCCAACTGCTATATTTAAGTGGGTCCCTGATCCTATTCCTCCAAACTGGGTGAGACCTCCCAACAGGAGTGTTCCACTGGCATCAGATCAGCGCCCCTCTGGGACAAAGTTCTCAGAGGAAGGAGCAGTCTGCCATCTTTTCTGGTCTGCAGCCTCCACGGTGATACCTCCAGGGACAGAAGAAACCAAGGTGAATAAAGTCTGGAATGGACTCCCAGCAAACTGCAGCAACCCTATGGAAGAGTGGCCCTACTGCTAAAAGAAAAACAAACAGGGAGCAACAACAACAACATAAACAAGAAAGACCTCACAAAAACCCCATCCAAAAGTCATTGGCCTCAAAGATCAAAGGTAGATAAACCCATGAAGATGAGAAATAATCAATGCAAAAATGCTGGAAACTCAATCTTCTCCAAATGACTGTAACATGACTCCAGCAAGGGCACAGAACTGGGCTGAGTCAGAGATAGGTGAATTGACAGAAGTAGGCTTCAAAAGATGGATAATAACAAACATCCCTGAGCTAAAGGAATATGTTCTAACTTGCTGCAAAGAAGCTAAGAACCATGATAAAACATTACAGGAGCTGTTTAACAAGAATGACTAGTTTAGAGAGGAAGACAAATAACCTGAAGGAGCTGAAAAATACAACCTGTGAACTTCATGATGCAAATGCAAGTTTGAAGTCTGCAACTGAACAAACCAAGTGGAAGAAAAAATATCAGAGCTTGAAGACTATCTTGCTGAAATAAGGCAGGCAGGCAAGATTAGAGAAAAAAGAATGAAAAGGAATGAATAAAACCTCTGAGAACTATGGGATTATGTTAAAAGACAACCTACAACTGATAGGGGTACCTGAAAGAGATGGGGAGAACAGAAACAAGTTGGAAAACACACTACAAGATACCATGCAGGAGAATTTCCCCAAACTAGCAAGACAGGCCAACATTCAAATTCAGGAAATCCAGAGAACCCCAGTAAGATACTCCATGAGAGGATCAGCCCGATGACATATAATTATCAGTCCTCCAAGGTCTAAATGAAGGAAAAAACATTAAGGGCAGCCAGAGAGAAAGGTCGAGTCACCTATAAAGGGAAGCCCATCACACTAACAGCAGGCCTCTCAGTGGAAACCCTACAAGCCAGAAGAGACTAGGGGCCAATATTTATTTGATATTTTTTCTTTTTTTTTTTTTTTTTCTGAGATAGAGTTTCATTCTTGTCACCCAGGCTGTAGTACAATGGCATCATCTCAGCTCACTGCAACCTCAGCCTCCAGGGTTCAAGCAGTTCTCCTGCCTCACCCTCCCAAGTCCATGGGATTACAGGCATATGCCACCATGCCCAGCTAATTTTGTATTTTTAGTAGAGACAGGGTTTCACCAAGTTGGCCAGGCTGATCTCAAACTCCTGACCTCAGGTGATCCACTTGCCTTGGCCTCCCAAAGTGCTGGGATTACAGGCATGAGCCACTGCACCAAGCTGATATTCTTAAAGAATTTCTAACCTAGAATATTGTATCTGGTCAAACTAAGCTTCATAAGCAAAGAAGAAATAAAACATTTTTCAGACAAGCAAATTCTGAGGGAATTAATCACCACCAGACCTGCCTTGCAAGAGCTCCTGAAGGAAGCAGTAAATATGGAAAGGAAAAACTATTATCGGCCACTACAAAAACACACTGAAGTACACAGACCAGTGACACTATGAAGCAACTACATAAACAAGACTGCAAAACAACCAGCCAGCATCATGATGACAGGATCAAATTCACACATGACAATAATAACCTTAAATGTAAATGGGCTAACTTCCCCAATTAAAAGACACAGAGGGCAAGCTGGAAAAAGAGTCATGATCCATTGGTGTGCTGAATTCAAGAGACTCATCTCACATGCAAAGACACACATAGACTCAAAATAAAGTATGAAGGAAAATTTACCAAGCAAATGGAAAACAGAAAACAGCACAGGTTGCAATCTTAGTTTCTGACAAAACAGACTTTAAACCAACGAAGACAAAAAAGACAAAGAAGAACATTACATAATGGTAAACAGGTCAATTCAATAAGAAGAGCTAACTATCCTAAATATATATGCAAACATGCAGGAGCACCCAGATTCATAAAACAAGTTCTTAGAGACCTACGAAGAGACTTAGACTCCTGCATAATAATAGTGGAAGACTTTAACACTCCACTGTCAACACGAGACTGACCATTGAGACAGAAAATTAACAAAGATATTTAGACTTGAATTCAACTCTGGATCAAATGGACCTGATAGATATCTACAGAACTCTCCAACCCCAAACGAGAATATAAATTCTTCTTGGCACCACATGGCACATCACATAATTGGAAGTAAAACACTCCTCAGCAAATGCAAAAGAACTGAAATCATAACAACCAGACTCTAAGACCACAGCACAAACAAATTAGAACTCAAGATTAAGAAACTCACTCAAAACCACACAAGTACGTGGAAATTCAACAACCTGCTCCTGATTGACTCCTCGGTAAACAGTAAAATTAAGGCAGAAATCAAGAAGTTCTTTGAAACCAAAGAACAAAGAGACAACATATCAGAATCTCTGGGACATAGCTAAAGCAGTCTTAACAGGAAACTTTATAGCACTAACTGCCCACATCAAAAAGGTAGATCTCAAATCGACACCCTAACATCACAACTAAAGGAACTAGAGAACCAAGAGCAATCAAACCCCAAAACTAGAGAAGAAAAAACCAAGCTCAGAGCAGAACTGAAGGAGACAGAGACACAAAAAACCCTTCAAACAATCAATGAGTCCAGGAGATGGTTTTTTTTTTTTTTTTTGGAAAAATTAATCAAATAGACCACTAGCTAGGCTAATAAAGAAATGAAAGAAGAATCAAATAGACACAATAAAAATGATAAAGGGGGTATCACCATTGACTCCACAGAAATACAAATAACCATCAGATAATACTATAAACACCTCTATGCCAATAAACTGGAAAATCTAAAAGAAATGGATAAATTCCTGAACACGTGCACCCCTGCAAGACTAAACCAGGAAGAAGTTGAATTCCTGAATAGACTAATAAAAAGTTCTGAAATTGAGGCAGTAATAAATAGTCTACAAACCAAAGAAAAGCCCAGGACCAGATGGATTCACAGCTGAATTCTACCAAAAGTATAAAGAGGAGCTAATATTCTTTCTTTTGAAACTATTTCAAACAATCAAAAAGGAGGAACTCCTTCCTAACTCATTCTATGAGGCCAGCATCATCCTGATACCAAAACCTGACAGAGATATAACAACAAAAAGAACTTCAGGCCAATATTCTTGAATAATATCAATGTAAAAATCCTCAATAAAATACTGGCAAACCAAATACAGCAGCACATCAAAAAGCTTATCTACCATGATCAGGTTGGCTTCATCTCCAGGGTGCAAGGGTGGTTCATAATACACAAAATCAATAAATGTAATTAATCACATAAACATATCTAAAGACAAAAACCACGTGATTATCTTAATAGATGCAGAAAAGGTCTCCCAAAAAATTCAACATCCCTTCATGTTAAAAACTGGCAATAAATCAGGTGTTGATGGAGCATACCTCAAAATAATAGCCATTTATGACAAACCCACAGCGAAATATCATACTGAATGGGCAAAAGCTGGAAATATTCCCCTTGAAAACTGGCACAAGATAAGGAGGCCTTCTCTCATCACTCCTATTCAACATAGTATTTGAAGTCCTGGCCAAGGCAATCAGGCAAGAGAAAGAAAGAAAGGTATTCAAATAGGAAGAGAGGAAGCCAAATTGTCTTTGTTTGCAAATGACATGCAAACATAGACACCCCATCTAGAACACACCATCGTCTCAGCCCAAAAGCTTCTTAAGCTGATAAGCAAATTCAGCAAAGTCTCAAGATACAAAATCGATGTGCAAAGGTCACCAGCATTTCTACATACCAAGAACAAGAAAGCAGAGAGCTGAATTATGAACGAACTCCCATTCACAATTGCTACAAAGAGAATACACCTATGATTACAGTTAGCAAGGAAAGTGAAGGAGCTCTTCAACGAGAACTACAAACCACTGCTCAAGGAAATCAGAGAGGACACAAACAAAAAAAATTCCATGTTCACAGATAGGAAGAATCAATATCGTGAAAATGGCCATCCTGACCAAAGTAATTTATAGATTCAATGCTATTCCCATCAAACTACCATTGACATTCTTCACAGAATTAGAATAAACTATTTAAAAAGTCATATGGAACCAAAACAGCTCAAATAGCCAAGACAATCCTAAGCAGAAAGAACAAAGCTGAAGGGAGGCATCACACTACTGGACTTCTAACTACACTACAAGGGTACAGTAACCAAAACAGCATAAACCAATAGAATTTCTGTTCCAGAATTCAGAAATAAGGCTGCACATCTATGACCATCTGATCTTGGACAAACCTGACAAAAACAAGCAATGGGCAAAGGATCCCCTATTTAATAAATGGTGCTGGGAGAACTGGCTAGCCATATGCTGAACACTGAAACTGGACCACTTCCATACACTTTATAGAAAAATTAACTCAAGCTGAATTAAAGACTTAAATGTAAAACCAAAACTATAAAAACCCTAGAAGAAAATCTAGGCAATGCCATTCACAACATAGGCATGGGCAAAGATTTCATGACAAAATCACCAAAAGCAATTGCAACAAAAGCCCAAATTGACAAATGAGATCTAATTAAACTAAAGAACTTCTGCATAGCAAAAGAAACTATCATCAGAGTCAACAGATAACCTACAGAGTGGGAGAAAAATTTTGCAATCTATCCATTTAACAAAGGTCTAATATCCAGAATCTATAGGAACTTAAACAAATTTACAAGAAAAAACAAACAACTCCATTAAAGAGTGGGCAGGCCGGGTGCAGTGAGTGGCTCACGCCTGTAATCCCAGCACTTTGGGAGGCCGAGGTGGGCAGATACCTGAGGTCAGGAGTTCGAGACCAGTCTAGCCAATGTAGTGAAACCCCATCTCTTCTAAAAGTACAAAAATTAGCCAGGCATGGTAGCGTGTGCCTGTAGTCCCAGCTACTGGAAAGGCTGAGGCAGGAGAACTGCTTGAACCCAGGAGGCAGAGGTTGCAGTGAGCTTAGATCATGCCATTGCACTCCAGCCTGGGCGACAAAGCAAGACTCCATCTCAAAAGATAGAAAAAAAAGAGCAGACAAAGGACATGAAATGACATTTCTTAAAAGAAGGCATTCGTGCGGCCAACAGACATTTGAAAAAAAGCTCAACATCACTGATCATTAGAGAAATGCAAACCAAAATTACAATGAGATACTAACTCACAACAGTCAGAATAGCAATTATTACAAAGTCAAGAAACAACAGATGCTTTTGAGGTTGCAGAGAAGTAGGAACTAATTGCCACTGTTGGTGGGAATGTAAATTAGTTCAATCATTGTGGAAAACAGTGTGGTGACTCCTCAAAGATCTAGAACCAGAAATACCATTTGACCCAGCAATACCATTTGACCCAGAAATACCATTATTGGGTATATACCCAAAGGAATATAAATCATTATATTACAAAGATGCATATGTTCATTGCAACACTATTCACAATAGCAAAGACATGAATTCAACCCAAATGCCCATCAATAATAGACTGGATATAGAAAATGTGGTACATATACACCATGGAATACTATGTAGCCATAAAAAGGTATGAGATCATGTCCTTTGCAGAGAAATGGATGGAACCGGAAGTCATCATCCTCAGCAAACTAAGGCAGTAAGAGAAAACCAAATACCGCAAGTTCTCACTTATAAGTGGAAGGTGAACAATGAGCTCACATGAACATGGGGAGGGGAATAACACACAATGGGGCCTGTCAGAAGGTGGGGTTGGAGGGCTAGCATTTACGAAAAATAGCTAATGCATGCTAGGCTTAATGCCTAGGTGATGGGTTGATAGGCATAGCAAACCACCATGGCACACGTTTACCTATGTAATGAACCTGCATATCTCACTCATGTATCGCTGAACTTAAAAATAAAATTAAAATAAAAAAAAAAAGAATGAAAGGGTTCATCCCAGAAATGCAAGGATAGGTCAAGATCACAAAATCTATCAATGTAGTTTACCATGTTAATAGACTCCCATCCTCACTCACAGCTGGATTTGCTTTCTACTTCAGGAGAAAATTGAAGCAATCTGAAAAAGAACTTGCATCAACTCCCTTTGCCAAATTTTTAATTTCATCTCTTAACATGTACACCCATATACTCTCCCTTTCTACCTATTTCTACAGATGAACTATACACTCTAAAGCCAATTTCTGCACTTACATATTACATCTCATCTCCTCTTGCCCACTCTAGGACACTACTCCAGCAATCCTTCTCTGTATTCTTCATCAGTTTTTAACTTCTATTGAATCACTCTTATCAGAAAACCTGTTATTTCTCCCACTTACAAAAACACACACACACAAACCCATACATATTTCTCTTGGCCCCACTTACCCTGCCAGCTACCATCATATTTATTTTCTCTTTTCTGTGACAAAACTCCTTGATAAGAGTTTTCTACATTTACTAACTTGTTCCTCTTCTCTCATTGTCTTAAACCCACTCTAATCAGGCTTTTGTTTCATCACTCTACCGAAACTTCTCTTATGAAGGTCACAAACATATTGCTAAATTCAACAGCCATTCACATCTTAATTGATTTATCAAATACACCTCTTCCCGATATACTTTCATCATTTGGTTTCCACAGCACCACACTCTCTTTTCTTCCAACCTAAGTAGCTGTCCCTTTTCTGTCTCCTTTACAATTCTCACTCCCCAACTTTTTAATGTTGGTGTTTCTGAGGACTCAGTTCTTAGTACTATTTTCTATGTACACTTACTCTTATGGTGATCTCCTCTAGTCTTACGGCTCAAAAAATTACGTATCTACCTATGACTCCTGAACTTCTACCTGCAAACAAGATTACTCTTTCAAACTCCAGATTTATATACCTTACTTCCTATTCAACATCTCCACATTAATGTTTCAAACTCAACATTGTTAAAAAACGCCATGAAATTCAACATGTCCAAAACTGAACTACTGATACTGTCTTCCAAACCTGTTCCACTTTGAGGCCTTTCCTATCTCATTTATGACAATCCTATCCTTCTAGGTGTTCCATATACAAAATTTTAGAATCAACAATGTTTTGGAGTCATTCTTGATTTATCTTCCTCATATCTCACATCAAATATGGCCCATGTATAACCAGAATTTAAGTTTTCACTACCTCCACTTCTATCATCCTTATCTAAGACCCTCCCTAACAAGTCTGTTTCTACTCTTGCCTTTCTACAGTCTATTCTCAACACAGTAGCCAGAGTGATCCATTTAAGATGTCAATTATGTCACTTCTCTGCTAAAAAATCTTAATGACTCCTTGCATCACCCCAAAACAAAGTCTTTAAAATGATCTAAAACAGGGGTCCCCAACCCCTGGGGACTTAACTGGTCTATGGCCTGTTAGGAACCAGGCCACATGGCAGGGGGTGAACAGTGGGCAGGGGAGCGAGCAAAGCTTCATCTGTATTTACAGCTGCTCCCCATTGCTCGCATTATCACCTGAGCTCCACCTCCTGTCAGACAAGGGACAGCATCAGATTCTTATAGGAGCGTGAACCCTATTGTGAACTGCGCATGCCAGGAATCTAGGTTGCATGCTCCTTATGAGAATCTAACGCCTGATTATCTATCACTGTCTCCCATCACCCCCAGATGGGATCATCTAGTTTCAGGAAAACGAGTTCAGGGCTCCCACTGATTCTACATTATGGTAAGTTGTATAATTATTTCATTATACATTATCATGTAATAGTAATAGAAGTACACAATAAATGTAATGCACTTGGATCATCTGAAAATCATTCCCTTCCTGGTCCAAGGAAAATCTGTCTTCCATGAAACTGGTTCCCGGTACCAAAAAGGTTGGGGACTACTGGCCTAAAATACTCTATTTTATCATGTCTGCCTATTACCTCTTGTACCTTATCTTTTACTACTTTCCTCACTTTCTCTGCTCCAACCACACTTGGCCTCTTAGGTATTCCCTGTATACATCAAGCAGAAGGGTATCTGCTCCACTGTTTCCTCTGCGTGAATGTCCTTTCTTCAGATATCCGCTTGGCTAATTCCCTTACCACTTCTTTTCTCATATCTCACCTTTTCAATAATTGGTCTACCCTTACCACACTGTTTAATACTATACCCCACTTTTCAACTCCTTGCTCTGTTTATCTCCCTTATACTGTTTTTTCATTTTTCTGTAGCTCTTACTACATTCTAATATTTACTTATTATGTTTATTACTTCAGAGCGCTCCATAAAGCCTTTGATCTTTGTCTGTTTTGTCCACTGATATATTCCCAAGAATCTAAAATTGTGCCTGGGTGCTTAGTAGGTACCCAATGAGTATTTGCTTAATTAATGAAAGAAAAAATCGTAAGACTATGCAAAAGTATGCCAAAAGAAGACCTTAATAAAGTACAGCCCTATTTACAATGATTAAAAAAAAATCTCTTAGCAAGCTTCCTTACCTTAGTGAAGATTATATAGCATAAACCTACAAACATCATACCTAATGGAGATATTTTAATGTACGCCCTTTAAGCCTGGGAATAACACAAGAAATCGAAGCAAAAAAATGGTATAAGTTCAGAAAGAAAGTGATATAACTATCATTTTCAAATGATAAAAAAAAAAACTACAGAATCAACAAAACTATTAGAACTATGAAGATAGTTCAGCATGGTTGCTGGATAAAGATCAACCTATAAAAGTAAATTGCATTTCTCTAGCCAAGTCACTAACTAGCAAATATAATTCACAGGTATTTACAATAGCTGAAAAAAAAATTATTAAGCATGAACTTGCCCAATACCATAAAAGTTTCCATAAAGAAAACTTTAAAATCCTAATAATAGAATATAAGTAATTTCATGACTTTGATTAGGATGACTTTATGTAATAAAGATATCAATAGCGGGGAGGGGAACAAGATGACCAATTAGATGCAGCTGTGATCCGTGGCACTCAGGGAGCGGAATAAAAGAGTGAATTCAGCACCTTCAACCGAAAGATCCAGGTTCTCACACTGGGACTGACTAGGCAAATGACTTGACCCAAAAAGAATGAAGAAATACAGGGTGGAGCAATGAATGGCCCACCAGGGAACAGCAGGGAGCCAAACCCCACCCTCCGCCAAGGAAAGTGGTGAGTGATTGCGTCACCCCGCCCGGGAAACCACGTTTCTCCCAGAGATCTCTGAAACCCAGATCAGGAAATCCCATCTTTGATCCCTGATCTTTGCAGATCAGGAGATCCCATCATGAGCCCATGCCACTAGGGCCTTGGGTTCCATACACAGAGCTGTGTGGAGTCTCAGCAGAGCAGACGCTCAGGCACACACCGAGGCCCAGGAGTTTTACAGACTCTGGCCCCGGCATCCCGGCAAGGCGGGAGATACAACAGTGCGTATACCAAGGAAGGGGGCTGAATCCAGGGAGCCAAGCCATTGTTCTGCACGTCCCACTTCCACAGTACCTCACAAGTTAAGACCTGATTTGGAATTCCAGCCAGCCAAGGCAAAAGCTGGAGTCTGCCTGAAACGGGACAGAGTTCCTGGGAGGAGGGGCAGCCGCCATCTCTGGGAAAGGTCAACTCAGCCTTTTCAGCCTCCCGACTTTGGAGAATCCAAACAGTCCAGAGGAGGAAGGTACCTCACAGTTCAGCACAGCTGCTGTGTCAGATTGTGGCCAGAATGGTTTTTTTTTCTTTTTTGAGATGGAGTCTCACTCTGTCATCCAGGCTGGAGTACAGTGGTGTGATCTCAGCTCACTGTAACCTTTACCTCCCAGGTTCAAGCGGTTCTCCTGCCTCAGCCTCCCGAGTAGCTGGGATTACAGGCACGTGACACCATGCCTAGCTAATTTTTGTATTTTTAGTAGAGACAGAGTTTGCCATGTTGGCCAGGCTGGTCTCGAACTCCTGATGTCAAGTGATCTGCCCGCCTTGGCCTCCCAAAGTGCCATGATTACAGGCGTGAGCCACCACGCTCAGATTGCTGCTTTAAGTGAGACCCCAATCCATTCCTCCTCCCTGGGTGGGACCTCTTTGTGGGGGCTTCAGCCACTCCAGCCAGGGGCACAGGGACAGAGACGTGATCTCTCCCTAGGACTGAGCTCCTGGGGAGGAGGGGCTGCCACCATCTCTGCAGTTCCCTTTACTCAGCTGTTCCAGCCTGCCAGTTGGCATGAGAAAGGGTTCCCCAGAAGGCAGTACAGCTGCTTTGGCAGATTGTGACCAGACTGCTTCTTTAAGCAGGACACCGATCCATTACTCCTCACTGGGCAGGACCTCCATCTGGAGGCTTCAGCCACTCCGGCCAGGGTTATACAGACAGAGCTCTGATCTCACTCTGGGACAAAGCTCCTGTGGGGAGAGGCAGCCACCATGTCTGTGGTTTTCTGCATCACACTACCCAACTTCAAACTATACCACAATGCTACAATAACCACAACAGCTTGGTACTGGTACAAGAACAGACACATAGACCAATGGAACAGAATAGAGAACTCAAAACCACACACCGCACACCTACAACCATAGGCTCTTGGACAAACCTGACAAAAACAAGCAATGAAGGAAGAATTCCCTATTTATTAAATGGTGCTGGAAGAACTGGCTAGCTGTAGGCTCAAAATTGAAACTGGATCCCTTTCTTACACCCTACAAAAAAATTAACTCAAGATGGATTAAAGACTTATGTAAAATCCAAAACCATAAAAACCTTAGAAGAAAATCTAGGCAATACCATTCAAGACATAGGCACAGGCAAAGATTTCAAGACAAAAACACCAAAAGCAATTGCAACAAAAGCAAAAATTGACAAAGGGATTTAATTAAACTGAAGAGCTTCTGCACAGCAAAAAAAAAAAAACTATCATGAGAGTGAACAGACAACCTATAGAATGGGAGAAAATTTCTGCAGTCTATCCATCTGACAAAGCTCTAATATCCAGCATCTATAAGTAACTTAAACAAATTTACAAGAAAAAAAACCACCCCACTAAAAAGTGGGCAAACAACATGAACAGAGAGTTCTCAAAAGAAGACATATACGTGACCAACAAACATGAAAAATAGCTCAACATCACTGATCATTACAGAAATGCAAATCAAAATTACAATGAGATACCATCTCATGCCAGTCAGAATGGCTATTATTAAAGTTAAAAAACAACAGATGCTGGCAAGGTTGTGGAGAAAAAGGAACACTTTTACACTGTTGGTGGGGTTCAACCATTGTGGAAGACAGTGTGGTGATTTCTCAAAGACCTAGAGGCAGAAATACCATTTGACCCAGCAATCCATTATTGGGTGTAGGAATATAAATCATTCTATTATAAAGATACATGCAAGCATATGTTCACTGCAGCACTATTCACAACAGCAAACACATGGAATCAACCTAAATGCCCACCAATGATAGACTGAATATAGAAAACTCAATACATATATACCATGGAGTACTATGCAGCTATAAAAAAAGAATGAGATCATGTCCTTTGCAGGGACATGGATGGAGTTGGAAACCATCATCCTCAGCAAACTAATGCAGAAACGGAAACCAAACACCACATGTTCTCACTTGTAAGTGTGAGCTGAATGATGAGAACACATGGACACATGCGGGGGAACAACACAATGGGGCCTGCCTGACAGGGGGCCTGGGGGAATGGAGAGTATCAGGAGGAATAGCTAATAGAGGCTGGGCTTAATACCTAGGTGATAGGATGATCTGTGCAGCAAACCACCATGGTACACATTTACCTATGTAACAAACCTGCACATCCTGCACATGTACCCCTGAACTTAAAAGGTGAAGGAAAAAAAGAAGTCAATCCTCTTCAAATTAGTGTATACATTATGTTGCCAGAAGTCAGGGACCCTGAACAGAGGGACTGGCTGGAGCCGCAGCAGAGGAACATAAATTGTGAAGATTTCATTTTAATGTGGACATTTATCAGTTTCCAAATAATACTTTTATAATTTCTTATGCCTGTCTTTAATCTCTTAATCCTGTTATCTTCGTAAGCTGAGGATTACGTCACCTCAGGACCACTGTGATAATTGTGTTAACTGTACAAACTGATTGTAAGACATATGTGTTTGAACAATATGAAATCAGTGCACCTTGAAAAAGAACAGAAAAATAGCGATTTTTAGGGAACAAGGGAAGGCAACCATAAGGTCTGACTGCCCGCGGGGTTGGGCAAAAAGAGCCATATTTTTCTTCTTGCAGAGAGCCTAGAAACATTCATCAGTCCAGTCCACAGAAATGCTTGTTTGGATCCCTGACAATTGGTGAGCTGTCTGTGTATTGTCCGGGGTAACAATGGGTCATGAAGAGTCTAAACATTATGCTTATCTCTGCTATATTAACCTCCTGTTAAAACAGGCAGGAGTTCAAGAGCCCATGGAAAATATGGTCACCCTATTCAGGGCGGTGGAGGAACACTGTCCTTGGTTTCCTGAAAAGGGAACATTAGATGTGGAACTATGGGATCGTGTTGGTACAAAATTCCGGGAACTGGTCCCAACAGGGAATTATGTTCCTGTCACTGTTTGGAGTGATTGGGCCTTGGTACATGCCATCCTAATGACATACCAATCCCATGATCCCCTGCAGTTACAATTTTCTGAATCTGGTGACCCTCTACCTCTTTCTCGGGTTTCCTCTCCCGTTCGGCCTTCGTTATGTGCTCAGCCTCTCCCTTCACCTACTCCTCCCCGACCTGACGATATTGAGGATTCAATATCTAACTCTGGTGACTTTGGCTTAACGTCACCCCCTGATGACCTTATTTCTTTTCAGAAAGAAATAAGGGCTCCCATGGCCCTGACTTGGACAGCCCGGGACCATAACTATGCTAACTTCCCTCTTCAAACCTTTGCAGCCTTTGCCTCCAGAGCCATCTAATGGCTCCGGGACCAAACTACAATTTACCTGTAATTCTGCAGGCCCTCCCCCATCCTCCACAGCCCCTCACCCTCCTGTCATTTCAGTCCCTCAACCGGTCACTTTGCCATCCACTCAACCTGCTCCTCTACCCTTCTTCACACATGGATGCCCCTGCCATTCTGGTTGCACAGGATTGGGACAATAATCATCAGTATGCATCTGCCTCTTCTCCCCCAATGCCCCTTTCTCACACTCTCATACCGGTCTGACCTCCTCAACCTCAGTTTCCCTTATCTACATATACTTTTCCTGTCACTTCTATGCCGACTCTGTCTCATGTGCCTGTTCTTGAAACTACCATGCAACACTTATTACACCAGAACAAAGAAACAAGTGGATTAGAGGCATGGGCTTATCCCGTCGCACTGGAACCTCCGAATGCTCAAGGAGCACAAGTGTGTTGATATGTGCCAGTCTTACCTTTTTAAAAGAATTCAAGGATGCTTGTACTCAGTATGGTCCTACTTCTCCATATGCTAAAATGGTATTACAGACTCTTTGTACTGAGGTCATTTTGCTTCCTTTAGACTAGGACCTTTTGGCAAAAGCTGTTCTAACTTCATCTCAGCATTTACAATTCTGTACCTGGTGGTCAGAGGAGGCCCATCTGCAGGCTCAGCTAAATCGGGCTGATGGCATTCCAATGACTCAGGCTCAGCTCACAGGCTTGGCTATTACTCTGACACTACTGCCCAATTAGGCTTTGATGCTCTCACCACAGAACAAGTAACAAAGGTGTGTATGAGAGCTTGGGATAAATTACACACCTCCGGCCAAGCTCCTGTTTTCACCACTGTTAAATAGGGTCACAATGAATTATACCCTGATTTTTTGGCTAAATTACAAGATGCTGTTGAAAAATCTGTCTCTGATGAGCACGCTCAAGGTTTTCTCCTTCATATTTTAGCTTTTGAGATTGCGAACTGTGAGTGTAAAATGGCCATGTGTTGCTTCCAATGACAAAATTTACCTCAATTACATTTAGCATTGTTTAAACTTTCTAAATGTTCCTGGATACAATACTCTGACTGCAGCTGAACACCATTATACAGGCAAAAATATTCTCCCTAAATGAAGGCAAGCCAGTGTTATGGAAAAACTCCCAAACCAATACCTGGGAACCTGGAACAATTAAAATGTGGGGAAGAGGGTATGCTTATGTTTCACCAGGAGATCATCAATCCCCTGTCTGGGTGCCCACTAAAAGACTTAAACTTCGTGTGAATACTGACAATGAAAACCACAGGGAAGAGACGTCTGCATCAGAGACCACCCTCATACCTGGTGAGATCTGTGCCAACTCCTCATAAGCTGGCACACCAAATCAAAATGGGTCTGGTTCAATCCTCCCTAATGGCAACAGAGACCCCTCTAACTAATCCCACTTCTCCTAATTCCCTTTTTCTCCTTACGAACCTAAAAAATCTCACCATTTCTACTAGCCTGAAAATAATATCCCCCTGTTCTTCTGTTCCTCCTTCAGCACTAGATCTCGCTTACAATAGGTTTTACTTAATAATTCTCTTCCTTATACTTTGTCTCACCGGTTTTCCCTCAAACTGATTTACCTGCTACACAAAATTATTCTTATTGGGCTTATGTGCCTTTTCCTCCACTTATCCAACCTCTCACCTGGATGGATGCTCCTGCAGAAAGGTATACTAACAATAGTGTGTGGATGCCTGGAGCTACAGATGACCATTGCCCTGCTCAACGAGGAGAAGAAGGCACTGCATTTAATGTTACTGTGGGTTATAAATACCCTCATCTGTGCCTCAGACATGCACCTGGTTGTATCCATCTAGAAACTCAAGTCTGGGCTGCTTATCTTCCAGAGAGATTAGCCACAGGGGAATGGGGACATTTGGTCCCCGGCCTCTCCCTTTCTCCTTTAAGACAAATGAAAAGGGGAGTAATAGGAGATCCCCATATTTTCAATATAAACCTGTAGGAAAACCATGTTCTAAAAATTTTGAAAGCCTATCTAAAACTTTAATTTGTGAAGACTGTTAGTTCACATGCAGTAGTATTTAAAAAATGATTCATATGGTTTAGTAATAGACTGGGCACTAAAGGGCTATTTAAAAACAGTTGCTCCTCTGGCTGAAAGGAATGCCTAGAGGCTACTTATTTTATTTCTTATTGGGAGGACAAGGATCATCATCCTACTTTGCATAGAAGGTTCAGCTCGTTCTTTCCCTTAAAACGGGAAGATAATGGCATTACCCACACACCCCCCACCCCCGCCAAGGCCTCATATGATATTCCCCATTCTGAGTCCAGAACATCCAGAACTGTGGAAATTGGCTATTGCCATGTCCGGACTGCGAGTATGGGAATTGGAAGCTTTTCTGTCTGTTGTCCCAACTATCGCCCCTCACATACGTGATTCTGAACCCCATGATAAATCCCCTTTGAACTCTTACCCTCTTTTTGATGCCGATCCTCCTTTATGGGACTCCAATTGGCCTTATAATTCTTTTCGACCCAGGTATGCCCCTCTACCTCTTTGGCATCCCCGGGCACCTCGGATTGCTTCTTTACGGTGGAGAACATTGGGTGTTGCCACCGCCGCTCCTCTCCCTCAGTATCAATGTAGATTCAAACATTCTGCTTTGTTTACCTCCAGCCTGACCACTCCTGTACAGAGTTGTGTTAAGCCTCCTTACATGCTGTTAGTGGGAAATATCAAAATTTGGACGAAAAATCAAACTGTCCAATACATTAATTGTCATTCATACACTTGTGTTAACTCCCATTTTGACTTCAGGAAAACTGTAATGTTGGTTCAAGCGTAAGAAGGAATCTGGATACTGGTAACTTTACCCAGACCTTAGGAATATTCCCCCTCAGCAATTTAATTAAAGACGTGTTACAACAAATTCTCAAAAGATCAAGAGATTTGTTTTCACTTTAATTGCTGTGATCATGGGCCTAGTGACTGCGCTGGCCACCACTGCCGGAGTGGCATTACACCAATCTATTCAAATGGCTCACTTTGTTAAGGAATGGCAAGGCAATTCCACCCAAATGTGGAATTCTCAGCAGGGCATCGATCAAATATTAGCTAATCAAATTAATGATTTAAGACAGTCTGTTATTTGGCTTGGAGACTGGCTAATGAGTCTCGAACACTGCAAGCAAATGCAGTGCAATTGGAATACTTTTGATTTCTGTATCACACCATATTCCTACAATGAGACTGACCATTCATGGGAAATGGTCAAAGGACACCTTCTAGGTAGGGAAGATAATTTATCTTTGGACTAACTAAATTAAAGAAACAAATTTTTGAAGCCTCTCAGCTCATTTATCCATTGTGCCTGGACCTGAGGCGTTAGATAGGGTGGCAGAAAGTCTTTCTGGACTAAACCCCACAACTTGGATTAAGTCTACTGGGGGCTCCATCATAGTAAATTTTGGAATCATGTTTCTGTTTAATCAGCTTGTTTTTAGTGTGCTGGACCAGTCAAAGAATCCTGCGTCAAAACCGAGAGAACGAACAAGCCTTCATCACCATGACACATTTATATAAAAAGGGAGAGATGTCGTGGGAAGTCAGGGACCCCGGCTGGAGCCACGGCAGAGGAACATAAATAGTGAAGATTTCATTTTAATACGGACATTTATCAGTTCCCAAATAATACTTTTATAATTTCTTATGCCTGTCTTTAATCTCTTAATCCTGTTATCTTCATAAGCTGAGGATGTACGTCACCTCGGGACCACTGTGATAACTGTGCTAACTGTACAAATTGATTGTAAAACATGTGTGTTTGAAAATATGAAATCAGTCGCCTTGAAAAAGAACAGAATAAAACAATTTTTAGGGAATAAGGGAAGGCAACCATAAAGTCTGACTGCCTGCGGGGTCAGGCAAAAAGAGCCATATTTTTCTTCTTGCAGAGAGCCTATAAACGGACATGCGAGTAGGGAAGATATCGTTCAATTCTTTTCCTAGCAAGGAATATTAATATTAATACCCTGGGAAAGGAATGCATTCCTGGGGGTAGGTCTATAAACGGTTGCTCTGGGAATGTCTGTCTTACGTAGCTGAGATAAGGACTGAGACACACCCTGGTCTCCTGCAGTACCCTCAGGCTTACCAGGGTGGGGAAAAACTCCACCCTGGTAAATCTATGATCAGACCGGTTCTCTGCTCTCGAATCCTGCTTTCTGTTATCTAAGATGTTTATCAAGACAATACGTGCACCACTGAACATAGACCCTTATCAGTAGTTCTGCTTTTGCCCTTTGCCTTGTGATCTTTGTTGGACCCTTATCAGTAGTTCTGCTTTTGCCATTTGTCCTGTTCCCTCAGAAGCATGTGATCTTTGTTAGACCCTTATTAGTAGTTCTGCTTTTTGCCCTTTGAAGCATGTGATCTACTCCCTGTTCTTATACCCCCTCCCCTTTTGAAACCCTTAATAAAACACTTGCTGGTTTGAGGCTCAGACGGGCATCACAGTCCTACCAATATGTGATGTCACACCTGGCGGCCCAGCTGTAAAATTCCTCTTTTTGTACTCTCTCTCTTTATTTCTCAGCTGGCCAACACTTATGGAAAACAGAACCTACATTGAAATATTGGGGGCAGTTTCCCCCGATAATATTCCATGCATCCCAAATAAAATACCATGTGGATTTTTTAAAAAGAAATTCAATAAGCATACTTTTAAATATATATGAAAGAATAAAGGTTGAAGATTTAGCTTAGTCAATCCTAAGGGAAAAAATAAACATTGAAGACTTGTCCTGCCAGATAAATCACATCCTATAGAGTCACAGTATCAAAAATAGTAATGATACAAGGTCAAATAAATAACCAATTAAAATAGGAAGCTCAAACTTATCAATAACGGTAATCCCACAAACTAGTGAGAAAAATAGTTGATTAGTAGAAAGTGTTCAGAAAACTAGCTCCCTATGTAGAGAAAAATAAAAATAAGACTTATTGAGAAACTGAGGTAATATTCCTACCTACACCAGAACTAAAAACTGGCCTAATAATTAAGGACTTAATGTGAAAAGTAAAACTGAAAAGTTAACAGAAGGACAGAAAAGGACCTCTAATACATAAGGCAAAACACTTACTGCCTAATTATATAAAAGTTAAGGCTTTCAGTCAAGCAATACCAATAGACAGATGTCAAAATGGGAGAACACATTTGTGACATCTAAAACCAACAACTAGTTATTATTGTATCTAGATTTGATTAACTCCTACAAATCAACTGGAAAATGATAACAATTCCAACAAGAATTGGGCAAAATATATAAACAGGAAATTTTAAGAGAAAATCCAAAAGGCTAACATATATATGAAAAGATGTTCAGACCCAGAGCAAGTTAAAATAGATATATAATGTCATTTTATGTCTATTACACTGGTAAAAGTTAATAACTGTATAATGCTCATTGTTGACATAGATACGAGGACATAGGATTAGTGGTACAACTATACGTTGGTGTAGTCATTCTGAAGAGCAATCTGACACTCCTCAAGCAAATTAAACATACACATACTTCATGACACCGTAATTCCACTCTAGATGTGTATCCTAGAAACACTTCTAGGTTCATAAGGGGACACATACAATGATGTTCATGGCAGTGTTATTTATAGTGGTAGGGAGTTCAAGGCTATATAGATTGTGTTCATAATTGAATAAATCAGTAAAATGTGAGGAATGCACATGAGTACTACGCAGTAGTTAGAAGCAATGGACTAAATGTTCACATGGCAACAATAAGATGTAGATCTTAAATGCCATTTAGATATATCTTAAAAACATATGCACAGGAAAGAAGCATAATTTGCAAAAACTTATACAGACAAAAAATATATAATGAACACATTACAACTGTCAATGACAGGAGGAGAATGGAAGTGCAGAAAGGGGCTAAGAGAGGACAATCATCTTCTGTAAATTATAATTTACTTATGTTTATTGTCTATCTTTACTATTCTGTAGGCTTCATGAGGGTAGGAGCCTTCACTGTTTAACATCCCAAGCACCAAGAAAAATGCCTAACACATAATAGGCACTCAAATTTTGTTAAACTAATATATAAAGGGAAAGGCCGTTTACAGATTAGTTGTGATATCTGAAACATAAAGAAACAAAAAAAACAAGAATATGTGACATGAAGACCAAGAATATGAGAATATGATTAATCTAACTGGAATAGAGGTTACAGATTATGAAAAGCTGATTTTGAAACATTAATGATTTCACCTGGCACTAATATCTGGGAAGCACAATACTCAGTCGTAATTTAGAAATATGTTGTCAACTTCATGGTGCCACATTATGGGTAGGTCTTGGAGATACTGCCTCCACCTTCAGGGTTCATTAACAAGAAGCACACAATTACAGATTCAAGTTATGTATGAGTAGCTTTGAAAAAAAGCATTTTTTAATAGCAGCGTAGCAAATTATATTTTTCTGTGTCAGACTCAAATAGATCATCAGAATATTTTTTTTTTTTTTTTTTTTGAGACGGAGTCTCACTCTGTCGCCCAGGCTGGAGTGCAGTGGCCGGATCTCAGCTCACTGCAAGCTCCGCCTCCCGGGTTCACGCCATTCTCCTGCCTCAGCCTCCCGAGTAGCTGGGACTACAGGCGCCCACAACCGCGCCCGGCTAGTTTTTTGTATTTTTAGTAGAGACGGGGTTTCACCGTGGTCTCGATCTCCTGACCTTGTGATCAGCCCGCCTCGGCCTCCCAAAGTGCTGGGATTACAGGCGTGAGCCACCGCGCCCGGCCAGATCATCAGAATATTAAAATTTCAGACAACTGACTTGATTTAACACAACAACTTGTCCTGCTGGTAAAAGCGAAATAAAAAGTAACCAACTTTCCAGCCACATTCATATATAAAAATGACGGCATAATTATGTATTCTATATTAGAAACACATACATCTCTGCAACTTCTAAATTATTTCCTAGAAATTAACAGGACAGAATAAATGTCATCTTCCCTTATGGATTAACAATTTTTAAAATAATACAATTCATATTGATAACCTAACTCATTTTTCCTTCCTCTACATATTTCAATACAACTGTGGTTTTACTGCTACACCGTATTTCCACTTCAGCAAATTGTCTTTTACATAGTTTCCATAGTAGCAGGTTTTGTGTGTATAACAATTTTCAAATATTGTCAGACACATTTTTATTTTCTACAAGTCTTGTTTCATTGCAGCTCCCTGCTTATTGTTAACGACATTTATTCTTCCAGGGGAGTGTGAATAATACCTAAAACAAAGGGATCATTAACAAGCTGAGTTTTAAAGTTGAACATTTTTATTAAGAAAATTGTCATTAGAGCACTTTGTTGAGAAAAGGCATTCCAACCTCTATTTAAATAACAGCCTCAAGCTTGGAGGTCTAAAAATAAAATTTTGACTACAGTATTATAGCACAGGTAGTGAGAGCACAGTATTTGATGTAAGAGAAATGCCCACCCAACATAAAGCAGAAAGGGAAGGCTCTTCTTGCACTCCTGGGAGAAAAGAATAAGAAAGAGGAGTTAAAAAAAAAAAAGAGAGAGAGAGAGTAAGCTGGACCTTGTTACTCAAAAGTGTGGGCCACCAACAAGCAGCACCTGGGAGCTAGTTAAAAATGAAAAATCTCAGGCCCCACCCCAGGCCTACCAACTCAGAGGCTGTAAATTAACAGGATTCCCAAATGATTCATACGCACATTAAAGCGTGAGAGTCACTGAACTAAAGTAAAAGTAGAAGACTGGGGAGAGACACTTCCTTCATTCTAACAGAAGGACAAGGTGAGGTTTGTATGTGGGTTAGTTTGACGGTCAGTTTGAAAATGATCAAGAATCAGTCTCATGGTTTCTGTCTTTAAAAGTTTTCATTCTCTCAGCAACAGTGATTTTATAAATTGTATTCATTTATTTCAAAAAAGTTAATGAGTGCCTACAATGTGCACTGTTTGACTTTTTTCAGTACTCTACATTAGGGTCTCTTTTTGGCATGATAGTTTACTCGTTTCCTTAATTTCAGAAATATTCACTTTTGCAACCTTTGTCTGAATCAAATAAACTGAATTACTGTAAAAGGCAGTAATTTTCTTCCTATGGATAGACTATAAACAAAGTGCAATTTCTTTTAAAATGGCAAATCATATTGGGACTAAAATATGTTAAGTCACAAATGTAAAAACATAGTAAGATGATACCAATGAATCTGAAACAAGAATATTCTTCCTGCAGACTGCTTGAAAGCATTAAGTATAAATTCAACACATATTAAACACATGCTACGTGCTAGGCCATCTGCCAGGCATTTCAGACAAAAATATGCATGAAATAGTCCCTATAATATAGTATGGTATATAAGGCTGACTTCATGGGACTGAAACCTGTGTAGTCACACAGGCCTTGCATTTGGTTTAAATGTTCCGTTGTTGTAGTAGAAATTCTCAATAAATTTACCTTTGAAACTGTAAGTGAATGAAATACAAGTACGTAAACTTTTAAATGAAGCCTGATAGAATGAACCAGGCCTATCTCCTGGTGCGTGACCAGGGGATATGAACAAGTAAACAAAACAGTTTTATATTTTATCACCTTTATTTTAATGGCCCTTTCCTGCTTTTTTGAACAAGGTATCTGCATTTTTATCTTCTACAAGGTTGGCTCATTCTGTAGCCAGTGACGACAGTCAAATAGAACTATGTGCTAGATACTTTGGTAGAAAGGACAATGGAGCTATTGGATATGAAAAGGTCAATGATGACTTCACAGGGAAAATGATACTTAAGTTGGGCTTTGAAGGACAAAAAGGAGTTTGCCAGATGACAGGCACTCCTGAAAGGAACAACATTCTTACATAAATTGTAGACTTACAAGTGTACACTTATTTCCTCTAAGTTTAAAAAAACAAAAAAAAAGCGCTTCGCTGAAGTCTTGTATATTTTCAATACACTGTTTTTTACATTTTTTAAAAAAAGCTGTATACTAGGCACAAATTCCACTTCCTGGGGAAGCTTACCTTCTGGCAAAGCAAATACAGGAATAAGAAATGTACAGAGGTGAACAAACATGCCTTCGGTTTAGATTTTTACCTGGGTTTGTGCCTCTTCCCCGGGCCGGGAAAGCGGTTTGCGGGCTTTCGAACCGGTAGGGGCTGAAGGCTTCGACCTTTTCCGAGGCCTGTGCAATCAACCGTGGGAAAGGGGTTTCCTCCTCGAAATGGAACTGGCTCCAGTTGGCATGGCCGCAGAGTTTTTCTATTTCTTTCACCAAGTACCTGCCGCACAGCTTCCTGGCACTGCTGATGTCGCTCAGTTCACGGGAAAACCGAACCAGCAAGAGTCCAAGCCACAGCATGCACAAGCAGAAGCGCCTCAGCATTCCTGTGACCGCAGGCGAGTCCTCCGCGTTGTGCAATGGCGGTCAGCCTGACCCTGCTCCCTCTCTGCGCCTGCGCCAGGCCGAACCGCGCGCACAAACCCTGCGGAATTCCGAGCGCGTGGGGGCCTCGCGAGAACGTCAAGGGAAGGCGCGCGCTGGCGGCGCCGAGGCTTTCCCGCCTTCCCAGGGGTCTCAGGTGGTCGAAGGTAGCAGGCCCTGGCTCCTAAAATGAAAGCCAAAATCCCCTCAGTACCCCGCTACCCTCCGGTTTGATTCATTTTTCTTTCGTTCCCCAATGGGAGATTCCTCACCAAGCGAGAGAGCATAGGACCCCTGTGACCTGATAACCTACGTTGAAAGGTGTTGCTCCCTCCACCTGGATTGCGTTTCCTGTTCTTGTTTGCCGGGTTGTTAATGAAGCTTCGTCTCCCTCACAGAAACCCCCTCTCATCTCTTTCACGGTGTTAATCGACCTGTTTCCATTTGTGGGCGTGTGACCTCTTTCCTGAGACCCCCGCTTCATGAAGGCAGGGCCTGCGTCTGTTCTTGCTTTCCACTGTACCCCGGGGGCTAGCATTTAGCTGGCAATCAAATATGTGGTGAAACGTTTGTGTGTTGCATATGGGCATGTGCATTTAGTCAGGTTCAAAGATTCTTCAGAAAAATCCTACTGGTTCACAGGGAGGCATAGGCCTTAGCCTCAATCTCCGGAAAAAAGAAGTAGGGATGCTGTCTTGAGGTACCTGGGATAGAAATGTGGTTCTTTCGGTTAGAGAACGTAGAGGATTGTCTGTTACCAAATTAACTTGTGACAGGGACCCCTAGAGGATTTGCCTTGTAAGAATAACAGCATGCGGCATGAAATGCTCATTTAGGTGAGATAATTTTGCTCAGTAGGGAAGGGGCATGGAAGCGAAGCACAATCGGCGTAGGTAGCTTTATCATTTTAAATGAAGTTCTGCGTTATTAGTGTGTTGGTGTGGAAGGATGTACTATCGGCCACAAGAGGGCATTCGGGGGCTGTCTCAGGAATAAGCTTCAGGATGCTGAAGCTACAGGTGCCAGCTTATCAGTGATCTTACCATTTCCCTACACAATTTTATTTTTTTCTCCCTTTCTTTTCTGTCTTCTGACTCTGTCTTTTTCTTCATTTTCCATTTCCCCATCTTTTCCTTGCTTCCCAGTGGCATCTATGAATGCTGTTATATTAACTGCCCATTGGATTTTTTAAATGGTTGATATAATATAGATTAGTAAAATTTAATCACCTTCCTTGAAAAACAACTTATGTCCGAACTATAGTGGGCCACGAGTCCTAGTCAGAACTTTATCAGCTAAAGTTTTTGAGAAAGGAAAATATTAATCATACTGAGATGAATGTAAGCCCACTATAGTGGCAAAACGTAAAAAATGTAAGCCCACAAGGCAAAACCTATAGTAGATATATAAAAGATTTTAAAAAAAGAAATCAAAGCATACCACTACAGGAAATCATCTAACCACAAAGAGAGCAAGAGAAAAAGAAAAGAACAAAGAATCTACAAAATAACCACTAAACAATTAGCAAAATGGCAGTAGTAAATTCTAACCCATCAATAACTACTTTGAATGTAAATGGATTATGTTATTTGATTAAAAAAACAAGGCTGAATGGATTTAAAAAACAAGACTCAACTATATACTGCCTACAAGAGACTCATCAAGGGACCTGAACTATACTTTAGAACAAGTGGAGCTAACAGATATTTATGGGACATTCCATCCAACAGCAACAGAATACACATTCTTCTAAAATGCACACAGAACATTCACCAGAATAGATCATATGTTATGCTACAAAGCAAGTCCTAATAAATTTAGGATAATAAAATAATATCAAATATCTTTTCTGACCACAATGGGATGAAAGTAGAAATCAATAAAAGGAATTTTTGAAAACTCACAAATATGTGGAAATTAAAGAACATGTTCCTAACTACCAATAGGTCAAAGAAGAAATGTAAAGGGAATTTAAAAAATATCTTGAGACAGGCTGCTCAGTGGCTCATGCCTGTAATTCCAGCATTTTGGGAGGCTGAGGCGAGTGGATCACTTGAGGCCAAGAGCTCAAGACCAGCCTGGCCAACATGGTGAAACCCTGTCTCTACTAAAAATACAAAAAAATTAGTCAGGTGTGGTGGCAGGCACCTGTAATCTCTGCAGCTCAGGAGGTTGAGGCAGAAGAATCGCTTGAACCTGGGAAGCGGAGGTTGCAGTGAGCTGAGATTGCATCACTGCACTCCAGCCTGGGTGACAGAGTGAGACTCCATCTCAAAAACTCCAAAATGGAAACACAACATACCAAAATTTATGGTATGCAGCAAACACAGTGCTGAGAGAGAAGTTTATAGTAATAAGCACCTATGTCATAAAAGATCTCAAATCAACAACTTAACATTGTATTTCAAGGAACTAGAAAAACAAAGTAAGCCCAAATTTAGCAGAAAGAAGGAAATAACAAAAGTCAGACAAAAAAATTTAAAAATAGAGGCTAGCAAAACAATAGAAAAGTTTCACAAAACTAAAGTTGGTTCTTTGAAAAGATGACCAGGATTAGGGACCCACTTAAATAAGCAATCTAACTGCCCCTTGGCAGGGTGGGTGTGCTGCACTGGTGGGAATCCCCCTCGTCTGGGCTGCCCTTACTCTTCAGAGCCAGCAGGCAGAAAAGACTAAGATCGCTGATCCACAATACCACAGCCACTTCTCCTCCCAGGGGCTCCTCTCGGGGATATCAGAGTTCTGTCCACGAACCACTGACTGGGATGCTGAGATTCCCACAGGGGGTCCCTGCCTGGTGAGGAGGAGTGGATCAGGATCCTACTTAAAGAAGCAGTCTGGCTACAAACTGACCCAGCTGCTGTGCTGTGCTCTGGGGAGTCCCTCCCAATTCAGACTGCTGAGTCTCGTTGGCACCAGTGGCATGGGAAAACTGTGGACTGGAGCCACAGTGATGGCAGCACCCCCAAGAACTCAGTCTTTTTAGGCAGTCTCTAGCCTGCCATGCTGGCCAGAGAGGATTCCAAGCCAGCAGGTTTTAGCTTGTGGGGTTCTGTGGGAGCAAGACCTTTTGGCTCCCTGGCTTCCGCTCCCTTCCGATGGGAGTGGATGGATCTCCTGCATTGCGGGAGTTTCCAAAGCTGAAATATGCACATATTCCTGTGTCTCAGTGCCTGCTCTACTGGCCACCCACCCCAGCCACCATCATGAGTGTGTACAGCTTTGTGCTTGTGACCCAAAGCCCTCGTGGCATGGACTCACAAGGGGACCTCCTGATCTGCAGGTTGCATTGATCCATGGGAAAAGTGTGGTTTTCAGGGTAGGGTAGCACAATCCATCACTACCCCAGATGGCTGGGGGAGGGAGTTCCCTTTGCCCCATGCAGCTCCTAGGTGGGCCCTCACTCTACCCTGCTTTTTCTCACCCTCTGTGGGTCGCACCAACTACCTAGCCAGTCCCAGTGAGAGAACCTTGGTACCTCAATTGACAATGCAGAATTCACTCTCCATTTTCATCCTTCTAGGTAAGAGCTGCAGAGTGGAGCCGTTTCTGTTCCGCCATCTTGGCTGCTCCGGGATTCAAGGAATTTGCCTATCTTCTGTTTTATTTAGCTCCATTGTAATCTTCATTTTTTTTTCTTCCTTCTTCTGGCTTGTTCTCTTTCTACCTACTTAAGGTGCACTTACCTAATACTGCTGATATGGTTTGGTTCTGTGTCCCCACCCAAATATCATCTTGAATTATAACTTTGCAGAGGAAGAGATGAGGGATATGGGCCAGGGACAGGCTCGATCTAGGAAGCTGCCCTTTATTTCTAGGGCAGCATGTTTGTCTTGTTCTAGCATTAACTTTGCTGGGCATTGTTCTCATCCTTTTGGATTAGAATCAGTATTTCAGACAGCACTCTCACTGGCTTTATCCCAGGTAGCTGATGGTCTCTGAGGTTCTGAAGCTCTTTTTTGTATTCTGTTGCTCATAGCCTTCTATCTGTACCATCTTCCAGTCTCCATTTCATCCAGTCAGAGGTTCTTAGATAAACTCATTTTGATTTGAGATCATATCTGCCACTCTTTTAATTTCATGACCAATTTCTTAGTAACAACTTCATATTTTCTGTGAATTCCTCACTGTTTTGCCTGACTTGACAACAGCAAACAATTTACATTCAATCCCTAACAACTTCTAAAACTGAAGTTTCTGATTTTTAACAAATTAAATTTTAAATTTTTTGATAATTACAGATTGACACATGCCAATATAATAAATAATTACTAGACCCTTTCCAGTTTTGCCAAAAGGTAACAGCTATGAAACTACAGCATATATCAAAATGAGGATATTGACAGTTGAATAGTCATGATATAAATCTGTTCCACCACCATAAGGATTCCTTAAAGTCATACCAACTTCCAACCTGCTCCCTAACCCAGTCCTTAAATTTTGAAAAAGAGATTTTCCATTTTTAAATTTTGTCATTTTGTGAATGTTTTATAAATGAAATCATACAGCATGTAACTTTCTGGAGTTATTGAAAAAACTCAGCCTGATTCTCTGGGTAGTCATGTGGCTTATTGCATTTGTCACTAGTTGGCTGTTTTTATTGTTGAGTCTTATTCAATGGCGTGGATATACCACAGTTTGTTTAACTAACACGCATAAAAAACATTTTGTTTAGTTCCAGTGTTTGGCAATTACAAATCAGCCTATATAAACATTCATGCACAGAATTTACATAAACATTAATTTTAAATTCCTGGGAAAATGTTCAGTAATGTAATCTCTGCTTTGTAAGGTGGTTACATTTTAGTTTTTCTTAAAAAGTCACCAAAATATTTTCTGGGGTGGCTGTACCATTTTGTAGTCCCAGGAGAAAATTTTGCCTCTATGTTTTCTCAGAAGAGTGGTTTATTTTTATTTCTGTGTATCAAGGGAGGGAAGAGAGGTAAATGAGTGTATTCTTTCAGCCGCCCTGACTGTCCTGTCTGGATTTCTCCTCAGGCTCTGTTATGCATTGAATTGTGTCCCCGAAGTGATCCACTGAAACCATACATACCTGTATTTCAGAATGGGACCTTTATAGACCCTAGTGTGACTGTAGATGTAGTTAGTTAGGATGAGGTCCCTCTGGAGCTGGGCCCTATATTCAGTAGGATGGATATCCTTACACAAAGATAATGTGAAGACAAAGGAACAGAGAGCACCATGTGTCAAGAGGGATAACATTGAAGAGCTGCAGCTGCAACGAAGGAATGCCAAAAAGCAGCAGCAATCCATGTGAAGTTAGGAAGAAGAAAAGAGGATGCTCCCCAAAGGTTTCAGAACAACATTGGCACTGCCAACACCTGGATTTTAACTTGCAGCATTCAGAACTATGAGAAAAAAAATTTCTTTTGTTTTAAACCAGTTTAGGTTCTTGGTTACATCCAACCTGGGAATCTCACAGTAGGGCCTTAGAGCTACTCTAGGAGTCTGTCCTTTTACTTCAGTTGTCACACTGATTTATAAGGAATATTAAAACTAAGAATAAAGGGAAATTTATATCTTGCAAATGTCCTCCAGGAAGCAAAGCTTTGAACATTTCTTGGTTAAGAGATTTAAAATTATATACACTAGTAAAATTATGAAACTTCATCTATTATTATTTTCCCTCACATCTTATTTTTTATAATAATAGCAGGGTTATATATAGAGTGCATATGGCAAGGGAAAGTTGAGAAACAGTTATGTGTCTAGGTAGAAGCTCCATGTGAGCAGCAATTTTGTGGGTTTCCCCCCAACTATTAAACCCTAAGGACATAAGACACTGCTAGGCATGTAAGAGCAGGAGGTTGATAATTGTTTGCTGAATAAATGAATAGGATCCCCCAAATATTGATAATTTATTTATCATTATTAATGTCAAATCATATAACATATCTGATCCTACTCCTTATTCTCACAGAAGAAGGTAGAGTAACTTGGGCAAACCAGAGGATTTATTTCAAAGTGTGCAATATATTCTATGATTCCTGGGTTCTCTGCCCTAATGGTCCCAAGATTCCTTCTCATTCTGTGTCCAGTATTGATGGAAAACATTTTCTATGCAAGAGAAATTGTAATCATGAGTGGTTCCCGAACACATAAGGATGCAATCTAAACTCCATATCCAGGATGAACTAGATGAGTTACGAATCCCTCTTCCTGCCTCCATCTCCAGCCATACCTTGATAATCCCCTTTACAGTAACTGGCCTCCTATCCTACTGACTTCTGGGCAGGTTCACACATACTGTGCTTTCTGTTGTTCTCTATGTCTTTCCCTGTCCCTTGTTGCCCTCTCATTTGCTCAGATACCTTTTAAGATTCAGATCCAACATTACTTCCTTTAGGGAAATTACCACAAACTCTCTTCCCTTATGTTGCTTCCTCTATGTTTTCTCCTTCCCATGATGGAAATAAAGTAGACCCCATTCCCTGTGTGTTCATTACATTCTCAGTGATGCTTTACTGATATTATAGCCCTTATTCCCCCTTACTTATTGGCCTCCCACACTAGACTGACTATGAGCTTCTGTGAGCTCGCTGTAAGGTCAGTTGCACGCACATGGTAGCTGCTCAACACATCATATTAGTTAAAGGAAATTGCACTTCATCACAAGATATTTGCAGACTCTGGGGCTGGAGGATAGGAGGATGGTGGAACCGTAGAACCTGGCTACAGAGTAAAAAATGCACTGAGTGCTCAGGTTAGTAGAACTAGAAAAAGGCAAAGCCTCTATGATTAGTGATCCTGTGCCATACAGGGATGAGGTCAGGGATGCAACAGGAGGACCCGACCCATCCTAGGGTGATTCACCTCTTTGATGAAGTTAACTGGTATAGTCACTATGGATAAAAGTACAATTCACAGAGGACTGTGGGTTAGAAGGTAGGGGACCGAAAGGGAGTTAGAGGGTTTTTATGGGCAAAATCTAGGGCAGCAGGGCTTTCAAGATGTGTATGGGGTTTCTCCTAGGTAATCATGCCTAATTCCTCATACCACCAAACCAATCTTTTAGTTCCTTTTATAATCTTTAGTCTGGTGTTGAACTAGAGAAGGTAGCTCCTTTAGCTCTTGCCTGCTTTCTACTTTAAAGAGGGCGGAATATATTGAGATCTACCTGTTTGTGAATATGTTTAGGGCTTCAAAAAATTCCTTCTAGTAGTTTTTGGTTCTTATTTCCTGCATATTTTGTCCACATTCATAATCAAATGGTCACATTTCCACAAGATTTAGGAACTATACATCCTGATGAGCAAAAATTAACTTTCCAATAAAGTCTTATCACATATAATCCTGACATTTCTTCCTCAAAAAAAAAAAAAAAAAAAAAAGTGACTGTTCCTTCAAATCAGCCAGTCATTTCTGGCCCCCACTGCACTCTTTGTGCTAACTCACCCCACACCCCGCCCCAGTAGTTCTCCGGTGTATTAATAGCAGCACATTGGAATCACATGGGAACCTTTAAGAACACCCTTTCCCGCTGTTGCACTCTGAAACAAGGAAGTCATATCTCTGGGTGTGGAGCCAGTCCCGAGTATTTGTGAAGATCCCCAGTGGTTTCTAGTGTGCTAAAAGTAGGAGAAATATTACCTAGCTATTCCCCAAAGACCTTGTAGGAAGATTTTAGGAGTAATTCAATCGCATCTATTGTCTATCCCTTTGCATTTCGTAATGTTACAACTTTTATATACTGTGTACACCAATCATTAGCAACACAGGGTGAAATATGAAAGAGTAAAGGAGAACAAGAGGCAAGAGTCACCACTGGATTTGGGCAGTGGGGGCCATTGTGGCATCTGACAGAGTCAGAGTGTGAGAGGGAAGCCCATTTACAGTGGGACCCAGCGGTAATGAGAAGTATAGAATTTCAGAGATACTTTAGAGTTTGGTGGGGAAATGATTGGTGTTTGTTTATGAAAAAATATTAGAAAACCAGGACTAATGCCATGGAGAAGGAAAGGCTGAAAAGGTTAGTGATCAGTGTGTGTGTTAGGATAATTTCTTGAGATGTTATCCTGGTTTGGCGTGATACTGTACTATTCCATCTCACATTTCCATTCCCTAGCCCAGCTCAAGCAGGCTGCCTGGGCCTTGGTTTTTGCCTGTCTAGCTTACTTTTGAAGGGCTATACTAGAAAGGAGATGCCTGACACTGCACGGCCAATTGTTTATAAATGCCCAAAGACAGGTAAAAAGTTATGCAAGTAACCCTGATAGGACTTGAGCCAGAGAGAGAGAAATACAGAGACAGACACAGAAAAAGAGACAGAAGGGAGATAATATGATTATTTCTTTAAACTACCCTGGGGTTGAAACTTCCCTATCCAAGGGAAGAGATATCATCCTTGTCAGCATTCTTTCTGTCCCCATTGAGGGACACAGGTACAGAAGTGAGAGGACTATGTGGGATTGCACTGAGTGTTGCAGTGGTAGCCATTGAGGATAGTGCAGCCCAAGGGTCTTGGTGCTTTAGTGCTAAGACCATGGGTTCAGTGCACACCTTCATGGGTGTCCCCATTAGAACAATGTCTGATGTTGAATTCTCTACTAGGTTACAGAATTGGGATTGCTATTGATTTGGTAAAGAAGAAAGGTGGATATTTTCTGCATGTGAGAGACCGTGCCTTAAAATTCATACCTGTTGCACAAAAACAGTCTTTGGGAATAAGAAAGGTAGGGGTCATGACACAACTGGGAAAGGAGAGGGAAAAATGGAGAGAAAGATAGGCTAGTAGTAGGAGTATATACTGGTACAGATTGAGGCAACTATGTCAGTAGATAATAGATAGATAATAGTGATAGTCCTCAGTGTTATCAGTTAAGGACAAACTTGGAGAAAATGTGTTCTGTAATGGACAGTGAGCTGCATACTGTGGATAAATAAGTTTGAATGCAAGAGTTACAATGAGCAACAAGGGTTCCACCATGAAAGCACAACTCTTAAAACATGTTGGCTATCTGCGCGAACAGTTACATTCTGTCATTCTTTGCTCTCTCAGTGAGAAGAAGCTCTCCAGGAGGGACTAGGAGAGGACATGATAAACCTCCGAGCCTTGGTTATGATTGACCATGTATGGAACTTTGGAATATAGGAACTTCTGTGTTCATCTCCTATAATTCTGTTTACAGACATTTGATTGAAGCAATTTACTTTTCTAAAGTAAATTTTTTCTAAAGTGCATTTTCTCTGTAGAGGCTAGTTAAAATGTATGGATACAGAGGTTGAAGAAACTGACTAAATTTAAAAATGATACCATGATGCTTTACCAACTCTAAGAAATGCTCATATTATTTCATGGTTTATTTTACTTACATAAATGTTCTGTAAGTTCTAAAATGGTAGACTTGAATCCATTTCCTTACCAGTTCTAACACCAAAAAATGAGTTATTTATTCAGTTATCTATATGATGATATATTTATTTAGAAGCATAAAAAAGCCTTACTAAAGAAACAGTTGAGTTCATTTGTGCACAAAAATCTGAATATATTTATTGTCAGTTCAGATTGTTTTCAAATAATATTTCACTAAGCCCCAAACCCTCCCACTTCCAATGAAGTAAAATATTACAATGTGTGTGGTTTTGTGTTCATGTAGTGTATGTTGACAAAATTGATTCAATAATGTATAACTGTTATATGTGGTTGGTGTCAGTTGTGTATAAAAAGTTATGTTGGTTAAAATAATAAAGCTTTTATAAACATTATATAGTTAATAAGATTCAAAAGCAATTGATCTAAATATACTATTAATAAAAAAGAAAAAGACTTTTTCAGCAGAAAAAAGATCAATTTCATAGAAGTACAATAGTGGAAAGACTATTGTTACAGAGCAAGTGAAACATGTAAGCATTAATAATGATTTCTCACATTCTAACAATCAGTGGTGACTGAATTGGACATCAGTGAATGTTTCGTGGAGAATACATAGGAGGTTAGGTGAGAAGTTCACAATTACCTACTTTGTGCATACTTTCAGAAAAGTCCCTTTGTCACAACATTCTTCACAGTATAGTTTACTGGCATCATCAGCTTCACTTCTCTTTGGTCAGGAAAGTAGTACCTTTCTCAATGACAGCTGCCCCTCAGACAGAATTGCCTTCAGCTCCTGTGACAACTTAGGAATGAATCCCAACATCATATCTAAGGTCTCTGCATCTTTGTTAATGGTGGATGACATCATCTCTGTGAAGTCAAAAAGGAGGGGTGGAAGGTGAGGAAAACTATTCATGTCAAAGAGGATTAGAAAAATTACAGAATTTTGCCTGGATCACATTATAACCATTGCCTCAATGTAATTAAACACCAAAGAGAATCAGCAAGTATCCTAACATCTAAACAACTTAGCTTACTTAGAGTTGGGCACCTTGAAGTACTACAGTATTATTAAGGATCTGCTAACTTCACTCTCCTGTCTGTGGACTCTTTCCATGACAATCAAAATGCTTGCATCATGGCACTTTTGACTCTCTCTAATGCTATTTTGATTGATAACTTCCAACTGCATTATCGACTAGATAACGATAAGGAAATTTCTTTCATAATCAAAAATTTTCCAGTAGAAAGACTCACATATTCAAGTCTCTATTCACATACAACTCTACATCTATATCTACATCCACCCCAATGCCAGACATTTAACATTGATTTTCTATGTGTACTTCCCATTTTTCTTGTTAAATTCATCTAGTTTTCAAAGATTTTTAATGAGCATTTTTACTAATTTATTCAGAAAAAGTGAAAATTAAACACAAATTGTACTATAATCTACTCTTTCTTGATTTGCATTAGTAATTTTCCTAAACTGTGTTGTTTTTCCCTATTTTATAATAAGATAAACAAACTCTGACCAACAATGTAGGAAAAGTAAATAACTTTGAAATCACGCTGTGAATCCTATAAAAAGGAAGCAAGTGTTTGCTGTCCATGATGACTTTTAATGGGGTCATTTAGTGATTTAATATAGGTTATGCATATAGTCTACAAGATGTAATTTTGGAAGGCATCCATGTACACCACTATACCACCAATGCACTTACAAGATGTAATTTTGGATTCACACATTGCCTCTTCAAAACCTGTTTCCTCTACATTAAATGTAAAACAATAATTAGTAATTTGCCTTGGCTTCTCAGAATTTAATACAACCTATTAGACCGACTAGAGTAGCCTCTATAGCTTTTGAAAGATGCCCTTGCTAATTCTGACTTAACTTGCAATTTATCTTTATGACTACCCTATGACTTGGTAAAGTTTAAACACCATTCTGGTATTGAACTATTCTCAACTCTGAAATTTCACTTTTAAAATCCATTGCAGCTTCAAATGTTGAAAACATTAATCAGATCTTCAGTTACAGTGGTCTGAAGGGGTAGCTTCCCTTGTCTCTGGTCCTCTCCAGTTTCTCCTGTAATGATCCAGGCATCTTTCTCTTACAACCCTTGTCTCTCAACACCCTGTAAGACCCATTTAAAAATATGCGAAGCAAGGCTGTCTTGGAGTGCATTTAAAACCATTAAAAGAGAGAGAGAAGGAAGACGCTTTTAATTGCTTAGGCCACAGTCTAGCTTTTGGACAAAAGAAGAGTCATTAAATCTAAGGCCCTTTCTGTCTTCCATTCGAGGACCCTAACAGGTCTCAGAGTGCCTGTGCCTGTCTGGCATGTAAAGCAGCTTGATAACCAGTGCACCACCTCTCTGCTTGCTCACTTTTCTCTCAATTCGAAATTCGCTGTCCAGGTGCCTGTCCTCCTCTCTCCCAGCACCTTCCCCTGCCCCCCACCCAGGTCCTACCTCCTCCCAACTGTCCCACTGAGACCCTTTCAATAAAAGTACATTACAAAGGAAAAGCCCAAACTTCAGGTATCAACATCTGTGGAGTAAGGACTGAGCAAGGGCAGCTACAGAGCTGTGGAGCCAGGCCTTGCAGGCCGCTGTTCCAATTGATTGTTTGCCCTAAGGCAACCAATAAGAAGTGTGGGATGGCCAGGGATTGGGGGGCCATTTGCCTGTGCGTTGTCCAGATACCTGCAGAAGCTCCTCCTGGATGCTCGAGATTCTGTCCTGGGGATCCTTGTACATTGTGGTCTCTTGGAATTTAATGCCACTTAACTTCACCTTTTCATCACTCACCCACTTCATGGGGTTCTTTCTGAAGCTGACTTTGCAGTAGCCAGAATACTGGCATACAGGACCAGAACAGTTGAGCATGCTGGAGCTGGTTTGTCCTGTTCTGGGCATTTCAGTCTTTCTTTAGGGAGTGTCACTGCTGTTGCCTAACAGCCTGTGCTTATGTACCAACCTGGGCTTCAGACTACTTTCTATATGTCTTCCTAGAGCTATTACTCACCTTTAGAGTCAATGGTCCAAGTTCTACCACTTTTCCACCTACCCACAAAGAACTTTCTCCCTCAGTTCTTATTCACCCTCCCTACCTCCACTCCTCATATCCCTTGTCATCTCCATGCTCCCAACTTCTACCCTTTGCTCGATTTTAATTTAAATTTTCTACTTCTTTTTTCTTTCCTCCTCCATGAGTATTTTTATGTTTACCAAAATATTTGTAATTTAAATGTCATTTGCTTATTTAAAGGTATGTCCTGGTCATTATGGAAAATTCAGGTAAAATAAAAGTGAAATTGAAATGTAAGTTCATCAGATAGAGACTGTCTCCATTAACACTTGCTGTATAACATTTACTATTCTTCCTAACTTCCCCCATTTTGTTTTTATTCTTCGAAGCAGTTAGAGATTATAATTAGATCGATTTCTATAGTGCCTTGTTTATGCATCTGCAGTATTGTGATGAGTGGATGGAGCAACTGCTCACAAAAGAAAGAAAACTGATGATATTTAAACCAAGTCCTGTGAACATTATTAAAATTTCAATAACATCACTTTAAGCTTGTATATAATAATGTTTAAGGTTTACAAGGCAATTTCCCATTCACAATTGTATAAACCTGAAATCTTCTTTTTTCCACTTTTATTTTGGATTCGGAGGGCACACGTGCATGTTTGTTACACAGACATATTGTGTGATGCTGAGGTTTGGGGTATGGATGATCCCATCACTCAGGTAGTGAGCATAGTACCCAAAAGGTAGTTTTTCAGCCCATGCCACCCTACTTGTCTACCTCCTCTTGTAGTCCCCAGAGTCTATTGTTCCCATCTTTATGTCCATGTATACTTAATGTTTAGCTACCACTTATAAGTGAGAACATGTGGTATTTGGTTTTCTGTTCCTGCGTTAACTCACTTTGGATAATGGCCTCCAGCTGCATCCAAGTTGCTGCTGAGGACATTTCTGTTCTTTTTTGTGGCTGCATAGCATTCTGTGGTGTATATTTGCCACAGTTTCTTTATCCAGTTAATCACAGAGGGGCATCTAGGTTGATTCCATATCTTTGCTATTGTAAATAATGCTGCAATGAACATAAAAGTGCATGTGTCTCTTTGGTAGAAGGATTTCTTTTCCTTTGGGTATATACCCAGTAATGGGATTGCTGGGTTGAATGGTAGCTCTGTTTTAAGTTCGTTGAGAAATCTCTGAACTGCTTTCACAGTGGCTGAACTAATTAACATTCCCCCCAACAATGAATAAGCATTCCCTTTTCTCTGCAGCCTCACCAACACGTGTTGTATTTTGACTTTTTAGTAATCATCATTTTGACTGGTTGAGATGGCATCTCACTGTGGATAAACTTTAAGATTTCAACTTACAGGGAATTTCAAAGATCCATACTTTTATCTACCCTCTAGAAATCCTGTCAAGGCTGAGAAAACACAGAGACCATAGAGGCTTGACTGTTAAGTCTTGGGAGAGCACCTATGGAAGTCTTCTTAAAGTTGGGGAAAATTGGACTGTTTCTACCAATTTATTTCTTTGAACTCTCTTGGTGATTGGTGAATTGTTTTGGTTATCTAAATATTTTAATTTGATAATCTAATTATTACTGATACACATTTTCATGCACAAAAATTTATCTCTATGATTGATTTACTACATACTCTGTGTGTGGTAATTCATGAACAGAAATTTTATTTTTTAAATTTAAAAACAAGTCAACACAATTTTGGGGCAATCAGCTTATTAGAAAACTCTCAAAGTATTGGTAAATATTAAATGCAAATAGTACCACTTGATTATATGCATTGTTTGAAAACAAAACCTAGTCAGACCAGATCTGTTCTATTCAAGTAAGCCTGAGGGATTGATGGACACTATGGTATTTTGGAAATAAATTAATAAATCCTCTTTCTTCTCAATAAAAAACATGATCTATGCTCCTCATATTGGAGGAAGTCTCAATCATTACCCATCAAACACTGATGTTATATAACTCTTCAAACAACACCTGCTAGGACTACACGATGGTCAGAATAAGTGATTTTAGCTGTGTTTTCACTAAGAAAAGGTGCTTGCAAGAGGCTTCTCAAAACTGGTGTTTCACATTTCTTTATACAGATTGATGAACTTTGGAGAATACTCTATGTGCAATGCTGTTCTACAACATAATGGATTACATAAAAATGAATTTCTAGGTGTCTCATATTATTCCTTTCTAAAAATTATTTTCTATTTTATATGTGCAGTATATTCAACCTTTCTCCAGGATATAATTTATGATTATTTCTCACCATTTTGTAAATTTTCATTTTACTCTTTGGTAGTATCCTTTGACACAAAAGTTTTAAATTTTGACACTGTCAAATATGTATGTTTTCTTTTATTTCCTGGTCTTTTCATGTCATATTCATGAAATCATTGACAAATCCAATGTCAGGATAATTTTCCTTTATGGTGTCTTCTAAGAAGTTTATTTTTAGCTTTTACATTTTGTCTTTGATACAGTTTAAGTTAAAGTTATATATGGTGTGAGGTAAGGATCAAGTCCTTCTTTTGTGTGTGTATATCCAGTTTTCCCAGCACCACTTGTTGAAAAACTGTTCTTTTCCCATAATGGTGTTGACATCCTTCTCAAAAATCATTTTACTAAATAACAGCGACTAATTTCTATTCTCTCTGTTCTATTCCATTGGTCTATATAATTGTCCTCATGCCAATAGTTCATTCTTTTGATTACTGGATCTTTGTAGAAAGTTTTGAAAACAGAAAGGGTGAGTTCTCCAACTTTATTCTTTTTTTATCAAGATGGTTTTGGTTCTTTAGGAGTCTCTTGAGATTGCACATTAATATTAGGAAGGGTTTTCCTATTTTTACAGAAAAACATCCCTGGAATTTTGATGTGGATAACATTAATTTTGTACATTGCTTTGGGTAGTATTGACATCTTAACAATATTAAGTCATTTAATTCAGGAAAATCTGTGAATATATCTGTTTTCTGCTATTTATGTCTTCTTTAGTATGTTCCAGCAATACATTGTAGGTTCTCCTTAAGTATATTCCTAAGTATCTTATTGTTTTTAATGCTATTAAAAATAAAATTGTTTTCTTAATTTTGTTTCTGGATGTTCATTGGCAATCAATTTTGCATGCTGATTTTTTATTTTGCTTCTTTACAGAAATTATTTATTAGTTCTAACACTTGTTTTCAAAGCCTTTGTTCTTTTCACATATAAGTTTATATCATCTGAAGGCAGACAGTATTTTACTTTTTCTCTCTAATTTTCGTATGTTTTCTTATTAATTGGTTAATTAGTTTGTCTGACTATGACTTCCAATACTATATGAATAGAAGTGGTTAAAGTGAACACCTTTGCCCTGTTTCTGATCTGAGGGGATAAGCTTTCAGTTCTTCATCATTGAGAGTTATGGTAATGGTGGGGTTTTATATGTGAAATAAATTAAGCTTACACGTATCAGTTTCTTGTGACAGTCTTAGGCATAGTTTAGTAGCACTTGAATTTTATGTTCTAAAGAGTGAGTATGCTTCTCTTTTTTATGTCACAATTAATATCTCTCCAACTACCTCATATCTCGTATGAATTCCTACTATATTATGTGACTGCCAACAGCAATTAACCAACACCTAATCCCAGTGCCTCTTAGGACTTTGAGGAAGTTTTGAAATTAATTTTTGAATTTTAAGATAAGGTAGAATCACACATGTGAAGATCTGGAATAATGCAAAATAATCATATCTATGCTTTACCTGTTTTTTGCTAATGATAACTTACTAAAATATAACAACTGGGTTATTGACAATGATAACCATGATATAAAACCATCCTAATACCACAAGAATCTTCATAGTCACACTCACTTCATTCCCATGCTCCATCCTCTAGCCTTAACCCATGGCAAAAATGTTCTCTAATTCTAAAATGTTTTATTTGAATACTAGTTTGTAAAGCAATCATAAAATATGTAACCTTTGAGGACTGGCTTTTTTCACTCAGCCAATTCTATGTTGGTTCTCCCAAGTTGTGTGTATTAGTTGGTTAATTAATTGGTTACTTTTTTTTTAATCACTGACTACCATTCCATGATATGGATATAACAGTTTGTTGAATGACTCACCGGATTTTTGATCCACAATTATTTGTTAGAAACAAAATAGTAAAGGCCATCCTGTGAACCTGGACACTCTTCCTCAGTGGTCCATTGTCCCCCCTCCCATACTAAGCACTACTCCCGCCCAGGGAATTCTCCAGTGTTACAGCACATTAGATTCCCCGAGAAGCTTTTAACAAAATCCCAATGCCTTTGTTGCATTCCAAAATAATCAAATCATTATGTCCTGGTGTCAGAGACAGACATCATTATTTTGAAAGATCCCCAGTTGTCTCCAGTACACTGAAAGTCAAAAAGCCAATGCACAGCCACAGCCCAATGACCCCATTGCAATGTATTAAGAGTACTTCAATTGTTTTTGTTGCCTATACATCTCTCAAGAATTGATAAAGTTACAACCTTTATACATACACCAATCATTAGCACAAATGGGCAAACTAACACAGAGCAGTCAAAGAGAATCTTCTTAAAGCTACTTTTCCCATCATTTACAAACACTTGATAAGCCAAAAGGTTATCCAAGTATCTCTAACAAGATATAAGAAAAAGAGAGGAAGAGAGAGTACAGATAAAGGGATTGATTTTTCTATCTATATCTATATCTATATCTAGTTCAGGTCTTGGTTTCCGCTGTACACTGCTCAGTGGTGGTGCCATTGAGAGTTGAAGACTCCAGGGTGGGAGATGTGTAGTACCCTAGAGAATAGATGGCAACTTTTGGCAAAATTTCCCTGCACCCAGGAAGAGAAAGCCGCAAATGAGAGGACCATGCAGACTAGCCCTCAGTGTGTTGCAGTAGGAACCGTTGAGCACTATGGGCCCTGAGAGCTTTGATGCTTTGGTGCTAAGACCCCAGGATTCAACATACAGCTCAAAAGGAATAACTGTAATAAAATAATCTCTGTGAATTAATTTCCCATTTAGTGGCAGAGTTTCGTATTTGTTCATTTGTTAAAAATGAAGAAGTAGAATTTTTATTTTTATTTTGCACAGCAGAGACTTTGCTAATAAATTCATGCTTATTACACACAGAAATACTCTGTTGGGACTAATCAGTTTATCACTTAAAATGCATATCTGGATCTCTTAGACGCATAAAAGAATTCTATTTTGACAATCATGTTTACTTGGGCACAAAATCCAAAGGAAATAGATTTTCTGTCCAACCTGATTGTTTGCAAAGAATATGTGAATAACACCATGTATCTAACTCAAGTAGAAAATTGCAAGATTTGTAGTTTTATGTCCATATGGTCTAAATTCAAAAGGTCCATGAAATAATTTTGTTCCATTTTATGTACCTGGTGTTAGGTGTATAAAAGTTATATTGGTTAATGTGGTAAAGACTTTATAATTATTTTAAGTAAATATAATTAAAAATGATTAAGGTCACTGTACCATTTAATTAAAAAGATAAAACTACAGCAAAAAGTGTTGATACAAATTATGCTTTGGGGAAAACTGTTTCCTACAGAAAAATGAAAATGCAAACAGTAGGTTTGATTTTTCATATTTCTAATAACCTGTGGCGACTGACTTGGATGTCACGCAAAGTATAATAGAGATTGCAAAGGGAAAATATATAAGAAATCAATAATTACTATGATGAATTATCATTACATAATTTATTTTTAAAATTTCTGACACAATTTACTGTACAGAAAATTAAACCAAATGGGAGAAGAAAAGGCAGAAATCCCCTTGAATATTACAGGTTCCTCAATAATAACTGGCTGTCATAAAGTATATTAATTTCCTGTGGCAAATTAGGAATGAATTCCACCAAAATATTTATGGCTTCTGCATTTTTGTGGATGGAGGATTACAGGAATTCTGTTAGGTTAAAAAAGTGAGGGGGAAATAGGTGTGAAAAAAGTATTAATGTCAAGGAGAGTCAGGAAAATTATGTTTTCATATTTAAAAATGACAGCATTCCCTCAATATAATGCAACATCAAAACAGTGCAGGACAGCAGAGTGCCTCCTGCAGGCCTTTGTATAGTATCATGTCTTCTGATGCTTTTCCATTTACTCCACCCTGTTGTCCTGGCTACTAAGTGGGAAGGGCCTGTCAAGTGAGGTTGTTTGCTATTTCAGCAGTGTTTTCTCTCTCTCCCTCTGATGACATTCTCAGTGAGACTCTTCCAATAAAAGTAAGTTACAGAATAGGGAAAAACTGGAAGCCTTTCTTCTAAGATCTGGAACACCACAAAGCCCATTTTCACCACTGTTATTCAGTATAGTAGTGGAAGCCCTAGCTAGAGCAATCAGACAAGAGAAAGAAATAAAGGACATCTAAAGGAAAAGAAAGCAGACATTTAGGCTGTTGTTTTGTTTGCAATTGATATGATCTTGTATTTGGAAGAAATTAAAGTCTCCACAAAAAAAACCTATAGAACTGATAAACCAATTCAGTAAAGTTGCAGGACACAAAATCAACATACAAAAATCAGTAGCATTCCTTTATGCCAACAGTGAACAATCTGAAGACATTTTTTAAAATCCCATTTACAATAGCCACAAATAAAATAAATACCTAGGAATTAACCAAACAAGTGAAAGATCTTCAAAGAAAACTATAAAACACCGATGAAGGAAATTGAAGAAAACAAACAAAAAAAAAAGGAAAGATATTCCATGTTCATGGATTGGAAGAATCAATATTGTTAAAATGTACATACTACCCAAAGCAATCTACAGATTCAATGCAATAACATTCTTCACAGAAATAGAAGAAAAAAAAAAACCCTAAAATTTATATAGAACCACAAAAGACCCAGAATAGCCAAAAAACTGTCCTAAGCCAAAAAATAAAAACAAAAACAAAACAGACAGAATCACATTACCTGATTTTAAATTATATTACAGAGCTATAGTAACCAAAACAGCATGGTACTGGCATAAGAAAAGACACATAACCAGTGGAACAGAATAGAGAACCCAGAAAGAAATACACACACTTACAGTAAACTCATTTTCGACAAATATGCCAAGAAAATATGTTGGGGAAAATACAGTCTCTTCAATAAATGGTGCTGAAAAACTGGATATCCATATGCAGAAGAAACTTGATCCCTCTTACCATATACAAAAATCAAATAAAAATGGATCAAAGACTTAAATATAAGACCTTAAACTATTAAACTACTAGAAGAAAACATTGGAGAAAATATCCAGGACATTGGACTGGGCAAAAATTTCTTAAGTGATACCCAATACGCACAGGCAACCAAAGCAAAAATGGACAAATGGGATCACATCAAATTAAAAAGCTAATGCACAACAAAGGAAACAATCAACAAAGTGAAGAGACAACCCACAGAATGTGAGACAATATTTGCAAACTATCCATCTGACAAGGAATTAATATACAAGGAGCTCAAACATAGATTTTTCTATAGGAAAAAAATCTAATCTGATTTTAAAATGGGCAAAATAGTTGAGTAGACATTCTTTAAAGAAGACATACAAATGGTAAATAGGCATATGAAATAGTGCTCAACATCATTGATCATCAGAGAAATGCACATCCAAACTACAATGAGATATTATCTCACCTCAGTTAAAATGGCTCATACCTGAAAGATAGGCAATAACAAATACTGGCAAGGATGTGGAGAAACGGGAACCTTCATACACTGATGGTGAGAATGTAAATTAGTATAACCACTATGGAGAACAGTTTGGAGGTTCCTTAAAAAACTAAAAGTAGAGCTACCATGTGATCCAGCCATTCCACTGCTGGATATATTCCCAAAATAAAGGAGATCAGTAATATCAAAGAGACATGTTTGTTGCAGCACTGTTCACAATATCCATAATTTGGTTGGGAGGCCCAGGCAAGCAGATCACAAGGTCAGGAGAGGTCAGGGCAGATCACGAGGTCAGGAGATAGAGACCATCCTGGCCAACATGTTAAAATCCCGTCTCTACTAAAAATACAAAAATTAGCTGGGTGTTGTGGCACACACCTGTAATCCCAGCTACTCGGGAGACTGAGGCAGTAGAATCACTTGAACCTGGGAGGTGGAGATTGCAGTGAACCAGGATCACCCCACTGCACTCCCGCCTAGTGACAGAGCAAGACTCTGTCTCTAAATAAATAAATAAATAGCCAAAATTTGGAAGTAACCTAAGTATCCATCAACTGATGAAAGTATAACAAGAATTTGATGTTTATACACAATGGAGTACTATTTAGCCATAAAAAGGATGAGATCCTGTCATTTGCAACAACATGGATGGAACTGGAGGTCATTATATTAAATGATATAAGCCAGTTGCAGAAAGACAAACATCACATGTTCTCACTTATTTGTGGGATCTAAAAATCAAAATAATTGAACTCATGGAGATAGAGAGTAGAAGGATGGCTATGACAGGCTGGGAAGGGTAGTAGGAAGGTGAGCGGGTAGGTGGGGTTGGTTAATGGGTACAACAAAATAGTTAGAATGAATAAAACCTAGTATTTGATAGCACAACAGGGTGACTATAGCCAATAATAGCTCAATTCTACATTTTAACACCACTAAAAGAGTATAATTGGATTGTTCGTAACACAAAGGATAAATGCTTGAAGGGACGGATACCCCATTTTACATGATGTGATTATTACGCATTGTATGACTGTGTCAAAACATCTCAGGTATCCCATAAATATATATACCTACCAGGTACCCACAAAAATGTTTTTTAAATGTTAAAGGCAAGTTACAAAGGAAAAGTCTAAACTTTTGGGCACCAGCCACAGCAGACTGGGAACTGAAAGCTGGCAGCCAATGAGATACCTAGTTGAGCCTGTGAGCAGTGGTTCTGATGACAACCAATGGGAAGTGCAACATGACCTGGGCAGTGGGAGCTCTCATCTGAGAGTGGTACAGGTTCCAGTGAGAGTTCGTCCTGGACTTTGGAAATCCTCCTGACTTTCCTGCAGAGGGATTCTAGGCTACTGACAATCAAGTCATTAAATAAGCATTTAGGCTGACGTTTTAGAGCTTGCTGAGGTCTCACTGGGGAGTGGCTCAGCTGCAGCAAGACTCCTAGCAGGTTGGACAAGAACAGGAGCTGTATCCAGGGCCTGGTCTCTCCTGCTCTGGGCTTTTCAGCCTTTCTCTGGGGACTACTGCTGCTGTTGCCTATCAACCTGAGCCTGTGTGCCTATCCTGGACCTGAGGCTGCTTCCCCTACCTGGCTCAATGAGACTTGTATATCCCTTGGGCTAGCAGTCAGCTCCTGAGTCAATGGTCCCAGCTCACCCCTTTCGCACCTACCTCCACAGAATGTTTTCCCTCGGCTGTATTTTCCCTCAGGACTCCAGTTTCACGTCCCATGTCCCTTCATGCTCCCAATGTTCTTCTACTCTTTGCTTGTATTAAAGTTTGAATTGCCTTCTTTTCCCAGGCCTTTCCCCCACTACAAATATTTTTGTGATTACTCAAATATTTGTATCTTTTGGGAGCTTTTTTTTTTAAATCTCAAAAGTATGACATTGTTATTATAGAAAATATAGGTGAACAAATATAAATCTGATTTTTATATAATTTTGTTATAAAAATAACAAATTTTATACTTCTAGAGTTTATCTTGGTTAATACTTACTGTATAAACTTCTGTTTCTTCCTTTGACTCTTCTTACATTTACTTATATTTCTTCAAAACATTAAGAGATTATAATTACACTCATATAGTACCTGATGTATTCATTCATAATATTGAGTTGGGTGAACTGATAAATTTTTTGCTAAATAAAAAGAAAACTGATGATGTTTGAATCACACCCTGCAAAAAATATTAAAGTTCCCAATAACATCACTTTAGGGTCACATAATAAAGTTTAAATTTACACCACACTGTCCCATTCAATACCGCAGAACTGGAACCTTAAGCTTAGTGGAAACTGTAAATGTTGGTACTTATATCTGCTCTCCAGAGATCCTGACAAAGATGAGAAAACTCAGGATCCTCTATGGTTGCTGCACATGTCTTCAGAGAGCACTAACTATAGGTTTCTTACAGTGGTGGGATATCAGATTTTTTCAGTTTCTACCAATTACTTACATTTCTTTCACTCTTTCACTCCTCTGGATGAATGGCTGATTGTTAGCACATGAATATTTTAATTTGAGATTGTATTCTGTATCTCTAGAAACAGAAAACACACACACACACACACACACACACACACACAGTCATTGTAAAGCAAAAAGCAGTAGAATCCCACAATCTGCAGAGAGTATATTGGTAACATATGTTCTTTCAAAATAATTAATACATTTATAATCACTTTCCTGTATTCTTTTTGTTTTTTGTGTGCATGTGAGAATAAATTTTTATTGTTTCAACAATTGTAAACAAATTAATACAGGTTTCTAGGCAATGGTCCCTGTAGATAACTATGAAATTATGCACTGAACTTTTAATTGCAAATAAGATCACATGTTTATAACTTGATTCGTTGTGTTCAAAATCTAGTCATATTTGTTCTGTTCCCTCAGGGAAGCCCTAGAACCTGATGTAACCAAGCACTTTTGAAATAAACTAGTAAATACCTTGAGTTCCAAATTAAAACTACCACGTAGTTTCAGCAACTTGGAAGAGGGCCTTGTCGTCATTTGACAAACCCTGGGCCTCATGTAACTCTTTAAGTACTTGTCTTATCTAGGGGATGGTTGGAGTCAGTGCTTTTGGATATTTTCCGTATTTGGGAGAGGCTTCTCAGAGTTGAGGTTTGCATGGTATTTACAAGGAGTGACTAACCTTGAATAACAAACGATTACGTATTTAAAACTGAATTTCCAAGTAAATCTCCATTTTATATTAAAATTGTTTTTTAAGAAATTCTTTTTGGAGATTTCCAGTGTTTGGTTTGGCATATAAGGAGCTGGGAAGTCATCCTTCCATCCTTAGAACAAGTAAAAAAAAAAAAAACAAAGACATTGAAAAAGCTACTCCTCTTAGATCTGTCAGAGTAGTGAGATTACAGAACAAACTGCTATCTCCCAGAAGTGGAGAGACTGATAGGCAAATATAGAGATTAACTTACTAACTACTTACTAACTTACTACAGGAGAAACCCATGAGCAGACACCTCCAGGGGAACTGGTATTAGGGTAGGAAACCTCAACTTTAATTGAAGAATTGCTGGAGGTTCAGTGTGCACAAGTGTGAGAATTAAGAGCTCCAAGGGATCTTAGTTTTAGGGAGTATTGCACACTTTATACATCATTACTTCCAAGAGCTCAGCCAGGACTCCACTGTGAACATCAGTGAAAAATCTTGTGCTTTTGGCTGGAGGAGAAGAAATGTAGCCTTTTAAAAGATGCCAGAACATTCTGTTCTCTTAACAAAGCCTGCTCTCAAAAGAAATTATAGTACAAGAGCCTAATCTATTGGGTTTTTCTCCCCAGAGTCTAATTGATCAGGGGGAAGGGAAATACTCAACTCCAGCCCATTCTATCCATCTGGTCACACCTAAGAGGGAAGGAGGTAATTGAACAGCACCTGTGAAGTTCACAGTCTAGAGGCACAGGCTTGCTAAGAGACTGAAACTAATCATGGAACCATACAATGCTTCCCCTCCCCTGACACCTTACCACCACAATTCTTACAATTTACTATAGTTTCTTTTACCCAGTCTGACAATCCAGAAGAAATTACAAGACAAAAGGCAAAAACATAATTGAAGTGACATACCAACCATTAGAACTTGACCCAGATATGGCAGAAATGTTGGAATTAACAGATTGGAAATTTAATGTAACTATATTGTAGCAGGATGAGCTGCAGACAAAACTCCTCAGATACCAAGTTAAAGAAAGAAGGGGTTTGTTCTGCCGGGAGCATCAGGCAAGACTCCTGTCTCAAGAGCTGAGTTCCCCGAGTGAGCAATTCCTGTCCCTTTTAAGGGCTCATAACTCTAAGGGGGTCCACGTTAGAGGGTCCTGATTTATTGAGCAAGCAGGGGGTACATGACTGGGGGCTGCATGCACCGGTAATCAGAACGAAACAGAACAGGACAGGGATTTTTACAGTGCTTTTCCATACAATGTCTGGAATCTACAGATAACATAACCAGTTAGGTCAGGTCATCCTTAACTACCAGGTCCAGGGCAAGGCGCCAGGCTGTCTGCCTATGGATTTCATTTCTACCTTTTAGTTTTTACTTCTTTCTTTGGGGCAGAAATTGGGCATAAGACAATGTGAGGGGTGGTCTCCTCCCTTAATATGAGCTTAAGTTAAGCTGGAAAAAATTACATAACCATGATTAATATGCCTGGCTCCAATAAATAAAGTACATAGGATTTTTGTTTTTCCAGGATGGCTGACTAGAAGCATTTCCAGCTGGCCTCATCAACTTAGAAGAACCAAAATAGCATGCAGATAATCACACTTTAAATTCATTACCCAAGATGGAACACAGGAGTTCACAGAAAAGTGAAAGGAAACTTCAAATTCTGGGAGGGAGAAGGAAAACAAGCAGCACATGTGACCAAGACCAACCAAAAAGAAAACTGGGAGAGAATCCCCAACATAGAAGAGATTGCATGAGTATCTTTTTGAGGTACACTTTTCCACTGGGGAATCATACAATTCAGGCCACAGGAGAGCACCTTGGTTCTCACAAGTCCTGAATCTAACTTAGGGAGCAGCCTCAGAGTGTGAAAAAGAACCTCTCCAGGGAGTGTCCAATGCAGTCTCTCAGGTCTAAGCAGAAGCACTAAGATGCCATTCTCAATCCTAGGTCCCACAAACTGTGGGCCGTCCTGAAAACTAGCAGTGCCATTCTGGTATTAGGGAGACTTGGGCTGCAGTTTGTGGAACTCAGTCGTGAGCAGGAGTGGGGCTCTGCACCAGAACTAAGAAGTCAGCATAACATGCACTCCAGCCTCTGGCACTAGAACTGGACTCCCCAACCTGCTGCCCCCACCCAGACCTGAGCAGTGGGGGATTGGTCAGAGTGGTGGGAAAAGCTATAAGGAAAGAAGCAGGCCTTTTGAAAGGTCAGAAGGCTCTGCAAAGCTTCAGTGGAGAATAAGCTGAAGGCAGCTCTTCTCTTACCCTGAGGCAGAGGGCAAGGAGTAGGTACAAGGAAGGGGAATTGAGTGTAAACAGGCTTGTTTACTTACGTTAACCAGGAACACATCTTTGATCATCGGTGCAACTGCTCCCAGAAAGGGGGAACAATAATGTTAATTACCCACAGATTATATTGGCTCCAGGCTTTTGGCATTATGTCTGTACTGAATAAAAGCAAGGAGCTCCAGCTTATGAAGGCTGCTGCTCACTCTCCAGCAGTTGCCCTTGGAAGCTTGGGATCCAGGCTGGTAGTGTGAGCTGAGCACAGCTTGCCAGGCTGAGTGGGCACAAGGAGCCCAGTGGGCCCAAGCAAAACTCAGGCAAAGGCACCACTGGCCACAGGTTTCTGTCCAGAAAAGTGACATCCCAAGGTTCCTGCAATACTTGCACCCATAAATTTAGACAAAGAAAACAATTAAATACATAGGGTTTTTAAACAGATGGGCAATGTAAGCACAGAGATAGAAATTCTGGGGAAAAAATAATAGAAATTCTATACATTAAATGTAAAGAAATGAAAAATGTCTTTCACAGTTCATTAATAGACTAGACAGAGTTGGGAAATTTTTCTATGAGCTTGAGTGTATCTCAATACAAACCTCCAAGTCTGAGGAACAAGGAGAAAAAAGATTGAAAAAAAACAGAACATTATATGGAAGATTTCTGAGATAACTATAAAAGGTATAGTTTTTCATAATGGCTATACAAGAAGGAGAAGAATGAGAAAACAGCAGAAGAAATATTTGAAGCATGAATGACTGAGATTTTTCACAAATTAATGTCAGGTAAAAAGCCATGGATCCAAGGAGCTCAGAGAATACCAATGACAAACAAACAAACAAACAAACAACAACAAAAAAAACTATACCTAAGCATGTCATATTTTAATCATAGAAAATCATAGAAAAAATATGGGAAGTATCTAGTGGAAAAAAAAAAACAAAACACCTTGCCATCTGGAGAAGCAAAGGTAAGAATTACATTAGACTTCTCTACAGATACCACACAAGTAAGGAGAAAGTGGAATAAAATACTTAAAATGTTGAGAGAATAAAACAATCCACGTACAATTCTGTAACCTGTGAAGTTATTTTTCAAAATGAAGGATAAATAAAGACTTTCTCAAATGAACAATAAGTTGATGGCAGTTATTACCAGCAGAACTGCCTTGCAAGAAATGTCAAATGAAACCTTCGGAAAGATGAATAATATAGATTGGAAACTCAGATCTCTATAAAGAAAGAGCATTGGAGAAAAAATAAATGAAAACGAAATTAGCATTTTATTTTTCTCATTCTTAATCTAAGAGAAATAATAATAGAAAACTGTATTGAATTATGGATATATTCATGCTTAGATATGCTTATGTGTAAGTGAAATGAATGACAATGATGATAAAAGAAATAAGAAGGAATGCTGAGAGTTTCTATATAGAAGTCATGTCATCTGTGAACAAAGACAGTTTTAAATCTTTCTTCCCAATCAATGTATCTTTTATATTATATTCTTGTCTTATTACATTAGGTATCATTTTCAGTATAATATAGACAATAAATGATGAGAGAGAATATCCTTGGTTTGTTCCTTATCTTAGCAGGAAACTTCCTACTATCCCTCCATTAAGTATGATAGTATCTGTAGCTTTATGGTAGAGATTCTTTATCAATTGAGGAAGTTCCCCTTTATTCTTAATTTGCTGAGCGTTTTTATTATTAATGAGTATTGGATTTGTTCAAAACATTCTTGTGCATCTATTGATATGATTATGTAATGTTTCTTCTCTAGCCTGTTGATATGAAAATTTGCATGAATTGATTTCCAAATGTTGAATCAGACTCACATATCTTGGATAAATCTCTCTTAGTAGTGGTGTACAATTCTTTTTACATATTATCAAATTCAATCTGCTAATATTTTGTTGAGAATTTTTGTGTCTACATTCATGAGATATTTTGGTCTGCAGCTTTTTTCCTGTAATTTGTTAATCCAGTTTTGATATTAGGGTATCAAAAGGTGGAGCCTTTAAGTGGTGATTGGATCATGACAGCTGTTCTCTCATAACTGGATTAACCCTTTCATGAATTAAAGGACTGGTGGATTATCATAGGAGTGAAATTGGTAGCTTTATAACAAGAGGAAAAGGAACCTCAGCAAGCATATTAGTGTGCTCTAGCCTTTGCTGTGTGACACTCTGCACCACCTCAAGACCATGAAGAGAATCGTCACCAGAAAGAAGGTCCTCAGGAGAGGCCAGGACATGCCCTGGCACTTCCTAGCCTCCTAAGTTGTAAGACGTAAATTTATTTTCTTTATAAATTACCCAATTTCAGGTGTTCTGTTATAAGCAACAGAACTAAAACAATATTCATTCAGAATATGCTCATTTAAAAAATAAATTTTTACCCAGACGGACAGATCAGCGTGTGGAGACTCACATCATGAACTTTTGCTCCAGAACTACTGCAGAAATATACCAGAAAAGCCAAGAGAATCCACAGACTCCCTGAAGGAAATTGATTGCTCCTGCAGAACCCAAGAGACAGTTTAAATACTCCACCTCCATTGGTGCAGGTGCTGAATCCAGGACTGAGAGATCTGAAGATAGTTCACATCAGAGGACTCTGTAAAGACAACTCGTAGTACTAGCCTGGAGCCTACTAGCCTGGAGCCTGGCAGCCTTGCTCGGTGACTAGATTCAGAAGAGAAATAATAATCACTACAACTCAGCTCTCAGGAAGCCACATGCCTAGGAAAAGGGGGAGAGTACTACATCAAGAGAACACCCTGTGAGACAAAAGAATCTGAACAGCAGTCTTGAGCCCCAGATCCTCCCTCTGACATAGCCTATCCAAATGAGAAGGAACCAGAAAGACAATTCTAGTAATATGACAAAACAAGGTTATTTAACACTCACCCCCAAAATCACACTAGCTCACCAGCAATAGATCCAAACCTAGAAGAAATCTCTGATTTACCTGAAAAAGAATTCAGAGGGTCGATTATTCAGCTAATCAAGGAGGCACCAGAAAAATGTGAAGTCCAATTTCAAGAAATCAAAGAAATGAGGGAATAAATCTTCAATGAAATAGATAGCATAAATAAAAAACAATCACAACTTCAGGAATTAAAGGACACATTTAGAGAAATGCAAAATGATCTGGATAGTCTCAGCAATAGAATCAAACCATAAGAAGAAAGAACCTCAGAGCTCAAAAACAAGGTTTTTGAATTAACTCAATCCAAGACAAAGAAAAAGGAATTTCAAAAAATGAATAAAGCCTCCAAGAAGTTTGAGATTATGGTAAATGACAAAACCTAAGAATAATTGGCATTCCTGAGGCAGAAAAGGAATCTAAAAGTTTGGGAAATATATTTGAGGGAATAATCAAGGAAATCTTCACTGACCTTGCTAGAGAACTAGACATTCAAATACAAGAAGCTCAAATAACACCTGGGAAATTAATCACAAAAAGATCATTGCCTAGGCCTATTGTCATCAGGTTATCTAAAGTCAAGATGAAGGAAAGAATCATAAGAGGTCTGAGGCAAAAGCAACAGGTAACCTATAAAGAAAAACCTATCAGATTAACAGAAGGTTTCTCAGAAAAACCCTATCAGCTAGAATAGATTGGGGCCCTGTCTTCAGCCTACTTAAACAAAACAATTATCAGCCAAGAACTTTATATTCAGTGAAACTAAGCTTCATAAATGAAGGAAGGATAGTCATTTTCAGACAAACAAATGCTGAGAGAATTCGCTGCTACCAAGAGAGCACTATAAAAACTATGAAAAGGAGCTCTAAATCTTGAAACAAATCCTGGAAATGCATCAAAACAGAAGCTCTTTAAAGCATAAATCTCACAGAACCTTTAAAAAATACAAAAAAAAACCGAAAACAAAACCAAGGTATACTGGCAACAAATAGCACGATGAATAGAATAGTACCTCACACCTTAATACTAACATTGAATGTAAACGGCCTAAATGCTCCACTTAAAAGATACAGAATTGCAGAAAGGATAAGAATTCACCTCCAAGCATCTGCTGCCTTCAAGAGACTCACCTAACACATAAGGATTCACATAAACTCACATAAGGACTCACGTAAAGGGGTGGAAAAAGACATTTCATTCAAATGGACACAAAAAGTGAGCAGGAGTAGCTATTCTTATATCAGACAAAACAAACTTTAAAGCCAAAGCAGTTAAAAAATACAAAGAAGGGCAAGATGGCCAAATATGAACAGCTCCAGTCTGCAGCTCCCAGCATGATGGACACGGAAGACAAGTGATTTCTGCATTTCCAACTGAGGTACCGGGTTCATCTCATTGGGACTGGTCAGACTGTGGGTGCAGCCCACAGAAGATGAGACAAAGCAGGGCGGGGCATCACCTCACCTGGGAAGTGCAAGGGGTTGGTAGATTTCCCTTTCCTAGCCAAAGGAAGCTGTGACATACTGTACTGGGAAAATCAGGACACTGCCACCTAAATACTGCACTTTTCCAATGGTCTTAGCAAACAGTATACCAGGAGATTATATCCCATGCCTGGCTCACCGGGTCCCATGCCCACGGAGCCTTGCTCACTGCTAACTCAGCAGTCTGAGATCGAACTGCAAGGCCACAAGCCTGGTTAGGGAAGGGGCATCCACCATTGCCAAGGCTTGAGTTAGTAAACAAAGCAGCCAGGAAGCTCGAACTGGGTGGAGCCCGCTGCAGCTCAAGAGTCCCACTTGCATCTGTAGACTCCACTTCTGGAGGCAGGGCATAGCTGAACAAAAGGCAGCAGAAACTTCTACAGACTTAAACATCCCTGACTGACAGCTCTGAAGAGAGCAGTGGTTCTCCCAGCATGGTGTTTGAGCTCTGAGAATGGACAGACTGCTTCCTTAAGTGGGTCCCTGACCCCCGTGTAGCCTAACTTGGAGACACCTCCCAGTAGTAGCCAACTGACACCTCATACAGTTGGGTGCCCCTCTAAGACGAAGCTTCCAGAGGAAGGATCAGGCAGCAATATTTGCTGTTCTGCAGCCTCCGCTGGTGATACCCAGGCAAACAGGGTCTGGAATGGACCTACAGCAAACTCCAACAGACCTGCAGCTGAGGGACCTGACTTTTGGAAGGAAAACCAACAAACAGAAAGGAATACCATCAACATCAACAAAAAGGACATCCACACCAAAACCTCATCTGTAGGTCACCATTGTCAAAGACCAAAGGTAGATAAAACCACAAAGATGGGGAGAGACTGGAGAAGAAAAGCTGAAAATTCTAAAAACCAGAGCACCCTTTCTCCTCCAAAGGATCACAGCTCCTTGTCAGCAATGGAACAAAACTGGATGGAAAATGACTTTGATGAGTTGACAGAAGTAGGCTTCAGAAAGTCAGTAATGACAAACTTCTGTGAGCTAAAGGAGAATGTTTGAACCCATTGCAAGGAAACTAAAAGCCTGGAAAAAAAGATTAGACGAATGGCTAACTAGAATAAACAGTGTAGAGAAGACCTGAAATGACCTGATGGAGCTGAAAACCATGGCACGAGAACTATGTGACAAATGCACAACCTTCAGTAGCTGATTCAATCAAGTGGAAGAAAGGGTACCAGTGATTGAAGATCAAATGAATGAAATGAAGCCAGAAGTTTAGAGAAAAAAGAGGAAAAAGAAACAAAGCCTCCAAGAAATACGGGACTATGTGAGAAAACCAAATCTACGTTTGATTGGTGTACCTGAAAGTGAGGGGGAGAATGGAACCAACCTGGAAAACACTTCAAGATATTATCCAGGAGAACTTTCCCAACCTAGCAAGGCAGGTCAACATTCAAATTCAGGAAATACAGAGAATACCACAAAGATACTCCTCGAGAAGAGCAACCTCAAGACATATAATTATCAGATTCACCAAGGTTGAAACGAAGGAAAAAATGTTAAGGGCAGCCAGAGAGAAAGGTCGGATTTCCCACCAATGGAAACCCATCAGACTAACAGTGGATCTCTCTGCAGAAACTCTACAAGCCAGAAGAGAGTGGGGGCCATTGTTCAACATTCTTAAAGAAAAGAATTTTCAACCTAGAATTTCATATCCAGCCAAACTAAGTTTCATAAGTGAAGGAGAAATAAAATCCTTTACAGACAAGCAAATGCTGAGAGATTTTGTCACTACCAGGTCTTACAAGAGCCCCTGAAGGAAGCACTAAACATGGAAAGGAACAACCAGTACCAGCCACTGCAAAAACATGCCAAATAGTAAAGACCATGGATGCTAGGAAGCAACTGCATCAACTAACGGGCAAAATAACCAGCTAACATCATAATGACAGGATCAAATTCACACATAACAATATTAACCTTAAATGTAAATAGGCTAAATGCCCCAATTAAAAGACACAGACTGGCAAATTGGAAAAAGAGTCAAGACACATCAGTGTGCTGTATTCAGGAAACCCATCTCATGTGTAGAGGCACACATAGGCTCGCTCAAAATAAAGGGATGGAGGAAGAACTATCAAGCAAATGGAAAGCGAAAAAAGGAGGGGTTGCAATCCTGGTCTCTGATAAAACAGACTTTAAACCAACAAAGATCAAAGAGACAAAAAAGGCCATTACATAATGGTAAAGGGATCAATTCAACAAGAAGAGATAACTATCCTAAATACATATGCTTCCAATACAGGAGCACCCAGATTCATAAAGCAAGTCCTTGGAGACCTACAAAGAGACTCCCATACAATAATAGTGGGAGACTTTAACACCCCACTGTCAATATTAGATCAACGAGACAGAAGGTTAACAAGGATATCCAGGACTTGAACTCAGCTCTGCATCAAGCAGACCTAATAGGCATCTACAGAACTCTCCACCCCATCTCAACAGAATATACATTCTTCTCAGCTCCACCTTGCACTTACTCCAAAATTTACCGCATAGTTGGAAGTAAAGCACTCCTCAGCAAATGTAAAAGAACAGAAATCACAGCAAACTGTCTCTCAGACCACAGTGCAATCAAATTAGAACTCAGGATTAACAAACTCACTCAAAACCACACAACTACATGGAAGCTGAACAACCTGCTCTTGAATGACTATTGGGTAAATAACGAAATGAAGGCAGAAGTAAAGATGTTCTTTGAAACCAATGAGAGCAAAGACACAATGTACTGGAATCTCTGGGACACATTTAAAGCAGTGTGTGCAGGGATATTTATAGCACTAAATGCCCACAGGAGAAAGGAGGAAAGATCTAAAATCGACACCCTAACATTGCAATTAAAAGAACTAGAGAAGCAAGAGCAAACAAATTCAAAAGCTAGCAGAAGACAAGAAATAACTAAGATCAGAGCAGAACTGAAGGAGATAGAGGCACAAAAAACCCTTCAAAAAATCAGTGAATCCAGGAGCTGGTTTTTGGAAAAGATCAGCAAAATTGATAGACCACTAGCAAGACTAATAAAAAAGAAAAGAGAGAAGAATCAAGTAGATGCAATAAAAAACGATAAAGGGGACATCACCACGGATCCCAAAGAAATACAAACTACCATCAGAGAAATCTATAAACACCTCTATGCACATAAACTAGAAAATCTAGAAGAAATGAATAAATTCCAGGACACAGTTACCATCCAAAGACTAAACCAGGAAGAAGATGAATCGCTGAATAGACCAATAACAGGCTCTAAAATTGAGGCAATAATAGCCTACCAACAAAAAGAAGTTCAGGACCAGATGGAGTCACAGCTGAATTCTACCAGAGGTACAACATGGAGCTGGTACCATTCCTTCTGAAACTATTCCAATCAACAGAAAAAGAGGGAATCCTCCCTAACTCATTTCATGAGGCCAGCATCATCCTGATACCAAAACCTGGCAGAGAAACAAAAAAAAAAATAGAATTTTAGACCAATATCCCTGATGAACATCGATGCGAAAATCCTCAATACAATACTGGCAAACTGAATCCAGCAGCACATCAAAAACCTTATCCACCATGATCAAGTTGGTTTCATCCCTGGGATGCAAGGCTGGTTCAACATACACAAATGAATAAAAGTAATTCATCACATAAACAGAACCAAAGACAAAAACCACATGATTATCTCAATAGATGCACAAAAGGCCTTTGACAAAATTAAACAGTGCTTCATGCTAAAAACTCTCAATAAACTAGATATTGATGGAATGTATCTTAAAATAATAAGAGCTATTTATTACAAACCCACAGCCAATATCATACTGAACAGGCAAACTTGGAAGCATTCCCTTTGAAAACTGGCACAAGACAGGGATGCCCTCTCTCACCACTCCTATTCAACATAGTGTGGGAAGTTTTGACCAGGGCAATCAGGCAGGAGAAAGAAATAAAGGGTATTCAATTAGGAAAAGAGGAAGTCAAATTGTCTCTGTTTGCAGATGACATGACTGTATATTTAGAAAGCCCCATTGTCTCAGCCCAAAATCTCCTTAAGCTGATAAGCAACTTCAGCAAAGTCTCAGGATACAAAATCAATGTACAAAAATCACAAGCATTCTTATACACCAATAACAGACAGAGAGCCAAATCATGAGTGAACTCCCATTCACAATTGCTACCAAGAGAATAAAATACCTAGGAATCCAATTTACAAGGGATGTGAAGGACCTCTTCAAGGAGAACTGCAAACCACTGCTCAATGAAATAAAAGAGGACACAAACAAATGGAATAATATTCCATGCTCATGGATGGGAAGAACCAATATTGTGAAAATGGCCATACTGCCCAAGGTAATTTATAGATTCAATGCCACTCCCATCAAGCTACCAATGACTTTCTTCACAGAATTGGAAAGAACTACTTTAAAGTTCATATGGAATGAAAAAAGAGCCCACATTGCCAAGACAATCCTAAGCCAAAAGAACAAAGCTGGAGGCATCATGCTACCTGACTTCAAACTATACTACAAGGCTTCAGTAACCAAAACAGCATGGTACTGCTACCAAAACAAAGAGATAGACCAATGGAACAGAACAGAGGCCTCAGAAATAACACCACACATCTGCAACAATCTGATCTTTGACAAATCTGACAAAAACAAGAAATGGGGAAAGGATTCCCTATTTAATAAATGGTGCTGGGGTAATTGGCTAGCCATAAGTAGAAAGCTGAAACTGGATCCCTTCCTTATACCTTATACAAAAATTAATTCAAGATGGATTAAAGACTTAAATGTTAGACCTAAAACCATAAAAACCCTGGAAGAAAACCTGGGCAATACCATTCAGGACATAGGCATGGGCAGGGACTTCATTACTAAAATACCAAAAGCAATGGCAACAAAATCCAAAATAGAAAAATGGGATCTAATTAAACTAAAAAGCTTCTGTACAGCAAAAGAAACTACCATCAGAGTGAACAGGCAACCTACAGAATGGGAGAAAACTTTTGCAATCTACCTATCTGACAAACAGTTAATATCCAGAATTTACAAATAACTTAAACAAATTTAAAAGGAAAGATCAACTCCTCAAAAAGTGGGCAAAGGATATGAACAGACACTTCTCAAAAGAAGACATTTATGCAGCCAGTAGACACATGAAAAAATATTCATGATCACTGGTCATCAGACAAATACAAATCAAAACCACAATGAGATACCATCTCATATGAGTTAGAATGGCGATCATTAAAAAGTCAAGCAACAACAGGTGCTGGAGAGGATGTGGAGAAATAGGAACACTTTTACACTGTTGGTGGGACTGTAAACTAGTTCAACCATTGTGGAAGACAGTGTGGTGATTCCTCAAGGATCTAGAACTAGAAATACCATTTGACCCAGCCATCCCATTACTGGGTATATACCCAAAAGATTATAAATCATGCTACTATAAAGACACATGCACACCTATGTTTATTGCAGCACTATTCACAATAGCAAAGACTTAGAACCAACCCAAATGTCCATCAATGATAGACTAGATTAAGAAAATGTTGTACATATACACCATGGAATACTATGCAGCCATAAAAAAGGATGAGTTCATGTCCTTTGTAGGGACATGGATGAAGCTGGAAACCATTATTCTGAGCAAACTAAGTTTGCACGTTGTGCACATGTACTCTAGAACTTAAAGTATAATATTAATAATAATAAAAGACAAAGAGGGACATTATATAGCAATAAAAGACCTTGTCCAACAGAAAAATAGCACAATCCTAAATATATATGCACCTAACACTGGAACTCCCAAATTTATAAAACAATTGCTACTAGACCTAGGTAATGAGATAGACAGCAACACAATAATATTGGGAGATTCATTACTCCACTGATGGCACTAGACAGGTCATCAAGACAGAAAGTCAACAAAGAAACGATGGACTTAAACTATACCCTGGAACAAATGGACTTAACAAATATTTACAGAACATTCTACCCAACAACCACAGAATATACATTCTATTCATCAGCACATAGAACTTTCTCCAAGATAGACCATATGATAGGCTACAAAACAAGTGTAATACATCTGAGAAAACTGAAATTATATCAAGTACTTTCTCAAACCACAGTGGAATAAAACTGGGAATCAACTCCAAAGGAACCCACAAAACCATGCAAATACAAGGAAATTAACCTGCTCCTGAATGATCATTGGGTCAACAATGAAATCAAGATAGAAATTTAAAAATTCTTTGAACAGAATAATAATAGTGACACAATCTATCAAAACCTCTTGGAAACAGCAAAGGCAGTGCTAAGAAGCAAGTTCATACTCCTAAATGCCTACATCAAAAGGTCTGGAACAGCACAAATATACAATCTAAGGTCACACCACAAGAAACTAGAGAAACAAGAACAAACCAAATCCAAACCTAGTAGACGACAGGAAATAAACAATTCAGAGCAGAACTAAATGAAATTGAAACAACAACAAAAAATTAAATGAAACAAAAAGCTGGTTCTTTGAAAATATAAACAAAATTGATAGACCATTAGCAAGATTAACCAAGAAAAGAAGAGAGAAAATCCAAATTAGCTCAATTAGAAACAAAATGAGAGATATTACAACAGACACCACAGAAACACAAAAGATCAATCAAGGCTACTATGAACACCTTCAAGCACATAAACTAGAAAACCTAGAGGATATGGATACATTCGTGGAAAGATAAAACCCTCCTACCTTAAATCAGGAAGAAGTAGAAACTCTGAACAGACCAATAATAAGCAGCAAGATTGAAATGATAATAAAAAAGTGACCAATAAAAAAAAAGTCCAGGACCAGATGGATTCATAGCTGAATTCTACCAGATATTCAAAGAATTGGTACCAATCCTACTGACACTATTCCAAAAGATGGAGAAACAGGGAATCTTCCCTAAATCATCCTATGAAGGCAGTATCACCCTAATACCAAAACCAGGAAAGGACATAACAAAAAAAGAAAACTACAGACCAATATTCCTAATGAACACAGATGCAAAAATCCTCAACAAAATACTAGCAAACTGAATCCTACAGCATATCAAAAAGATTATCCACCATGATAAAGTGGGTTTCATTTCAGGGATGCAGGGATGGTTTCACGAACGCAAGTCAATAAATGTGATACACCACTTAAACAGAATTAAAAACAAAAATCACACGATCATCTCAATAGATGCAGAAATAGCATTTTACAAATTCCAGCATCACTTTTAGATTAAAACTCTCAGCAAAATCGGCATACAAGGGACATACCGCAATGTAATAAAACCCATCTGTGATAAACCCACAGCCAACATAATACTGAATAAGGAAAAGTTGAAAGCATTCCCTCTGAGAACTGGAAGAAGAAAACAATGCCCACTCTCACCACTTCTATTCAACACAGTACTGAAAGTCCTGGAGAAATAAATCAAAAGCATCCAAATCAGTAAAGAGGAAGTCCTGTCGCTGTTTGCTAATTATATGATCTTATACCTGGAAAACCCTAAAGACTCATCCAAAAAGCTTCTAGAACTGGTAAATGAATTCAGCAAAGTTTCAGGATCCAAAATTAATGTACACAATTCATTAGCTCTGACACAAAACAGTGACCAAGCTGAGACTCCGATCAAGAACTCAACCCCTTTTGCAGTAGCTGCAAAACAAAACAAAACAAAACAAAAACTACTTAGGAATATACCTAACCAAAGAGATGAAAGACCTCTACAAGGAAAACAATGAAACACTTCTGAAAGAAATCATAGACAACACAAACAAATGGAAACACATCCCATGCTCATGGATGGATAGAATGAGTATTGTGAAAATGATGATACTGCCAAAAGCAATCTACAAATTCAATGCACTCCCCATCAAAATATTACCATCATTCTTCACAGAACTAGAAAACACAATCCTAAAATTCATATAGAACCAAAAAAGAGGCTGGGCGCGGTGGCTCACGCCTGTAATCCCAGCACTTTGCAAGGCTGAGGCAGGCAGATCACGAGGTCGGGAGTTCGACACCAGCTTGACCAACATAGAGAAACCCCATCTCTGCTAAAAATAAAAAATTAGTCAGGTTTGGTGGTGTATGCCTGTAATCCCAGCTACTCGGGAGGCTGAGGCAGGAGAATTGCTTGAACCTGTAAGGCAGAGGTTGTAGTGAGCCGAGATTGTGCCATTGCACTCCAGCCTGGGCAACAAAAGGGAAACTCCATCTCGAGGAAAAAAAAAAGAAAAAGAAAAAAGCCTGCATAGCCAAAGCAAAACTAAATCTGGAGGCATCACATTACCTGACTTCAAAGTATACTATAAGGCCATAGTCACCAAAACAGCATGGTACCAGTATAAAAACAGGTACACAGGGCCGGGCATGGTGGTTCACGCCTGTAATCCCAGCACTTTGGGAGGCCGAGGCAGGTGGATCACCTGAGGTTAGGAGTTCGAGACCAGCCTGACCAATATGGTGTATTTCTACTGAAAATACAAAAAAAATTAGGTGGGTGTGGTGGCACATGCCTGTAGTCCCAGCTACTTGGGAGGCTGAGGCAAGAGAATCACTTGGAACTGGGAGGTGGAGAATGCAGTGAGCTGAGATCACACCATTGCACTCCAGCCTGGGCAACAGAATGAGACTCCATCTCAAAAAAAAAAAAAAAAAAAAAAGAAAGAAAAAAAGAAAGGTATATAGACCCATGGAACAGAATAGATAACCCAGAAATAAAGCCAAATATTTAACAGCCAACTGATCTTTGACAAAACAAACAAAAACAAAAAGTGGTGAAAAGGACACCCTATTCAACAAATGGTGCTGGGATAATTGGCAAGCCACATGTAGGAGAATGAAACTGGATTCTCATCTCTCACCTTAAACAAAAATCAACTCAGGATAGAACAAGGGGTTAAATCTAAGACCTGAAACTATAAAAATTCTAGTAGATAATATGAAAAAAAAAAAACCTTCTATTCGTTGGCTTAGGCAAAGATTTCCTGACCAAGAACCCAAAAGCAAATAGGTGGGATGTAATTAAACTAAGCAAAAACAAAGATAAATAGGTTTGACTTAATTAAACTAAAGAGTTTTGCACAGCAAAAGGAACAGTCAACAGAGTAAACAGACAACCCACAGAGTGGGAGAAAATTTTCACAATCTATACATCCAACAAAGGACTACGATTCAGAATCTACAAGGTACTGAAACAAATTATCAAGAAAAAAACAAAAACAAACAACCCCATAAAAATGTGTGCTAAGAATATGAACAGACAATTCTCAAAAGAAGACATACAAATGGCTGACAAACATATGAAAAAATGCTCAACATCACTAGTGATCAGGGAAATGCAAATCAAAACCACAATGCAATACCACCTTACTCCCACAAAAATGGCCATTATAAAAAAATTAAAAAAAAATTGACGTTGGCATGGATGTGGTGAAAAGACTTCTATACTGCTGGTGGGAATGTAAACTAGTACAACCACTATGGAAAACAGTGTGGAGATTCCTTAAAGAACTAAATGTAGAACTACCATTTGATCCAGTAATCCCACTACTGGGGATCTACCCAGAGGAAAAGAAGTCATTATACAAAAAAGATGCTTGCACACACGTATTTATAGTAGCACAATTGGCAATTGCAAAAATATGGAACCAGCCCAAATGCCCATCAATTGATAAAGAAACTGTGATATGCATAAATATATATATATATGCATACATACACACACGTATATATGTGTGTGTGTATATAATATGTATATATATGGTGGAATACTACTTAACCATAAAAAGGAATGAATTAATTGCATTTTAAGAAACTTGGATTGTATGGAGACCATTATTCTAAGTGAAGTAACTCAGGAACGGAAAATCAAACATCATATGTTCTCACTCATAAGTGGGAGCTAAGCTGTGAGGATGCAAAGGCATAAGAATGATACAGTGGACTTTGGGGACTCTGGGGGAAAGTGTGGGAAGGGGGTGAGGGATAAAAGACTACAAATTGGGTTCAGTGTATACTGCTCAGGTGATGAGTGCATGAAAATTTCACAAATCACCACTAAAGAACTTACTTATGTAACCAAATACTACCTGTTCCCTCAAAACCTATGCAAATAAAAACTTTAAATAATTATTGTAGAGGTAGTTAAGATGAAGTCATGCTTAGCCTGAGTGGACCCTTAAATCAAAATGACTAGTGTACTCATAAGAAGACAATGTGCACACATGAAAGGAGAGCACACTATGTATGGACAGTGCAGATGCCTCCCTCCCTCCACCCTTTAGTAGTCTAGAGTGTCCATTGTTCTCATGTTTATGTCTGTGGGTGCTCAATGTTTAGCTCTCTCTTATAAGTGAGAACATGCAGTATTTGGTTTTATGTTCCTGCATTAATTTGATTAGGATTATGGCTTACAGCTCCATCCATGTTACTGCAAAGGACATGATCCTGTTCCTTTTTATGTTTACTTAGTATTCCATGGTGTATATGTACCATATTTTCTCCATCTAATTAAGCATTGATGGGCATCTAGGTTCATTCCATCTCTTTGCTGTTGTGAATAGTGCTGTGACGAACATATAAGTACATGTGTCTTTTTGGTAGAATGATCTATTTTCCTTTGTGCATATACTCAGTAAAGAGATTGCTGAGTCAAATGGTAGCTCTGTTTTGAGTTCTTTGAGAAATTTCCAAATTGCTTTCCACAGAAGCTGAACTAAATTACATTCCTTACAACAATGTATAAGCACTCCCTTTCCTTCACAGCCTCGCCAGCATCTGCTGTTTTTTGACTTTTTAGTAATAGCCATCCTGACTGGTGTAATATGGTATCTTGTGGTTTTTTATTTGCATTTCTCTGATGATTAGTGATGATGAGCATTTTTCATGTTTGTTGGCCATTTATAGGTCTTTTCTGACAGGTGTCTGTTCATGTTCTTTGTCCACTTTTTAATAAGGTTATTTGTTTCTTGCTTGTTGATTTGTTTTTAGTTCCCTATGGATTCTGGATATTAGATCTTTTTCAGATTCATAGTTTGCAAATATTTTCTCTCTTTCTTTAGGTTGTTTGTTTACTTTATTAATAGTTTCTTTTGCTGTGCAGGAGCTCTTTAGTTTAACCAGGTCCCACTTGTCGATTTTTGTTTTTGTTGCAACTGCATTTGGAGAATTAGCCAAACATACTTTGCCAAAGCCGATATCAAGAAGGGTATTTTTCAGATTTTCTTCTAGGATTTTTCAATTATAATCTTTTAATGCTTTGAAGATATACATATATATGTATTTTATATATATATATATATGGAGAGCTGGATGAAAATTTTAAGTTTATACAGCAAGACTAAACTGAGATGAGCTCTGACAGTGAGCTTACAAGTCATATTTATGTTTGTTTTACTCACTTCTCTTTTCTATCATGACAATGCCATGTTTTTGAATTAGAAAACAAACATGAAAAACATTGCAAATATTTGAATAATCACTGAACTTTAAAGTGAGCAAAAAGTAGAACAATGCGAGGATGGACAAACATGGATTTGAGAAGGGGAGGCGAAGAGGGTGAACACGAGCTGAGAAAATTCCAGGGAGGTAGGTGGGGAAAGTGGTGGAGCTGGGACCATTGATTCAATAGCTGAGTCATAGTCCAAGAGGCATAAAAGCCTGGTTGAGCCGGGTAGGGAAAGCAGCCTGAAGCCAAGGACAGGCACACAGGCTCAGGTCTGTAGGCCACAGCAGCCTGGTCCCCAGAGACAGGCTGAAAAGCCCAGACCAGGCCCTGGATGCAACTCCTTTTCTTGTTCCATCTGCTTGGAGTCTGGCTGCTGCTGAGCCAGTTTCCCAGTGAAACCACAGCAGGCTCCCGCATATCTCTGCCTAGCTGGTTATGTAAAAACCCAGGTGTTGATAACATTTTAAAGTTCTGCGAGAAATCAGGGAGAAGGAACTCCAATATCCAGGAGGAGCTTGCTCTTGCATATGGACCATTGTCAGGTGAGAGCCCACACACCTCACCCCTGATCTCTCCCATGCCCCTCCCTCCTCCACACCCCTTCTCCTTCCCTATTTCTAGAGCTCCACACTTCCCATTGGTTGTCAACCAGCTGCTGACCAATCGTAACTCTACTGCACATGCTCTGCTTGAGATCCCATTGGCTGCCCCACTCAGTCCTTACTCCACTGTGGTGGTAAAAGATTGGACCTTTCTTTTGTTCCTTTTGGAAGAATCTCACTGAGAATCTCACCAAGGGAGAGAGGGAAAGCTTTGGGAATAGTAAGCTGCCTCACTGAGAGGCTCTTGGTGCCCTTCCCACATGGCAGCCAGGGCAAAATGATGGAAAAGAAGGTGAAGCCTCTGGGAGGTGACACTGCCCAAAGATCCGCAGGAGGCGGGGTGCACTGGAGCACTGTCTTGATGTTATGTTATGTCATATTGAGGCAATGCTCTCCTTTGTCATGATGAAAACTATTATAATTTTCTTGAATCCCCTTAACATGAATATTTGTTAACAACTACTCCTCTCCCACTTTTTTTTAACCTAACAGAATTCCTGTAGTTCTCCTTTCACAAAGATGCAGAAGCCTTAAATACTTTGGCGGACTTCGTTTCTAATTTGCCACAGGAGATGAAGGCAACACTTTCTGATAGGCAGTCATTACTGAGGACACGTCAACATTCAAGAAGCACAAAAGGTTTTTTATTGAATTGGGTAAAAAGTGTTGTCAAGCAAATTGTGTCGCAAGAGCTCACGAGAAATTTTGTAAATCATCAGAGTAATTATTGATACATATATTATGTAATCTTCATTCCTAATCACAATTACCCCTTCATGGATGTCCAAGTTAATCATCATTGATTATTAGAAACATGAAAAATCATTGTTAGTATTTGCATTTTTATTTTTCTGTAGGAAAGAATCTTCCCAGGACTCTAATTTGTGTCAGCACATAAAGCTTTTTGCCAAATAATAGAGTCGTCTTTTTATTAATTGCATAATGTCATCAATTATTTTTAATCTTGCTGACTTTAAAATGATTAGAAAGTCTTTAGCACATTAACCAACATAATAACTTTTACACTGCCTAAATCCAGGTACATAAAAGGCAACAAAATTGGTTCATGGAGCTTTTTCATTTAGGCCACGTGAACATAAAACCACATTCTACTTGAGTCAAACTGGGCAGATTTTGTCTTATTGACGTATTCTTGCAAACAATCAGATTGGACAAAAAATCTATTTTATTGCAGTTTTTGCGCCCAAATGAACTCAACTGCTTTGCGAATTAGGGTTCTTTCATACTTCTAAGATATGCAAGTATTATCTTAAAATGATAAAATGGGTAGCTCAAAGAAATTGTTTCCATGTGTAATAGGTGTGAATTTATAAGCACAGTCTCTGGTATGCAAACAATATCCTACTTCTTCATTTTTAATCAATGAATGGAAATCAAGCTGTCGCTGAGTGGGCAATTTACCCACAGACATTAAATTTATTATAATTTCTCCATTGAGCTATGTCTTGAGCCCTAGGGTCTTAGCACCAAAGCAACAAAGCTCTCAAGGCCTACCACGTTCAGTGGCTCCAGCCCCAACACACATTCAGAGTGCTACTCTGAATGGTCCACTTGAAGTAGGAGGTGGAACTCGAAACACAACCAAATTTAGGACTTGCTAAAAGAGGTGAAATCACCTTTCCATAAGACATGCCCACCAGTGTACCATGTCAGTTTACCATTGCCATGGAAACACCAGGAAGTTACCACCCCTTTCCATGACAATGACCCAGTGACCCAGAAGTTACCACTACTTTCCTAGAAATATCTGCATTATCTGCCCCTTAATTTGTATATAATTAAAAGTGGGTATAAATATGGCTGCAGGACTCCCTGTGAGCTGCTACTCTGAGCTCACTGCCTATGGTAGTACACCCCCACTACCTTTCCTAGCCTCTGGTAACCATCATTCTACTATCTGCATGAGTTCAATTTTGTTAATTTTTAGCTCCCACAAATAAGTAAGAACATGCAAAGTTTGTCTTTGTGTGCCTGGTTTATTTCATTCAGCGTAATGATCTCCAATTCCATCCATTACATTGCAAATGACAGGATCTCATTGTTCTTTATGGCTAAATAGTACTCTGTTGTGTATATGTACCATATTATCTTTATGTATTCAGCTGTTGGTGGACATTTAGGTTGCTTCCAAGTCTTGGCTATTGTGAATAGTGCTGCAAAAGACATGGGAGTGCAAATATATCTTCAATATACTGATTTCCTTTCTTTTGGGTATATATCTATGAGTAGGATTGCTACAGTTTTTGGTAGCTCTATTTTTAGTTTTTGGAGGAACTTCCAAACTGTTCTCCATAGTGGTTGTACTAATTTACATTCCCACCAACAGTTGACGAGGCTTTCCTTTTCTCCACATTCTTACCAGCGTTTGTTATTACCTGACTTTTGGATAAAAGCCATCTTAACTGAAGTGAGATGATGTCTCATTGCAGTTTTGATATGTATTTCTCTGATGATAATGATGTTTGGCACGTTTCCATAGACCTGTTTGTCATTGGTATGTCCTCTTTTGAAAAATATCTAATCAACTCTTTTACCTATTTTTAAATTAGATTACTAAATTTTTTCCTATAGAGTTGTTTGAACTCCTTATATATTCTGGTTATCAATCCCTTGTCAGAAGGGTAGTTCGCAAATATTTTCTCCTTCTATGGGTTGTCTCTTTACTTTTTTTTGAGTGTTTCCTTTGCTGTGCAGAGCATGTTAACTTGAGGTGATCCCATTCATCCATTTTTGCTTTGTCTGTTTTTGGTGTATTACTCAAGAAATCTTTGCCCAATTCAATGTCTGGGACAGTTTTCCCAGTGTTTTCTTGTAGTAGTTTCATAGTTTGAGGTTTTAGATTTAAATTATTAATCCATTTTGATTTCACTTTTGTATATGGCTAGAGATAGGAGTCTAGTTTTATTCTTCTGCACATGGACATCCAGTTTTCCAAGCACCATTTATTGAGGAGATTTTCTTTTCCCCAATATATGTTCTTGGCACATTTGTCAAAAATGAGTACACTGTTGATTTATGGATTTGTTTCTGGGTTTTTCTATTCCATCCTGTTGGTCTATTTTTACACCAGTACCATGCTGTTTTGGTTACTATAGCTTTGTGGTATAATTTGAATTCAGGTATTGTGATTCTTCCAGTTTTTTTCCTTTTCACTCAGGGTCTTTTGCAGTTCTACATAAATTTTAGGGTTGTTGTATTCTGTTTCAGCAAAGAATGTCATTGGCATTTTGATAGGGATTGCATTAAATCTGTACATTGCTTTAGGTAGTATGGACATTTTAATTATATTGATTTTTTCAATCCATGATCATGAACTATCTTTCCATTTTTTTGTGTCCTCTTCAGTTTCTTGCACCAATGTTTTATAGTTGTTATTGTAGAGATCTTTCACTTCTTTGGTTAAGGTAATTCCTAGGTATTTTAGTATATTTGTAGCTATTGTCAATTGAATTTCTTTCTTGATTTCTTTTTCAGATTGTTTACTGTTGTCATATAGAAATGCTACTGATTTGTGTATGTTGATTTTGTATCTTGCAACTTTACTGAATTTGTTTATGAGTTCTTATTGTCTTTTGGTGAAGTCTTGAGGTTTTTCCAAATATAAGATCATATATTCAGCCAACAAGGATAATTTAACTTTTTTCTGTCCAATTTGGATGTCCTTTATTTCTTTCTCTTGTCTGATTGCTCTAGCTGGGACTTCCATACTATGCTGAGTAACAGTGGTTAAAGTAGGCATCCTTGTTGTGTTCCAGATCTTAGAGGATAGACTTTCAGTTTTTCCACATTCAGTATGATACTAGCTATGGGTTTGATGTATATGGCTTTTATTATGTTGAGATATATTTTTCATACTAAGTGTTATGAAGGGATGCTGACTTTTATCAAATGCTCTTTCAGCATCAATTGAAATGAGTATATAGTATGATCCATGATGTATCACATTACTTGATTTGCATATGTTGAACCATCCTTGCATCCCAGGGATAAATCACACTTGGTCATGATGAATAATCTTTTCAATGAGTTGTTTTTTGTTCTTAGCTAGTATTTTGTTGAGGATTTTTGCATCAATGTTCATCAGGGACTTGGCCTGCAGTTTTCTTTTTTGGATGTGTTTTGTCTGGTTTTGGTATCAGGGTAATACTGGCCTCATAGAATGAGCTTGGAAGTATTCTCTTCTCTATTTTCCAGAATAGTCTGGGTAGGATTGCTTTTATTTCTTCTTTAAATGTTTGGTAGAATTCAGCAGTGAAGGCATTGGGTCTTGGGCTTTTCTTTGCCATGAGACTTTTTATTATGAATTTTATCTCATTACTTGTTATTATCCTGTTCAGATTTTTTATTTTTTCATGGTTCAATCTTGGTAGATTGTATGTGTCTAGAAATATTGTCTGAATTTCTATGGTATCACTTCTAATGTCTCCTTGTTATGTCTGATTTTATTTATTTGGGTCTTCTCTCTTTTGCTCTTAGTCTGAAGGTTTGTGAATTTTGTTTATCTCTTAAAAAGCCAACTTTTTATTTGCATAATGAAACAAACAAGTAAAAATAAAACTAATAAAAACTCAACAACTTAACTTCAGCTCTCCTGTTTTTAAATTTATTGTGTGTGTGTGTGTGTGCATTATATATATATGTATGTATATATATATATTTTTCGAGACAGAGCCTCCCTCTGTTGCACAGGCTGGAGTGCAGTGGCATGCTCGCAGCTCACTGCAACCTCCACCTCCCAGATTCAAAAGATTCTCCTGCCTCAGCCTCCTGAGTACCTAAGATTACAGATGTAGACCACCATGTCCAGCTAATTTTTGTATTTTTAGTAGAGACAGGGTTTTGTCATGTTGGCCAGACTGGTCTCAAAATCATGACCTCATGTGATCCACCTACCTTGGTCTCCCAAAGCCCTGGGATTACAGGTGTGAGCCACTGGAACTGGTCTTCTATTTATATCTTCTTATACTGTCTATGTCTTGAAATGTTGTTGTAATTATTTCTAATTGGTTCATTGCTTTGTCTTTCTACTTAAGAGTAGTTCACACACCTCAGTTGTAGTGTTATAATATTCTGTGTTTTTCTCTGTACTTACTAATGAGTTTTGTACATTCTGATGATTTCTTATTGCGTATTAACATCCTTTTCTTTCTGACTGAAGTACTCCCTTTAGCATTTCTTGTAGGACAAGTCTGGTGCTGATGAAATTCCCTCATCTTTTGTTTGTCTGGATGTCTTAATTTCTCCTTCATGTTTGAAGGATATTTTCATAGGATATACTACTCTAGGGTAGAATTTTTTTGTTTTTTTCTTTAGCACTTCAAATATGTTGTGCCATTCCCTCCTGGCCTGTAAAGTTTCCACTAAGATGTCGGCTGCCAGATGTATTGAAGCTCCATTGTATGCTATTTGTTTCTTTTCTCTTGCTGCTTTTAGGATCCTTTATTTATCCTTGAACTTTGAGAGTGTGATTACTGAATGCCTTAAGTCGTATTCTTTGGGTTATATCTTCTAGGTGTTATATAACCTTCCTGTACTTTGATATGTATTTCTTTCTCTAGGTTTGGGAAATTCTCTGTTATTCTCCCTTTGAAAAAACTTTCTACCCCATTTTTCTTTACCTTCTCTTTAAGGCCAATAACTTAGATTTGCCTTTCTGCAACTATTTTCTAGATACTGTAGGTAGGCAAGCTTCATTGTTTTTTAGTCTTTTCTCTTTTGTCTCCTTTGACTGTGTATGTTCAATAGCCTGTCTTTAAGCTCATGAATTCTTTGTTCTGCTTGATCAGTACTGCTATTTAAAAACCTCTGATGCTGCCTGGCATGGTGTATCATGCCTATAATCCCAGCACTTTGGGAGGGCGAGGTGGGCAGATAACCTGAGGTCAGGAGTTTGAGACCAGCCTGGCCAACATGGTGAAACTGTATCTCTATTAAAAATAAAAAAATTAGCCAGGCATGGTGGTGGGCACCTGTAATCCCAGCTACTCAGGAGGCTGAGGCAGGAGAATCACTTGAACCCGGTAGTTTGAGGTTGCAGTGAGCTGAAATTGCGCCACTGCACTACAGCCTTGGTAACAAGAGTGAGACTCTGTCTCAAAACAAACAAACAAAAACAAAAAGAAAGAAACAAAACAAAACTCTGATTCATTTTTCAATGTGTCCATTGCATTTTTAAACTCCAGAATTTTTACTTAATTCTTTTTAATTATTTTAATCTCCACATACCCACGGGGAGTACTGTCATGCTACTGCTGATGTTCCATTTTGGCCCAAGGGCTCTTTAGTCAGCTAGTGGTGAATACTGCCTGGCCTCGGGAACACCCTTCAGGAAAGTAGGCTCCCCTCTGGCCCAGGACAGGTCCAGAAATGCCATCCAAGAGCTAAGGCCTAGAATCAGGCACCCTAAGAGCCCACATGGTGCTCTACCCTCCACGGCCAAGCTGGCACTGAAGGTACAAGACAAAGTCCCCTTTACTTTCCCCCTGCCTTTTTCTCAAGCAGGAGGAGTCTCTTGCCATAACCCACCACAGCTTGGAATGTACTGAGTCTCACCTGAAGCCAGCAAGTCGTTTTGAACTCTTCTCTCTCCTCTCAAGTGGAAGGAAGGGGTCTTTTATGGAGGTGCAAGCTGTGCAGCCTGGGGTTCGGGGAAGTGTTGTGCCAGCACTTCCTTAGCTACCATGGCTGGTGTCTGAGTAGGTCTCTTGACCACCCATAGTCCACTGGCTCTGAGCCCAGATCAGCACTAGGACTTGCTGACAAGTTGCAGTCCTTCTGGCCTAGACTGCCTTTCAAGTTTATTTATGGCCCTGGAGGCCTTTAAAGCCTGCGGTGGCAAGCCTTTCCAGAACTCAAGTTCTGACCACTAGGATGGGCAATTCCCCTCTGGCTAGTGCAGTATTAAATGCTCCTCTGTGGGCTAGCATTAGCTGAGTTCAGCTCGGCTTTACTTTCTGCTGTGACAGGATACCACTGAATTCAATGCACTGTCTCACAATTGCTGTACTCTTCCTCTTTCAAGTGCACAGATTCTCTTTCTGCACACCGCATGGCTGCTGCAAGGGGATGGGAGAGGGGTGGTATTGGTGATTCAAGCCTGGTCCTACCCTCCTCAGTGCCTCTTTCAGTGATATAAAGTTAAAACCAGGTACTATAGGTGCTCACCTGATTTTTAGTTCCTATGAAGGTAACTTTTTTGTGTAGATAGTTGTTAAATTAGTGTACCTGTGGGTGAGATAATTGATGGAGGCTTCTACTTGTCCATCTTGTTCCACCCCTTCTATTATTTTCTTTCTCATACATAATCTTGGATCAAAAATCCAGTGAATCATTCTACAAACTATGTTATATCCATATTATGAAATAGTAGTATGGAATAGTAGTCAGCAATAAAAAAGTACACAAGTATTAATACACACAACAACTTGGGATAATCCAAAATTACGCTGAATGAAAAAAGCCAATCCTAAAAGGTTACATATTATGTGACTACTTTTTAACTAGTATTCAAATAAAACATTTTGGAACTGGAGAACCATTTTTCCATGGGTTAAAGCCAGTGGGTAGAGGATGGGAAAGATGTCAGTGCAACTATGAAGATTCTTGTGGTACAGAATGGTTTTATATCTTGGTTATATCAATGTTAATATCCTAGTTGTGTTATTACAGTATAGTCTCCCAAGATGTTACCATTGGTGTAAACCAAGTAAGGTTTTCTTGGCATTTTTTCAGGCTTTCACATAGGGGATTCTACATTATCTCAAAATTCAAAAATTAATTTGAAAATTTCCTCAAAGTTCTAAGAGTCATTGGGACTAGGTGTTGGTTCATTTCTATAAATGCAGTCACATAATAAAGTAGAAATTCATAGAAGATATGAGATAGTTGGAGAGATATTGATTTTGACCTATAAAAGAGGAAGCATATTCACTCTCTAGAATATATAATGCAACTGCTACTAAACTATGCCTAAGACTGTAATAAGAAACTGTTAAATGTAAGCATAATTTATTTCACATATAAAAACTCAGTTACCCTAACTCTCAATAATGAAGGACTGAAAGCTTATCCCTTCAGATCAGGAAAAATTGAAGGATGTGTTCTTTAATCATTTTTATTCAGAATAGTATTGGAAATCCTAGTCAGGTCAAGCAGGAAAAAAGAGCCAAAAAAAAAAAGGATGAAATTTGGAAAGGAAGACATAAAATATCTCTGCCTGTGGATGACATAATCTTATATGTAGAAAAACCTAGAATTTGAAAACAACTGTTAGAATTGATCAACAATTTTCATTAAAGAGGCAAAATACAAAGTCAACATGCAAAGATTAACTGCCAATGAACATCTAGAAATAATTTTTTTTCAAATTTAATTTTCAATAGCATCAAAAACAACACCATATTTGGGAATATACATAGGGAGAATCCTACAAAATATCACTTAAAGATTTTAAACAAGACATAAATAAATGGAAACACATATTGTATTCACAGATTTTACTAGAAAAAAATATGAATATTGTTAAGATGTCAATACTGTCAAAAGGGGTACACAGAGTCAATGTTATCCCTCTGAAAATCACAATGACAGGTTTTCTGTTGTTATTTTAGAAAGAGAAAAACGCTTCCTAATATGGAATATCAAGAGACCCAAAATAGCCAAAACCATCTTGATAAAAAAGAAAAAATGTTGGAGGACTCACCCTTCCTGATTTCAAAAGTTTCTACAAAGCTACAATAGTCAAAAGAGTGAGCTATTGGCATGAGGACAATCACGTAGTTCAATGGGATTAGAATATAGAGCACAGAAATAAACCTGTGGTATTTTGGAAAATAATTTTTGAGAAGGGTACAAGACCATTCCATAGGGAAAGGACAGTTTTTCAACAAGTAGTTCTGGGGAAACTGGATATATACATGCAAAAGAAGGACTTGAACCCTATCTCACATGATATAAAAAATTTAACTTAAAATGTATCAAAGATAAAATATAAGAAAGAATTAAAAATGAAATTCTTAGAAGAATTCATACAAGAAAATCATTTTGACATTGGATATGTCAATTATTTTACGGATATGACACAAAATTCATAGGAAACAAAAGAAAACATAGATATTGGATTTCATAAAAATGTAATCGTTTTGTGAATCAAAACACACTACCAAAAGAGTGAAATAACTCACAAAATAAGAGAAAATGACTGCAAGTCATACATGAGATTAGGGCTTAATATCCAGAACATATAAGATAGAAAACAATTTTAAGAAAGGATTTTGTGCATGATACGAAGAGACAGCTGGGGAAAATTTGTTTTAATATAAATTATGTTGTAGAACAGCATCGCACATGTGCTGTTCTCCAAAGTCTGTCACTCTGTATAAATATCTTCAAAACATCAGTTTTGAGAAACTTCTTAAACACGTTGTCTTACTGAAAACACCTAAAATCACTGGCTTCTCCCATACTATAGTCCTACTTGAAGAGTTACACAATGCACAGCATTAGAAGAAGGATGACTAGGTCTTCCTCTAGTTATGAGGGGCATAGATCATATTTTTTATTGGGAAGTAAGAAGTTTTGTTTATTTCCAAAGTATCCTAATATCCATCAAGCCCTCAGGCTTACTTTAGAGAAGGAGATTTGGTCTGGCTAGATTTTCTTCCCAAACAATTAAGGCTTATGAACAAATGGTCCTATTTGCAGTTAAAATTTGTCAATACTTTGAGAGTCATTTAATGAGCCCATTGCCCCTAAAATGTGCTGACATGTTTTAAAATTTAAAAAGGAATAAAACTTCTGTACATGAGTTATAACACATGTAGTACATAGTAAATCAATCATAATATAGAAAATTTTGTGCAGGAACACATGTTAACAGCATGTTCTCCCTGTGATTGTTGGATTCAACTGCTTCTTTATTGTCTTTGTTGGTGTTGGTTTGTATGTGTGTGTGTTGAGTGTGTTCTTCAGACTCTGGAAATAGTAATTAAAATTTCAAATTAGAACATTCAGATTACTGCTGATAATTCACCAATCACCAGGGGAGTCCAAATAAAAAAATTAATAGAAAGATATGGTCTGATTTCCCACCTTCAGTGGGTGCTCTCCCAAAACTAACAGTCAATTGCATAGGGTTCCTGCATTTTCTTACTCTCAACAGGATCCCTGAAGGGCTAATGTTAAGTACAGATCTTTGAAGTTCCCTGTAAGCTTCAGATTCCAGTTTTCTGCAGTTGTGGATGAGAAAGTGCCTTGTAAACTTTAAACATTGTTAGGCAATCTTAAAGTGATGTTATTGGAATTTTAATAATGTTCAGAGGATTTGGTTTAAATGTCATTTGTTTTCTTCCATCCATCCACTCATCACAATACTATGGATGGATACAACAAGGCCCTATAGAAATCAATCTAAATATATTCTCCTACTGCTATGAAGAAGAAACACAAATAAATGTGGGGTAAGTTTGGAGGATTAAAAGGTCATATAGCAAGTGCTATCTGAGATATTGTCAAGCTAGTGAGCTTACAGATCAATTTTTAAAAATTTTACCTATATTTTCTAGGTAAATGACATTAAAAATTACAAATATTTTTGAAAGCATAAAAAGAGTAGGGGAGGAAGAAAGGAAAGAAGTTAAAATTCAAATTTAAAACAAGAAAAATGAAAAGAACTTGGGAGCAAGGAGGGACATGGAACATGGGAGGGGAAGTAAGGAGGCTAAGCGCTGAGGGAGAAAGTTCCTGGTGGGTGGGTGGGAAAGTGGTGGGTTGGGTAATACTTTAGGGAAATAGCCTAGAACCAGCAGTCCCCAACCTTTTTGGCACCAGGGATGAGTTTAGTGGAAGACAATTTTTTCACAAAGTGGGTGAATGGGGTGAGGGGTGGGGGATGGGATGGTTTAGGGATTAAATTGTTCCATCTCAGATCATCAGGCATTAGATTCTCATAAGGAGTGTACAACCTAGATCCCTCGCATGCCCAGTTCACAATAGGGTTCGTGCTCCTATGACAATCTAATGCAGCCACTGATCTGACAGTAGGGGAGCTCTGGCAGCAATCCTTGCTAGCCCTGTCACATACCAGTACCACCAGTCAGTGGTCAGGGGCTTGGGGACCCCTCCCCTAGAAGACTCAAGAGTTGAATAATTTCCTAGGGAAATAAAAGCCTGGTGGAGACATGCAGAAAGCAGTCTGAAGTCCAGACTGGAACACAGGCAGAGGACTGTAGGTGAAAGCAGTGACAATTCCTAGGGAAAGGCTGAAATGCCCAGAACAAGAGAGACTAGGGTGCTCATCCTGTGCTGGTCCCATTGCCAGTATTCTAGCTACTGCAGAGTCAACTTCCAAAGGAACACTGCCAAGTAGGTGAGCAATGAAAAGGTCAAGTTATATGGCATCGAATCTAAAGAGATCGTTATGATCACGTACAAAACCCCCAGGAGACAATCTCCAGCATCCTGGAGGAGCAGTTGCTGGAATCTGAACCACTCACAGGTAAGAACTCCAGCCCCTGCCGCCTTCCCGCACTTCCCATTGTTTGGCCCCGGGCTGCTGACCAATTGGAATGCAGTCTGCAAGTCAGGATTCGGATCTCTTTGGCTGCTGGTACTCACTGTGGCTAAAGTTTGGGCTTTTCCTTCGAAATAAGATTTAACTGAAAGCGCCTCACCAGGAATATCATCGAGAGAGAGAGAGAGAGAGAGAGAGAGAGAGAGAGAGAGAGGGAGAGAGAGAGAGGAATACCAAACAGCCTCAACTTAAAAGGTTTTGCACAGCAAAGGAAACAATTTAAAAAGTGAAGAGACAATTTACAGAGTAGGAGAAAATATTTGCAAACTATCCATTCCACAAGAGATTTATAACTAGAATATATAATGAAATCAAACAACTCAATAGCAAAAAGCCAAATAATTCTATTAAAAAATGAGCAAAAGACCCAAATAGACTTTCTTAAAAGAAGACATACAAATGACCAACAGGTATATGAAAAAATGCTCAGCATCACTAATCACTTAAGAAATGCAAGTCAAAACCACAATGAGATATCACTTCATCTCAATTAGAATGACTATTATAAAAAAGACAAAAAGTAAAAAATGTGGACAAGGATCTAGAGAAAGGGAAATGCTTGCACACTGTTGGTGGGAATATAAATTAGTACAGCTGTTATGGAAAACAGTATGGAGGTTCCTCAAAAATCTAAAAATAGAACTACCATATGATCCAACAATCCCACTGGTAGGTATATACCTAAAAATATAGGTATATCAAAGAGATATCTCCACTCCCATGTTTATTGCAGCACTATTCACAATAGCCAAGGCATGGGATCAACCTATGTGCCCAGCGACAGATGAATGGATGAAAAAAAAGTGCCGTTATATGCCATGGAATGTCATTCAGCCATAAAAAAGAAAAAAATACTGTCATTCGCAGCAACATGGATAGAATTGGAGGTCATTATGTTAAGTGAAATAAGACAAGCACAGAAAGAACAATATTGCATGTTCTCACTCACACATGGGAACTAAAAGAGTAGATCTCATGTGGACAGAGAGTAGAGTGGTGATTACTAGAGGATTGGAAGAAAAAGGAGGGAAATGAGCAGATGTTGGTTAATGGGTACAAAAACACAGTTAGATAGAAGTAATAAAATCTAGTATTTAATAGTATAGTAGGGAAATTATACTTAACAATAATTTATTGTGTATTTCAAAATAGCTAGAAGAACTGTAATGATCCCACTACAAAGAAAAGATGAATATTTGAGGTGATAGATATCTCAATTACCCTGATTTGATTATTCCACATTGTATACATGTGTCAAAATATCACATGTACAACAAAAATATTGCAACTATGATATATCAATAAAAGATTTACTAGAAATAAATTTTAAAACTTTTACACACAGAAGCACATACATTCACATACACACACTCAGGTCTGCATTTTTCCTCCTTTCACACTGGAAAGGATACAATTGATAAAACATCTAACCATCTCTACTTCATCATGAGCACATAGCAGGGAGAAAAAGCAGTGAAGAAAATAATTTGTGGGAGAGGCATTAGGCATGTTTGGCCCAAGGTAACCCCAGAAACTTCACTAAAACTTTACTCAATGCATATCCTCCACCTGCCTCTCAGTGTGCTGTCTTAAGACCTTCAATAATTCTGTAAATTCCACTTTTATCCCCAGTATTACTCCATGTTCCCTCATCAAAGTGGTGAATCTGCAAAAATATCGACCTCCTCCCCATGTGTCTCTAAATCCTAAATCAAAGAGTACTTTTTTACTCCATCAGTGAGGCCCTACCGGTTGTGTTTGTTTGTTTGCAGGCCAACTGACACTGCTACTACCTCATTATCAGGTCCTTTTAACTTCCTTCAATTAACATTGATTTGAGTAGCCCTCTGTGTCTGCCCACAAAGTGCTCTGAGCCTAGTTTGGGACATGGGCAAGTAAAGGATAATAAGTGCAATGATACTTGTAGGTGATCATAGAGACTGTAATGATCCACAGGAATCAGGGTTGTGTTTAATGCCAACGTAGGAAGGAATGAATGTACAGGGAACAGTGTGGGTAAGAGGAGAGAGCAAAATTTCCCTAAGGAAACTGATGGCTGATCTGCATCTTGAAAGACATCTAAGCAGAAGAGAGTGCAAAAAGGAGACAGGGAGAAGCCCAGGAAAAACCACAAAGGCCTAGAAGCACAGCACATGTGGAAACAGAGAGTCAGTAGGGCAGGAGGAGTATGGAGAAAAGGAATTGTCAAGATCTGATTAGAATGGAGACAGGAGAGAGGGTCTCAAATGATCCTACACAATACAGCTATGGGGTTTAGGCTACATCCTGGAGTAAGGAAGAACTGCTCATGATCTTGATGCATCTCTCATGAAGAACTTTTTCCTACCACTACTCTGTTGAAGATGAAGAGGGATCATGGGAGTCACAGGGCAGAACTCATAGATTATACTGTACAGTCTGAACTGTACCACCTGGTTTGTCTAGGCTCCTCCAGGATATTCTTTGAAAACAAAAGGGAGGAGCACATAGTTGTATTTCTTGACACTAGTGATGATCAATAAAAGATTAATATTTTGGGTCTCTACATTATTCATAATCAATGACTAAGTTTCTTCTATGTGCCATTCATTGTTCTGGGACCTTAGGATTCATGAGAGAGAAAATAATAACAATGCTTACATGGAACTTCTACATAGGCACTTGACTACATCTAAACTTTCTCTTGGTACATGCATTCTATACATAATTCTGTTCTTTTAGTAAAAATAGGGGTCTGAGAAGGGGATAATAGAGAAAGCTCCATAATATTATCTGGTGTCTATTATTGTCAGTCTCTTAACCAAGAAATATCCAAAGAATGCCTCCAAGTGGATTTTCAGAAGATGCAAATGTTCCCTCATTCTTTGTGCTATTGTTTATAAAGCTGTATGACAGCCTAATTAATTCAAAAATCCATGAATGTATTAATCCATTTATGAGGACAGAGCCCTCATGATCCATTCACCTCTTAACAACTCCACCTTTCAAAACTGTCACATTGGGGATTCAGTTTCTAGTACATGAAATTTGGAAAAATATTCAAGCCATAACTGTTGACTGGGACTGCAGAATGTCTTTTACAGGACTTAACTGAACCAATAAGACATCCAAAGGAGTATCTGAGATAGGACAACAAAGGTGCTAAAAATAAGACACTCATTTACCTCTCCACCCTCCCTCTACAAGTTTCTTGGAAATAAAAATAAACCATTCTGCAGAGGATGTGGAATACATAAACATTTCTTCCAGGAATATAAAATGGTACATGGAATCTATTTTCTTAAAAGGAAACCCAAAACTAATATAAAACTACTTTACAACACAGAAACTGCGGTAGATATTTACCAAATGTTTTAAAACGTATGTTCACACAAAATCCTAGGCTTGAATGTTCATAATATTTTATTTGCAGTAACAAAACCCTGAAAACACCTCAAATGCCCTAGGAACTAGGCTAAGTGAAAAAAATGAATCCCGAACGATTACATACTGTTGATTCCTTTTTATGAAATGTTCTTGAAGGAACAAAATTATAGAAAGAAAGAATAATTATTTCCAAGAATGAGGACAAGGAGTGGGAATTGAGTGGTGAGTGAGTACAATTATAAAAATTGCCTGTGGCACTGGAATGGATTCATATCTTTCTTGCATCAAGATAAATATTTTGGTTGTCATATGGTACTGTTGTTTGTCAAGATATTACCATTGAGAACAACTGAGTAGCATGTACTCAGGATCTCTTTGAATTATCTCTTACAGGCACATATATGACCTTACAATTATGACAAAATTAAAGTTTTAGAAACAACAAGAAAACAAACAACCTAGATCAAAGATGAGGAAAGTACTTAAATACATATTTATATATATTCATTATATCTATAAAGTGAATGTGCTTAATACCCCTGAACTGTACACTTAACAGTGATTAAGATGATAAATTTTATTTATGTGCATTTATTCAGAATTTAAAAATCATCAACATGGATGAAATTGGAGAACATTATTTGAAGGGAAATAATCCAGTTAGTCACAGTAGGACAAATACTGCTTGAACTCACTTATATGTGGAATCTAAAAAACTCAGAATTATAGCAGAAGAAAGTAGAATACTGGTTAACACATTATTCAGTGGAGAGAGGGATTTGGAAGATGTTGGTCAAAGAATACAAAATTTCAGATAGGAGAAAGATGTTCAAGAGACCTACTGTATAATATAGTAACTCAACTTAATAAGGTGTTGCATACTTGAAATTTGCTAAGAGAGTAGATTTTAAATGTTCTCATCACACACACACAAAAAATGGTAACTATGTGAGATAAACCATATGGAAATTAGCTCAACTAGTCATTCCATAAATTTTAAAACATCATGTTGTACACCATGAAATATACAGTTTTTATTTGGAGAATGATGTCAGCAAGATGGTGGAATAGGAAGCTCCAATTCTTGATCTCCTACAGAAACCTAAGAAAACACCCAGAAACTACTGAACTAACTTTATAGGAGCTCCAGGAAAGTCAAAGACTTGCAGCAACCACATGAATGGCCAGTCAAGAAGAAACCAGTTTCAAAATGGTAGAACAGCTTTGCAACAATTTCCTGCCCTTCCCACTCTACCTCACTGGTACAGCAATAATCTTGGTCTGGAAGTGGTGGCAGCCCAGGTGTTAGTTTCTTCTCCCAAAATGAAGGGAGCAAAGCAAACCTCATTTCAAATTCTTGCGTACAACTGAAGGCTAACTGAATGACAGGACTGTGTTTCCCTAGTTTGAATGTCAGGCAGGAAAGGCAGTGAGCACTGCTCATAAAACCTGTGGGGAGAGAACAGGAATACACACACACAGCTGCCTGGGCAAGAACTACAGATGAATATATGCAAAAGACCATCTAAAGACTATGAACAAATGGTACAAAACTCAGTGGGAAACTAAAGCATTCAAAAGCAGCTGCTCATACTGGGAAATGGAGAAAATAACACAAACTGCCCAGGCATCACACATGCTCAGACAAGACTCCAAAGCCTTTAAATTTTCACTTGGCTTGGCCACTAGGTTCAGTATAAGTAAGCTCCATATTGAAGGACTGCAGCAGTATGGAGTCAATCTGCAAAGACTAGAATAGGTGGTTGTTGATACAAATGTCTTTTTTTTTTTTTTTTTTTTTTTTGAGACTGGGTCTCACTCTGTCACCCACGCTGGAGTGTAGTGGCACGATCTTGGCTTACCGCAGCCTCCAACTCCCAGGCTTAAGTGATTCTCCTGCCTCAGCTTCTGTAGTAGCTGAGATTACAGGTGCACGCCACCATCGCCTGGCTAGTTTTTGCATTTTTAGTAGAGAAAGGGATTCACCATGTTGGCCAGGCTGGTCTTGAACTCCTGACCTCAAATGATCCACCCACCTTGGTGTCTGAAAGTGCTGGGATTACAGGCATGAGCACTGCGCCTAGCCCAAATATCCCATTTTTAATTGAAAATCAGAAGTTATACAAAGACACTGGAAATATGACACATTCAAATGTACAAAGGAAATGGATGAATATCACCCCTGATGAAGCCTACTCATCAGATTCACTGAGAAAAGTCTTTAAAACAACTGTCTTATATTTACTAAAAAGAAGCCTAAGGAAAATATGGACAAACAATGAAAAGAAATAAGGAAACTGATACACGAACAAAACAAATACATCAAAAAAGAGATAAAAATCATAAAAAGGAAACAAACAGAAATGCAGAAACTGAAAAATACAATAATGGAATAAAAATTCACAACAGTGGTTTCACCAGACATGTATAGAAGAGATAACAAAAATATCCTCAAACTCTTCCACAATTTTGAAGACATGGGATCACTATCTAACTCATTCTATGAGGTCAGCATTAATGTGATACCAAACCTCAGATAAAGCTTTTTAAAAAAAAAAAAGAAAAGAAAACTACAGATCAAGATCTGTGTGAATATTGATAATGGTTATATATGAAAAACACACAGCCAACATCAAACTCAATGGTAAAATACTCAAATCTTTTCCTGTACATTGAGGAAGGAGAGCAGAATATTTCTTTTTCCCCTCTTATTCAAGAGTTTTGGAAGTTTTCGCCAGAGTAATAAGCTTGAGAAAGTAATAAAAACCATAGAAATTAAGAAGCAAAAAGTCTTTTTGGTTGCAGAAGACATGATCCTATATGTAGAAAATCTTAAAGACTGGATGGAAAAAAAGTTAGTATAATGAATGAATTCAGCAAAGATGAATAATACAAAAATCAACATGAAAAAATTAGTTGCAGGTCACAGGCTGCAGGTCAGCCCCTGCAATCTCAGACTATATGTCCACTCCAGAGCAAAGTCAGTTCTACAGCTCCACCTGTCAGACCAGTCCACAAAGACCCAGGATGCAGTTATGTCCAGACTCTAGAACAGCGCCGCTGAGGCCCCGGGTGTAAGGCTTGTCCCAGACTGCAGACCAGCAACTACAGATTCCAGATCTAGGCAAACACCCATCACCCAAGGCACTAGTCTTTCCTCAGTTCCAGGCCAACCCCAAGTTCCAGACTGGTCCCCATGAATACAAGCTCCAGGAAAACTAGGATCCAGGCCAACCCCGGTAGATTCCCATGCTGGGCCAAACACCATAGACTCGGGCTACAGGACCAACCACATAGACCCAACCTCCAGGCAGATCCCCATGTTCTCATTACTCAGGCATGTCCACAGACTCAGGGTTTGTGCTTGCCCACTCACTGATCCAAGTAGCAAGTCAGCCCACATGCAGACTCCTGCTACAAGCATGCCCATGGACTTCATCAGGTGGCCTGCCCAGAATCTCTCGATGGGCTGACTTGTGAAGGGTTTTTCCTGCCAAATATAATCTGTAAAGACTGGAGAAGGTGCCTACTTCTTCAAATGCACATGTACCAACTCAAGATCAGAAAGATCATGACTAAGAAAAAATGACACTACCCTAAAACCATAAAAACCCTAGAAGAAAATTTAGGCAATACCATTCAGGACATAGGCACGGGCAAAGACTTCATGACTAAAACACCAAAAGCAATGGCAACAAAAGCCAAAACTGACAAATGGGATCCAATTAAACTAAAGAGCTTCTTCTGCACAGCAAAAGAAACTATCATCAGAGTAAACAGGCAACCTACGGAATGGGAGAAAATTTTTGCAATCTATCCATCTGACAAAGAGCTAATATCCAGAATCTACAAACAACGTAAACAAATTTACAAGAAAAAAAACAAACAACCCCATCAAAAAGTGGGCAAAGGATATGAACAGACACTTGTCAAAAGAAGACATTTATGTGGCTAACAAACATATGAAAAAATGCTCATCATCACTGGTCATTAGAGAAATGCTCAAAACCGCAATGAGATACCATCTCATGCCAGCTAGAATGGCAATCATTAAAAAGTCAGGAAAACACAGATGCTGGAGAGGATGTGGAGAAATAGGAATGTTTTTACACTGTTGGTGGGAGTGTAAATTAGTTCAACCATTGTGGAAGACTGTGGCGATTCCTCAAAGATCTAGAACCAGAAATACCATTTGATCCAGCAATCCCATTACTGGGTATATACTCAAAGGAGTATAAATTGTTCTACTATAAAGACACATGCACATGTATGTTTATTGCGGCACTATTCACAATAACAAAGACTTGGAACCAACCCAAATGCCCATAAATGATAGACTGGATAAAGAAAATGTGACACGTATACACCATGCAGCCATAAAAAAGAATGAGTTCATGTCCTTTGCAGGGATATGGATGAAGCTGGAAACCATCATTCTCAGCAAACTAACACAAGAACAGAAAACCAAACACCACAAATTCTCACTCATAAGTGGGAACCGATATCCCACTGATAAAAGCATCAGATCTCATGAGACTTATTCAATATCATGAGAACAGTATGGGAGAAACTGCCCCAATGATTCAAATTATCTCCCACTGAGTCCCTCCCACAATATGTGGGAATTGTGGGAGTACAATTCAAGATGAGATTTGGGTGGAGTACAATTCAAGATGAGATTTGGGTGGGGACACAGAGCCAAACCATATCAAGCTGGTACTTTGATCTGGAGGACTATCAGGTGAGAGTTCCTACTCCTGACCAGTTCTGTACTTTCTGTTGGTTGCCCTCAAGCTACTGACCAATTGAAATTACTGCTCACAGGGCCCTACTTGAAATCTCATTGGCTGCCCACACTTAATCCTCACTCTGCTATTGCTGGTGCCCAAAAGTTTGGACTTTACCCTGTGGCTTGCTGTTATTGAAAGGATCTCACCTGGAATCTGACCAGAGGGAGGGAAAACTGCAGAAACAGCAAACAGCCTTACCTGAGAGCCTATTGGTGCCCTTTTCACCTGGCAGCCAGGGTGACTGGGTAGGGAGAATGGAGAAACTCAGAGAAGGTGATGCTATCCTAAAACCCTACAGGAGGAAGGGTGTTCTGCACTGTTTTAATTTTTCATTATGTTAAGGAAATGCTGTCCTTTTCGACTATAAAACCCATTATAATTTTCTGACTCTACTTGGCATTAATTTTTTTTCACAAATACCTCTCCCCAACTTTTTATTTTTGAGTCAGGGTCTCACTCTCTCACCTAGACTTCAGTGCAGTGGCATGATCATACCTCACTACAGCCTCGAACTCTGGGCACAAGCAATCCTCCTGCCTCAGCTTCCTAAGTAGCCAGGACTACAAGCATGTGCCACCACACCCAGCTAGTTTTTAATTTTTTTTTTTAGAGATGGAGTCTTGGTATGTTGCCCAGGCTGGGCTGGCTGTGGGCCTCAAATGACCTTTCCATCTAGGACTCCCAAAGTGTTGGGATTACAGGAATGAGTCACTGTGCCTGGCCACCACTTTTTTAACCTAAGAGAATTCCTGTGATCCTCTATCCACAAAAATACGGAAGCCTTAAATATTTTGGTTGAATTCATTCCTAATTTGTTACAAGGTATGAATGCAACATTTTCTGACAGAGAGTCATTATTGAAGAACCTACAACATTTAAGGGACTTGGTATCATTTCTTCTTCCTTCTGATTTAATTTCCTGTACAGTAAATTGTGTCTAAAAATTAAGAATAACTTATATGATAGATAATGGTAATTATTTATTTGTTATATAATCTTTCTTTGCAATCTCTATTATACCTTTGCTGATGTCCAAGTCAGTCACCATGGGTTATTAGAACCATGCAAAATCAGACTTAGTGTTTGCATTTTCATTTGTCCATAAGAAACAGTCTTCCCAAAACTTTAATTTGTGTCAACAGTTAATCCTTTTTGCTAAAGAAGTTGTTCTATCTTTTTTATTAATGATATGAAGATATCAATAGTTTTAAAATCATATTTACTTTAAATTAATCATAACGCTTTGTATCACATTAACAAATATAATAACTTTATCCTGCTTAACTCCAGGTGCATAAAGACAGCAAAATTTATGCACCTTGTCAATTTCAATCATGTGAAAATAAAACCACAAACCTTGCAATTTTCTGCTTGAGTCAGAGTGGACATACTTTGTGTTATAGACATATTATTTGGAGACAACCAGAATATTTCCCAAATCTATTATACTTGGAGTCTTGTAGCCAAATAAATTTGATTGTTATTCAAAATAGTGGCCTTTTATGCTTCAAAGAGATCCAAGTCTGTATTGTTACATCAGAAAATAGTCTTAAGAGATTGTTTCTGTGTGTAACAGTCATAAATTCATAAGGATATTCTCTGATGTGTAAGAAATATCCTACTTTTTTTTTATTAAATGAAAGAAATTGAACTCTTCCACTGGGTGAAAAATTTATCCACAGACTTTTAAAAAATGTTTTCCCTATTGAATTGTGTCATGAACCCTAGGTCTTAGTACCAACGCATCCAATATCTTAGGGCCCACCATGTTCAATAGCTCCTGCCTCAACACACTCAGTGCTAATCTGAATGGACCCCTCTCTCAGTGATTTTATCTCTGCATGGGTGCAAGAAAACCTTGTCAAAAGTTGCTGTCCATATCCTGGGGTCCTACACATCTCCAACTCAAAGATCTTTAAGTCTCCATGGCTCTACCATTGAGCAGTGTACAGCAGAAACCAGGACTTGAACTAGTTATAGGTAAGAAATATTAATATCTTTGTCTGTATAGTCTCTCACCTCCTTTCTTTGTCTTGTATATTGTGAGAGACCATTGCACAACATTTGACTGAACAAGAATTTACAAATCGTGGTAACTGTACCTTTAAGATTCCTTTTGACTTCCCTGTGATAGTTCACACATTTGTCCTAATGGTTGGTTTCTATATCAAGGTTGTAACTTTCCAATTCTTGATGGATGTATAGGCAACAAAAGCAATTAAAATACTCTCAATATATTGCAACAGGGTCTTTGGGCCATGGATTGGATTGTTTTCTCAACTTTGCCGCACACTAGATAAAACAGGGGGTCTTTCAAAATATTGATTCCTAGCTCTGATACCAAGATATACTGATTTGATTGTTTCAAATAGGCAACATAGGCATTGAGAGTTTTATTTAAAACTTCCCCAGGAAATGAAATGTGCAGTAGGAACGGAGAATGACTGAGCAAGATTAGTGCCTAGTTTGAGTAGGAGAAGATAGACCATTGGCTGAGCTAAAGTCATGCTATTGAGGAAGGAAAGTTCAGAATAAAGAGGATAGTGTTACTATTCTTTCTGTGAACAAATGTGAACCTGAAAGAGCCAGTCTTTCAAGATGTATCCCAAGTGGCTAATTGAGCCTAAATTTTAAAAGAGCTAAGCAGTCATTTTCTGAATAGAGGTCCTACACTTACGGCACCTTCTTTAAAAAACTGCACTTCTTAAACTTTAAAAGACTTTCAGACCTCACCTCAGCCAACAAATCAGAGTTCAGCTACCTCAACCAATAGGGGGTCAGCTGTATCAACCAATCAGAACTCAACTATTTTGACCATTCAAAACAAAGCACATTTTAATCCTTCATTTGCATAAACAGTTTTGATTGGAAATCTCAATGGGAACTTTTGCTATAAAACCCAACCCTCTCTTTGTTCTCTGGAATGACCTTTCATTTTACATGGGACGATAAGGCTTCCCAGTATGCAATTTATTTACTAGAATAAAGGGTTATTCTCCAAATTCCGTTGCCAGACAACTTTTGTTTACATTTCTTATAATTCTGAATTCAAAACCCAGCGAGTTATTTAACAAATGGTGTTACGTCCATATTATGAATAGTTGTCAGCAACAAGAAGCAACTAAGTATTAATACACCAAACAACTAAGGAGAATCACCACAGTCGTAGGCTGAGTGAAAATAGCCAGTCCTAAGAGGTTACATTCTGTATGATTGCATTATAAAACATCTTGAAAAGACATAATTATAGAACAGGAGAACCATTTTACTATGGGTTACGGCCAGTGGGGTAAAAAGTGGGAGGGAAGAGTGTGCAATTATGAGAACTTTTGTGATATTGGAATAGTTTTATGTTTTGATAATATCATGTCAGTATTCTAGTTCTGATACTGTAGTGTAGTTTTTCAAGATGTTACCATTGAAGAAAAGTGGATACAGTGTAGACAGAATATCTCTCCACTATTTCAGACCTTCCCATGTGTGATTCTACATTATCTCAAAATTTAAAAATTAATTTCAAAAATTTATCAAAGTTCTGTGTGTCATAGGTATTGGGTGTGGGATGGTTGATGTTGACAATACATAAAAAATTAGCTATTCTAGAAAATATGAGGAAGTAGGAATGAATCTGATTAAGACCAGTAAAAGATAAAGAGATTCACTCAAGAATATATAATAGAAGTGCTACTAAAGTATGCCTAAAACTACCATAAGAAACTGATACATAAGCTTAATTTATTTTGCATATATAAATGCACAGTTACTATGACTCTAAATGAGGACAAAAAACAAAGAACAAGGCAATAATGTTCGCTTTAACCACTTGTATTTTGCATAGTAGTGGAAGACTTAGCCAGACAAATCAGGTGAGGAAAAAATGCATGAAAATTGAAAAGGAAGAAATACATATTCTCTCTTTGCAGATAATATAATTATATATGTTGAAAAACCTAAAGATCTAAAAACAGCTATTAGAACTAATGAACAATTTCCATAAAATAACAGGATACAAATTCAACATGCAAACATTGGTTTCCAATGAACATAAAAAATGAAATTATGAAAACAACTCCATCTTCAATAGTATCAAAATCAATAAAATATTTTGTCGTATATTTAGAAAAATATTGCTGAATGATATTGAAGAAAACATAAATAAATGGAAACACCTATCCTATTCATAGGTTTCCTGGATTAGTAGACTTAGTATCGTTAAGATGTCAATACTACCTAACAGGGGTCCACAGGTTTGCTATTATCTCTATGCAAATCCCAAAGGTAGTTTCGTTTTATTTCATTTCTTTTCTTTTCCTTTTTTTCTTTTCTTTTCCTTTGCAGAAATAGAAAAAAACGCTTCCTAATATTCATATGGAATCTCAAGAATTCCCAAATAACCAAAACTGTCTTTTAAAAAGAATAAAATTGGAGACTTATACTTTCTGATTTTAACACTTTCTACAAAGCTACAGTCATCAAAAGATTGTGGTGTAAATATAAGAAGACTCATATGGAGCAATGGAATTGAATAAAGAGAACAGAAACAAATCTCTGGTATTTTGTTAAGTGACATTTGACAAAAGTACCAAGGCAATTTCCATGGGGAAAGAACAGTTTTTTCAACAAGTGGTGCTGGAAAAACTGGATAGCCACATGAAAAAGAAGAACTTGAATCATCACATCACACCACATAGAATATTTAACCCAAAATATACGAATCACAAAATATAAGAAATAAACAAATGTTTTAGAAAAATTCATAGGGGAAAATGTTCTTGACATTGGATTTTGTAAAGATTTTGTGGATATCACACCAAAACAACCCCATAAATATTCAACTTCATTGAAAATTTTGTGAATAAAAGAACACTAAGAGAGTGAAATAAAAACACGAAATTGGAGGAAATGATTGAAACTCGTGTGCCAGATAAGGATTAAATATCCAGAACACATAGAGAAAACAATTTTTAGAAAGCATTTTTGCATGATATGTAGAGACACTTAGGAATTCATTTTTAAATAATCAATTACATTGCAGAACAGAATTATGTACGGACTATTCTCCAAATTTTGGCAACCCATAAAAATACCTTCAAAACATCACTTTTGAGAAGTCTCTCCCAGATACTATGTCTTGGTGAAAACTCATCTAAATTACTGACTCTGACATTCCTGTAGCCCTAGACAATCATTATTAGAAAAGTTACACATGCTCAGTGTTTGATAAATGATGAGTGGGCCATCCTCAAATTTATGAGGACCATAGATAATTTTTTATTGGGAACAAAAATAATTTATTAATTTATTTCAAGTAAGCCCTCAGGCTTATATGAGTAAAACAGATCTGGTCTGAATAAACTTCCTCCTTAAAGAAATCAGACTTATAAACAAGCAGTCCTATTTGGATACAAAATTTTTATACTTTGAGAGTTATCTGATTAGCACATTGCCCCATAACTTTGCTGACTTGTTTAAAACTTTAAAATGCAATGAGGTGGCCACCATCTCTGTGGTTCCATATCAACTGTTCCAGCCTGCTGGCTATGAAGAGTGCAGATGGCCCAGAGGAGTAGCTGCTCCTGCCCCCACCACCCCATGGTGCAGTGAAACTAATTTTCCAGATCATGGCCAAACTACTTATTTAACTGGGTCCTGACCCACTCCTCCTCACTGGGCAGGTCTTTGGTTCTGTGGACAGAAATTTGATCTCTCCCTAGAAGGGAGCACCTGGAGCGAGGGGCAGCCCCCATTTGTATGGTTCCATAAACTCAGTCATTCCAGCCTGAGCTGTTCAACCCTGCTAGCTGTGAAGAATACAGGTGGTCCAGATGAAGAAGGACTCCCAGGTCCACAATACACCTGCTCTACCAAGAAACAACCAGACAGCTTCATTAGAAGGGTTCCTGATTCTGTCCCTCATGCCTGGGTGAGATATCCCAGTGAGGGTTGCCAGCCATCTCCTGCAGGTGCATACATGCCAACAGGAGGTCAGTGTCTATCTAGAATGGAGGTGCCAGAGGGGAGAGTTGGCTGCCATCTTTGCTGTTTCATGGCCCTCACTGGTGATACCTCCAGATGTGGGAGAGGCAGTGGAGACTGGGGTCTGAAGTGGACCCCTGGAAAACCAAAGCAGCCCTACAGTAGAATGGCTTGACTGTTAAAAGGAAAACAGAGAACAACAAGAACAACATTAACAGAAATGACCCCATGAAAACCCCTTTCAAAGGTCAGCAATCTTAAAGATCTAAGGTAGATAAATCCACAAAGATGATAAAGAATCTATTCAAAAATACCTAAAACTCAAAAAGGCAGAGTGCCTCTTCTCCTTCAAATGACTGCAACACTTCTGCAGCAAGGGCACAAAACTGGGTTGAGGCTGAGACAGCTGAATTGACAGAAATAGACTTCAGAAGGTGGGTAATAATGAACTTCACTGAATTAAAGGAGCATGTTGTAACCCAATGCAAAGAAGCTAAGAATCAAGATAAAACAATACAGGAGCTGACAGCCAGAAAAGCAAATTTAGAAAGGAACATAACTGACCTGATGGAGTTGAAAAACACAACATGAGAAATCCACAATTCAATCATAAGTATCAGTAGCCAAACAAACCAAGCAGAGGAAAGACTCTCAGAGCTGGAAGACTATCTTTCTGAAATAAAACAGGCACACAGGAATAGAGGAAAAAAGAATTTTTTAAAAAATAACAAACATCCAAGAATTATGGGATTACGTAAAGAGACCAAACCTATGAATGATGGTGGTACCTGAAAGAGGCAAGAAGAATGGAACCAAGTTGGAAAACATACTTTAGAATATCATTCAAGAGAACTTCCCCAACCTAGCAAGACAGGCCAACATTCAAATTCAGGAAATGCAGACAACCTCAGTAAGATATGCCATGAGAAGATCAACCTTAAGACACATAATCCTCAGATTCTCCAAGGTCAAAATGAAAGAAAAAATGTTAAGGGCAGCTAGACATAAAGGCCAGGTCACCTACAAAGGAAAACCCATCAGAGTAACAGCAAACCTCTCAGTGGAAACCCTACAAACCAGAAGAGATTGGGAGCCAATATTCAACATACTTAAAGGAAAGAAAATCCATCCCAGAATTTTATATGGAGAAAACAACAATAACAACATTACCAGCCACTACAAAACACATTGAAGCACACAGACCAGTGACACTATGAAGCAACCACACAAATAAGTCTGCAAAATAACCAGCTAGCATCAGGACAAGATCAAATTCACCCATAACAATATTAACTTTAAATGTGGATGGGCTAAATGCCCTAGTGAAAAGATACAGAATGGCAAACTGGATAAAGAGCCAACACCCATTGCTATGCTGTCTTCAGAAGACTCATCTCCATGGAAAGACACACATAACCTCAAAACAAAGGGATGGAGGAAAATTTACCAGGCAAATCTATAACAGAAAAAAGGAAGGGTTTCAATCCTAGTTTCTGACCAAATGGACTTTAAACCAACAAAGATCAAAATAGAAGAACAAGGGCATTACATAATGGTAAAAGGTTCCATTCAAAAAGAAGAGCTAACTATCCTGATACATATGCACCCAACAAAGAGCACCCAGATTCATAAAGCAAGTTCTTAGAGATGTACAAAGAGACTTAGACTCCCACACAATAATAGTAGGAGACTTTAACATTCCTCTGTCAGTATTAGACAGATCATCCCGACAGAAAATTAACAAAGATATTCAGGACCTGAACTCAGCTCTGGATCAAGTGGGCCTGACAGATATGTACAGAACCCTCCACCCCAAAACAACATAATATACATTCTCATCAACACACAACACTTACTCTAAAGTTGATCACACAATTGAAAGTAAAACATTCCTCAGGAAATGGAATAGAAATAAAATCATAAGTCTCTCAGATGACAACACAATCAAATTAAAACTCAAGATTAAGAAATTCACTCAAAAGCATACAACCACATGGAAATTGAACCACCTGTTCCTGAATGACTCTTGAGTAAATAATAAAATTCAGGCAGAAATCAAGAAGTTCTTTGAAACTAATGAGAACAAAGAGATAGCATACAAAAATCCTTGGGATGCAGCTAAAGCAGTCTTAACACAGAAATTTATAGCAATAAATGCACACATCAAAAAAATAGAAAGATCTCAAGTTAACAACCTAACATCTCAACTAAAAGAACTAGAGAACCAACAGCAAACAAACCCCAAAGCTAGCAGAGGAACAGAACAACCAAGATGAGTCAAATTGAAGGAGATAGAGACATGAAAAACCCTTTAAAAATCAACAAGTTCAGGAGCTGGTTTCCTGAAAAAAAAAATTAACAAAATAGATATATTGCTAGCTAGACTTATAAGGAAGAAAAGAGAAAAGAATCAAATAAACACAATCAGAAAGGATAAGGGATATCACTACTGACTTCAAAGAAATACAAACAACCATCAGAGAACACTATAAACATCTTTATGCACACAAACTAGAACATCTAGAAGAAATGGATAATTTCCTGGATGCATACACCCTCCCAATAGTAAACCAGTAAGACACCGAATCCCTGAATAGACTAAAAACGTGTTCTGAAATTGAGGCAGTAATAAATACTCTACCAATCAAATAAAGCCCAGGACCGGAAGAATTCACAGCTGAAGTCTACCAGAGGTACAAAGAAGAGCTGGTACCATTTCTACTGAAACCATTCCAAAAAAATTGAGGAGGGGGAGGGACTCCTCCATAACTCATTATATGAAGCCAGAATCATCCTGATACCAAAACCTGGCAGAGGGACAACAAAAAAAGAAAACTTCAGGCCATATCCTTGATGCACATTGATGCAAAAATCCTCAATAAAATACCGGTAAACCAAATCTAGCAGGTCATCAACAAGCATATCCACCATGATCAAGTTGGCTTCATCCCTGGGATGCAAGGCTGGTTCAACATACACAAATCAATAAATGTGATTTATCACATAAACATAACTGAAGACAAAAACCACATGATTATCTCAAGACATGCAGAAAATGCCTTTGATAAAATTCAACATCCCTTCATGTTAAAAACTATCAATAAACTAGGTACTGAAGGAACACACCTCAAAATAATAAGAGCCATTTATGAGAAACCCATGGCCAATATCATACCAAATGGGCAAAAGCTGGAAGCACTCCTCTTGAAAATCAGCACAAGACAAGGATACCCTCTCTCACCACTCCTATTCAACATAGTATTTGAAGTCCTGGCCAGGGCAATTAAGCAAGAGGAAGAAATGAAGGGTATTCAAATAGGAAGAAAGGAAGTCAAATAATCTTTGTTTGCAGATGACATGATTCTATATCTAGAAAACCCCATAGTCTCAACCCCAAAGCTTCTTAAGCTGGTAAGCAACTTTAGCAAAGTCTTAGGATATAAAGTTAATGTGTAAAAATTGTTAGCATTTCTGTACACAACAGACAAGGAGAGAGCCAAATCATGAATGAACTTCCACTCACGATTGCCACAAAAGTAATAAAATACCTAGGAATACAGTTAACAAGGGAAGTGGAAGACTTCTTCAAGAACTACAAACCACTGCTCAAAGGAATCACAGAAGATACAAACAAGTGGAGAAACATTCCTTGCTCATGGATAGGAAGAATCAATAATGGAAAAATGACCACACTGCCCAAATCAATTTATAGATTCAATGCTATTCCCATTAAACTACCTTGGACATTCTCCACAGAATTAGAAAATACTATTTTAAAATTCATATGGAACCAAAAAAGAGACCAAATAGCCAAGACGGCCCTAAGCAAAAAGAATAAAGCTGTAGGCATCATGCTACCCAATTTGAATTATACTACATGGCTACCGTATCCAAAACAGCATGGTATTGGAACAAGAACAGACACATAGACCAATGGAACAGAAGAGGTAAGTCAGAAATAAGACCACACACCTGAAGCCATCTGATCTTTGGCAAACCTAACAAAAACATGCAATGGAGAAAGGATTCCCTATTTAATAAATGGTGCTGAGAGAACTGGTTAGCCATGTACAGAAAATTAAAACTAGACAGACCCCTTCCTTACACAATATAAAAAAATAACTTAAGGTGGATTAAAGACTTAAATGTAAAATTCAAAACTATAAAAACCCTAGAAGAAAATCTAGGCAATATTATTCAGGACATAGGCATGGGCAAAGATTTCATGAGAAAAACATCAAAAGCAATTGCAACTAAAGTAGAAATTGACAAATGGGATATAATTAAACTAAAGAGCCTCTGCACAGCAAAAGAAACTATCTACTATCATCAGAGTGAACAGACAACCTACTAAATGGGAGAAAACTTTTACAATCTGTCCATCTGACAAAGGTCATTAGACCAGAATCTACAAGGAACTTAAAGCAAATTTACTAGAAAAAAACAAACAACCCCATTAAAGAGTGAGCAAAGGACATGAACAGACAGTTCTCAAAATAAGACATTCATGGGGCCAAAAAGCAATTGGAAGAAAGCTCTACATCACTAATCATTAGATAAATGCAAATCAAAATTACAATGAGATACTATCTCATGCCCATCAGAATGGCAATTTATTACAAAGTCAAGAAACAACAGATGCTGGCAAGGTTGCACAGAAATAGGAATGCTTTTACACTTTGGTGGGAATGTAAATCAGTTGAACCATTATGGAAGGTGGTGTAGCAATTCCTCAAAGATCTAGAACCAGAAATACCATTTTACCCAAAAATCCCATTACTGGGTATACACCCAAAGGAACATAAATCATTCTATTACAGAGATACATGCACGCTTATGTTCATTGCAGCACTATTCACAATAGCAAAGGCATGGAATCAACTGAAATGCCCATCAATGATAGACTGGATATAGAAAATGTGGTACATCAACCTTAATTTGTCCCCAGACAAGTTACAGAGCCTAATGAAAAGGGGAAAGAATTGCACCACAGTGATTAATTACTGAGTTGTGGCATCAAATCCCTGCTCCATCATTTACTTGCAGTATGACTTTGGACCAGTTTCTTTCCTTTCTCAGCCTTAGTTTTTTTGAACTGTAAAATGGGTTTAATAATAATAATTTCTTCAAGGCTGTTGTGAGGATTGAATATATTCATATATATAAAGTTCTTATTATAGACAATTCCCCACCTGCACTTATTATTATTATTGTATCAAGGCATGGATTCTAACTCTTCTTCAGTGTTAACTTGCACATTAGTCTAAGATGTTGCTTGTGGGCTTTTGTTTGTAAGCTTGCTCTAAGAGATCAGGTACTTTGAAAAGGAAAGGATTAAGAACTTCACCAAAAAGTTATTTATCTTAAAGTCTAGCCAAAGAAATTCCATATAAATATTTCCTAACTATTTTTGAGAAGTGGATAAAAGGATCAGAAATCAAGTGTGACATATAGAACCAAGCATATTAGCAACTGATGTAGCTTGGCTTGCAGGAAATGTGCAAAAAAGAGAAAATGTTCATTGTGATCATGCAAAGGAGTATCTGTGCTTTGTCAACATCAATTTCGTGTAATGCCTTTACATTTCTAAAGCCCAGGAGATAACCTTGGACTATTAAAGCTAGGATTTTGATGATAGGACATTAGAAGATGAAGCATTTCATGACACTGTTATTTAATTTGGAGAGAAAAGATAGACTTTGGAAATAAATTAAGTCTACCACTTTCAACACTAAGAGGGTCAGAGCAAGGAGAAATTCTGGAAATGTTTTAAGAGCGTGAGAGACCTATACACCAGGGATCTGTGTGCAGACAGGAAGTGCAGATCAAGACAGTAGCCTTGGGCTCTCAGCTGAACCCTGAATTAAGTAAGTGATAACAACATAGTAGGAGGGCATGCTTTCTTTTCATTCCTCTCTTTTTTTTTTCCCCCAAATACACTCTTTCCTTCTTAGGTTAAAAGAAAGAAGATTTCAGTCTTTGAAAACAATCTTTTTTTTCCCCCCCCCCCACTTATTAAGAACCTAGAGGAGAAAGGCAATTGTCCCATGCCTGTCCAATGGGGAAAGGAGACAACTGTTCATAATTTGCTGAGCTTGCAGCAGGAACACCATAAAATTAAACCAAGTAGAAGACTAATTCCACTGTTGGGGACGGGGAAACATTCTAGTAAAGAAGCAACTTATAAACTTGTAAAATGAGTCATATAAAGTGATGTCTCAAGAAAAATAACTAGTGATATGTAATTTAGGAAATGTAGATGCTTCATCATTCTAAGAAAATTACTTTATGAATAAATGATACTCAAGGTTAAAAAAAAAAAAGAAAATGTGGTACATATACACCATGGACTACTGTGCATAAAAGGGAATGAGATCATGTCCTTTGGAGGGACATGGATGGAGTTGGAAACCATTCTCAGCAAACTAATATAGGAACAGAAAACCAAACACTGCATTTTCTCACTTATAAGTGGGAGCTGAATGATGAGAACACATGGACACATGGTGGGGAACAACACACTCTGGGCAACTGTGGGGGTGGTGGGGCAAGGGAGAGCATCTGGAAGAATGACTAATGAATGCTGGGCTTAATACCTGGGTGATGAGATGATCTGCGCAGTAACCAGCATGGCACACATTTACCTATGTAATGAACCTGTACATCCTGCATATGTACCCCTGAACTTAAAAGTTGAAAAAAAAGGAATAGGAAATAAATAATAAAATGTGATTAAAAAAAACCCTTTTCACAAACTACAACACATATAGTATATAAAAGTTGACCATAAAGGTATACAATTTTGTGCATGAACATGTGTTACCAATATGTTCTCCCTGAAACTGTTGAATTCTTCTGCTCTCTTCTTGCCTTTTTTGGGGTGTGTGTGTGTGTGTGTGTGTGTCTGTGTGTGTGTACGTGTGTGTGTGTGTGTGTGTGTGTGTGTGTGTGTGTGTGGTTTCCAGACTCTAGAGACAGTAATTGTAATTTCAAATTAAGTATTCAGATAACTGGTAACAATTAATCAATCACCCAGGGGAGTTCAAAGAAAGAAATTCGTGGAAAGATACAGTCTGATTTCTCCCACCTATAAAAAGACCTTCATGGGTGCTCTTCCAAGACTTAACAGTCAACCCCATAGGGTCCCTGTGTTTCTCATCCTTCTCAGGATCAACGGAGGGCAGATGTAAGTACATACCTTTGAAGAAAGTTCCTTGTAAACTTCAAACATTATTATATAAGCCTAAAGTGATGTTATTGGAATTTTAATAGTGTTCACAGGACCTGGTTTAAACATCACTAGTTGTCTTTCTCTAATGAACAACTGATCCATCCACTCATCAAAATACTATGGATAGATACACAAGACAATATAGAAATCAATATAATATCTTTTAATGGTTTGAAGAAGAAATACAAATAAATGTGGAGTAAGTTAGGATAAATATTAAATGTGGGAGTTCAGTCAGGCTGGTGGGAAAAATTTAAAGATAGTTGTAAGAAAAGGATGCAAACCTTCTTGGAAGGGCGGGGGTGTTGCATAAGCTCCCATAACAGATCAGGCTGAAGGCAGCCTAATCCTTACCTTGAGTTAATAGCTTAGGGCCTAGATACAAACGAATGTAGAGTAGTTTATCTAAATAGTTTGTTTACTCATGTGGTCCTAAGACCAATCTTTGATCAACCGCAGGTGCATAATTGCTCTCTACTTGGGAGGTTGGCAATGTCTACACTCTATTGGGCTCATATCTTAGATCTGCCCTTCTTTTGCCTTGTCACCTGGGTATACACCCCTTTCCCAACCTTTAATAATGTGACTGCTTAGCTAGGAGGGATAGATTTACCCTCAGTGGGGTCCCTCAGTAACGGCACATATTGGACTAAGGAGCCAAATAACACTATAGATCACTCTACTATCCTCCCATTGGGTGTAAATTATAAATGTTCTAACCCTTACTGTGCACCTGCTCAAACACAATTATGGCTACACCATGGCAAAAGAAATGCCTTAACAGTCTTAGCTGCAGGTAGCCTCAAACCAGTAACGCAATCAATGCCGCTTTCCCAAACATTCCTTCCTGTGCTAAAGAACAAAGCCAGGAGAATAATGGATTCCACTTTAGCTAGGAGGTCTGTCATGGGGGACAAGCTCGTATCCTCCAGTTAGGCAATTATAACATCTTAGACTGGAGCCCCTACGGCCATTTGCAGGGCAGCCTTACTGATATCCTCACGCATCATGGCATCAATCACGGTTTCGTAGTCTTGTCCCGTTCCCCCATGATTTGGGCTGGCCGATGGGAGGATGGGATATCCCAGACCCCAAGTAAAGTTGATGCCACCCCAAGACACTTTATGGTGCCTGGGACACATTAGCACCTCCCTTGACACCGGGCATGGGACCTATCGTAATTCTGGTAACAGTTATACTATAACCTTTACTCATAATCACACTGATCAGTGCCTAATTTGCAATATCCATCCATATGTTTTCCTTATGGAAACTAATATTTCTATTACACCCCAAAACTCTGTGTTTGTGACCCGGGTGCAAGGACAGGCTTGGTTTGCCTCATGTATCACTAATTACAATATATCTAATTAAAATATTACTAGTGTCATGGTATTAAGGAGACAATCTGAGGCATTCCTACCAGTCAATTTGACACATCATTGATAGGTAGGTTCCTCTTCCTTTGCCATCTTAGAATGCACCCTATCCCAGGTCAGACTCAAAAGATTCATAGGCACACTTATAGCCTTTATAGTCTCAGCCATAGTCATCCTAGCAACTGCTAGTGTGGCTATAGCATCTACTACTGAATCAGAACCAACAGCTGCTTTTGTAGATAATTTGGTCAGAAATGTGTTCAATGAACTTCTCTTACAGCAGGGTATAGATCAAGAGATTCTTGCATATCTGCAAGCCCTGGAGGCTGCCTTGGAATATGTGGGGGAGTGATAAGATGCACTGGCATTCCGACAGCAGTTAAACTGTGACTGGGAGCATAAACATATCTGTGTCACTTATAGTTGGGATGAGGTAAAACGACACCTCTGGGGAACCTTTCATGACAATTTAACAGCAGACGTAAAGCAACTTAAAACTAAAATTTTAGAATCCCTTCACATGATAGATCTACACACCCAACAAACAGCCATATGGAAGGGTGTGCAAGATCATCTCTCCTGGTTAGACCCCTGATCCTGGGGGTCACTCTTTGACTGGAAAGGAATGTTACTAATTATACTCATGATTGTCTTATGTTATTTGCTAATTCTAGGATGCACAGCCAGAATAAGAGCAATGACCACCTTGCCTGACAAACCTGTTGCTGCACACATCTGTACTCTTCAGTCAACAGAACCCAATGCAAAGAACAGAAAGTGGAGAGATGTGGGAATTCAGACAGGCAGGTGGGAAAATTTTTAAAGATAGTTATAAGAAAAAGACGCAAACCTTTTTGAAACGCCGGAGGGGTTTGTATAAGCTCCAGTAATAGATCAGGCTGAAGGCAGCCTAATCCTTACCTTGAGTGAATAGCTTAGGGTGCAGTTATAAAGGAATGTAGTTTATCTAAATAGCTTGTTTACTCATGTGGTCCTAAGACCAATCTTTGATCAATCGCGGGTGCATAATTGCTCTCTATTCGGGAGGTTGGCAATGTCAATTACCTCTAGTGGTGTTTACTCAAGACCTTTGTCACTTAATCTATACTGAATAAATGTGAGCTTAGCTGGCTGATTGGGGCCACAGCTGCAACTCTTTACAGCACTCTCCTTGGTGTCTGTAGGTGGTCCAGACCCTCAGCAGGACTGACAGGCAAAATATCTGTGTCAGTGTATGTTATTCATCCATTGTTGGGTCAGGGTCTGTGGGACAGACCCCCGCAATTAAAAGCTTATATGCCAAATGTTAACTAAGATAATCTCTAGCCAATTAGCTTTACAGGTCAGTTCTATTTTTATTTCATCTAAGCAAAGGACATTAAAAATTACCATTATTTTAGTAAGCCTAAAAATAGTAATATAGGAGGAAAGTTAAGAAAAAGAAGGAGAAAAACCAAATTCAAAACAAGTTAGGTGCAGCAGCATATTGGGAGCAAAGAGGGATATGGGAATGCGGGTAGGGCAAGTAGGGAAACTAAATAAGATCTGAGGGAAAAAGTTCCTTGTAGGTGGGTGGGAAAGGGGTGGAACTGACACCATTGACGCAAGAGCTGAGTAATAGCCCTAAGGAAATAAATGCCTGGTGAAAGCATGCAGAAAGCAGTCTGGAGCCCAGAAGAGACACACCAGCACAGTCTGGTAGGCTACAGTATCAAGTCTCTAGAGAAAGGCTGAAACACCCAGAACAAGAGAGACCAGGTCCAGGATGCCCAGTCTGTTCTGGTCCCATCTGCCAGCAATCTGGCTGCTGCTGAGCCAACTCCTTAGAGAAAGTCTAGCAGCAGAGCTGAAGGGATGTGGTCCCCGATTTGGAAAAAGGATGCTGTCATATTGCCCCATGCCTGAAAAGACATTCACCACCACCCCAGGAGGGTGGCTGCTGGAATCTGGAAGACCCACAGGTAAGAACCCTGGACTGCCAAACAATCAGAATGATGCCTGAAAAAACAGGCTCCAGATCTCATCGACTGCCTGTAGTCAACTCAGACTCTACTGTGGCTAGTGCCTAAATGTTTATGGTTTTTCATTGTAATGTGCTTTTATTAAAAGGGTCTCACCAGAAATCTCATGGGAAGTTTGGGGTAGAGGGGAAGCTGCAGGAAAAACAGAAGAACAGCCTCACCTTGGAGGCTCTTGGTGCCCTTCCCACCTGGCAGCCAGAGACACAGGGTGGAGAAAACAGGGAAGCCTCAGAGAAAGTGACTATTCTCAACACCAGCAGGAGGTGAGGCATACTCCAGGACCCCCAGGAAAGCTGGGCAGGCCAGAAAACAGTTGTGCTTGCAATGGGATACCTGGGCCAGGCATCTCCAATTAAGAAGAAAGGGGACAAACAGTGAGGTGGTGAGCTGACTATCATTTCTGTTTATGCACCTATGGGCCTGAGGGCAGCACACTGAGACCTCTGTTAGGTTCCTGGAATGTGAGATAAAGGGGCCTTGGATTTAATGACTCTCCTCCTTTGTCATTAAGCTGGGCAATGGTCTATGTCACCAAAAACGTCCTCTTACAAAAAAGTTTTTTTAATGCACCCCAACAGAACACCTTGCCTCCCATTTCTTTGAATCTACTCTTGTAGTGTGTTGAGAAAGATGAGATGACGAGAAAAAAAGTTGCCTGGATGACTAGAGGGGAAATTGAAGGGGACCAGAGACAAGGAAAGTTCACCGTTCAGACCATCATAGCTGATTTGATTAGTGCTTTCAACATTTGACACTGTAAAGCATTTTCTTTAAAAGCAAGATTTCAGAACTGAGGAAAGTTCAATACCGGGGTAGTTTTAAAACTTTACCAAGTAACAAGGTATTCATAAAGATAAATTGCAAGCTAAGTTAAAACTAGCAAGGGCAGTTTCCAAAACAGATAGAGGCTACTCTATTCTGTCTAATAGGTCGTGTTAAGTTCTGAAAAGCTAAGTTAAATTACTAAACATTGTTTTACATTTAATAAAAATGACATAGGTTTTGAACCAGCAATGTGTGACTCCAGAACTGCTTCTTGTAACCCATATGCATACACTTCATTAAATCATTAAATGACTCTGTTTAAAGTTATCATGCACAGTGAACGCACTTGGATTTTGTGTGATTTATATAATGATTTCAAAGTTATTTCCTTTTTTTACATTATTAGTCACAGCTTGTTTCATTTTACTATAAAATAAGGGAAGAATACCACAAAGTCAAAACAATTTGTAATGCAAACTAAGGAAGAGTATGCTGTACTATAATTTCTATTTAAATTTCACTTTTTTCTCAGTAAATAAGTGAAATTTCTCATTTAAATACTTTGATAAATATAGATAAATTTAACAAGAAAAATGGAAAGTATTCATGGATAACAAATGTTAACATTTGGTGTAGATACATATAGATGTATGTTGCTTCTCAGCTTTTTAGCTAAGATCCAGTGATGTATGTGTATAGATTTATGTGGATTAGATTTAAATATCTGAATCTTTCTATTAGAATAACTTGTGAGTACATAATGCATTGAAGTTATCAATCAAAACAGTGTCGGGGAAAGTCAAAAGTGGTATGGTATAGGCATTTAGAGGGTCATTGGAGGAGTGCATAGAGGGGACAGGATGGGGAATTAGCATATCCTTAATATTGTAGTATCTTAAAGTGCCCTACTCTAAGTAAGCTAAGTTGTTGAAATGTTAGGATACTTGCTGATTCTCTTTGGTGTTTAATTACACTGAGGCAATGGGTACATTGTAGTCTAGGCAAATTGTATAATTTTTTTGATCCTCTTTCACATGAATGTTTTTCCTCACCTTTCATTCCTCTCTTTTACTTCACAGAAACGGTGTCAACCTCCAACAACAAAGATGGAAAAACCTTAGGTACAACATCAGAATTCATTCCTAACTTGTCACCGGAGCTGAAGAAACCACTGTCTGACGGGCAGCCATCATTGAAGAAAATAATACTTTCCCGAAAAAAGAGAAATGGACATCACGGATTTGATCCATTCTGTTGTGAAGTGATTTGTGATGATGGAACTTCAGTTAAATTATGTACATAGTAGAGTAATCGTGGACTGGACATCTCATCCATTCTCATATGTATTCTCAATGACAAATTCACTGATGCCCAGTTAAATGATTGCTGTTTATTAGAACATGAGAATCATTATTGGTATTCACAGGTTTCACTTGCTCTGTACTAATATATTCTCTCCAAAGGGAGGAAGTTAGATAGATGGAATAAGTTCTAGTAGTTGATAGTACAATGGGGAAATTATACTTAACATTAACTCACTGTATATTCCAAAATAGCTAGAAGAGAATTATAATGATTCCAACACAAAAAAGATGAATGTTAGTTTGGATGGATATCCCAATTACCCTGATTTTATCATTAAACCTTATATACATGTATCAAAATATCACATGTACTACAAAAATGTGTACAACTATAATATGTGAATTAAAAACTTACTGGAAATAATGTTTTAAAGTTTTACACACACAAGCACATACGTTCACACACACTCACTCAGGTCTCTTTAGTTTTCCTCTTTTCACACTAGAAGAAATGTAAGAGATAAAGGATCTAACCATCTCTAACATCAGCACATAGCATGGAGGGAAAGCAGTGAAGGAATGAACTGGTGGGAGAGGAATTAGACATGTTCACCCCAGGGTAACCCCAGACACCTCTCTAGAACTTTGCCCAATGCATATCCTTCACCTGCCTCTCAGTACACTGCCTTTAGACCTTCAATCATTCTATAAAGTCCTCTTTTGTCCCTGGCATTATTCCACATCCCTTCATCAAAGTGGTGAATCGGCACAAATACTGGGCTTCCTCTGGCTACACATACCTCCTCCCTGTGTGTCTCTAAATCCTAAATCAAAGCACACATTTTATGCTCTGTCAGTCAGGTCCTACTAGTTGTGTTTGTTTGTTTGCAGGCTAACTGAAGCTGCTACTACCTCATTATCAGGTCCTATTAACTTACTTCAAGTAACATGATTTGAGTAGCCCTCTCTGCCTGCCCACAAAGTGCTCTGAATCTAGTGTGGGACATGGAGAAGCAAAGGATAATAAGTGCAATGATATTTGTAGGTCATCATAGAGACTGTAATGATCCACAGGAATCAGGGTTGTGTTTAATGCCAACGTGGGAAGGAATGAAGGCACAGGGAACAGTGTGGGTAAGAGGAGAGAGCAAAATTTCCCTAAGGAAACTGATGGCTGATCTGCATCTTGAAAGACATCTAAGCAGAAGAGAGTGCAAAAAGGAGACAGGGAGAAGCTCAGGAAAAAGCACAAAGGCCTAAAAGCACAGCACGTGTGGAAACAGTCAGAGTCAGTAGGGCAGGAGGTGGTGTGGAGAAAAGGAATTGTCAAGATCTGGTTGGAATGAAGACAGGAGAGAGGGTCTCAAATGATTCCACACAATACAGCTATGAGGTTTAGGCTGCATCTTAGAGTAAGGAAGAACTGCTCATGATCTTGATACATCTCTCATAAAGAACTTTTTCCTACCAATACTGTGTTGAAGGTGAAGAGGGATCATGGGAGTCACAGGGCAGAACTCATAGATTATACTGTACAGTCTGAACTGCACCACCTGGTTTGTCTAGGCTCCTCTAGATTGTTCTTTGAGAACAAAGGGGAGGAGCACATAAGGTGTATTTCTTGACGCTAGTGACGATCAATAAAAGATCCATATTTTGGGTCTCTACATTATTCATAATCAATGATTGAGTTTATTCTACATGACAATCATTGTTCTAGGACTTTAGGATTCAGGAGAGAAAAAATAACAATTATGCTTTCATGGAGCTTCTACCTGGTTACTTAACTGACTCTGAACCTTCTCTTGGCACATGCATTCTATACATAATTCTATTCTTTTAGTAAAAATATAGGTATGAAAAGAGGATAATAGAGAAAGCTCCATAATTTTATCTGGTGTCTATCATTTAAATCTCTTAACTAGGAAATACCCAAAGATTGCTTCCAGGAGGATTTTTGGAAGATGGAAATATGTCTCATTCTTTGTCCCACTGTTTATAAGCCTGCATGACACCCTAAAGTGACAGCAGTACAGGCACCTAGAGTGGTTCCAAGGATGTATGAAGTCTTTCAGCTGCTTTAAGCAAGTACACAAACTGGTGGCTTAAGGCAATTGAAATACATTTTCTCCCAGTTCTGGAGGTCAGACATAGAAAGATGATGCACTTTTTCCATAACCTGTAGAATATAATCCTCACTGGCTTCTGGTGGTTTGCTGTCAATCTTCGGCATTCCTTGGCTTGCAGGTGCCAATCTTCAGCCTCCGCACTGTCCACACATAGTGTGCTCTCCCTTCATATGTACACATTGTTCTCTTATGAGTACACTAGACATTTTAATTTAAGGGTCCACGCAGGCTATGATGACTTCATCTTAACTACTTATATCTGCAACAATGATTTTTATAAGCATATTCTGATGGATTATGATCTTAGTCCATTTTCTGTTGCTAATAACAGAACACCTGAAATTGGGTAATTTATAAAGAAAATAAATTTATTTCTTACAATTAAGGCATATAGGAAGTGCCAGAGCATATCCTGGCATCTCATGAGTACCTTCTTTCTGGTGGGAACTCTCTACTGGGTCTTGATGTGTTGCAGAGTATCACACAGCAAGAGTCCAGAGCATGCTAACATACTTGTTTAGGTCTCTCTTCCTCTTTTTACATAAGCTACCATTTCACTCCTCTGATAATCCACCAATCCTTTAATTCATGAAAGGGTTAATCCCCTCATGAGAGCAGACCTTTCGTGATCCAATAACCACTTAAAGGCTCCAACTTTAATTCTGCCAAAATGGAGAGTAAGCTTCCAACACATGAAATTGTGGGACACATTCAAACCATGACAAATGTTGGTTATGACCACAATATGTCTTTTATGGGTCCTTGTTGAACCAAAGATACCTGAGGGAACACAGCAATTTACCTCTCCATTCTCCCTCTACAAGTTATTTAGAAATAAACCGTTCCTCAGAGGACACAGAACACAAATATTTCTTCTAGTAAATATAAAATGGTACAGTGAAAATGGAAAACCATTTGACAGTTTTTTTTAAAAAAACAACTAAATATGAAAATACCTTATAATTCAAAACTTTCACTCCTAGACCTTTACCAAATGTTCACACAAAATTATTTATATGAATGTCCATAATGATGTTGGATTTTTTGTCAACAGCTGGGCATTATGGAATGTCCATCATTATGTCTATAACATAACTATGAATGTTGCTTTATAGTAAAGAAACACTGGAAACACCCCAATGCCCTTCATATATGAAGATCTAACAAAGTCTGGTATATTCATATCATAGAACAATCTATTAAAATGAGCCAATTATTAATACATACAACAATCTGGACAAATTTCAAGAACACACATGTTCAGACAAAACCTCAGAAAGTTTTAAATCTTCACTTGGCATAGTCACTAGGGTATGTATAAGTAAGCTCCATAGCAAATCAATCTACAAAGACGAGGATAGGTATTTAAATGTACCAATTTTAATAAAAAATCAAAAGTTATACAAAGACACTGGAAATATGACACATCCAATTGTACAAAGGAATTTGATGAATCCCATCCCTGATGAAGCCTAGTCGTTAGATTCACTGCTAAAGATCTTTAAAATGACTGTCTTGTATATACTAAAAAAAAAGCCTAAGGAAATGTGGACAAACAACTAAAATTAGGAAACTGATAATGAACAAAACAAGTATATCAACAAATATAAAAATAATAGAAAGGAAACAAACAGAAATGCAGGAACTGAACATTATAGTAATGCATATAAAAATTCACAAGAGTGATTTCACAAAATATTCATAGAAGAATTAACAGAAACATTCTCAAACTCTTCTACAATTTTGAAGACATGGAATCAGTATCTAACTAAATTCTATGAAGTCACCATTAATGTCATACCAACCTCAGACAAAAACTGTTAAGAAAAAACTACAGATCAATATCTGTTATGAATACCGATGCAAAAACTAATATTCAAACAAGAGCACATTGAATTCGGTAGCATTTTAAGACTATTATATGTCAGGTTATGTAGAATTTATTCCTGAAAGTATGAAGGTTCAACATGAAAAAAAATCAATGTAAGATACCACATTTGTAAAATTAAGAGAAATAACTACCTGATTGACTTCATTTACAAAATAAAAATGGCAAAGCCAACAGCCTTTCATAAAAAAATTCAGTAATGTACAAACCAAATAAAATTTCTTCAACATAACAAAAGCATGAAAAACACACAGCCACCATCAAACTCAATGGCAAAATACTGAAATCTTTTCCTGTACATTAAAGGAGACCAGAATATTCATTTTTTCCCTTCTATTCAATAGTTTTGGAAGTTTTAGACAGAGTAATAAGGTTGAGAAAATTATAAAAACCATAAACATTAAAAAGGAAAAGTAAAATGTTTTGGTTGCAGAAACATGATCTTATATGTAGAAAATCTTAAAGATTCAATGCAAAAAAATGTTAGTGTAATAAATGAACTCAGCAAAGATGCATAATACAAAAATCAACATGAAAAAATTAGTTACAGGTCATAGGCTGCTGGTCAGTCCCTCCAATCTCAAACTACAGGTCTGCTCCAGAGCATGACCATCCCTACAGCTCCAGCTGGCAGGCCAGTTCACAAAGATTTGGAATCCAGTTATGTCTAGACTCTAGAACAGCCCCAGTGCTGCTGAGGCCCCAGGTGTTAGGCTTGCCCCAGGCTGCAGACCAGCAACTACAGATTTCAGATCTAGGCCAGCATCCATCAACCAAGGCACCAGTCTTTCCTCAGTTCCAGGCCCATTCCAGGTTCCAGAGTGGTCCCCATGGACACAAGCTCCAGAGAAACTAAGATCCAGGTCAACCTCAGTGGGTTCTAGTGCTGGGTCAACCAGCATAGACTCGGGCTACAGAACCAACCCTGCAGACACAATCTCCAAGCAGATACCATGTTCTCATTACTCAGGCCTATCCACAGACTCAAGTTCTAGGCCTGCCCATTCACTGACCTAAGCATCAAGTCGGCCCACATGCAGACTCCTGTTACAAGTATGCCCATGGACCTCATCAGGTGGCCTGCTCAGAAACTCTGGATGGGCTGAATGATGAAGGGTTTTTCCTGCCAAGTGCAATCTGTAAAGATAGAAGGAAGTGCTTACTTTTTCAAATGTACATTCACCAACTAAAGGTCAGAAGGATCATGACTGATTTGGAAAATATGATACTACCAAAGGAACAAAATAAACCACGAGTAACCTACCCTATAGAAAGGGCTACCTATGGACTGCCTATTTTCAAAACAGTCATCTTAAAGAAGCTCAATGAGATAAAAGAGAATACAGATAGATAACTTATCAAAATCAGGAAAATAATACATTAACTAAATAAGAAATTCGACAAAGATATAGGAACCATAGAAAGGTGGCAAACAGAATGCTGCTGCTGAAGAACACAAAACTAATGTGAAAAACTTCATAGAGAACTTTAACAGCAGACTCGATAAAGCAGAAGAAATAATGAGTGAGCTCAAAGATAGGTCGTTTGAAATTACACAATAAGAAGAGCAAAAAGTAAAAAGAAAGGGAAAAGGTGATGAAAATCTGTGAGACATATGGCACACCATCAAACAAACCAAAATATAAATTATGAAAGTCTTAAAAGGAGCAGAGAAAGAGAAGGGAGCACAAAGCATACTTAGAGATTTGATGATAGAAAACTTCCCTAATCTGGAAAGAGACATTAACATTCAGATCCATTTAGTACAGAGAACCCAAAATAGATCAAATATAAATATGAGATACATAAAAAAGAAAATTCTCAAAAGTCAAGAAGAAAGAGAGGATATTCAAACTGGCAAGAGAAAAACAACTGATCGTATACAAGGGAACATCCATTAGTTTAGCAGATTTCTTGGCAGAAAGCTTGTAGGACGAGAGAGTGGGATGATATATTCAAAGTGGTTAAAGAAAGAACGGTCGACCAAGGATACTATATGAGGCAAGCCAGTCCTTGAGAAATGAAGGCAAGATAAAGATTGTGCCAGACAAACAATGCTGTGAGAATTCATCACACTAGACATGCTTTACAAAAAATGCTAAAGGAATTTCTACAACTTGTAGCAAAAGTACTCTAACTACGGACGACATGAAAACATGTAAAGGAAAGAATGTAGTCAAATTCAGAATACTCTAATACTACAATAGTATTGCATAAGTTTTTAGACTCTAATATAAAAGTTAAAAGTCAAGACTGTTAAAAATTATAGTAGCTACAATAATAGTTAATGCATACAAGATACATAAAAGATTTAAATTGTGGCATTAATAGCATAAAATAGTAGCAGGGGAAGAGAAAATGAAGTGTAGAATTTTTGCATGCAGTTGAAGTTAAGTTGTATTCAGCTTAAAATAGATTGCTGTAACTATAAGATGGTGTATATAAGCTTCATGGTGAAAAAAAAAAAAACCTGTAGTAGGAACACAAGAGACAAAGAGAAAGGAATCAAAACATACAACTACAAAAATTTCATCAAATCACACAGGAAGACAGCAGGAGAAGAAGAACAGAAAAACAGAACTGCAAAACTTTCAGAAAGCAATGAACAAATTGGTAATAGTAAGTCCTTACCTATTAATAATTACTTTTAATGTAAACACATTAAATTCTTCAATAAAAAGGTATACGGTGACTGAATGAATTTTTTAAAATTATACTTTAAGTTCTGTGATACATGTGCAGAAGGTGCAGGTTTGTTACATAGGTATACACGTGCCATGGTGGTTTGCTGCACCCATCAACCCATCATCTACATTAGGTATTTCTCCTAATGCTATCCCTCCCATAGGCCCCCAGCCCCCGACAGCCCCCGGTGTGTGACATTCTCCTCCTTGTGTCCAGGTGTTCTCATTGTTCAACTCCCACTATGAGTGAGAACATGTGGTGATTGGTTTTCTTTTCCTGTGTTAGTTTGCTGAGAATGATGGTTTCCAGCTTCATCTGTATCCCTGCAAAGGACATGAACTCATTCTTTTTTATGGCTGCATAGTATTCCATGGTGTATATGTGCCACATTTTCTTTATCCAGTCTATCATTGATGTGCATTTGGATTGGTTCCAAGTCTTTGCTATTGTGAATAGTGCTGCAGTAAACATACATGTGCATGTGTCTTTATAGTAGAATGATTTAGAATCCTTTTACCCAGTATGGGATTGCTGGGTCAAATGGTATTTCTAGTTCTAGATCCTTGAGGAATTGCCACACTGTCTTCCACAATGGTTGAACTTATGTACACTCCCACCAACAGTGTAAAAGCATTCCTATTTCTCCACATCCTCTCTAGCATCTGTTGTTTCCTGACTCTTTAATGATAGCCATTCTAACTGGCATGAGATGGTTTCTCATTGTGGTTTTGATTTGCATTTCTCTGATGCCCAGTGATGATGAGCTTTTTTTCATGTTTGTTGGCTACATAAATGTCTTCTTTTGAAAACTATCTGTTCATATGCTTCACCCACTTTTTGATGGGGTTGTGTGTTTTTTTCTGTAAATTTGTTTAAGTTCCTTGTCGATTCTGGATATTAGAACTTTGTCAGATGGATAGATTGCAAAAATTTTCTCCATTCTCTAGGTTGCCTGTTCACTCTGATGATAGTTTCTTTTGCTGTGCAGAAGCTCTTTAGTTTAAATAGATCCCATAAAAATTAGGACCCAACTCTATGCTGCCTACAAGAGACTCCCTTTATATTTGGTGACACACATTGGCTGAAAATGAAGAGATAGTAAATAATATTTCATACAAATGGTAACCAAAAAAGAGCAGAGGTGGCTACACTTATATCAGACAAAACATACTCTAAGTTAACAACTGTCATAATTAAAAAATCATGAAATGTGAAGACAGAAGATGGCATAAAGGAGGCAGGACTAGCTTGCACCTCCCACTTGGATCGACAGAATAGTGTGTGGAGACTCACATTATAAACTTTTGCTCCAAAAACTACTGCAGGAACATACCATAAAGCCAAGAGAATCTACAGATGCTTTGAAGGAACTGGATCACACCTGCAGGATTACACCAAAAATCTGTAAGTCTGCTTGCTTTCTCAGTGGGGAGGCTGGTGGTCTGGGTCAAGTTCTCAGCCCTGGTCACCGGCTGCTTGGAAACAGACTTGGTGCTGTTGTGCAGGTGGGGTGGGGGGTGGCACAGTGGGAGTGAGACTGGCTTTTAGGACTGTGGGCTGCATGGGAGTGAAGTGAGACCTGTGACTGCCAGCTTTCTCCCACTTCCCTGGCGACAGGTATGGCTCAGCAGAGGCAGCCATAATTCCAAATCCCCTGGAAATACAACTCCGTTGGACTGGGAACCATAACTCCATCTCCTACAGGAGCCACAGCAAGCCCCACCCAAGGAGAGACTAAGCTCAGACACACCCATCCTTGCTCCCACCTGGTGGTCTTTCTCTATCCACCCTGGTAGCCAAAGACAAAGGTCATAATCTCTTGGGAGCTCTATGGCCCTGTCAACCACCTGAAAACCCCGAATACTTAACTAGGTGTCCCTAGGGAAAGTTTGCATCCTCCCTACAGGATTGCAGCTGATGCGCTCTTGAAAGCACCACCTCTCGGCTGGAGGCAACCAACACAAAACCAGCACACTAAACAAAAACAAAGCCAAGGACTGACACAGATTCCACTTCACTCCCCTGCTACCTCTACCAGAGTAGGTGCTGGTATCCATAGCTGCAAAGACCTGAAAATGGATCACATCACAGGACTCTTTGCAGACATTCCCCAGTACCAGCCCAGAGCCCAGTAGCTCCACTGGGTGGCTATAGACCCAGAAGAACAAAAACAATCACCACAGTTCAGCTTTCAAGAAACCCCATTTCTAGGTGAAGGAGTAGAACACCACATCAACGGAGCAGAATGTGGGATAAAAGAATCTGAACAGCAGCCCTCAAATCTCAGATCTTCCCTCTGAAATAATCTGTTCAAATGAGAAGGAACCAGATAAACATTTCTGGTAATATGGGAAAACAAGATTCTTTAAAACCCCCAAAGGATCATCCCAGCTCACCAGCAATGGAACCAACCCAAGACAAAATCTCTGACTTGCCAGAAAAAGAATTCAGAAGGTCAAGTATTAAGCTAATCAGGAAGCCACCAGAGAAAGGTGAAGCCCAACTTAAAGAAGTCAAAAACTTAATACACGATATGAAAGGAAATTTCTTCAGCAAAATAGAGGGTATAAATAATAAATAATCACAACTTCTGGAAATAAAAGACACACTTAAAGAAATGAAAAATGCACTGGAAAGTCTCAGCAACAGAACCAAATGAGCAGAAGAAAGAACGTCAGAGCCTGAAGACAAGGCTTTTGAATGATCCCAATCTGTCAAAGACAAAGAAAACAGAATTTTATTTTATTTATTTTTTTTAAAGAAGAATAATTATCTACTGTAACTTTATTTATTTATTTATTATTATTATTTTTTATAATTTATTTATTATTATTATACTTTAAGTTGTAGGGTACATGTGCATAACGTGCAGGTTTGTTACATATGTATACTTGTGCCATGTTGCTGTGCTGCACCCATCAACTCGTCATTTACATCAGGTATAACTCCCAATGCAATCCCTCCCCCCTCCCCCCTCCCCATAATAGGCCCCGGTGTGTGATGTTCCCCTTCCTGAGTCCGAGTGATCTCATTGTTCAGTTCCCACCTATGAGTGAGAACATGCGGTGTTTGGTTTTCTGTTCTTGTGATAGTTTGCTAAGAATGACGGATTCCAGCTGCATCCAAGTCCCTACAAAGGACTCAAACTCATCCTTTTTTATGGCTGCATAGTATTCCATGGTGTATATGTGCCACATTTTCTTAATCCAATCTGTCACTGATGGACATTTGGGTTGATTCCAAGTCTTTGCTATTGTGAATAGTGCTGCAATAAACATACGTGTGCATGTGTCTTTATAGCAGCATAATTTATAATCCTTTGGGTATATACCCAGTAATGGGATGGCTGGGTCATATGGTACATCTAGTTCTAGATCCTTGAGGAATCGCCATACTGTTTTCCATAATGGTTGAACTAGTTTACAATCCCACCAACAGTGTAAAAGTGTTCCTATTTCTCCACATCCTCTCCAGCACCTGTTGTTTCCTGACTTTTTAATGATTGCCATTCTAACTGGTGTGAGATGGTATCTCATTGTGGTTTTGATTTGCATTTCTCTGATGGCCAGTGATGATGAGCATTTTTTCATGTGTCTGTTGGCTGTATGAATGTCTTCTTTTGAGAAATGTCTCTTCATATCCTTTGCCCACTTTTTGATGGGGTGAAAACAGAATTTTAAAAATGAATAAAGTCTTCAAGAAGTTTGGGAGTATGTTAAATATCCAAACTTAAGAATAATTGGTGTTTCCAAGGAAGAAGAAAAATCTAAAAGTTTGGGAAACATATTTGAGGGAATAACCAAGGAAAACTTTCCCGACCTCGCTAGAGATTTAGACATCCAAATACAAGAAGCTCGAAGAACAAATATGTAGAAATTAAACAACATGCTCCTGAAGAAAAATGGACCAAAGGAGAAATTAAAAGAAAAGTTTTAAAATATCTTGAAACACATGATTATGGAGTACAACCTAACAAACTTAAGGAATGCAGCTAAAGCAATCTTAAGAGGGAAGTTTATAGCAATAAACACCATAAGAAGAATATGGATCACAAATAAGCAACCTAGTCTTTACATTTCAAGTAACCAGAACTCAACAATATGAGGAAAATTGAAAAATTCACAAATATGTGGAAATTAGACAACATCTTCCCAAACAACCATTAGGTCATGCAAGAAATCAAAAGAGAAGTAGAAAGTTAACTTGTGACAATTAAAAATAGAAACACAACATACCAAAACTTATGGGATGTAGCAAACACATCTCTAAAGAAAAGTTTATGGCATAGGCCTATGTCAAAAAAGAATGATACTAAAAAACAACGAAACTTTACTTCTAAAGAAACTAGAAAAAGAAGAACATAGTGAGCAGAAAGAAAAAGTATGAAAGATTACAACAGAAATAAATAAAATAAAGCTAGGACAATAGAAAAGATCAATAAAATTAAGATTTTTTGTGGTATAAATTTAAGGGATATATATGCAGTTTTGTTACATGGATATATTGCATACTGGTGAAGTCAGGGTTTTTAGTGTAACCATCACCTGAATAGTATGCATTATATCCATCAAGTAATTTCTCATCCTTCACCCCATCCCTCTCCAGCCTCCTACCCTTTTGTCTCCAGTGTCTATTATTCCATACTCTACGTCCATGTGTACCCATTGTTTAGCTCCCACTTATAAATGGTAACATGCAGTATTTGACTTTCAGTTTCTTAGTTGTTTCACTTAAGATAATGGCCTCCATTTCCATCCATGTTGCTGCAAAAGGCATGATGTCAATCTTTTTATGGCTGAATAGTATTCCGTTGTGTGTATATACCACATTTTCTTTATCCAATCATTTGCTGACAGACACCAAGATAGATTCCATATTTTTGCTATTGTAAGTAGTGCTACAATAAACATACAAGTGCAGGTATTTTTTGATATAGTAATCTATTTTCCTTTGGGTAGATATGCAATAGAGGGATTGCTGGATTGAATGGTAGTTCTATTTTCTGTTTTTTGAGAAATCTCCATACTGTTTTCCACAGAAGTTGTGTTAATTTACAATCCTACCAAAAGTGTATTAGCTTTCTCTTTCCTCCACATACTTATAAATATGTTATTTTTAAAAAATTAACAATAGCCATTCTGACTTGTAAGATGATATCTCATTGTAGTTTTAAATGCATTTCTCAGGTGATTAGTGATGTTGAGCATTTTTGCATATGCTTGTTAGTCATTTATATGTCTTCTTTAGAAAAATACCCATTTCCTTCACTCACTTTTTAATGAGATTATTTGTTTTTGTTGTTGTTGTTGTTGTTGAGTTATTTGAATTTCTTACAAGTTATGGGTATTAGTCTCCTGTTGGTTGCATGGTTTCCAAGTATTTTCTCCCATTATGAAGTTGTATGTTCACTTTGTTGATTATTTTCTATGCAGATGTTTTTTATTTTAGTTAAGTGTTATTTATTTTTGCTTTTGTTGCCTGTGCTTTTGAAGTTGTAGTCATGAATTCTCTGCCAAGACCAGTATACAGTGGAGCTTTCCCTAGATTTTCATCTAGTATTTTTATAGTTTCAGGCCTTACATTTATGTCTTTACTCCATCTTGAGAGTTTATTTTTATATGTAGTAAGAGATATGGTTCCAGTTTCTTTCTTTTGTATGTAGTAATCCAGTTCTCCCAGCACCATTTATTGAATAGACTGTCCTTTACCCAGTGTGTTTTTGTCACCTGTGTCAAAGCTCAGTTGACTATACATGTGTGTCTTTGTTTCAGCGTTTTCTGTTCTCTTCCTTTGGTCAATGTGTTTATTTTTATACCAGTACTATGCTGTTTTGGTTACTACAGCCTTGTAGTATAATTTGAAATCAGGGAATGTGATACCTCTAGCTTTGTTCTTTTTGCTTAGGATTGCTTTGGCTATTTGAATTCTTTTTTACTTCCCTATGAATTTTAGCATTGTTTTTACTAAGTCTGTGAAAAATGTCATGTGTATCTTGATGGAGATTGCATTGAATCTGTAGATTTCTTTGGGCAGTATGATCATTTTAGTGATATTAATTCTTCTGATTTGTGTCCTCTACAATTTCTTTCATCAGCATTTCGTAGTTTTCCTTGTAAGATTTTTACAGAAGAATCTTTAGAGGTTTCTAGGTATAAAATCATATCAGTGAACTGAGATAATTTGACTTTCTTTTTTTCTTTTTTTTAATTGTACTTTAAGTTCTAGGGTACATGTGCACAATGTGCAGGTTTGTTACATAGGTACACATGTGCCATGTTGGTTTGCTGCACCCATTAACTCGTCATTTACATTAGGTATTTCTCCTAATGCTATCCCTCCCGCTGCCCTTCACCCCACGACAGGTCCTGGGGTGTGATGCTCCCTGCCCTGTGTCCATGTGTTCTCATTGTTCAATTCCCACCTATGAGTAAGAATATGAGGTGTTTGGTTTTCTGTCCTTGTGATAGATTGCTGAGAACGATGGTTTCCAGCTGCATCCATGTCCCTACAAAGGACATGAACTTATCCTATTTATGGCTGCATAGTACTCCATGGGGTATATGTGCCACATTTTCTTAATCCAGTCTATCATTGATGAACATTTGGATTGGTTCCAAGACTTTGCTATTGTGAACAGTGCCGCAATAAACATACATGTGCATGTGTCTTTATAGCAGCATGACTTGTAATCCTTTGGGTATATCCCCAGTAATGGGATGGCTAAGTGAAATGGTGTTTCTAGTTCTAGATCCTTGAGAAATCACCACACTGTTCTCACAATGGATGAACTAATTTACACTCCCACCAACAGTGTAAAAACATTCCTATTTCTCTACATCCTCTCCAGCATCCATTGTTTCCTGCCTTTTTAATGATTGCCACCCTAACTGGTGTGAGATGATATTTCATTGTGGTTTTGATTTGCATTTCTCTGATGAGCAGTGATGATTAGCATTTTTTCACATGTCTGTTGGCTGCATAAATGTCTTATTTTGAGAAGTGTCTGTTCATATTCTTTGCCCACTTTTTGATGATGTTGTTTGGGTTTTTTTCTTGTAAATTTGTTTAAGTTCTTTGTAGATTCTGGATATTAGCCCTTTGTCTGATGGGTAGATTGCAAAAATGTTCTCCCATTCTGTAGGTTGCCTGTTCACTTTGATGGTAGTTTTTTTGCTGTGCAGAAGCTCTTTAGTTTAATTAGATTCCATTTTTCTATTTTGGATTTTGTTGCCATTGCTTTTGGTGTTTTAGTCATGAAGTCCCTGCCCATGCCTATGTCCTGAATGGTATTGCCTAGGTTTTCTTCTAGGGTTTTTATGGGTTTAGGTCTAACATTTAAGTCTTTAATGCATCTTGAATTAATTTTTGTATAAGGTGTAAGGAAGGGATCCAGTTTCAGGTTTCTACATATGGCTAGCCAGTTTTCCCAGCACCATTTATTAAATAGGGAATCCCTTCCCTATTTCTTGTTTTTGTCAGATTTGTCAAAGATCAGATGGTTGTAGATGTGAGGTGTTATTTCTGAGGGCTCTGCTCTGTTCCATTGGTCTATCTCTCTGTTTTGGTAGCAGTACCATGCTGTTTTGGTTACTGCAGCCTTGTAGTATAGCTTGAAGTCAGGTAGCGTGATGTCTCCAGCTTTGTTCTTTTGGCTTAGGATTGTCTTGGCAATGCGGGCTCTTTTTTGGCTCCATGTGAACTCTAAAGTAGTTTTTCCCAATTCTGTGAAGAAAGTCATTGGTAGCTTGATGGGGGTGGCATTGAATCTATAAATTACGTTGGGCAGTATGGCCATTTTCACAATATTGGTTCTTCCCATCCATGAGCATGGAATGTTATTCCATTTGTTTGTGTCCTCTTTTATTTCATTGAGCAATGGTTTGCAGTTCTCCTTGAAGAGGTCCTTCACATCCCTTGTAAATTGGATTCCTAGGTATTTTATTCTCTTTGTAGCAATTGTGAATGGGAGTTCACTCATGATTTGGCTCTCTGTCTGTTATTGGTGTATAGGAATGCTTGTGATTTTTGCACATTGATTTTGTATCCTGAGACTTTGCTGAAGTTGCTTATCAGCTTAAGGAGATTTTGGGCTGAGATGATGGGGTTTTCTAAATATACAATCATGTCATCTGCAAACAGGGAAAATTTGACTTTGTCTTTTCCTAATTGAATACACTTTATTTCTTTCTCTTCACTTCCTTTTTTTCTAATTTGGATGCCTTTTATTTCTGTCTCTCACTCAACTGATTGCTCTGGCTATTGCTCCAGTACTGTGCTGAATAGAAGTGGTGAAAGTGGGCATCCTTTTCTTGTTCCAGTTCTCAGGGAGATTGCTTTCAATTTTTCCCTGTTCAGTATGATGTTGGCTGTGGGTTTGTCATAAATGGGCTTTGTTAATTTGAGGTATGCTCCTTCTAAGCCTGGTTTATTGAGCTTTTATCATAGCTGTGGAATTTTATGGAATACTTTTTCTACATCTCTTGATATAATTTTTTTGTCTTTAAATCTGTTTATGTGATGAATCACATTTATTAATTTGCCTATGTTGAGCTATCCTTTTATGTCTGGAATAAAACTCACTTAATTATGGTAGATTTATCTTGTTGGTGTGCTATTAGACTTCATTTGCTAATATTTTGCTGACGACTTCTGCATCTGTGTGAACCACAGATATTGGTCTGTAGTTTCCTTTTTTAATGTGCTTTTGTCTGGCTTTGATAACAGGGTAACACTAGCTTTATAGAGTGAGTTAGGAAGGATACCTTCCTGTGCGATTTTTTAAAAACTGTTTCAGGATGATTGGTACCAGTTCTTTTTTATATGTTTGGTAGAATTTGGCTGTGAATTCATCTGGTCCTGGGCTTTTTTGTTGCTGAAAGATTATTTTTTTAATTGCTGATCCAATCTCACTACTTGTTTTTTGTTTTGTTTTGTTTTGTTTTTTTTCAGGATTTCTATTTCTCCCTGGTGCAATTTTGGAAGGTTGTATATTTTGAGGAATTGATTCATTTCCTCTAGGTTTTCCAGTTTGTGAGTATAAAGATGTTCACAGTAGTCTCTGCTGATGTTTTTAATTTTTCTCTTATCAGTTGTAATGTCTCCTTTTTCATTTCTGGTTGTGTTTTTAGGGTATTTTCTCTTCTTTTCTTGGTTAATCTAGCCAAGACTAATTTATCTTTCAAATAACAAACTTTTCATTTTGTTGAACATTTGTCCCAATTATATTTAGTTCTGATCTTTGTTATTTCTTTTCTTCTGCTAGCTTGGGTTTTTTTTTTCCTTGTTTTTCTAGTTCCTTGAGGCATAGTGTTTAGGTCGTTAATTTATTATTTTTCTACTTTTTAAATGTAAGCGTGAAGTGCTGTAAACTTCCCTCTTAACACCACTTTTGCTGTGGCCCAGAGTTTTTTGTATGCTGTATTTCCATTTTCATTCATTTCAAAAATTTTGTAAAATTTCAATTTTAATTGCACTATTGACTCAAAGATTATTCAAGAGAGTGTTGATAATTTCCATGTATTTGTGTAATTTTGAGAATTGTACTCAGTATTGGTTTCTAGTTTTATTCCGTTTCATTCCATTGTGGCCCGAGAAGATACTTGACACTTGATATGATTCAAAATTTTAAAAACCTATTGAGTCTTGTTTTGTGACCTAACATATGGTCTGTCTTGGAAAATGTTCTATGTGAATGAACTAGATAAACTTAACTGCCTAACTAAGCAGTCTCTTCGTTAATCCATTACAGCTGAATTTCTATAATACCCAGTATTTTTGCCATAGGCCCTAAGTGCAGCAGCTTCACATATACTTTTCTGCTTAGCCATTTCTATTTTTTAGCATAACTTTCACAAGAGAATTTAAAGTCTGCTGTGTAACTATAGCCTTTACAGTAGAATCTGTTATAGAACCTATTATGAGGGATACATCTCTAATCATTGCCTCTTTTATTACAAACCATGGAAAAGACCTAACAAATGATGCCCTTCTGTTACAGAAGAGTGAAGGCCTCCTGGCAATGTTCTCTTTAACTCATGATGTGGGTTAAGAAAAACGAATCAGTGTTCTGTTTCTGACTGATTATAAGGCAACATATGTACCATTACACTTTCTCACCTATATTGGGTCTTCATATTTTACCTATACATAGTTATCCATGTATAAGGCTGTCTGAAAAATCCTTCACAAATGAAAGTATACCATGTAAGTGTACACAACAGATCCCCTTTTCATTTCTATTGTTCATAGAGGCATAAAGAAGAAAAATATTCAAAGACATGAGTCTCCTGATAGTAGAAGTCTTGATCTGTGATCTTGGGAAAAGCTGTTCACATCAAGGATGCCATCTTCTTCTGGGGAGAGACTTCCCTGTTTAGCTTTACCTTAAGTGTTCCAATGAGTGTATAGTTCCAAAAGTGTGGAGGAACCCTTCTCAATTGTGAGATTATGAACCCAAAGTTCAAGGTTCCAAAATTTTGCTGTAGTGTGGATGGCAAGGACAATCTTTCTCTGATGTTCTCAGAAGATCCAGTCTCTGGGTTCTAGATTGTGAAGAGGTTGATTGTCCTCAGGGAACCATAAAAAGCTTTCTTTACAGGGTGAAAATACACTGTGTCATATGTCATAATAACTTAGTGTTATAACATCAGCCCTCTTGCATGGGAGAGCAATTACACATTCAGAAAACTTGCATTGAAAATAACAATTGAGTGAAATCCCTTTATAAAATGTGTAAGTGGCCCAAAAGGTGACCAAATGTACCCAAAGCTTTGATTGTTTTCCCAGGAATATGGGATCAAACATTGGTTATAAACTATTTTAGCAATGTATAAGTCACCACACCAATATATTCAATTTGGATCATTTTATCTTTTCCATGATGAGTCATGGAATACAGAACTATTAATAACAAAAGCTTTAAGGACTCATGAAGTACAAGGTGGCTATCCTGGTTCTCCATGAGACCATACTTAATTAATATTAGACTTATATCCTCTTGAATACCAGTTGTTTCTTTAAATTAGGTGCATAGCATTGATAACAGATGGGTTAGCATAGGTAATTTAACTTAGACCATGGAGTTCATTCAAATTGTATATCTAAACAATTTCAGTATCAGCTGATTTAGCATGAAAATATGGCAACGTATTTTCTAGGTATTTAATTAATTTTTGTTCCTACTTGGGTTAGCAGTTTTATAACACAGTCATTCTTTTCATTAAAATTCCAGGAATTCCTACCCAGTTCAAATGATATCATTCTAAAGTTATTAGAAATCTGTATTCAACAGTGCTTTTTAGTGTACTTTCCATCCTTTCATGAACCTCCTAAAAGACACCATATTCTAGGATTTTGCATGCTTGTGAAGTTTTTAGAAACTGCATCAGCAATAAGCAAATAACAGTAGAAATTACTTTAAGTAGTTATAGTTAAAAACACAAGGAAATTTGGTTATTTCTGTGGTCTACAATAACTCAATAACTGTAATTATGATTGATAGCATATACTCAGACATATTAGAATTTTAGAAATCCCATACAATTTTGGAACATACATTAATATCATTCGCTAAAATATAACAGGAAGAAGATTAAAATATTTTTGACAATGCTTCCCATGTAACTAAACATATCAAATAATTCTGTTTACGTCTCTTTTGGTTGCTTTAGGGGGCCTCTGTAGCATGTCCAAGTTAGAGGTCAGAAAAGATAATTTTGAAGCTGAAATTTGATTCTGGAAAGCCTATCAAATAGGTTAAGGGTTTAAAACACTTGACATTATGAAACAGAATTCCAAGTTACCATAGTCATTCATTTAGCAAAAATGATTACTCAAAAATTTTCTAAATGGCAAAAACCTTTACTCATTGATAGAGAGAAGACTTAGATTTCCAAACAATCTGTCTCTTGTCTTTCCCTTGTTTTTTATGGCAGTTTATTCAAAAGGCAAGCAAAAATATTTCATTATCTTTTAATATTACATAAATATCTTCTTCAAGAGGAAAAGCCAAATTTCACCCTTGTATTAGCACACTATTAATTCAATCCCAATTTTTAATAAAACCTTATGGACAAATCTTTCCAATCTTAATCAGTTTGACCATAAGGTGAGATTCTCATAAACCTTTTATAACCCTTTACAAATCTTTGTTAAAGAGCAGATCAGTGCTTTAAGAAACTGGTTTGTGCTTTTATTTCAATGTTCACCTTACAGAAAACCCAGAAAAATACCCCTTTAAATTTGTCAATATGTTCACACACATAATTATTTTTTTAAAGATTAGTTTTTCACAGACCTTCCACAACTCACTTAAACCTTCAGCTTTACCCTAACTTAAAACAATCCTTTAACTTTCTAAACTTAGGCAAGAAATCCACATTCCCATGCATTTTTATAATCTTTTACCAAAAACACTTTTCACTTTCTTTACACACTTTGCATGTAAAACTGTTTCTATTTCCCAAAGATTACTTTAGTCACATGAACTAAAAGGCATTACACTTTTAACTTTTCTGACAAAATAGTTGATTTAAGCTCTTATCATTATTAAACCAATTAATAAAATCTCTTTTGTATATAAATATTACACACACAACACATATATAACTACACAGACAGAGAGAAGATCCAGTAGTTATCAGATTTTTCATTTGCCAGTTTTTAAGTTCTTTTACATTGGATTACTGGGTTTAGTCTAGAGTCCTTGAAAGAACAGGGCCAGGAAAGCATGTATTTTCTAGGACCTAATAGAATAAGCAGGCACAGCTGGAAGGTAAAACAGATCCCCAAAATTACGGGTCCTATTTTTATACTAGATGTTGGATCTCCACAACCCCCCCCCAAAAAAAAAAAACAGAGCCTTAGATTTTGAGGGGATCTATCCATTTCAAATTCCTGGGGTTCCATGAGGAAAATAGGATTTTTTTCCAAAAAGGGGTCTCTGGCACCTCCTCTTTTCCCCAAGGAGTTCTAGGCTGCTAGAACTTGAATATTCACTTTTAATTAAGCTGACTTTTAACTATAGTGTTCTTTTTAAAAAGTCCTTTTAAATCTCTTGTTATCCAACCTTGGCTAGGCCAAATGGCCAATATTTGCTCAGAGAAAGAAAAATTTAAGATGGCTCATGGAGGGGAGGATAATCAACAAATGGTGTAAAGGTCACACAGATATCAAATCAGAAAGTACTCATGCCCTAATCTGGGACTTGAACCCTGAACCCAGGAAGCCATTGTGAAAAGAGAAAGCATGGCCAGATGGTTACAAGGTTGAACTCCCGAGGACATGACTGACCAGTTTGCTGGGCTGTCTTGAAGAGCAGGCTTATGGGGTCCTAGGCATGCATGTTACCCCCTGGTACCCCTGTTTATGACAGAACAATACAGAAAGACATACAAGGCACACCAGATTCACTACAGCTTAAGAGCAGTCTCAAAATTTTTTTGTATTAATCAAAACTTTAGAGGAGATAAACAGTGACTTTTACCATTCAATTACTCAGTTTGCACAGAGAGAGACAGAGGCCAGAGTCTGACTGATAAGAAATTCTTATCCTTTTGCTGGAATGCCAGGCTTCTGGCTTCCCATTCCCTGAGTGGCCCTTGTGACCCTGCTTGCCACACTATAGCGCTGGGGGCCAAGCTGAGTCATAAAAAAAATCATCTTTTTTGTTTTATTTTGTGGAACCACTGGCAAAGCCCTGTCAATTTTGCAAGTTTCCACCCAAGGGGTTGCAAGGGGTAACCCAATTAACATTTTTCATTCTGGCCAGAGCAAAATACACATGACAAAACGTAGACCTTAGCCACTCTGCTTAGCACTAAATATTGAAATTGCAAGGCTCAAACTTGCCCTGGGTTGGGCCCTGTCATCTTTAATCCATTTTTAGCCATAAGGGACTTTACTCAGGGGAGGGCCTCTAACCCAATCCCATCCTTTCCTCTGGTAAAATGTACCTCATTATGTATCCAAAGTCAGCCAATTGGTGCTGCAGTCTATTTCCTTTGGATTAGGGTAGTAATTAAGCTGAAAGATTAGCAGACTTAATTTTGGGGAGCCCTCATTTTTAAATGCACTTCAATGTGTTGTGTTTTAACATTCTGCTGTAAGTAACCTTTAGCAAAGTTTTGCTATTTCTGTAAGACTTCACTGCTTCTCTGCCAAATGTGTAAGCTGAAGGAACTCAGTTTTTCAGAAATTAAGGATCCCATTTTTATCTAAAATATTGGCTTTGTTCTCAGGTTTCCTTGATTAACTTAGCCAAAGATTTTTTTCCCTACCTAAGCATGCAAGAAAAATGAAACAAAGAGGATAGAACACAAAAATTCCTGCGAATTTTTAAAAGCCAAAATTTACACCTCTACTATGTGATCATTTGCTACCAGTTTCTTTCTCACAGAGTCAGATGTAAGAGGCCTCTAACTGGATCCAAGACAATTAATTACCACATCAAATCCATTCCTGGACCCATTCCAGTTTCTGTTGTGACTTCCAAACCCAGTTTGGATCAGAAATTTGCTCAAAGAAACTCAGAGGGCTCAAAACACAAATCTGTGAAGCTCTGAAATCCAAGAGAGAACTTACTCATGATCGCCAGCTGCTCTGAGATCAACGGACACAAGTGAGTCCTGAAGGTATCTTGCTTGTTCACTCAGCACTCCTGAGGGTTGTTAGAAGCTCTACTCCGGACCTCACTTCTGACACCATCTGGAAAAAGAAAAACTTCAGCTGAATTAAATTTAAAGGAGTTTGAGCAATGAATAACTCACAAATTGGGCAGCTCCCAGAATCACAGCAGATTTAAAGAGCCTCGAGCGGTGCCTCGTGGTGAAAAAAAATTATACACAAAATTAGTAAAGTGACATACAGAAATCAGAAGTGAGGTACAGAAACAGCTGGATGGGTTACAGCTTGGCATTTGCCTTATTTGAACACAGTTTGAACACTCAGCAGTGTATGACTGGTTGAAGTATGGCTGCTGGGACTGGTCAAGAGTCAGTGACACTCCTAAGTTAGGTTTTCAATCTTGCCTACCTATTAAGTTAGGTAATAACTTACTCAAATATAGAAGTACAGAGTCCTTCTCAGACCATCAAACTAAATATAGTTGGCTTTTACAATGCTCTGGTGTTGGGTGCATACATATTTAGGATGGTTATATCTTCTTGTTGAATTGACTCCTCTATCATTATATAATTATTTTCTTTGTCTTCTTTTTTTTTTTTTTTTTTACTGTTTTGATATAAAATCTGCTTGATCTAATGTAAATATAACTACTCCTACTTGCTTTTGGTTTCTGTTTGTGTGAAGTATCTTTTACCATTCCTTTACCTTTGACATGTAAGTGTCTTTACCAGTAAGGTCAGTTTCTTGTAAGGAGAATATAGTTGTTTCATATTTTTAAATCCATTTTACCAGTCTATATCTTTTATTTACATTAATTTACTTATGAATATTATTTACATTTACTTTATTTACATTCAAGGTTATTATTGGTATTTGAGGTTTTATTCCTTCATAATGTCCATTGTTATCTAATTGTTTTGTAGATTTTTTTCCTTTTCGCCTTCGTATCTGTTTGTAGTTTAGTAGAGTTCTTTCAAGTTACCATTTGATTTCTTTCTCTTCCTCCTTTGTGTAATTGTTTTGTAAGACCTATGAGTTTTTACTTTCATGTGTTTTATGATGGTGAATAATGAACTTTCATTTCTATGTTTAGAACTCCTTTGAGCATTTCTGGTCTGCTGGTGAATTCCATCAGTGTTTGCTTATCTGGGAAGTACTTTATTTCTTCTTCATTTATGAAGCTTATTTTGGCAGGACATAAAATTCATAACTGACATGTTTTTCTTTAAGCACTATGAAAATCCCGATCTCTTCTGGCTTGTAAGTTTTCTGCTAAGAAGTCCACTGTCAGTTTGATGGGGTTTTCTTTTTAGGTGACTAGATGCTTTCTCTCACTGATTTTAGAATTTTTTTCTTCATATTGACTTTAGACAGTCTGATGAATATATGTTATAACGTCTATCTTGCAATGTATATTTTTCTGGTGTTCTTTTGGCCTCTTGTACCTGGATGTCTAAATCTTTTGCTAGACTAGGCAAGTTTTTGTCAATTATTTTCCAAACAGGTTTTCTAAACATTTTGCTTTATCTTCTCCCTCAGGCATACCAGTGATTGGTAGGTTTGGTCACTTAATGTGGTCTCATTGATTGATTTTCTGATTTCTTTTTATTGGTTTTCAGATTTCTTCTGGATCTCATTGAGATTCTTTAAAAATAAGGTTTGCATTATTTACCTGGCATTTTGAATATTCCATTTTGGTTAGGATTCATTGCTAGATAATTACTATGTTCCTTTGAGGGTGTCAAGATACTCTGCTTTTTCATATTTTCAGTATTATTATGCTGATTTCTTCACATCTAGAGAAACAGTCACTTCTTCTTATATGTGAAGTTACTTTCATTAGAGTAGGGCTTTTTTTTCACTTGAGTATGTGACTATGATGTTCGTTAAGTAGTGCCATTTGGCTTTGCTTCTGGACCTGTCTAGTGGTAAAGACTGTACGATTTACTTGCTTACAGACAGCTTTGATGTGGTGACCTCAAATGCTGGTTGTAATAGTAATGTACTGAGCAGGTGAGCAGGCTCACAGCCTCCTGGGTAGCCAGGGTAGCACGAGTGATGGTAGTAGCAGAGGTTGCAAGATGCTCGTCTCCTTCCCAAGCACTATGCATTTGTGTCAGTCTTTCAGGAAATATCCCAAGTGACTGAGCCTAAATTTTAAAAGCGCAAAGTAGCTATTTGCTGAATAGAGGTCCCACACACACTGCAAGTTCCCGCAAAACTTGCACTTTTTAAACTTTAGGACGTTCAGAGCTCACCTGAACCAACCAGAGCTCAGCTGCCTCAACCAATCAGGGCTTAGCTGTATCAACCAATCAGAACTCGACTATTTTGACCAATCAGAACTAAGCATTTGGGACACGTAGTGTCAGGACCTCCTGAGGCTGTGTCATGGGGAGGTCCTTAACCTTGGCAAAATAAGCTTTCTAAATTGACTGAGATCAATCTCAGATATTTGGGCTCACATTTTTGTAACCACAAAGAGATTCTGAGTGGAGGTGCCCTTGACCTTTGACAAATCTCCTATGAGTGCTTAGTACCAGCTTAAGCTATCTTTATGGCTCAAAGCAACAGGAAAACTTGCTGATGCCTGGGAGTTCCCCCTCCAGAGAATCCCTGAACTCCCCAAATTTGGTCGAGATCTAAGGTTATTTTGCTGTACAATTCCCTTTTTGGAGTTTTACTTGCCTCCAACAAGAAAGGTGAGTTTTCCTGCTTCCATGACGATGGAAAGCAGGTAACTCCTTTCTGGAGTTTGCGCACGCTTCCAACAAGGAAGGCAAGTTTGAGATCTCTCCTGTTTCTAGGATGGTAGAGAGCAGTCTTTAGTCTGAGACCCACTCCTGGAAAACCAAAGTCAAGGTATTTGGAAGACCAGAGATGCAAATTTCCCTCATTTGGCATCTCACTGGGCCTGACTTGTTGATTTCAAATGTCCTGCTGGTAAGACTATGCAAGCACCCTCCCTCTAGGCCCAGGGATTGTTGTGGAAGAAGTGGGCATGTGAGATTGTAAGGGCCTGTTTTGAAGGATAGAATTAGGTCAGGTCAGAGCCTCCAAATCAAGGAAGGGTACAAAAATGCCTAAACAACGAATAAAACAAAGGACTTTTTCTTCCAAGCTATGATATGTCACCTTTGCATCCACCCAACCATAATTTCCTGCTTCCCTGTATAATTAAAAGAAAACAATTACTGGTAGGATAAAGATACCTAATGACAAAGCCTTCTGTGTGTAATACTCCCAGTTATAAGTTGTGCAGATAGATATATATTTAAAAAGTTTTTTCAGAACAATGCTTGTGTTTTGCATAGCTAATTGCTATAAGTTTGTAATTAAAACCAAGATTGTAGTAGCTCAACACATAGAAGTTAAAAACAACTAAGTTCTATAACCTCACTTTTGGCTTTTTGTTGGCTTTCTACTTAAACAAATAATAATAATTTAAGGGGAAATGAATGCCTGCCCATGTCCATTCCTATTTGGACTAGAACAATTAATTGGACTCTAAGTCCCTCTGCCACAGGGAGTCCCACCGAGGGACAGGATAGACCCGGGGCAGGCAGCCATGCCACCCCAGCAATGCTGTGGGACAACATTAAAATTTGGTGGCCATTGATGTTGCCTCTGGCAAATCTTGGCCAGAAGGGAAAGAATGTAAAACAAAAATAAAATTTGAAGCCTCCCACCCATCACAACCGTCTGAATGGACTGCCTCCTTGTCCAGGGCACTCTAAAATTTAACCTGAAAGACTGGTTCAGGCCTTGAAGGCAAGTGAGGTTTGGACATGCTTTCACTATACCCCATCCAGCATTAACATCAATCATCAACACAAATCTTATGTCTGATAAACAATTACAGTCTTCTCTCTAAAGCCTACTACTTGGAGGCTTCATTTGCATGACAAAATCTAGGTCTCCACAACCTCTTATCATAATCCAGACATTCCTTCCTACTGATAATAACTCAACCAATTGCCAATCAGAATATGTTTAAATCTACCTATGACCTGGAAGCCCCTGTCACCCCCTCACACCACTTCAAGTTGTCCTACCTTCCAGATGGAACCAATGTAAATCTTACGTGTATTGATAGACGTATTATGTCTCCCTAAAATGTATAAAAGCAAACCGTACCACGACTACCTTGGGCGCATGTTGTCAGAACCTCCTGAGGCTGTGTCATGGGTGCATCTTTAACTTTGGCAAAATAAACTTTCTAAATTGGAAAAAAAAAAAAAAGAATAAGCACATTTGAATCATTCATTTGCATAAACAGACTTGATTAGAAACCTCAATGAGAACTTTTGCTATAAAACCCTAAACCTCTCTTTGTTCTCTGGAATGACCTTTCATTTTGTATGGGAGGCTGAGTCTTCCCAGGCTGCAATCTGTTTACTAGAATAAAGTGTCTTTCCTCTCAATTTCTTTGCCAAACAACTTTTGTTTACATTTCTAATAGTTCTGAATTAAAAACTGAGTTATTTAACAATGGTGTTCCATCCATATTATGGAATAGTTGTTAGCAACAAGAAGCCACTAAATATAATACACCAAACAACTAAGGAGAATCACCACAGAGTTAGGCTAAGTGAAAAAATAGCCACTCCTAAAAGGTTACATTATGTATGATTGCTTTATAAAACATTTTGAAAGCACAAAATTTAGAATGGGAGAACCATTTTGCCATGGGTTGAGGCAAGGGGGTGAAAAGTGGAAGGGAAGAGTGTGTGATTGTGAGGAATCTTGTGGTATCGGAATGCTTTTATGTTTTGCTTATATCACTGTCAATATTCTAGTTCTGATACTGTAATATAGTTTCGCAAGATGTTACCATTGAAAAAAAGTAGATACAGTGTAGACAGGATCTCTCTCCATTATTTCAGACCTTCACATGTGTGATTCTACATTATCTCAAAATTTAAAAATTAATGTGAAAAGTTGATCAAAGCCTTAAGAGTCATAGATATTAGGTTAGGTGTGAGTTGATTGATGTTGACAATAAATAAAAAGTAGCTATTCTAGAAGATATGAGAAAGTTGGGGAGAATCTGGTTATCACATGTAAAAGAGAAACAGATTCAGTCTTGAGGATATATAACTGAAGTGCTCTAAAGTATGCCTAAGACTGTTGCAAGAAACTGATATATATATATATATATAAGCTTAATTTATTTGCATATATAAGCCCAATTACCATGACTCTCAATGACGAAGGACTGAAGCCTCAGGTCAGCAACAGGGCAAGAATGTTCACTTCTATTTGGCAGAGTAGTGGAAGATTTTGCCAGACCAATCAGATAAGAAAAAGAGAAAAAAAAAAGCATAAAAATTGAAAAGGAAGAAATATATATTCTCTGTTTGCAGATGATATGATTATATATGTAGAAAAACCTAAAGATCTGAAAACAATTATTAGAACTGATGAACAAGTTCCATAAAAAGACAAGATACAAAAAAAGATACATGTAAACATTGGTTGCCAATGAACATCAAAAAATGAAATTACAAAAAAAATTCCATTTTCAATAGCATCAAAAATAATAAAATATTTGGTAGTATATTAAGGTATTTTTTTTAAAATGGAAACACCTATTTTATTTATAGGTTTCCTGGATTAGTAGACTTGACATTGTTAAGATGTGAATACTACCCAAAGGGGTACACAGGTTCACTATAACATCTGTGAAAGTCCCAATTAGTTTCTTTCTTTTTTTTTTGCAGAAATAGAAGATCCTTCCTAATATTAATATGGAATCTCAAGGTTTCCTAAATAACCAAAACTGTCTTTTTAAAAAAAGAGCAAAATTGGAGCTCACACTTCCTGATTTTAAAACTTTTTACAAAGCTACAGTCATCAAAAGATTGGGGTACTGACATAAGAAGAGTCATATAGACCAGGATCTAAAACTAGAAATACCATTTGACCCAGACATCCCATTACTGGGTATATACCCAAAGGATTATAAATCATGCTGCTATAATTGAATAGAGAGAACAGGAGAACAGAAACAAATCTCTGGTATTTGGTTAAATGATATTTGACAAAAGCATCAAGATAATTTCTAAGGGTAAAGAACAGTCTTTTCAACAAATGGTGCTGGAAAAGCTGGATATCCATATGAAAAAGAACTTGAACCCCCATCTCATACCATATACAATATTTAACCCAAAATGTAGGAAACACTAAATATAAGAAATAAAAATAAAATTAAAAAAAAATCCATGGGGGAAAATTCTCTTGACATTGGATTTGGCAAAGATTTCATGGATATGACACCAAAAAAGTCATCATAAATATTCAACTTCATCAAAATTGAGAACTTTTGTGCATCAGAGGACACTACCAAGAAATTGAAATAAAAACTCACAAAATTAGAGGAAATGATTACAAATAATGTACCAGATAAGGGTTTAATATCCAGAACACATAAAATAGAAAACAATTTTTAGAAGGGATTTTTGCATGCTTTGAAGAGGCACCTAGAAATTCACTTTATATATTCAATTACATTGAAGAACCGCATTACACATGGACTGTTTCCCAAATTCTGTCACCCATAAAAATACCTTCTAAAGATCACTTTTGAGAAGCCTCTGCCAGAAACTGTCTTGTTGAAAACTCAGGTAAGTCACTGACTTTGACCATGCTGAAGCCCTAGACAGTTATTATTAGAAAAGTTACAAACTTTCAACATTTGACAGATGATGACCAGGCCATCCTCAAATTTATGAGGGACATAGATCATATTTCTTATTGGGAATTAAAATAATTTATTAGTTTATTTCAAGTAAGCCCTTGAGCTTATATGAGTGAAAAAGATCTGGTCTGAATAGATTTTTTTCCTGAAGAAGTCAGGATTATAAACAAGGGTCCTATTTGAATGCAAAATGTATCCATACTGTGAGAGACATCTAATCGGTCTATTGCCCCCAAACTGTGCTCATTTGTTTAAAACTTTAAAATGTGAACAACCCCATCAAAAAGTGGGCAAAGGATATGAACAGACACTTCTCAAAACAAGACATTTATGCAGCCAACGGACACATGAAAAAATGCTTATCATCCCGGGCCATCAGAGAAATGCAAATCAAAACCACAGTGAGATACCATCTCACGCCAGTTAGAATGGCAATCATTAAAAAGTCAGGAAACAACAGGTGCTGGAAAGGATATGGAGAAATAGGAACACTTTTACACTGTTGGTGGGACTGTAAACTAGTTCAACCATTGTGGAATAAAGTGAGGTGATTCCTCAAGGATCTAAAACTAGAAATACCATTTGACCCAGACATCCCATTACTGGGTATATACCCAAAGGATTATAAATCATGCTGCTATAAAGACACATGCACACTTATGTTTATTGCAGCACTATTCACAATAGCAAAGACTTGCAAGCAACCCAAATGCCCATCAATGATAGACTGGATTAAGAAAATGTGGCATATATACACCATGGAATACTATGCAGCCATAAATAGGATAAGTTCATGTCCTTCGTAGGGACATGGATGAAGCTGGAAACCATCATTCTGAGCAAACGATCGCAAGGACAGAAAAACCAAACACCGTATGTTCTCACTTCATAGATGGGAATTGAACAATGAGAACACTTGAAAACAGGGTGGGGAACATCACACACTGGGGCCTGTCATGGGGTGGGGAAAGGGGGGAGGGATAGCATTAGGAGAGACACCTAACATAAATGACAAGTTAATGGGTGCAGCACACCAACATGGCACATGTATACACATGTAACAAACCTGCACGTTGTGCACATGTACCCTAAAACTTAAAGCATAATTTAAAAAAACTTTAAAATGTGATGAAACTCCCTCTTCACAAATTGTAACATACATAGTATACAAAAATTGGTCATAAAGATATAAAATTTTGTGCATGAACATGTGATAACAACATGTTCTCTCTGTAACTGTTGAATTCTAGTGCTTTCTCCTTGCCTTTCTGGGGTGTGTGTGTGTGTGTGTGGAGGGGTGGTATCCCGACTCTAGAGACAGTAATTATAATTTCAAATTAAGTAACAGTTGATCACCCAGGGGAGCTCAAAGAAAGAAATTTGTGGAAAGATACAGTCTGATTTCTTCCAAGTGTAAAAAGACCTCCATGGGTGCTCTCCCAAGACTTAACAGTCAACCCTATAGGGTCCCTGTGTTTTCTCATCCTTTCAGGATCATTGGAGGGCAGATGTAAGCACATACCTTTGAAGAAAGTTCCTTGTAAACTTCAAACATTATTACACAAGCCTAAAGTGACGTTACTGGGGCTTTAATAATGTTCACAGTATCTAGTTTAAACGTCACCAGTTGTCTTTCTCTAATGAACTGATCTACCCACTCATCAAAATACTATGGATAGCTACACAAGACAATATAGAAATCGATCTAATATCTTTTAATGTTTTGAAGAAGAAATACAAATAAATGTGGAGGAAGTTAGGATAAATATTAAAAGCTTATATGCCAAATGTTAACTAAGATAATCTTCAGCCAATGAGCTTACAGGTCAGTTTTGTTTTTATTTCACCTAAGCAAAAGACATTAAAAATTACCATTATTTTAGTAGGCGTAAAAATAGTAGTAGAGAAGGAAAGTTAAGAAAAAGAAGTAGAAAAACCAAATTCAAAACAAGCAAAGTGCAGAAGCACATTGGGAGCAAAGAAGGATATGGGAGTGTGGGTAGGGCAAGTAGGGAGACTAAATAAGAACTGAGGTAGAAAGTTCCTTGCAGGTGGGTGGGAAAGGGGTGGAGCTGACACCATTGCTACAGGAGCTGAATAATAGCCTTGTGGAAATAAATGCCTGGTGAAGGCATGCAGAAAGCAGTCTGGGGCTCAGAAGAGACACACCAGCACAGTCTGGTAGTCTACAGTATCAAGTCTCTAGAGAAAGACTGAAACACCCAGAACAAGAGAGACCAGGTCCAGGATGCCCAGTCTGTTCTGGTCCCATCGGCCAGCAATCTGGCTGCTGCTGAGCCAACTCCTTAGAGAAAGCCTAGCAGCAGAGCTGAAGGGATGTGGTCCCCAGTTCGGAAACAGCTTGCTGTCATTTTGTGACAAGACCAAAAAGAAAATCTCTAACACCCAGAAGAATGGCTGCTGGAATCTGAACTACCCACAGGTAAGAGCCCAGGGCTGCTGAAAAATCAGAATGCGGCCCCCAAAAAAGCTGGTTCCAGATCTCATCGACTGCCTATAGTCAACTCAGACTCTACCACCGGTGAGTGCCTAAAAGTTTGGGCTTTTTCATTTTAATGTGCTTTTATTAAAAGGGCCTCACCAGGAATCTCACTGGCAGGTTGGCAGAGAGGGTGAAAGTTACAGGAATAGCAAAGAGAAAAACAGCCTCACCTGGGAGGCCCTTCCCACCTGGCAGCCTGAGATATGGGGTGGAGAAAACAGGGAAGCCTCAGAGAAGGTGACGATTCTCAAACACCAGCAGGAGGTGAGGCATACTCCAGGACCCCCAGGAAAGCTGGGCAGGCCAGAAAACAGTTGTGCTTGCAATGGGATACCTGGACCAGGCCTCTCCAATTGAGAAGAAAGGGGGAAAACAGTGAGGTGGTGAGCTGATTATCACTTCTGTTTGTGCACCTATGGGCCTGGGGGCAGCACACTAAGACCTCTGTTAGGTTCCTGGAATGTGAGACGAAAGGGGGCTTAGACTTAATGACTCTCCTCTTTGTTATTAGGCTACACAGTGGTCTATGTCACCAAAAACTTTCTCTTAAAAAAACCTCTGTTGCACCCCCAACAGAGCACCTTGCTGCCCATGTCTTTGAATCTACTCTTGTAAAGTGTTGAGAGAGATAGATGGAAAAGAAAGAAAGTTGCCTGGATGACTAGAGGGGAAATCGAAGGGGACCAGAGACAAGGGAAATTCACCATTTAGACCATCATAGCTGAAGATCTGATTAGCGCTTTCAACATTTGAAGCTGCAAAGAATTTTCTTTAAAAGCAAGGTTTCAGAATTGAGGACACTTCAATACCAGAGGGGTTTTTAAACTACCAAGTAACAGGGTATTCACAGAGATAAATTGCAAACTAAGTTAAAACTAGCAAGGGCGGTTTCCAAAAGAGACAGAGGCTACTCTCTTCAGGCGAATAGATTGTACTGATTCTGAAAAGTCAAGTTAAATTACTAAGCATTGTTTTACATTTGATATAAATGACATAGCTTTTGAACCAGCAATGTGTGACTCCCAGACTGCCTCTTGTAAGCTATATGCATATACTGCATTCAATCATTAGAGTTCATTAAAGATATTGTGCACAGTGAATGCACTTGGATTTTATGTGATTTTTATAATGATTTCAAAGTTATTTCCTTTTCTTACATTATTGGTCAGAGCTTGTTTCATTTTACTATAAAATAAGGAAAGAATATCACAAAGTCAAAACAATTTCTAACACAAACTAAGGAAGAGCATGCTGTACTATAATTTCTATTTAAGTTTTACTCTTTTTTCTGAGTAAATAAGTGAAAATTCTCATTTAAAGACTGAAAAATATAGATAAATTTAACAAAAAAGAAAAGTATTCATGGATAACCAATATTAATGTTTGCTGTAGATACATAGATATAGATGTATATCCATTCTCAGCCTTTTGGCTGAGATCAAGTGATATAGATGTATAGATTTATGTAGGTATAGAGTTAAATATCTAAATCTTCCTACTAAAAACTTGTGATTATAAAAAAATAATTCCCTATTGCTATCCACTACATAGTGCATTGGAAGTTATCAATCAAAACAGTGTCAGGGAGAGTGAAAAGTGATATGGTGTAAGCATTTAAAGGGTCATTGGAGGAGTACACAAAGGGGACAGAGGAGTTAGCATATCCTTAATATTGTAGTACCTCAACGTGCCCAACTCTAAGTAAGGTAAGTTTTTGATATGTTAGGGTACTTGTGGATTCTCTTTGGTGTTTAATTATACCAAGGCAATAGGTACATTGTGGTCTAGGCAAATTGTATAATTTTTCTGATTCTCTTTCACGTGAATATTTTCCTCACCTTCCACCCTATTTTTTGACTTCACAGAAATGATGTCATCCTCAATCAATAAAGATACAAAAACCTTAGATATGCCGTCAAAATTAATTCCCAATTTGTCACAGGAGCTGAAGAAAACAGTGTCTCAAGGGCAACCATCATTGAGGAAAGTAGTACTTTCCCGAAAAAAAAGAGATGTAAAGACCTGAATTCGATCCATTATGCTGTGAAGTAGTTTGTGACGATGGAACTTCAGTTAAAGTGTCTGAGTAGTGGAGTAATTGTGGACATCTACCCATTCTCAAGTTTATTCTCAGTGACAAATTCACTAATGTCCAATTCAATGACTGCTGATTATTAGGATGTGAGAAATAATTATTAGTATATACATGTTTCACTTGCTCTGTGATAATACAGTCTCTCTAAAGGGAGGAAGTTAGACAGATGGAATAAGTTTTAGTACTTGATAATACAGTGGGGAAATTATACTTTACAATACTTTATTGTGTATTTCAAAATAGCTAGAAGAGAATTGTAATGATCCCAGCACAAAGAAAAAATGAATGTTAGAGGTGATGGATATCCCAATTATCCTGATTTGATCATTACACATCATATACATGTATTGAAATATCACATGTACTACAAAAATGCATACAACTATAATATATGAATAAAAAACTTACTGGAAATAAATGTTAAAAGTTTTACATACACGAGCACATACATTCACATATACTCACTCAGGTCTCTTCGTTTCTCCTCTCTTTTCACACTGAAAAGTATGCAAGAGATAAAGCATCTAACCATCTCTACTTTAACATCAGCACATAGCAAGGAGGAAAAGCAGTGAAGGAATGAACCTTCATTCCTTCACTGGGAGGTGAATTAGGTATGTTCATCCCAGGGTAACCCCAGAGACCTCTCTAGAACTTTGCCCAATTCATATCCTCCACCTGCCTTTCAGCACACTGTCTTTAGACCTTCAATCATTCTGTAAAGTCCTCTTTTGTCCCTGGCGTTACTTCATATCCCTTCGCCAAACTGGTGAATCGGCACAAACATTGGCATTCCTCTGGCTACACAAACCTCCTCCCTATGTGACTTTGAATCCTAAATCAAAGAGTACTTTTTTTACTCTGTCAGGTCCTACTAGTTCCCCCTACTCCCGCTCCCCACCGCCCCACACACACACCAGCCAAGTGAAGCTGCTAATACCTCACTATCAGGTCCTATTAACTTCCTTCAATTAACATGATTTGAGTAGCCCTCTGTGCCTGCCCACAAAGTGCTCTGAGTCTGATGTGGGACATGGAGAAGCAAAGGATAATAAGTGCAATGATACTTATAGGTCATCATAGAGACTGTAATGATCCATAGGAATCAGGGCTGTGTTTAATGCCAACGTGGGAAGGAATGAATGTACAGGGAACAGTGTGGGTAAGAGGAGAGAGCAAAATTTCCCTAAGGAAACTGATGGCTGATCTGCATCTTGAAAGACATCTAAGCAGAAGAGAGTGCAAAAAGGAGACAGGGAGAAGCCCAGGTAAAAGCACAAAGGCCTAGAAGCACAGCACGTGTGGAAACAGCCAGAGTCGGTAGGGCAGGAGGTGGTGTGGAGGAAAGGAATTGTCAAGATCTGGTTGGAATGGAGACAGGAGAGAGGGTCTCAAATGATTCCACAATGCAGCTATGGGGTTTAGGCTGCATCTTGGAGTAAGGAAGAACTGCTCATGATCATGATACGTCTCTCATAAAGAACTTTTTCCTACCAATACTGTGTTGAAGATGAAGAGGGATCATGGGAGTCACAGGGCAGAACTCATAGATTATACTGTACTCTGAACTGTACCACCTGGTTTGTCTAGGCTCCTCTAGGTTGTTCTTTGAAAACAAAGGGGAGGAGCACATAAGTTGTATCTCTTGACACTAATGATGATCAATAAAAGATTAATATTTTGAGTCTCCATATTATTCATAATCAATGATTGAGTTTATTCTACATGACAATCATTGTTCTAGGACTTTAGGATTTATGAGAGAAAAAATAATATTAATGATTACATGGAACTTCCACCTAGGCAACTGACTGCTTCTGAACTGTCCCTTGGCACATGCATTCTATACATAATTCTATTCTTTTAGTAAACATAGAGGTATGAAAAGGGGATAATGAGGAAAGTCCATAATGTTATCTGGTGTCTATCATTGTCTATCTCTTAACCAGAAAATATCCAAAGATTGCTTCCAGAAGGTTTTTAGAAGATGAGGATGTTCCCTCATTCTTTCTCTCATTGTTTATAAACCTGCATGACAGCCTAAAGTGACAGCAGGACAGGCCCCTAAGGTGGTTCCAAGGATGTATGAAGTCCTTCCGCTGCTTTTAGAAAGTACACAAACTTGTGGCTTACGGCAATTGAAATGCATTTTCTCCCAGTTCTGCAGGCTAGACATAGAAAGATGATGCACTTTCCATATCCTGTAGAGTATAATCCTCACTGGCTTCTGGTGGTTTGCTGTCAATCTTCGGCATTCCTTGGTTTGCAGGTGCCACTCTGGGGGAATGGGTTAAAAAACTACCTATTGGGTATTATGTCACTATGTGAATGCAGTATACCCATGTAACGAACCTGCCCATGTATACCATTTTATCTAAAATAAAAGTACAGAACGAATTTTAATTATTAGATCCTTACACTGCTTGGTATATCCATCTGTAGTATTGTGATGGGTGGATGAATACATTTTTCACCAATAAAAGAAAACTGATGATGTTTAACCAAGTCCTGTGAAAAGTATTAAAATTTCCAGTAACATCATTTTAGGTTTCTACAATAATGTTTAAAATTTATAATGCAGATTCTCACTCGCTATTGCAGAACCCTGGAATCTTAAGCTTATAGGGAACTCAAAGGTCGATAATCACATCTGCCCTCTCATCCTGACAAGGATGAGAAAATACAGGGGACCTCTAGGGTTGATCTTAAGTCTTAGGGAAGTGTCAACTGGAAGTATTTTTACACTGGTGGGAAATCAGATTCCATCATTTTCTAGTAATATCTTCCTCTCTTTTGACTCCTCTGGACAATCGGTTGACTGGTACCAGTCATGTGATTTATTTAAATTGGAAATTGTATTCACCTGTAGAGACTGGAGAACACACACACACACACACACACACACACACACACACACACACACTCTCTTTCTCTCACCATAAAAGTACAGGGGGAGCCAATCATAATCCCAAAAGACAATCCCAAAAGAGTTATCCCAACTGCTGAAATCTCAAAAAACCCAAATCTCTAATGCTTAAGATAACGAAAATCACAATCTAGAAGATTAAAATCCCCAAAAAACGTAATTCTTGGAAAAGTCATATAAAATTCCTTAAGACACATTTATTTACATTGTTAGGGGGAGATTTATCTAAGTAACATAAAAATAGGACAGAATACTTTATAGGCCACCTCACACAATAAAATAGACAATAATAACATACATATTTTTTCAAGCATAAACACCCAGGTATACTAATGACAGCAGCACAGGTATGAGCAGACAAACCATATTTCTAAAGAAAAAGTCAAAAAGTGAATTCTGTAGTGCATTCCACATGATCAATGATTGTGTGCACCCAGCTTTATAACTGCAATCATTTGAAATGCCACGATAAATTTGAGGAGAACAAGTAAAAACTATGAAAGATCACCACAGCTCTTTGCGTGATCTCAGCAACGTTTTTACCTATATGCACAAAACTAACACGCAAAGTCAATAGTGTGATAAAGTGATGAACTTTAGTGGAGTCAAATTTCCGACATCCAAGGAGCAGAAGAAAAGTATGTTCCAGCTCTCAGAGAAAGACAAATTTGGCCTCTGTATTTGTTCTCTTCCTGCCCAGGCTGTTGGGTTGTTGCCCACCAACATTAGGCCAGATCTTCTCCACATAGTTCACTGTGGCTCACACACTAACATCCTCTGAAAAAACTCTCACAGACACACCCAAAATAATGCTTTGCCAGATTTTTAGGTATTCCTTAATCCAGTCAAGTTGACACCTAAAATTAGGTCCACAAGTCTTCCCTTTTTCAGCGTGACACCTACGCACATCTCCTGAAACCATAGTTGACTTCCAAATAAAGACAATCACAACGCCTGGTACCATGGCTCATGCCTGTAATGCCAGCACTTTGGGAGGCCAAGGTATGTGGATCACTTGAGGTCAGGAGTTTGAGACCAGCCTGGCCAACATGGTGAAAACCCATCTCTACTGAAAATACAAAAATTAGTCAGGGGGGTTGGTGCTTGCCTGTAGTCCCAGCTACTTGGGGGGCTGAGGCAGGAGAATCACTTGAACCTAGAGAGGTGGAGGTTACAGTGAGCCAAGATCACACCACTGCACTCCAGAGCAAGACTCTGTCTCAAAAAAAAAAAAGAGACAATAACAAGATAATAGTTTCACTTAATATAATACAACTATTCTGTGATAGTGCTTTCAGCGATTTTAGATGTTAGGGATTTCAGACTTCAAGGATTTAGACTTTAGGGATTTTGATCTTTAGGGATTTAAATATTCAAAATTAAGGTGTCCAGGATTGTCTCTTGGGATTATAATCCAAAGCAAGTAAATGAAAAAACAGTAGAATCCCACAGTCCAGAGAGAACATGTTGATAACAACACGTTCTTGCAAAATAGTTAAAACTCTTACGACCAACTTCCAGTATTCTCTGTGTGTTTTATGTGTGTGAGAGAGAACAAATCTTTATCATTTTAAAATTTCTAAACAATTCTACATGGTTTTCTAGGCACTGTGCCCTGTAGATTACTATCACATCATACACTGATCTTTATATGCAAACAGGACCAATGTTTATAAGCCTGATGTGTTTGTATTCAAAATCTAGTTAAATTAGCTCTGCTCCCTCAGGGGAGTCTAAACACTTGATATAAGTTAGGATACTTCTGAGGCAAACTAGTAAATACGTTTAGTTCCAAATAAAATTATGGCCTAATTTTCTGCAAATTGGAGGAAGGTCTTGTCATCATTTCTCAAATGGTATGTGTCGGGTAACTGGTCAAATAATAACTGTTTAGAGCCAAGTGATAGTTGGAGTCAGGATATTTAGATGTGTTTTCCCTATGGCAAGCAGTTTGATAGAGGTTTCCCAGACCTGAGGTTCTGAAGGTACTTTTACAGTGTGACGAACTTAGAAGAACAAGTCATTGCTTATTTAAAAATGAATTCCTCAGTGTCTCTCCATTTCATACTGAAATTCTTTTTTTAAAAAAATGTTTTTGGAGATTCAGTGTCCAGGCTAGCATGCAAGGAGATGGAAGTCACTACTTCATTCTGACAATTAGTAAAAATCTTGACGAATTAAAAAAATAACAACTCTTTAGACCTGTGACAGAAGTGAAGATTTAGGGCAAACTGCTGCCCACAAAATTGTAGACAGTGACAGGCAAATACAGAGAATCACAAGCTACCATAAGAAGAAATCCATGAGCAGAAGCCTTCACGAGCGCCAGCGCTGAGTAGGAGACCTCAACTGTAATAGATGAGTTGCTGGAGGGTCCCTGTGGACAATTCTGAAAGTTAACATCTCTATGGAGTCTGAGTTATAGGAGGCCTGGCACACTTTTGTGAGTCTTAACTCTAGGAGTTCTAACAGGTTCCACAGTGAATATTTGTGAAAAATTGTCTGTTGCTTCTAGCAGAGAAGAGGAAATACAACCTTTTTGCAATATGCCAGGTATTCTGGTCTCCTTAACAAGGCCTGCCCTCAAGATAAACTATTTTACCAGGGCCTAAAATTTTTGTTTGGTTGAGTTTTTCCTAGGCCTAGCAACCAAGAGGAAAGGAAATACCAACTCAAGCCCACTCTAGCCATCCTGTCACACCTTAAGAGAAAAGGGCGTAATGAGGAGCAGTTGGAAGTTCTCAATCCAAAGACACAGGCTCACTACACATGCAGAGCTAATCATAGAACTACAGAATGCTTCCCCTCCCCCTACATCTTAACCATTGCAAGTCTTACTATTTTTGATTATGCATGCATTTACACACATACTTATTTATAATTATGTATAAGTGAAAAGAATGACAGCAATTATAAAAAAGATGGGAGGGAGGATTCAGTATTTGTTATTATAAGATATTCACTCTACCCAAAAAGTGGAAGTGATATAATGTTATTTAAAAGAGGACTTAGATTTGTTGGAAATGGATATTGATAAATATAGGGTAACAACAACAACAACACACACACACACACACATACATACATACATATGTAATAAAAATTTGGAATATCAATTAGATTAAAACAGTAAATCAATAGAGAAACTCAATGAAACCAGAAGCTAATTATTTGAAAAGATCAATAAAATTGGATGCCTCTAACCTGCCTAAGGCAAAACAGAGAGTACACAAATTAGTCATATCAGAGAGAGGGTAAATCACTTCAGATGCCATAGTCATTTAAAGAATAATAAAGGAATATTATGAACAGCTATATGCCCACAGATTTGAAAATGTAAATGTGATGAACCAACTCTTTGAAAAACACAATCTGCCAAAATTCACACAAGAAGACATAGACCAATTGAATAGAACTGTATTAAAAACAATGTAATGAATAATTAATAACCTCTCAAAACAAAGTAACAGGCCCAAAAGAGTGCAATGGTAATGTCTACCAAACATCTAAGGAAGGAATCTTATTAATTCTCTATGATTTGTTGCAGAAGATAGAAATAGAGAGAATATTTCGTAACTCATTTCTAACTCATTCTATGAGTATTACCCTAATCCTTAAACCAGAAAAGACGTGACAAGAAAACTGTAGAACAATATAGCTTATGAATGTAGATGCAAAAATCCTCAACTAAACATTAGCAAATTGAATCCAATGGTGCATACAAAGAATTATACATGACAACCAAATAGGATTTACCCAAGCTATGCAAACCTGATTCAATATTTGAAAATCAATTTATGCAAACCTTCATATCAACAGGTTTAAGAGGAAACATCATATGATCACATTGTGGGAGCTGGGGACAAGCAGGAACCCTGCCCCTTTCAAGTTGGAGCAGAAGCTCCTGCTTGTCCCCAGCTCTGGGTGCCACTGTAGCTAACCAAACAGCTACTGCATACCCAGGCATCCCTGCACTCTTAGGGGCCTGGGAAGGCCCACCCTGCCCTTGCAGTATTGGAAATGTCCCACATCTGGCTTCTCCCTGCTGTTAGTGCCTGCTCCAACAAAGTCAGCGCAAAGTCAGGACTGAGCCCAGGTGCTCTCATAGCTCAGCCAGGTGTGCACATGCTCAGGGCAGTGCTGACATACCAGCCCCCTGCCGCTTCAGCCTTTTCCAGATTTTGGGCACTGAGGAGCATAGGAGGGAAGCTGACAGGGAGCTGAGGGCAGCTCAGTGCTGGCTGTAGGCACTCCTTGATACCTATAGCCTGGGTGCCATGAACAGCAGCAGGAGGCGAACAGGTTCCTGGGTAAAAGGGGGCGGGTCCCCAGTGAGCTCCCACCTTCAGGCTAGGGAGGCCCTGAAGGCTGGGGGCCAGGATACCAGTCCCATGGACTGGACCAGAGTGGGAACTTGTGATGCCTTTTCCGGGCCCGCCCACAGCCACCCATGGACCAATTGGTGCACACTTCCTCCCCTCTGAGGCCCATAAAAGCTCTGGACTCAGCCAGAGCTAAGCAGATGTCAAGATGACCACCTGAAGAGAGGAGCTGCCTACTTCAGGGCCTCCTCTGAGCTATTGCCACTCAATAAAGCTCCCCTTTGTCTTGCTCTCCCTCCACTTGTCTGCATACTTCACTCTTCCTGGGCACAGGATAAGAACTTGGGACCAATCAAATGAGGCTAAAAGAGCTGTAACACAAACAGGTTGAGACATGCCCCCTGCTCACCACGTTGCAGGTGAAGAGAAGGAAAGAAGAGCTGAGGCACTTTGGGAAGCCCAGATCTGGGAGCCCCAGAGCTAGGGCTGTGACTCCCTCTTTGGAGCCCTGTAATTTCTGGTGTCTCCAAGCTTCTGGGTGCCACCGTGTTCCCCAGTGCCAGCTGTAGAAGCTGTTTATCAGAAAATTCTTTTTTTTTTTTTGAGATGGAGTCTCGTTCTGTTGCCAGCCTGGAGTGCAGTGGCGTGATCTTGGCTCACTGCAACCTCTGCCTCCTGGGTTCAAGCAATTCTCCTGCCTCAGCCTCCTGAGTAGCTGGGACTATAGGTGAGCACCACCACACCCAGCTAATTTTTGTAGTTTTTAGTAGAGACGGGGTTTCACCATGTTGGCCAGAATGGTCTCGATCTCTTGACCTCGTGATCTGCCTGCCTCAGCCTCCCAAAGTGCTGGGATTACAGGCGTGAGCCACTGCGCCCAGCCCTATTTAACTTTTTATTGTTTCTATTTATATCTTCTTGTACTATCTATGCCTTGAAAAGTTGTGGTAGCTATTATTTTTTGTTTATTCATCTTTTCATCTTTCTACCTAAAGTATGAGTAGTTTACATACCACAATTACAGTGTTATAATATTCTGTGTTTTTCTGTGTACTTGCTATTACCAGTGAGTTTTGCACCTTCAGATGAGTTCTTATTGCTCATTAATATCCTTTTCTTTGAGACTGAAGACCTCCCTTTAGCATTTCTTATAGGACAGGTCTGGTGTTAATGAAACCTCTCAGGTTTTGTTTGTCCGAAAGTCTTTATTTCTCCTTCATGTTTAAAGGACAGTTTCACCAGATAAACTATTCTAGAGCAAAAATTTTCTTCCTTCAGTGCTTTAAATATGTCATGCCATTCTCTCCTGGTCTGTAAGGTTTCCACTGAGATGTCTGCTACCAGATGTATTGCAGCTCTAGTGTGTGTTATTTGTTTCTTTTCTCTTGTTGCTTCTAGGATCCTTGCTTTATCCTTGTACTTTGGGAGTTTGATTATTAAATGCCTGAAGGTAATCTTCTTTGTGTTAAATCTGCTGAGTATTCTATAACTTTCTTTTACTTGGATATGTATATCTTTCTCTAGGTTTGAGGAGTTCTGTGTTATTATCCCTTTGAAAAAACTTTCTACCCCTGTCTTATTCTCTACCTCCTCTTTAAGGTCAATCATTCTCAGTTTTGCCCCCTCTTTCAAAGCTATTTTCTAGATCTTGTAGGTGTGCTTCATAGTTTTTTTTTTCTTTTTTCTTTTGTCTCCTCTGACTGTGTATGTTCAAAGAGCTTACCTTCAAGCTCACTAATTCTTTCTTCTGCTTGATCAGTTCTGCTATTAAAAGACTCTGACGCATTCTTTAGTATGCCACAGGCATTTGTCATTTACAGAATTTCTGCTTATGTTTAATTATTGCAATCCCTTTGTTAAATTTGTCTAATGGGATCCTGAATTCCTTCTGTGTTATCAGACTTCTTTCTATATGTCTTCACCATCCTTTTATTTCCCTAAAGTATCACCCAGCTCTTCAGTCAATGTTCCCAGTTCAGCTCACCATTTTTCCACCTACCCACAAGAAACTTTCTCCCTCAGCTCTTATTCAGCCTTCCTACATTCCCTCCCCACATCCCATATTTTTCATTGCTCCTAAGTTCTTCTACACTTTGGTCATTTTACATTTGAGTTTTTCTTTTCTATATTCCTTCCGTTTCTCCTCCCCTACTGTTTTTATGCCTTGTAAAATATTTGTAATTTTTAATATTGTTTGCCTATATAAAGGAATTCTTGATCATTACAGAAAATACAGGTAAAATAAAAATAAACTGACCTGTGAACTCATCAGCTACAGATTGTGTCGGTTAACACTTGTTAACAATCCACAGTACTGTGATGAGTAGACGGACCTATTTTTCACGAAAGAAAGAAAACTGATATTTAAACCAAGTACTGTGAGCATTACTAAAATTCCACTAACATCACTGTAGGACTGTATAATAAGTTTACAAAGCATCTTCTTATTCACAACTGCAGAAAATTGGAATCTTTTTTTTTTTTTTTTTTTTTTTTTTTTGAGATGGAGTCTCGCTCTGTCGCCCAGGCTGGAGTGCAGTGGCGCGATCTCGGCTCACTGCAAGCTCCGCCTCCCGGGTTCACGCCATTCTCCTGCCTCAGCCTCCCGAGTAGCTGGGACTACAGGCGCCCACAACCGCGCCTGGCTAATTTTTTGTATTTTTAGTAGAGACGGGGTTTCACCATGGTCTCGATCTCCTGACCTTGTGATCCGCCCGCCTCGGCCTCCCAAAGTGCTGGGATTACAGGCGTGAGCCACCGCGCCCGGCCGAAAATTGGAATCTTAAACCTAAAGGGAGCCTCAAAGATTTGTACCCAGCCTCCCCCACAGAGATCCTATAAAGAATGGGAAAACACAGGGACCCTGTAGGGTTGACTTGTAAGTCTTGGGAGAACACCCATTGGAAATGGTAAACCAGACTCCGTCTTTCCACCAATTTTGTTCTTTGGACTCCTCTGGTGATCGGTAAATTGTTACCAGTCATCTGAATATTTTAATTTGAAAGTGTAATTACTATTTCTAGAGTCTGAAGAACACACACACTCCACACACACCAATACCAAAAGGCAATTAAAAAAAAAAAAAAAAGTAGAATTCAACAATCACAGGGAGAACAAGTTGGTAACATATGCTCATGCATAAAATTTTATATCTTTATAATCAATTTTTGTATACTATATGTGTTGTACTTGTGAAGTGGGTTTTTCATCACATTTTAAAGTTTAAACAAGTCAACACAGTTTTGGGGCAATGGACTCATTAAATGACTCTCAAAATTTAGATAAATTTTAAATGCAAGTAGGACCACTTGATTATAAGCCTGATTTCTTTGAGGGAAAAAAAATATATTCAGACCAGGGCTGTTTCACTGAAGCAAGTCTGTGGGCTTACTTGAAATAAACTAATATATCTTTTTAGCTCCCAATAAAAAATGTAATCCATGACCCTCATAATTCAAGAATGGTCCAATAATCATTTGTGAAATGTTAAGCATTGTCTAACTCTTCTAATAATACCAGTCTAGGGCTACAGGATGCTCTGAGTGAGTAATGTAGATGTGTTTTCACTAAGACAAGATATCTGTATCTGGGAAAGACTTCTCAAAAGTAATGTTTTGAAGGTGCTTTTTTGGGTTGACAGACTTTGGAGAATAATCCACATGCAACCCTGTTCGGCAACATAATTGATTGTTTAAAAATGAATTTCAAGTGTCTCTTCATATCATGCCAAAAATCCTTTCCAAAAAGCTTCTCTTTTATGTGTTCTAGATATTAAGCCCTTATCTAATATCTGACTTGTAATTATTTTCTCTTATTTTATGTTTTATTTCACTCTTTTCATACTATTTTTTACAATACAAAAGTTTTCAAATTTGATGAAGTCAAATATTTATGTTTTCTTTTGTTTCCTGTCCTTTTGGTGACACATTCATGAATCGTTGACAAATCCAGTGTCAACATGATTTTCCTGTATAGAATCTTGTAAGAATTTTATTTTTCACTCTTACATTTGGTCTTTGATACATTTTGAGTTAAATTTTGTATATGGTGTGAGGTAAGGTTTAAGTCTTTCTTTTGCATGTGTATATCCACTTTTCCCAGCACCACTTGTTGAAAAATAGTCTTTTCCCCTGTGGAATGGTCTTGACACAATTCTCAAAAATAATTTTTACTAAATACCAAAGGATTATTTCTGTGCTATTATTTTCCATTGGTCTTTATGACTGTCCTTATACCAATAGCTCACTCTTTTGACTACTATAGATTTCTACAATATTTTGAAATCAGGAAATGTGAATTCTTCAACTTTGTTCTTTTTTGAAGACAGTTTTGGCTATTTGGGATCCCTTGAGAGTCCATATTAATATTAAAAATGATTTTTCCTCTATTTGCAAACACACACACACACACCAAAAGTAAAGCAAACACAAAAAAAAGCCATTGGGATTTCAATAGGGATGACAATGAGTCTATGGATCCCTTTGGGAAATGTTGAGATCTTAACAATATTTGTCTTCTATTCCAGGAAAATCCGTGAACACACTATGTGTTTCCATTTACTTATTTATTTATTCTTTAATATATTTTGACAATTTTTTTCTAAGTTTCTCCTTAAGTATATTCCCAAATATTTTCTTGTTACTGACACTATTGAAAATGAAATTGTTTTCTTAATTTCATTTCTGGATATTCATTGGCAATTAATTTTTGCATGTTGACACTGTATCCTGCCTCTTTATGGAAATTAAGAGGCGTAATTCTAATTTTTTTTCAAATTCAAGGTTTTAACATATAACGTCATATAATTTGCAAGCAGAGAATATTTTACTTCTTCCTTTCAAAAGTTAATGCCTTTTTCCCACCCCCCTTTTTAAAAAACCTGATTGGTACAGTAGGACTTCCAATACTGTGCTAAATAATAATTATTAAAGTGAACATTCTTGATCGGAAGGTATAAGCTTTCAGTCCCTCATCACTGAGACTGATGGTAACCAGGAGTTTTTATATGTGACATGAATATATCTTACGTTTAACAGTTTCTCATGACAGTCTTAGGCATAGTTTAGTAGCACTTGAAATGTATATTCTGAAGAGTGAATCTGCTTCTCTTTTACATGTCAAAATCTGTATCTCTTCAGTTACTCATATCTTCTATGAATTCTTACTTTATTATGTTACTGCCAACAACAATCAACCCACACCTTATTCCAATACCTTTACAACTTTGAGAAATTTTAGAAATTAATTTTTGAACTTTGAGATAATACAGAATCACACGTGTGAAGGTCTGCAATCATGTGGAGATATTCTGTCTATGCTTTATCTGGTTTTTGCCAATGGTAACATCTCAGGAAATGATAACTACAGTATCATAACTAGGGTTTTGATGTTGATATAATCAAAACTTTCAAACCATTTCCATACTGCAAGCATCTGCAGTCACACTCACTTATTTCCCTTACTTTACCCCTTTGCCCCTGGAAAAATGGTTCTACAGCTCTATCATTTTGTCCTTTAAATAATGAATTATGAAGTAATCATATAATATAACATTTTAGCATTAGCTTTTTTCACTCAACCTTATTCTGTGGTGATTCTCCCAAGTTGTGGTATGTGTTAATAATACTTGGTTACTTTTTATTACTGACTACTATTACATGATATGGATATAATGCAGTTTGTTAAACAACTTACTGGATTTTTTATCCACAACTATTTATTAGAAAGAGAATAATAAACTTCATCCTATATTCTTGGATGCGCTTTTCAATAGCATGATGTGTACTTTCAATCACCCAGTGGTCCATATTCTCCCCCTCCCAAACTAAGCACTAATGCTGCCCAATGATTCTCCAACGTTATGGCACATTAGATTACCCTGGCAAGCTTTTAATAAAAATCCCAGTGCTTTTGTTGCATGCTGAAATAACCAAATGAAAAGTCCTTGTGTCAGAGCTAGGCATCAGTATTTTGAAAGATCCCCTGTTGTATCCAGTGTGCTAAGAAGCAAAAAACAACTGCATGGCCACAGCCAAAGACCCTGTTTCAGTATCTTAAGAGTATTTCCATTGCTTTTGTTGCCTATATAGCCATCAAGAATTGACAAAGGAAAACCTTCATACATTCACCAATTATACAATTGTACAAACAGACGAATTATCAGAGAGGAGTCAAAGGGCATCTTTTTAAAGCTGCTCTTCCCATCATTTCTAAATGTTTGATGGGTCAAAAGGTTTTCCAAGTATCTCTCGCAAGGTATAAGGCAAAGAGAGGAACAGAGAGATACATATAAAAGGGATCGATTTTCCTTTTGAATCTATATTTATGTCTAGTTCAAGTCCTGGTTTCTGCTTTACACTGCTCAGTAGTGGTGCCATAGGGAGTTGAAGACCTCAGAGTGGGAGACATGTAGTAGTCTAGGAAACAGACACCAGCTTTTGGCAAAGTTCTCCCACACTCAGGAGGAGAGACAAGCAGTGAGTGAGGGGACCGTGCAGACTAACACTGAATGTGTTGAGGCAGAAGCCATTAAACACAGAGACTCCATTGAGGTTCAATGGGGAAGTCATAAAAAATAACGTATGCAGGTAAATTTTCAACCCAGTGACACCGTGATTTCTGTTCATTTGTTTAAAATGAAGAAGTCAGATATTTTTTGCACACCAGAGACTGTGCTTATAAATTCATACCTTTACATACAGAAACAATCTCTTTAAGCTACCTTTTCTTTGGCATTTAAAAATAATACCTGTATTTCTTAGAAGCATGAAAGAACCCTAGTTTGAAAAACAATTAAGTTCATTTACAAAAATTGGAATGAACTAGATTTTATGTCAAATTTCATTGTTTGCAAAGAATATGTCAATAAGACAAAGCCTGCACACTTTGACTCAAGTAGGAAGTTGCAAGGTTGTAGGATTATGTTTGAAAAAGCTCTATGAACCAATTTTGTTGAGTTTTATGTACCTGGATTTAGGCAGTGTAAAAGTTATTATGTTGGTTAATGTGATAAATGCTTTATTTATAATCATTTTAAGGTCAATAACGTTAAAAATAATTGATTTCATTATGCAATTAATAAATAAGACAGACTGCATTTTTTAGAGAAAAGACTTATCTGTTGACACAAATTACAGCCCTGGGAAGACTCTTTCTTACAGAAAAATATAAATGCAAACACTAGGAACAATGGTTCACGTTTCTAATAATCAGTGATGATTAATCTGGATATCAGTGAAGGGATAATTGAGATTACAAATGAAGATTACATATCAATAATTACTCTGGTAATTTACAAAATTTCTTTCGAAGTTTATGCACACATTTTTTTTTACAACACTTTATACTAAATGAAGTAATAAGAGGGTTTAGGTCCCCTGAATCCTGTTGTTTCCTCAACGATGACTGCCCATCAGAAAGTGTTGCCTTCATCTCCTGTGGCAAATCAGGAATGAATCCCACCAAAATATTTAAGGCTTCTGCATCTGTGTGGAAAGAGGACTGCAAGAATTCTGTCAAGAAAGTGGAGGAGGTCTATGTGTGAAAAAAATATTCATGTAATAAGAGTCAAGAAAATTATAATAGTTTTCATAGTGACAAAGGAGACCACTGCCTCAATATGATGTAACATCAAGACAGTGCTGCAGTACACCCCACCTCCTGTGGGTCTCTGGGGAGCATCACCTCCTCTGAGGCTTCACTCTAGATCCACAATTTCGCCCTGGCTGCCATGTAGGAAGGGCACCAAGAGCCTCTAAGTGAGGCACCTAGCCATTCCCCAAGCTTTCCCTCCCTTGGTGAGATTCCTGGTGAGACCCTTACAATAGAAATACAAGAAGAGTCCAATCTTTCATCACCACAGTAGAGTGGGAACTGAGTGTTGGCAGCCAATGAGATCTCCAGCAGAATGTGCAGACTGAGGTTGCAATTGGGGGTGGGGAGTGAAGGTAGGGAGTGGAGGGGTGTAAGAAAGGGTGGGACAGTGGGGTGAGACAAAGTGCAGGGGTGGGGGTAGAGGGCCAGGACTCTCACCTGATGGTGGGCCATTTGTAATTGCAAGCTCCTCCTGGACACTGAAGTTTCTTCTCCCTAATTTCTCACAGAACTTCTGAATGGCATCAACAAGTGGGTGTTTACATACCCACTTAGGCAGCAAATGCTTCGAGCCCGCTATGGTCTCGCTAGGAAACTGGCTCAGCAGCAGCCCTACTCCTAGCAGGTGGGACAAGAACAAGAGCTGCATCCTAGGTCTGGTCTGGGCTTTTCAGCCTTTCTCTGGGGACTGGGATGCTGTGGCCTACAGACCTAGAGCTCTGTGCCTGTCCTTGGCTTCAGGCTGTTTTCCCTACCTGACTCAACCAGGCTTTTAAGTCCTTTGGGCTATCACTCAGCTCTTGAGTTAGTGGTCCCAGCTCCACCTCTTTCCCCACCCACCTCCCTGGAATTTTGTTTCTCAGTTCATATTCACTTTGCCGGCCTCCCTTCTCACATTCATGTCTGTTCATGCTCACATTGTTCTACTCTTTGCCCTTTTAAAGTTGGATGTCTACTAAAATATGTGAGCTGTTTTTCATGTTTGTTTTATAACTCAGAAGCGTGACACTGTCATTATAGAAAATAGAGGTAAGCAAAACAAAGGTAAGTATGACTTGTAAGCTCACTGTCAGAGTTGATCTCAGTTTGGTCTTACTGTATGAACTTTTATTTTTCATCCAGTTATCCTCACATTTATGTATATTTCTCCTACAGAGCATTAAAATATTATGATTAGATTTCATACTCCCTGGTATATCCATCCATAGTAGTCTGATGAGTGGAGGGGTATATTTTTCACTGATGAAAGAAAGCAGACTATGTTTAACTAAGTCGTGTGAGAAGCATTAAAATGTGCAATAACATTTCAAGTTTCTGTAATAATGTTTAAAATTTATAATGCACATTCCCACTCCCTATGGCAGAAAACTGGAATCTTAAGTTTAGAGGGAACTCAAAGGTCAGTAATTACATCTGCCCTCCAAAGATCCTGACAAGGATGAAAACAATACTTGGGGGAGGAGTGTGAAAAAAAACTCATGTCAAGGAGAGTCAAGAAAATTATAATGGTTTTCATAGTGATAAAGGAGAGCGTTGCCTCAATATGATTGCAACCACCCAAGGGGTTCTTCCTGCCCACTGCATAAAGACCACAGCATTTTAGTAGAGAATGAGTTTAATAGACACAGGGCTGGCCATGCCACATGGGAGACAGAATTATCTCATTCAAAGCTCATAGGTTAGAGGTTTTTCAAGGGCAGTTTGGAGGAGACGGTGGGGGTCCCCAGGTAACAGGTGCTTGCTATCGATTGATTAGGGTAGAGATGAAATCATAAGGGGTTGAAACTGTCCTGTTGTTGGTCAAATCACTTCTGGATGGGGCCACAGGAGCAGGGGTTGTTGGTCCAGGTGGAGCCATGGATGTCAGACATGCAAAAATCTTGGAAAGATATCTCAATGGGTCAATCTACAACAGCGGTGTTATTTGTAGGAGTAATTGGGGAAGTTGCATGTCTTATAACTTCCAGAATAATGTCTGCACTTTACCAGGACTCAGACTCATCTTCCCACCTCAGCTAGATGGCCTCCTATTAGCTTTACAAAAGTGGTTGAGTTTTGAGCAAGGCCTATTATCATTTAAACTGTAGTCTAAATGTCTTCCAAAGTTAGCTTGGGTCAATAGCCCAGAAATAACAAATGGAAACGTAAGATGGGAGTTGGGTTTGGTTAGCTTGGCTTACTGTTATGATTTTCTCTCTGATACAACTTTTGCAAAGGCAATTTCACTAAGTTAGATTAAAACTTAAGTTTGAAATTGTATATCCCAAACTCTTGTTCTATGGTAGTGTGAAAGGAAAATAAATCTTGAGACCCCAAAATCACTAAACCAAAGGGAAAAGTCAAGCTTGGAACTACTTAGGGCAAACCTGCCTCCCATGCTATTCCTAAAAAAGATAGCTGCTAAGATAGAAAGCTACATACCTCCCTCATAAGGCAATTCCTCTTGGACAAAAAACAGTCAGAACTCAAAGTCATTCCTCTGCTCAGTGAGATAAATGCATATCGGATTGCCTCCTTTGGAAAGGCTAATCAGAAACTGAAAAGAATGCAACCATTTATCTTTTACCTACCTATGACCCGGAAGCCCCCCACCCCAAAACTTTGAGTTATCCTGGCCTTTCTGGACGGAACCAATGTATATCTTACATATATTGATTGATGTCTCATGACTTCCTAAAATGTATAAAATCAAGCTGTGCCCCGATCACCTAGGGCATATGTCATCTGGACCACAGGTTGTGTCATGGGTGAATGCTCTTAACTTTGGCAAAATAAGCTTCCTAAATTGATTGAGACTTTGAAAGGAATGAGGCACATCCCCCATATATCTCCCAACTTCCTGAGCCCAGCACAAACACATTCCTCCATATTTCTTTCAAACTTCAGAAAAACATCACCTGGGAGATCTCCGATAAGGAATGCTAAATGTATAATGTTAACCAATTGTAATGCTGTAACTGAGAGAATTACCTTGTTCCCTGTAACTTTACATATCCTGTTTACATAGGGCTATAAAAAAACAAGCACTCACATTGTTCGAGGCCCTCTTGTATGCTATGGAATGGAGGGACCAAGTTCGAACTTGTAGTAAAGATCCTTGCCGCTTGGCTTTGACCCTGGACTCTGGTGGTCTTCTTTGGGGAAAAAACGGTCTGGGCATAACATCTGGGGGCTCGTCCGGGATTCCCCAAGCCCACCAGACCCCTCGTCAAGGGATCTACTAGGATCGATCTACTGATAGGTGAGCCAGCTCGTCTCCGTTTGTCTGTCTGTGTCTGTTCTGAATCTGAATCTGTGACTCACGAGGTCTGAAACTGGAGCTGGCGCGGTCCTGGCGGATGCGCTATAGGACGGCCAGCGGAGACCGGTGGGAGACGTCCCCTGGCTCTCGTCTGATCTAAATTGCGATCTGGGCTGCTGCAGCGCGATCACAATCCGAGCAGCTAACTCTGACCCGGGCTACCGGTGCGCGCTCGTGATCTGGGCTGCCGGAGCGCGGTCGCGATCTGAGCAGCTAACTCTGACCTGGGCTACCGGTGCACGCTCGCGATCTGGGCTGCCGGAGCGCGGTCGCGATCCGAGCAGCTAACTCTGACCCGGGCTACCGGTGCGCGCTCGCGATCTGGGCTGCCGAAGCGTGGTCGGGATCCGAGCAGCTAACTCTGACCTGGGCTGCCGGGGCACGCTCGCGATCTGGGCTGCCGGAGAGCGTTTGCGACCTGGGCAGCAGCTGTTTCTGACCCGGGCTGCCAGGGCGCGCTCGCGATCTGAGCTGCCGGAGAGCGTTTGCGATCTGGGCAGCAGCTGTTTCTGACCCGGGCTGCCAGGGCGCGCTCGCGATCTGAGCTGCCGGAGTGCGTTTGCGATCTGGGCAGCAGCTGTTTCTGACCCGGGCTGCCAGGGCGCGCTCGCGATCTGAGCTGCCGGAGTGCGTTTGCGATCTGGGCAGCAGCTGTTTCTGACCCGGGCTGCCAGGGCGCGCTCGCGATCTGAGCTGCCGGAGCGCGTTTGCGATCTGGGCAGCAGCTGTTTCTGACCCAGGCTGCCGGGGCACGCTCGTGATCTGAGCTGCCGGAGCGCGTTTGCGATCTGGGCAGCAGCTGTTTCTGACCCGGGCTGCCAGGGTGCGCTCGCGATCTGAGCTGCCGCAGCGCCTTTGCGATCTGGGCAGCAGCTGTTTCTGACCTGGGCTGCCAGGGCGCGCTTGCGATCTGAGCTGCCGGAGCATGTTTGCAATCTGAGCAGCAGCCGTTTCTGACCCGGGCTGCCAAAGCGCGCTTGCGACTAGATATCATTAATAAGTCAGATTTCCTTCACAGGGATTCTAACCCACATTCCTTTACAGGAAGAGACTACAAATTATTACAGGATAGGTAATACCCAGAGCACTCCCCTATCTCTCCTTACAAGTAATTTCAAAGATGTAAGAACAAGGGGCCATGATCTTAGTTTGGAAATCAGGAGGGGAAAGCTCATTACCCTATGCCGCTCCGAATGGCCTGCCTTTGATGTAGAGTGGCCACCCGAAGGGACGTTCCGACTTGCTGTCATCACTAGAGTAAAGTCCAAGATTTTCCTACCTGGGCGTGCCGGCCACTTGGATCAAATCCCATATATCCTCATATGGCAGGACCTTGTTGAGAACCCACCTCCTTGGCTGTCACCTTTCCAATTAGCCCCTGAACCTTGTAAGGCACTGGTTGCTTGGCTGCTAAAATCCAAGCAACCAACTGCCCCCCCATCCTGTTCTACCTGATAGCGGGGACCCACTGTTCACAGAACCCCCTCCGTACCCCTCCGGGCCCTAGGCCCCAGGCCCGCGGGCTGAGCTGCGGGAAGGAGCAGGCGGACGGGAGGTGGCCAACGCACCCAGACCCACCCCCGGGCTGAGCCGCGGGAGGGAGCAGGCGGATGGGAGGCGGCCGGCACATAGGGGCCCGCTGAAAAGGAAAGTAACTTTGAAAGGCCGGTGGGGCAGTCGTGAGGGCGCACTTTGCGGGCTAGCCCCCCCCAGCCGCCTGACTCCACGGTGGCTTTACCCTTTCGGGAAATAGGACCCCCAGATGACACGGGAATCCCCAGGCTCCAGTACTGGCCATTCTCCACCAGTGATCTGTATAACTGGAAGACCCAGAGTGCTCGGTTTTCAGACAACCCCAAAGATTTAATGGCTTTACTGGATAGTGTCATGTTCACCCACCAGCCCACTTGGGATGATTGTCAGCAGCTCCTCCGAATCTTGTTCACAACGGAGGAGCGAGAGAGAATACAGGTAGAAGCTAGAAAGCTAGTCCCGGGGGACGACGGTCAACTGACTGCCAACCCCGACCTCATAAATGCGACTTTTCCTCTGACCAGGCTGGCGTGGGACTACAACACGGCAGAAGGTAGGGGACGGCTACGCCTTTATTGCCAGACTCTAATGGCGGGTCTCCGGGCAGCTGCTCGCAAGCCCGCTAATTTGGCTAAAGTATACTCTGTTCTGCAGGGAAAGGCAGAGAGCCCAGCTACCTACTTAGAAAGATTAATGGAAGCTTTTAGACAGTACACCCCCATAGACCCAGAGGCTCCAGGAAGTCAGGCAGCTGTTATAATGTCTTTCGTAAATCAGGCAGCCCCAGACATTAAAAGGAGGGCAGCGCTGGTTAACAGATGCCCGGAAGCAGACTGTTCTGCAGATCCCCAGGCCACAATCCACCCGACAAGTGAGGGAATTCCTGGGGTCAGCGGGATTTTGTAGACTATGGATACCTGGATTCACAGAACTGGCTAAACTCTTGTATCAGGCAACATGGGGGCAGCAGCCATTTAATTGGACAGACGAAGCCGAGTCGGCTTTCCAACAGATCAAAACCACCCTACTCTCTGCTGCCTGCACTGGGACTACCTGATGTCACCAAGCCCTTCCACTTATACATGGATGAGAGTAAGGGTGTCGCCAAGGCAGTAATAAGAGAACTTAGGCCCCTGGCGGAGGCCGGTTGCCTACCTGTCAAAGAAGTTAGACCCAGTGGCTGCCGGGTGGCCCCCTTGTCTCCGAATGATTGCGGCCACGGCTCTGATGGTACAAGATGCTGATAAACTTGTCATAGGTCAAGAATTGCGTGTCATTACCCCACATGCCATTGAAGGTGTACTCAAACAGCCACCTAATCGATGGATAAGTAACGCCCGGCTCACCCACTACCAAGGAAATCCTATCAGGATAACCTTCCTGCCCCCAACGACCTTAAACCCTGCCTCGCTGCTGCCCAACCCGGACCTGGACGCGCCACTCCATGATTGCACCAAGATACTAGCTCAGGTGCACAGAGTTCGAGAGGACCTGCAGGACCGCCCACTCCCTGACGCTGACCTTGTCTGGTTCACTGATGGGAGCAGCTTCATGCATCAAGGCCAGAGGTACGCTGGAGCGGCAGTGACTTCAGAGACTGAGGTAATCTGGGCGGAACCCCTGCCCCCGGGGACATGGGCCCAGAAGGCCAAACTGATAGCGCTCACCCAAGCTCTTACCTTAGGGGCAGGGAAAAAGCTGACAGTATATACAGACAGCCGATATGCTTTTGCTACGGCGCACATACATGGGGCCATTTACAGGGAGCGAGGGTTACTAACGACTGAAAGAAAAGAGATAAAAAACAAGCAAGAGATCCTAGCCCTGTTAACAGCGCTATGGAAGCCAAAAAAGTTAGCCATTGTGCATTGCCCAGGGCATCAGAAACCAACCACTCCAACTGCTCAAGGCAACTTTCTGGCAGACCAAACTGCAAGAAATGTGGCAAAGGCTCCCAGCCAACTCCTTGCACTCCAGCTCCCTGACCCGGGCCCCCGGGACTTGCCATATTTCCCTGATTATTCAGAACAAGATCTCCAGTGGATTGACAAGCTTCCCCTGAAACAGATCCAGAATAGGTGGTGGACTGATACTAATGATCAAACCATCCTACCAGAAAAATTAGGACAACAAGTGTTAGAACACATCCACCGAACCACCCACCTGGGTGCTCGGCGGATGATAGACCTGATCAGATGTGCTAAGCTCAAATTCAGACATACAGCCGAGAAGGCCAGCAGCATCGTGGCAAGGTGCAAAATCTGCCAGCTTAACAACGCCTACCCCCAATCCTAGACTGCAGCGGGAACAAGGCTCAGGAGAACCAGGCCCGGTATCTACTGGGAAGTAGATTTTACTGAAATAAAGCCAGGAAAGTACGGGTATCGGTACTTACTTGTCTCTGTAGATACTTTTTCAGGGTGGACTGAAGCATTCCCAACCAAAAGAGAAACTGCTCAGGTCATAGCAAAGAAAATTCTGGAAGATATCCCAGGTATGGCTTCCCCATCCAGATAAGGTCAGATAAATGGGCCCGCCTTCATCACTAAGGTAAGTCAGGATTTGGCTTCCATCCTTGGGGCAAATTGGAAACTACATTGCGCTTACTGGCCCCAGAGTTCAGGACAGGTAGAAAGGATAAATCGGACCTTAAAAGAGACCTTAACTAAATTGACTATGGAGACTGGCACTAATTGGGTAGTCCTTCTCCCCTACGCTCTGTTCCGGGCCCGTAATACCCCTTACAGACTGGGCCTTACCCCTTACGAAATCATGTATGGCAGACCTCCACCCCTGGTTCCCAGCTTAAAAGATGATCTGCTTAAGTCTGAAACAGAAAATGTCTCTGAATTCTTATTTTCCCTACAAGCCTTGCAGAAAATTCATCAAGAAATCTGGCCCAAGCTGAAGGAACTATATGAGACCAGTTCCCCACTGACACCCCATCCGTACCAGCCGGGAGACTGGGTCCTGGTTAAGCGACACTGACAAAAGACCCTAGAACCCAGGTGGAAAGGACCACTCCAGGTACTCCTGACCACACCCACTGCCCTGAAGGTAAAAGGCATCGTGTCGTGGATCCACTACACCCATGTCAAGCCAGTGGACCCAACCTCCGACCTTCTGGGACCAATCACGGCAGCGGCTAAAGCACCGGCCACGTGGACTGTGGACAGAGCTAAGAACCTATCTAGTCCCTCTGTTACCAACCTACTGTGTCTCCCTGTCACATTAGTTCCCCGGTTGACTCTACTAACTGCTGGCGAGTTCCTAGGGTACACCGGTAACTGGACTAGTACTGCTATTCACCCAGTCCCTAGATCGAGACTTGCACAAGCCATATTTCTCCCCCTCATTGCAGGAATCTCCCTCACCGCATCCCTCATTGCGGCCGGGATAGCGGGGGGAGCCCTAGGTCACACCCTCATAGAAAGCAACAAGTTGTACCAACAATTTGCCATTGCTATGGAGGAGTCAGCTGAGTCCCTTGCCTCCCTTCAGCAACAGCTCACGTCCCTAGCCCAGGTAACCTTGCAGAACTGAAAAAGGTGGTACATGTATGTTTCTGAAAGAGGACTGTTGTTTCTACATAAATAAATCAGGGCTTGTAAAAGACCAGGTCGAACAGTTACGCAAGTTAAGCACTGAAGTAAAAACATGGCAGTTTGCTTCAGCTGCAGACCAATGGTGGAATTCCTCTATGTTTTCTCTGTTAGCCCTCTTCCTTGGACGCCTGCTAAGTCTACTATTTCTGCTAACCGTAGGACCTTGTGTTGTTAACAGAATTTTGCAGTTTGTCAGAGAAAGGTTTAACATTGTTCAGCTCATGGTCCTCAGAGCCCAATACCAACCTGTAAACGCTGAAACAGAGTCAGACTTATAAGACCCAAGATTGGCTCTAGAGTTACCTGAAAAAAAAGAGGGAATGAAAGGAATGAGGCACATCCCCCATATATTTCCCAACTTCCTGAGCCCAGCACAAACACATTCCTCCATATTTCTTTCAAACTTCAGAAAAACATCACCTGGGAGATCTCCGATAAGGAATGCTAAATGTATAATGTTAACCAATTGTAATGCTGTAACCAAGAGAATTACTTTGTTCCCTGTAACTTTACATATCCTGTTTACACCGGGCTATAAAAAAACAAGCACTCGCATTATTCGAGGCCCTCTTGTATGCTGTGGAATGGAGGGACCAAGTTCGAACTTGTAGTAAAGATCCTTGCCGCTTGGCTTTGACTCTGGACTCTGGTGGTCTTCTTTGGGGAACAAACGGTCTGGGCATAACAACTTGTCTCAGATATTTGGGGTTCACATTTGGTAACTGCAAAGGGATTCTGAGTTGAGGTGCCTCTGACCTTTGACAAATCTCCTATTGGTTCTTGGTACTAGCTTGAATTATCTTTGTGACTCAAACCAACAGGACAATTTGCTGAGGCCTGGAAGAGGCCCTCCAGAGAATCCCTGATCTCCCAAAATTTAGTTGAGATGTAAAGTTTTTGCTGTACAACTCCTTTTTTGAGTTTTATTTGCTTCCAACATGGAAGGCAAGTTTTCCTGCTTCCATGATGATGGAAGGCAGGTAACTCCTTTCTGGGGTTTGAGCTCATTTCCAACAGGGAAGGCAAGTTGAGTGTTTTTTCCTGCTTCCATTACTGGTGGCAGATATCTGAGTTACCAGTGGTGAGTTTGTATTGGTCTGCAGCAACTTCAATTCCCACCTCCTCAGTAGAAAAAATTTGACTGAGGGGCATAAGGTAAAAGAAGACACCAAGGTGACTTTCTGAGCAGAAGTGGAGTTTTTTGGGGTTTGTTTGTTTGTTTGTTTTTAGGTTTTGAACAGGAAATAAAGGAAAGTTCACTTGCAAGAGATCCAAGAGGACACTTGGAGAACAAGTGCTAGTTCAACTGCGGTGATTAACCGTGATCCTAAGACTATATAGGCTGGCCCCTTTCCCATGAGTCTTCCCTTAGGGTGGGCTGCCTGCATGCATAGTGCCCTCCTTACTCTTGAGAATTAAACACATGCAGTGTGTTTAGGAAGTTGTACTCATGCCCGTCTGAGGCTTTCTTCCCTTTTCTGGTGAAGTGTCCCAAGAAGGTCATACTTTGCCATTTTGTCTCCTTTGGAATGTGCATTCAATTAACACTTTAATGTGAATAGCTGTGAATAATCAGGAGGTTGTCTCTCTATGGTGCCCTGGTGCCAGTTGCCAAATTATCATTTTTAGAAAGGCAGTGTGATAATTGTCAAACTATCACTTGATATTCCTAGTTGGTGGGAGAGAATAGCCCTCTACTGCCCCGTTCATGCCTATAACTACCTGTAATACCTCTAGGATGGCAGAGAACAGTCTTCGGACTGAGACCCATCCCTAGGTAAGTAGCTGAATTGGGGTTTTGTCTTGGGTAAAGTTAAGATTAACAACTAGCTGGTCTTAATTTCTCCTTAACATCAGAGCACTCAGTGATCATGTTGTTTGGTTTTTTGTTGTTGTTTATTCCAGTCTTTCTCCCATCAAATTTGACCAACTCAAGCTAACTTGGTCAAATCCAAATGAGAATTCCAAATTATGGATAAAAAGTCCTCTTTGAATTGACTAAAATTCTTTGTAGCTGCAAAAGAAGGGGGAAAAAAAACACCAAAAAAAAAAAAAAAAAAAAAAAAAAGCCACCATGTACTTGGTTTATGTGTTTGCTTCCTATCTTATAAAACAATTGTTCTTTCACTTACTTTTCTTCCACACTATACTTCTTTCCCCCTTTGCCATCTTCAGTACCAAGAAAAATCTAGAGAAGACTTCTAATGACTTGAACCGCTTAAAGAATTCAGAACAAAGGTACCATTCACCCCTTTTGGGTTGCTCTGTTTTCTTTATGGAATTTCAAGAGTCTTGGGCAGTTTCTTCTTAGATTTAAAGCTCTGCTTTCCCATATTGCATTATCTGACCCCTTTGGCTTTGCAGGTACCAGAGATTACCTTGTACTGTGAGAGGGTATCACCTTGGCGTGAGTAATGGTGGATGAGAGCTACAAAGTTAGGGGTGGCTGAGGACAGTTTACAGGAAGTGGTCTTGGCTGTTGTTGCTTTTTCCCCTCTCCTAGGAAGCTGTTGTTTAAGGATCCTACTTCAAGTTTGGAGATATATTGTAAAGGATCCTCTCCATTGGTTTTTCTCACAAAATTAATCTTGATTTGGCTTGTCTGTGTGCATTTGTGTGAGGAACTGAGCTGTTCTTTTCATAGATAAATGAGAGACTGAGTTTCCTCAGCTCTGAAGAGAAAGGACATTTTGCTCCTCCCAGCCTAAAGGTGCCCTTGGGTGATCATGGGCCTCATGGGAATGTCTCGGGCCTTGATTCCCCATGACATTCAGCAGCCCTAAAGGGAACACAAAACAAAATTAGTTTTAAAAAGACTCATCCAGGAAGCACATATAGGAGCTGGTCGCTCCACACTTTGAGCCCTCTTGGCGGGGCTTATGCCTCTGGGGAGAGAAACTGAGACACATAAGAGGGTGGCAATGACTCAGTGGGGACACACTGTGGTGTCTCACCCACAAGCAGCACACTTCAAACCACTCCACAAAAACCCTAGGCCACAGCTCAGGTCCTTCTTTTAAGAAAAAAAAAAGTGAGAAACAAATAGTCTAAGAATTAAGAGAATGACTTTCTTTCAGGCACTCCATTGGTTTTATGGTACCTCTACTTGCTAGGGTTTGTGTAAAATGGAAATATTATGGTCTTTGTGCACATTTACATCAAGGAAAAAGAGCCCTAAGGTTGACCTGCAAACTATAGAGTTCTCTTTTTCTCTATTTTCTTTTCTGCGTGCTTTAAAGCTGCTGTTATTTTTCTATTAAGATAAAATCCACTGTTTAGTCTTTGGTTGCATGAGTGTGTGTGTGTGTGTGTGTGTGTGTGTGTGTGTGTATGTGTACTACATGTATTTTCTTGTGTTCTGGCCACAAGGTACCAAATTGGCTTAAAGAGGATTCATAAATTAAATAACATCCCAAATGCTTTTCAAGTTCACGTGACTTAAGTAAAATCTCTAATAAGCTAGCCTTAAAATTATTGGTAAGATAACATTAGAAATGTCCTAAGAATTGCCAGCACACATTTTTGTTTGCATTTATTGATCAAGGAATTTCATACTTATTTCATTCAAATGCTATTACAAATTTTTAGCATAAGGGTTACAAAACTATAAACCCATTCCAAAACAGAATAATTTATGCTTGTGTAATTTTTGATAAATAAGACATTAATATTGGTTTAATGAAATGGCTAAATCTTGAATTTTTTAGTAAAGTAACCATATATTTAATCTTAAGATTCCTACTTAGGTACACATCTGAAATTCATAGGCTACAGAAGATGGTTGACAGGAAAATAACTAACCACCCAAGGGGTTCACCTCACCTGCTGCCTAGACAGAGCTGATTTATCAAGATGGGAAACTGCCATAGAGAAAGAGTAATTCACACAGAGCTGGCTATATGGGAGACTAGAGTTTTATTATTACTCTAATCAGTCTCTTTGAGAATTCAGGGATCAGAGTTTTTAAGGACAATTTGGTGGGTAGGAGTCAGTGAGCTGGGAGTTCAGATTGGTTGGATTGGAGATGAAATCATAGGGAGTCTAAGCTGTCCTCTTATGCCAAGTCATTTCCTGGATGGAGGCCACAAAACCAGATAAGCCAGTTTATCAATCTGGGTGGTCACTTCTGATCCATCAAGTGTAGGGTCTGTAAAATATCTCAAATGCTGATCTTATATTTTACATATGTTATATGTTATCCCCAGGAGCAATTTGGGAAGATTTAGAATCTTGCAGCCTCCAGCTGCATGACACCTAAACCATAATTTATAATCTTGTGGCTGTAGGCAGTCTAGTTCCTAGGCAGGAAGGGTGTTTGTTTTGGGAAAGCACTGTTATTCTCCTTGTTTCAAAGCCAAACTATAAACTAAGTTATTCCCAAAGTTAGCTTGGCCTATGCCCAGGAATGAACAAGGAAAACTTGGAGGTTAGAAGCAAAATGGAGTCAGTTAGATGAGATATTTTTCAGTCTCAATTACAATTTAGCAATGGTAGCTTCATAACTTCAAATGATGACTAGCACAGTTTCATAAATAATCTAGGTAAACTAATAAAATAAAAGAATTAGGTAAATGTAATGGGATAAACACAAACTTGTCATAATTTAGAATCTAAAGTTATATTAAATTTAATAATGAATATTTCATTAATTGGGTGTTTTCTAGTTAAAAACAATTGTAGGGAAACATTTTTTTCTTAAAAAATGTACCCCCTTTCTAAAGTGAATAATTTTTGTCTAATTTAAAGCTTATTTAAAGTTTACATATAAAATAAAGTAAAAGGAACCAGGAAATTTTTTTAAAAATTATATGAGAAGGAATCTTGTATGGTAAATTTTGTCCTGGAATACAATGACTAGTTGTTTAAAAAGGAGGGATGTTCGGGACAAGCTAGAAAGTCCAAGAATGTCATGAATGGTCTGTGTAAGTCATAATAAGAGGATTTATGACAAAAAAATGTTTTATATGACCAAGTTGTCTATAACTAAAGGGAAATTACAATGGTCTTTCTAGAGATTGAGTTCTGGTTTTAAAAAAAAAACAACACTTATACACTAAAGAATTAGTTCAAACTATGAAATTGTCTTAAGGTGTTGATTTACCCTTAATAAATTACAAGACATTATACTTTTGCTTTTACACAAAGTTCTACTTTTATTGCATCTCATTGTTTTCAGCTTTCTCTCTTCTTTTAAAAGGCCTGAAATAATAACTCTATCCTTCAACTAGTTTTCAGCTCCTGTAAGTTTATTCTTTCCCCTTCAGATTCTAACTGTTGTGCCCTGATGCCAAAAAAAAAAAAAAAGTTTTATCTTTATCTAAAGGAAATGTTTCCTTCCAACATGATATTCCCCACAGAGAACAGGAGTCACAATGCAGAAAATATTTTCTTTTGCCTTTGTGTAACTAGCCTAATAAACAGATCTTACTCTTTATTGAAATAATTTCTATATAATTATTATTAAGTTCGGTTTGCTTAGAAAAAAATAAGATTTAAAAAAAATTTAATTTAGGTCATTACATCATGTAACTTTCTGCATGCACTTTTAGAGTCCTTGTGCCATTAAGTTACAGCACTTTGACTCCTAGGTCTAAAAAGGACACTAAGTTGTGATAAATCTTAAAAACTGACAGCAGTTAAATCCTCATCTGCAGACCCAGTAGAAGACACCAATCAAAATAAACTGCATTTGTGAGGCACAGGACAATAAATTAAAACTATTCAACTCCTCAAGGCCCAGGGACCACTGTAGAAGATGTACATGCATGAGATTGTAAGGGCCAATTTTGAGAGATAAAATAAGTTCAGTTTCTCTATAAATAAACCACTAATGTAAAAGACACACAAGCAAGACCAGCATATGAGCCCCTGTGTCAGATTAACAAGGTTTTATTGGATCAGTAACCCACTCCTTAATAAAGATTATAAAGGTTATAAAAAGGCTATGAAAATTATATCTTATGCTCAAGATGATTAAAATTTTATAGATTGTTTATAAAATTTTGAAAAACAAACTTAATTGGCCTCATGCTGCTTTTATTAGGACTTATTGATTGGGAAATTAAGTCTCCTCTCTCAAAGAATAGAGGTTTTCACCTTTTCAAAAAATATTTGAGTTATCACTTTGGTTAAATGGATGACTTATTTTTAGATTTTAGAATCAAAAATCAATTTTTGAATCAATATACCTGTGATTCTATTTCGTGATGTCAAGCATTTTAAACTTTTTTGTATTTGACAAACTTCCCAAAGTCAAACTCTAATGGATTCTCATTAATTTTTTGATATGAGTTCCCTGAAGTCCAAAAGAGACATATTCAGCTTATTTGGCATAAAAATTATACAGGAAGCATGGCCAAGTATGAAATGGTGTTTGGCTTTCTTTGGGCTGTGCTTGTATAAATGTTATTGGTGTATGTTCCAAAATTATGGGAAACTCCTATAATTCTGATATGACTTAGTGTATGTTACTAATAATTATAATTGTTATGTAAAATTGTTGTATGCTACTGAAGTAATCAAAATTCCTAGTCAATTGTGGCTTTAACAATGGCTGTCCTTGTGCCATTCACAGACAACTATTGTCATGTTTTGATCCTCTTTGAAAGGTGGTTTATAATCAACTGCAGGACTTTGATAGTTGCTCTTGAATGTAGGTTTCTAATAACTTTGAAAATTGTGACACTAGAATAGAGGAAAAACTTTCAGGACTCTAATGGAGAGCTGAAATGTTCATGAATATCAAACAAAACAGAGTTAACTGCATGTACCAAACTAATAGAAGACTGAAGTGATCTTTTTTACTTTTTTACTTAAAATTTTGCTGATCCTTTGTTTTGTTTTTCAGAGTTAAAATACTTTTGAGCTATTGGCAGCTTATAACAATTGAGTAAATTATACTCCAGTGAACAAAATTTGGAGCATATTTCTTTCTCTCTACCTGGTTTCTCCATAATATAGAAACTATCTGTGAGTATTCTTAACTTATGACAATATAGTTATTTGCATAAGTGCAATAAGGATGTTTTCTTTTGCAGCAGGGAATTAGTGGAGAAACTGATTATTTTACTAAGGCTCTGACTGGAATGGTGTGCTTTCCATTAAGGAATCAAACTTGACTTATAGAATCAACAAAAACCCCTTGGGAAAACTAGCCTCATACTTTGTCTACACCATCTCTGTACAGGGTTGCTGACCTGTGGTAAGTAGAGAATGTCATTTTATGACAGGACTCGTAGCCCTAAGTTATCTGGGGACCTCAAGAGGACAGGAATTTACCCAACTCATAGTTATTTGATGGTATAAAGCCATGGCTGGGCTTGGATTTTAAAAAGTCTTACCTGAGATTTCTTCTATGGAACAAAGTTTCATCAAAGTCAATTTTAAAACCAATGCAAAACATAATTATTCTTGCTACACTTTGTATAAACAGTCAGGCCAAATATAATAAAGCAAATTGGTCCTACCATGATTTGTCTTTAGTAAAAATGGGAAACTGGAGAGAGAAAAGTTAAGTCTTAAAAACCATTGTACATCTGTTTTTAGATTCTAGCTTTGCAGTTTTTATTACTTTCTACAGTTTGAACTAAATTCTAATTTTTCCCTTCTATGAGTCTCCAAAATAATATTTTCAATTTTTTTCTTCCTTCTTTTCCTTTTTTTCCCTCCATTTTCCTAATTTGAAATCACTGAAAACTAAGCTGTGATTTCTTAAAGCCCTGCAAACTGAATCTAGACAACTTAAACTTCAGAAGAAAATAACAGCAACCTACTTACATATATAAGGACTTTCATACCTGCCTACTGATGTAGGGACTTCAGAGCAATATGGCCTATATAGATATAGATTTTCTAGGGTTGTTCATTTTGTGTTGTTGCTTTTCTCCCTTCCTTCCTCCCCCTATTTTCTCTTCATAAGGTGTGAAACTTCCCAACCTGCTTAAAATGAGCTGTCTTAAAAACATGGGACCTACCCATCTAGGAATAAACCATCCTAACCATAAGCAATCAAGTGAAACCTGGGACCACAGATGCATTTTCTTCTAAAATGCTTTCTCCAACAGATGTTTAAAAGAAAGGGGGGGGGAGAGAAATATGAAAGGAGAAGAAATCTTGAGGCCTCCAAATCACTAAGCTAACAGGAAAGTGAAGCTGGGAAGTGGTAAGGGCAAACCTGCCTCCCATTCTATTCAAAGTCATTTCTCTGCTCACTGAGATAAAAGCATATCTGATTGCCTCCTTTGGAAAGGCTAATCAGAAACTCAAAATAATGCAACCATTTATCTGTTATCTACCTATGACCTGGAATCCCCCTCTTAACTTTGAGTTGTCCTGGCCTTTCTGAACAGAACCAATGTACATCTTACATACACTGATTGATATCTCATGTCTCTATAAAATGTATAAAACCAAGCTGTGCCCCAACTACCTTGGGCACATGTCATCAGGACCTCCTAAGGCTGTATCGTGGGAGCACATCCTTAACTTTGGCAAAATAAACTTTCTAAACTGACTGAGACTTGTCGCAGATATTTGGGGTTCACAGTAGCTACTTTTAGTAGCTATTAATAGGTCATTGATGATGACTAGTTTCAGTAGCCTAAGAAGTTGTGAAAAGCCAGATTAAATTTAAAGTACACAAGTCTTTGAAGTCTTTAATATGTAAATAGGCATTGTTAACCTCTAAGAGGATAATATCGCCATTTTCTATTATTAGTATTATATTGGTTCACCAAACTAGCGTATGTAACACAGTTTTGGACATATTGCATTTAAATATTGCTTCACTTGTTCTATCTGCTTTTTTAACTATTTTGAAGCAATTTTTAATAGTTGCATTACCAAACCAAACTTGGGTAAGCTTGACTGCCACAGCATTGGCAAACACACACTCCTAGGCTTGCAGAGAGATTAAAAAAAAAAGGCATTTATTGCAGAGCAGAAAACAAGGAGAACTGCTAGCTAATATTTAAGACCAAAACTCCCTGATAGCTTACAAGCAAGAGATTGTTAAAGGCTGAGGTAAAGGGGATCTCTAAACTGAGTTAGGGCTGAGGAATTTTTGGAATTTCCTTACCTACTTTCTGGTTCTGGTCCGTCTGAGATTCCATTCTGTTTGAGGTCTATGTGACAGCAATCAGCATTTTTCGTGCAGTAGAGGTCCTTGATTCTGAAAAAAATTTGAGGATACATGTCAAGATGTTACCACTAGTTTATACAGGCAACCAAACATCATGTGACTCTAATTTACACAAGGTTGATTATTGTCTAAGTTATCATTACCTTCTTGCTTAGCAGGTTATTTATTCACGTCACCAGTTGCTGGTTGCAAAGGTAGCCAGATGAATGGAATTTCCCTTGAAGGGACTCAAATCTTTCTGTATTCCCATGATTTGAAGAGGCGATAGGAACCTGGCAGGCCCTTAAGAGGCATTTCTACTCCATCTAATTTGCAATCTCCCTCTCACTGTAAGAAAATGTACCAAATCTCCTTCAGCAATTCACATTTTGATTCACCAACAGTAGCTAAAATAATGGTGTGCAAATGTGCTTTAATGAAAAAAATTCAGTAATATTGATAATAATAACAATAAAAGATATACTTTTTTGCTAAATGTCAAACATTATGCTAAATGCTTAACATGATGTATCTAACAATTCTTACAACAATGCCACAGAGTACATATTATTGTCCCCATTTTACCAATGAGAGGACTGAGGCACAGTGAGGTGAAGCCAATTTCTTAGGGTAACACAACTAAGTGGTTGAGTAGTGATATAAACCAAGCAGTCTGATTTCACAATTGTCACTCTTCAAAAATTGTATACTGCCTTCCAAATCGAATTTATCTATGCAACTCCTTTCCAGCTCACATATTCCTTAAGATGTTATCATTTTATAAAATAGCTTGCTCCTTTCTTTCCATGGACCCTCCAGTAATCCATAGTTGTCTGAATGGTATCTCCGTATAGATGAGTATAGGTCTCTTTAAGAGGTCACCATGAAGTAGAATGACATTATATTAATCTGCCTGATGAAAGTGGCAGCAAGGGAGGATTTATTTTAATGTACTTACTCATACTATAAGATACAGTAGCTAGTTGATAATTCATTTGAGTTTACCTATTTTGAACATACTCTGTCTTCACTTTTATCAGAAATAATTGGCTTTTCTTGACATCCAGTTTTCTATCTATGAGTAAAGATTATATGTTTCCTAGCTAATAATTTTCTGTCACAATTCTGGATATCTTTCTATCTATCTGTATCTACCTATATAGTCACACATTTCTTAACTATGGGGAAAATATCTCCAGGGAACTTCAGAGATCTTTATGGCAGCACCCTCCACACCCCCATCACAGGTCTGGAGACCTAGGATGGAAAAAAATGGTTTCGTGGGCCAGGCATAGGGCCCCACTGCTCTGTGCAGCCTTGGGACATAGTGCTCTGCATCCCAGTTGCTCCAGCTCCAGCTGTGGCTAAAAGGAGCCAAGGTATAACTCAGGTCACTGCTTCCAAGAGTGCAAAAGCCAAGCCTTGACAGCTTCCACATGGTGTTGGGCCTGCAGTGTGCAGAGTGTGACAGATGAAGTTTGGGAACCTCCACCTAGATTTCAGAGAATGTATGAAAACACCTGGATGTTTAGGCAGAAGTAGGTTGTAGGGGCAGAGCCCTCATGGAGAACCTCTACTAGGAAGTGCAGAGGGGAAATGTAGGGTTGGAGCCTCCAGACACAATCCCCACTAGGACCCTGCCTAGTGCAGCTGTGAGAAGAGGACCACCTTTCTCCAGATGCCAGAATGGTAGATTCATCAACAGGTTGCACCATAGGCCTGGAAAAGCTGCAGGCACCCAACACCAGCCCATGAAAGCAGCCTCAGGGGCTGTACTCTGCAGAGCCACAGGGGCAGAGCTGCCCAAGGCCTTGGGAGCCCACCTCTTGCATCAGCGTGACCTGGATGTGAGACATGGAGTCAAAGGAGATTATACTGGAGCTTTAAGATTTAATGACTGCCCTACTGGGGTTCATATTTGCTTGGGGTCTGTAGCCTCTTTGTTTTGGCCCATGTCTCCTATTTGGAATAGGAGCATTTATCCAATGCCTGTACCTGCATTATATCTTGAAAGCAATTGACTTGTTTTTTGATGTTTACAAGTTCATAGGCAGAAGGGACTTGCCTTGTCTCAGATGAGACTTCAGACTTGGACTTTCGAGTTAATGCTGGAATGAGTTAAGACGTTGGGGAACTGTTAAGATGGGATAATTGTATTTTGCAATGTGAGAAGGACATGAGATTTTGGAGGGGCCAAGGGCAGAATGATGTGGTTTGACTCTGTGTCCCCACCTAAATCTCATGTCAAATTGTAATCCCCACACATAAGGGGAGAGATGTCATGGGAGGTGATTGGATCATGGGGGTGGATTTCCCCATGCTGTTCTTATGACAGTGAGTGAGTTCTCATAAGATCTGATGGTTTAAAAGTGTACTCTCTCCTGCTGCCATGTAAGACAAGCTTTGCTTTCCTTTCACCCTCTGCCATAATTGTAAGTTTTCTGAGGCCTCCCAAGCCACGTAGAACTGTGAATCAATTAAACCTCTTTTCTTTGTAAATTACCCAGTCTCAGCTAGTTCTTTATAGCAATGTGAAAATGTACTAATACATTGATGTAACATCAAGACAGTGCTGTAATGCATCCTACCTCCAGGAGGTCTGTAGGCAGCCCTACCTCCCCAAAGCTTCACCCTCCTTGGTGAGAAGGGCACCGAGAGCCTCTCATTCGGGCAGCTTGCTATTTCCACAACTTTCCCTCCCTTGGTGAGATTCTCAGTGAGACCCTTTCAACACAAATACATTACAAAAGAAAAATCTGACCTTTACCACCACAGTAGAGTGGGGACTGGGTGTGGGCAGCCAATGAGATCTCCAACAGAGTGTGTGGACTGTGGTTATGATTGGTGGATGGGGCGTCTGCCCTCCAAAGATCCTGACAAGGTTAAGAAAATACAGGGGCCTCTGGAGTTGATCTTAAGTCTTAGCGAAGTATTGACTTGAGGTCTTTTTACTTTGTACAGTGGTGGGAAATCAGATTCTATCAGTTTCTAGTAATTTCTTACATTCCTTTGACTCCTCTCTTATAGCAATTGCAACAAAAACAAAAATTGATAAATGGGACCTAATCAAACTAAAGAGCTTCTGCACAGAAAAAAAAAAAAAAAAAACAACTATCCACAGAGTAAACAGACTACCTACAGATGGGGAGAAAATACTTGCAAACTGTGAATCCAACAAAGGTCTAATATCCAGAATCTATGAGAAACTTAAGCAAATTAACAAATGAAAGACAAAAAACCCCATTCAAAAATGAACAAAGGACATGAACAGACACTTTTCAAAAGAAGACCTACATGTGGCCCACAACAAATGAAAAAAATGCTCAGCTTCACTAATCATTAGAGAAATGCAAATCAAAACCACAATGAGATACCATCTCATACCAGTCAGAATTGCAATTATAAAAATGTCGAAAAACAACAGATGCTTGCAAGGTTGCAGAGAAAAGGGAACCCTTATACACTGCTGGTGGGAATGCAAGTTAGTTCAGTCACTGTGAAAGGCAGTTTGGAGATTTTTCAAAGAACTTAAAACAGAACGACCATTTGACCCAGCAATCTCATAACTGGGTATGTACTCAGAGGAATATAAATGGTTGTACCATAAAGACACATGCACATGACGTGTATGTTCATCACAGCACTACTCACAATAGCAAAGACATGGAATCAACCTAAATGCCCATCAATGGTGAGTTGGATAAATAAAATGTGGTATGTATACACCATGAAATATTATGTAACCATTAAAAAAATGAGATCATGTACTTTTAGCAATATGGATGGACCTGAAGGCCATTATCCTAAGTGAATTAACACAGGAACAGAAAACCAAGCGCTGCATATTCTCACTTATAAGTGAGTGCGAATTATTGAATACACAAGGATGGACACAAAGAAGGAAACAATAGACACCATGGTCTAATTAAGGATGAATAGTGGGTAGAGGGTGAGGATTGAAAAACTACATATCCAGTACTATGCTTATTACCTAAGTAACAAAATAATCTACAGCAAACCCCCATGACATACATTTTACCCATGTAACAAACCTGCACATGCACCCCCTGAACCTAAAACTTAGAAAATAAATAAATAAATATAAGACACATACATGCAAAAGTAAATGGATTGAGATAGATATACCATACTAATACTAATCAAAAGAAAACAGCAATAGCTGTAATAACTTCAGACAGAGTAGGCTTCAGAGCAAGAAATGTAGCCAGAGGACACTCAAGGACACTACATCATGATTAAGAGTTCAGTTCTCCAAGAAGTCATAACAATTCTGAACACATATGTGCCTAACAGCAGAGCATCATATATGAGAGGCAAAGCTGATAGAACTGGAAAGAGACGGCCGGGCGCGGTGGCTCAAGCCTGTAATCCCAGCACTTTGGGAGGCCGAGACGGGTGGATCTCAAGGTCAGGAGATCGAGACCATCCTGGCTAACCCGGTGAAACCCCGTCTCTACTAAAAAAAAATACAAAAAACTAGCCGGGCGAGGTGGCGGGTGCCTGTAGTCCCAGCTACTCGGGAGGCTGAGGCAGGAGAATGGCGTGAACCCGGGAGGCGGAGCTTGCAGTGAGCTGAGATCTGGCCACTGCACTCCAGCCTGGGTGACAGAGCGAGACCCCGTCTCAAAAAAAAAAAAAAAAAAAAAAAAAAAAAAAAAAAAAAAAGAACTGGAAAGAGACTTCAGCATCCCTATATCAGAAATACACATATCCAATAGGTAGAAAATCATTAATAACTCAAAAACATGATAAACAATCTGGTTCTAATGGACTTTTAAGACTTTCATCTAAGCAGAGTACACGTTCTTCTCAAGTTCACACAGAACATTTATCATGACAGAACACATTCTGGGTCATAGTGTACAACTTCAATTTAGAAGAAGGGAAATCAGAGAATGTGTGCTCTCAGAACACATTGGAATTAAGATACCTGGAAAATCCTACAATACTTGGAGATTAAACAATATACTTCTAAATAATACATGGGTCAAAGAACATTCAAGAGAAACATAAAAATATTTTGTTTTTATTTAATGAATACATTAAAATGAAACTAAATGAAAGCTAAATGAAAATGAAAATACAATTTATAAAAATTAGTGGGATGCAGCAAACATATTCTTAGAGGGAAATTTATAGTATTGAATCAGTGCGTTAGGAAAAAAGTGCTAAATTAAATTCAGTTTGGCCTAAACCTGCCTCCATACATAAAGTTTCACCTAAACGTTTCTCTGTACATAGTAAAGTGTAACCTAACTTGATGTGTAAACAGACTGTGACCTACTCTTGTAACAAGTAGCCAAGTCTCAGCAAATCATAGCAGCTGAGTTTTATTCATTCACAGGCAGCCAACTTGTACAACGGTGTTCAGATGAGGCAAACACCTAGTTGCAACCAATCCACCTGTTTCTGTACTTCACTTTTGTTTTCTGTACATCACTTCCTTTTTTTATGTCTATGAAATGTTGTCTGACCATGTGGCAGCCCTAGAGTCACTGTGAATGTATTCTAGTTCTGGGTTCTGCCTTGTTTGATAATTGTTATTTTCCTAAATATACTCTGTTAAACTTAATTTGTATAAAGCTTTTTCTTTTAACAGAAGAAAGATCTAAAACCAATCATTGAAACGTTCACTTTAGGAAATCAAAAAAAAGACAGAGTAAATTAAATCCAAGGTAAGCAGAGGATAAGAAATAATAAAAATTAGACCAATTATTAATAATATTAAAAACAGTAATCAATAAAGAAAGTCTATTAAATCAGAAACTGGTTATTTGGTAAGATCAGTAAACTTGATAAGCCTCTAACCAGGCTAATGAAAAAAAAAAAAAGAAGAAGACACAAATTACCAGTTAGTAATATCAGAAATAAAAGAGGGCCATGCACAGTGGCTCACGCCTGTAATCCCAGCACTTTGGCAGGCTGAGGTGGGTAGATCACTTGAGGTCAGGACTTTGAGACCAGTCTGGCAAACATGGCAAAACCATGTTTCTACTAAAAATACAAAAATTAACTGGGCATGGTGGCGCATGCCCGTAACCCCAGCTACTGGGGAGACTGAAGCACAAGAGTTGCTTGAACCCAGGGGTTGGAGGTTGCAGCGAGCCCAGATTGCGCCACTACACTCCAGCCTGGGTGACACGCAAGACTCCATCTCAAAAAAAAAAAAAAAAAATCAATTCAGTACTTAATACTCTTCCAAAGCAGAAAGTACCAGGGCTAGAAGGTTATAATGACAATGTATGCCAAACTATTTGGAAGAAATTATATCAATTTTCTATAATCTCTTGCAAAAACTAGAGGTAAAGTAAATGCTTTTAACTCATTCCATGATGCCAGCATTATCCTATACCAAAACCAGACAGAGAATTACAAGAAAAGAACACTGAAAACCAATATGAGATAAAAATATGAGATAATTATCAACAAAATATTAGCACATCAAATTCGATAATGTTTAAAAAGAATTATACAGCCAGGTGCGGCGGCTCATGCCTGTAATCCTAGCACTTTGGGAGACTGAGGCAGGTGAATTACGAGGTCAAGAGATAGAGACCATCCTGGCCAATGTGATGAAACTGCGTCTCTACTAAAAATACAAAAATTAGCTGGGTGTGGTGGTCCGCACCTGTAGTCCAGCTACTCAGGAGGCTGAGGCAGGAAAATAACTTGAACGCAGGATGCGAAGGTTGCAGTGAGCCGAGATCATACCACTGCACTCCAGCTGGGCAACAGAGACTCCATCTCAAAAAAAAAAAAAAAAAAAAAAAAAAAAAAAAGAATTATACACCATGTCCAAGGTTCACAAGTCCAATTCAACATTAGAAAATCAACTCATGCCTCATGACTAAACTAGGAAGAAGTCGAATCCCTGACTAGACCAATAACAAGTTCTGAAATTGAGGGAATAATTAATAGCCTACTGAACATAAAAAAATGCCAGGACCAGATGGATTCACAGCCAAATTCTACCAGAGGTACAAAGAGGAGCTGGTACCATTTCTTCTGAAACTATTTCAAACAATATAAAAAGAGAGATTCCTCCATAACTCATTTTATGAGACCAGCATCATCCTGATACCAAATCCTGGCAGAGACACAACAAAAAAAGACAATTTCAGGCCAATTTCCCTGATGAACATTAATGTGAAAATACTCAATAAAATACTGGGAGCAAATCAAAAAGCTTATCCACCATGATCAAGCTGTCTTCATCCATGGGATGTAAGGCTGGTTCAACATACACAAATCAATAAACATAATCCATCACATAAACAAAACCAATGACAAAAACCATATGATTATCTCAATAGATGCAGAAAAGGCCTTTGACAAAATTCAACACCCCTTTATGCTAAAAACACTCAATAAACTAGGTACAGATGGAACATATAATAATAAGAGCTATTTATGACAAACCCACAGCCAATATCATACTGAATGGGCAAAAGCTGGACGCATTCCCCTTGAAAACTGGCACAAGACAAGAATGCCCTCTCTCACCACTCTTATTCAAAGTAGTATTGGAAGTTCTGGCCAGAGCAATCAGGCAAGAGAAAGAAATAAATGGTATTCAAATAGAAAGAGAGGAAGTCTAATTGTCTCTGTTTGCAGATGACGTGTTTGTATATTTAGAATACGCCATCGCCTCAGCCCAAAAACTCCTTAAGCTGATAAGCAACTTCAGCAAACTCTCAGGACACAAAATCAATGTGCAAAAATCACAAGAATTCCTATATACCAATTATAGACAAACAAAGAGCCAAATCATGAGTGAACTCCCATTCACAATTGCTACAAAGACAATAAAATACCTAGGAATACAACATACAAAGGATATGAAGGACCTCTTCAAGGAGAACTACAAACCACTGCTCAACGAAATAAGAGAGGACACAAACAAATGAAAAAACATTCCATGCTCATGGATATGAAGAATCAATATCACGAAAATGTCCATATTGCCCAAAGAAATTTATATATTCAGTGCTATTTCCCATCAAGTTACCATTGACTTTCTTCACAGAATTAGAAAAAACTACTTTGAAATTCATATGGAACCAAAAAAGAGCCTGTATAGCCAAGGCAATCCTAAACAAAAAGAACAAAGTTGGAGGCATCACGCTACCTGACTTCAAACTATACTACAAGGCTACAGTAACCAAAACAGCATGGTACTGGTACCAAAACAGAGATATAGACCAATGGAACAGATCAGAGGCCTCAGAAATAAACCACACATCTAGAACCATCTGATGTTCAACAAACCTGACAAAAACAAGCAATGGGGAAAGAATTCCCTATTTAATAAATGGTGTTGGGAAAACTGGCTAGCCATATGCAGAAGACTAAAACTGGAGCCCTTCCTTACACCTTATACAAAAACTAACTCAAGATGGATTAAAGGCTTAAATGTAAGACATAAAACCATAAAAACCCTAGAAGAAAACCTAAGCAATACCATTCAGAACATAGGCATGGGCAAAGACTTCATGACTGAAACACCAAAAGCAATGGCAACAAAAGCCAAAATTGACAAATGGGATCTCATTAAACTAAAGAGCTTCTGCACAGCAAATGAAACTATCATCAGAGTGAACAGGCAATCTACAGAATGGGAGAAAAATTTTGTAATCTATCCGTCTGACAAAGGGCTAATATTCAGAATCTACAAAGAACTAAAACAAATTTAGAAGAAAAAAAAACATCAAAAAGTGGGCAAAGGATATGTACAGACAATTCTTAAAAGAAGACATTTATGTGGCCAATAAACATATGAAAAAAAGCTCATCATCACTGGGTCATTAGAGAAATGCATGTCAAAACCACAATGAGACACTATTTCACGCCAGTTAGAGTGGCAATCATTAAAAAGTCAGGAAACAACAGATGCTGGAGAGGATGCAGAGAAATAGGAATGCTTTTACACTGTTGGTGGGATTGTAAATTAGTTCAACCATTGTGGAAGCAGTGTGGAGATTCCTCAATGATCTAGAACCAGAAATACCATTTGACCCAGCAATCCCATTACTGGACATACACCCAAAGGATTATAAATCATTCTACTATAAAGACACATGCACACATATGCTTATTGCAGGACTATTTACAATAGCAAGGACTTGGAACCAATTCAAATGTCCATCAATGATAGACTGGTTAAAGAAAATGTGGCACATATATGCCATGGGATACTATGCAGCCATAAAAAAGGATGAGTTCATTTCGTTTGCAGGGACATGGATGAAGCTGGAAACCATCATCCTCAGCAAACTAACACAGGGAAAGAAAACCAAACACCACATGTTGTCACTCATAAATGGGAGTTGAACAATGAGAATACATGGACACAGGGAGAGGAACATCACATACTGGAGCCTGTTGGGGGTTGGAGCAAGGGGAGGGATAGCATTAGGAGAAATATCTAATGCATGCAGGGCTTGAAACCTAGATGATGGGTTGATGGGTGCAGCAAACCACCATGGCACATGTATACCTATGTAACAAATCTGCATGTTCTGCACATATAACCCAGAACTTAAAGGATACTAAAAGAATAAATAAATAAATAAATAAATAAATAAATAAATAAATAAAGTGGAAAAAAAAGAAAATCAACTAATGCAATACATTATAATAACAGGCTAAAGAGAAAACATCACATGACTATATCAACAAATACAGAGGAAACATTTGATAAATCCAACACTCATGCATAATAAAAGCTTTCATCAAACTAGAAATAGAGGAGAACATCCTTACTTGATAAAGAATATCTACAGAAAACCCATAGCTCATACCATACTAAATGGTTGGATACTAGAAACTTTCCTGCTAAGGTGAGGAAGAAGAAAAAGATGTTTCCTTCATCCTTCATTACACACTGTTGGTGGGAAAGTAAATTAGTACAGCCATTATGGAAAATAGTATAGAGGTTCCTCAAAATTTTAAAAATATAACACTATATAATCTAGCAACCCCACTACTGGGCATATATCCAAAAGAAATTCAGACTATCAAAGAGGTATCTGCATTCCCATGTTTTCTCTAGAGCTATTCATAATACCCAATATCTGAGATCAACCTAAGTGTCTATCAACTAAAGAAAATGCACTCTATATGCACAATGGAATACTATCAGCCATAAAAAAGGAGAAATTCCTGTCATTGTGACAATATGGGTAAACCTGGATGACTCTATATTAAGCGAAATAAGTCAGGCACAGAAAAACAAATATTGCATGATCTCACTGGTAAGTGGCATCTTGAAGAGTGGATCTCATAGAAGTGGAAAGCAGAATGGACTCACTAGAAATAAGAGATCTAATCCTAGGACTAAAGAACCCATATCTCCTCCCCTCACACACATACCTTGCAATCACATTAATTGTTCCCTAAATAACAACAGTGGCTTACAAGCAAAAGAACTGTAAGCCTCAGACCTTATTTAAGAAGTCTTTGGGAATGTTCAAAGATAACAGGGGAGACAAAAGCAAAGACATCAGAGAATTTTAGCCTCTGAGACCTACAGCTACAATATAAGTTAAATATACCAAAGACCTATTTACATCAGTTCCTTTGCCCATCATGTTTGGCTTTTAACAAATATTACAAAGCATACTAAAAGGCAAAAAATACAATTTGAAAATACAAAAAGCATCAGGACAGACCCAGATATGGCAGAAATTTTGGAAATATCAGACTGGGAATTTAAAATAACTATGATTACTATACTAAGGGCTCTAATGGAGTTGACTACATGCATGTACAGAAGGGTAATGTAAGTAAAGTGATAGATGCTCTAAGAAAGATTTTTTAAGTGACAGTTATTTAAAACACTAACAAATTCTAAAATGCTTTTGATGGGCTTTTCAAAGATTGAATGCAGTCAAGCAAAGTACCCGGGACTTAAGGATATGTCATAGAAACCTCTCAAATGATAAGGCAAAAAGAAAAAAAACTTTAAAGAACGGAATACAATATACAAGAACTGTAGAACGAGCACAAAGTGTATAACATATGAATTATAGGAATGCCACAAAGAGAAGAAAATGAGAAAGGAACTGAGGAATATTTAAGAAATAATGACTAATAATTTGCCCAAATAAACATCGGACACCAAACCACAAATCCAGGAAGTGCAGAGAATGTCAAAGAGGATAAATACTAATCTACAGCTAGATATAACATATTCAAACTGTAGAAAATCAAAGACAGAAAATTTTGAAAGAAACCAAAAGAAGAAGAAAAAAAAACATGTACAACAGATCCACAGCTAATATAATATTGGCTATGGAAAAACTGAAGGCCTTTCCTGTAAGATCTGGAACATGACAAGGATGCCCACTTTCACCACTGTTATTTAACATAGTACTGGAAGTCCCAGCTACGGCAATCAGACAAGAGAAAAAAATAAAGGCCTGGGAAAGTGTGAAGAGGCTCCACTGCTGTGGGGTGGGGTGTCACCAGTTGGTGCAGGCCCCAAGTGGTCTGATCCTTGGACTCCCAGTGGGGTCCAAATAAGTGCACGGTGGCTCTCCTGCTAGACAGGGTTAGCTCTCAGGCTCTGGGTAGTAAGTGCATCAGCTCCTTCTGCATTGGGGTTAGCTTGGCCCTTGTGCTGGATAACTTGTTACCTGGGATGCCGGGTGATGATGTGTGGGCTCAGGTGCATGGGTTCATGGCTGCACTGCTGGGCCCAGCTGGAGTCATGGCACTGTAGCCTTCTGCATGGATGTGATGGGATAATGGCAAAGCACTGGGGATGTACAGATGTATGGGGCCATTGGGACCCTGGGCAGAATGTGCTCTGACAGAGGTTTCATTCTCAAAATGGCACCATGCTGCAGCAGCCTGAGTCCTGGAAAGTTGGGGAGCATCAGTGTGATTTCCTCCCTGGAGTAATGCAATCACATGGATTCCAGGCAGCTCTCTACCCTGAACTCAAGGCCTGTGAGGATTATAGGGCTCTCCTGCAGTTAGAATTACAGGTGTCTGTGGTAGGAATATGAACTTCCCAGGATCTTCCATTTATCTTTTCCCTGCAATAAAGAGTCCTTCTTGGCTCTGAGTGGATCCTAACCAGATGCTTTGCCTACCTCCCATGCTGCCATCCCAAGAGTTTTCATCACTTTCTTGCTGAATTCAGTTGTTCTTCCCTAGACCTTCTATTTGATATATGGTTATGTACTTGTTAATTTGCCCTTCTTTGTGAAGAGGGTGAATGCTGGGCACCTCTAGCCAGCCATTTTGATGACATCTCTTCTCTAATAAGGAGTTATTGATCGAAGGGCACAAAGGTTCAGATGACAAGAGGAATAGATTTTGAAATCTGTTGCACAACAGGGTATATATAGTCAATAATAATGTATAATATATTTCAAAATAGCTAAGAGAGTTCAAGTGTCTCATAAAAAATGATAGGTAAGCAAGGTAATGAATGTGTTAATTAGCTTGATTTAATAATTCCACATTGTATACATATATCAAAACATCACATTGTACCCCATGAATGTAATTATGATTTGTCAATTGAAAATAATATAATAAAAGAAAAAGAAAAAAGCCCAATGATATACCACATCACATCCATTAGGATGGCTCTAATGCAAAAAGGAAAATAACAAATGTCAGAGACGTAGAGAAATTGAAACATTTATGCACTATTGGTGGAAATGTAAAGTGGTGTAGCTTCTATGGAGGACAGTAGGGTGGAGAAGACAGTAGGGTAGCTCCTCAAAAAGTTAAAAGTAGAATGACCACATGACCCAGCAATTCAATTCCTAGGTATGTACTCCAAATAATTAAAAATAGGGAGTTGCACAGATAGTATATACTAATGTTCACAGCAGCATTACTCACAAAAGTTAAAAAGATAAAAATAAACTAAGTGTCCATCAATGGACAAATGAATAAACAAAATGTTGTGTGTGTGTGTGTGTGTGTGTGTGTGTGTATATCTATATATGTATTTATATATGTAATGAAACATTATTCCTCCATGAAAATGATCTTCTGATACATACTGGAACATGGCTGAATCTGAAAAATGGTAAGTGAAATAAGTCAGATATGAAAAGACAAATATTCTGTGATTCTATTTACATGAAGTAGCTAGAGTAGTCAATTTCATAAGCACAGAAAGTAGAATAGTGGGTACCAGGGCCTTGAGGTGACAGAATGGGGATGTCATGTTTAATGAATACAGAGTTTCAGTTTGAGATGATGAAAAATTCTGGAGATAGATAGTGGTGATGGTGTACAACAATGTGAACATAGTTAATGCCACTAAACTTACACTAAAATATAATTAAAATGGCACATTTTTGGTATGGGTATTTCATCATAATAAAAAAATGCAAAATTATAAAACTCTTAGAAGATGACATAGGAAAAAACTCTTAAGTGACATTGGATTAGTCAATGACTCTTTAGATACAATACTAAGCACAGTCTGTGAATACAAAAATTGATAAATTGGACTACATTAAAACTATAACTTTCTACTCTTCAAAAGACATGCTTCAAGAGAGTAAAACGACAAGACATAGACTGGGGCAAAATATTTGCAAAATATATCTGATAAAGGACCATTACCCAAAATCTACAGAGAACTCTTAAAAACATAACAACTTAAACTCTTAAATGTATTTTAAGCTCAGGGGTACATGTGCAGAATGTGCAGATTTGTTAGATAGGTAAACATGTGCCACGGTGGTTTGCTACACAGATCATCCCATCACCTAGGTATTAAGTCCAGCAGCCATTAGCTATTCTTTCTGATGCACTCCCTCCTCCCATCCCCCATTTTCTGACAGGCCCAAGTGTGTCTTGTTCTCTGCAACCCCCCTGTGTCCATGTGTTCTCATCATTTAGCTCCCGTTTATAAGTAAGAACATGTGGTATTTGGTTTTCTGTTCCTTCATTAGTTTGCTGAGGATAATTGCTTCCGACTCCATCCATGTCCCTGCAAAGGACATACTCTCATTCGTTTTTATGACTGTATAGTATTCTATGGTGTATATGTACCACATTTTCTTTATCTAGTCTATCATTAATGGGCATTTAAGTTGACTCCATCTCTTTGCTATTGTGAATAGGGCTGCAATGAACATACGTGCACATGTATCTTTATACTAGAATGATTTATATTCCTTTGGGTATTTACCCAGTAATGGATTGCTGGGTCAAATGGTATTTCTGTCTCTAGGTCTTTGAAGAACTGCCACACTGTCTTCCACTATGGTTGAACTAATTTACACTCCCACAACAGTGTAAAAGTGTTCCTTTTCCTCTGCAACCTCAGCAGCATCTGTTGTTTTTTGACTTTTTAATAATAGCTATTCTGGCTGGTGTGAGATGATATCTCATTGTGGTTTTGATTTGCATTTCTCTAATGATTAGTGATTTTTTTTTCATGTTTGTTGGCCGCATGTATGTCTTCTTTTGAGAAGTTGCTTATCAATTTAAAAAGCTTTTGGGCTGAGACACTGAGGTTTTCTAGATATAGGATCATATCATCTACAAACAAAGATAGTCTGACTTCCTCTCTTCCTATTTGAATATCCTTTATTTCTTTCTCTTGTCTGATTGTGCTGGTCAGAACCTCCAGTACTATGTTAAATAGGAGTGGTGAGTGAGGGCATCCTTGTCTTGTAAGGTTTTCGAGGGGAATCTTTCCAGCTTTTGCCCATTCAGTATGATATTGGCTGTCGATTTGTCATAAATGGCTGTTATTATTCTGAAGTGTGTTCCTTCAATACCTAGTTTATTGAGAGTTTTTAACATGAAGGGATGTTAAATTTTATCGAAGGTCTTTTCTGCATGTATTGAGGTAATCAGTTGGTTTTTGTCTCTAGTTCTCTTTCTGAGATGAGATACGTTTATTGATTTGTGTATGTTGAACCAACCTTGAATCCTTGGATGGAAGCCTACTTGATCATGGTAGATAAGCTTTTTGATGTGCTGCTGGATTCAGTTTACCAGTATTTTACTGAGTATTTTTGCACTGATGCTTATCAAGGATAGTGCCCTGAAGTTTGGTTTTTTTGTTGTATCTCTGCTAGGTTTTGGTACCAGGATGATTCTCATAGAATGAGTTGGGGAGGAGTTCCTCCTTTTCAATTTTGTAGAATAGTTTCAGTAGAAATGGTACCAGCTTTTCTTTGTACCTCTGGTACACTTCAACTGTGAATCCATCTGGTCCTGGGCTTTTTTTTGGTTGGTAGGCTATTTATTACTGCCTCAATTTCAGAACTGCTTGTCTATTTATGGATTCAACTTCTTCCTGGTTCAGTCTTGGGAGGGTGTATGGTGTCAAGAAATTTATCCATTTCTTCTAGACTTTCTAGTTTATGTCCACAGAGGTGTTTGTAGTAATCTCTGATAGTTGTTTGTATTTCTGTGGGGTCAGTTTTGATATCCCCCTTATCATTTCTGATTGTGTTTATTTGAATCATCTCCCTTTTCTTCTTTATTAGTCTTGCTAGTGGTCTACTTTATTCATTTTTTCAAGAAGCAAGCTTCTGGATTTGAGTTTTGAAGGGTTTTTCGTGTCTCTATCCCCTTCACTGAAGTTCTGATCTTGGTTATTTCTTGTGTTCTGCTAGCTTTGGGGTTTGTTTGCTCTTGGTTCTCTAGTTTTCTTAGTTGTGATGTTAAATTGTTAAGTTGAAATCTTTTTAGCTTTTTGATGTGAAAAATACTAATTTTAAAATGACAAAAAATTGAAAAAATACTTTACCAAAGAAGATATGCTGATGGCTAATAAGAAAGTGAAAAAAATTTCAACATCTTACGTCATATGCAAATTGTAAGTTAAAACAACAACGAGATATCATTACAAAACTATTAGAATGGCTACAATTCAAAATGCTGACAACACCAAATGCTGATGAGGACATGAAGCAACAGGAAATCTCATTCATTGTTGGTAGGAATGCAAAATGATACAGCTATTTTAGAAGACAGTTTAGCAGGATTTTTTCAACAAAACATACTCTTAATATGTGGTTTAGCAATCACATTTCTTGGTATCTACCCAAGTGAATTGAAAATTTATTTCAGCATAAAAACCTGCACATGAAACCTGCAGCTTTATTCTTAATTTCCCAGATCTGGAAGCAACCAAAATGACTTTGAGTAGGTGAATGAATAAATAGACTATGGTGCATTTAGACAAGGAATATTATTCAGTGCTAAAAGGAAAGAGTGAACAAGCCACAAAAACACATTGAGGAACCTTAAAGGCGTATTACTAAGTGAAAGAAGCCAATCTGAAAAGGCTATATCATGTATAATTACACCTATATGAGGTTCTGGAAAGGCAAAACCATGGACACAGGAAAAAGATCAGTGATTGACAGGGATTTGGGGAGAGACAGGCATGAATAGGGGGAGCATAAGGAATTTTTAGGGCAGTAAGATCTATTTTGAATAATTCCATAAGAAGGATGCATGTCATTATACATTTGTCAAAACCCATAGAATGTAAAATGCAAAGAGCAACCGTAATGTAAATTATGGGCTTTGATTAATAATAATGTCAAGGTTCCTTCATCAGCTGTAAAAAAGGTACCACATGTAACAAACATACAGATAATGCAGACTGCTGTAAGGGTATGTGGTTGGGGGAGTATGGAGCAACATTCTGTATTTTCTACTTAAATTTCCTGTGAACTTAAAACTACTTTTAAAAAGTCAATTAATTTTTGAAAATCCATAGAATGTACTCTAAACAGTATAATCCAAAGAGTGAACTCTAATGTAAACTATAGGCTTTAATTAATAATAATATCAATATTGGTTCAATTGCTGCACAAGTACCACACTAATGCAAGGTGTTATTTATAGTTAAAACTGTTTTTGTGGCGAGGTGAGGGGCTATATGGGAACTGACTGTACTTTCTAATATATTTTTCTGTAAACCTAAAATTACTTTTAAAAATGACTTTATTAATTTAAAAACAAATGTAAGTATTTTCTGTCAAAAGAAACACCTTTTTAAAGAGAAAAAAAATATGTCTACACATATAGCTGGTAAGTGCTGAGGCTGCAATTCTACCCATGTCCACTGGATTCCAAAAAGTTCTTTCTTTTTTCCACAATATCCCATGGATCTACCTATAGTTGAAGTTAATCTAATAGTGAAGGGTAATAGACAAATACGAAGGCCTTTCAGTCAGTCATTACAGATACAAGAATAGAGAGCATGAGTGTATCTATAGGTTAACTACACCAAACTCTTTTTCTAGAAACTTCTCCCTAGACTTATCTAAATTCTTGAGGCTATAAGTGCTAGATATGATTTCTCAATGTCTCTCGCAGGTAGCAGTGTCCATACTGTCTGGACGGGGGGAGAGGACAAAGACGACTAAGACGGCACATTTCCGGGTTCTTCATCACCAACTTACCCTGGCCGGGAAAATGCAGCCCACGCCCGGGAAAAATACAGACCAACTGCGCAGGCGCAACATGGCCTCCGATCAAGGAAACCGAAACTTAACTGGCCGCACCTAGGGAACGCCGGCGACACGCCCGTGTCCCGCCTATTGCCCTCCCACTCTCAAGCCTTAGACAGAAAGACCCCTCCCGGCAGGTGCGCGGCGCGAACTTCCTCGGCCCCTCCTCATATGCGGACCTAGGAACCTCCCCCGGAGAACGCCGGAGTGACTTCCTCGGCCTCCACCGCCCGAGACCGGTGAACTTCGCCCTTTCTTCCTTCACATTGGCTAGCTAATAAAGTTTCTTTTTTACCTCGTCTACTTGCCTTTTCGCTGGCGCCTGCTCTGGTGGTCGCATAAAACAAATCACATACGACACAGCTCTTGCCAATATACCATGAGCACAAGTGAGAAGGTTTCTGGAAAAGCCTTTGCTTTTCTCTTCCAGGCATTAAGCCCTCTTGTTGCCCCCTTTCTTTCCTGCCTGAAAAGCAGACTGAGAAAGGGAGAGGAAGCAGCCATCTTGGGACCCACCATGAGGTAGGGAGCATAAGGAGGAAGGCGTCTATGCTAGGCACAGGTGACTGGAAAGTTGGGAGGAGCCTGCTGGTACCATTCAGAGGCTAAACAAGGGTAGATGCTTACTTACTCTGTGGGCCTCTTAGAAGCTACTTTTGTAGGGTATTCTGTTATTTACAGAGAACACAGTCTTAACTGATACATATGTATCAATAGAGTAAATGTTTTATTTGAGACATAAACTTACAAGCTTTTCATGACAGTTTTAGGTGGACTTTAGTAGGATTTGAAATATACATTTTAAAGATTGAAGTAATTATTTGCATATTTATAGTAGACAGTTAACCACAAATTATCTTTGAACCACTCAAAAAGTGGACATACCATCAGAGGCAGTAAATATGGCCTCTAATTCAGCGACTCTGCCTCCATGGAATTTGTGAAGGAGCAGATGTGAAACATGGGCTCAGACAGGGTCTGAATAACAGCCTTCTGTGTCTGGAGGTACCTCTCTGTCCTGTAAGAGCTGTAAGTTTGCTGGGTATTGTCCTCATTCTTCCAGGTTGGAATCTCCGTATCAGACAGCACTCCTCCTTGCTTCATCCGAGGTGGATTATGATCTGTGAAGTTCTGCAGTCATTTATGAAGCTTTGCAATAATAACTTGGTTATTATTAGTCATGTATGGGAATTTGAAAAACAGGAATTACTATCTTCATTTCTTAAAATTGTTTACAGACATTTGATGGAGGAGATTAACTTGTCATTCAACTGCATTTCTTCTATAAATGCTGGCTAAAATGCATGTGTACATAAATAGAACCAGGGAGGAGGATTCAGGATAGCCACATAGGAACGGTCTGCAGCTCCCAGTGAGATTGTCGCAGAAGACGGGTGATTTCTGCATTTCCAACTGAGGTACCTGGTTCATCTCACTGGGACCGGTTGGACAGTGGGTGCAGCCCACGGAAGACACGCTGAAGGAGGGCGAGGCATCACCTCATCCAGGAAGCACAAGGGGTGGGGGAATTTTCTCCCTTACCCAAGGAAAGCCAGGAGGGTCTGAGCCTGAGGAACTCTGGCGCAGATACTGTGCTTGTCCCATAGTCTTCGCAACCTGCAAACCAGGAGATCCCCTCCAGTGCCTACCTCACCAGGGCCCTGGGTTTCAAGCATAAAACTGGGTGGCCAATTGGGCAGACACTGAACTAGCCACAGGAACTCTTTCTTTCCCCCTCATACCCCAGCGGTGCCTGGAATGCCCGCGAGACAGAACTGTTCACTCCCCTGGAAAGGGGTGCTGAAGCCAGGGAGCCAAGTGATCTGGCTCGGCGGGTCCCACCTACACAGAGCCCAGGAAACTAAGATCCACTGGCTTGAAATTCTCGCTGCCAACACAGCAGCAATCTGAGATCCACCTGGGACATTCGAGCTTGGTGGGGGGAGGGGCGTCCACCATTGTTGAGGCTTGAGTAGGTGGTTTTATGGTCACAGTGTAAACAAAGCCACTAGGAAGTTCAAACTGGGCAGAGCCCACTGCAGCTCGGCAAGGCTGCTATGGCCAGACTGCCAGATTCCTCCTCTCCGGACAGGGCATCTCTGTAAAAAAGGCAGCAGCCCCAGTCAGGGGCTTATAGCAGACTTAAACATCCCTGCGTAACAGCTCTAAAGAGAGCCGCAGACCTCCCAGCACAGCATTCGAGCTCTGCTAAGGGTCAGACTGCCTCCTCAAGTGGGTCCCTGACCCCTGTGTATACTGACTGGGACACACCTCCCAGCAGGGGCCAATAGACACCTCATACAGGAGATCTCCAGCTGACATCTGGGAGGTGCCCCTCTGGGTCAAAGCTTCCAGAGGAAAGAACAGGCAGTAATCTTTGCTGCTCTGCAGGCTCTGCTGGTGATACCCAGGCAAACAGGATCGGGAGTGGACCTCCAGCAAACTCCAGCAGACTGGCAGCAGAGGGGCCTGACTGTTAGAAGGAAAAGAAACAAACAGAAAGGATTAGCACGCCCACTCAAAGACCCCATCTGAAGGTCACTAACATCAAAGACCAAAGGTAGATAAATCCACAAAGATGGGGAAAAACCAGCGCAAAAAGGCTGAAGATTCCAAAAACCACAGTGCGTCTCCTCATCCAAAGGATCACAACTCCTTGCCAGCAAGGAACAAAACTGGATGGAGAATGAGTCTGACAAACTGATAGAAGTAGGCTTCAGAAGTAGGGTAATAACAAACTCCTCCAAGCTAAAGGAGCATGTTCTAACCCAATACAGGGAAGCTAAGAACCTTGAAAAAAGGTTAGTTGAATTGCTAACTAGAATAATCAATGTAGAGAAGAACATAAATGACCTGGTGGAGCTGAAAAACACAGCACGAGAACTTTGTGAAGAATACGCTAGTATCAATAGCCAAATTGATCAAGCAGAAGAAAGGATATCAGTAATTGAAGATTAACTTAGTGAAATAAAGAGAGAAGACAAGATTAGAGAAAAAAGAATAAAAAGGTATGAACAAAGTCTCCAAGAAATATGGGACTGTGTGAAAAAACCAAATCTACATTTGATTGGTGTACCTGAAAGTGAAGGGGAGAGTGGAACCAAGTTGGAAAACACTCCTCAGGATCATGTGTGGAACATGTATACCTATGTAACAAACGTGTACATTCTGTACGTGTAACCAAGAACTTAAAAGTATAATTTTTAAAAAAGAAAACAAAGTAGACAGAACCAGTAAAATACTAAGTTGATAACTATGTCAATTTACTGTTCTAACAAGTGTTCATACTATTTCAGTAATTTTGCTTACAGAAATAGTTTGTAAATTCTAAAGAAGTGAACATAAATTATGTTCCCTCATTATACTATTTCTTCTGTAATATATGATATGAACTTGTTTGTTCTGTTCTACATTATGTCTATTCCTTTTTCTCCTTAAAAAATAATTTACTTTTAAGTTTCTTAAGACACTAGAACTGAGAACAGAACCCTAGCTTAAAAAGTACTTGAGTTCCCTTCATAGCATACTAGAAGAAAAAAAAAAAAAAAGTTAAAAAGGAAATAAAAGTACTTGAGTTTATATGGCCTCAACTAAATTAAATTGGTTTAGTGTCCAATCTGATTGTTTGCAATGAGTATTTCAATATGACACAAAAACCTTTTGAAATCTATTAGGAAAGTTCAAGTTTTATGGCTTTATGTATATCCAATCTAAGAGTTAATATCAAGAAAAACATTTTGGTCCATTTCATGCAACTGGTGTTAGGTACTGTATTGTTACTACGTATGGTTAAAGTGGTAGAGGTTTTATTGTAATTTTAAGTTAACAGCATGAAAAAGAATAACACAACATAATCATAATGTTAACAAAAAGACAAAAAGGGTTTTCAGCATAAAAAGTGTCATTTACAGAAACTACAATAATACAAGAACATTTTCTTACACATCAAATACAAAAGTCTAAACATCAACAAAAGTTTCTTATATTCTAAGAATTGGTGGGACCTGACAGAAGCATCAGTGAAAATGTCATCAAGACTATGTGTGAATATTAGATGAGATGTGCACAATTAGCTTCATCTCAGCAAAATTTAGCAAGAGATTTTTTGGTACAACCAATATGGCAACATTTATTAGACAATGTCATGTAGAGTTGTCTCTTTCTTCGAGAATGAGTATCCAAGCCTAAGGATTTTAATTCTGAAGGACTGCTGTCTGTGGCTTCACTTTGTCTCTTGCGAATAATTTTCTTAAATTCTTCAAAGCTAAGATTGGAATCTTTTAATACAGGTACATGTTGTTGTAGCTCTGATAATGCTGGCTGCCTCTCAGACAGGGTTAACTTCAGCTCCTGTGGCAAATTAGCAACAAATTCTGACATCATATTTATGGTTTCTGTATCTTGGTTGATGAGGGATGGCACAATTTCTGTTAAATTTAAAAAAAGATGTATGTGAGGGTATATTCATGTCAAAGAGCACTCAGAAAAACTATGAACGTTGGCGTAGACAAAAAAGAAAGCATTGCCTCAATATAAATTACAACATTGAAACAAAATAAGCAAGCATCCTAATATCTAAACACTTAGCTTACTTACAGTTGGACACCTTAAAATTTCATAATTTTACCAAGGCTCTGCTTTACCCCATTGGTCTTCTCTCATCTCTCTTCATGATACCCTCAGTGATTTTATCGTAGTACTTTTGACTCTCCCTGACATTAATCTGCCATCTTTCTGAAGTCATGTAAGTCATTGAAAACAGTTAGACCACACATCGTGGTCATTTTCTTGGATTCTTCTTACTTAAGTCATTTTCTTCCATTGCTAAGCTATGATTTATGATATTATGAGTTGTAATAATAACCCTTGAAAAAGATGTTATTTTAAGCTAGTGAATGTTTCATGGTGGGAAGTTACTCCTGGAGGATAAAGTTAAAGAGGCAGAATTTCCAACACCTGTGATCTAATCAGCAGGAGAAATATTCTGTCTGAATTCATACAAATACCCCTATTTACTGTATTTTGGATGTAAATCTCACTAAAATAGGCCTCTTCTGGTTTAAAGTGTATCTTATTTTTAAAAGGGATGCAGTGAATATTATTTTGGCACATACTGTAGGATGAAATGGATGGCTAACAATGTAATAATGTGAAAGCAAATAGCAACTACCTAACAGTAGAAGTGTGAAAACTCATATCAATCACAAATTACTGACATGTACTTCCAAAATGATTCCTACCTAGTAATGGTAAACATTTGTCTTAATCTCCACATGCAGGCGATGTTTTCTTAGTTTACTTTCAGTTAAATTATATTGCACAGCAATAAAGAAAATTATTTTAAAAATACTTTGTAATGTCATGTCTCTTCAAAGGAAATAAAAATGTAGCCATATCTATATACAAATGTGCTCAATGAACTATTTTCAGCAACAATTTAGAAATAAACTAAATATCCACCAAACAATCTTTAAGCATATGTGGCAGATTTATGACAAAAAATACTACACAGGAATTTTAAATTGTGTTTTGGTATAATAACAATGTGAGAAACTGCTCAAAGTATAATGGTGAGTGAAAATGCAAAAGGTATACAGATACCTATCCAAATGTTAACATTTCTTTCTACTTGTTTAATATAATTTCATTTTCTCATAAAATTCATATATACTTTTCAAAGTCTTTAATATCTACAAGTGCTTCCATTTTTATCCCTGCATTAATGTACATTTTTGTCTTTAATATGAGCATTACTACTTTTATAGCCAGAAAAGCTGGAATAATAAAGCAATTCTGGTTTTCTCTACTTTGAATCAGTAAATTCCTAGACTTTGTGGTACTTTTGTACTAATGTTACACAAAAATCATGTAAAAACTGCCATTAAATAAATCTAACTCTAACAAACATTGTAGAAAAGTAAATAACTTTAGAAGCATACTTTAAATCTCATAAAAGAGAACTAAATGCATTTCTATTAGAGTCATATATATACAGTATATGCATATAGCCTATAAAATTTAGTTGTGGTTTATCATAAATTACATGTCATATTAATATAAAACAATATTTGCAAACTGCGGTTACCTTCTCTGAATTTAATATGATCCATTACACTTCTAGACTAGTGTATACCTCCGTGAGTTTCCACTGCTGCTTTATAAATACAAAAAGATCGAGCTGCACTCAACTCTAAGATCTTGCTTTTAAAGCAAACCCACTGCAGCTTCCAAATGCTTGAAAGTATCAATAGGGTCTTCAGCTATGCTGTTCTGAAGGGCCTGCTTCCCTTGTCTCTGGTCTTCCTGAGTTTCTCTAATAAGCATTCAAGCCTTTTCTTTCTCTTCCATCCCGTCTCACACATGAACTTCAATACCCAGATCAAAGAAGTGGGAGGCCAGACTCTTTCATTTGGAATGGTTTTGTTTGTTTGCTTTAAAGAACGTTTCCAGTGGCATAGGCCACAGCCCAACTTTTGGACTACGAGAGTCAATAAGCATAAGGCCCTTCCTGTCTTCCCATTACGGGACCCTCACAGAGACCTGAGTGTTGCCCCGTCCTACAGGCGCGCAAACAGGCTTGATAACCAGCGCACCGCCTCAGTGTTTGCCCCCTTTCCTCTCTATCCGAGATGCCCTGTCCACGTGCCCCCACCAGCATGCCCGCGGTCTGGCCGCCTGACTTTCCTGTGGGGTACAGGAGTGCGCCCGGCCTGCTGCGGGTCTCGGGGCTGCGTCACCCCCTCTGAGGCTTCCCCTTCCTTTCCACCCCGTCGCTCTGGCTGCCTTGTGGGAAGGGCACTAAGGAACTCTTCCCATTCTCGGTGCTTTCCTTCCGTCTGGTGAGCTTCCCAGTGAGACTGTTTGAATAAAATCACCTGGCAAAGGAAAAACCCAAACTTTAGGAACCACCCACGGTGGAGTAGGCGCTGAGTACTGGCAGCCAATGAGATCTCGAGTCGGAAGTGCAGGCCGCCGTTTCAATTGGGCGGCCACCCGAGAGTAACCAATGGGAAGCGCAGGAAGGCCAGGGGGGCGGGAGCTCTCACCTGCCGCTGGTCTAGGTTTCAGCGGAGCATCTTCCTGGTTCAGAGACCTTTTGCCCAAGGTGCTCTTGCCGCAAATGGCAATCTGGGCGCGAACTAATTCGCGGCCGCATGCTTTAATAACGTCGTCCATCCATTTGGCCGCGACTGCTCTGGAAAATTGGTTCAGTAGTAAACAGACTCCTAGCAGATGAAACAAGAACAGGCGAGGCATCCTGGGCCTGGTCTCTCCTGGAGGTCTGGGTGTTGCTACCTTTCAGCACTGCAGCTGCTGTGGCCTACAGACCTGGGCCTGTGTGCCTGTCCAGGGCTTTAGGCAGCTTTCCCTACCTGGCTCAACCAGTCTTTTGTATCCCTTGGCCTGTCACTCAGCTCTTAAGGCAAGGGTGCCAGCTCCACCCCTTTCCCACACCTCTCCACAGAATTTTCTCCCTCAGCTCTTGGTCTCCCTCTCCGCCTTTCCTTCATTTGCCCATCCCTGTGTCCTTGGCCCTTTTACAGTTGTGTTTTTCTCTTTCATTACCCTCAAACAATTTTGTATACTTAGGTAAAGTTATTTTAGATATGAAGCCTTTCTTTTTACACACACACACAAATAAAATTGAGATCGCCCATATTCTTACAACCCAGTTTTCCAGAGTGAACATTTGCCAAAAAGCCCTTCTAACCTAAGTAAGATTATAGATTATCTTATAAATTTGGTTAATTACTATAGTGTTCGGTATGTCAATCCATACAAATAGAATGGATGAATAAATAAATTGTTGATGAGAGGGAAAACTGATGACTTTTAATCTGAATCCAGGTAAAAACAGTAAAATTCCCAGTAACATCATTTTAGGCTTGTCCAGTAATGTCTTTAATTTACAACACAATTTCTCCCTTGGACTTTCCTTCCACTCTCGGGGATAAGTTTGATTGTAACTAGTTATCTGAATATTTTAATTTAAAATCCTACTCTACATCTCTAGAGACTGGAGAACATACCACACACACACACACACACACACACACACAGAGAGAGAGAGAGAGAGAGAGAGAAAGAGAGAGAGAGAGAGAAGAAAAAAAACAGTGGAAATCCCACAATCTCACAAAGAATATTTTGGTAACAAATTTCAGCACAAAGATATGTTCATTTCTTTACTGCATTTTGTGTTTGCTGCACCTGGTAAGAGGTGATTTTTTTTACCACCATCTAATTTAACGTTTTAAAGATCCACACAGTTCTAGATAATATGGTTAGTAGACAACCCTTCTAGCTGTAAATTTTTAGTACAAATAGGTTCATTTTTAAAAATAACTTACATTCTTGTGTTCATAATATACTCAGATTAGTTCAGCTCCACCAAATAAACTGGAGACATGAAGGAAGTTAGGGTAGCTTTGAAATAAAATAATAACAATCTCTTAGTTACAAACATAACTATGGAATAAAATACTTCTAGTTTCTAGATTGCTGGTGATGTCAGTAGGCCCACTTAGTATTGGTCAAATGCCAAGCAATGTGTAATTCTTCAAAAAATACCTGACCAAGCCTATGAGATGGTCCGATGCAATCAATGCTTTTAAATGAGTTTTCACTAAAACACGCAGTTTGAGAGAGGCCTCTCAAAACTGAGGTTTGAAAACATTTTTGTGGGTTGACAGTCCTTGTAAAAATAATCCATGTGCAAGGCTGTACTCCAAAGTAATTGCTCGTTAAAAATGTAAATTTCCAGGGATATCTTTGTGTGTGTGTGTGTGTGTGTGAGTTTTTGTTTGTTTGTTTGTTTTACAAAGTTTGGCTCTTGTTGCCCAGGCTGGAGTGCAATGGTGTGATCTTGGCTCACTGCAACCTCCACCTCCCAGGTTCAAGCGATTCTCCTACCTCAGCCTCCCAAGTAGCTGGGATTACAGGTGTGCACCACCACCCTGGCTAATTTTTGTATTTTTAGTAGAGCCTGGGTTTCACCATGTTGGACAGGTGGGTCTCAAACTCCTGACCTCAGGTGATTCACCCACCTTGGCCTCCCAAAGTGTCCAGGGATATTTAGATTTTTTATGTTGCCTACATGGTTTTATAGAGTCCTTAAAACTGTCCAGTACAATGGCTGCTTTCCCATTTTACAGAAAGAAGAAACAGATTGAGAGCTGTCATGCACTTGTTCCAGGTAATTTTGGCCAGCACATAAGCCAGATGTGGGCTTACCCTACTTCTAAGGATCACAGGAAAATGCAACATTCACAGTCTTTACAGACAGACTAAAAGGCATTTCAGGTCCTTTAAATAAAAAGGAAATCTTTTTAAGGAGAAACAATAAATATGTCCATGCATACAGCTGTCAAGTGCTGGAGTTTGGGTTCCGACCCATGTGTACTGGATTCCAAACTCCCCTTTCTTTTATTTCCCTGTATCCTAGATCCAGTTCCAGTTGTAGCTCATCTGAATAGTGAAGGTTAATATGTACAGAGTAATGTCTTTGAATGTAGGACAGCAGGAATCATTGAGGCTGTAAGTGCTAGACAAGGTTTCCCAGTGTCTCTTACAAGTAGCGGTGTTTATGTGACACAGTTCTGTCTTATACAACCTAAGTACAAGTGTGGAGGTTTCTGGGAAAGCCTTTACTCCCTGATTCTAGCCCTAAGCCTTATTTCTCATTTCTTTCCTTCCTGAAGCAGACATAGAAAGGGAGGTGAAGTAGCCCTCTTGGGACCATGAGGTGTGGAACATAAAGAGGAAGGTCTACCTGCTTAGACACAGCTGCCTGGGAGGGTGGCAGTAGCCTGCTAGCAACATAGAGCGGCTAAAGGGGTTGGATACTTTTTCTCACAGGCTCTTATAAGTAACTTTTTAAGGTTTTTCTGTTATTTACTCTATCCTGAGATAGATAGATGACAGATAGATAGATAATGTGTGTGAGTGTATATATATATAAATAAGAAAAATACATTTTTATTAAGAAATAAACTTACAGTCATCAGTTTCCTATGAGAGTTTTAGGCATACTTTAGTAGCACTTGAATTAGATATTCTAAGGATTGAAGTGATTATTTGAGTGTTCATACTAGATGGTTTACCACAGGAAATCTTTGTACCACTGAAAGAGGAGTCATACATTAAAAAGCAGTGAATACAGGTTCTGGGTCCAGATGCCCCGCCTCCACGGATTTTGTGGAGGACAAGACGAGGGATGTGGATCATGATGGGCTCTGCCGAGATGCTTTCTGCATCTTGAGGTGCATCCTTTCTTGTCCAAGTTGTAAGTTTCCTGGGCATTGCCCTAGTCCTTCTGTGTTGGAATCTCCATTTCATAGAGCACTCCTTTCAGCTTTGTCCCAGATGGCAGGTGACCTCTGAGCCTCTACAGCCCCATATTGAACTCCTTTGCTTGTGGCCTTCTATCTGCACCATCTTCCAGCGCCAACTTTCTCTATAGGGCTTGCCCAACAGTTGTAAGAGAAACTTATTTTTTTAAAAGATATGAAACCCTGCTCTTTTATATTTTACCACTAACCTCTTTTCCTAGCTTCGTATTTTCTACCAAATTCTTGTTGTTTTCCCTGATCTGTCAACAAAAGGCAACTCTCACTTGATCCCAATGACAGTCAGTGCTACATTTGATCTGTTTTTGTTTCTAGTTTTTAAAAATTATTATTTCATTGAGATTTGGAGAATAAGAAGAGGTAAACACTTTTATTCAAGCCTCCAGTGCTGACTCTCCCCAGGTGCCTTTGGAACTGCTCCAGATGTTTATGCTTTCCTTTCAGGTTATCGTGCTGCTTTACCCAGAAGAATCAAACAAGAAATGAAGGGCCATCGTGATCTTCAAAAAGTCTTCTTCTCAGCAAACTGCTGGAAATACCTTGGTTAAGAGATTAGGAATGATAAATAACTTCATTAGTTTTTTTCCTCACTTCTTACTTCTACTCAAGTAACAGCGTATGTACTGAAAGAAAGTTCAGAAAGAATCACCACTGGCCAGATCTGGTGGCCCCAGTAATCATCATCCAGGCCTCAGAGAAATTGAAAAACAAAAACAAAACAATAAGATGTCACTGTTTGCTTTTATTGTGGTTTGTGGTTTTACTGTTATGCTGGGCATTGGCTCTCATGGGTGATCTCCAGTCTCTGACCACACAATCCAGTCATTGCCACAATCACATATGGAACATCACAAGGGACCCCAGAGCCTGGCTCCTCCATCTAAATTTAGGTTAAAATTAATGTCAAGGCATTAAGGGCTGATCTGTGCTATAAGGCCTAAAATTAATCCCAACATTATGTGCTGCCCTGACATCTGGTAAAACTGGGATGGTCTCACATGGCCTGACCACAAGTTTCCCCCCTCATTCTGCTCCTGCAAACAACCCTCCACATCAAGAGAGCCAGACACAGTTCCTGCTTATTCCTGAATAGCAAGTTTCAGCTCTCTGCCAGCCCTGGAATTATTCAAAGAAGATAGTCACATCCTTTCACAGTAACCAGGGGTCACCTCACCCTTTTCATACTACAAAGCCTGCCTCACATGGCCCCTCTTACTCAGTCTGTTCCCAACTGCAACCCCCACGTGGCCCTGCATGGCATTTAGTGTCCTTATCCTCCATCCTGTAAGTCTATGTAATTAATAAATTTCTGTCAGTCTCATTAGTCCAGTATCACTTGTCATATGTTTGGCTATGTGCATAATCCTAAGGCAGGAATCCCTCCCGCTCCAACAGAGTGAATAGGAGGTGATTAAAACAACCAACTACTACAACTTATCTCCTCCTCTTCTTTCTTCCTAGAGGAACAGAGGAGTCAGTTCAGACTGTGTATAATGTGTTCTATGGTTCTCAGGATCTCTTTGCTACCTCTTCTCACATCCCTTCTCGCTCTCTGCTCAGTGTTGATAGAAAATTAGTCTCTCCAATGCAAAAATCATGATCCCTTTGTAACCTCTTCAGCTGTTTCCCAGTACCCCCAGCATGTAGTCTAGACTTCACAGCTGCTTCTACAAGGTTCTTTAAGATCCCCTCTTCCTGTCTTCTCTCCAGCAGCATTTTCCTTTTCCTCTTCCACAACCCAGTCCTCAGTCCTACTCACTCCGTGGCAGTTCCCCCACATTCCATGCTCTGGACCATTGGGCTTGCCACTACCTTTGCCTTTCCCTGTCCCTCTTGTGCCTCTCTTTCTTTGCTTGATTATTTTCTTTTCAAAGGCAGGTCAAGCATCAACTACATGATGGATCTTTTGCTAACTATCTCTTCCACACTCAGCACCGCCCATCCCAGTTCCTCTACAGTCTTTTCCTTTTATCACAGCACTCACAACTCCTTACTTGTAGGTCTTTCCTACTAGACTGTGAGCTCTTTAGGGGCAGTGGCAAGCATGCAGTGGCTGCTCAACACATCTTGGTTGAAGGAAATTTATAGATCTCATAATGAGGTGTGCACAGCTTCCCTGGGGGTTTTGGGTGGAGGCATGGGAGCACCTAGTAGGCCCTGGCTACAGAGTATAAAATGAACTGAGTCCCCAGATTACTAGAACTAGGGAAAAGCAGAGTCCCTGTAATTAAAGATCCTGTGACATGCAGTGAGGAGATCCAGGCTGTCACAGGAGCACCAATCTTAGGGTGAGTCACATCTTTGAGGAGGGGGAGTGGAGTAGTTGTGTTGGGTAAAAAAGGAATCCACAGGATTGTGGATGGGAGAGCAGGGAGTAGGAAGCAGGAGGAAGATCTGTATTGGGCTAAGGTCTAAGGAAGCAGGATTTTAGAGATGGCTTGGGGTTATCCCAGGGCAATCATGCCTAATTCCTCCCTCCACCAATTTTTTTGCACCCTATTTAGTTCTGGTCTTTACGTAGAGAAGGTTAGCTGCTTTAGCTCTTACATTCTTTCCACCCTAGAAAGATAACAAAACCAGGAGATTCTTGTGTGTGAAGTTGTGTTTGTGTGTAGGACTTCTTGTTTTCAGTAATTTCATACCCTTCCTCCCTGTACCTCTCCACTACACCTCTGCCCAAACTGCAAAGTTTCAAAGGATTTAGGATCTATACTTATTTCCTAGGAAAAAGCTAACATTCCAATGAAGTCCCATTCCTATCATGTAGAGTCTCTTCCTCTCTAGGGTGACAGATCTTTCAGATACCCCAATCGAGCATGGCTCCCACTCCCAATAGTGCATGGCTTTAATGGAAACTTTAATATTATTATCTTTTCTCTCCTTTCTTAACATATCAGTTATAACTCTTTTTGAACTGTTTTTAGAGGTTGCCCAAGAATTTGCAATATACATTTACAACTAATCCAAGTCTACTTTCTAATAACACTATCTTACTTCACTGGAGTACAAGTGTCTTATAATAAAAAGTAATTCTAATTCCTCCCTTCCATCTCTTGTATCATTGCTGTCATTTATTTCACTTAAACAGAAACATACACTAAGATATATATAAGCATACATAATCTAATACATTGTTTCAACTATTATTTTGAACAAAGTGTTCTGTCTTATCAATTAAGAATAAGAAAAATAAAAATTTCTGTTTTACCTTCACTTATTCCTTCTCTGATATGCTTCCTTTCTTGATTTAGATCTGAGTGTTTGCTTTGGAAAGCTCTACTTGCAGAAACAAATGTGGTTCTAGCAAGATCTAGATCTCAGTCCAAGAATTCACCATGAGCTTATATGGCTGAAGAACAAATGCACTCTAAGGTGATAGGCCATCACCTGACTCAAATAATTGCTTCTTGACATACCATAACTTGCAACAAAGTGAAATCTCTAAGGTTAGGACAAACTGAAGATTGGACCAACAACAGGAGTAACTGAAGGCCAAAACCAAGATTTTTGAAGAATTTATTTCACATGTACAAGATGAGCGAGTGTGGGGGGTATGTGTATGTGTGCATATATGTGTGTGCATGAGCAGGCATGTGATGGGAGGAAGGATATAAACCTCACTGGAACTAATGTAGCTGACAGGGAAAACATCCGGGGTTCTAATTGGACACATTCTTAACACAAGAATACAATTTTTAAGTACGTCACCATCACCAGCATGCCCAAGAGAAAGGCTGAAGGGGATGTTAAAGAAGATAAAGTCACGATGAAGGCTGAACCACAGAGAAGATCCACGAGGTTGTCTGCTAAACCTGCTCCTCGAAAGCCAGAGCTCAAGTCTAAAAAGGCCCATGCAAAGACAGGAGAGAAGGTACTCAAAGGGAAAAAGGGAAAAGCTGATGCTGGCAAGGAGGGGACTAACCCTGCAGAAAATGGAGATGCCAAAACAGACCAGGCACAGAAAGCTGAGGGTGCTGGAGTTGCCAAGGGAAGTGTGTGCATTTTTGATAACTGTGTACTTCTGGTGACTGAGAGTTTGAAATACGATTTTTTAAATCAAGTTTTATAAAAATGCAGAATTTTGTTTTACTTTTTTTTTAAGCTATGTTGTTAGCACACAGAGCCCTTCATTGTTGTTTTGGGGGAAAGGGGCATATGTCACTAATAGAATGTCTCTGAAGCTGGATTGATGTGGGGAAAACACCTTTCCCTTCTAGTTTTGAGAGACTTCCTCTTGGCTCCCAGGATGAGGGATTCCCTGATTTTGACACACATGGCCACTTTTTGGCACAAAGCCTTGTGGTATGGAAAAACAAATTCATTTTATGTCCTCTTCTCCCTTTCCATCTTTCAGCATAGACTTAACTCCCTTAAGCCTAGACATCTGTTGGGACCTGACCCCCAGTCATTGGTTACAAGTATATCAGGCAATCTGGACTTTTCAGTGATGCCACTGAGATGGCACCTGTCAAAAGAGAAGTGGCACCTGTTCCATTTCTAGATTGTGGATCTTTAGATAAATTCTGCCATTTTCTTTCCACTTCCACAAAGTCAGGGTCAGCTTGTGAAAAGTTATTAAACAACATGCTAAATGTGAAATGTCAACCCTCACTCTAAACTTTCTCTGTTCAGAGCATAAGATGAATACTTCATTGGGTTTTATAGTGGCTTTCTGATTTTTGGTAGTCCATTGAAGAAGGGAGTATAAAAGTTGTTGTATACTGTTAACGATTGTCTGTCTACATGATTGTTTATGGAAAGTATCTTTAATAAAGCTGGATACAGTTTGGCTTGGAAAAAAAAAGAATTGCTTGTACTGCATCCCATAAGTTTTGGTATGTTGTTTCTATTTTCATTTGTGTAAAATACTTTTTAATTTCCTTTTTATTTTCTTTGACCCATTGTTTAGGAGGAGGGTGTCTAATTTCTATATATTTCTAAATGTTCTGCAATTCCTTCTCCAAATTAACAATTTGATTTCTAGTTTCATGATATTGTGGTACCAAAAATACTTGATGTGATTTCAACTTTCTTAAATTTGTTAAGACTTCTTTTGTGACCTAACACATGATCTAGCATGAAAAATGTTTTGTGTGTGCATGAAAAGAATGTGTATTCTGCTGCTGTTGAATGGAATGGTCTGTATATGTCTGTTAGGTCATTTGACCCAAAGTGTAGTTCAAGCCCAAGTTTCCTTATTTTCTATATAGATGATTTTTGTGTTGCTGAAAGTGAGATACTGAAGTCCTCTGCTATTATTGTATTGCAATCTATCTATCTCTTCTAATCTATTAATATTTGTGTTATAAATATATAGATTCTCTGATGTTGAATGCATGTGTTTACATTGTATCTTCTTCATGAATCAACCTTTTTATCTCATTATATAATGACCTTCTTTATCTCATTTTAGTTTTTGACAATGTCTATTTTGTCTTATTTAAGTATAGCTACCACTGATTTCTTTTGGTTTCCCTTTGCATGAAATATCTTTTTACAACTTTTCCCTTTCAATCTATGTGTATTCTTAAAGGGAAGCAAGTCTCTTGCAGAGAGCATAGAATTGGGTCTTGTTTTTTAATCCATTCAGTGACTCTCTGTCTTTTTAAAACTTTTTATTTTATTTAATCAACAAATAATAATTACATATATATTAATTGGGTACAATGTGATGATTTGATACATGCATGCATTGTGAAATGATCAAATCAGGTTCATTAATATATTCATCACCTAATATATTTGTCATTTATTTTTGGTGAAAGCATTTGAGATTCCAGCTTTTTTTATTTTTTCCCCTTTTACACAAAACAAAGTAGAAGAAGAAATACAGGATTAAAATCGCAAAAGTAGTTAATCAGTAGAACATGTACACACACAAAAAAAAATCCAGATAGGAAGACAGGCTTATTTACAATGAAAGTAAGGTAGAATTAAGGTAGTTTTCTTATGAAATATTAAAAGAAAATAATCAAACATATGCTACAATGGTCACCACTATTTACAGTAATATTAAAGAGGAGAAAACAACACTTATTTAATAGGGACAGATATACCACAAGGTACAACATCAGTGCAATAAATTCACAAAACTATATTACAACTAGTTAATCAGTTTAAGAATTGTTCCCAAGTCAGTCACGTGTTTTGGCCCTCAGAAGTTCATTCCTACAGATTTCAACTACTCTAAATTTCTAGCTACCAAGAAGTTAAGAATGATAATAAGAAGCTTTCCAAGGAGTTAAGAAATCTTTGTCGACCAGAGGCCAATTATCATCACCTCAAGTCTGCTCTCACCAACAGCCCTTGTATTTTTCAGGGAGGAATCTCTAGGAAAAAAGTCAGACACCAGTGTAGTCACTATCTCCCATGTCAAACCTAGGGGACTAAAAGGGCCAGTATTACCATAAAATGAGAATTTTGAGGTTTACCTTAAAAAGGCTTATTCTGGTCTCAACAATTAGATAAGATTATCTTCTACTGAAATGAATCTTGACTAAACATAGAAGACTGCTGTCTTTTTGCTGGTCTTAGAGTGAAAGTCATAGACATGAGTCTTAATCTACTGTATACTATAACTAAAGTCAGCTGAAAATCTGAAATTAAAAGTAGCCTAGAAATCCTAAATGCAATCTTTCGGAAGTCTGCTATTAAAAAGCCTTTAAGGATTTACTAACTTTGAGTCTAAGTGCAAGGGGACAAAAGCTTAAGCCTGTTAGACATTCCTTTTTTGGACAAAAAGATCAAAGTTTCCTACAAATTGCTAAGTTTTGCACAAGGGAGAAGCCTACACGTACTAGCGCATGGAATCAGTTTCATTTTTTTCATGGGGACTCTTCTCCCACCAGAAACAAACAGAATGAGGAATGAATCTTAATTAGTCTCTTTATCAGAAGCGGTAAACTTGGTCTCTATATTCGTGAAGTCAGACAGTTTCTTAAGCAAACTGTGGAAGCAGACAGTAGAACCAGTTTCCTGTAGCCACAGACCACTACATGGTATCTAAGCTAAAGCAAAGATGAACAATTATCCAGATTCACTTGAACTGTACTAAAGGGCAAGGTTCACCACTACAAAAAGGAAGTTGTCTAAAAGCAAGAATTCAATTAACACTGGGTAAGAAAAATCAAAACAAATCACATACACTAAGGGTTGTCCATGAAGCCAACTGCTAAGAAAGCACTCAACTATATGTGACATGAAGACACTATGCACAAAGTCTTACTTGGCGAGTCTGAATTTCTATTAACTAAGGGCAGAGTGAGGGAGAGCAAAGAGCTACTTCCGTAACATTTTGGTATCCAGATAGTACAGCAGAAACTGTTCCGGGGCAATGCTCCACTAATCACGCTGATTAAAGCAGATGAATCATTCATTTTTCTTTTCTTTTTGTTCAAGAAGTTTGTTTATCGCCCTCTTGGCCATTCCAATGTACTTCAAAATGATTCCATGTTGGTTTAGTCCAGGAAGCAATAGTAAGGAAGTCACTATCAGGTAAGTGAGAAGCAGATTGTGGACTTGTTGTCCACCCAAGCAACCGTAGCAAGAGAAACGATCATGGTCATGAAGTACATCTTAGATTTTTCTTCCTTTAGTGTGAAGAAGCATTTCCACCAACCCACAGTTCTGCATCGAGTTTTTACTAAATTGCTGCAAATGTCATGGAATTTTTGCTGTTGTTCAGTGGTCCATTTATTGGAGCCAAAAATTCTAGGCGCTACTATGGGAACAAGGTAATCAGCCAAGTACAAAAACATAACAAAACAGGAAACGCCGGACACAACAGATGGATCTAGATAGTAGATAATCAGAAACACCAAAGAAACCACACAGATGATGGCGGGTGGAAACCAGGCTCTTTCCCATCGGAGGACTTTATCAGCCATCAGCATCACTTCTCCCCATCCTTGCAGCTGTTCTTCCAGACTTGCAGTCTCTGCAGCCAGCAGGTTGGTGCTGCGATTATCTCCCTCCGCCACCATCTCCGGGATGCCGTCTCTGTGAGCGCAGGCCACCTGCCCAGTGAGACGTCCAACTGACACCCGCACAGAGACCACCTGGTGAGAGCATTTGAAATCCACTATTTTATGACATCAGTAAGATAACCTAACTAGAAGCCCCCAATACTCACCACATGCCTCCCAAAGATAGCCAAAACAATAAGTAAGCAACTACATTTTGATGAAAATAACTAAAGAATGTTAGAATACATTAAAGGTGTATTAGAAACTCTGCAATGTGCAGAAACCCAGGGTGGCCACATAGACAACAGAAGGAAATACCTCACCTCCACCACCCTATCCCCACATCAGGATCAGTTGGAACCAGGAGAAAATTCTTCTTGCAGGGAAAAGGTAAGGAAGAGGACCACAGCAGCCCCCATCACCACCTTAGGCACCTACAGTCCTCACCTCTGGGGACGCCTGTAGTTCTCACAGGCACTAAGCCCAACTGAGGGAACTCCTTAGAATCCATACAGCTACACTCCCCACAGAGGAGGAGACAATACTCACCACAGTGGCCCACGTGGCTGCTGCATTTGAAATCAGAAACACTGTTGGAATGTGTCCTGTTCTGGGGGTAGGTAGCCACAGTACCCTTCCATTCCTCCAGCTTTGTTGCTGTTGAGCCGCCTCCACGTAGTTGCGCACCATCCACAAGCTGAGCTGCTGCTCCATCCTATTTCTTGGGGCCAAGCTGCAATGGAGATGCTCCACCCACCCCTCCAAGTTGCTTTTGGCCCTGCCCCGTTAAGGCTTGAGCTGAAATGGCACTCAGCCTCCTAAAGAATTGGTTACTTGGCTGCTCAGAGCCGTCATGCTCCCCCATTCCTGAATGGAAGCAGCACCTTGCCTCCAGGAAATCAGTGTCATGGCCAAGCCAAATCAGTTGCACATCTCAGGGATGAAATGGCATGGTATTTTACGTCTTAGATAAACAGAGCACTGACTGAGCTGGGTCACCTTACCCTACACGTTGAATAATTGTAGTACCCTGCTTTCCTGGAACTGGACTAGTCCATTAGAGTGTGAGCTGCTGAGATACCCCCATCCCCAAGGAATGGAATCTTTGCTGCACTACTCCCTTCCTTCCAGGGCCCAAGTAACATCTGCCTTCTGCTATTCCAGGGTCCTTGCTGCTGTCTCACGTGGCTTCACAGAATCTGGGATACTGCCATGTCCCACTATCCCCAGGTCCAGAATCCCCACTCTGCAGTCCCTTGTGTCCTGGGGCCTAAGTTGCAATGGTGCCCTATTGGCTCTGTTTCCCAAATTGCAGCTGTACCTTTTTTCTGGGTCTTAACCTTTAGCTGGGTCATTGCTATGCCATGCCTTCCAGAGTCAAAATCTTTCCCTACTAAAGGCACTCTCTAAAGTTTGGAAGAGGTGCTGTTCCACCAGATGCACAGACATCAATTCGGGGACATAAGAAACATTAAAAAGCAAGAAACATGACACCAATAAAAGACAAGGTGCCAGTAACTGACCCCAAGGAAAAGGAAGTTTATGAGTTGCCTGAAAAGGAATTTAAAATAATAATCTTAAGGAAACTCAGATAGATCTGAGAGAATACACATAGACAATTCAGCAAAATCAGGAAAGCAATTCATCATCTTAATGAGACATTCAACAAAGAACAAAACAGAAATCTTGAAGCTGAAGAACTACTGAGTGAATAAATAAAAAATATAATAGAAAGCTTCAACAGCAGACTAGATCAAGCACAAGGAAGAAACTCTGCATTTGAAGATAGGTCTTATGAAATTACTCAATGAGAAGGAAAGAAAAACAAAAAACAAAAAGTGTGAAGACAGCCAATGGGACATATGGGACATCATTAAGCAAACAAACTTTTGCATTATGGGAGCTCTTCAGGGAGAAGAGATAAATGTGCAGAAAGTGTATATAATGAAATAATTGCTGAAAACTTCCCAAGTTTTGGAAGAGATATGAACATCCAGATCCAAGAAGCTCCAAAGTTCCCAAACAGATTGATCTCAAATAGGTCTTCTCCAAGTTGTGTTACAACTAACTGTCAAAAGCCAAAGACAAAGACAGAATTTCAAAAGCAGCAAGAGAACAGCATCAAATCATATATGAGAGGATTCCCATTAGACGATGAGCAAATTTCTCAGCAGAAAACCTGCAGGTCAGGACAGATGAGATGATACATTTGAAGTGCTGAAAGAAAAAAATTTTCAGATGAGAATACCATACTCAACAAAGTATCCTTTAGAGATGAAGGAGAAATAAAGTCTTCCCCAGACAAACAAAAGAAGTTGAGGAAATTCATTACCACTATACCTGCCTTACAAGAAATGCTTAAGGGAGTCTTCAAGTGGAAATAAAAGGACACTAGTTACTAATATGAAGATATAAGAAAGTATCAAATTCACTGGTAAAGGTAAATGCATAGTCAAATCCAAAATATTCTAGCATTATTATGGTGGTCTATAAGTCATGTATATCTTATAGTATGAAGGTTAAAAGTCAAAGAGTGAAAAATAATAACCATAATAACTTGTTAAGAAACACATAATTTTTGAGTATATATTTGTACATGTGTATTTATTAAGTACATACTTATCATTGACATATATATGCATATATATGTGCATATAACATCTTTAGAACTTTCTTCTTTTCTATTATTTCTTTTTTTATTGTTTTCATTTCAGTGATTTCTCTTTTTTTATTACAATTTAAGTTCTGGGATACATGTGCAGAACGTACAGGTTTGTTACATAAGTATACACATGCCATGGTGGTTTGCTGCACCATCAACCTGATATCTACATTAGGTATTTCTTCTAATGCTATCCTTCCCCTAGCCCCTCACCCCCTGAAAGGCCCTGGTGTGTGATGTTCCCCTCCCTGTATCCATGTGTTCTCGTTGTTCAATTCCCACTTATGAGTGAGAACATGTGGGTTTGGTTTTCTGTTCCTGTGTTAGTTTGCTGAGAATGATGGTTTCCAGCTTCATCCATATCCCTCAAAGGACATGAGCTTATCCTTTTTTATGGCTGCATAGTATTCCATGGTGTATATGTGCCACATTTTCTTTATCCAGTATCATGGATGAGCATTTGTGTTGGTTCCAAGTCTTTGCTATTGTGAATAGTGCTACGGTAAACATACATGTGTATGTGTCTTTATAGCAGAATAATTTATAATCCTTTGGGTATATACCCAGTAATAAGATTGCTGGGTCAAATGGTATTTCTGGTTCTAGATCCTTGAGGCATTGCCACACTGTCTTCCACAATGGTCGAACTAATTTAGAAATACATAATTTAAAAATATGTAAATTGTGAAATCAAAAATATAAATGAGGAAATTTAAAGTCTAGAGTTGTTGTATGGGATTGAAATTAAGTTGCTATCAACACAAAAGAGTCTTATAACTATAAGATGTTTTATGCAAACCTCAAGAGTAACCTCAATACACAATTGATAAAGAGAAAGGAATCAAAACTTAGCACCACAGGAAATCATAAAATCACAAAGATAAACAACAAACAAAGGATCTTTAAAAAAAAAAAAGAAAACAATTAACTAAATGGCAATAGTAAGTCCTTACCTATGAATAATTACTTTGAACGTAAATGGATTAAATTCTCCCATCAAAATACATAAAGTGTCTGAATGGATAAAAAACCAAGATCCAACTATGTGCAGCTTACACAAGACACACTTTATCTTTAAGAACACACATACCCTGGGAGGCTGAAACAGGAGAACTGCTTGAACCCAGGAGGCAGAGTTTGCAGTGATCTGAGATTGCATCATTGCACTCCATCCTGGGCGGCACTCCATCTCAAAAAAAAAAAAAAACAGGATAGATCACTTGAGCCCAGAAAGTTAAGCCTGCAGTGAGCTATGACTGCACCACTACATTCCAGCCTGGGCAACAGAGTGAGACTTTGTCTTTAAAAAAAAAAAAAAAAAAAAATGCTGGGCTACACTGAGAAAGAGCTCTGAGGGAGAACAGGCCCTACTAGATATTATACCCTATTTTAAAGCCCATATAAGTAAAGCAGTTGGTATTAGTACAAGAAAAAAAGCGCACATACATTGTAATCAGTCAAAAGATGGTATTAAATTGAAAGTATTTGCCACAAATATTACAAATACAAATGATAGTTCTAATATACAAAGACCTTTTTAAAATTGAGAAGGAAAAGACCAAAATTCTAGAGAAAAATGGGTAAAAGACACAAATTAGGTAACTTGCAAAAGACATAAATTGGTCTGTGAACACATGAAAAAATGCTCAGTTGTACTTATAATAAGAGAAATGCAAACTAAAACCACACTAAGATACCATTTCTTACTCATTAGAATAGCAAAAATTTTCAACTTAATACACTGTTGAAGAAGTGTGGGAGAGACACTCATATATGCCAGTGGGCTGGTGGGAATGCAAAATCGTATGACCCTTTTGGAGGAGAATTTCACAGTATTTAACAAAACTGTGTGTGTGTGTGTGTGTGTGTGTGTGTGTGTGTGTGTGTGTGTGTGTGTGTATACACACAGTTAGAAATAGTAGAGACAGGGTTTCGCCATGTTGGCCAGGCTGGTCTCAAACTTCTGACCTCAGGTGATCTGCCCACCTCGGCCTCCCAAAGTACTGGGATTTACAGGCATAAGCCACCGCACCCAGCCAAAAATTACTGGACTTTAAAAACTACTTGCAACATTATAATGAGATGACTTCAATCTGCCATTTTTATTTTCTCCCTCAGTGAGTGAAGTCAGGATAAACATCATCCCTTTTTTATTCCTCCTACCATGTACACAATAACAAGAAATAGCTGGTTGGAAAAATGAACATCTCATAATAATATGAAATACATTTAAAAGCCTTCTATTTCCTACACCTCTTGTTGGTTTTTTTCTATGGTTACTGTGAAATATGTGGATTTTTAAAAATAGCTCTAGCAGTTAAATGATGCTGTAAAACCCCAGTATGGTAAGTGTAAATAATTCTGACAGTAATTTCTTATTTACTATACCACTCAAAGTTTTGTCTATAATTTAGTAAGGTCTCTTAACATTAATGTTTTTACTCAGCAACAGATATGGACCTTCTCAAAGAGAATCACAGAACAAGAGAATTAACAATCTTAATTTTTTTCTTAGTTATTGGTAAGAAAATGAGCTGTGTTGCTCATTTTCAATCTTATGGATTCAGAAATTCTCTTACTAGTTTGTAGTATTTGCTGAGGTTTCTATTTTTTTTTAAATGAGCTGGGAATAGGACCAGCTAACTTAAGGCATTAAGTAATATCTTTCTAACAATATTTAACCATTTGCTGATTTAAAGTTGAGCTACTATTTTTTCTGGGTTGATTCCAAAGAGAACATATTTCCGTTTTAAAGATTTTAAGATTGACAATAAGAAAAAGGCCAATCAAATACAAATCTGTGCCCTCATGGAAATGAACACTGAAAACTATATCCAGAGGTTTGATGATCTGGGAAGAAAAGCCTCTTACCTTATAGTGAGATACATTTTCCTTCAGTTGATGAATCTCTAGAAATGACCATCTCCCTAGCCCAGCGTTCTATCTAGTGTTGCTATTTTTATTAACACCAAATTTCATACACATTCCTTTCCTAAGGAAGTATAAACACATTCACTACAAGTAACCTTTGGGAAGTGAAAGGTTCAAAGGCCAAATGATCTAGATTTTTTGATGTTCTGACTAAGATTTCTTTAATTCCTGGGGAGCAAAAGCAGGAAGCCTACATGACTTCCTGATGAACTGAGGGTGAGCAGGGAAGGCAGAGGAAGCAAGACATATTTACCAGTTTCTAACGTAGCCATTGAGGAAAGAACAAGACGAACGGCTCAGGTGCAGGCAAATGAAGAATGAGGGAGAAAACATAAACCGAATGGAACTTCCCATGAGGATTTTTATGAGAAGTTTTTTTTTTAATGTAACTTTTCATTTACAAAAAGTTCAAATATCGGATGCTATAAACAAAATTGACCATTCTCCAGTGGTAGTTAAGTTCATGCACAGATATATTAAGCTGACAAACTTTTATTAGGGTTTGGGTAAAGTTACTGATACATGCTATAGATATATGAAACTACAAAATGAGTCTTCTCTATGGGATCATTAGTCTGAGGCATGATGTTAATTTATCTACAATAATTGGTAAGCAAGCAACTCGGTGAATTACTGGTATTTCAATTCTGCACTTCAATTCAGAAGCCACTGAAATCCTGGACAGTAGTTCTGACCATCTCTCTGTGTAAATAACTTTGCAGAATTATGGAGCAGGACTCATTAAGAAATAAGAATAACATTCTTTATGAAGTAAGAAAATATGGATTCCTGTAATAGAAAATAATAGAAGAGCAGGTGAAAGAAGCACCTTCAAAGATGTTCTTAAACTTAAATTTTTTGTTTGCTCAGATACCATTAAGAAATGCATTAAGGTTCATCCTCTAAGCTAACACTTTTTTTTTAAGACAGTCTCACTCTGTCACCCAGACCAGAGTGAAGTGGCACAGTCTCGGCTCCCTGCAACCTCTGCCTCCTGGGTTCAAGCCATTCTCCTGCCTCAGCCTCCCAAGTAGTAAGGATTACAGGCACCTGTCACCACATCCGGCTAATTTTTGTAGTTTTAGTAGAGATGGAGTTTCGCTGTGTGGGCCAGGCTGGTCTAAAACTCTTGACCTCAGGTGATCCACCAGCCTCGGCCTCCCAATGTGCTGGGATTACAGGTGTGAGCCACTGCACCCGGCACACCTAACATTTTTAATTAAACTTTACAATTCTGAAAGAATCTCTCCAGTGAATTTTGGACACTAACAAGGAAACAACAAAATGATTTATTTTTTAATTTTTTGACACAGGGTATCACTCTGTCACCCAGGCTGGAGTGCAGTGTCATGATCTTGGCTCACTGCAACCTCCACCTCTTAGGTTCAAGTGATTCTCCTGCCTCAGCCTCCCAAGCAGCTGGAACGACAGGTGTGCACCACCACAAATGGCTACTTTTTGTATTTTTTGTAGAGACGGAATTTCACCATGTGAGCTAGGCTGGTCTCGAACTCCTGACCTCAGGTGATCCACCCACCTCAGCCTCCCAAAGTGCTGGGATTATAGGCGTGAGCCACCATGCCAGGCAACACCAAAATAATTTAAATGAAACATTTTCACATATGGAAAGTTATTTTTAGTAATGCATTTAAAGACTATACCCAGAGGGCATTTAAAAATAATAAATAAAGACTTTATTAAGAAGCATACAAACCTAGCAGAAGGATAATTCTGTCTTCTAACTAGTCTGTGCTGGAAGACTGGGTAGAAATGACACATTTTATCATTATCATCTGAATGTAACAGATGGAAGCCAGCTATGGATAAATCTACAACTCCAGCAAAGACTGGAACAATTTATCTCATCAAAATTAGGCACTTCATTTTCAGTGAGTTGAAGAATCAACATGATTCTCATCTTAAAATTATACATTTCAATGTGATTCATACTTCACAGTAACAATAAAGGTGAACATAAGACTATTCTTCTACTAAAGCAGAATTTTTGAAAATCAAAGTTTAAACCAAAAGTTTAAATTCCAATCTTACTTTCTCTTATAAGTAAATTATGATGCTGGAAGCAAATATTTTAGTGGTAAGTATGAATGTGAAGGCTACAAAACAAAATTGTAGGCTTCCTACTAGTGGCAACAGATTTTCTAATCCATTAGAAAATGAGCTCATGGACTTTCTTCCAGGTAAGATCAAAGAAGTAAGTGTGATTGCTAACCTCATCTTGCACATGGATTTCCCCTCACTTTATTCACGTTTCTATTCAAATACTTCTTTCCAAAGGCAGCTCTTCCCTGACCTCTACATCCAGCTATAGTGTTCATCATAGCACTTAGCTCGATTTACACTTTGTATTTCTTTAGATACTGTGTGTCATTTCTACTAAATGTCTAGGCTGTATATGAGCAGTGACTGAGTTCAATTCTGTATCCCAATCACCTTAGATAGGGGTTCATCAAATATTTGTTGAAAGAAGGAAGGAAATAAGGCAGGAAGGAAGGAGGGAGGGAGGGAAGGAAAGAAAGAAGGGATGGAGGATGGGGGGAAGAAATGGAGAAAAGGAGGAAGAAAAGGGAGGGAAGAGGGGAGAGAGGGAAGAAGGAAGGAAGCAAGCAAGCAAGCAGTGGTCAGTGGCTTGAAGGTATCTGCCTAAACTAATGCACTGTGGCTAAGGAAAAAGGAGAAAGCAAGAACACTGCAAGCAGCTGTCCCAGGTGCTTATTTCAATTCTGGACTTCAATTCACAATTGAATACATAAATTCAATTCTGAATTTACAGAGCATAAAGATACAGGGAGCACTGGCTGCCCTTGGTGTCAGCTATGCTCAGCATACTTGAGTTTGTGAGCTTGTTCCTCTTCTCTATCTCTAGCTTTGAAGCAGCCCTGAGAACGTTGGTCACTTTCTTCTCCTCCTTATTTCCTTTTATTTCAAAACTAGAACGGGGAGGTATAGAACTTGAAGGAGGACATAGCTGAGATCTGTGCAAATATGAACTTTGTAGCTTGGGGCCCAAATCCAAATGGATGGGTAGAGCGGAGCCTGAACCACACTGAGGACTAGAGCAGGTAGATGAGGGTATCAGTGGATGGACAGCACAACAGGAGCAGACAATGAATAAGGTCCCTTCCAAGTGTAAGCTTCTCTTTGTGACTCTGGGAAAGCTGATAGGGCAGCAGCTGCACCCTTACCACTCACCAACCACAAAAGGAGAAATATCAGGTGTGGGTTACCCTCCAGCAGGTCTGTGCTGCTCAGATTTAGGAAGGTGAGAAACCTGCTGCCCAGTCATAGGACTGCAGCATGCCAGGGACCCTCCAGAAGCAATAGGCTTTTAATCACAGATGAAAAGTATTTGATAGTTACTGAACTACGTAAAAACAATGACCAGCGATCCAAGAAGAGAAGTTAATTCTGTTAAGTCAACCAAGTGACACAAGGTTTTCCCTGGAGGAAGGAAAACAGAGAAGCAAGCTGTGATCTTCCCTTTTTGTAGCAAGTGCTTTGAATCTCCTTGGAGAAGGAAGTCTATAGAAAACAATTTGATTTCTAAGTGAGTGATAATTAGATGCTCTAAGTTTTCAATGTGATAAAGCTACAAACATCCTGGCATTTCTTCTCCACTGCACCCCAACCCATAATAGCATGTGAGGACATAAAGCCTTTGGGATCCTCTCACTGGAGAAGTCCATATCTGAGATACCTCATTTTACATCATAAAGCTTTGAGGAAATTATATCACGTCTAAAGACTTTTTAAAAGAAACTGCCACATGATGTTATAACATTGGGTAGCATTTTACCACCAAATAGTGATGGGGTCAGAACAAATCATCCCAAAATATGCCACTATTATTCTGAGCTAAAAGAAACTGAGAACCAGTCAATGCAGAAAAAGCACTTCGCCTCCCCATCTGCTTAAAGTATAATGTCCCATTTGTAAAGGACATTTTTATTAGTATATGTATTTATATTTGCCAGAAAGAGAGTTACTCATAGATAACTTTTTCTCACCGGAGAGACTTTTATCTGCATAGCAAGGTAACCTTTATTCACCACACATTTCCTCTTCCCGCCTTCCCACAATTCATCTCTACCACTCCCCAGTACCCCAAATCCTTATTCCTATTCCTTACTCTAGCTGTCTCAATCATCTAGCTGCTTCCTGGAGTCTCATATTTTGGTGGGACTCCTGTGCATATGTGAGTAATTAAACGTTTTTTCTCCTTTTAATCTGTCTAATGTCAATTTAATTCATAGACCAGCCAAAAAATCTAGAAGGGTACACAGAAGCAATTTTCCCTCTCCTACAGTAGTTTTTCTCCTAATAAAATATATAAAGAAAACAAAATCCTTGTCATCATCATTATTTCACCTTATATAACTTCTGTTATAAAAGGTTACTTGTTCTTCCCTTTTATATGGCTCAATAGGCAGATTTTTTACCTTTTCTTTAGAGTTGTGCATTTTTAGGGTGTCCAGTCCTTGCAATTGATAGTTCTTGAATATGAAAGCTCTAATTGCTATATTTATTAAAGGTACATAGCTACAAACTGTTATTTAGAAATGAATTAATTTTCAGAGGTTTTAAAATATCTAACCTAATAGAATTTTCCTTACTTGTAAGTATACTAATGTCTTTAAATATGCAAATGTTTAAATGCTAAAAATATAAGCAAAATATGGAATTAAAATACGCAGGCCAGGCACGGTGGCTCATGCCTGTAATCCCAGCAATTTGGGAGGCTGAGGTGGGTGGATTGACTTGAAGTCAGGAGTTCAAGACCAGCCTGGCCAACATGGCTAAACCTTGTCTCCACTAAAAATACCAAAAGTTAGGCAGGTGTGGTGATACGTGTCTGTGGTCTTGGCTACTCAGGAGGCTGAGGCAGGAGAATCACTTGAACCCGAAGGCAGAGGTTGCAGTGAGCCAAGATCGTACCATTGCACTCCAGTCTGGGCAACAGAGTAAGATTCCGTCTCAAAAGAAAGAAATAAATAAAATACGCAATTCCAATCAGCTCTTAAGGTGGTGGTAGTAATTTTTATTGTAATATGTGCAAAAAAAATCACCGACACTTGTGGGTAGATTAGCAGTTACTAATGCTAAAGTGCAGGGTCTATAGCTGAAGTTCTCCTTGTGTTTTTTACTTGCTTATGTACATTAAAAAGAAAATATATAATCACAGATAGATTTTTCAAGAGAGGAAAATTATGCATAATCCCCACTCAATGTAACTTCTAATACTCTGAGGTCTTCATATTCAAAATTCCCTCAAAACAAATGTGGCTTCAAATTTTGGGGCGCATAACTGAAAATAATTATTTTACATTATAATTTGACATTTAAGTCATGTAAAATGATTTAAAAACCATAGCAAGTATAAAATAAATTCCAATTCCAAGGACATAATCCTATTACCATAATGAAATAAATCCCTAACCTGATGGTCCCTGTATTTCTAATTTGTCTTTGGTAAATATACTTGAACTGAACCCAACCAGGAATTTAACATCATAAACCTACCAAATAGATTCAAAGACAACACAAAATGTGTGTTTACTGAACATCATCCAAATATTTCTTCTTCTAAGAAAAGCACTGAGTGAAATAATTTGAGCCACCATAACACAGAAATATTATAAAAGTATGCAACCTTGTCTTTTCACCTTTGTATCCTCATTGAATAGTACAGAGGCTGGCATATTGTTATTGTTTAATAAGCATTGAATAAGTAAACCAGTATCATTCTCTTTGGGGTTCTATCCTTAATATAAACAAATGTGAAGACATAAATAAAAAACAACACATTCAACTGCACTGCTATTCAGTCATATGATGTAATTCCAACACATTTTTTCAGAAACATTCTGAGGCATTGCTTTGCAAATTCATGCCTAAGTGTAAGGATAAGTGTAGGAGAAGCGGGGTGCTGGGAAACTTTACTCTCAAAAACCCCAGAAACCAAGTCAGATAAGATCTTAAGATAGCTGGCTTAAAAATAATAAAATAAGATTTTTTTACTTTAAAATTTTATGTTTTAAGGAAAAATAACTGTTATTGCTGGCTTTAATTATTACTATTATTTTGCGGGGACAGGTGGCTGATAGGGGAATTTAAGGTTGTCATTTTCAAGTATACAAGCTTAGTATTCCACTACCCAGTCTACACAAGACAGGACTATAAGCTCAAGTCGTAGAAACTATTGGAAGTCCATCAAAGACATAAAGAAATAAGAAAGGCAACAATAAGTTTAAAAATAGGACAGGCTAGAAACAAAACCCTAGATTATTCTTTTCTAGAAAACTGCATTAATTTGTTCACATTAAAACTTTGTCTAACACTATTATGTGCTGCATGGCACTCAGAATGAGGTAAATACACAAAAGAACAAACAAGACAGCTTAATAAAGTAATAGAGAGAATTCATAATTAAGATTGTCAACCTCTAGATAGTTCTATGGCCTGTATCACAGAGAAAGATTAGAAATGACTACAGTATACCAAATAAGCTTCACAGGTGAACAGGAAGACTTTATCTCAAAAAATATTTTTTAAGCGAAGCTTTTCATCTAAAAACCATGCATACTACTTATAAATAAAATAAGCCAGCATTATTCACTTTGGTTTGATGTAAATTTGTTAATTGTTATATGAGGAAAATGGGTATTCACAAGTCAGTATCATCTTAATTTATGTTCCAGGTGAAGACAAGTGTTGGAGTTCTATAACTTCTTTAAGGTTGCAATATCTATACCTGAAAGGTGACATCAATTTTGTTTAATTTTTCCTTCCCAAAGGCGGTGTCAAGGGGACATCAATTCTATTGTGAAAGTAGCTTTTTTGTTGTAAAATCCATGTAACACACTGGAAAGTTCTTTTATCTTTAATCAGCAGACACTTGTCTCATTTCAAGTGTGGATTTTTTAAAATTACCACAGTTATAGCAAAGTCTGACCCAAAAATTTAATTTATAATTATGGCATGTATCTAAAGAAGTTTGGGAGCATAACATTCAATCTAAAATTGCTAGAAATCTTGTTACAGTTTAATAAACAATTACTTTAAATGTATATTTTTAGTGTTCTTTATAAATGCAGGTTTCTGTTAAATTTTTAAAAATTGTTTATAACAAAAACACAAACATACCATCATTTTGTTTGAGTAGTGTCAACGGTAACCTCAAGGGATGAAAAGGCACCCAGGGGCTGACAGTAGCAGGAAACCATGAACTCTTTTAGGCTAGAAGGAGAAGAAGGAAACAGTATTAACCAGATCCAGTGACAGGTGGAGCTACTGAAGTGGTACTGCCTAAAAGGATCTGTGGCTTAGGAACCCATTGCCACAGCCAGACCACATACCCAAACTCACTGTCTCTCTACCCTCAAGACTCCTTCTGGTACCAACACTGGCTGATCCCCATCAGAAGCCAGAGTGAGGGAGCCTGGGAAATGCAGTGTGGAGGGTCAGACTCAGAGCACAGGGCAGTGACGGACAAGGAAGAGCAGGGGACGGAGGAGCCAGGTGGGGAAGATGGGGGAGGGCATCAAACAGAGAATGCCCAGGTCTCCACCCGATTTATGTCAAATAGTGATCTGAGTCAGCAAGACATACTATTTTTAGAGTTCTTGTTTAAATCAGTTTCAAAATTTTTATAAAGTGTAAAAGGAGGACAGGAAAATTAAGTCCTTAATGTTTTTTAAATTTAGGAAGAAATGATGGTTAGCATAAATCAGAATTAAAGTAAATACTAAGTATTGAAATAGAAGGCAAATATCTTGACAAGAAAAAACTGAAAACAGAAATAAGCAAGGGACATTAAAAATGTAAAATAAAAAACCGGTCGCTTCCAAGATGGTCCAATAGGAACAGCTCCAGTCTGCAGCTCCCAGTGAGACTGATGCAGAAGATGGGTGATTTCTGCATTTCCACCTGAGGTACCTGGTTCATTTCACTGGGACCGGTTGAACAGTGGGTACAGCCCACAGAGGGCGAGCTGAAGCAGGGTGAGGTGTCACCTCACCCGGGAAGCACAAAGTGGGGGAGGATTTCCCTTTCCTAGCCAAGGGAAGCCGTGACAGACTGTAGCTGGAGAAACGGTACACTCCTGACCAAATACTCCTGCAGACCAGGAGATACCCTCCCGTGCCTTGCTAGGCATGTCCCATGCCTGTGGAGCCTTGCTCACTACTGGCACAGCAGTCTGTGATCGACCTGCTATGCTGCAGCTTGACGCAGGGAGGGGCATCCACCATTGCTGAGGCTTGAGTAGCTCACAGTGTAAACAGAGGCTAGGAAGCACAAACTGGGTGGAGCCCACCACAGCTCAACAAGTCCCACCTGCCTCTGTAGATTCCACCTCTGGGGGCAGGGCATAGTAGAACAAAAGGCAGCAGACAACTTCTACAGACTTAAACATCCCTGTCCGACAGCTCTGAAGAGAGCAGTGGTTCTCTAAGCATGGCATTTGAGCTTTGAAAATGGACAGACTGCCTCCTCAAGTGGGTCCCTGACCCCTGTGTAGCCTGACTTGGAAACACCTCCCAGCAGGGGCTGACAGACACTTTAAACAGGTGGGTGCCCCTCTGGGATGAAGCTTGCAGAGGAAGAATCAGGCAGCAATATTTGCTGTTCTGCAGCCTCCGCTGGTGATACCCAGGCAAAGAGGTTCTGGAGTGGACCTCCAGCAAACTCCAACAGACCTGCAGCTGAGGGGTCTGACTGCTAGAAGGAAAACTAACAAACAGAAAGGAATAGCATCAACATCAACAAAAAGGACATCCACACCAACACCCCATCTGTAGGTCACCAACATCAAAGACCAAAGGTAGATAAAACCACAAAGACAGGGAGAAACCAGTGCAAAAAAGCTGAAAATTCCAAAAAACAGACCGCCACTTATCCTCCAAAGGATCACAGCTTCTCAGCAGCAAGGGAACAAAACTGGACAGGGAATGAGTTTGACAAGTTGACAGAAGTAGGCTTCAGAAGGTCGTCAATAACAAATTTATCCGAGCTAAAGGAGCATGTTCTAACCCATCCCAAGGAAGTTAAAAACCTTGAAAAAAGGTTAGATGAATATCTAACTAGAATAAACAGTATAGAGAAGACCTTAAATGACCTGATGGAGCTGAAAACCATGGCATGAGAACTTCGTGATGCATGCACAAGCTTCAGTTGCTGATTCGATCAAGTGGAAGAAAGGGTATCAGTGATTGAAGATCAAATTAATGAAATAAAGTGAGATGACAAGATTAGAGAAAAAGAGTAAAAAGAAATGAACAAAGCCTCCAAGAAATATGGGACTATGTAAAAAGAACAAATATATGTTTGATTGGTGTACTGGAAAGTGACAGGGAGAATGGAACCAAGTTAGAAAACACTCTTCAGGATATTATCCAGAAGAACTTCCCCAACCTAGCAAGGCAGGCCAACATTCAAATTCAGGAAATACAGAAAACACCACAAAGATACTCCCCGAGAAGAGCAACCCCAAGACACATAATTGTCAGATTCACCAAGATTGAAATGAAGGAAAAAATGTTAAGGGCAGCCAGAGAGAAAGGTCGGGTATCCCACAAAGGGAAGCCCATCAGACAAACAGCAGATCTCTCGGCAGAAACCCTACAAGCCAGAAGAGAGTGGGGGCCAATATTCAACATTCTTAAAGAAAAGAATTTTCAACCATCAGGTAGAATTTTCAACAATCAGAATCTCATATCCAGCCAAGCTAAGCTTCATAAGTGAAGGAGAAATAAAATCCTTTACAGACAAGCAAATGCTGAGATATTTTGTCACCACCAGGCCTGCCTTACAGGAGCTCCTGAAGGAAGCATTAAACATGGAAAGGAACAACCAGTACTAGCGACTGCAAAAACATGCCAAATGATAAAGACCATCATTTGAATGAAGAAACTGCATTAATTAACAGGCAAAATAACCAGCTAACTTCATAATGATGGGATCAAATTCAAACATAACAATATTAACCTTAAATATAAATGAGCTAAATACCCCAACTAAAAGACACAGACTGGCGAATTGGATAAAGAGTCAAGACCCATAGGTGTGCTGTATTCAGGAGGTCCATCTCATGTACAAAGACGCACATAGGCTCAAAATAAAGGGATGGAGGAAGATCTACCAAGGAAATAGAACCAAAAAAATAAAAAAAAAAGCAAGAGTTGCAATCCTAGTCTCTGATAAAACAGACTTTAAACCAACAAAGATCAAAAGAGACAAAGAAGGCCATTACATAATGGTAAAGGGATCAATTCACCAAGAAGAGCTAACTATCCTAAATATATATGCACCCAATACAGGAGCACCGAGATTCATAAAGCAAGTCCTTAGAGACATAAAAAGAGACTTAGACTCCCACACAATAATAATGGGAGACTTTAACAACGCACTGTTAATATTAGACAGATCAATGAGACAGTAGGTTAACAAGGATATCCAGGACTTGAGCTCAGCTCTGGACCAAGCAGACCTAATAGACATCTACAAAACTCTACACCCCAAATTAACAGAATATACATTCTTCTCAACACCTCATTGCACTTATTATAAAATTGACCACATAATTTGTAGTAAAACACTCCTCAGCAAATGCAAAGGAACAGAAATCACAACAAACTGTGTCTCAGACTACAGTGCAATCAAATTAGAACTCAGGATTAATAAACTCACTCAAAACTGCACAACTATATGGAAACTGAACAACCTGCTCCTGAATGACTACTGGGTAAATAACGAAATGAAGGCAGAAACAAAGAAGTTCTTTGAAACCAAAGAGAACAAAGACACAATGTACCCGAATCTCTGGGACACATTTAAAGCAGTGTGTAGAGGGAAATTTATAGCACTAAATGCCCACCAGAGAAAGCAGGAGAGATCTAAAATTGACACTCTAACATCACAATTAAAAGAATTAGAGAGGCTGGGGGCAGTGGCTCACGCCTGTAATTCCAACACTTTGGAAGGCTGAGGCAGGCGGATCACAAAGTCAGGAGATTGAGACCATCATGGCTAACACGGTGGTGAAACCCCATCTCTACTAAAAATACAAAAAATTAGCCAGGCGTGGTGGCGGGCACCTGTAGTCCCAGCTACTGAGAAGCTGAGGCAGGAGAACGGTGTGAACCCGGGATGCGGAGCTTGCAGTGAGCCGAGATCGCACCACTGCACTCCAGCCTGGGCGACAGAGCGAGAATCCGTCTCAAAAAAAAAAAAAAGCAAACAAATTTAAATGCTAGCAGAAGGCAAGAAATAACTAAGATCAGAGCAGAACTGAAGGAGATACAGACACACACACACACACACACACACACACACACACACACACACACAAACCTTCAAAAAAATCAGTGAATCCAGGAGCTGATTTTTTGAGAAGATCAACAAAATAGATAGACTGTTAGCAAGACTAATTAAGAAGAAAAGAGAGAAGAATCAAAGAGATGCAATGAAAAATGATACAGGGCATATCACCACCTTAAGTATATGACCTATTAACATAAAAAACCACGATTATGTCATTTGACACAGGAATAAAAACACTGGACAGAGTTCAACGGCTTTCTTTTCTTTTTTTCAAGTAGGTATATGACCTTAGGTAATTTAATCTCTCTGAACCTCAGTTTCTTGCCTATAAAATATATATCTTAACTGGATCAAATTCTATAAAATTGTGTTGAAGGTTAGTTGAAATACTTTATCTAAAGCACTTAGCGCAATTCTTAGCACTTAATAAAAGTTGCTACTCAATGAAAGGTAGTTATAATCTACAAAAGAATTTCTTCAAAAACGAAGCTTCAAAACAAAACAGTTCTTCAAAAACAAAGCTTCCAAGTTTTCACTCAATAAAATATTTTTTGTCTTCTAAAGTAAAGAATAAGAAAAAGACATTAATGGACATTTCTCAAAAAAGATAATCAAATGACCAACAGGTACATTAAAAAAGAAGTTCAACATCTCTAGCTAGCGGGGAAATGCAAATCAAAACTACAATGAGATATGACCTCACTCCAGTTAGAATGGCTAAAATAAAAAAGACAAAAGAAAACAAATGTCTGTGAGGATGTAGGGCAAAGTGAATGCTTACATACTGTTGGTAGGAGTGTAAATAAGTACATTCACCATGAAAAACTCTATGGAAGTCCCTTAAAAAATAAAAATACAGCTACCATATGATTCAGTAATCTTACTATTGGGTTATATATCCAAAGGAGGTGAAATCCATGTGTCAAAGAGACATCTTCACTCCCATGTTTACTGATGCACTATTTACAATAGCCAAGATAAAGAATCAATCCAACCCAAAGATGGATGGTTTAAAAAGTGTGATATATACACATATTCATATATATATATACACATATTCATATATACATGAATACTATTTAGCCCTAAAAAAATTAAATCCTATCATTTGCAACAACATGGACAGACATAGAGGACATCATATTAAGTGAAATAAACTATACACAGAAAAACAAATACTACATTATCTCAATCATGTGGAGTCAAAAAAAAAGTTGATATCAGAAACATAACAGAACAGTGGCGACTGGAGAGTGGGGATAGAAGGACAGGAGTATGAGGAGAAGCTGGTCAATGGGCACAAAATTACAATTAGATAGAAAGAATAAGTTCTGATATTCTGTTGCACAGTAAGGTGATGGTGGTTAATAGTAAAATTTAATATATTGCAAAAGAGCTAGAAGAGAGACTTTTGAATGTCTTCACCATAAAGAAATGATAAGTACACAAAGTGACAGCCATGCTATTTGATCATTATACATCATTTATCTATCAAAATATCAAGTTTTACCCTATAAATACATGTAATCACAATGTCAATTTTAAAAATAATAAAAATCTCAACATCCTTTCTTGATAAAAACTCAACAGTTTAGGAATAGAAGGAAATTCAACATAACAAAAGCCATTTATGAAAAACTCATAGCTAATGTCATGATTATTGGAGTGAAACTGAAAGCTTTTTTCTCTAAGATCTGGTGCAAAGCAAGGATGTTCACTCTCAACACTTCTATTCAACATTGTAAGCACTATCAAGAGCAATTAGAAGAGACAAAGAAATAAGGGAATCCTGATTGAAAAGGAATAAGTAAAATTATCTCTGTTTACAGATGACATGATCCTATGTGTAGAAAATCCCCAGTTCACCAAAAATCTGTTACACTTAACAAATGAATTCAGTAAGTTGTAAGATACAAAAACAACATGTGAAAGTCTGTGGCATTTCTATGCACAAACAACAGCCTAGCTGAAAAAGAAATCATGAAAACAATCCTATTTATGATAGCATTAAAAAATAAAATACTTAGAAAAAATTTAACTAAAAGGAGAAATACCTGTACAATGAAAACTACAATAATATTGATAAGATAAATTGAAGGAATCACAAGTAAGTAGAAAGGTATTCCATGCTCATGGACTGAAAGAATTAATATTGTTTAAATGTCTATACTACCTAAAGCAATATATAGACTCAATGCAATCCCTACCAAAACCCCAATAGCCTTCTCATAGAAATAGACAAAAAGTTGTAAAATTTGCGTGAAACCACAAAAGCTTCTGAATAGCCAAGCAATTCTGAGGGAAAAAAAGTTGGAAGCATCACACATCCTGGTTTAAAATTATATTACAAAGCTAAAATAATTGAAACAGTATGGTACTGGCATAAAAACAGACAAATAGACCAGTGGAACAGAATAAAGAGGCCAGAAACAAATCCAAACACATACGATAAACTAATTTTTGACAAGGGCCACAAAAGACACAATAAGAAAAGAATAGTTTCTTCAATAAATGGTGCTGGGAAAACTGGATCTCCACATGCAAAAGAATGAAATTGGGTTTTTATCTTATACCATACACAAAAATCAGCTCAAGGTGGATAAAAGACCTAAACATAGACCTGAAACCATAAAATGCCTAAAAGGAGAAAACATAGGGGAAAAGCTTCTTGATATTGGCCTTGGCAATGATTTATTAGGCATCACACCAAAAGCTAAGGCTACTAAAGCAAAAATAAATAAATGGGACTATATCAGACTAAAAAGCTTCTGCACAGTATAGGAAACATTCAACAGAATGAAGAGGCAACATACAGATTGTGAAAAAATATTTGCAAACCATATCCAAGGGATTAATATCCAAGATTTATAAATAACTCATACAACTCAGATAAGGGGTTAATATTCATGATTTATAAAGAACTCATACAACTCAATATAGCAATAAAACATACAACCTGATTGAAAAAATGGGCAGAGGACTTGAATAGTCATATTACAAAAGTTGACATAAAAATACCCAACATACATGAAAAGGTGCTCAGCATCACTGATCATCAAAGAAATGCAAATCAAAACCATTGTGAGATACTACCTCACACCTGTTAGGATAGCTATTATCAAAAAGATAAGAGATGAGTGTTGGCAAGGGTGTACAGAAAAGGGAATCTTGTACACTGTTGATAGAAATGTAGATTAGTTCAGCAGATTAGTGCAGCCATTATGGAAAACAGTCTGGTGATTCCTAACAAAATTAAAATAGAACTGCCGTATGACCCAGCAACCCATCTTCTGGATATACAACCAAAGAAAATGAAATCACCACCTCGTTAAGACATCTGCCCTTCGATATTTATTGTAGCATTTTTCATAATACCCAAACATGGAAATCACCTAGGTGTCCACCGATGGGCAAATGGATAAAGAAACTGTGTGTGTGTGTGTGTGTGTGTGTGTGTGTGTGTGTGTGTGTGTGTGAGAGAGAGAGAGAGAGAGAGAGAGAAAGAGAGAGAGAATATTATTCACCCTTCAAAAAGGAGGATCTCTTGCCATTTGCTACAATGTGGATGGATCTGGGGAAACTTAACGCCAGGGAAAATAAGCCATATACAGAAAGAAAAATATTGCATGGTCTCATTTACATGTGAAATCTTTTAAAAAGAAGAAGAAAGTCAGATATAAAGAAATAAAAACAAAACAGTGGCTACTAGCATTGGGGTAAGGGGAAGAAATGAGAAGATGCAGGACAGAGAATAAAGTGGCAAATAGGTAGGGTGGACAAGCCAAAAGATCTAATGTACAGTATTAGGACTATCACTAATAATAGTATATTGTATTCAGGATTTTTGCTAAATGAGTACATTATAGTTGCTCTTGCCATGAGCAAAAAATGGGTAACTATGCAAAGTCATGTATATGTTGATTTTTTTCTACTATAGTAACCATTTTACTATATACGGTTGGCCCTCTATATCCACAAGTTCCGTATCCTTGAGTTCTGCATCCATGGGTTCAATCAACTGCAGATCAAGCATATAGTATTGGCTGGATGTGGGACCAGTAGATATGGAGGGCTGATTTTTTTGCATTCACGAGTTCCATAGGACCTACAGTGAGACTTGAACATCCAGGAATTTTGGTATCCTCACAGTCCTGGAGCCAAGCCCCAGTGGATACCAAGAGATGACAATATATGTATCTTATAATATCATGCTGTATACCTTAAATGTACAAAGAAAATTTATCTCTAAAAAATGCACTCTTTTAGCAATTTTGAAATATATAAGATATTATTATGTCTTTTACTTAGAAAATTTAATCCATTTAAATTTGTGTGTAATTGAGTTACATAAAACATCTTATACTTGTAACAAACTATTAAACTGATAAAAATTTAACTTCACATACAAAAACTACGCTTTTACTCCATCTACCATTTTTATTTTTCGATGTCACATATTACACCTTTTTATATTGGGTATCCTTTAACAAATTATTGTAGCTATTATTATTTTAATAGGTCTGCCTTTCAACCTTTATACTAAAGATATAAATGATTTACACATCACTTTTATAGTATCGTAGTATTCCAAATTTGACTATGCACTTACTTTTACCAGTGTGTATTATACTTTCATGTTTTCATGTTACTATTTAGCACTCTTTCAGCTTGAAAAACTTCCTTTAATATTTCTTATAAGACAGGTCTTGGCTGGGACTGGTGGTTCACACCTGTAATCCCAGTTACTTGGGAGGTTGAGGCACGAGAATCGCTGGAACCCTGTAGGTGGAGGCTTCAGTGAGCCAAGATCATGCCGTGGCACTCTAGCCTGGGCGACAGAGGGAAATTCTGTTTTGGAAAAAGAAAAAAAGACAGGTCTGGTAGTGATGAACTTCCTCAGCTTTCGTTTGGCTGGAAAAGTCTTTAATTTTCTTCATTTCAGAAGGATAGCTTTGCCAGGTATAGTGTTCTTAGTAGGGAGATTTTCCTTTAGCGCTTCGAAAATATCATCCCACCCTCTCCTGGCCTGTAAGAGCTCTTCTGAGAAATTCTCTGCTAGCCTTTGGGATTCTCTTATAAGTATTTTATTCTTTTCTTTTGCTGCTTTTAGAATTCTCTCTTTGTCTTTGATATTTGATAGCTTGATTATTATATGTCTTGATGTCATTTTATTTGAATTGTATCTGATTAGAGACCTTTCACCTTGTTCCTGGAAATTTATATCTTTACTCAATTGGTAAGTTTTCAGCTATTATTTTAAAAATAATCTTTCTGTCCCTTTGTCTCTTCTTTTTCTTAAATTCCTATAATTTGAATATTTGCTTTTTTGAGGCTGTCCCATAAATCCTGTGTGCTTTCTCTATTCCTTTTCATTCTTTTTACTCCTCTGACTGCATATTTCCAAATACCTGTCTTCAAGTTCACAGATTCTTTCTTCTGATTAATCAATTCACTGTTGATGCTTTCTATTGACTTTTTCATTTTTTATTGTATTTTTCAGGTCCAGATTTCTTTTGTGTTTTTAAAATAATTTTAATCGCTGTTATAAAGTTCTCATTTTATTATTTTTCTGATTTCATTGAATTGTTTGTATTTTATTGAAATTCACTGAGCTTTCTTAAAACAAATCTTTTGATTTTTTTTTGTTAGAAAGTTCATATATTTACATTTCTCTAGGGTCAGAAGCTGAAAAACTATTGTGTTCTCTTGGTGGTGATATGTCTTTTTGTTTTTTCATGTTTCTTGTTGTATTGCATTGATGTCTATACATTTGTTGAAACAGTTACCTCTTTCAGACATTTGGACTAATTTCAATGTGAAAAGGCCTTCCTCAACAGGGAGGAGTAAGGCTCTGGATGGATCAAGTGTGGCTCCTTAGTAGTAGCCATGTAGTTCCGTCAGCTAAGGTCAGTGTTGCTGAAGATTACAGAATCCTCAGCAGTTAATGCTGTGAATGTCCACAGTAGCAGTGAGGGTTGTTAGGGTTTTCATGACAATGGCTGCTATGGTCCTCCCAATCTTCTTCCTCCTGCTGGGGAAGTTATGGCTTGGGGCAGGTCCCTCTTGGCACTGGGACCAGCTTTCAGGCCCTTTTAAAGTAATGGTGACTCTGGCATCTGATGAGTGGCACCCATGGAGCAGTCACAGAGGTTAGTCCTAAGGCATAGGTACACATGCAGGCACTACAGCTCTGGGCTCTAAGCAGTAGAGGCACTGGTGCACACGGGGCAGGTACCCCCACTGCTGTATTGGTAATGTGTGTTCAGTGTCTAAGATGTGGTCAGGGCAGTTAAGCCACAGAACACAGCTCTAGAGTGTGGGCACTCATAAGGCAGCTGCAGCTTGGGAGTTGGGGAACACGGGGTTAAAAGAGGTAGCAGAGCTGTGTCAGGGCTATAGTGCTTTGTGGAAATAGCTGTCCATGCTCGTGTGTGTGTGTGTGTGTGTGTGTGTGTGTGTGTGTGTGTGTGTGTGTAGGGGAGGATTGAAGGCTTATATCTCCTACTCCACCATCTCGATAATATCAATCTCTCAACTTCTGCCATGTTTTTAAACCTACTAAATGTATTCTTCTGCATATTGTATTGTTTCAATCAAGATTAAAGTTTTTGATATCTATCTTTTTAAAATGCATGTAGTTTCAAAAGTCTAGCAAAATCACATTTGTTGATTGAACGATTTAGAAAGTACTTTGGCTTTTAAAAACTCTATTATGAAAAACTGTTTATTATGAAAATTTCAAATATGTACAAAGTAAACAAAATAGTATAAAGAATCCTCATGTCCTACATTATATAACTGCAATGGCTATCATTATTTTTGTCATTCTTTTTTCACCTATATCTCTCATTTCTCACTATATACCTGTATCTATCACTATATATAAAATATACTTTGAAATGCATACATATTAGCTTTACAATTTTGACAAATGAGTACACCGGAGTAAGACACATTTTTATTATGATATAAAACAATTCTCTCTTCCCAGATAATTTCTGCTTATCTCTTTCTGATCAATCCTCAACCCTTAGGGTAGGCACTATTCTGATAAAATTAGATTTGTTTTGCTTTAAACTTCATATAAGCAAATCATAATGCATTTGCTTTTAATTTAAAGGAGAGTTTGCCAGAACTGGTCTTTCATCATGAAATCAGATTAAAAAGTGACAAGTGAGAATGAAAGTTGGACATTGAATAGTATTGAAGCAATTCAAGTTGTGTGTAATGAGTGTGTTTAGAAAAAGCTAGTCTAATTAAAATCATCCCTGATGTATACTTAAGAACCGTAGGTAAGAGTGTAAATATTTAATATGCAAAGCTCTGAATTTATAGTTAGATTTCTGGTAGCATTTGATGTTTAATTTAACAAAATAATTCAGCAGGAACATTATAATAGAATTTAATGAAGTTCTTCTTTGCTCTTAGATAATATCCACACTGATGGGAGGGATAAGAAACATTCAGATAAAGAAACACAATTCAACCTGCTAAAGTGGGCTTTATGCTTAGAAATGCAACAAAGTCACAGCAGTGAAAAATACATCTACTTCTTGGTCAGAAGACATTGTACTTTTTATTGAATATGTTGCAACTTAGAACTGTTTCTAGCAGGTTTCCATGATGCTGTGCAAATGAGCAGCTAGAGTCAGGTTAAAAGAGATCAAGTTGGCCGGGCGCGGTGGCTCAAGCCTGTAATCCCAGCACTTTGGGAGGCCGAGACGGGCGGATCACGAGGTCAGGAGATCGAGACCATCCTGGCTAACACGGTGAAACCTCATCTCTACTAAAAAAATACAAAAAACTAGTCGGGCGAGGTGGTGGGCGCCTGTAGTCCCAGCTACTCGGGAAGCTGAGGCAGGAGAAAGGCGGGAACCCGGGAGGCGGAGCTTGCAGTGAGCTGAGATCCGGCCACAGCACTCTAGCCTGGGCGACAGAGCGAGACTCCGTCTCAAAAAATAAATAAATAAATAAATAAATAAATAAATAAATAAATAAAAAGAGATCGAGCATTTCCTGTGAGAGGTCCTTAGAAGGAGAGATTAGGGTGGGACCAGAGATGAGCTTGAAGGCAAGTTGTGTTTCCTGTGGGTCTGGCTTCGTGTCCCACCCCACCACATCTTTCCTCCAGCTATGACCAATGGGCTACTTGTAATGTTTCCTTTTCCTAAAACACTCCTACTCTAATAGGAAATTGATGCCTCTGTTTGAGAGACCATGTCAAAGTCTGAAACTGAATAGAACCCCTTTGCCTACCTAGATTTTTAGGATGCTTCAGAGGTGTCAGGCTTTGCAAAAATTCACCTGTGAACTGTCCTAAGCTGTCAGTTCAGAGAAGTAAACTGGCTGCAAGGTCAATCCAGTGCCCTGTGTCTTCCACAGCTACTGAATTAGAGAGAAGCAACTATTCATCAGCACAAACTATATTCCAACCCCAAGTGTCTTTCTATTATCACTAGTTTGAAATAGGTAGCATCAGTTGGTCTGCTTCCAAAATTCTTATTTCTTTGAAGATGAAAAGAAAAACATTCCAGAGACCAAGTTGGAAGTATTTTAAGGAAGTGTGAAACTGTCAAGTGCCTCAGACCTATCTTGGGTTCCTAGCTTATCTTTCTTCAAAATCACCTTAGGGGATAAACTTGGTGCTACTTTCAAGTCAAGTCAAATGTTTATCAGCAGTAAATTAATGGTGTGGGAATGGTGGGAAGAGAAGAAAAAACCGTCACTCATCTTTCTCAAAGTCTGATCATATTATTTTACATTATCCTGACAGCCTTTCACAGGTCTCCCTAATCACACTTCAATATCTACCACTATCTCTAACCCGTTGACTTTCACATACATTCAATGGCCATTTACTTCCTTACTATTTTTTGAAACTTTCACCAAGCTACAGTCCTAGATTTCTGGTCCTTCCTACAACATGGACTCTGTTCTCCTAACACCAAATGGCATGCCTAAACCAACTCAAGGTCAGGGTCTACCTCCACCTCAAGTGCAGAGAAGAAAACACCCATGGAATGCTGCTGACCACAGATGAAGTCCTTCAAGAAAAAACATAAACTAAGGCTAACACTCCATCATTCAATCCTTGACACTTGTGGACCGAGAAATTTTGAGCCAGAAATGTTATCCAAACCTCAGACTTAGTGATACCACTGAGTTCTTATCAGTGGGATACAGTTTCCAGTTGCTTTTATTCAGTGGTGATGACGAATTTGTACTGCTGCAGCCACACTTCTGTCATTTGAGTAACCAGAGAAACAAGTTAACACAGCAAAATAAACTGGCCTGTGAGGGAATCCCATTGGTGGCTTTGGTCTTTGGATTGGGTTGGTGGGTTCAACTCCCCCAACCAAGCCAGTAGCTGAACACTAACAGACATTCTTGGACTGTCTACTGTTAGAGGCAGTTGAGTCAGCTCCATCCCATTCTTCCTTGGCTCCTTTCTTATTTTCCAGACTTTTCTCACTTCCCCTCCTTCCATTCGCCTGTGTCTCTTAGCACATTTGCAGCCCAGATACTGCTCCAGACAGACTCAAAGTTATCATTAGAAAAATCAGTGGAGATGCTAAACAGCCAGTGTTTTGAAGAAAATACTAGAAACTGCTTTCTGAAAGCAGAAAGCAGTTGAAGGTAGACAGGGTACTTCCTGAAATCTCCTGTGGGCATCCACAAGGCCAAATCTAAGGGAGTATTTCCAATCCTCTCACAAAACAGACACACTCCAAGGTCAAGACACACCACAATGCCTGAGCAATGTGTTTGATTATATTTTATCAGTAACAATTTATTCCTTTCCAAGAATGGTGGGGCAGAAAAAGTATTGAGTTTCTGGCTCGTGTTTCTAGAATATCGCACTTGAACATTCATACATTAAAATTGTGAAAGTCTGTAAAATATATTATCAATTTCAGATGGCTCATATTTAGGTTATATTGGTCATAGATTATTTTTGCAATCTGTGTCTATTCCTTCTCAATTCCCTTCTAACCAATGCCCTTCTAACCCCACCCTAGGACACTTTATATGGCTCTGAGACTGAACATATGTGATAATTTTTAAAATTATATTTGATTTTGACTTTGACACTATTTTTTCTTGATCAGGCAGCATGTTGTATTGAAAAGAATCCTGCCAGGGATACCAAATACAAAGGTTTTAGTGTAACTACCACTACTAGATGTAAAACCTTAGGTCAATCACAAAGGGCCTCAATTTTTTCAAGTGTAAGGTGAGGACTTAGACTGGACTATTTCTAAGTGTCTTCCCTTCATCTTTAAAATCCTTGATCATAACTTCACTATTTGTCATTAAAACTACTTTGGCTTATGGGAACTTTCTCACAGCCTTTCCAAAGTGCAATGAGTACCACACCATAAAGGAACCTTCAACATTACCCATAAACACAAATTCAGATTGGTTGAACACCATATAAATTTAATTTATTTGTAAATTTTAGACCCTGATATATTATTTTTAACTGGGATAACAATTCTCTAATGTAAATGTGAATATGAAACATTCAAAACACTTAGGTACAGCAATGTCACAGACTGCATCTTTACTATTATGCAGTGATTGTCAAGAACAGTCTTTCTGTTGCAGAGAATCTCTGGATCCATACTTACATCCCTTAACTATGACAGACTCCACATATACTTGGCAGCTTCTGCATTGCCTTGGCTGGGCCAAGAGTGTCTTGGGAAGAAAAGAACCACATGGAGTGTAGACAAGTTTTCCTCCAACTTTGCTCCTAATAATTGACAAAGAGATTGAGTGAGGTTATCATTATTTTAATCTCTAAATCTTTGTTCATAATGAAACCTGTTTCTTATCCTTCTCCTAATATACTTACTCATTTATTTCCTCATTCTTCTTGTAATATCACAAAAGTTTGTGATAATTATAAGCTAGTTACTTATAGAAGACCATATAAGGTTCAGTATTTGGAAACATCAGATGTCTAGTTGGTAATTAGGGCTTAATCATAAGTATAAACAAATATTTAATTAACATAAATGAAGAAATAGCTCAGGAGCATCACAGCAGAAATGTTTTTCCTTTCAACCAACGGACACTGTAATAATGAGAGGAAAAGTTTTGGATAATCAGCAGTTATAACACTGAAAAATGTTACAACATACTTGTGCTGCATGGTCATTTTTAATAGCTCCACTTTGATTTTTGCCTCTCTATACAATTGGGAGCGAACAAAAGTATGAGTGTAAGTGCGTGTGTATGTTTCTCAGCAGGGGCTCTACTGAGGTAGAATTATTAAACTCAGTGTCAGTGCCAGAGGAAGAAGCCAATATAATTAAACAGCCTGGTGTTCTTAAGGGGGCCCAGGGCCTGACTATGTTGCCAGCAACGAAAATCCCATATAAGGTCTTGAGCCGATCAGCCCTTGCAGAGGCCTCAAACTATTCTTGGCGAGCCCTGGCTAGACTATGTCAGGAACATTTGAATAGCATGATTGAATTATGGGGAAAGAAATACAATTCCAGATTCTGGTGTGACCTACCACCAGCACTAGGTCTTAAGCATTCACGAGTCCACCAGTGTTGCTCCCAGTACTTCTTTCCCATGTTCTCTAGGGGTCTTAGATAATTTACACAGATTAAAAATGCAGGGAAAACAACTTCTCCCACTCTGTGACCTCAGACTGGTTTCCTGGTGCCGCTGTTCTCTATTTTCACAATCTTGAGTCCATTCGCAAGGCTGTAGCCTTAATTCAGGCCGCTGGTCAGCACTCAGGTGGATCATTGCAGTTCCTCATTACTTGAGATCTGGAATCTTTCCCTTCTAATCTACTAATCTGAGTAAAAATCCCATTTTGTATTATTTCACTGCTATCACCCTCAGGAAAGAATCCAAACTCCTTGCTGTTACATCCAAGGCCCTTCAGGAATTGAACTGTGCTTCCACCAGGATCATTTCTGAAAAGTCCCCCACATGAGGAACCCCTTGCTGCAGCCAAATTAAATGACCTGCAGCAACTCCTTGGATTTGGCTTGCATGGTCCTGCCTTTGTTCAAGCTGCTTCTCCTGCCCGGGGCACCCTTCCTCTTCAACATTTACCTTCATGGAGAACTTCTATGCATCCTTCAAGACTTGGCTCAAGGTTCTCTAAAACTAAAATTGTAACAAAATACATTGGTATGTTGTCAGCTCCTTGAAGGTAGGGACCACATTATATTCATGCTTATTCCTACCTTAATATTTACTCTCCTATTATTCTTCCTGGGCTTCTTTCTATTATTTGGCCATGCCATGTCTCAGTCCAAATGTCACCTCTGCAGAGAGGCAGTGTCTGCAGCCCCGATCTAAAGTAGCACCACCTCATTAACCCAATCATTCTCTTATCACTCTGTTTCATTTCCACTGAAGCATCTGTCATGTTTATCTCCATGTTAATTTGTTGCCCTCCCCATTCTCCCACCCCTCACTAGAACATATTCCCCTGCCCAGGATACAGGACATTGTCTACTTATTCACTGATGTAGCTCTAGTGTCTACAACAGTGCCTGGCACATAGTAGTATCAATAAATCTCTTTGGAATAAGCATATTATATGTAGAGTTTGCATCTGAAGGAATACTTACATAGAGGAGTATTTTATGAGGTGTTTTCCCAGTGAGTCTAAATAAAAAGGCAGTCATCCAAATCTACCTCTCTCTTGTTTCCACCTCTCTAGCAACTATGCCCTGGGTCACTATTAGAATGTTGTTACCTTTTCCCTTTTATAGCTTTTCTTTGCAGGTTAAGCATCAGTTAAGGCCTTGTCAAGGCCTTTTAGAGCACAGCCACTGGAGCCACACTTGTTCAAATCCAAGCCCTGGCCAAGCATGGCTTTGGCCCAGCCAAACTGGATGACCTGCAGCAACTTCTTGGATTTGGCTTGCATGCTTCTGCCTTTGTTCAAGCTGCTTATCTGTGCTTCAGTTTCCACATTTATAAAATGATTCCTGCTTCATAAAATTATTGGGATGATTACAAGAATTTGTACAAAACACTCAGAACAGTGCCAGTCATAGTAAATGCAGTATATATGTTAGTCAAACAATACTGTTTTCTGTCATGTAGGGGCAGGACACAATTGACAAATCCAAAATACAGAAGCATCTGTGGAAATGGAATGTGGTATGGAAAGTATGTGTGACAGAGAAGTGAGAGCAGCTGGGCATTTGCTTCCAGGAATTCAAAACAATTTATTAATTTTACACTTAGATATTGGTAATGCACACAGAGAGAGGAAATCTGAAAGTTATTTAGAGCACCTCCTTGATTTTGTGTTGAATGTTATAAATTTTATTTTAAAATAGCTCAAAACTCATCTTGCATTTTAATATTTTAAAATAAAATCTATAATATCAAAATCTTGAGCATTTAAAAAATTGTAAAAACCATGATTCAAGTCAACAATTCTGTGCTTTGAGATTTGATTGCTAAACAGGATTTCACTTGTCTATGAAGAATTTACTCTGTTCCTTTCTGGCTTTTTCAATGCTTTCAAAAGTGATCATTCCTCTTGGCAGCTGCAATTTACTCTTTTCTGTTTCCAGTATGTCCTCAGCTTCACCTTAAATAAAGTACAGAAATACACAAGGTGACAAAGGGGTCATCAGCAATTTGTGACAAAGCCTGATTGCTATATTCCTTGACAGGCTCTAACAGCGTATGAGCCATGTTCCCAATTTCACACTTAAACATTTTCCTCAGGAGAAGTAATACACTTCCCAGAGGAAACACAGTGATGAATTCTGACAACTCATACATAAATCAGGAGGTACAGATTTTTTTGACATGTAGAAGAGAAAGAACATCAAGATAAGTAATTTTTTCCCTTGAAACAAAGTCAGGATTAGTATTAATTCTGTTTGGAGGGATTTGGGTAGAGAAACCACATATATAGTCTTTCCCATTGTCCTTTAATATAAGTGACAAGAGAGAAAGTAAAGTTTACTACAAATTCTAATTTTTCAGAAAAGCTAATCTTCAACCTGACATTACTTATAAACACTCAAAATAATATTAAATGTTCTTTAGTCTGTATACATACAAATATACATATACACACATCTTTATAAACAATTCCCCTTTCAAAGAGCTACACAATGCAGTAATTTCTTGGGCCCAGTGACATTTGCCAGGTTTTATTGTTGAAGACTACTTAGCACATTTTTAAAAATTGTATTACAGTACATGTTTACATTTCATAAGCCTCCCTTGGGATTAAAAGGTGACACTTTCTGTGAGTACTCCTCTTTTAACACACTATTTTATTTTATTGAGACAGAGTCCAACTCTGTCACCCAGGCTGGAGTGCAGTGGTGCAGTCTCAGGTCACTGCAGCCTCTGCCTCCTCAGTTCAAGCGATTCTTGTGCCTCAGCCTCCTGAGTAGCTGGGACTACAGGCGGTATACACCGACTAATTTTGTACTTTTCATAGAGACAGGATTTCACCATGTTGGACAGGCTAGTCTCGAACTCAAGTGATTTGCCCGCCTTGGCCTCCCAAAGTGCTGGGATTACAGGTGTGAGCCACTGCACCTGGCCTTCTTTTAACACGCTATTAATTGTACTCCAAACCCAACAGAACAGACCATAGTGTTCAAATTATAAGAGCATTTCAATCATCTGCAAATATCTTCTTTTTTTACCTCTGTCTCAAATAGCAAGTAAAAATCATGATAAAATTACATATAACTAGGTTGGCCATTGATGACAGACTAGATGTTTTCCATGTGAGAGAGCCTTTCTTCCAGTTAGTAAATTCTCATCATGTATTTACAGAATGGCTGATAATAAACTCAGTTGAATAGGGATTGTATATTTTAGAGTCATCATTATTAACATGGAAAAAAAACTATAATCTACGTTTTCTAATGTGATAAGTTTTCTGATGAATTCGAATTTTTTTTAAACAGGAAATTCCCATAAAATTTTCCTATTAAATTTCTGTGCCAGCTGTGTCAAATTCCAGGGCAATAAAAATCAGGATTATGTGACAGCAGCAGTGTGCAGGTGAATATTTACCAACCAGTTCTCTGAAAATAAAATGTCTATAAATTTATAATATATATGCTTATTATACATGTTATACATGTTCATTATACATAAAAATATGTACCATAATAAAATGTACATAAACTTCCACATAGCAAATTGATTCTCACAGAATGCTTTCATTGATTTTTATGGAATGCTGGAATCCGTGGCCAGCCTATGTTGCAGTTGATGAGAGAGTATAATGGATGACGGTTGGTGTTTTCATTCACACTAATGAGTAGGACAAAAGTGAAACAATGAGTTGTTTTATTGAAGACAAATGTTGGAACTTCATTTATTTGAGAATGATGTAAACAACTTATTTGCTGAACTGGATAATAGTTTTTCAATATTAGAAGAATATTTCACCAACTTTTATGCTATTTACAATGGAATAGTTACAGACAAAGCACATTTTTAAGCTTAATCTGCATTTTTAGCATTTTCTTCATCAATTTTTAAAATCTAGACCATAGGTTGGCAAACTGTCTTAAAGGGCCAGACAGTAAATATTATAGGCTTGTGGGCTCATATGTTTCTGTTTCAACGATGGCTCTGTCATGGTAATGGGAAGGCAGCCACAGACAATACATGAATGAATGAGCATGGATGTGTTCCAATAAAACTTTATTTTTGAAAACAGGTGGCCAGCCTCAGGCCATAATTTTTCAACCCCTGGTCTAGAAAATCAATAAAATAAGCAGTCAAGCCTTGATTTGGCAACCACAGATTTCCATTGTGTAAATACTCCCATCAAGACCAACTTCAGACTATCAATGGGGTGTCACTAAAACTGGACAGTAGCTGTATTTTGTTTTGTCTGTGTATTATATCTGCATTTCTATCATATAGATACAATAGCTATAAATAATCAGAGTATGGATAATAGCAAATATTTAGAAACAGATGAGTTCTGTTTATTACCTTTGTTTTAAACACAATTTAATATTATTTATTTGCTATAATTTATTTGTTGCAAGTTTATATAAGTTTTAATACCTTAAATGACTATGTTTAACAACCGGCTTACACAATCCCTGAAAATGTAGTGATTGGTTCTTGTGAGCTGGTATGAGGTGGCTCCAGCACACCACTGTGTGAGAGGGAGCAGAAATGTTGGTCATTGGAGGTTCAAAGAGAGAGTCTTGTCAGAATTTTTATAAGTCAAAGGTTCCTAAGGCAGGGATCCTTGAACTGGAAAATAACTCAGCAAATAGAAACTCTAGTTTATCAAAGACTTACCTTTCATTCTTTCTAAAAGGGTTCCATAGCCCAAGTCATACTGGTAGGTGAAGATAAAGCTTAATGGAACAATTGGGACCAGGAAGGCTGGCTTCTTTTTTTTAATCGCTCTATTTCAAGAATTAAAAAAAGAACCAATATCAAAAAATAATCTGTAAATACATATCTGTATACTTAAAGAAAAAAAAAAATACCTGCTTTTTGGAAGAATGACTTTTCCTTCAGAAGTTACTTAATACATTTGATAATTCTATGGAAATAGGATTTCCTTACCCAATATCCCTAACCAGATTCTGCAGTTCTCAAGGGCAAGGTCTGTGACTTGTTCATCTTTATTTGACTTTGAAGCTCAGGTTCCTTGTTTTTAAAATGGGTAAAGATTGGTATCTACCACTAAGGGATTGTGGAGATAAACATATAGAGGCCTTCTTGGTGTCAAGTTGGTGCTCTCTCTCTCTAACTAATAAAGTAGAGAAAAAGACAGAAGCAACCTAGGAAACTAAATTAACTGTTACTGCCTTGCTTTCACAGAGTTACCCCCAAGGACTAAGATTAATAGGTTACTTTGCTTACATACACTATTTGGACCAAAGTCTTATTCTGGCCAACTTCATAATAAAATGGTAATGGAAAAGACAAAAAGAAGTAAATGACTGAAGAAAATATTAAATAGCAAACATACCCAGCTGTTAAAGAGATGGCTGCAAAGCCAAAAAAAGTTCCAAAATATTTGAGGAATTCCCGAGACCACGCGATCTGCATAGCCATTTGTCTTTCCCTCATTTCACTCTGCATGATGAGCTGCCTTTCCAGCTGAGGACAAAACAAAAGACAAAGTGAAGTTACTCATCATTGGAATCTGAACAAATAGTAATCTGTTTTTCCAGCGGATTCATTCTTCAATTGCTTTATTTCATGTTTTTTCAAAAAAATCTCAACAGACTTTGACTAAAGTTCCTCTGGACAGCTCTCACCAACTGTCACCTTGGCAGTGAAATCTTCCTGGAATAAATACAGAATAAATATCAATATTCCATTTTTACACCCTGAGGTCTTGACTGCCTGTGGTCTGGAGCTTTAGCCAAGCCTCAAATAAATGTCCAGCTTTTCCTATTGCATGTGTGGAAAGATCTATGGGTCGTTAAATGTAGATACATCTTACTGGCCTTTATTTCCACTTGCATGGAAATCTGCCTTCCAAATCCACTCCAAACTGAAATTTATTTGGAGTATTTATTTGGTCCATATCATACCACAATATGATAGTAGATGGGTGTTGTTGTTTTGAGACATCTTTTCCTTTGCCACATTTTTCTAACCTCAAGTTCTTCACCACTTTGTTCAGTGCCTTTCACCGCTTTGAACAGAAGGCAGATGGCTCAGAACACAGGAGATGAATTTCTAAATGGATTTTTAGAAAATACTCAGGAGAAGCAACTGTCTGTAAACCCAAGCCCATTATTTGAAGAGAGTTATATTCTTGACAGAGAAAAGTGTTGTTGGCATTGTTGTTGTTGTTTTAATTCTAAAATCTTGGCACTACATGTCATTAGCCAAGCTAGAGGGCAGTACACAGGGAGTTCATGATGCAAGGAAGAGGAGAGGAAGGTGATTTAGTTTCCCCTCCATGCCCTCTTTCTACTGAGGGGAGTAGCTGGGAGGGGCAAGTGATAGTTTAGATGTAAAGATGGGGCTTGGCTCCTTGGCCTAATTTGGGAAGTTAAATCCCCAGAAGATACGAAGGAAGCCTCAGTTGGGTTTGGGAATCCCTAAACAGAGAAGACTTGTGGCCTTGCTTCCTGTAGATAATTCTGGAAGGGAGCAGCTACAGCAGAGCAGAAATGGTTTCAGGGCAGACCTCGCAGAGAGCACACCTAAGAGAGGCCACTTCCATCTCCCTCAGCAGCCAAGGGGTGTGGAGGAAGTCTGCAAGGTTCTCACATCAGCTGAAGAGGGGCACAGAGGGTAGCTATGGATCGAGAGCAGGGGGACTACCAAAGAGTCCAAAACCTAGAGCCAGGGGACCCCGTAACAGACACTTTAGGAGTGAACATAAGCCAGTGGTTGGGTGGGGAAGGCCACTGGATCCCAGAGGATCAGCAGCATCCGAGAGTGCTTTTCTGCTGTTGTTTTCTGTTCGATCAACCTGGACAGCACCACATGATGTTCCCTAAGGGCATGAGGCCGTGTTCCAGGCTGGCATAACCATCATCCCCATACTCTCAGGTGCTGCTGAGCCTCTGGGATCCAGTGGCCTTCCCCGCTCAGCCACTGGCTTACATTCACTCCCAAGTGTCTGTTGTGGGGTCCCCGGCCCAAGGTTTTGGACTCCAGTAGGCTACCAGCTCTCAGTCTGCAGCCACCTTCTCTGCCCCTCTCCAGCTGAGGTGAGAACCTTGCAGACTTTCTTCAGACCCCTCAGCCACTAAGGGAGATGGAAGTGGCCTCTCTTAGGCATGCTCTCTGTGAGGTCTGCTCTGAAACCCTTTCTGCTCCGCAGTATCTGCTCCCTCCCAACATTCTCCACAGGAAGCAGGGCCATAATTCTCTGTCTGGGGATCCCCAAATGCATCTGGCTAGATGTGCCTTCCCTGATGCTGGTGCCACCTGAGATCACCTGCACCCAAGTCTAGGTCATACCAAGGAAAAGATGAACGGAGAAGGAGAGGAGGAAAGCTGAATTCAACTATTTTCTCCCAAAGAACCGAGTTTTAAACTACAAATAATTGAGTAACTTTGACTTGTCAAAATTGAATTTGCTGTCACCAAGAGAAATTGAGGTTCATTTTGAGTTCAATTAGCAATAAAAAATAGATGTGTTTTTGCACAAGATTAGTGTGTGAAATTCATCCTTGCTACATTACTTATTTACAAAACTTACATACTGATTCATCATATCCCCCAAAGTGATGTAAATGCAGCAATTAATTATTTGTGTTTTTATCAAAAGGCAGTAAACAAGAAATAGAGGAGTCCAGAGTAGTTCTAAACTTTTGCTGCACACCATGAGCATCTGGGAAGCTTTTCAAAGTTCTAGTACCCAGACCTACACCCCAGACCAACTAAATCAGGTGAGATCAATTCAGTCAGGATCTGGAGGTAAAATCAGGCATCAGTATTTTCTAACGGTTTCCAGATAGTTCTCGTGTGCTGCTGGGACTGAGAACCATCACCATAAATGAAAGACTCATAGCTTATGCTTTTTTCCCACGAAAGATCAACGTGAGATATCAGTCTGAAAGATATCACCTGGGAACTCTCAAAAGATTGTGAGCAGAGGGCTTTCAGGGTGGTGGAGTTAATCTGTATGGTACTATGGTGGTGGATACATGACACTCTGCATTTGTCAAAACTCATAAAACTTTACAGCACAGCGTGAACCTTAGCGCATACAAATTTTACAAATCAGCCAAAAGGGCAAGGGATGCACAAGATGGAATGGGGACTGTGACAAAATAATCTGACTGTACTACAAATGTATGGCACAATCTCACTGAAGGGTTGGGGGAAAATAACTGATCTAACTTTGGAAAATGGTATTTTGACTAAAAACTGTAAAACTAAAGACAGAAAGAACTATACATAAACACTGTACTCTAGTGAGTACAACTGTCTCTCACAAGTTACAGATTAACAATTCTGAAACCACTTTACATGTTTACTGGAGGTGAGCAACAAGTAAATTGACAGCAGATGGTGGAAGTCAGGTTTCTTATTATTAAACAGGGAGATAACAAACAAGCAAGAGGAAAAGACTAGAATGAACCATGTGGCGCTGGATTAGAGCCAATAACATCAGTATGAACTCATGCTTAGTGCTTGATATAGAGATAGACAAAGATGAAATTATAGATATGCATATCTATATGCATGCATGGATTAGGCATTCATGGCTTAGTGTAAGTACATACGTTTTCTCAGCTCTGTCCACTGACAGGGAATAGAGGCAATAACCTCTTGCAAACAAGCATACCTAACACCCAGAAACACCCAGACATGATTTCTACTCTCCAAAAAAATAAATAAACCAGGGCTCCTTGGAGAAATAGCTGGCCTAGGACTGGGGCAAGAAATGTATAAGAGGAGCCTACAGCATCTTATAGTGCCAGAAAGTCAAGAGATACTAAAATAATAATAATGATGATGGAGTATGTCAAAAGGACACGGGGGTCAATCTGAAAGAGCTACTAATGTCCAAAGCTGGAACAATTTTATGAGCAAAATAAATAACATAGTATTGGATTATAACCTAAAGTATAAAATAAATATCCACGAGTCTATACTAATATAAATGGAGAAGAGACAAATATCCTGTACAGAAGAATTCCAACTCATTTACATAGATACTCCTCCTCGCTCTTCAAAGAAGTGGAGCTTAACTCCCACCCCTTGATCTTGGGCTTTGCTTAGTTACTTGCTTCCAATGCAAACAGTATGAAAGGCAGGGTGAGGGATGACGAAGCTAAAGAGACAAGAAGACTAAATGTAACGTGGCATCCTGGATGAGATTCTGGGACAGAAAGGGAACATTAGAGACAAACAAATGAAATCTGAATGTGGGATGTATTGAATAGTAATGGATCAATGTTCGCTTCTTAGTTGTGGCAAATGTGCCATGGTAATAGTCAGATGTTAACAGCAGGGCACAATGAATGTAGGGTATTTGGGAATTCTATATGCCTTTTCTATAAATCTAAAACTAGTCTCAAATTTAAGTATATTTAAAAAACTAGTTATGAACAAATATTATATTCTGAGTCTGCTCCCTTACTGTTAAGAATGAAGGCAATCATGTCCATCTTTCATAAATAAATTATAAAAATCAGCAAGATTGTGTATCTGTGATAAACTATGAGCCTAGAGTGAGAAAAAATTCCATGCAGACTCTCTCCATGAGTAAAACATTCTAATGAAAGATATTTTGATCTGTAATGTTAATTATCCATTAAAATGTTATTAACTACCCTATATTTCATAAGATTATGTTTAAAGTCATAGGTCTATATCTGTATACATCTTAAAAGTCAAATTAATAAACTAGACTACCAAATTTTTCAATAGCCATAAAGGGATAAATGAATTAATGCAATTATCAATTTACCAAGAATTGGCATCCTTTAACTATGTGTACATTCATTTTCAACCTTCCTTCTCAATTACTGACACTAAAAACAGCAAATAAAAGCAAAACAGAACATGTACAGCAAGTTCTCTTAATGGTTGTTAACTCAAATCCTAAATACAAAATTCTTTATCCTATTTTAAAAGAAATGTAGACCTTTTATAATAATAATTTTCTTATCTCTGGACTTTTTGATACTGCTTTACAGAATAATTTGAAATCAAAATGTTCCTGATTATAACTTCACACTCTGAGGATTTTACAGGCTTATCTGATGCTAGTTTAACAATTAGAGAACCACAATTAATTTTAAAGAGAGCACATAAGACCCTCCACAAACTAGGCATTGAAAGAACATATCTCAAAATAATAAAAGCCATCTATGACAAACCCACAGCCAACATCACTGAATGGGAAAAAGCTGGAAGCATTCCCCTTGAAAACTAGAACAAAACAAGGATGTCCACTCTCACCACTCCTATTCAATTTAGTATTGGAAGTCCTAGCCAGAGCAATCAGGCAAGAGAAAGAAATAAAAGGCATCCAAATGGAAAAAGAAGGCAAATGATCCCTCCTCATTGAATATTATTCTACACTAGGAAAACCTAAAGACTCCGCCAAAAGGCTCCTAGCCCTAACAGACCTAATAAACAACTTCAGCAAAGTTTGAAGATACAAAATCAACATACAAAAATTAGTAGCATTTCTACACACCAGTAATGGTCATGCTGAGAGCCAAACCAAGAATGCAATCCCATTTACAACAGACAGACAGACAGACAGACACAGACACAGACACAGACACACACACACACACACACACACACACACACACACACCCCTAGGATGAAAGAAATCAGAGACAGCACAAATAAATGAAAGAACATTCCATGCTCATGAATTGGAAGAATCAATATTGTTAAAATGGCCATACTGCCTAAAGCAAAATACAGATTCAATGCTATTCCTATCAAACAACCAGTATCATTCTTTACAGAACTAGAAAAAAAACTTTTCTAAAATTCATATAGAACCAAAAAGTCCAAATAGGTAAAGCAATCCTAAGCAAAAAGAACAAAGCCAGAGACATCACACTACCTCACTTTATACTATAAGGCTATAATAACCAAAACAGCATGGTACTAGTACAAAAGCAGAAACATATGCCAATGGAAAAGAATAGAGAACTCATAAATAAAGCCACATACCTACAACCATCTGACCTTTAACAAAGTTGACAAAAATAAGCAACAGGGAAAGGACTCCCTATTTAATAAATGGTGCTGGGATAACTTGCCAGCATATGCAGAAGAATGAAAATGGACCCTACCTATCACCATATACAAAACTTAACTCAAAATGGATTAAAGACTTAAGTGGAAAACCTTAAACTATGAAAATCCTAGAATAAAACCTGAAATAAACCATTCTGGACATTGGTCTTGGCAAAGAATTTATGACTATGTCCTCAAAAGCAATGACAACAAGAACAAAAATTGACAAATGTTACCTAATTAAACTAAAGAGCTTCTGCACAACAACAACAAAACTAGCAACAGAGTAAACAAACAATTTATAGAATGGAAGAAAATATTTGCAAATTATGTATCTGACAAAGGTCTAGTATCCAGAATCTATAAGGAACTTAAACAACTCAATAAACAAAAACCAAATAATCCCATTAAAAAGTGGGCAAAGGACATGAACAGACACTTCTCAAAAGAAGACATACACTTGGTCAACAAGCATATGAAAAAATGTTCAACATCAATAATCAGAAAAAAGCGAATCAAAACTACAATGAGATACCATCTCACACCAGTCAGAATGGCTATTAAAAAGATAAGAAATAACGATGCTGGCAAGGCTGCAGAGAAGAGGGAACACTTACACACTGTTGGTGGGAATGTAAATTAATTCAGTCACTGTGGAAAGCAGTTTAGAGACTTAAAACAGAATGACCATTTGACCCAGCAATCCCATTACTGGGTATATATCCAAAAGAAAATAAACAATTTGACAAAAAAGACATGTCTACTCATATTTTCATCTCAGCACTATTCACAATAGCAAAGACATGGAATCAACCTAGCTGCCCATCAATGGTGGATTGACGAAAGAAAATGTGGTAAATATACATCATGGAATACTACGCAGCCATAAAAAGGAATTAAATCATATCCTTTGCAGCCATCTGGATGCAACTGGAGGCCATTATCCTAAGTGAATTAACAAAGGAACAGGAAGCCAAATAACTCAAGTTCTCAATGTAAGTGGCAACTAAGCACTGGGTAACTATAGACATAAAGAGACAACAATAGACACCAGGGACTACGAGAAGGGGTAGAGGGGGAGGGGAGCAAGGGATGAAAAACTCCCTATTGGGTTCCATGCTCACCACTTGGGTGATGGAATCATTCATACCCCAAACCTCAGCATCACACATAATAAACCTGTACCCCCTGAACCTAAAACAAAAGTTGAAATGATAAAAAATAAAGATACCAAAACAGATATATAGACCAATGGAACAGAACAGAGGCCTCAGAAATAATGCCACACATCTACAACTATCTGATCTTTGACAAACCTGACAAAAACAAGAAATGAGGAAAGGATTCCCTATTCAATAAATGGTGCTGGGAAAACTGGCTAGCCATATGCAGAAAACTAAAACTGGAGCCCTTCCTTACACCTTATGCAAAAATTCACTCAAGATGGATTAAAGACTTAAACGTAAGACCTAAAACCATAAAAACCCTAGAAGAAAACCTAGGCAATACCATTCATGACATACGTATGGGCAAAGACTTCATGACTGAAACACCAAAAGCAATGGCAACAAAAGTCAACATTGACAAATGGGATCCAATTAAACTAAAGAGCTTCTGCACGGCAAAAGAAACTGTCATCAGAGTGAACAGGCAACCTACAGAATGGGAGAAAAATTTTGCAATCTAACCATCTGACAAAGGGCTAACATCCAGAATTTACAAAGAACTTAAATTTACAAGAAAAAAAGAACTCCACCAAAAAGTGGGCGAATAGACACTTCTCAAAAGAAGACATGTATGCAGCCAACAAACATATGAAAAAATGCTCATCATCACTGGTCATCAGAGAAATGCAAATCCAAACCACAGTGAGATACCATCTCACGCCAGTTAGAATGGCGACCATTAAAAAGTCAGGAAACAACAGATGCTGGAGAGGATGTGGAGAAATAGGAATGCGTTTACACTGTTGGTGGGAGTGTAGACTAGTTCAACCATTGCGGAAGACAGTGTAGAGATTCCTCAAAAATCTCGAACCAGAAATACCACTTGACCCAGCAATCCCATTACTGGGTATATACCCAAAGGATTATAAATTACTATAAAGACACATGCACACATATGTTTATTGCAGCACTGTTCACAATAGCAAAGATTTGAAACCAACCCAAATGCCCATCAATGATAGACTGGCTAAAGAAAATGTGGTACATATACACAATGGAATACTGTGCAGCCATTAAAAAAAGGATGAATTCATGTCCTTTGCAGGGACATGGATGAAGCTGGAAATCATCATTCTCAGCAAACTAACATAGGAACAGAAAACCAAACACCGCATGTTCTCACTCATATGTGGGAGTTGAACAATGAGAATACATGGACAGGGGAACATCACACACCAGGGCCTGTCGGGGGCTGGGGGGCTAGGGGAGGGATAGCATTAGGAGAAATACCTGATGTAGGTAACATGTTGATGGGTGCAGCAAACCATCATGGCACATGCATACCTACGTAACAAACCTGCACATTCTGCACATGTATCCCAGAATTTAAAGTATAATAAAAAATAAAAATAAAAAACATAAAAGGAAGCTAGCATATTAGAAATAATTGTACATAGGAGGAACCACATTCTAAACACATTCATAAAACTCTTATATCAGCTCTTTCCTGTATATTTTCATTCTTCAATTTATTTGTTTAAAAAATATGAAGAACAGCCATAAAATTACTGACCTCAGTAATTTGTCAATCTGTTGAGTTTCCAAAGGGGCAATTATGTAAAGGTCCACAGACTATTTAATATAATTTTCCCCTTAATACAATAATAAAGTTATTAAATTTCATTTGGACACACAAAACATTGTATAACACATTATCCTATAAATTATTCTTATTGCAGTTTTAATTTCATATTTATTGGAGTCTTCCCTATTTTTGAGAAATAATTAGGCCAACTCTGAGAAACAAATCAGTTTACTACTGTGTTTTGGTTTCCATTGACATTTTAATTTATGCACAATAAATTCACATGATAGAAAAGTTTTGTTTTTATTTGCTTAATTGGGCAATGCCAAAAAGTTATTCCACATGTTCTGCCACAAAAGAGGTCACGTAGACCTGTTTTTTGTTTTGTTTTTATCCAAAATGAGAATATTTTATATTTATCTATGCCTTTGTTAAATTAATAGAAACATATTTAATACCTTCTAAACCAAAAGAAAATCGATGTTTCAGGTAAAAACAAAACATAAACTAACATTGTTAAAACAAAGCAGCCATAATGAAAGCTGTGGCAAGTGGCATTTAACCTTAACTTGCTCTACAGATAAGTTAAATGTTCAATGTCCAGTCTAGGAAGAATCTCAGTGAGGAAATAAGTAGTAATTTGAAGTTCTTTTTGCCTTAAGAAAAAAAGTCCCCCTTTATCAATAACTTATAAAAAATAATTGAATACAAACCAAATTGTAGTATTATTCAGAGGCTTAAAAGCTGTGGTAACAGCATCTTATTATATATCTTCCAATAAAGATTACAACATAATAACTTCCATTCTTACTCATAGATGTAACATCTTATTATAAACAATAAGGTTGCCATATGTAAAAATGAGAATTTCAGTTTAGCAAAATCCCTGTGTTTTAGGCCAAATGCCATATTAAGAGGTAGATTCCAAAATAAATATTTAGACTTTTTCTAAAAAGATCAGAAGATGCCAATAAGTTGAGCAGCTGACAGAACCTAGGAAAGAAACAACAAAAGACCATCCACTTCTGATGTGGTTTGGCTGTGTCCCCATCCAAATCTCAACTTGAATTGTATCTCCCACAATCCTCATGTGTTGTGGGAGGGAACCAGGCGGAAGTAACTGAATCATGGGGGCCAGTGTTTCCCGTGCTATTCTCATGACAGCAGATAAACTCTCACGATATCTGATGGGTTTATCAGGGGTTTCCGCTTTTGCTTCTTCCTCATTTTCTCTTGCCACCACCATGAAAGAAGTGCCTTTTGTCTCCTGCCATGATTCTGAGGCCTCCCCAGCCATGTGGAACTGTAAATCCAGTTAAACCTCTTTTTCTTCCGAGTCTCAGGTATGTCTTTATCAGCAGCGTGATAACGGACTAACACAGCTTCTCAACCATTATCTAAAATCCTTGAAAGTCATAGCTCCTAACAGTGTCTGGTAAGTTATTAGCACTGTTAACTGAAGTTGAAGACAATTCCTGATTGTCTATTGAGTAAAAACAATAAGGGTGTTTTCATTTATCCTGTATTTCCTCATTTCATAGTTTGATAGTTAATATTCCACTATGTCATTCCCAACAGTGCACAAAAGACCTCTATTCTACAATACTTAGGATACCTAAATATTACACTCTATAATAATAGGATACCTAAGAATCTTGGAACCAAGATGTGCTACAAAAAACAATTATCAGAAAATTATTTTTCTTTGTTTTGTTTGTTTGTTTGAGATGGAGTCTCGTTCTGTCTCCCAGGCTGGAGTGCAGTGGCGCAATCTCAGCTCACTGTAACCTCTGCCTCCTGGGTTCAAGCGATTCTCTTGCCTCAGCCTCCGAGTAGCTGGGACTATAGGCATGCACCACCGCGCCCAGCTAATTTTTATATTTTTAGTAGAGACGGGGTTTCACCATGTTGGCCAGGATGGTCCTGATCTTTTGATCTCGTGATCTGCCCACCTCGGTCTCCCAAAGAAAATTCTTAAGAAATTGCAGGATGCTTGATTTTATTACAACAGGTGATGCACTAACAAAAATAATAATATGGCTCACCATGTGCACAGTATATGCAAGTTACATATATTCATATTCCAATATGCCTAGCCTTCCCCCAAACCCTATGAGGTTAGTCTGTGAGTTGCAGACAATGGAATCCATCCTAAACAGTAGTTTAAACAGAACAAGATTGATTGCAGGGTACCTGGCAGCTACAGAATTTCTGGGGGAGCATGGAATTAAGTTTGGATTCTACATTATCAGGAATGATGCAGTCATTCTGGAGAAACGTTCAACCAGAATGTGGGATTCTCTTAGGGGAACTCCATAGTTACTGCCTCCTGCCACAGGTACTCAGGACTAAATACTGAAACGTCACCTCCACCACTTCCAAAATACCAGTCACCTCCGCTACCGTGCTACAAGAAGAGGTAATGTTGTTGTCTCAAAGCTTTTCACTGCCACTTCCACCTCCCAAGTCTCCTTCAGGGGTGCCTACTTGGCAGAACCAGGTCAGATGTAAAACCCAGCTGCGAGGGAGTCTGGAAATTTTCTCTTTGGCTTTCTAGCTTCTGTTGTATAGGCAGGCATGCTATTAGGGAGTTGGAATGGAATCCAATTAGTATTACCTGCCACTGAAGGTATTATCTCAGTTTACAATCGAGGAAACTAGGGATCAGAATTTGAGTGATTTTCCCTGTGGTCACAGTTATTTAGTGACAGATCTGGAATTCAACCAAGGCCTGCCTGCTTCAAAGCCAACCTTTGCCATCTATTTGCAATAATCACATTAATATGGAAAATTGGGGTGGAATGGACAGTGTATGTGACTGCCATCTCAAAATCCTTCACCTTTCTAAATAATTAGTGCAAGAATTATAAAAAGACACATATAATGAGCTCTAAGTTGATCTGGGGTACAGACTGACCCAAATTATTCTGTTTAAATTTCTTTGAAAGAGCCTATACACTCACTGCCTCCAATTTCTCACCAGGATTTTATGCCCCTATCCACTGTAGTGTGTAATTTCAGTGACCACAACTCTCTGAAATTAAGCCTTCCATGGTCCCTGTGACCTCCTTTTCCTTGCTTATCTAATTCCTCAGAGAACTAACTGGGAGAAACCATGACATCCAAATAATGACCACATTCTGTAAACTCAACTTTCTCAACATTTCTTGAGCGATGGCCTTCTCTACTCTGCTGCACAAATGTGGGTCTGGGGCTCTGAACCAAGAGCCCTGGGAGAGATCAGGTCTAGCTTTTGGCTTTGTTATAAGAAAATTAGGCCGAGCACAGTGGTTCATGCCTATAATTCCAGCACTTTGGCTGGCTGAGGCAGAAGGATAGCTTAAGCCCATAAGTTCAAGGCCAGCCTGGGCAACATAGTGAGACTCTGTCTCTAGGAAAAATAAAAATTAGCTGGGCATGGTGGCACACACGTGTAGTCTTGGCTACTTGGGAGGGTGAGGTGGGAAGACCACTTGAGCCTCGGATGTCGAGGCTGCAGTGACACAGCCTGGGTGACCAGAGCGAGGCCCTGTTTCAAAAAAGAAAAAAAAAAAAAAGAATTGTCTATGCTTAAGGTGGGGACAGAACAGGAAGCTAAAGAAGTTCTTCTAAAAGAGCAAATCTTGCTCCCCTCCCATAACTGGAATACAAAGGGAAAAGGCACCTCCTAAGAACAGCCAGGCACTGGAGCCTTCTCCAGAGAGGGTCCCTCTTCAAATCCCGTATTTGTTCACTTTCACCCAGAATGTCCTTCTCATACACATCCTTTTGGTCTTCTCAGTTCCTGATAATATCATCACTTTCTGGGCTCTAACCACCACTTCATGCTGATGACTTCTAAATTCAAATCTCTACCTTAGAACTGTTCTTGGTCGTAGGCTTATATTTCTAACTGTCCTTTGGGATCTCCACTGGGAAATGGAGAGCCAAATCTTATTATAATGTCTCTGAGTAACTCTTGAACCAAGTCTCCTATCTGCAGCCCCTACTCCAGTTCAGACCATCATTACCCATCAATAGAACCACTGAGGTGATCACTAAATTGTGTTTTCTGTTCTTGGTTTCCTCCCCGTCTAATCTACTATTTATACTACTGCCAGATTCCTCTCTCAAAAATGATCTTGTGTTACTTTCCTGCTTAAAAACGTTCAGTGGTTCGTTAGCTCCTAGACAAGACATGGCCTTTACAAATCCCATCCCAACTTAACTCTCTAGCCTCATATCCTGCCAGGCTTTCCCTGGACCCCAGCCTTCAAGCCTCACTGAGGCCACACCTGCTCACTTCTCCACACCTGTTTGCTTATGGAAAGAACACACACTTTAGCGTCACATGAAATTGGGTTCAAATTCTAGTTTTATCATGTGATTGTGGGCAAAGTCCCCAAACTGCTTGAGCTTCAGGACTCATGGGGCAGGTTATTTCCAATGCTAAATAATTTTAGGCAAGACTTTAAGTTAGAAATTTCTCATTTAAGCCCGATTTCAATATAAAAACAAAAGTAGATTATGGAAAATATTCATTATTTAGTTATCCATTTCTGGAAAATAATACTTCCAACATTCATATTCCCATATGATCGCAAAAATAACATCTCATTATTTTAGAAAATAACCATTAATTCCTGAAACTGAAAAAAAAGTCATTATTTTTACATGCTATTATGTTCTGATTTGTATAAATCTAAGATTTCTACAGAAAGGTCAGCTTGACCCAGTTACAACCAACAAATCTTAGATTTGTTGCTATTTAATCCCTGTAGACACTCACCACTCCCCAGCTTCAAAGTAATGCTAAATAAAAACCCAAACTGAATAGCCACAGATAGGGAATGAGAGGTCAAATTCAGAAGCATAAATATAAATGTAATTACAATTCTATACTATAAAACTTTTCTGGTCCTCTTGAATGTTTTTCCTTAATAAGAAAAGACATACATTTTACATTATGAGTTGTTTAGTCACACTGACTTCTTTTGCTGAAACTGAAAGCCTAATTTGATAGTATTGACATGCAAGCTAAGATATGAAGTGTTGAAAACAATAGTGGTTCAGTATGGGCCCCAGGTATGTATGGGGGAGGTGGGGAGGAGCCACAGAAATGACAGGATGGTGGAAAGGAAAATGCATGAGCTTCCAGGAACAATGCAGGCATCTCTGGTTTTCAGTCAGGAGGAAGACAATTAGTGTCCCCAATATCAGATAAAACAGAAAATGAATTCTGGATAAATCAAAGCCCTAAATGTACCAAATGAAATAATAAATACATGTAAAAGTTTGAAACTGCTTGTATAACCTTAGAGAGGCAAAGACATTTTCAAGGAAGGCAGGGAAAATAAAGGAAAATATGGACATACTTTATACAGTAAAAATCAAGAAGTTGCCACTTCCCACCCAAGAGGATGGTTATTATCCAAAATAAAGCAAACAAACAAACAACAGAACAGAAAATAACCGCTGTTGGCGAGGATGTGAAGAAACTGGAACCTTTTGCATTGCTGGCAGGAATGTAAAATGATGCAGTTGCTGTGGAAAATGGTACGGTGATTCCTAAAACAATTAAACATAGAACTAACATGTAATCTAGCAATTCCACTTCTGGGTCTGCACCCAAAAGCAGTGAAAGCAGGGACTTGGACAGACGTTTGTACACCTCCATTCATAGTAGCATTATTCACAACAGCCAAAAGGTAGAAGCAACCCAACTGCATATCAACGGATGACTCTGTAAACAAAATATGCATATACACACAATAGGATACTATTCAGCCATAAAAAGGAAGGAAATTCTGACTCATACAACCACATGGATGAACTTTGGAGACGTTTTGCTAAGTGAAACAAACAATCACAAAATAACAAATTATATAATTCCACTTATACCGAGAGTAGTCAAATTAATAGAGAGAGACAGAAAGGAGAATGGTGGTTGCCAGGGACTGGAGGGAGTGGAGAGTGGGGAGTTTGTGTTTAATGGGTACAAGGTTTCATTAGGTTAAGATGGAAATGTTTCGGAGATGGAGGGTGGTGATGTTTGCACAAGGCAGCATGAAGGAGAGGTGCAGTGAAGGGGCCACGTCTGGGCCCTGCAACCAGACTGTCTGTATTTGCATTCAGCCACCACCACTTATTAGCTTTGTGACCATGGGTAGGTCCCTTAATCTCTCTGTTCCCTTACCTGTAAAATATGGGTAATAACAGTAACTACCTCTGGGGTTTTGAGACTTCATTATTAATGAGAATAGCATATAAAAGTAGTACAACCCTGTGGCTGAATTTGGAAACAACTATTAAAATTTAAAATGCACCTACTCTTTGATCTAGTAATTCCACTTTCCAGCAGAATTAGCACTCAGTAGAAACTGTTTTTCTCCTTTTCCTCCCTATCATCATCATCATCATCATCATCATCATCATCATCATCATCCCTATGCAGCCACATGTCCTGATGTGGAAAATTCTGTAAGGTATTGTTAAGTGGAAAAAGCAAGGTATAGACAAGGGTATAGTAAGCTACTTTTCATCATTTCTGTATATACATACACACATACATACATATGTTCATATTCCAATATGCCTAACCATGTATAGACTATCTTTGAAAGACTATTCAAGAAACTAGTAATGGATTAATCTGAGGAGGTGAAGCAGGTGGCTGGGCACAGGGATACGAGGAAGTTTTCAATATATACCTTGTTGTTCTTTTAGAATTTTGATTCATGTACACATATTAACTATTCAAAAATTTATAATTATTATAAAGAAATAAAATCCCTTAAGCCTTCATTTCAGAATGAATCTGTACTCCGTCCTGGGAGGTTAGAGATCTGTTTCCCTGTCCAACTGCAGGGCAGTGGATAAGGAGGTAATGAAATACAATAAAATGTCCTGCAACCGTTACAATGACTTTCCTACATTATGAAGGCTAGCCACAGTACTGGAAAGTGCTTAGATACAGTGTCAAGTGCAAAAAGCATAATATAAAATTCTTTTAGAGAGTATAACAAGTAAACAAACAAAAAAAAGTAGCACAGAGGAAAAAAACAGAACCACTAAACATGGCTGTTTTGAAACAACAGAACTATGGTAATCTTCTTTCCATATAAATATATTATATAATTTTTTTATTTATGAGTTTTCTCATTATAATAAAAAATCATATTAAAAAGGAAAAATGTAAGCAGGGATTACGTGGTAGTGACATAAAAGACTATTCATTTTTTTCTCCTTTGTATTTATCTATATAAAAATAAGCTAACAATATTTTTTAAAAGAGTAACTCCATAATGGGGCTGGAAAGCAAGAAAGGGTGGCATCCACAAGCCAGAAATGTTGAGAAATTTCTGAAAGACAGAAAGCAGATGGGATCAGAATGATGGTAAAACCTGTAGGAGTTTCTATAGAAGAAACTACAACCTAAAGCAGACTCCAGGGAGGACCATTCTGCCTATAAGAATGCCAGAGAAACTCCAAGCTTGGAAATAATTCAATAACTCCCCACGTAACAACAAATGGTGCCCCTCCCTTCCGATACACACAGAGGTGGCAGTGTTTGTCCCCAGCCAGATTTTCTCCAAAGTGGCAAATCTCTTGGGGGAAGCTTTTATTCTAGGGGATGGGTCCGAAAAAGAAGAGCTGATAGAGAGGCAATTCTGCACTTCGATAGCAGACAAGGAAGAAAGAAAAAATAGAAGGCAGTACCACTGAGGCCTGAAGTATGACACCATGCTTTGTCCCAGAGTAAACCTTTGTTCTCTGGCAGTTGTGGGGTTCTTCAGCCTCCTTCTTGCTCATCCACCCTAAAGGGAAGCTCTTGTGTTGGCACATGTTGCACATTCCAAAAGGCCCACAGACTGCAGAGAAAATCCATGCCAGCTCCTCAAGATAGTCAACCTGGTTATTCATCATACATTTGAACAGGCAACCAAGGGCTACCAGACATTTGAAGGAAACCAACAACATAATAGATAAGGATCAAGGTGCATAAAGAGAACATCTGGAACAGGAGATAACAGAGGTAATGCAGGACAGAAGAAAAGAACACAGCCCATGCGATGAGAACCTTCCTTCCCTATTCCGGGATGTACGTGCCCCTCATGTGCCAGCATGTTTTCTCTATCTGGCTTGCAGTTTCAGTTCCTGCTAAGGGAGTCCAACAGAAGGTATGATAACATGGCACACAATATGAATGAATCTCATAATCCTAATGTTGAACAAAAGAAGCCAGACACAAAAAAGGATAAACCAGAATTAAAAAGATCAAAATTAGACAAAAAAACTAGCCTGTGCTATTGGAAGTCAGGATAGTGGCTATCCTTAAGTGGGGTTAGTGACTGCAAGGGGCTGGGATGGAGCTTAAGGAATATGTTCAGTCTGTGTAAATTAATTGAGCTGTACACTTTAACACTGATAAAAGGCACATATAATTAATGAAGAAGATAGAACAGTTGAGAACTTTTTATAAATCAGACAAAACATTAAATGATATGAAGCAAAACTGTTGGGAATACAAAAAAATTTTACAAATTATAAATAATAATGGTAGGATTTAACCATCTCTTTCAGAAATATACAGGTCAAATTGGAAAAATGTGGGGATATTAAGGATTGAGCAATTAAATCATAAAGCTTAATATGTGCATATATGTATAGCCAATAAATATTTTTAAATTATTTATAAATATTTAGGGAACATTGTATTAGGCCACAATAAAACATCCCAATTAATTCATCAATGTTGAAATCACATAGGCCATATTTTTTAACCATAGTACAGTAAAAATAGAAATAAATACAACTGGATAATGATTGCCTAGCTTTAAAACTCAAGAAAATAAACTGAACAAACTGTTAGAATCAACAAGATTCTAATCAGAATCAGCAGAATGGTTGAATATATAATCAACACATAAACATTACAAATTTTCTATATGCCAAAACCCATTAATAGTTATTCATAATATTGTAAATATAATACCCAGGAAGAAACACTAATCAGAATCTGATCAGAAATTACTTTAGTGAACTTTACAAGCTCATTGTAAGATTTCCTTGGAGGGGAAAACATACAAGAAAAGAAAAGACAATTTTGAAAATTGTCTTACCTGCCAGACATCTAAAGTCACTACAGAGATGTGCTATCCAATATGGTAGCCACTAGCCATACTGGATATTTAAATTAAGATTAATTAAAATTAATAATTTAGTTTCTCAGAGGCGCTAGTCACATTTCCAGTGTTCAACAGCCACATGGGAGTGGGTGGGGGTGTGTGTGTGTGTATACACAAATACATAAATATAAACTCATACTTTTAGCCTATCATATTTATATATATGATTTAACAAATAATAGTAAAGAGAATCTACAAACCAGTAAGTTAATCCAATAGAAAAAGGGCATTTCACTGAAGAATAAATACAAATAAAAAATAAATTATGAAAAATGTTCAACTTCATTTGTAGTAGAAAAATAAAACCTAAAAAACAAACAGATCTCATTTTTAAGTCTCATATAGATAAAAATTGATACTATGCCCTTTGTTGGTGAGAGTGCACTCATGCACTGTTTTGGGGAAAGCAGAAGAAGAATACAGCAGTTTTAAGGGCAATGTGACAGTATCTGTCTGATAGAAAATCTTCATGTTTTTCTCCCCCATAATTTCATGTCCAGGAGGTTATCTACTAAAATATTTATGTATTTGATCAAAGAAATACATAAATACAAGACTGTTCAATATAAGCAGTATTTGTAATTGAACAAAACTGGGGACCAATTAAATGTCTACCAGTAAGAGAATGATTAAATAAATTCTGATATATTCTTGCTGTGGATGAACAATTTAAAACAAAAAGAGTAGGCTGGGCGCAGGGGCTCACACCTGTAATCCCAGCACTTTGGGAGGCCAAGGTGGGCGGGTCATGAGGTCAAGAGATCAAGACTATCCTGGCTAATATGGTGAAACCCCATCTCTACTAAAAATACAAAAAAATTAGCCAGGCATGGTGGCGAGCGCCTGTAGTCCCAGCTACTTGAGAGGCTGAGGCAAGAGAATGGCGTGAATCCAGGAGATAGAGCTTGCAGTGAGCCGAGATCACGCCACTGCACTCCAGTCTGGGTGAAACAGCAAGACTGTGTCTCAAAAAAGAAAAAAGAAAAAAGAAAAAATAACAGCTAATATTTATCCTGTATTGTACTTACAATGTGTCAGATACTATTCTATTAACTCATTTAATTCTCATTTAATCATGAATCACAGTCCTATGATTTGGATATTAGTATTATCAAATATCATTTTCTCAGTGAGGGCTTCACTGATTCCACTTTTTAAAACTGCAAGTGCCTCATCCCCTATACACCCTTTTCCTTCCCTGTTTTACTGAACTTTTACCTTCAGATATACTATATAATTCACTTTTAAATTTTATTTTATCTTTTTCCCACTTCTAAAATGTAAGCTCCATGAGGGCAAAGTATCTTTTTCTTTTCTGTTCACTTGCCTTGGTGCCTAGAACAGTGCCTTGCACATAATAGATGCAAAATAAATATTTTGGATTGAATGACTCATCCCTTGATGTGGTTTGGCTCCATGTCCCCACCCAAATCTCATCTCAAATTATAATCCCTATGTGTAGAGGGAGGGACCTGGTAGGAGGTGATTGGATCATGGGTGGTAGTTCCCCCATGCTGTTCTCGTGATAGTGAGTGAGTTCTCACAAGATCTGATGGTTTAAAAGTGTGGCACTTCCCCCTCTCTCTGTCTTTCCTGCCACCATGAAAGATGTGCCTTGTTTCTCCTTCACCTTCTGCCATGATTATAAGTTTCCTGAGGCCTCCCCAGCCATGCAGAACTGTGCGTTAATTAAAGCTCTTTCTTTTTTAAATTACCTAGTAACAGTATGAAAACAGACTAATACAGAAAATTGGTACTGGGAGTTTGGAGCCAAATGTTAATAGCCAAGATAATGGGGAAAATGTCTCCAGCGCATTTCAGAGATGTTCATGGCAGCCCCTCCCATTACAGACCCAGGAGCCTAGGAGGGAAAAATGGTTTCATGGGCCAGGCCCAGGGCCCCACTGCTCTGTGCAGCCTTGGGACATGATGCCCTGCATCCCAGCTGCTCCAGCTCCAGCTGGGACTAAAAGGAGCCAAGGTACAGCTCAGATCATTGCTTCACAGGGTGCATGCCCCAAACCTTGACAGTTTCCACATGGTGTTGAGCCTGTGGGTGCACAGAAGTCAAGAACTGAGCTTTGGGAACCTCCATCTCAGTTTCAGAGGATGTATGGAAATGCCTGGATGTCCAGGCAAAGTTTGCATTTATAAATGTGCAGATGCGTGGCCATGAGAAAGTTACATAAAATGGGGATATATTATTCCTTTTTCACACTGCTATAAATAACTACCTGAGGCTGTATATGCAGAGAAGATCTGAAACACGCTTTAAAGGGGTCATCTCTTGGGAGGAAATGGGACTGTGCTGAGAGAGTGAGCATGTTCTTCACTTGTTTCCTCTGTGTAGTAGGACTGTATTGTTTGGAAGTTGGTCTAGAAACATGGCCAACAATTGTAGTTTTAAAAAATACATAGCGGGGCATGGTGGCTCACGCCTGTAATCCCAGTAGTTTGGGAGGCTGAGGTGGGTGGATCACCTGAAGTCAGGAGTTCGAGACCAGCCTGACCAACACGCTGAAACCCCGTCTCTACTAAAAATACAAAAAATTAGCCAGGCCTGGTGGCAGGTGCTTGTAATCCCAGCTACTCGGGAGGCTGAGGCAGGAGAATCACTTGAACCCAGGAGGCAGAGGTTGCAGTGAGCCGAGATTGTGCCACTACACTCCAGTCTGGGCGACAGAGTGAGACTCTGTCTCAAAAAAAAAAAAAAAAATCCATAAAGAAAAAGCAACAGACTAAATTTAACTGACATACCTTCCTAGCAGATCCTTGAGTTGTACCAAATCACAGAGGGACCATATCATGAAAGGAAGAGTCTGCTCCAAGACAGGGCCTCCATACCTGAGCCAACTCTCAGGCACAAGGCACTCCTCCCCTGGCTTGTTTACCCAGTCACAAGACTCAGCAGTTGAAAATGTGCACCCTGAAAAAAAGTCAAATTAGCCTCACAGATTTCCTGTTTTATTCTTAAAATAGAGATATTCAGAATTATTCCTATAATAAATCATTGGAAAATAAACTATTCATGAAGACTCTCTATTCATTCCCTCACTTGCCATCCACTCATGGGGAGTTCAGGCAGTCTCTGGATGCTAAGGATGGAAGACAGCACCTGCCCTCATCAAGTCTATAGTCCAGTAGAGGGAGACAAGTATTAAAGAAGAAATTTCAATGTTGGTCATCAGAGCTATGACAGGTACACTTCAGGGCATTATGAAAGTACACGGCAGGGCTGCCAGAGCTAGTTAACGGGTCCTGAAAGGCCTCTGTGAGGAAATGACGTTGAAGCTGAAGATCTATAGGAGTTAGCCAGGTGAGGGGAGACAGGAACGAGGGGTGAGAAGTGAGGAGCACTTCAGGCAGAGGGAACAGCATGGGCCAAAGCCTGGAAAGAAGAGTGAGCATGGTGAATTTGAGAAAATGAAATAAATCTTGCAAGGGCTACTGAAGAAAACAGGAGAGAGTCAACTGAGGTAACGGAGGAAAGAGGGCAGGACCGGAGGAATCTGCAAGCCATGCTAAAGATGTTAGACTTCATGGGGAGCCACAAAGTGACTGAAACAGAACAGTGACATGATCAGATTTGCATTTTAAATGGCCCTGTAAGGAATAGAGGGGAACAGGACTGAACACAGGCAGACCCACTAGGGAAGTTTTCACTTCAGACAGGCAGGTGCTGATGTTGCCTTGAAGTAGGATGGCAGAGACAGAAAGAAGTAGATGGGCAACAAAGGACATAGACTCAGTAAGAACTGTGGGAACCTGAATGTGGGTGGAGAAGGAAGAGAAGAGTAGGGGTTGACTCCCTATAGTGGGTTAAATGGTGGCCCCTAAAAGGTAGGTCCACATCCTAACTCCAGAAACCTAAGAATGTGACCTTATTTGGAAGTCTTTGGGGATATAATTAAGTTAAGGATATTAGGATGAGATTACTTTATATTACCCAAGTGAGCTCTAAATCCAATGACAAATGTCTTTATAAAAGACGCACAGAGTAGAGAGGCCAGGTGAAGAAGGCCGTGTAAAGATGCAGGCAGAGATTGGAGCAATGCAGCCACAAGCAAAGGAATGCCTGGAGCCACCGGAAGCTGCAAGAGGCAAAGGATTCTTCCCTAGAGTCTTCAGAGAGACCATGGACCTGCTGACACACCTTGATTCAGACTTCTGGCCTCCAGAACTGTGAAATAATCACCTTCAGTTGCTTAAAACTAGCACATTTGTTGAGGCAGCTCTAGGAAATGAATACACTCTTCAGCTGCTAGCTGGATCAGCAAGTGCAGTGGTCCCCAACCTTTTTGGCACCAGGGACCAGTTTCATGGAAAACAATTTTTCCAAGGAACAGGTCGGGGGATGGTTTCAGGACGATTCAAGTGCATTACATTTATGGTGTACTTTATTTCTATTATTATTACATTGTAATATATAATGAAATAATTATACAACTTGCCATAATGTAGAATAAGTGAGAGCTCTGAGCTTGTTTTCCTTCAACTAGACAGTCCCATCTAGGGGTGATGGGAGACAGTGACAGATCATCAGCCATTAGATTCTCATAAGGAGCGTGCAACCTAGATCCCTCATGTGCACAGTTCACAGCGGGGTTCACATTCCTATGAGAATCTGGCAGGAGGTGGAGCTCAGGTGGTAATGCTCACTCACTGCCACTCACCTCCTGCTGTGCAGTCCGGTTCCTAATGGGCCACTGACCAGTACCAGTCCGTCACCCAGGGTTTGGGGAATCCTAGAATTAGTGGATACAGGTGCCATTTATTGAGACAGGGAATGGAGAAGCAATCTGAAGGCCAGATGACTTCAGCTTCAGATGTCCTGAATTTGCGGGGCCTGGAAAACATTCAAGTGTCAGCATCCATTTACATGGAGCCACTCCACCGTCACAGCTGCCTGACCATTTGTGGCAGCCCTGGCTCCAAAAGGCAGTGAGATAGATGGATCTGAGACTCAGGCAGGAGGTCCACATTGGAGTTCTAGGTTTGAGAACTTCCAGTATATTCCTAGATTAAAGTGATGGAAGTAAAAGCCATTGTTGGGGGAGATCCCATAGAAGTGGAAGGCCTGGGACTCTACCCTTTTGAGTGGCAAGTATGTGAGCCCTGGGAAAGGAAACTGAGAAGGAAATGAAAAATGGTCAGGGGATCAGAACAGAACAAGACAGGGGAATCTTTTAATTATTCCAGAGTTAAAAAATGATCTTTATGAAATTTCAGATAAAGTTGATAAAAATAATTCACACTCCTGTTTTTTCAGAGCTTCTGTTAGTAAAGAAGAAAAAGTCAATAGTGCATGCGATATATCATAGTTCATGCTAGACATGGAGAAGAATAAAATCTCACCATGACATTGCTATACTTTGACTGTGACTGTGTACTCAGCAGGTAAAGTCAAAATTTCATTTAAAATCTTCTTTTCATATCAATACTTAGCTACTCTGGAGACACTGCTCTGATTAGATTAAATCATCTGTGGAAGAGCAGTCAAACTACACACAGGTAAGATGAAGGAAGAATGATTATGTAAACATGACATGAAAAAGATCTAAGATCATGATAGGTTAAATTAGATCATTAGTTAGAAATTCAGAGCTACCTCTTAACTAACCAAGCAGAAGAAAAATCATCACTGCCTACATAAAAACCAGCATGAAAAGATGCACAAGAACCCAGCATAGTCCCTCGCACACAGAAAGTGCCTAATTAATGTGAATTTCCTTCTTGTTTCCTAAGGTCTTTCACTGAAACTTATAAATGAAAACATAATAATTTTGATATATGAATTCATTTTCCTCTGATATTTGGTATTGCTTACACCTTTATTTAACTAGAGCAACAGCCAAAGTGAGGGAAGATGAAGTAGAAATGAAGACATGAAGGTGAGATGAGGTCAGATGGAGGTGGGTGGGGCCAGGGGAAGGCAGATCATGTGGGACCTTTCAGGCCATTGTGTTTCAGATTTTATTCCCAGTGATACTGAAAGCCTGTGGAAGGTTTTGAAACAGCGTGATTAATATTATATCAACAACAGTACACAGTTATGAATCAATAAATGTTCTAAATCTATAAATATTAAAATAGTAAATAAGTATTATAAGAACTTTTTGGACTGCTTAAGCCTTTATAACTTTCCTAATGTTGGTTATTATTGTGACCTCTCATCTGCTTGAGTTGAAAAGGACATCTTGATATATGTCTTTTATCTACCATGCCTGGCTAATTTTTTGTATTTTTAGTAGAGATGGGGTTTCACTGTGTTAGCCAGGATGGTCTCGATCTCCTGACCTCATGATCCTCCTGCCTCATGATCCTCCTGCCTCATGATCCTCCTGCCTTGGCCACCGCGCCTGACCAAGATCATTTTTTAACTCTGGAATAACTAAAAGATTCCCCTGTCTTGTTCTGTTTTGATCTCCTGACCATTTCTCATTTCCTTCTCAGTTTCCTTTCCCAGTGGCTCACATACTTGCCACTCTTCAGTACCTGTGTGTTTTGGAGAAAGTAAGGTAGAACAGGGTCTGCTGTGTGAAGTCTCATGAGTAAGGAGGAACCCCCAAGACAGAGAGGATGGTAGAAAGGAAAGGAAAACAGCCAAAATTTGTGGTCTATTTTTGAGAGGCAATTCTCCATGGGTCTCCCACATCTCTGTATGCCTTTCAAGCAAAGACACTGACAGTGTTTCCTCCAGAAAATATGTCCTATATTCTTGTTTATATAGCAAAAGCCTTGGAAGACAGAGGTGGTGTCTCTCTCAAGAGAAAAGGAAAGGCATGCTTATTGTCCATAAGCATTATTTTAGTAAAAGCACATAGTTATGGGTCAATAAATGTTGATGCTTTATATTTGGATATGGATTCCTTATGTCAGACTTCATCTCATGTAATGCAACCATTACATATCTAGTATCTCCTGGCCCTGATCACATAGCTCCTGTGGGACCTAAGGACAAGAAGAACAGATGCAAGAAAATGCAAATACACTGGATGTTACTATTGACATGAGTAATAAGTCCTTTTTCTCTGACCCAGGAGTCATGTGTCTTCCACCAGCATCCATGAAACTATGGCAGGCTGACTTGCTGGCCTGCATGTAGGATAAAAATTTCAGACCTTCTACAGTTGTTGACACAAATGAGAGTAAGACCAAAGCCCAGCAGTGGTCAAGAATTTAAGCACAGGTAATTCCCTGATACCTTTAGGATATTTTAGTCTCAAAGTAGTGGTTCTCAACCAGGCATGATTTTGCCTCCCAGGGGATATTTGGCAGTGTCTGGGGACACTTATGATTGTCACAACTGAAGTATGCTACTGGCATCTAGTGGGTAGAGGCCAAGGATGCTGCTGAACATCAGATGATATGCAGGAACGCCCCCACACACAACAAAATAATTGTCATCTCCAAATATCAATAGTGTTGAGGTTGAGAAATTCTGGCCTTAATTAAAGAGGCCATATAATCAACACAAGCACTATAGGGACCAAAGAGAAATGTGACCCTGCTCCTGCCCTGGGGGAGCTCTCAACCTCAGTCCAGTCTTCATCTTTTCCTTCTGACATCTGTTTCTGTTCATCCCACCTGCCCCCTTCCCCTACCTCCCATCACTGCTACCTGCTGTTAGTCATCCTGTGTCTATCACCCATAATTATCCTCTGAGTTCATTCATTATGGGCATAAAAAGTTAGAAACCATACCATAAAATTAAGGTCACACAGGAACCCTATGACTGGGTCAGGAGAGGAAACTGCTCACCAGGTCTTGCCCAGACAACCCCTCAACTATGAAATGCCTGGGGTGTTTAAGAAACAGCAAAGTGACCCATGTGGGCAGCATGGAGTGAGCAAGGGAGAAAGTGGTAGAAGACGAGGTTGGAAGGGTGATGGCAAAGGGAAAGACTGCCAAGGGCAGAGCTCCTCAAACTTTAACGTGCATGTGAACCACCTGGGGGATTTGCTCAAAGCAGGTTCTGATTCTGTAGACCTAGGAGGGACAGGTGATTTTCTACTTCTAAGGAGCTCCAACATCAATGCTTTTAGAAAATGTGCCATATTCGAGTACAAGAGTATAGGGTCTCGTAGGCCTTTGCCAGAACTCTAGCTTTTACTCTGAAAAAGATGGAATGCTGCTGGAGGGTTTGGATCAAGAAATTATGTAATTTGACATTTCAAAAGGACCATCTGATTTCTGTTTTAAGAATACTGAGTACTCAAGAGGAATGAACACATGTTTTCATTCATAGCAGCAATTGTCATAATAGACTCAAACTGGAATTAATCCACATGACCATTAACAGTAGAATGGATAATTACGGTTTATTCATATAATGGGATACTATAAAACATGGAAAAAATAATGTATTACTTCTACAAGCAACAATGTAGATGAATTTCACAGATGTAATGTTGAATTAAAAAAAACAGACATAATAAAGTACATAGTGTATGGTCCCATATATAAGGAGCATTAAAATAGGCAAAATTAATTTATGGGGATAGAAGTCTAGAGAGTGGTGACTTCTAGCAGTGAGAGAGGCGGGAGGAAGCCTCCTGGGGGGCTGGGAATGATCTATCTTTTGATCTGTGTGTTAAGTACACAGGAATAAACATCTGTAGAAATCAGGTTGTACTCTTAAGATTTGTGCACATCACTATATCTATGTTATACTTTAACATAAGAAGAAAGGGAGGATATTGTAGAGGGGCAAGGGTAACAACAGGGAGAGCAGTTAGGAGACTATAGCAGTAATCCAGGCAACAAACGGGTCTGGGGTAGAGTGACACCAGTGAAAATGGTGACAAGTGGTTGGATTCTAGATATATTTGGAATTGGGAGCCGAAATGATTTTCTAATGGACTGGATATAGGTGATATGACGTGTCAAGCAGGCAGTTTGGTAAAGCAGTCTGTAGTTATGGCCAAATTCTGGGTTAGAAATATTAATTTGAAGGCATCAGTTATGTGGGTGGTATTTGAAATTATGAGGCTGGATGAGATGCCCCAGGAAGTGAGTATAGATGGTGAAAGAAGACAATGGCAATCTGAGCCACAGCCACTCCAGGAATGTGTAACAGTCAGGGAGAAGAGGAGGCAAAGGAGACTGAGACAGCATGATCAGGGAGACAGGGAGACAGCCAGGAAGTGTGGTTTCCCAGAAACAACTGAGGAATGTTTTTCAAGGAGGGAGGGATCAGCTGTGTCAAAAGTTGCTGAGAAATTGGGTGAGATGAGCAGTGAGATATCGCAAGCTTGTCATTGATTAGTAAACATCTAAAATTGTGCCTGTCACAGAGAAATCACTTAATAAATAGCACAGGATATATGCAGATGATACATAAAAATCTATATAAACTCACTGTTCTTGCCAACAGATCATATTTCTGCATTGAAGAAAATAACAAATCTTCACAAACTGGCCTACTCTTTCACTCTTTCCCCAGTCCTTGAGATTGTGACTTAAAATGAGCAAGTATAGAGGACCTTCTCCCCATGTGGCATAGCCCAAGGGCATGAGCCTAGCTCTCAGTCACCCTGGTCCTAAAGGTCATGAAGAAATGAAGTGTTCTCTTGGCCTGTTCTGTAATTTCTGCTCAAACTTGTGATGAAATGTTCTTCTTTAGAGAAACAGGACTTCCACTTAATCTCTCTGTGCTTCAGTTTCCTCATCTACAAAGTGGGAATAATAAGTGTCAATCTCATAATTTGTTACAAAGATTAGAGGTGTTAATATATGCAAAGAACTTACAACGGCATCTGGCACATGGCAAGTACGAAATAAGTATTAGTTATTTATGATATTGTCATGATATTGACAACATCATCCTCCAGCTGAAGGTACCAGGAACATAACTACTGTTGATAAAGTTGGCTTATTGACTTGTGCAACGAAGAAGACATGCACCATGGGGAACTGTGGGGTGTCTCAGTAAGAAAGTATTAGAGAGGACTTAACATAGGACATGGACTTGTGTTAGATATTTGGGGGAGGGCTCAAAGATTATCTGAAGTGGCCATAGTTCTATGATGGGATATCTTAAGATTTACTTAGGAGCAGGAAGAAAAAAGCAGGCAACAGTGATAAATAGTAAGGCTGCAGTAGCACTGCTATTAGTCAGCATGGGGGGATGCTTGGTCATTGCTGTGGTTTTGACAACGTTCATGTGGTTGTCAGTGTTCTGGCATGATTACAGAATGGCCTTCTTTTATGCCTTTATTCATCACAGTCACAGCACGGCCTTGTCTGATGGTGCTGATCTATGAAATTGTTTATGTTCTACAGGAGAACATGACGGTCTAGCTGATAGTGCCAGGTCAGCCCCCACCTGTCAGGTTATGTATAAAATGCCATGTGCTTTGAGGGGGTCATTAAAAGACTTTGGAAAGACTTTCCATTTCCTCCAGCACCATCTGGATAATGAGTCATCAGAGAAAACCTGGGGAGGTGGACAGAGAGGAGTAACTGATCTAGGAAGACCCCAATTGCTTAGTCCTAGACATGCTCATCTTCTCTGCTTTGCAAATGATTCACTGAACGCTCTCAGAAGGGGTTGAGAATTTTGTAGGTGACCCAAAAAAAGTTCATGAAGAAAACAGGAAGAGATAGGAGTTTGTTGGCCTGTACTCCCGGATAAAATGGCATTCTCCCTAATGACTGAAGGCCATTATAAAGACAAAGTAGAGAAACCAGCTTCACAGTATGTGAAACGGACCTTCACTGAAGGACAGCACCTGTGGGAACTCTCAGCCAGAAAGCACATCAGAAAACCTGAACTGCCAGGAGAAATATCAAGGAGGAGTGAAGAACAAGGGTGAGATTTCCAGGGGCCTGAAATGAAAAATACCCAGGAAGGTTGGTACATCATGTCCAGAAGCACTAGGAAGGTGCCGCTGGGGTCAGACAGTCATTGAGGAAATCTAGTGGAGTCAGAGGAACCAATGCAGGCTATCTAGAAGGTTCTAAAATCCAGATACCAGCCCTGGTCTGCTTCAGGACGGGAGGGTATTTTTGCTTAAAATACCAGCAATTCTCAACTCTGTGACTAATTCAGTTCGTGTGTGTGTGTGTGTGTGTGTGTGTGTGTGTGTGTGTGTGTGTGTATTTGCCTTTCTCCATGTAAAATTAGCCCTGAAAAACCAGAGACTGCCAGAGGAAGACCTAGACATGTGACACTTTTATCAGAATTTATCAAGGTAGCCTCATGCTGGACCAGTTTCAAAATTTGAAAGATCACAGGAGTGGCCAAACAGAGTGGTCTCAGGCAGAGAGAATCAAAGAGGCAGGCTGTGGGGGCTGAAGACCCTTCCTGCCTTGGCTGTCCCCACAGGGACCAAGGGCAGAATGCAAACACTATCACATCATTCTCACCTTTCCTCTACAAACGATGTTTATTCTCCTTGGCATTTGATAATTCAGCAAATCAAGTTGGGGTTAGTGGCTTTGGAGCCAGAGAGACCCAGATCTTTAACTCAGGCTCCTTCAGGTAATCATTGTCTGATCTCAACCATGGCATTCCTCCAAACTGCAGCTTCCCCAGTGTACCCAGTCACTCCTACCTTGCAAGGCTGTTGTGTGACTTAGAGATAATATGTGTAAAAAGGCAAACCCAGGTGTAGCCAACAAAGATAAATAATACCAAGTCAAGTTTACAGCTATGCTGCTTTTCATATCTGGAGTGGGGATTTTTAAAATGTCTTCAAAACACAAAATGACTAAATCTTCAAAAAGAAAAAAGTTCTATTTACTAACATAATTCTCAATTGTCAGAAAATTATAATAAGGGGGACATTAGTGGTTGGTTTTGGGTTTTTTTATTTTTTTGGGTTTGTTTGTTTTTGTACTATTCAGTCTCTCCACCCTAAATATCAAAGCAGCAGGATTTTCTAAGAACGATTAAAAGATACCTAGCACATCCCAATAGCCAGAAAAGTGCTTTGCTGAATTGATGCTGGTCACAAGACTTTAAAAACTTGACTTAAATGGTTAAATGTATGTGTGAGCATAAAGCATCATTAACTTTATCTAAAATCACTGATTTGAGGCAACTTTGTATGCTGTGATATGGTTTTGATTTGTGCTAAGTCAAAATAAGATTATTTATCTTTCAGTCAATTGCAGTTTATGGCATCTGGTTTCTTAGAGTGGAACACAAAACAGCCAACATGTCTTAAAAACATTGCTGGGGAAATAAAAGCTAAGATAAGAAAAGAAAGTCATCCTGCTGCAATACTCATTTCACCTAGATTATCACAATATTTCTCCTGAGGATAGCACACTTTGACTCCATATCAGAAAATTCCATAAAATTAGTTTGTCATATGTAATGAGCTGTGCTTCTGGGTACAAAGATGACATCACATTGGCCACATCTTTGGCCTTTGGTCAGAAGCAGTGATAAACTGGAGTAGACCGAACTCTGCTTTCTCCACGTCGCCCTGTAAACAGTGACACACACTTTGGAGACTGTCCTCCAGAGTAAAAGGCAGAGATTGTGGCCTTGAGGCAAGAGTAAGGCTAGCTCTTCTCCATGGATGAACCAATAAACAAAGCAGGCAGCCTCACAGGTGCCCCGATAGGTTCAATCGTATTGATGCTTTCTCTAATTTAGCTGTCCTTAAACTTTTAGCAAGCCAAGACACCTCAAAGCTAGTGACTTACTAGGTTCTCTGTAGGAATTAGGGGAAGGAGTGTTGGCTGGGTAAGCCCTGCAGGTAACTTAGATGCACCTCCCCTCCCTCATCGCTTCCATGCAGAAGTACAGATGGGCATGTTCCTCTCAGTTGAACAATTCAAGGCTGATCTCCTTAGCTGCAAGGATGCACAGAGGGGAGAAGTTGGCCTGGCCTGGGCAACACTAAACTCATCTCTTAGAGCTCTGACATATATACCATGAGACCTAGAGGGGGAAAGTGTGTGAGGCAGCAACAAGGCTAAGCATGCTGAACACACTGGGACAAAATGAGTTTTCTGTGCCTTTGGGTTTTTTCCCACTTAAATCTCAGACACTGTAATAGCAGTTATATTATCTGGTCTCCTCAGGACTATTCCAGAGAGGCACTTTTAGGATAAATGGATATTTGTCAAGTTGTTATAGATGTTCACAATAAAGATATGATCATAATTCTGATTAATTGCTTAAGGTTAGTATGTTGATATAAATGAATTGCCATTGACAATCAGTCCCAGAGGGATGTATTCTTTATTTCCGCAACTTATCTTTAATTGTGTCTTAAAACTTCTATTAACACTTCCTATTCACTGTATCATTATTGTGCAATTATAATATGGTTATTCATAAAGCAAATTGCTTAAGGCTAACTCACATTCTCACAGTAGCATGTCTCAGTTTTTGCATATGTCTCATAAATATTTGAAGCAGGAGGAGATATGCATTCCGATTCTGTAGTCAGGCTCCCTGGTTTGAATCTGAGATCCCCTACATACTAGCTGTGTGACCTCAGGCAAGCTGCTTTTCATCTTTGGGCTTCAGTTATCTCATCTATTAAAAGGAAATAAATAATTAGATTCCCTTACTGGGTGATCATAAATAAGAGAATACATAAAATGTTCAGACTAGTAACTGGCATTTAATAAGCACTCAGTAAAAATAAACTATTATTAGTATTTTTGGCATGCTCCTTTATTTAAATTTCTGGATTGATTTTTATTTTATTTCATTTTATTTTTTTTTTTTTGAGACAGAGTCTCGCTCTGTTGCCCAGGCTGGCGTGCAGTGGTGTGGTCTCGGCTCACTGCAACCTCCACCTCCCAGGTTCAAGTGATTCTCCTGCCTCAGCCTCTCGAGTAGCTGTGATTACAGGTGTATGCCACCACACCCAGCTAATTTTTGTATTTTTATTAGAGACAGGATTTCACCATATTGGCCAGGCTGGTCTCGAACTTCTGCCCTCAGGTGATCCGCCCATCTCGGCCTCCCAAAGTACTGGGATTACAGGCATGAGCCACTGCACCCAGCCAAAATTTCTGGATTTTAAAAACTATTTGCAACATTATAATAAGATGACTTCACCCTGCCATTTTTATTTTCTCCCTCAGTGAGTGAAGTCAGGATAAACATCCTTGTTTGTTCCTCCTACCATGTACACAATAACAAGAAATAGCTGGTTGGAAAAATGAACATCTCATAATAATACGAAATACATTTAAAAGCCTTCTATTTCCTATACCTCTTGTTGGTTTTTACTATGGTCACTGTGAAATATGTGGATTTTTTTAAAAAGCTCTAGCAGTTAAATGATGCCGTAGAACCCCAATATGGTAAGTGTAAATAATTCTAACAGTAATTTCTTATTACTATACCTCTCAAAGAAGTTTCTTCTGTAATTTAGTAAGGTCTCTCAACATTAGTCATTTTACTCAACAACAGATATGGACCTTCTCAAAGAGAAACACAGAACAAGAGAATTAATAATCTTATTTTTTTTTCTTACCTATTGGTAAGAAAATGAGCTGTGCTGCTCATTTTCAATCTTTTAGATTCAGAAATTCTCTTACTAGTTTGTAGTTTTTGCTGAGGTTTCTATATTTTTAATAAGCTGGAAATAAGGACCAGCTAACTCAAGGAATTAAGTAATTTCTTTCTAACAATATTTAACCATTTGCTGATTTAAAGTTGAGCTACTGTTTTTTCTGGGTTGATTCCAAAGAGAATAGGTTTCCATTTTAAAGATTTTTAAGACTGACAATAAGAAAAAGGCCAATCAAATACAAATCTGTGCCCTCATGGAAATGAACACTGAAAACTATATCCAGATGTTTGATGATCTGGGAAGAAAAGCCTCTTACCTTATAGTGAGATACATTCTCCTTCAGTTGATGAATCTCTAGAAATGACCATCTCCCTAGCCCAGCGTTCTATCTAGTGTTGCTATTTTTATTAACACCAAATTTCATACACATTCCTTTCCTAAGGAACTATAAACACGTTGACTACAAGTAACTTTTAGGAAGTGAAAGTTTCAAAGGCCAAATGATCTAGATTTTTTGATGTTGTGACTAAGATTTCTTTAATTCCTGGGGAGCAAAAGCAGGAAGCCTACATGACTTCCTGATGAACTGAGGGTGAGCAGGGAAGGCAGAGGAGGCAAGACATATTTACCAGTTTCTAACATAGCCATTGAGGAAAGAACAAGATGAATGGCTCAGGTGCAGGGAAATGAAGAACGAGGGAGAAAACATAAACTGAATGGAACTTCCCACGACGATTTTTTATGAGAAGTTTTTTGTTTGTTTGTTTTTGAGAAGGAGTCTCGTTGTGTTTCCCAGGCTGCAGTGCAGTGGCACAATCTTGGCTCACTGCAACCTCCACCTCCCGGGTTCAAGAAATTCTCCTGCGTCAGCCTCCTGAGTAGCTGGGATTACAGGCGACCGCCACCATGCTCAGCTAATTTTTGTATTTTCAGTAAAGACAGAGTTTCACCATGTTGGTCAGACTGGTCTCGACCTCCTGACCTCCAGTGATCCACCCGCCTCAGCCTCCCAAAGTGCTGGGATTACAGGAATGAGCCACCACGTGACAGAGAAGTTTTTTTAAAAAATGTAACTTTTCATTTAGGAAAAAGTTCAAATATTGGATGCTATAACAAAATTCACCATAGTTCCCTCTATCAGTGATTTAAACATGTCTGTTTTTTAATTAACTCTCTTCTTGCTGCCGGAGATAGACTACAGTGAACTATTTCTAAACAACCAGCCAAGGGGAAGCTGACTGCAACGGAGCCTCAGGGAAGGCAATGAGGGTGAGGGAAGTGGGCAGAGGGGCCCCCACTCTGCAAGGCTTTGCAGCAAGGCTACCCAAGCTATCTTGAAAGAGTCTGACTTTTTTGTTTTACATTTTATTAGAAGGCATTATGACAATCAAACATTACACTCAAAATATTACACTTAAGATTTTCCTAGTGGTAAAAAGACTTTGCAAAAAAAAAAAAAAACTTAAAGATTTTCTTCAAACAGATTATCTTCAAATAGGTGTAATATATAATTGGGGTTTTACAATTTTCAAGAGAAGTATTTGAGAACTAATGATAGTTAAGTTCATGCACAAATACATTAAGCTGACAAACTTTTATTAGGATTTGAGTAAAGTTACTGATACATGCTGTAGATATATGAAACTAAAAAACTGAATGTTCTTTATAGAATCATTAGTCTGAGGCATGATATTAATTTATTTACAATAATTGGCAAGCAAGCAACTCAGTAAATTACTGGTACTTCAATTCTGGATTTCAATTCATAAGTCACTGAAATCCTGGACAGTAGTTCTGACCATTTGTGTAAATAACTGCAGAATTATGGAGCATGGCTCATTAAGAAATAAGAGTAACATTCATTATGAAACAAGAAAGTATTGACTCATGTAGTAGAAAATAATAAAAGAGCAGGTGAAAGCAGCATTAAACTTAAGAACATCTCTAAATAGTGCAAATTCCTTTGTATAATGATCTCTATTCACTACTTGATCTTGCATTTTCTTTTATCCTCTGAGCTATACGATAGCATAATAACTTGGAAGCCTGTCTCTTGAAATAGGCACAAAGAACCAAATCAAGATGTAGTTTCTTAATCCTAATTTGCATAGTTTTCATTTTTCCAAGGCATTTTCATGAAAACATTGACAAAAACGGTGGATTTTTTTTTTATTTGATTGGATAACATTAAGAAATGCACTAGGGTTCATCCTCTAACCTAACACTTTTTTTTTTTTCTAAGACAGAGTCTCACTCTGTTGCCCAGACTGGCATGAGGTGGCACAATCTCGGTTCACTGCAACCTTCACCTCCCAGGTTCAACAGATTCTCCTGCCTTAGCCTCCCAAGTAGCTGGGATTACAGGCGCACACCACCATGCCTGGCTAATTTTTGTGTTTTAGTAGAGATGGTGTTTCACTATGTAGGACAGACTGGTCTCGAATTCCTGACCTCAGGTGATCAGCCCACCTCAGCCTCCCAAAGTGCTAGGATTACAGGCATGAATCATGACACCCGGCAAACCTAATTCTTCTAATTATACTTTACAATTCTGAAAGAATTTCTCAAGTGGATTTTGGACACTAACAAGAACACAACAAAATGATTTATTTTTTATTTTTTTATTTTTTGAGACAGGGTGTCACTCTGTAGCCCAGGCTGGAGTACAGTGGTGTGATCTCGGCTCACTGCAACTTCCGCCTCCCTGGTTCAAGTGATTCTCCTGCCTCAGCCTCCCAAGTAGCACACTACAGGTATGCACCACCACACATGGCTAATTTTAGTATTTTTAGTAGAGACAGGGTTTCACAGTGTTGGCCAGGCTGGTCTCGAACTCCTAACCTCAGGTGATCTGCCCACCTTAGCTTCGCAAAATGCTGGGATTAAAGGCATGAGCCACCTCGCCAGGTCACAACAAAATAATTTAAATGAAACATTTTCACATATGAAAAGTTAGTTTTAGAACTGCATTTAATGACTCTTTATATCCAGAAGGCATTTAAAAATAATAAATAAAGACATTTTAAGAAGGGCAAAAGCCTAGCAGAAAATAGTTTTGTCTTCTAGCTAGCATGTGCTGGAAGACTGGGTAGAAATTACGCATTTTATCATTATCATCTGAATGTAACAGAAAGAAGCCAGCTATGGATAAATCTACAACTCCAACAAAGACTAGAACAATTTAGCTCATCAAAATTAGGCACTTTATTTTCAGTGAGTTGAAGAATCACAACATGATTCCCATCTTAAAATTATACATTTCAATGTGATTCATACTTCACAGTAGCAATAAAGGTAAACATAAGACTATTCTTCTACCAAAGCAGAATTTTTGAAAATCACAGTTTTAATCAAAAGTTTAAATTAACTTCCAAACTTATGTTCTCTCATGAGTAAATTTTGATGCTGGAAGCAAATATTTTAGTGGTAAGTATGAATGTGAAGGCTACAAAACAAAATTGTAGGCTTCCTACTAGTGGCAACAGATTGTAGGCTACTAGTGCCTACTAGTGGCAACCCATTAGGAAATGAGCTCATGGACTTTATTCCAGGTAAGATCAAAGAAGTGAGTGTGCTTACTACCCTCATCTTGCACATGGCTTTCCCCTCACTTTATTCACGTTTCTATTCAAATACTTCTTTCCAAAGGCAGCTCTTCCCTGACCTCTACATCCAGCTATAGTGTTCATCATAGCACTTAGCTCGATTTACACTTTGTATATCTTTAAATACTGTCTGTCATTTCTACTAAATGTCTAGGCTGTATATGAGCAGTGACTGAGTTCAATTCTGTATCCCAATCACCTTAGATAGGGGTTCATCAAATATTTGTTGAAAGAAGGAAGAAAAGAGGGCAGGAAGGAAGGAAGGAGGGAGGGAGGGAAGGAAAGAAAGAAGGAATGGAGGGTGGGGGAAAGAAATGGAGAAAAGGAGGAAGAAAAGGGAGGGAAGACAGGAGGGAAGGAAGACGGAAGGAAGCAAGGAAGCAAGCAATGGTCAGCGGCTTGAAGGTATCTGCCTAAACTAATGCACTGTGGCTAAGGAAAAATGAAAAAGCAAGAACACTGCAAACAGTTGTCCCAGCTGCCCTCAGGTCACTGAATTTACAGAGCATAAAGATACAGGGAGCACTGGCTGCCCTTGGTGTCAGCTATGCTCAGCACACTTGAATTTGTGAGCTTGTTCCTCTTCTCTATCTCTAGCTTTGAAGCAGCCCTGAGAACGTTGGTCACTTTCTTCTCCTCCTTATTTCCTTTTATTTCAAAACTAGAACGGGGAGGTATAGAACTTGAAGAAGGACATAGCTGAGATCTGTGCAAATATGAACTTTGTAGCTTGGGGCCCAAATCCAAATGGATGGGTAGAGCGAAGCCTGAACCACACTGAGGACTAGAGCAGGTAGATGAGGATATCAGTGGATGGACAGCAAAACAGGAGCAGACAATGAATAAGGTCCCTTCCAAGTGTAAGCTTCTCTCTGTGACTCTGGGAAAGCTGATAGGGCAGCAGCTGCACCCTTACCACTCACCAACCACAAAAGGAGAAACATCAGGTGTGGGTTACCCTCCAGCAGGGCTGTGCTGCTCAGATTTAGGAAGGTGAGAAACCTGCTGCCCAGTCATAGGACTGCAGCATGCCAGGGACCCTCCAGAAGCAATAGGCTTTTAATCACAGGTGAAAAGTATTTGATAGTTACTGAACTACGTAAAAACAATGACCAGCGATCCAAGAAGAGAAGTTAATTCTGTTAAGCCAACCAAGTGACACAAGGTTTTCCCTGGAGGAAGGAAAACAGAGAAGCAAGCTGTGATCTTCCCTTTTTGTAGCAAGTGCTTTGAATCTCCTTGGAGAAGGAAGTCCACAGAAAACAATTTGATTTCTAAGTGAGTAATAATTAGATGCTCTAAGTTTTCAATGTGATCAAGCCACAAACATCCTGGCATTTCTTCTCCACTGCACCCCAACCCACAATAGCATATGGGGATATAAAGCCTTTGGGATCCTCTCACTGGAGATTCCATATCTGAGCTACCTCATTTTACATCATAAAGCTTTGAGGAAATTATATCACGTTTAAAGACTTTTTAAAAGAAACTGCCACATGATGTTATAACATTGGGTAGCATTTTACCACCAAGTAGTGATGGGGTCAGAACAAGTCATCCCAAAATATGCCATTTTGAGGTATTATTTTGAGCTAAAAGAAACTGAGAACCAGTCAATGCAAAAAAAGCATTTTGCCTCCCCATTTGCTTAAAGTATAATTTCCCATTCGTAAAGGACATTTTTATAAGTAAATGTATCTATCTTTGCCAGAAAGAGAGTTACTCAAAGATAACTTTTTCTCACTGGAGAGACTTTTATCTGCATAGCAAGGTAACCTTTATTCACCACACATTTCCTCCTCCTGCCTTCCCACAATTCGTCTCTACCACTCCCCAGTACCCCCAAATCCTTATTCCTATTCTTTACTCTAGCTTAAGATAGTATCTGTCTCAATCATGTGGCTGCTTCCTGGAGTCTCATATTTTGGTGGGACTCCTGTGCATATGTGAGTAATTAAACGTTTTTTCTCCTTTTAATCTGTCTAATGTCAATTTAATTCGTAGACCAGCCAAAAAATCTAGAAGGGTACACAGTAGCAATTTTCCCTCTCCTACAGTAGTTTTTCTCCTAAAAAATAAAGAAAACAAAATTCTTGCCATCATTATTTCACCTTACATAACTTCTGTTATAAAAGGTTACTTATTCTTCCCATTAATATGGCTCAACAGGCAGATTTTTTCCCTTTTAGAGTTGTGCATTTTTAGGGTGTCCAGTCCTTGCAACTGACAGTTCTTGAATATGAAAGCTCTAATTGCTATATTTATTAAAGGTACATAGCAACAAACTATTATTTAGAAATGAATTAATTTTCAGAGGTTTTAAAATATCTAATCTAATAGAATTTCCCTTACTTGTAAGTATACTAATGTCTTTAAATACGCAAGTGTTTAAATACTGAAAATATAAGCAAAATATGGAATTAAAATACGCAGGCCAGGCACGGTGGCTCATGCCTGTAATCCCTGCAATTTGGGAGGCCGAGGTGGGTGGATTCACTGGAGGTCAGAAGTTTGAGACCAGCCTAGCCAACATGGCTAAACGGCGTCTCTACTAAAAACACCAAAAATTAGCCAGGCCTGGTGGTGCACACCTGTCATCCCAGCTCCTCAGGAGGCTGAGGCAGGAGAATCACTTGAACCCGAATTAGAGGTTGCAGTGAGCCAAGATCGCACCACTGCACTCCAGTCTGGGCAACAGAGTTAAGACTCTGTCTCAAAAAAACAAATGAAATAAATAAATAAAGTGTTACTCTAATCAGCTCTTAAGGTGGTGGTAGTAATTTTTATTGTAATATGTGCAAAAAGAAATTCACCAAAATTTGCGGGTAGATTAGCAGTTACTAATGCTAAAGTGCACGGTCTACAGCTGAAGTTCTCCTTGTGTTTTTTACTTGCTTATGTACATTAAAAAGAAAACATACAATCACAGATAGATTTTCCAAGAGAGGAAAATTACGCATAATCCCCACTCAATATAACTTCTAATACTCTGAGGTCTTCATAATCAAAATTCCCTCAAAACAAATGTGGCTTCAAATTTTGGGTTGCATAACTGAAAATAATTATTTTACATTATAATTTGACATTTAAATCACAGAAAATAATTTAAAAATCAGACCAAGTGTAAAATAAATTCCAATTCCAAATGACATCTTATTACCATAATGAAATAAATCCCTAACCTGATGGTCCCTGTATTTCTAATTTGTCTTTGGTAAATATACTTGAACTGAACCTAAACAGAACTTTAACATCATAAACCTACCAAACAGATTCAAAGATAACACAAAATTTGTGTTTACTGAACATCATCCAAATATTTCTTCTTCTAAGAAAAGCACTGTGTAAAATAATTTGAACCACCAGAACATACAAATATTATTAAAGTACTCAACCTTGTCTTTTCACCTTTGTATCCTCATTGAATAGTACAGAGGCTAGCATATTGTTATTGTTTAATAAGCATTGAATAAGTAAACCAGTATTATTCTCTTTGGGGTTCTATCCTTAACATAAACAAATGTGAAGACGCAAATTAGAAAACCAACATATTCAACTACACTGCTATTCAGCCATATGATGTAATTCTAATACATTTTTTCCAGAAACATTCTGAGGCATTGCTTTGCAAATTCATGCCTAAGTGTAAGGATAAGTGTAGGAGAAGTGGGATGTTGGGAAACTTTACCCTCAAAAACCCCAGAAACCAAGTTAGATAAGATCTTAAGAGAGCTGGCTTAAAAATAAAAACATAATATTTTTACTTTAAAATTTTATTTTTTAAGGAAAAATAACTGCTATTGCTGGCCTTTCTTATTACTATTATTTTGCAGGGACAGGTGGCTGATAGGGGAATTTAAGGCTGTCGTTTTCAAGTATACAAGCTTAGTATTCCATTACCCAGTCTACACAAGACACATGACTATAAGCTCAAGTCTTAGAAACTATTGGAAGTCTATCAAAGACATAAAGAAATAAGAAGGGCAACAAATTTATATATAGGACGGGCTAGAAAAAATATGTAGATTAGATTATGCTTTTCTAGAAAACTGCATTAATTTGTCCATATTAAAGCTCTGTCTAACACTATTGTGTGTTACATGCCATTTAGAATGAGGTAAATACACAAGAAAACAAACAAGAAAGCTTAATAAAGCAATAAAGAGAATTTGTAATCAAGACGGTTAGCCTCTAGCAAACTTCTATGGCCTTTAACCCAGAGAAAGATTAGAAATGACTCCAATATACCAAATAAGCTTCACAGATGAACAGAAAGACTGTATCAAAAAAACATTTTTTAAGCAGAGCCTTTCATCTAAAAACAATATATACTACTTATAAATAAAATAAACCAGTATCTTTTACTTTGGTTTGATGTAAATTTGTTAATTGTTATATGAGGAAAATGGGTATTCACAAGCCAATATTACCTTAATTTATGTTCCAGGTGAAGATAAGAGTTGGAGTTCTATAATTTCTTTAAGGTTCCAATATCTATATCTGAACGGTGACATCATTTTTTTTTTTAATTTTATTTTTTCCTTCCCAATGGCAGTGTCAAGGGGACATCAATTCTATTGTGGAAGCAGCTTCTCTATTATAAAATTCATGTAACACACTGGAACGTTCTTTTCTCTTTGGTCAACAGACACTTGTCTCATGTTGAGTGTGGATTTTTTTTAATTACCACAGTTACAGCAAAGTCTTACCCAAAAATTTAATTTGTAATTAGGGAAGGTATCTAAAGCAGTTTGGGAGCATCAAATTCAATCTAAAATTGCTAGAAAACTTGTTACCGTTTAATAAACCATTACTTTAAATGTACATTTTTAGTGTTCCTGAATAATGCAGGTTTCTGTTAAATTTTAGAAAATTGTTTATAACAAAAACACGAACATACTATTATTTTGTTTGATTAGTGTCAACAGAAGGTAGAGACAGTATTCCCTCAAAAGAGTTTAACAGAGAAGAATGTAATGAAAGAACTCTGTACTCTCTGTGGACAGGGTTTAAGGTAACCTCAAGGGATGAAAAGGCACCCAGGGGCTGACAATAGCAGGAGACCATGAACTCTTTTAGGCTCAAAGGGGGAGGGGAAAGAAACAGTATTAACCAGATCCAGCAATAGGTGGAGCTATTGAAGTGGTACTGTCTAAAAGGATCTGTGACTTAGGAACCACTGCCATAGCCAGACCACATACCTAAACTCACTGTCTCTCTACCCTCTAGACTCCTGCTGGGAACCACTCTGGCTGATCCCCATCGAAGCCAGAGGGCAAGGGAGCCTGGGAAATGCAGTGTGGAGGGTCAGCCTCAGAGCACAGGGCAGTGACGGACAAGGAAGAGCAGGATATGGAGGAGTCAGGTTGGGATGTTGCAGTAGGGCATCAAACAGAGAATGCTCAGGTCTCCACCTGAGTTATGTCAAACAGTGATCTGAATCAGCATGACAGACTATTTTTAGAGTTCTTGTTTAAGTCAGTTTCAAAATTTTTATAAAGTGTAAAAGTAGGAGAGCAAAATTAAGTACTTAATGTTTTTTAAATTTAGGAAGAAATGATGGTTAGCACAAATCAGAATTAGCTGTAAAGTAAATACTAAGTATTGAAATAGAAGGCAAATGTCTTGACAAGAAAAAATTGAAAACAGAAATGAGCAAGGGACATTAAAAATATTAAATAAAGAAATTTACAGAACAGACCAAACCCTAGCAGAAAAAATACTATTCTCCCCTGGATAATAGGTGGTGGAAGGCTGGGTAGAAATAAGGTTTATTTTGCTGCGTTTAATCATTATTGGTGTCAATGTAACAGATGGAAAGTGGCATTACATAATTTTAAACAGACAGCAGATTGGAACAATTTATTTCACCAATACTAGGTGCTTTGTTATAGAGCAGTGAGTTGAGGAGTCGCTAAATGATTCTTTTTTTTTTTTTTTTGAGATGGAGTTTCACTCTTGTTGCCCAAGCTGGAGTGCAATGACGCGATCTCAGGTCACTGCAACCTCTGCCTCCTGGATTCAAGCGATTCTCCTATCTCAGCCTCCCGAGTGGCTAGGATTACAGGCGCACGCCACCACACCTGGCTAATTTTCTGTATTTTTAGTAGAAACAGGGTTTCACCAAGTTAGCCAGGCTGGTCTCGAACTCCTGACCTCGGGTGATCCGCCCACCTCGGCCTCCCAACATGCTGGGATCACAGGCATGAGCCACCACGCCCGGCCATGATTCTCATTCTTAATGCTGTAAATTTTGAATTGATTCATACTTCACAGTTAGGATAAAGGCAACGATAAGATTGTTCTACTAAAGCACAAGAAAACAATATCACAGTATTAACCAGAAGTTTAAAATTTAATCCCATTCTATGTTCTCTATTAAGTAAACTTCTATCCTGGAAGCAAATATTTTAGTGATGAGTATGAAGGGGAGGACTACAAAACAAAATGGGGTCCTTATTAATGGTTACAGATAAATCAATCCATGAGAAAATGGGCTCATGCACTTTTCTTCACATAAGATGAGAGAAGGAAATACCATTTCTATGGGCTCTGCCTGTTCATAGGTTCTGCCTCATCCTACAAGACTAATAAAGAAGAAAAAGCAGAGGATTCAAATAAACACAATCAGAAATGACAAGAGGGATAACACCACTGACCCCACAGAAATACAAACAACCATCAGAGAATACTATAAACACCTCTATGCAAATAAACTGGAAAATCTGGAAGAAATGGGTACATTCCTAGACACATACACTCTCTCAAGACTGAACCAGGAAGAAGTTGAATCCCTGAATAGACAATGAGTTCTGAAATTGAGGCAGTAATGAACAGCCTACCAACCAAAAATAGCCCAGGTCCAGATGGATTTACAGCTGAATTCTACCAGAATTACAAAGAAGAGCTGGTACCATTTCTTCTGAAATGATTCCAAACAATTGAAAAGGAGGTACCCCTCCCTAACTAACTCTATGAGGCCAGCATCATCCCAATACCAAAATCTGGCAGAGACGCAGCAAAAAAAAAAAAAGAAAACTTCAGGCCAATATCCCTGATGAACATCGATGCAAAAATCCTCAATAAAATACTGGCGAGCCAAATTCCGCAGCACATCAAAAAGCTTATCCACCACAATCAAGATGGCTTTATCCCCAGGATGCAAATTTGGTTCAACACACACAAATCAATAAATGTGATTCATCGCATAAACAGAACTAAAGACAAAAACCATATAATTATCTCAATAGATGCACAACAAACACCTTTGATAAAATTCAACATCCCTTCATGTTAAAAACTCACAATAAACTAAGTATTGAAGGAACACACTTCAAAATAATAAGAGCCATTTGTGACAAAACCACAGCCAATATCATACTGAATGGGCAAAAGCTGGATGACATGATCCTATTTCTAGAAAACCCCATTGACTCAGCCCAAAAGCTTCTTAAGTTGATAAGCAACTTCAGCAAAGTCTCAGGATACAAAATCCATGTGCAGAAATCACAAGCATTTCTATACACCAACAATAGACAAGCAGAGAGCCAAATCATGAATGAATTCCCATTCACAGCTGCCACAAAGAGAATAAAATGCCTAGGAATACAGCTAACAAGGGAAGTGAAGGACCTTTTCAAGAAGAACTACAAACCACTGCTCAAGGAAATCAGAGAGGACATAAGCAGATGGATAGGAAGAATCAATATTGTAAAAATGGCCATATTGCCCAAAACAATTGATAGATTCAATGCTACTCCCATTAAATTACCATTGACATTCTTCACAGAATTAGAAAAAAAAGTATTTTAAAATTCTTATGGAACCAAAAAAGAGCTCACATAGCCAGAAAATCTTAAACAAAAAGAGCAAAGCTGGAGGCATCATGCTACCTGACTTCAAACTATACTACGAGGCTACAGTAATCAAAACAACATGGTACTGGTATTAAAAAAATAGACACATAAACCAATGGAACAGAATAGATAACTCAGAAATGAAACTGCATATCTACAATCATCTGATCTTTGACAAACCTGACAAAACGACTAGAATTCCAGTCTGACTAGAATTCGCCAGGCTGGAATTTCCTAATCCTAGCAAGCCTGGGGGCGCTGCAGGAGGACAGGGCCTGTTTCATCCCTTATCTGCAACTGCATAACACAGAGCAGACACCCCCAGAGCAGCCATTTTAGAGGCCCCCCCCCACCACCGGGAATGCATTCTTGTCCCAGGGCTGTTAATTATTAATATTCTTTACTGGGGAAAGAATTCAGCAATATTTCTCTTACCCGTTTTCAGTAATAAGAGAAATATGGCTCTGTCCTGCCTGGCCCACAGGCAGCCAGACTTTAAGGTTATCTCCCTTGTTCCCTGAAAATTGCTGTTATCCTGTTCTTAAGGTGCCCAGATTTCATACTGTTCAAACACACATGCTTTATGAACAATTTGTGCAGTTAACACAATCATCACTGGGTCATGAGGCGACATACATCCTCAGCTTACAAAGATGACAGGATTAAGAGATTAAAGTAAAGACAGACATAGGAAATTATAAGAGTAATGATTGGGGAAGTGATAAACATCCATGAAATCTTCACAATTTATGTTCTTCTGACATAGCTTCAGCACATCCCTCCGTTTGGGGTCCCTGACTTCCTGCAACAAATAACAGACTAGATAAAGAAAGTGTCATACATATACAGCATGGAATACTATGCAGTCATAAAAAGGAACAAGATCATGTCCTTTGCAGGGAAATGGATGAAGCTGGAAGCCATTATCCTCAGCAAACTAATGCAGGAACAGAAAACGAAACACCGCATGTTCTCACTTACAAGTGGGAGCTGAACAATGAGAACACATGGACACAGGGAGGGGAACAATATTCACTGGGGCCTGTTGGGGGAGGGTGGGCCAGGGGGAGAACATTAGGGTAAAGAGCTAATGCATCCTGGGCTTAATACCTAGGAGATGGGTTGACAGGTTCAGCAAACCACCATGGCACACGTTAGCCTATGTAACAAACAGGCACATCCTGCATATATATTCTGGAACTAATAAAAACCTACATAATGGCTACAACATACACTACTCAGGTAATGGGTGCATTAAAATCTCAGAATTCACCACTATAGAATTCATCCATGTAATCAAAAACCACTTGTACCCAAAAGCTATTGAAAATTTTAAAAATATTAAAAATAAAAATGAAGTTAAGGTACAAGGTCTACAGTTGCAGCTCTCACTGTGCTTTTTGTTTGTATACATTATAGAATAAAATGTAATTGCAGTTTTTTTCAGGAAAGAAAAATCACCTATAGTCCCTCACTTTTATATTGCTTTTAAAACTGAGGTCTTCATGTACAAAATTTTCTCAAAGTAAATATTTCTTCAAATTAATTTTGGAGTACATAAATAATTTTATTCTATAATTTGGCATCTAAAACATGTACAATGATTGACAATCAAATGAATGCTCCCATATATAACAAAAATTCAGATGCTAAATGACAAAATTATCCTATCATAATAAATAAATCCCTAACCCAATGGCCCTATATTGCTAAATTGTCTTCAGTAAATATATTTGAACTGAACCTACCCATGAACTTAAACTAACATCACTAATTTTTCATATACACAAAGACAACACCAAATTTGTGTTTATTGAACACAATCTAAATAGTTCTTCTAAGAAAAGCACTATGTGATATAATTTGAAACACTTCAGAGCATTTAATTATTATAAAACTTCTCAACCTTGTGTTTTTATCTTTATATCCTTATTGACTAGCACAGGGCCTGGCATATTGTTAGGCCTTTAAAAAGTATTGAATAAATAAATTAGTATTACAATATTCTATTTTGGGTTCTATCTGTAATATAAATATGTCTGATTACACCTCTAGGCCGCATTATGATGTTGTTCTTACAAATTTTTCAAAAAAAAAAAAAATTCTGAAGCATTGCTTTGCAAATCCACACCTAAAGTGATGTCTCAAGAATAGGAGAAGTGGAGAATTTGGAGACTTTACCCTAAAAAACCTAGGAATCAAGTTAGATAAGATCTTTAAATAACTGGCTTAAAAATAGCAACATTTGGCCTTAAAACCATAATTTTAAAAGAAAAGGAAAATGCTATCGCCACTCTTAATTGCACCTGTAACTACAGTGTGTGTGTGTCTGTGTGTGTATGATTGATATTAGCATTTAATGCTGCCATTTTCAAGTACCACAAAGGTTTAGTGTTTCATTGCCTAATCTGTATATGGACAACTCTATTATAAGCCCAGGACATGGAATTTAACAGAAGCCCACCAAAGACATGTAGAAATTTTCCCTGAGGGAATAACTGGTCTAAATTTGGAGGGGCTAGAAAAAAAGTTTTATTTTAGATTATATTTTGCTATAAAATCATATTATCTTGTTGACAATGAAAGTGGCTTTTGAATTGTGTAATGGGCAGAGGTTGGAAGAGTGTAGAGGGCTCAGAGGAAGACAGGAGGATGAGAGAAAGTTGGATCTTCCTAAAGACTTGTTGAATGGTTGTGACCCAAATGCTGATAGTGATATGGACAGAGATAGCCAGGTGGATGAGGTTTCAGATGGAAATGAAAAACCTATGGGAAGCAGAGCAGTCACTTCTGCTAAGCTTTAGCAAAGAGCCTGGCTGCACTGTGCCCTGCCAAGGGATATGTGCAACTTTGAGCTTGAGAGTGATGATTTAGGGTATCTGGTGGAAGAAATTTCTAACCAGCAAAACATTCAAGATGTAGACTGGCTGCTTCTAGTAGCCTAGGCTCATATGTACAAGCAAAGAAATGACCTAAAACTGGAACTTATATTTAAAAGGGAGCATAGAAGTTTACGAAATTTGTAGCATGGCCATATGGTAGAAAAGAAAAGTCCATTTTTGGATGAAGAATTCAAGCAGTCTGCATCAATTTGCATAAGTAAAGAGGAGCCAAGTCTAATAGTCAAGACAATAAAGAAAAGGCCTGAAGACATTTCAGAGACCTTTGCAGCAGCCCCTCCCATCACAGGCCCAGAGGCCTAAGACGACAGAATGGTTCCTGGTTTCCTGGGCCAGGCTGAAAGCCCCACTTCCCTGCACAGCCTCGGGACACTGTTCCCCACATCATTGTCACTCCAGCTCCAGCCTTAGGTCAGATACAGCTCAGATACCGATACAGCTCAGGTCACTGCTTCAGAGGGTACAAGCTGTAAGCCTTAGCAGCTTCCAGGTGATGCTAAGCCTGTGAGTATGCAGCATATAAGAGTTGAGGCTTGGGAGCCTCTTCCTAGATTATGGAGGATGTATGGAAAAGTCTGGATGTCCAGACAGAAGCCTGCTGCAGGGGGAGATTCCTCATGGAGAACCTCTATTAGAGCAGTACGGAGGGGAAATATGGGGTTGAAGCCCCCACACAGATTCTACTGGGGCACTGTGATGGTTAATACTAAGTGTCAACTTGATTGGATTGAAGGATGCAAAGTATTAATCCTGGGTATATCTGTGAGGGTGTTACCAAAGGAGATTAACATTTGAGTCAGTGGGCTGGGGAAGGCAGATCCACCCTTAATCTGGATGGGCACCATCTAATCAGCTGCCAGTGAATATAAAGCAGGCAGAAAGATGTGAAAAAGTTAGACTGGCCTAGCCTCATGGCCTACATCTTTCTCCCGTGCTGGATGTTTCCTGCCCTTGAACATCGAACTTCAAGTTCTTCAGTTTTGGAACTCGGACTGGCTATCCTTGCTCCTTAGCCTGCAGACAGCCTATTGTGGGACCTTGTGATTGTGTGAGTTAATACTTAATAAACTCCCCTTTATATATATATACCCAGAATGGCAGATCCACTGACAGCTTGGACCCTGCACCTGGAAAAGCCACAGACACTCAACACCAGCCTATAAGAGCAGTTGTAGGGGCTGAACCTTACAAAGCCACAGGCGTGGAGCTGCCCAAAGCTTTGGGAGCCCATCCCTCACACCAGTGTGCGCTGGATGTGGGACATGAAGTCAAAGGAGATTAGTTTGGAGCTTTAAGGTTTAACGACTGCCCTGCTGGGTTTCAGATGCATGGGGCCTGTAGCCCCTTTCTTTTGGCCAAATTCTCCTATTTAATGAGAGTGTTTACCCAGTGTATCTTGGAATACCTCCACTGTATCTTGGAATAATGAAATTCTAACTTTTTTTTTTTCCAGAAACATTCTAAGGCATGGTTTTTCAAATTCTTATCTAAGTTTAAGAACAAGCATAGGTGAAGCGGGACCTGGAGAAATTTTTACCTTTAAAAACCCTAGAAACCAAGCATATAAGACGATAAAATGATTGCTTTTTAAATAATAAAATAATATTTTGACTTTAAAACTTTATATTTAAAAGCAAGAAAAAAATGCGATTGCTGGCCTTAATTGTACCTATTCATTTTTCTATTTGTGACTGAAATAAGCATTTAAGGCGATCATTTTGAAGTATAAAAGTTTATGCTTCATTACACAATCTGTGCAATCGACCTCACTATAAACTCAAGACATAGAAATTAACAGAAGTGGGTGGGCACGGTGGCTCATGCCTGTAATCCCAGCATTTTGGGAGGCTGAGTCAAGTGGATCACTTGAGGTCAGGAGTTTAAAACCAGCCTAGGCAACACAACAAGGTGAAACCCCATCTCTACTAAAAAAAAAAAATAATACAAAAATTAGCCGATGTGCTCACTTGAACCCAGGAGGCAGAGGTTGCAGTGGGCAGTGGGCCAAGATCGTGCCACCGCACATCAGCCTGGGTGACAGAGCGAGACTCTATCTCAAAAACAAAAAGAAATTAACAGAAGTCACCAAAATCATGGTGAAATCATAATTAAGGCAATAAGCAGTTTAAGCAGGCAGGGTTGGGAAAATTATGTTTTAGATTATGCTTCTCTACAAAACTGAATTTGTTCATACTGAGACTTTGTCTAACACTATTGTCTGTTGCATAGCTCTTGGAATAAGGCAGATCCACAGTAGAAAATTAAAATGGTTCACTTCTAGTACAGGTTTATGGCCTGTACCACAGAGAAAGATTAGAAATGGCATCAGTATATCAAATAAGCATTCACAAATGAACAATAAAATTTTGTCTCCATTTTTTAAAGCACAGCCTTTTACCTTGAGACCAATATACAACACTCTAGATGAAATAAATCAGCATTATTTACTTCAGCTGGATATAATATTGTTAATTGTTAAATGGCTAAAGAAAATGGGTATTTGTATGACAATATTTAGCTTAACTTACTCTCTGGTTACGTATATAATGAAACTAGAGATGAAAGAAAGAATGGAATAGTCATTATGAGCAAATAAAGCAGGTAAGAAAAGAAGGAAACGGGTCAGTTGTGGTGGCTCACACCTGTAATCCCAGCACTTTGGGAGGCCAAGGCAGGCAGATCACCTGAGGTCGGGAGTTTGAGACCAGCCTGGCCAATGTGGTGAAACCCCATCTCTACTAAAAATACAAAAATTAGCCAGGCCATGGTGGCATGCATCTATAATCTCAGCTACTCAGGAGGCTGAGGCAAGAGAATCACTTGAACCCAGAAGGCAGAGGTTGCAGTGAGCCAAAATTGTGCCACTGCACTCTAGCCTGGGAGACAGAGCAAGATCCTTTTCAAAACAACAACAACAACAACAAAGAAAGAAAAGAGGGAAACATTAGTGAGCATCTACTCTGCTACATGAACCAGTTCTTGGGTATCCTTCTCCCCATCTTAGAGATGAAGAAGCCAGACTCAGAGAGCCTGTGTCACTTATCCATGGTCACTGAACCAGTAAGTGATGGAGTCAGGTTCAGACACAGGTATGTGTGACTCCAAAACCTGTGAACCTCCAAGTGCACACAAAGAAGAATGAATCCACAGCCCTCAGTAGCCATATCATGACATTAAGCCACTGTGAACACAGCCCCTTGCTGGCTAGGGAAGAAACCCAACTATAAGAATATATTTCTAATTACTGACAAGATATGACATTTTTAAATTTAACTTAAAATTTTAGTTTTTCATTGGTTTAGCCTACAGTTTATTTATAAGCTTCTGGAAGACATTAAAATAGACTTAAAAGAATGGAAAAACTTTTCCTATTCTTGAATAAAATGACTCCACAGTTCTTCATAAATAAACTTATAAATTAATAAAATCCCAATGAAAAATATCAACAGACTATTTTATACTTGGGCATGTTGATACTAAAATTTCTGTGGAAAATCAAACATGCAAGATTATCCAAGAAAACACTGAAAAAGAAAAACTACAATGGCATACTAGCCTCAACAAGCATTAAACCATACTAAAAAGTGTCTGTAATTAAAACACTACAGGACTAGTACATGACTAGACAAACTGACCAGTGAATTAGAGTGTCCAGAAATAAATGCAAGTACATACTGAGACTTAGTATGTGATAAAGGTAGTATCTCAACTCACTGGGGGTAAAGATAGACTTCGTAATAAGTAGTATAGGTACTGCAAGGTAGCCATCAGAAAAAGATAAGATTAGCCCTATCTCATATCATATATGAGAATTAACCCCAGATGGATTTGGACTCTAAATGTCAATAAATGAGGCTATACAAGTTGCTATGGTTTGAATGTGTCCTCCCAAAGTTCAAGTGTTGGAAACTTAATCCTTTATCCTCGTGAATGAATAAATGCTGGCTCTGCACTCATGAATAAATTAATGTCCCTGTCATGTGAGTAGGTTTGTTATCATGGCTTTGTTATAAAACCAAGCTTTCTTGGGCTTGCTTGCTGTGTCTCACCATGTGATGCTTCCTGCCATGTCCTGATGCAGAAGGAAGGAGACTTCCCAGCCTCTAGAACCATGAGCTAAATCAATCTCTATTCTTTATAAATTACCCAGTCTGTATATTGGATTATAGCAACAGAAAATGAATGAAGACAAAAGTACCACAGGAAACAAGGATAACTGTGGTATAGGGAAAAGCTTTCTAAATCAAGAACCAAAATGTAGAGGCAATAAAATATTGATAACTTGATCACATAAAACTAAACTTTTTTTCATGGTGTAAAAATTTTTAAACCACCATAAACAAGTGACAAACTCAGATAAAATATTAGGAAGATATATCCATAGACAAGAGACCAATACTCCTAATATACAAAGAACCCTTGAGGAACAGTAGATAAAAGCCCAATAAACAGAAAATTCACAAAAAACAAGATATATAAATGGCCCTCAAACATGAGAAAATGTTTAAACTCACTCACAATTAAAGAAAAGCAAATTAAAGCAAGAGTGAGATACCACTTCTTGCTTGTCAGGCTGGCAAAAACTAAAAAGCAAGACAACACACTTTGTTGCTGAGACTTTGGGAAAATAGCCACTTTCAGATTGATAAACCCTTCTGAAGAGAAACGTAGCAATGTCTAACAAGTACTTGCCTTTAACTCAGCAATCTCAACTCTAAAAATCTACCTTGAAGATACACCTCCAACAATATAAAAATATGAAAGTACAAAGTTATTCATTGAAGCACTGTTTGTAATAGCAAAATATTGGAAATAATCTAAGTATCTTGGGTGGGCAGAATAATGGGCCCTCAAAGAAGCCCATGTCTAATCCTCAGAACCTGTGAATCTATCTCCTTACATGGCAAAAAAGGACTTTGTAGGTGTGACTAAGTTCAGGATTTTGAGATGGGAAGAGAAGAGTATCCTGTATTATCCAGTCCCAGTGTAATCACAAGGGTCCTAAAAGTGAAAGATGGAGGCAAGAGAGTCAGAATTAGAGAGAAATGAAGATGCCATGCTGCTAGCTTAAATATGGAGGAAGGGCCCATGAGCCAAGGAGTGCAGGCAGCCTCTAGAAACTAAAAAAAGGCAAGGAAAGAGGTTTTCTCCTAGACCCTCCAGAAGAAATGCAGCCCCCCTCACATCTTGATTTTTATCTATTGAGAACCATTTCAAACTTCTGGCCTTCAGAAATATAAGATAAAAAATTTTATGTTGTTTTAAATCACTAAGTTTGTGATAATCTGTTACAGCAATAGAAGACTAATACAGTGTAATACATTATTTGAATAAATTTTGATATAGCTACACAATAAAATTCTATGCAACCATTTTTTTAAACGATAAAGATCTCTGAATTGATTTGGAGTGGTTTCCAGGATATACTGTTAAATGAAAAATGCAAAGTAAACAAGGTATCAATGATATGCTACCCTTCGCACATAAGAGAAGGGGGCATAAGAAAATACACATGTAGCTATTCACTGTACCAAATCAATGTAGAAATGACAAACCAAAGATTTATCTTGGTTAAGAAATTAAACACCTATAGAGGAAGTGTGGTAACAGGGTATTATAAAGATGAGGGGGAATGGGAATGGGTTAATAGGGAGAAAGAGGAAGAACATTTCTTGAAGTGTATCTTGTTTGTTTGTTTGTTTGTTTGTTTATGACGGAGTCTCGCTCTGTCACCAGGCTGGAGTGCAATGGCGCCATCTCGGCTCACTGCAACCTCCACTTCCTAGGTTCAAGCGATTCTGCTGCCTCAGCCTCCCCAAGTAGCTGGGATTACAGGCGCCCGCCACCACACCCAACTAACTTTTGTATTTTTAGTAGAGACAGAGGTGTCACCATGTTGAGCCAGGCTGGTCTCAAAGCCCTGACTTCAGGTGATCTGCCTATCTTGGCCTCCCAAAGTGCTGGGATTACAGGCATGAGCTACCACGAATGTATCTTTTTATATAGCTTTGACTATTAGAACCATAGCAATGTTTCATATACTCCTCAGCCCTATAATTAATTAAAATCAACCAGATGTGGAGAGAATACAAAGTATAACAAATAAATCCAACTGCATTACAAGTCAATAAACTAACACTGAAGGAGCCAGGAAAAAGTAACCTTATTAACTTCTGAAAACAGTATTTTGACTGGATACTGTGAAGACAAAAAGAACATACAAATAATGTCCTCTAGTTATTGAATCTGTTTCTTACAGGAGTACATATGGGCAATTCTAAAACTATTTTATGTGTCTACTGGGATTGAAGTGAATATAGTGTAAAGTGTCTCAGTACCTGAGGAAAAACAACTTACAGATAAAGAAAAGGAAAGAGCTAGAATGAAATGTGTCACACTGGATTGGAATTAGAGGTGCCAATATGAACTTGTGGTTTAGAAAATATATACAGATAGGTAGATATAGAAATAAATACAGATGTGTGTCTATGCATGGGTTCATATACATACATGTCTTTGCTGAGAGAACCTAGGGACAATCGTTGTAACAGTAAGCACAACCAGAGCCCAGGTCTTGATTTCCAAATATCATTCTCTGACAAAAGGAACCAGGACTCCATGAAGAAGTCAATAATTCCAGGCCTGGAGCAGGAACAATATAAGATGAGCCTGGCATATACTGTGATCACAGAAAAGAAGCAAGTACTCAAAAAAGGATGAGTTCTATTAAAATGATATAGAAAGCAAATGGAAGTTGGTCAAAGTCAAGGCTGAAACAATCTGAGCCACAAAATAAATAATGATGGCACTAGCTTATAACCCACAGAATAAAATGTCCATGAAAACATATTGATATAAATAATTGAATAAATAAACACACAAAGAAGGGACAGCTCTTCCAATTAACAAATACAGATGAAATGAAGTAAATAAAAAAAAATCAGTATTAGGCAAACCTCAGAGTAATAATTGTTGCATGTAAGATCCCACCAATGAAAGATGAAATCAGTGGGCAAAAGTTCAAGAAGAAGCAGGATATTAACAAAGTCGCAAAGTATTTCCTCAAAGATATTTATCAATTAGAAAGAAAAAATAGTAACTTTACAGTGTATATAAACTTGATGGATACAACCTTAACCAAGTGATCAAGGTTAACACCACTAGCAATAAGACATATCAACTTCATGTATCCTCTGATACAATGCAACAAGGAAGACACAAAAGCAGTTTATGGTTTAAGAAAACTAAGCGAAAACATTCACAATCTCAATCTAATTATGAGAAAATATTGAACAAACCCAAAGTAAGAAATTCTACTAAATAAATGACCAGTATTTCTCAAAAGTACTTATCATAAAAGCCAAGGAAAGAAAGAATAACTGTCACAGATGGGAGGAGATTGAGAAGACACCAATTAAATGTAATGCGAGATCTTGGGTTTGATCCTGGAACAGAAAAGGGACTTTAGGAGAAAAACTGGTGAAATGAAAAAAAAAAAAAAATCAGTGGTTTAAATAGTATTGTACCAATATTAATCTCCCGGTTTTGATCACTGTACAATTATTTTGTAAATTGTTAATATTAGAGGAAGATGGATAAAGGATATACTTGAACTCTCCATGTTTTGCACCTTTTCTGCAAATCTAAAATTATTTCAAAATTAAACATTTTTTAAAAATATGGATTCACTTTTATTCTGAATATCATGAGTTTATTCAAATCTAATAATACTGTAGATCGTTTTCCTTAATACTCAACATTAAAGATATCCATGGGGGCTTTTTTCTCTCTCTAGAAATCCTCCTCCTCCTGCTGCCCTAAATTCTTCATTATCTTAAGGAACCAGGTAAAGTAGAAACAAGACACGTAGAAGTCTAAAGATTTTAATAGCAAGGTTACCTGAAATTCTTTTGAAATATGGTAGGGTGACTATGTGTCTATCTGTATACATATTATCAAAATGTATAAAGAGGCAAAAACAATTATTAAAGCTATAGGATCATTTTAAATCTTTTTGTACCTGAAACCCTGCATATAGTAGGCAATTGTAAATGCCTCACAGAATTAATAAATAATAAAGCAATCTACCCCCTTGCCCAAGCAATGAAGAACAAAAATTAACAAAAATTTGCTCTCTTCAGATTTATGAAAATAAAATTATAGCTTGGAGGAAAAAAAAAAAAAGCTTTCTGATGGTTACTAGATTCATTGGTCTCACTTAAGTTTGTGAACAAATCTAAAAACAGTGTGTCTGCCCTGGAGAAGTGTCTGTCCTGGACCCATTGTTTGCATGGAAGGGCTAGGCAGCCAAGGATCAGCTTGGTGGCTTGACCCTTCTTTGCCATTTATCTACCTTTGTAGAAAAGTGCCTGTGGCACTAATGACCTTTATTAACTGTTCTACTTTCACTTCTTACCATTTCTGGACATCAGAATATAGAAAATATTAAAAGTATTTTCATTAGCTCCCCTAAGTGACTGCAGACATATTAGTATCTGCCCCACATTTTAAGAGACTTGGTGGACATTTTTAGTAGGCTCTTTGAAAGTTAAATAATGCATAATAGTATTTGCATTTAGATACAGTCCTTCATACTACAACTAAGCTAACTTATTTCCACTCATTTCAGTTTTGAAAGAGAAAGACACAGCAGGTTGCCACTCAAACTTTGAAGACCAGTAAAGGTCAAGATGCACTTTTCAAAGGGGCTGTGTGGGCAGAACCTGGTGAGCAGTTTCTTTATCTGAGCCAGTTAAAGACTTAGTATGTGACCTCTAATCTTTACTGTACAGTGTCTAGCTTCTGTATGCTCATGAAGAATGGACCTCATCCCAAGACAGCTGGATATCCACATGCAAAAGAGTAAAGTTGGACCCTTACTACATACCATACATAGAAATTAACTCAAAATGGACCAAAGACCTAAATTTAAGAGCTACAACCGGAAAACTTTTAGAAAAAAAAATATAGGAGCAAATCCTTATGAAGTTGGATTTGGCAATAGTTTCTCTGATATGACACCAAGAACAACAAAAGAAAAATAAATTGGACTTCATAAAAATTGAAAATGTGTGTGTCAGGGGACACTGCCAAGAGGAAAAAAAAAAAAAAAACACCACCTGCAAATGGGAGAAAATATTTACAAAACTTATATCCAATAAAAATCTAGTATCCATAATATGTAAAGTACTTTTTTTTTCCTCATGATTTCTCAGTTTATTGCTCCCCTATTGGGCTTTCTGTTTAATAAACACGTAGGGGCTCTAATTACAAGTGAAGAAAATGAAGGTTCATGACAAAATACAACACATTGGAGACACTTGTTAAAATATTTTCTCAAAAAAAACAATAACAACTGTCCATTTTTACTTATTTTGTTTTGGTGCCATTCAAAATGTATAAAAAGCCTTAGCAACTAAATGAAGACTGGGTTTCAAGAAAAAAAAAAAAAAGTAAAGAAGTCAGTATTGCATGTCTTAACTGAATTTTTACATGGATTTGCAGGTTTAATTCTACTTGCATACATAGCATCTTTGTTTTAATCTAACATATTTAGAGAAGATCACATTGTACGCACTTGTACAGTTTAACATCTAAGTAGAATATGTTGATCTCATAACATGATTTTAAAAAATCAGAAATTACAGTCCATTTAATACATGATTATGAGGATGCATACAATCATCTTCAAAGCTGTTGCCATCAATACTCAGAGCAATTCGCCTGGTATCTTGTTGAGACCTCACCTTCTGCCCTTGATGTCTGTCTTGGGGTAAATCAAGAGGCAAACCAGAGCCAGTTCTCAGCACCAAATGGTCATCTTCTCACTGGGATCTCATCACCAACATGCTCAGCCTCTAAGTTGGCACCCACAAGAGACTTCCCTGCAGCCCTCTCCAGCCACAAGATGTCACAGTGAAGCACTTAGAAATGCAGGACATGTTATGGAGCACGATGCTGAGGAGGAAGATCAAGACCCAAGCCACCAAGATGACAGTACACACCCCCAACCAGATGGAGCTTTTCACCACGACCTGCCTATCCTGGTCCTCCTCTGCCGCCCCCTGGGGAGCCTTGCCTTGCAGAGGCTGCTGTCCAGCAGGGATGGTCACCACATTGACGGACTTCTGCGGGCTCCTGGGCAGCAGGCGGTAGCTCATGTGTCTGGGCAGCAGCACATGCTCCTTGGAGATGGGCAGGGGCAGCATGTAGCACCCATTGCTGGGAAGTCTGATGAAAACCGGCGTGTGCTCGGAAGTGTGTGGAATGGTGATGACAGCCAGGACCTCAGGGTCGTCGAGGAGCTGTGACACGGAGAAGCGAGGGGGGGGAGGGGCGGCTTGGTGACACCGCTGCACCAGGGTCATCACACGTCCTTCTGACTGGTCCTCATCTGCTGGAGGCACACTGAACAGCAGGTGTGCTTGCAATCCAGCAACTTGGGCCTTCGCTAGGGGCTGTAGTAATTAAAACAGATCTGACATTCTAGCAGAGTCCTGGGACAGCGTCTCCATGGTGGACCCTGAGCAGGAAGGGCAAGGCCAAGGGGAAGGGGAGGGAGCTGGTCTTCAGAGGCCGCCGCTCTGCGTCTTTCCAGTGCAGGTCATGGGGAGCTCACAGGCATCAGCACTCACAGGTGTGTTCATTTTGTCAAAGGCCAGGGCGACCTCAGCGACAGGCACTCAGAGCCAGCAGCGGGGCACATCTTCTCTCAAAACACCCAGGAATACAAGGCCAGCAGCAATGGTAATTTTCAAAGACCATGGCTTCTGGAAACAGCGGTTCCCAAGGAAAACATTGCAGTATGATTATTTATCCTCCAAAGTGAATATGTCACTGAGTCCCTTTCACCCCATTCTGCGCGATGACATCAAGTGGAAATGGTACGCCTTTGGCAGGCAAGAGCCAGGAAGCACAACTGAGACTGAGCTTTCTTCAGCGGAAGTTTCTCCGTGGCGGGTTCAGGCGCTCCCTACAGAGGCTGCAGCGTCAGCATCGCGGGGTGGTCCTGGCGCGCCCGCCCAGCTGAGCCAGACACGCCCTAGGGCCAGCGGCCACCGCGAGCCACAAAAAGGACACACAAAAGACTAGAACTGACATTCCACCAAAGCAGATACACAAACGGCCATTAAGCCCATGAAAACATATTCAATGTTATTAGCCATTACGGAAATTCAACTCAAAACCAGAATGAGATATATTTCAAAATCACCAGATGACTAGAATTTGAAAAAAAAAAAAAAAAAAAAGAGAGAGAGAAAATAAGATTTGGTGAGGACATAAAAAATAGTAACCCTTACACTTTACAGTGGGAATGTAAAAAACTGCGGCCATGGTGGAAAACAGTTTGGTGGTTCCTCAATAAGTTAAGCATAAAATTACCATATGGCTCAGCAACTCCATTACTAGGTATATACCCAAAAGAATGGAGAACAACTGTTCAAACAACAACTGGTATAAGAATGTTCACAGCAGCACTAAACAATAGCCAAAATGTAGAAACAACCCAAATATCCACCAACAGATGACTAGGTAAACAAAATGTAGTATATCCATACAATGGATGATATTCAGCCATAAAAAGGAATGAGGTACTGATACATGTTACAACACGGATGAATCTTAGAAAGATTATATTAACTGGAGGAAGCCAGACACAAAAGACTATGTATTCTATGATTTCATTTATAGAAAATGCCCAAAATAGGCAAACCCATTGAGACAGAAAGCAGATTAGTGGTTGCAAAGGGCTGAGGAAGGACAGGAGGAATTTGAAGTGGCTGGTTAACAATTATAGGGTTTCCTTTTGGAGTGATGAAGTGTTACAGAATTAAATAGTGGTGACAGTTGCACAACATTGTACATGTACTAAATGTCACTGAATTGTGGTAGACTTTAAAATGGTGACGTTTATATGATATGTATTTTTTTCACAAGTGAAAAAAATGAACTTCGGAAGAATGACTTCAGGTGAGGAACAGGGGGAGACTAAGGCAGCTAGTGGGTACAGGAGGTATGGGCAGAAATGAGTCCCAGAAGGACAAGCTAAAGACAGTGTGGATCCAGGAGTTAAGTCACGCATGTACCCCCACTCCCTCAGCGAACTGGTGTTGGCCATGCCGCCCCTTTATGCAAGACACTTCCAGGTTAAGTCCACTTATACTTCTAGGCTCTGGGCCAACTCCCACTCACTATCTGGTCTTTCTACCTACAAAAATTGTGCTGCTTTCTTCTCCTCCACCTACTCTACATTCTGGTTCCTTGTCACCAAAAGGAAAAGCACACACTGCACTTTCTTCCTTTCCTCAGAACATAGGACCCTTCCTATTTGAAGATGTTAGCACAGTCTTCTCCTCAAAAACAAAGCAAGTGAAGAAGAAAAACAGACGGGAGGGCACAAGTATGACAGATATTGGGAGTTATAAGGATTTAAGCAACTTTTAAATGCACTCATAATAGTTGTTTGCTGCTTTAATTCTTATGTATTTGAGAAAGCACTTATTGAGCACACACTATATTTTATGTTGCAAAAACCAGCAGGTCACATCACTACTCCTCTCAAAACCCTTTAGTGGCTTCCCACGTCACTCAGAATACATTTCAAAACATTTGTCCTGGGTACAAGGCTTGAGCGACCTCTCACCTCATCTCTCTCCACTCTCCGGCATCCTTTTCAGAGTTCTGCCATACCAGCCTCTTTACTGGTCTTCCAACTCACCACGAGTTCTCCCAGCTCAGTGCCTCTGCATTCACTTTCCTTCTGCCTGAAACTCTTTCCCTGGCTATCTGCATGGCTCACTTTGTCATTTCCCTCAAGGCTCAGCTCAAAGGTCACCTTCTGAGGCTTGCACTAACTACTCTACCAAAAATGGGATTTCCCACTCACCCATCCACTGTCTCCCATCATCATCCCTTACTCTTTTTCCCCTCACAGAACTCATCACCACTAAGACGTCGTGGTTGTTGGTTTGTTGCATGTGTTCCCACTGGAGTGTAAGTTCCACAGGGGAAGGGTTTTGTTCACTGTTATGTCTCCCCATCTAAATACTGCCCAGTATAGAGCAGGGGCTCCTCCATAAATATTTGGTGAATGAATAAATGGCACATCTAATAAGAAAATTTTTGCTTTAATTACTGACTTTGCTGAGTGCTTACATGGGGCAGATGCTGTGTGCTAAATTCTTATATGTGGGACATCTCACTTAATCCTCAGAGTAACTCTACAAAGTATCATAACCCTTATTATTAAGCTATATACTCACATGTGGGAAATGAGACACAGGCAGGCTAAAGCAACGTGCCTACAATCAAGAATTAAGTGGGTCTTATCCAACGGACATAGGAATCAACTTGAAAGAGCTTCCATTAGCCAAAGATGGGATAACTTGAGCAAGAAGAATAATGACTACAACTGATTAAATAGTTTATAGTCACAATATACAAATAAACAAAAATTATTTGGTCTCCTTTGGAGATTTCTAGAGTGTCAATTCACTATTCTGAAATTGCTAAATAAAAGGACAGAATCAAGCATTTATTTTTGTTTCCTGTACAAACTACATTTCAGGATAACCAAGTAGGAAGAGAAAGTTCTTAATAAATTTCCAGACAACAAATGTCAAAGGAATGAGAGAATATTGTTAAACTGCCATTTTTTTCAAGCCCTAATGAAGTCACAGATGTGGGCAATGATCATGAGTGGATGGTAAGGCCAGTTGATCACAGGTTGATGGGGAACTTTATAATGGGCAGATCAGGTTGATATGACTAAAGGAAAGACAACCAGACCTAATGAGTTTTATGACGTGATGTATTAGAAAGTACACAGTGCCACCTAGAAAAGATTCTTGCTAAAAGAACTGAACCTGAGTCTCATCAAACCTCTAGGTTTACCACTTCATAGGAAGAATGAAGTATAGAAGAATATGTTAAAAAATACCATGAGGGTGCAATCAGCCAAATACAAACTGTAGGACGTTCCATAGAACAGATGAGCTGGTTTCTTCAACTAATAAATATATGACAAGTAGGAAGGAAGGGATATTCTCACAAACTGAGAAAGACTTAGGAGTCATAATAATCAAGATTAGTATGAAAACTTTGCTTGGATCCCTATTTCAAACCCAACTGTAAAAGATACTTGTGAAGCAACTGAAATTAGGTTGCATATGATAGTAAGAAATTATTGCTAAGTTAGTTAAATATTGTTATATCCATATCTGTTACAGATTCATACAGAAATACTTACAGGTAAATTGAAATTTGCCTTAAAGTATATTCCAACAAAAAGGGGCAAAAAGGCAAAGGAAGATGGAATAGAAGAAACAAGATTACCAAAATGTTAGTTTTAAAGTTTTTTTTAAGTTTTCCTCTCCTCTACATGCACTTTAGCAAGTTAGATTTGCTGGTGGGTCTTAGTATTTCTTTCTAAATTGACGAGATTATATCTTCAGTTAATTTTTTTCAAAACACCTGACTTATTTTCTTAATATTTGCATGTTTAAAATTTTCTTTTTATCAGCATGCATGTATAATTTACCTAAAATTTTGGGGTTTTTCTCTCAAAATTCTGAAGATATGGTTCCATAGTCTTCTGGCACTTAGAAGACATTTGAAGCCAGACCAATTTTGGCTCAGAAAACCCTCTAGAATTCTCAGTTCTTAACACATTATTGAAACTGTTTGTTGTCACTACCACACCACTACCCTGTTCAAGAGCTGAGTTCCTTGAAAGAGGGGATTGTGCTGTTTACCAAAGTATCTCTAGCTCCTAATTCAACTGGCATATGATAGACACTCCATAAAGTGTATTAAATGCGTAAGTGAATGTTGCAATGCCAAAGGGATACCTCCCAGTATGTGTCTGGAAGTGTGTTTCTTCTTATATTTGGAACATACTGTATCTTTTACCTGCATGGTAAGATTTCACAGAAAACTAAGGGAGTCTATATACATTCTTCCTTCATTTTATCCTTTTGTACACTCAGGTCTTTACAGACTTGTTTCTTCCCTTGTATTCTACTGATATGGTTCCTCCCAGGCACTGACCTTTTTTTAAAGGCCTTTGACTTCTCTGTAGCATTTGACACCGTTGAAAACACCTTCTTTTTTCTTGAAACACTCTATGAACAGACTGCCAGGCCCCAGGTACCTCAACAACAGCTCATTAAGAAATTCAGATGGGAAATTTCTTTTTTATTCTTTTTCTTTTTCTTGAGACAAGGTCTTTCTCTGTCACCCAGGTTGCAGTGTAGTGGCATAATCACAGCTCACTGCAACCTTGAACCCCCAGGCTCAAGCAATCCTCCCACCTCAGACTCCCGAGTAGCTGGAACTATAGGCACACATCACATTGCCCAGCTAATGTATAATAATAATCTATAATACATATAAAATATATGTAATCTATGTTACACATATTATAAAATATATGTAATCTATGTTACACATATTATAAAATATATGTAATATATGTTGCATATATTACTATATATGTAACATGTAATATGTGTAATACATAATATATGTAGTATGTATGTAATTATATATGTAATATATGGTATATATGTTATAATATATGTTATATATATTAGCTGGGCAATGTGATGTGTGCCTATAGTATTATATGTAATATATATTATTATATATTATATATTTTATATGATATATATACACACACACACACACACACACACACAGTGGTGAGAGAGAGAGAGAGAGAGAAGAGACGGGGTTTCGTCATGTTGCCCAGGCTGGTCCCAAACTCCTGGGCTTAAGCCATCTTCCTCCCAAGTAGCACGAGCCACCACGCTTGACTAATCTTTCTTCTTGTTTTGTAGAGATGGGGTTTCACCGCATTGATCAGGATTATAGGCATGAGCTACCCCACCCAGCCTATACATATTAATATTAAATAACTATATGTTTTGGTTTATATCTGTGCCTCATTTTCTTAACACCAATGTCTAACAATAGACATAAAGGTCGAAGTCTAGATCTCATGTATTTTTTTAAAATCTTCAGTTTGTTGCTTGAACACAATAAACAACAAATAAACATCTGTTTACTACGCAACTAATCTTTACATTGATCATAACTGCTTTGCCTACATAAGCACTGTAGCATAGCATGGACCTATAGAATATGTTCTTCCCTTATTCTCAAAATGCTTTTCCAGCCACTCAGGTGATATAAAATTAGTTTAGGTGTGCCACCTAGTGGTATTTTAAGGAAGTATTTTAAAGGAGTGCTAGTTTACCACTCATCCACCATTCTAACCCAGGCTAGAAAGAAACTGAAGTTTGTTGATAATCTGAAAATACCATTATAATTAGTAGCATAAATCCTCTCCATCACAATTTGAAGCAAAGTCATTAGTTCAAAAAAAGAAAACCTTTTGATTTGAGGCCTTTTACAAATTTGATTAACCAGACTCCACTGATTGATTTAATTTCATTTCCTGATTGGCTATTAATTGAAAACTTGCTTGGTTTCTATCTCCAATATAGATTATATTAAATCACTGACCATCACCAATTATAATTATGTGGCATCACAGAAAAAGAAGTGAAAAAATGCTTCTCATCCCAGACCATGCATTACAGTCACCTGGAGAGATTAAAATAACTTTGTGAAGGTCTGAGGTGGGACCCAAACATTCAAAAGGCCCTGGATGAATCAAATGTGCAGCCAGGATTGGGAGCCTGGCCAGTGGTATAAGAGATGGGGTTGAATCATGAGTGGTCTTTCCCCCACAAGAAAAAAAAACAGTAACACAAGATTATTGAGCTGTGATTTCTTTTTTAATCAAAAAATATAGAACTAAAGAAACTCCAGTAGGATAAGATTTTAGTTATTAGGCTTTACTTTAATAAATGTTTTGCTTTATTTCTTCTATTTATCCTTTTTGTGGAGGTGCCATTAGATTAAAAAATAGCCGAAAGCCTAAATCACAGGCTAAAGATGTCATTTGGACATGGTATTTCAATCAGAATTTTTTTTAAAACTTCACCTTTGAGGACCCTAAAAAGAGATCATCTTCTAGCCCAGTAGTCAAGTCCATTCCATTTGCAGGGTCCTTTTCAACCCTAGAGACTTCTGGGACATGAGGTCAATTCTAGCCCAGCCGTAGCCATTTGGATTCACTCAACACATAGGGAGGAGCTTCAGGAACATTGTCACAACAGAATTCTTAAGTTTAGTGGGAGATTCGCTGGTGTTCATCTTATACTCCATAACTTACATTTGATATAAATATATTCTGTGGTATATATCAAATATTTCATACTCTTAAAAAAGGAAAGAACAGCTCTAAACCCTAGAATGATGCTAGAAGTTTAATTCCTTCAAGTAGGACACATTCAAGGAGCAACCTGATCTTCCAAAACTGCTGTAGATGACGATGTTTCTCTCTAGGCTGCCCCAAGTAGGATCAGAACTCAAGTATCTCTAGAGTTAGAACGCTGGTTCAACCATATTGGTCTATATTACCCTGTTCATCCTTTCTTAAAATTAAGAAATAAATAATAAAGTGTATTTTGATCAACAAGGAAAACCTAGTCACCTTAAGCAACACATGGGAGAATCAGTCCACCATGGGCCAAGTCTTCCTGAACCACCTTGTTGGGTAGGATGAGGTCACAGGCCCTGACTGCTCTTTAGCTGGGTCATTTCCCAGAGTTGCGTTTGCAGTAAACAACCTTGAGGGATGAGGTACCATCTCCTTCCAGTCAAAGAGCAGACTTGCTCATCACTCATGATGAAAGTGAGAGTCCACAAGCTCAATGTTCCTCAGCTATGTCACAAACCCAAAGCATCCATCCCAGTATCCAACGAGGCTCTCCTTCATCTCCTCTATGGGACTTGGAGTGTGTGCTGCTTTCTGTGCTATGAGTAATAAAGTCTTCTGTCAGCATAAATAACAGGCTAATTTATTACAGCAGTCCCCTCTTATCCATAGTTTCATTTTTCACAGTTTGAGTTACCCATGGTCAACCTCAGTCTGAAAATATTAAATGGAAAATTTCAGAAATAATTCATAATTTTTAAATTGTCCATCATTCTGAGTAATGTGATAAAATCTCCCACCATTCCAGCTGGGACATGAATCATTACCTTGTCTAGTGTAGCCAAGCTGTACACACTACCTGCCTGTTAGTCACCTAGTAGCCATCACAGCTATCAGATCAGCTGTCACATTATCACAGTGGCTAGTGTTCAGGTAACCCTTGTTTTACTTAACCATAGCCCCAAAGTGCAAGAGTAGTGATGCTGGCAATTTGGATATACCAAAGAGAAACAATAAAATGCTTCCTTTAAGTGAAAGAGTGAAAGTTCTCAATAAGAAAAAAAAAAAAAATCATATGCCAAGGTTATTAAGATCTACAGTACAATAAGGTATTTTGAGAAGGAGAGAACATACACAAAACTTTTATTATAGTATATTGTTATAATTATTCTATTTTTATTATTAATTATTGTTAATCTCTTACTATGGCTAATTTATAAATTAAACTTTATCACAAGTATGTATGTACTGGGAAAACCATAGTGTACATAGACTTCAGTAATATCCATGATTTCAGGTATCCACTGGGGATCTTGGACCATATCCCCCACAGATAAGGAGGACTACTGTTGTTTGCAAGTAGCATAAAATCTCAGACACTTTACATGCCCTGATAGTTTTGGTGGCAAACGTGAGATGCTCAGAGATATCTGACTTTCTGGAAAAGGAGGGACAAAGGCCCTGGTTGGCTGTATTATAGGATGTGAGAAAATTCCTGGAGATCTGGTAGTAAATGATCTTGCCTAGATGGTGATGAGGATGGGAAAGTGGAATAAGGGTTCCTCACTGTCCTATGTGTTAAATGTGGTTGAACAACATAAGGTAGGTTTGAAACAAGGTGTCCTAATGGTGCTTGGGCTGTGTCATGCTCCCTTCTGGGGTGGGAGAAGGGAGGATGTTATCATGACAATGGGGCAGTAAGTCCCATGCTCCAGCCAAAAAACAGCGCAACGAGGCTATGGCTGCTGAATCTAGGGGTCCCCAAAGCTGAAATAAATGGTGTCAGCAATGAGGGTAGGGAACTATGGGTAGACTAAAAGCATCAGAAACTTGTTTATTGAGCCCAGTGGCAGGTGGCCACTTGAAACTGAAAGTAAATACAAAGCCTTGCTTACTGGCACTGAGCTGCTGTCTCCCTCCAGTCCCCTATCCCTCCCCTGCCTCTCCTCCAACTTCTGCTGCTTTAGGGAAGTATGCTGGGGAACTTCAGGGAAGGGAGTGACTCGAACTTTTATGGCTCTGTTGGACTGGACACAGGTGCCAAAGTCTACTTGGTCTCAGGGAAGGCAAGTATGCTAAGCACTGGGGTAGCCCAGAGCTCCAAAGACTGCAAGGCTGTGCAGTGGCACCAGCAAAGGCTGAAATAATGATGGCTCAGAGTGGCAGTTCTCTCCAGAAGCCAGAGAACACAGGAGAGGAAGCAGCACCCATTCTGGGACAAGGAGCCAAAGGACAAAAAGCCCTTCCTGCCCCTTTCCCCTAGCTGAAGACAGCATAATCTCTTGAAACTATTACAACCACCCTTGAAGTAACTATGTTAAACTCTTTGGTCTCTCTTCTTTTATTGTTATTGTTTTGGTTTTTTGAGACAGGGTCTCGCTCTGTCACCCAGGCTGGAGTACAGTGGCATGACCACAGCTCACTGCAGCCTTGACCTTCCTGGGCTCAAGCAATCCTCACACCTCAGAGTCCTGTGTAGCTGGGACTGTAGTTGTGTAACACCATGACTGGCTAATTTTTTTAATTTTTTAAATGGAGATGGAGTCTCACTATGTTGCCCAGGGTGGTCTTGAATTCTTGGGCTCCAGCAACCTTCCTGCCTTGGTCTCCCAGTGTGCTAGGATTACAGGCGTGATTAGGCGTGAGTCATCATGCTTGGCCACATGTGTGTTGTGACGGGGGGGGGAAGTAACTGAATTCAACTGACAGAGTGTGAGCAAACTTCACAGTGAGTAAAAAAAATTAAAGGGACCTTTAGCCAATTCAAGATACTGGGATGTGTGTCAACATTCTCCCTCCCCACTACATACATATGTACAATGACATAGATGTATTATGTGCTTGTATTATAAAACTCACAGTAACCAAAACCGATTCCCCAGTCACGGATTCCCAGACCCCTTCCAGGTGGTCTAATAGAAACAGAGAATCCCAGGGAGAAAAAGAAAATCACTATCAAGCTCTAGAGGCCACTGCCCAATACAGCAGCACCACCTGCTGGGCACAGGCACCAAATACATCCTATATTAGTTTGCTGGTGCTGCCATAACAAAGGACCACAAACTGGATGGCTTAAGCAACAGAAATATATTGTCTCTGTTCTGAAGGGGAAAAATCTAAAGTCAAGGTGTCTCCAAAGTTTGTTCCTTACTAAGGCTGTGAGAGAAGCATCTGTTCCAGGCCCCTTCCTTGGCTTGTAAACAGCTGTCTTCATATTCACATTGTATGCTCCCGGTATGAATAGTCCAGTATGAATTGTATGGTCTTGTGTCCAAATTTCTTCTTCTCATAAAGCCATCAGTCACACTGAATTAGGGCCCATTCTAACCACCTCATTTTAACTTGATTACCTCTGTAAAGACCCTATCTCCAAACAAGATCACATTCTGAAGTACTAGAGGTTAAGGCTTCAACATATGAATTTGGAGAAGGAGGACACATTTCAACCCATAACACACCCCTTTCAAAAATGGGAAGCAATCGTTGGTCTGCTGCTGAGCTCTTCTTAAAAATGAACTCTTGACCCACGGAGGCTTATAACTCCCAGGTCTGACATCTCCATTTGGGGTGGTCAACCAGGACACAACAACTACGAGGAAAGTAGTTCCAACCCTCTCCCCCTGCCACAACCCACCCCTTGCTCATGGCCCACTGTAAAAGCAATAGATTCCCTAACCTCAACGCTGCTCAACTGTGACACAAATCCACTGAGTGCACAGCACTCATTTCGTTCATGCCCATCTTGGTCACCTCGGTGAGTTTTGGAGGACATGGGGAATTAACACCACCACGCTCATGCTGCTTGCTGTGCTGTGAGTAAAAAAGTCCTCTGATTCTGATGTCGGTGTCTCCAGTCTTCTGTAATAGGCTAACTTGTTAGCTTGCAAGTAAGGTAAAATCCCAGACCCTTCACAGACCCTGACTTCACGGGGACCAACATATGAGTAAAAACCCTGTAGTTTCCAAAGGTCTTTGACAAGGACATGCTAAACATTGGACACCTGGCTGATTTGTAAACCTAATACTTGGTCTCCCCTTGGTCACTGCTCTGTTACAATAATTCAGTTGTCCATTCTTTCAGTTGCATAATCCAGGATAATCTCCCCATCTCAAATATCATCTTTGGGGGCAGGGAGCATTATTCTACGTACCACATACTCTAAGCAGTTATCTCTTCCTACAGAATGGAAATTTTTACACAAATTTATCTGGATTGGAGATTTAAATTAGCCCATTCACCAAATAATTAGTAATCCATTTTATCTTGGTTTTGAGGATGCAGCCCCAAGAACATTTTATTTTGGGGGGTCAAAGGGAATGTAGGGCTGGAGCACATGTGGTAGAAACTTTAAACATTATAACAACAAAATAGCTTATTTTAAAACATACCTGAAGTCGAGCACTCATAAGCATGAACTCCTTTTGATTTTTCATGCTTTCATTCATAGATTTTGAAAATATAAACCCCATTTTGACCTAAAATGTAAAAAAAGCAAGGAGACTTATAATAATATACTACATGCATTCTTGTATGCTCCACTTTGAGTTACATTGGGCTTATGACAAAGTAAAAAAAAAAAGTAAACTTTCTGACCTAGGAACACAGTGTGGATTCTAGTCCTTGCTCCTAACTAGCTGTCTCACCTCAGGCATACTTAACAATTCTGGCCATCATTTTACTCACCTAACACCAACTGATTGAACTAGATAATTTCCAAAATCTTATCCCTACACTATAAGTATATGGCTGTTTCCTGATTTTTCTTCCCACCATAAATCTTGAAGACCTGAATTCTTGAAGAACAAAACAACTCTCTTTTTTTGTGAGGGGCAGGGTGGATACCATCCATCTTCTTACCTCTGTACAATTAGGCAACAGAACCTTTGCATCTGAGGAGGGGTGATTAAGAAGATGCCTTGTGCATCTTGAGAACATATTTCTTTGTGCTCTTGCATTTGCATTTTAAGAAGATTGAGCTGTCTCAAGGTCAGATCAGTTATTCTTCCTGTCATCCCACCACAATCCCTGTCCCTCTCCTACATGCCCCTTATTTCCATCCACCCACTGCTGACTGTCTTAGCCATCCTCCTCCAGCTTCACTCTCATTCTCTCCAAGATACTATGTACTAAAGTTCTCAAAAATGGAAAAACATACAGACACTTAAATGTCCTGGGAAATGTACGTTTTAGATGAATGCACAGTAGTGTCTATCTTACATAAGTTTTTAAGTGGGCTGTCAACTCTACACGGGACAGAACTCCAATTCTTGTTCTTAATCCAACTGGGTGGTGGGTACAGAAGACCTTGAGTTAGTTGGTTGCGTTTCAGAATACTGCAAAACTCAGGGGAAAGTTACAACTGCTCTACCCTTCTCAACAATGTTGCTGATACCTTTTCTCTTTAACAGGCTGTTGAGTAGGGTTGTGAACCTCAGGTGAGAATGGCCAGTCTTAATTCATTATAGCCAGGATTCACAAGTATTCTGTGGGAAGCCCTGCTAATGGGGTTCCAGGTGAGTGGGAACTGCAAGCAAGACTTCAGTGACTTCCTTGTATTCTGGCCAAGGATGCACCCTGGAGTTTCAGGGCTGTGTGCCAGAGTCAGCTTCAAAGCTGAGCACAGGATACCAAACCACTTACCAGGATGACGAGGCACAATGCTGAACAGGCCTGAGGTGGTGAGATTTCCCTCCCCCTCTGCCACTGTGCCACTCCAGCACCCTGTGACCAGAGTTAGAGGCCACTCACTGACAGCAGGGCGATTTGGCAGTTCTTTCCTTTCTCCAAACGCTAACAGTCCCATGTGACTCATCTCTAACAGCAGACCAGAACCTGCCTGAGGTTAGGAGCGAGATATTATCCATCTTGACAGTCTCCATCGTGTCTGCTTCCCCTAAATGTTTGCACAAAGCATGAGAGATAAAAGAAAAACTGTGGCTCAGGCCACTTGCCATTACTTATTTTTCTTCTGAACATAGGAGTGGATGACTAAATTTTTACACCTGCTGCAAACATTTATTTAAAAAAACAGCTGTACTCTAGTACTATTCCTCCACATACCCTGTATATCACAGAACTGTGTCCTTTAAAGTGCTCCTGTTTGTAAGGGGTTAGGATCTCCCCTGAAAAGAGAGAGAGTCCTCATGTCAATCATCTGGGAAAGAAACACTGTCTAGGAAGTTAGTATTTAGACTTACCACTTTCTGGGCCTTGCTCTCTTGGGTCTGGACTTGTAGTCTGAATGTGTTACAGGACGCTCCCAGGTAGAAGGGTTAAAGGTGGAAGCCAAGCAGGAAGAAGAGCTTCCTTATGGGAACCACACCTGAGAATAAATGCACCACACCTTGTAAATTTCACCCTGGAGTTCAGAATTTTCAACATCCTCTCCTTTCCCAACTTCCCCATTCCTGACAAAGTCATTTCCCAAAGTCTGGGAATATTCCCTAGGGTGTCCAGAACACTTTCAGCTATCTCCTTTTGCTCACAAAATATATATCAGAAAATAAGCAAAAGTTGACCTTGCAATACAGATAACTTTGATTTCACTCACTTGTATAAGGCAAGTCTTTTAAAAACTAACACTTTTTACCATGGGTAAAAAATGTCTTGCTACTTATACAATTTTAAATATCACTGTGTCTCAGAGAGATGTTTTGCAGAGAATGCCGATTTCAATCCCTCTGCCTTCATTTTCCCTCTGATTCCTACTCACATCTTGGAAGGGGTCTTTAATGCTTCAGCCCTGCCTCTCAGGTGAACTATAGATTACTATGAGAAGGTGTATTTTGGGGGAGAAGTGGGGGCTGCAAGTTCCAGACAGCCTTTCTTCCAGTCACCCGTGAGTACCTGGATTTGATTTTACTTGGGAGGACAAAAAGGATTAACTGCATGAATTCTGTCATCGGGATTACTGCGCTGACTTATTTCCTGATCAGATGACACGTTGCCTGAATGTGTGACTGATCGTCTCACCACAATCATTTTCAATAAATATTTGCATTCCATTCAAACTAAGCCACATCCCCCTGCAAATTCCAGCCCAGAGCCCACAGCTTCCGGAGGTTTTCTGTAATTAACACCGCCCTCGCTCCCTGAGGCCAATTACTGTAATTTAGGTATTCCCCGCAATGGTGTGCTGATTTCTGTTGACACCACTCTGCCTGTTTTTCTCAACTCTATTTTAAAGCTACGGAGAGATCCGGAGTCCACGCCAGGCGACAAGAACGCGCCCTAATGGAACGAGGTTGGCAATACCTATCAGCACCAGGGGCAGTGCGAGAGCCAAGGGCAGGCGCTCACGAGGAAAGGGCGCCCAGCGCGGCCTGGCAAGCTCGGAGCCCAGGAGATCGCGCTGACTGACATGGCCGGACTGACCCTTCTCCCCACCCGCCTGCGGCGGTGTTCACTCACTGGGCGGCGCTGGTTCCGGGACCAGGCGACCGGTGCAGAGGCCTCCAGGCCCGGGCTCCTTTAGCCCGCGGCAGGGAGCGGGCCTCGCTCCGCCCAGCGTCGGGATTGGCGCCGAGCCACAGTAGATGACGCGCCTCAGCCAAATTCGCGCAGCCCTCGGCTTCTTTAAAGGGCCAGCACGTCCGCCAGAAGCAGGGTGTGTCCTTCCGGGCCAGGCTCAGTGTTACCGGAGGTGGGAGGGGAAGGTCAAAAGAGGCAAATTCAAAACCGCGGCGACTCAGCTGCCAGATTTTTGAGATAAGGCAGAGGAAGCGGAGTGGAATTCTCAATTAAAGGCCTCTGTCCCCTCATCTGTTAAACTGCCACTCTTAAAGAGGCATAAAGATTAGACAGAAACGAAAAAGAACAGAATTGACCGAAATTACCCATTCTCTTTTGAACAGAGCCGTCTTTCTCCCCTGCTGCTCTGAGAGATGTCAATCTTGTCTCAGCCTCACCAGCAATTTCCATCTTGAATAAGCCAAGTCTCCCAGCCTGAGAGAATACTTGAATCATTGGCACTCTGTTCTTTGCTACCAAATGGCTTGGAAAAATAGCATGAATGTCACCAGTCTCTGGCCTTCAGGAAAGTCCCCGCTGACCACCACAGCGGTGGGAAGGCGTCTAACTTCCTCCAGGCTCAGCGTGTGAGTGAACACCGCCCTGACCTCCTGGGCGCGTCTTGCTGCTCTCAACAGCAGCCCTCAGGATTCTGGAGCCTGGGTCCCACGTTCCGGATACCATTTGTTGAATGGCTGGATGGGGAAATTACAACAGCACCCTCATTTCCAGTCGTGGGAATGGGCGGGTTACCAGGAGGTTTGACACTCTTTAAGGGAGATTAACAACTGATGCAAGAAGTAGGGAATCGTGTTTGAGTGCACAGACTAACATAAACACACTTACCTTCAATTTCTAGCTCTGCCACTGTCACTCTGTGACTTTATTACCTCTGCAATAGGACTAAAGCCATCTAATTTATTGGATTGTGAGGACTAAAGATAATATATGTAGGCACTTAGCACAGTGTCTGGCACATAGTTCGCCTTCAATAAACAGTAGTAACCAGTAACAGCGGGGAGCTGTTACTAACTCTAGGGCTGAGGGGAAGGGGGAAGGAAGCAGTTACTGAAATCAGGCGAGAGTGGTAGCTGTGGCTGTAGGAGAGAGTAACCAACTGGAACTGTGTTGTTCAGTAAGGGAAAGCCAGCAATGCCAACTTTTCACCAAGTAAGGTGAGATTCTATAGTTGTAGCCAATGCTGACACGTCACCCAAAGCAGGGACAGAGCGGAGAAGACCCACCTCTCTGTTCTCACACCTCTGATATCCAGCTGGGGTCTTCCATTGGCTGATCCACCAGAAAGCCAGAAGACAATGGAGCTAGGTCTGTGTAGTCTGTAGAGGTCAGCCTCCTAGGCACAATGCCTGGAGGGATAAATAGAAAATATCCAGCACACCATTTCTACAACCTTGGGTTTATTGTGTTTGGAAGCCTAGATCCAAAGAAAGGAATGGTTCCACTAGAAGACCCAGTCACTGAATTGAATTGAATTTCAATTCACTGATTGGAAAGCTGAAACTGCCCTCTGGTCATTTTGATTCCTCACAGCAATAGAATGGTATGATTGATCCCAATTACCAAAAGGAAATTGGGTTACATCTATATATTGAGGGCAAGAAGAACTATGCGTGACACCTGGAGATTCACTGGGCATTTCTTAATACTGCCATGTGCCATAATAATGATTATCAGATAACTGAAGTAATGCAGAAATTTCAGATCATGCAGAAATTAAATTGTTGAAGCATACCAGATAAAAAATCCTGATCTACCTAGGTGTTGGCATAGGGCAGGGGAAATGTAAGTAAATGCGTAGGAAGCTATGATTATTAATTTTAGCCTTGCAACAAGTTCTAGAGGCAGGAATTATAGTAGCTTTCCATCTAAAATGTTAATTACTTCTTCCCTGACCCTCTTTTCCTATTACCCTGCATAAAGAGTACAATTTAGTTTCTAGATGAGAATGTACGTGAACTGACATCCCCTCAAGGCTGATGGGGCTTGTTAAAGAAAATCAAAGCTGGACCATAGTTGTAGCAGTAAAAATAGATTTTTATTCAGCAACTTTTGAAATAGGGGGAAAGAGGCCTTGGTAAAGAACTGGGCTCAATTCTGAATACAGTAAGGATAAGTGGGGATTTATAGCCGAGAAGCAGGTTGTGTGGATGGCAGTGCGGTCTGTGGATGGAAAATTACTAAGAAGAGACATCAAGGGTAGGGGAAATCCTTGCTAAACTAACCTAACAGGATTCTTGCTGAAGGCAGGCCAGGGTATCAGACATCACCTGGGGGCTGGTGGGGGTAAGGAATTTGATCAGATATAGAGGGTGGTCAAATATTCAGGGTGGGAAGATCCTCTCTAAACTGACTTAGCAGGATTCTATCTCTAAGGAGATAGCTTAGAGGAGCCTGACGAAAGTTTGGTCGAGGAGAAATCTTGTCACACTCTGTTATTCTCATATGTAAGGGATGAGCTTCTCTTCGTCTGAGCAAAGGAAAATTATAAATTCTGGGTGACAAAACAAAGACTGTCTAGGTTTTCTGTTTGCCTTCCATCATATTCATTCTCCTTGCTTCCCTGCCCTGTTCTATACCCGAAAGCTGACCTCTTTGGACGGCACCACCTGGGCTCTCCTCAGCTGGTTTCCATTTGGGTTTGGATAGCGGGAGGCATTCAGGGAGATGGGAGGCAGGAGGAAAAAGACATCAGGGTGTATTTTCTCTGTTCTTTCTCTAGGGCTAAGTATCTGGTGGTGGTTGTGTTTCTTCACAACTGCAGCTCTTGGCAAGTGGTCCCTTCTCCATGGCTCCAGCTCCATGGGCTCTGGAAACACTTTTCTCCCTTACTATGTAGCTTAGAGAGAGCGCAGTCTTCCTGCTGTTGCTAGACTCTGGATGCCTCAACTGGATGGTTCTCTTAACTTAGCCATACTCCTTTAAGTAGTGTCTTCACTAATATCTCTTTAATCAAACCAACTGAGTAAAATTCTGATTCCTGATGGATACACCTTAAACTGAACACACACATTATAAACATTCTTGTATGTATGATGTTGTTCATAATTTTAAAACATAAATGAAAAAAGTGACCATAGAAAAATATGCCCAGGAAATTGAAAAAAAAGTCTTGGTATAGATATTGGACACATTTTATAAAATGTGGAGTAAGAGGGTTAAAGGAAATTTATTTCAGAATCAAATGGCATATAACTTTAACTGGTATGTGAATTATTTTCAGTTGTATGAATTTGTGAATATGTATGTGTATATTTTTACACATATATATAAATATGTTTTATATCATCTGGCCTTATAGAATAAGGATTTTTGTGTTGCTATGTTGCTTTCGTATTTACCATTTTTAACAGCTAAAGGATTTTCAATAAGTGTGTATACAACACCTTCCATTGCTGGATATTTCTCAGTATATTTATGTATGTACACATATATGTGTATACATATGTATACATGTGTGTATATGTATATTTACATGTGTGTATACATACACATGTATGTGTGTATACATATGTGTGTATACATATATACATATGTATGTGTATGTATACATACATGTGTGTATGCGTATATATGCATACATGTGTATATGTATATATGTATATGTGTGTATATATATACATATATACGTATATATATACATATATACATATATATACATGTATATATATACATATATATACATATATACATATATACATGTATATATATACATATATACATATATATGTATATACATATATATGTATATACATATACATATATACACACATATATGTATGTATACATTGAGTTAAGTAGTATAAATATTTTAGAGAAAATTGATATAAAATCCTCAACTCATTTGATGCTCCCTATCCCAGGACAGTAAAATTGCTCACTATTTCCTTGGACCTCCATAAAGAAGCAGTTTTTCCAAAAATAAAGTGTTTGGAACTTTCAGATGTGCCTAGCGATATCTCCTTTTAACAGAGATGCTTTCACAAGGATTTGAATTTCCCCATTGATCTGGGAACCAGGTTTAGCCAAGAACTTCAGTCTGTGAAGGGCTGCAAATAGTTGCACAGTGTGGGGCTGAGGCTAGAACCTCCTTAATATTAAACCATTCTGGGATGGTGCTTCCCAAATTCTGGATTTTAACCTTCAATCCTGGGGCACCTCTGCAACTTAGGTATGACCTGGACACAAGCTTTGTATAAGTCTTCTTTGGACTTCATCCATTCCTCAACAGTGACACCACGTGGCAGTATAATATAATGACATCAGTGGACTCAGATCCTGTTCTCTCCCTACCTAGAGATTTTTAAAATTGAGATATATAATTCACAACCATAAAATGTACCAACTTAAAATGTACAATTTAATGGTTTTTAATATATTCAAAAAGGTGTACAACCATCACCACTATCTAATTCCATAACATTTTCTTCTCCCTAGAAAGAAACCTTGTAACCATTAGCAGCCACTCCCCATTCTCCCCATTCCCCCAGTGTCTGCGGACCCCTAACCTAATTTCTGTTTTTATAGATTTGCCTATTCTGGACATTTTATATAAATGGAAGCCTACAATGTATGGCCTTTTGTGTCTGGCTCCTTTTACTTAGCACGATCAAGTTTCATCCAAGTTGTAGCATGTACCAGAACTTGATTTCTTTTTATGTCTGATTAATATTCCAACATATGGATATACCACATTTAGTTTATCCATTCAAAATTGTGGGGCATTTGGATTGTTCCCACTTTTTTGCTATTATAAATAATGCTGCTAAGTTTTTGTATGAACGTATGTTTTCAATTCTTTTAGGTATATATGTAGAAGTGGAATTGGTGGGTCATATGGTAACTCTGCATTTAACTTTTTGGGGTTGAACAAATACACCGTGCCAGCAGTGAATAAGGATGCTAATTTCACTACACCCTTGCACAATAGTTAAGAGCATAAACACTGGAGCCAGATGTCTGGGTTTGAATCCCAGCTGTGCTATCTCCTAGCTGTGTCCTTTAGACAAGTTACTAAAGCTATGCGCCTCAGTGTCCACATCTCTAAAATAGAGGCAATAATAGTACCTTCCTTATAGGATTGTTGTAAGATTTAAATGAGCTAATATATGTAATCACAAAAATAGGGTCTGACATTTTTTAAATGGTATATGTTTCACTATTGCTGCTATTTTAATCTTTATTATAATTTTTTTTTGTGTTTTGTTAATTTGATAGTTTTAAAAGGTAATGATACAGTTTATTGATGTTTGTTATGAAAAGGAGTAATTGGAGAAGATACAAATGTAAGGGGTAATAAAGTCAAGGAAGCTTTTTTGAGCTGAAAATGATTATATTTCAGAGTGTAACCCGAATAAAACTGAGGCTTCACATGGCTCAGTCCAAGCATGTAATAGCATTCTAAGAAAACATAAACTGAATGAAAACATAAACTTTGAAGCATGAAGAATAATGAGGGTCTTCACCTTACGCTTTCTTAAGGAGTCCCCGCAAATGTTTCACACAGCATATTGAACAAGAAACTCCTAAAATGTTCTCTAGATATTTCTCTCTTTCCTATTTTTTTCCACTCATAGTAGCCCCTTACATCTATCCTCCTTCTCAACTGTCTCAGCTTCTCACTGAGGTCACTACAGCACTATAATAAGCCCCTGTTAACTTCCTTCTCTTGAAACCCATGCAGCTCACATGACCCTATTCTCAGTCTGTGAATCTCAGCCTCCTGCAATACTGTGAAATTCAACTTGGTCTCCTACTCTGAATGTGTATAAAAATAACAGAGAACAGTTCCTGAACTCTGTTATTGTGTTGATCCATAACTCTGTTATGAGTAAAATGATCTACCTTATTATATGTGGTATTATAATATATATTTAGTTTCTGTCCCCATTTTCCAGCACACAGCTCCTGAAAGCCTTGCAACTTCCTGAGTGATAGGTGTGCTGGGTATCTTTTGTTCTAGGGGATCTTCGACTCCAGTTCTTGATACAGAGCTCCTGATCCCTTGGAATTTCCTTAGTGATAGGAGCATCTTTTGTTCTCCTGAAGTAACTCTTGGTGGGCTTCTGGATGGGAGCTGGTCACAAGAATGACCAAGCCATGATTAGAAGCTTGGAACTTTCAGCCCCTACCCCATCCTGTGAAAAGGGAAGAGGGGCCGAAGATTGAGTTAACAATTGCTGATGTGTACATGATGAAGTCCCCATAAAAATCCCTAAACGCGGGGGTTTGGAGAGCTTCTGGAGGTGCTAAATATGGAGGTGCTTGGAGGGTGGCCTATCCAAAGAGGCCATGGAAGCTCTGCACCCCATCCTCCATACTTTGTTCTATGTGCCTCTTCATCTGGCTATTCATCTGTATCCCTTGTAATATCTTTTATATTAATTGATATAATAAACTGGTAAATGTAAGTTAACTGTTTCCCTATGTTCTGTGAGCTGCTCTAGGAAATTAATCAGACCCAAGGAGGGGGTCATGGGGACCCACAATTTAAAGCCAGTCAGTCAAAAGTTCCAGAGGCCTAGACTTTCTATTGGCATCTGAAGTTGGGGCAGCCTCGTGGGACTGAGCCCTTAACCTGTGAGATTTAACTTTAACTTCCTATAGATCATCTCAGAATTGAACTGAATTATAGGACACTCAGCTGGTGTCCACTGGAGAACTGCTTGTTGTGTAGGGAAAAACCCTACACATTTTGGTAACTAGAAATGTTCTGTGCTGAGTTGAGTGTAAGAGTAGGAAAAACAGTTTGTTTTTTCCTGTCCCATTATATATTCCCCCTTCTTTGCAGTTCTTCACAAGAGAGACATAGTATCTCTTTGTGTCACTCAGGGACACACACACAAAAAAACCTGGACGTCAGTCTTCTTTCTTTTCTCCTCCTTCTATGGTTAGCATCCCTAGATGTGCTGGATAGCTTGGCCTAGTGGTGTTGATCAAAGTTCTTCCAAACAAACCTGATAACAGGTAACACATGTGTCAATGTTAGAATGTATTCTTTCCCATGTCAAGTCTCCATCTTCCTCTTGCCATCCAATAACATATGAAAAAGGAAGAGTGAACTGTGTTAAAATGTTTGTAGTCACAGAAGGCATTAATTACCCTTTTAACAAAAACCAAGTACATGAAGGTTATTGCTATTGCCATAGCTATTGGAGTGTGGGAAATACAGGGTGAAGGATACCCAGTGATTTTGCTTGAGACCAACTTTTCTACACTGGAAGTAAAATAAGTCCACCTTTTCCAATCCAAACTTAAGTTAGCACTTACTGGGTTTGGAGAGACTGCTCATCTCTAGCCCCTGGAACCCTGCCTTGGGAGAGTTGGACTTCATGGAGTAGAAGTATGTCTACATTGTTTCTGACTCCCCAGGAATGTCATTATTCGGTCTTACTCTGAAAATGCTGCCACATCCCTCTTTTGCTTTGTCAGCTCTGATTAGCACGCAATCAGCAAGAATTTCTGGGTTGGCAGCCTTTACTTGGAGTTGTGAAATGTCTATAACTCTAGTCTGTAATTCACACATTTCTGTTTGGCTTGTTCATACACAGGCATGAATTAAACCTATGCTTTTCCATTTCTCTCCACCCTGTCATATTCTGTAAGGAGGTAAAACAGTTCATCTCCAAACAGAGTTCACACACTCACCTAAGTGCTGATGCCTCACCTGATGGCATTTCTCAACCTCTGAGGCTTTCCTTCTTTGTACTTGGTCAAAAGAATGCTTTAACCATAACCCACAGCCCTTCTTGTGAATTTCTCCAAAATAACTGGAGCCTGGTTAATAGCAAACCTCAGGAGCATGACTTTGAAACACTGTCAACATACTGCCACCAATTTCTCCATTTCCAGAAAAGACTGTAATTTTTTCTTTAGAAATCATGACTTTCTTGATTGGTTTAGACTGGTTTCCAGTAGTTCATTTACCAGGAAAGTTTCTGTTTGGTTTTTAGACTTCCTTAATTTAGAGAATGCACATAATATTGAAACTGGCTATAGTATCCTACTTTGGAAAAGCATATTAAATACATACAAGTATATATGTCATGTATATAAATATATACAAATATATATGTAATGTATATAAATATATACAAATATGTGTGTGTATCTTCTTTGATTTCCTTTTATCCATTACTACTACTATCCCTCAATAAGTCCTATTAGTTCTACTTCCAAATTTTATTTTGAACATGGTCTACAGAAACAGCTCCTAAAGATTTTCCAGTCTCCATGAATGTAAGGCCCCTCTACATTCCATCCTTCATACTACAGCTAGAGTGGTATTTTTCGAACATTCATCAGGCAACTACCCTGCTCTAAATCATCCGGTGGTTTTTCATTGCAAGTAGAATCCAACCTCTCCCCTTAGTCCTCAAGGCTTTTCATGATATGATTTGACCCACCATCCCTCTTCCTCACTGTCTACCCACAATTTTCTTCTTTTCGTCCTTAGAACTTGCCAAGCTTGTTCCACCTTTATAGTCTTTGTACCTGTCTCTTCCCCCGGCCAAATATGCTCTTTTGGCAGATCTTTCCATGGTTATCTTCATGGTTCATTTCTCAGATATCACCTCTTATACGTTTCCTGACCACTGTAACTACAGGAACCTCACACCTGTGTACTTTACCATATCGCTCTGACTTGTTTTCTTTTTTCTCTTATAGGACTTTTCAGTATCTGCAATTTTTATTGATTAGTTTCTGTTTGGAACATATCTCTCTCAGAACAGAAAGATCTTGCTGTGCTTTCAAGGAAATGGTGGGGAAAGAAAAAAAACTACTTCTCATTCTTTTATGATGAGCCTACAAAAATAAATGGGTTAATTGGGTTCTTGATCCAGTTCACCTTAAGTAACCAAAGGAAATGATTCACAAGGTGACTATTTCCTTTGTGTGACACTCACTTATGTTATTAGTTCTAGGACATTAAATCAAGAAATATTTTCCAGGATCCCCTGAAAGAGTATCTCTCAATTGTAAACTTTACCTTTTATTGGCATTCTGTTGATTTAATGAGATTCTCTGGAATTAAAATATTTACCACAGAGTGTTCCCCAACTCACACAGCATTTATCCAGGCCATAACTACTTATGTCTGGGTTTATGAACTCATTATGGGTAGCGGAAATTGTTGGAGGCCTCATCTTTGTTTTAAAGTACCTGTGGCACAGGATCCGCCCATTGAAGGCAAGAGCTCTTCACCTGCCCAGCTCTTCCCCAGCTCAGGATAGGAAGGAGAGAGACACAGTGTAAGTGAGAGAAGCATCTGATTGTGGGTGTCAGATGAGGACAGCTGCTACTCTCTGGTCTCCCATACATGTTAATTACCCCTGTCATTTAAACCATTGTTTTGTGTAACAAGAACAAAGTATTCTATTCCACAAAGTCTGTTTGACATGACACACTTATAGCATGTGAGTCTATGACAAGGGTAGGGGCAACAAACGTGAGGGGCTAGATGAGAACAGAGGAAGAGAAATGAGCATTGCATAGGGCAGTGGTTTACAACCCTACACGATCAAAAATAGAACCTGGAGACAAATCTGGATATTGTCTTTATACATAATAAAATACACTTTAAAATATTCAATGCAAACAAAGCAGTTTGTCCGTGTCTTTTGTTTTGAGTCTCTTTAGTATATGCTGCTTTTGAAGATCAAGAACATTTACTGAAAATTGCTCCTTCACCAGGAATTTGCTTACATCTCTTCAGGTCCACTTGTAAGACCTTGAAATCAGTCCTCCTGAGATCAGTACGAATGAGGATCATCTCTCCTGCTTTAGAAGCAAAAGTGGCAAGTGTTGATCATTTAGGTCGACCCTGAACACTGCTTTCATAAAACAAACAAAAACAAAACACGCATCCCCAGTTCAAAAAATTATTCATAGATCATCCAGTCCATCTAGAAGGATATGATTTAATCCTGGCTACTTAGTAAATTATTTGCCCAAGTTAACTCAGCTAGTTAGTGGTAGATGGCTCTAAAGCCAGTTTTCTTTTTTTGTTTTGTTGTTATTATTATTATTATTATTATTATTTGCAGACCTCAAGAGTCATGATGAACTAGTAGAACATGAAGTTTATGCCCTGGGTTTATTTAGAAAAATAAAACATTAAATGAAAACATCAGAGGGCATTGCAGATAGTAGGTCTAAGTATTTTTTCATGAAACTTGTTTGTACATGTGTGTGTCATACACAGACTATACATATGCAGTACCTGTAAACTATATTGCCACATGTCTATATTTTCCTAGAGGACACAGTCACCAAAGTTGGGAAGTCACCCAACTTTGGGAACTTTGGGAAGTCACCCAAACTCACAGTCACCAAAATTGCTCTATTCTACTATGTGACCTCAAAAGAGATTTGAAAGAAGGAGCATCTGAGCTGGGTCCAAACCCTACTGCAATTTTATTGAGGCCAAAGAGAACTCCACACTCCTGCCAAATCAAGGCACTGTCAGCCTCAATAATTTCCAAGATAAAAATAAAAATCTGTGATATGATCAGAATGTGAAAATTCTTATTTGGGAAGCAAATATTATAACCAATGCAAGGGCCATCTCAATATTCATTCATTATGCAGTATTTTGAACTGCAGTTGAAATGAATAAGAAGGAAAGGCAAACAATGAAGAGTTCAATTTCTTAATTTAGAAAAAGAGAAAAAAAAAAAGGAAAAGAGAAGGGAGCACACAGGCACGGTGGCTCAAGCCTGTAATACCAGCACTTTGGTGGATCACTTGAGGTCAGGAGTTCGAGAAAAGGGAGCACCTCGAAGTTCAGCGGTGGATAATACTTAAATAAATTATGACACCATTGTCTGTCATCTTGGGCCCATTCACTAACCCAAAGCTTTCAAAAGGGCTTTCTTAACCCTCACCTAGAATAGGCTTCCCCAGCCTGAATCCCTAGGGTGGCAGAATAGCAGGGACCCTGAGCATTCTTAAAAGATGTAGCTCAGGGTGGGAAGTTCTTTTAATGACAAAGCAAATGAAGTTTCATTATGTCGAGGAACTTTGAGGAAGTCACAGAATCCACGATTTAAAAATATATTTCCCATTATACACCCATACACACACACACACGCACGCACGCACACACACACACCCCTACTTTCTAGAATAAAAACCAAAGCCATATGGGTCTGCTGTTGACTTTCTATATGTCGTAGAGTTATATCAAGTTAGGTCAAGATGTTCAGTCACCTTGAAGACGCTTTTATCAGAAAGGGGGAAACCTTTCTGATAAAGGTTAAGGGGTAACCTTAAGCTGTCACCCCTCTGAAGGTAAAATCAAGGTGCGTTCAGATGTTGGCTTGTTGTAAATTTCTGTTTATATTAATAACATACCAAATGTGGATTTGTTTTAATCTTCGGAACTGTTTCCGGTGAAAACCTCATTTACAAGAAAACTGGACTGACAGGTTTCACTTTCTGTTTCATTTCTATACATAGCTTTATTCCTAAGACACCAACACCACTCGCTACCCAAACTGAAAGCTTCCCCGATTCCGCCGAAGGTCAGGAAAGTCCAATGCCCGGCAAACTGGATTTGCTGCCTTGCGCAGAGGTGGGCGGGACCCCGCCTCCGGGCCGGGCGCCAAGTTGAGCAGCTGGCACGCCTCGCGAAGCCCCAGTCCTGAAGCCCCAGTCCTGCGCTGCTTCCCGAGGCTCCGCACCAGCCGCGCTTCTCTCTGCCTGCAGGTAGGGAGCGTTGTTCCTCCGCAGGTGCCCACGGCCCAGCATCTCTGGCTAACTCGCTGGGCACCTTAGGACGGAGGATCTCTACACCCTTTCTTTGGGATGGAGAGAGGAGGAGGGAAAGGGAACGCGATGGTCTAGGGGGCAGTAGAGCCAATTACCTGTTGGGGTTAATAAGGACAGGCAATGCATCTGGGCTTCTTCCAGGCGCAATTCAGTTTTGCTCTAAAAATAATTTATACCTCTAAAAATAAATAAGGTGGGTAGTATAGGATAGGTAGTCATTCTTATGCGACCGTGTGTTCAGAATATAGCTCTGATGCTAGGCTGGAAGTCTGGACACGAGTCCTAGTCCACCGTCAGCTGCTTGCTAGTAATATGACTTGTGTAAGTCATCCCAGCTGCAGCAGATAAGTAAGTCTCTTCCTGCGCTAAGCACGTCCAGGACCCCTGAACGGAATTTATTTGCTCTGTCCATTCTGAAAACCCAAAGGAGTCCTAAAAGAGGAATGGAGGAGCCTAAGAATAAAAATAGTATAATAAAACATTTCTTAGACATGTTGACCTTGGCCTATGTCAAAGTTCAGTCTGGGTTTGTCTTATAACATAAGGAGTAAAAGTACCATTGTTCTACCTCTTTTTTTAATACTTGAAAAAAATTTACTGTAGATGCTTTTCTATTAATTAAATAACCTTCTAAAAATGTTTTTAGTGCTGCATTCGATGAGGTTGGATAACTAAATGAAATTAATTCCTCACTGTTGGGTATAAAGGTTATTTACAGTGGTTCTGTCTTAGCCATTCACTGAACATCATTACATAGATATCTCTGGAATATTGCTGATTGTTTCCGTCAATAAACTTAGAAGTGTAACTACTTAGTCAAAGAGACTGAATATTTTAAAGGCGTTTTGAAGAAAACTGAAAATACTTTCCAGAAAGGATGTATCAGTTGACAATGATGGTTGTCAACAGTATTTAAGGAGAACTATGATACTCTGAAGAAAAACAGCCTTTCTCAGTAGAAGCAGGTAGGCAGAGGCCACATGACAGCAGTTAGAGTGTGGTCTTCAAGGAAGTCACAGAAATACTGTGGGGAATTGAAACCCCAAGTGGAAAATGTACAAGAGTGTCTCAGTGTGACTGAGAAGGAGGTTGGGCTTGGGGTTTAACTTAAGAATTTTTTTTTTTCTTTTGTGGAGATAGGGCTTTTGTTATGTTACCCAGGCTGGTCTCGAACTCCTAGCCTCAGGCGATCCTCCCGCCTCAGGCTGCAGAAGTCCTGGGATTACTGGCCGGAGCCACCATGCAGGCCTCTTGCTCCTACTTTTGAGAAAGGAAGCTTAACCTTTTTTTTTTGTTTGTTTGTTTTTGTTTTTTGTTTTTTTTGAGACGAGTCTCACTCTGTTGCCCAAGCTGGAGTGCACTGGTGCCATCTCAGCTCACGGCAACCTCTGCCTCCTGGGTTCAAGTGATTCTCCTGCCTCAGCCTCCCGAGTAGCTGGGACTACAGGCACCCACCACCACGCCCGGCTAATTTTTGTATTTTTAGTAGAGATGGGGTTTCACCATATTGGTCAGGCTGATCTCGAACTCCTGACTCAGGTGATCCACCTGCCTCAGCCTCCCAAAGTGCTGGGATTACAGGCGTGAGCCACCGCGCCTGGCCACTTGACTTTTTCTCTATCTCTTCCTCCTACCCATCCTACCCTTGGAAGATAGAGAAGTAATATCAGTTCCATCGTGTTATACTGGGCTTCCCCCAGGGACAAACCCACTTCCCCAACCTGAATGAGCCATCACTTCTTCCCCAGTTTACATTTCATTGCTCTTTGAATGTCTCCGTTCGGATATGGGAATTCACATATGGTCATAAATCTTTTTTTTTTTTTTTTTTTTTTTTTTTGACACGGAGTCTTGCTCTGTGCCCCAGGCTGGAGTGCAGTGGCGCGATCTCGGCTCACTGCAAGCTCCGCTCCCCGGGGTTCATGCCATTCTCCTGCCTCAGCCTCCCGAGTAGCTGGGACTACAGGCGCCCGCCACCTCGCCCGGCTAATTTTCTTGTATTTTTAGTAGAGACGGGGTTTCACCGTTTAGCCAGGATGGTCTCGATCTCCTGACCTCATGATCCGCCCGTCTCGGCCTCCCAAAGTGCTGGGATTACAGGCTTGAGCCACCGCACCCGGCTATAATTCTTACCTGAAGAAGACTGACGTCTTCTTCTCTTAGACCAACTGCCCTGATGTGAGGGTTAGAGGTTAAAGAACATGTGTGTATTTACATGATCTTTGTATTCTGCCTTTTCGTCCCTCACTAATGACAGCTGAACCCCAAGGAAATAGAGCTGTGGAGGAGAGGGTTTGATGAGAAAGTAGGTAAATATTGGATCTAATCCATCATCTTCCAGGAAACCTCCATTACTTCTAAAAATTTCAACCAAATTCGTTAAAGGACAAGAACTCCACCAGAGTAGGGCCATAAACATTGGCAAAATTAGTTGTAATCTATGACTAGATTTAATGTCCCTTTGTTTTATTCACATATGGTTATAATGCTTTGCTTGGAATTAGGGGTATTTTAAGTTTTCTTCTGCCTAGTAAGTGTATTTGTGCTTATAATACAATAATTATAAAATATCACATTAATATTTTATAACTGTACAGTTAACTCTGGCCCAAGGAAAAGATAGTCCGGTAGATGCTGCAACCCGATTTTGTATCTAACCCTGGCAAGAGGATAATGACTCATGTTATTTCACTTACCCTTTTTATCTTTTAACATGAAGGGCTCATATAGGTCGATAAGAAACCAGTGATATAAACAGACCAAAAAATGATCAGATCTTTCACATTAGCAAAAAAAAATATTTTTTAAACAATACCCAACTGGGTGAAAATACAGTGTAACAGTACCAAATATCAACATGTGTCAAGAACCAGAAAAATGTTCGTTTTCTTTGATCAGCAACACTATTTGAGGAAATCTATCCTCAGGGCCTAGCCTGGGGCCTGGCACACAGTAGGCACTGAACAAATAATTGCTGAACACACACATACTTATGATATTTTTAAAATTGGCAACAATCCAATACCCAATAATAGAGGAATTAAATATTATGGAACTGTTCAATAAGATGCTTACGAATATCATGCAGTAAGATGGGCAATATTTATATCATAAGCTTAAATGAAACAAATGCGTATTAAAGGTATGGTAAGGTTATAAATTACTTTTTAAAAGATTAAAGGGAAAAGACTGAAAGATATATACTGAAATGCTCACAGTGGTGACAAGGTTCCCCAGCCTTGGCACTATTGACATTTTGGGCTATGTCTTTGCTGTGGGAGGCTGGCCTGTGCTCTGCAGGAGGTTTGGCAGCACTCTTGGTTTCTACCCCTAGATAGCAGTAGCAACCCTCCCTCAACCAGCCCAATTTTGACAACCAAAAATGTTTCCAGGCATCACCAGATTCTCCCTGGGTGAGAGTGATGAAACAGTAGGTGATTTTCCCCTTCTTTTCTCATTTTCTGTAATTTTGTCACATTACGTTAATAATAAGGAAAAAACATAAAAAATAGATGAATTTATTATTCTACCTCAGTTTGGATGTTTGGACTCCCTTTTGGGGTTCTTTCCATTATATCACTTGGTCTGCTAAACAGTCTATGGTTTGGCAAGGTGAAATGATTCATGAAATTTTGTTTTTATTTTTTACCTGATACTAAAAGTAAAACATTCATTCGCTTGAAAATTTGGACACAGAACACCAAAAAAAATCCATAATCTCATCTCTCTTTTTCTGTCTTTTCCTTCCTTTTTTCCCTTTAAAAACAAGAGTGAAAACCTACCGGTTCTCCCTCCAATTTAATTCCTAAATATAATCACTGTTAACATCTTGGACATTTCCTGTGTCTAAACACACATACTCACTTTTTCTTTTTTTTAGCAAAAAGTGGATTTCTGCTACATGTAGTGTTCTGCAACTTCCTACATGTTTACAAAATCAGTACATTTACATATGCTGAATTCAGTCCTTAATGGTATTATATTTTGTGAATATAACAAAATTTATTTAACCACTTAGACAATCTAAGATATTCTCAGTTTGCTGTTATGAGCAATGCTCTTCCTTTACATATACATGTATATGTGTTTGTGTGTGTGTTTTAGTAGGATAGATTTCTAGGAGAGGGCGAAATGTCATATGACATCCACATTTACAATTGTAATAGGAAGTATCAAAGTGCCCCCTAAAAAAAAAAAATTCCTCCCATTAGTGTGTGAGAAAGCCTATTTGTTCATATCTTCACAAACACTAAATATTAGAAATATTTACAATTGTGTTCAAGCTAAGAAGTGAAAAATGGTATTTCATATCTTATAATTTTTGTTGTGAGATTAAACATATTTCCTATGTTTACATGTCACCTGTATTTCTTATTCTCTGAACTATACGTTATGACCTTTCACTTATTTTCCTCATGGGTTATGTGTAGTTTGTGTAGTTGTCTTATTGATTGTTAGGAGCTATTTATATATTAGGAACATTAATCTCCTGTCTTATATGTATGTGGCATTGATTAGTTGATCATTTGTGAGTTCATGTCTGTATACAAAGATTAGAGAGGCAGTAAGAGGGAAAACTTACCTCTTTCTTATCAAAGTTTGTAAATATATGTATAACAGAAGAGAGAGAAAACATTAATAAATGCTGAAATAAAGTATAAATCTTTTACTCCACTACTTCAACATAAACTACAAAAGGAGAGTGACTTTTCTTTCATGCTGACTTCCATATTCCCCATGCTTAAAATAGTGCCTAGCACAGAAGAGGTGCTCAATCAGTGTTTGCTAAATGAAAGAATTAGTAACATTTCAAGCAGGATGACTAAATGAAGAATAGAATCTAGGCAGATACTCTGGAAGAGTGACTGTGAGTCATTCATGGTCTTGGTATGAATTAGTCAAATCCAGCTTTCTCCCCTTCCCACTCCCCACTGTTAGTAGAATAATCTGTTTATTGAGAGAATAGATTTATAATTTAGAATAAGTGAGAGGGGCAGAAGAGGAGATTTTGAAGGATGGCACCTGAAGGAGGACTAGCATGGCTGAGATAGTGAAGTGGAAGTCTTGGAAAGCTAAAGGGTAAGATGAAAGTATTTAGCCGTAGGGGGAAAAAGCATTGACAGGTTGGAAATGTAAAAGTCAGATTCTCCTTGCTTTGAAATTTTGTACAGGGCAGGTTCTACTAGGTATGTTACAATGCAGAAAAAACATGAAATAGTTGAGAGGAATTTGGTGAAATATTATCTTCCTGGCTTCTTTTGAGTGAGCAGATTTTTTTCAGGGCCTGTAACTATAATAAATTTGAAACTTCTCATCTTTTAGTAACTTTTTTCACTTAAGTTTATGTGGCTGTGGGCAATGGAATGAAGGTATTGAACTTCCTATTCCCTGCTGGGTTTCCACAATTACAAGTCAATCATGACTGGTTATTAGAAGACTATTTCAATTAGAACCACCAAGTCCCATAATGTCATATTGTGTGTTTAATTATTAAGTAAAGCAGTCTTCTTTTTGTGTTTTCCATAATTAGCACATTCCAGAAAGATGAGGATATTTGCTGTCTTTATATTCACGATCTACTGGCATTTGCTGAATGGTAAGACACCAAATCCTTCCATTAGGTTCTATATTTTAAACATTTTAACCATGAGTTTAAAACTAAAATGATAATTTAAAATGCATGCAATTTTCTTATAGAGAGAATATTCTCTTCTTTCTTCTACTTTACACAATGACAAAGTCTTTCTTCTGCTTTACACAATGATAAAGTTCCCTGTGTCATTGTGTAAAAATATAGAGAATATAGACAAATTGAAAGACACAAAATAATCTATTACCCATTTCCCAGGGTTAACTACTGAAAATATCTGGGGAAATGGCCTGTATGTATATATTTATTTGTTTGTTTTCAACAAGGCCAGGATCTTTCAATCTTTCAATCTTGGTTGCTCTGTGACATGCCTTTCCTGATGAGAATACTCTAAGGAAGAATTGTAGGATACATGGAAAATGTCAGGGTAACACAGTACTGGCACCACCCTGCGGTCCTTCCTGAACTCCATACCAATGTACTTCTTGCCACAAAACTGATCAAAAGTTTAGGGAAGTAAAAAGAGATGTTAGAATCTACCATTCCCTCTATGTAGGAAGCAAATAGGTGTCCAGTCAAAGGACATTCTGGGGATGTCTACATGAAACCAAGTCTCCTGGTTGTAAGTACTCCATCTCCATATAATATTTCTACAGTAATATATGTTTATAAATTGTGGGGGCAACTTGTTTAGCTAATTTTATTATTCTGTTATTGGGACACTATGTCTCGGCATGAGACATAGTGTCCCAAAACATATTTCAAGCCCATTGGATAAAATATGTATTTAGCAAGTTCTTAAATATAATGATAACATAACTGACCAGATAAGGTGATTTTTAAATGCTGTGCCAACTTTATAAATGTTTTGAGGAATTTTCCCTTTTCTGAAGGTTATTCTTCTTTCTTTTTAGCATTTACTGTCACGGTTCCCAAGGACCTATATGTGGTAGAGTATGGCAGCAATATGACAATTGAATGCAAATTCCCAGTAGAAAAACAATTAGACCTGACTTCACTAATTGTCTATTGGGAAATGGAGGATAAGAACATTATTCAATTTGTGCATGGAGAGGAAGACCTGAAGGTTCAGCATAGTAACTACAGACAGAGGGCCCAGCTGTTGAAGGACCAGCTCTCCCTGGGAAATGCTGCACTTCGGATCACAGATGTGAAATTGCAGGATGCAGGGGTTTACCGCTGCATGATCAGCTATGGTGGTGCCGACTACAAGCGGATTACCGTGAAAGTCAATGGTAAGAATTATTATAGATGAGAGGCCTGATCTTTATAGAAAACATATTCTAAGTGTTGAAGACTTTTCATTCTTATAAGTCCATACTTATTTTCAAACAGAATAGCATAGTCTCTTCATTCATTCATTCAGTTCATGAATTCATTCACGTAAGTCTCCAATTAGCATTTCTTAAGCACCTATATGATAGTCATTGGAAATCCAGAGACAACACAGAGCCATGTTCTACGGTATGTACAGTTTTCCAAAAATAATTCCTAGTCTTTACTTTTTTATTATAAATGTAATACATATACTTGCAAAGAATTCAGATACTATGGAAGAGATCAAATGAATTGCAAAAGTGTCCCTCCTCCCTTCACCACTATCTCCCATGAGACAACCAAGAGACACTCCAAGAGAGTAACCATTATTTGTGTGTCCCTCCAGAACCTTTTTTATTCAACTACCATTTTTTTATTTTATTAGGTCTGTCAGTTTTCCTTTTTTGAGCCTCTCTATATCAAATGCTAATAAATATATTCAGATCAAACTCCACTGTAAGGTTCATATTAAAAAAGACTTGAAGTCTCCCTATGAAGACAAAAAATAATCATATTAAGTGTAAAAGAACTTACTCTTCCAGTACAGTATAAACTATACTCACTGGGCATATATTCATCTTGAAAATCTATACTGATGTTGTCTTGGGGAATTGAAGAGGAACTAGGAGTGTCAATTCCTGGGAACTGACCCACAGTTATGTCATCAGGTCACTTGAGTTCGAAGTTTTGTGTTGGCACTAGCTAAGTAAAGGAAAACACCTCTGCTTTCATTGTTGAGTTTCATAGAATTGAGAGCTGAAAGGATCCCAGGCAGGAGCGACTAATCCAAACTCCCACAAAGAACAAAAATCCCCCAGAGGATCTTCTGTTCATATATTTCCTGCAGTGGCATCCCTGTCATATCCCACAATAGCATCCCTGCCATTTGGACTCCCCTTCCATATCCTGTTGAAATTACTCCCTAATAGTAAGCTGAAATCTGCCCCTCTAGTTGTAGTTTTGGAATTATTTCATTTCCATGATGACCTTTTAATATTTGACTAGAATTAAATCATCTCCCCTTGGTATTTCCATTCCTGGACTAACTACCATCAATCTGAAGGCTAACAATACAAGTAGAAAAAGTCTACACTTGTCATTGATCACTGATCAATGATTAATCAATGATCACTGATAATTATAAACTCAAAAACAAAATCATGTAGGGATTAAGAGAAATGTATCAGTTTTATGTTGTATTTCTGGTCCCTGATTCTGGCTCAAATAATGCTACTATTGTCAAGAAGATATCACTTGTAAAGTAGATTTAATTTTCATTATATTTTACCATGTGCTTCTCCATTCACGGCATTTCTTGAGATGTTGTGGTTTATACTTTGTTTTTCTCCAGTCCATCAGCAAATATCAGGCATCTACTGTGTTCCAAGATATTAAAGAAATCATCATGACTTAGCCTCATCAACAGCATTGCTAGATCTGGGATGGAAAAGAAGAGTATAATCCTGGCAGTCAGGAAGAAGGCTGCATAAAGTATAAGTTTCTGCTTCCAAAGAAGATCTCTCATCAGCCTGTAGGGAGTGTATAGGGAGGGGACAGCTGTCCTTGTAGTAGCAAAGGGTTTTATTCAGGTCATCTGGGCTCCATAATATCCCTTGTGTATCTGCAGTCTCCTTTGCCATGGATCAACACAATAGGAAATCTTCCGGCACTGATGGTTTTTCCAAGGGGGAGTTCTTCAGGGAGCAAAGCAAATGACCAACCAGGTTTGAGGACCTGATTTGACAATTCCATTTTGTATTTTAAATTAGTTAATTTGCATTCTAGTCCCAATCCATCTTGTCATTTGCAGACAGTGGTTTTGGGGTTGAGTTGAGCTATACCAAAAGTCTGAACCTTCTGCACTTAGAACAAGGAAGGCAACCACCAAGCTTCACTTGCACTGAGGCAGTGTCTCCAATGGAAACGAGGTAGCTGGCTTGCAGAAGCTTTCCAACTTAGGGAAGTAGAACTCCTGAGTCACCTCCATATGCAAATGATTTCACAGTACTGCTGTTGAACTTCACTTCCCATCACAGCAAATGTGTGGTAACATAGCTTTGCCACAGGAGTTTACTCACCATGGGATTTTAAAGGTGAAACATTTCAAAACTGAAATTTGAAAGAATTTAGTTTTGGATTCACTCAATTATCATGATCACTTTGGGTGTTATTGCACCTTTCATGTTTGTGAGTTTAAATACCAGACTCTCAGGCCTCTAACTTTCAATTAAAAGTGTTTTTCTTTAATCACTGAACCTAATAGTAGGGAAAACGAAATGTTCATTCAGACTTTCAGGACCTTCAATGAGATGAGGCAGCTGAAAGATCAAAGTGTTGCATAGTTATCCCAGTAAAGCTATTTGGATCGTATGGACCAGATCAACTGCTGTCATTCCCCACCAACCCCATCTTTCCCCAAAATTCCCAGCCCTGTTTAAGTGTTCTCTGTAGCATTTATCTCTATCTAGTATATTGTGTAGCATATCATATCATACTTTTCTATTTTGTTTATTGTCTCTCTCCTCCTAGAATATAAACTCCACAAGCACAGAGATTTGGGTCTGTTTTTTAATATTGTTGTATCCCCAGGGCTTGACGTACAGCAGAGTGGTAGTATGACAAAAGCACACAAAAAAATATTTGTTGAGTCAATGAATGAATGATTTCCTCAAATAGGATTAGCCTAAAATTTTGGAAACATGAACAGACTTGGATATATGAAAATTTATTTCCCAAACTGTTCATCAGTAACTGTTAGCACCTTCTAAAGGGTACACTGAAGCAGCAGTAGTAAAAGGAGGAGGAGGAGAAGCAGCTCTGCTACTACTATTATCGAGTACTACTACAACTATCGAGTACTACTACAACTATCGAGTACTACTACAATTAGCACTTGCTTATTCTGTGTGTTAGGTCCTGTACTGAACATTCTGCCTAAATTAGTTCATTTCCTCCTGGAAATGACTCTGTGGGGTAGGTGCTTCATCATGTAAGATGAGTATTTTTCATACTTCACTGTCTCTGAAATCTGAGTGTGTCTTTCAATGATGGAATCTTTGATTTCATGATAAGTGGTATTATTCCCATTTTAAGGATGAGGAAACTGGGGTCCAAAGAAATTAAGTAATTTGCCCAAATTCACCCAGCCTCGTAAATGATAAAGCTAGTTCTAAATCCAAGCAGATTGGCTCTGAAGTCTGGGCCCTTAATAACCACTTATTGCCTGTATTTGCACCTCTGGTGTATGTATCAAGTTATATATTGGCTTCAAAACTATCATGACCTTTTCTTGATTTTGATTGTTCAATATTAGTATAGTGTTCTAGATCTAGTAGACCAGGGGTCTGCAAAAAATTTTGATTACTCACCTCATCTGTAAAACATTTTAAACTTGTGTGTCTGTGCAGGCACATTTGTGTGTAATTATAAAAAATTTACTATCTATTAATATATAGGTTGTACTGTAAGAAAAATTGCCATTTTTGAAGAGCAAAAAAGGTTGAATATTACCAGTTTCATTTGGTTCAACCTAATAGACATTTGTACAAAAACAGACATTTTAAGAGGATGAAATAAAAATTTAATAAACAATATTTTCAATTTTTACTAATTGTGACGCTTCACTATTGTTAGCTAATATGTCAAGGCATGATATACCTTAGGGTGGAATTTATCATTAACAAAGGTGGATAGTGTCAATAATCTTGAGGTTTGTGTTTTTTTATATAACACTGTGAGGTCTAATTAAGTACTTAATTGTTTACAACCTCATACAGTCGCCAATAAGAAGTGTCACTTCTGCTGTTTCCTCTGGGTTGTGCTTGATTTATTAGTATTATCTTCAATCCTCAGTTTCTTTGTGGAAAACTTTTTAATTAGTTGTTTAATTTTGTAAGATGGTTAGTTTAGTCAAAATTAGATAAGAGAATCTGAAAATCCATAATTACCCCAAAGCAACCCACTCATAAGAACTATTATTTTTGTGTTTTGAAATCATAATTTTATTGATTTCCAGTGTTTCCACTGGTAGTGGTTTCATTGATGTAGGAGTATCAAAACATCACTAATTATTTATTTCAGTTTTGTTTGATCCTAGCTGTTTTGTGTTAACTCTGAAGAAATTACATCACAGATCTATTGTTGTCCTTGGTAAAGGAATGGAGAGTTAAGGCTCTAGATCATTAGTGGTTATGCTGTAGTATTAGGAGTAAAAAAAAAGATTATATCAACAAAATAAGAACATGTTAATGTACTTGTAATAGATAAACATGAATAAAGCTCTTATGCTATATAGATGCACTGAACAATCTACTAGAATTGTCAGCAAACGGTATCTTAATCCTAAAAGGGTCCCAAACCAATGATCTAAAATTGAATCAAACTTTCTTCCTTGAGCATAATTATTTAAGTGATTTATTAAAATAGCCAGCATTTAAAAGCTTAAAATATAAGTATCATAATGTGGTATCCTAGATAGATCCCAGAACAGAAAAAGGATATTAGGGAAAAACTGGAGGAATGGAATAAATTATGCAGTTTAGTTATTAATAATGTACTAATGTCCTTAGTTATGACCATTGTACCATGGTAAAGTAAGATACTAACAATAGAGGAAATTGGGTAAGGGGTATATGTAACTCTATACTATCTTTGCAATTTTTTTGTAAATTTAAAACTTCTAAAATAAAGAACAAATTTGAACATTAAAAAGTGTCGCCAGGAACATGTATCACTGTTTACAGATGAAACAGTATGTATTTTTATATCTAATTTCTGATCATTGGCTTCAAATCAGAAAAGTGAATGACACATCAAGATCAGGTTTTCTGTTTACTAAATAAAGTCTAAGAAAACAAAGCATACCAGCTGGAGAGATTCATGTTTATAAAGACAGATTTATAACAACAAAAATAAAATATCCAAGAATAAATTTAAGAAGAAATGGGGCACTATGTAAAAAGTATAGCACTTTACTGAGAAACATATGAAAACCTGAATACATGGAGAGAGGTATTTTATATTTGAATAGAAAGATTGCTGGTTTAAAGATAATTCTCTTTAAATTTTTTTTGTAGAAATTTAAGAGGTACAAGAGCAGTTTTGTCACACGGATATATTACATAGTGGTGAAGTCTGGGGTTTTAGTGTAAATTAATCTTTACATTTTGTTTGAGCCCAATAAATGTACCAACATGATTTTTATAGCAAGATAGTCATTCCTATTAACCCAAACTTGTCCCAACTTTGAACTGAACTGAGGCAGAGCTAGCAGGTGTTCCCCACTGCTGAGGCATCTGAACATTAAGCGTATCCCTCTGAGAACCAGCCTGCATTGATCCTCTTTCTAATGTAGACAGCATCAAGCTATATATCTAGTTCTGTGCTCAGCAAAAGCCCTGACTTCTTTTTGCTTATGTCCTAGCTCCATACAACAAAATCAACCAAAGAATTTTGGTTGTCGATCCAGTCACCTCTGAACATGAACTAACATGTCAGGCTGAGGGCTACCCCAAGGCCGAAGTCATTTGGACAAGCAGTGACCATCAAGTCCTGAGTGGTAAGACCACCACCACCAATTCCAAGAGAGAGGAGAAGCTTTTAAATGTGACCAGCACACTGAGAATCAACACAACAGCTAATGAGATTTTCTACTGCATTTTTAGGAGATTAGATCCTGAGGAAAACCATACAGCTGAATTGGTCATCCCAGGTAATATTCTGAATGTGTCCATTAAAATATGTCTAACACTGTCCCCTAGCACCTAGCATGATGTCTGCCTATCATAGTCATTCAGTGTTTGTTGAATAAATGAATTAATGAATAACATTATATTTACAAAATGTATCCTAATTCCTCACTTCCATTCATCCAAATCATATTGTTACTTAATAAACATTCACCAAATATTTATTGAATATGCCTTTTGTTCCATGCATTGTAGTACTCATTTGACACACATAGAATAATAAGACTCACGTTCACACTCTTCAGGAAACAGATAAAAAACAAATGAACAAACAAAAAACAGGCAATCCAATACCATGTGGGAAATGCTTTCATACCATGTGGGAAACCTGGGGGAATACCTGAGAGGAATATTCAATTCAGGCCATGTTTCAGGAATCCAAATCCTGGCACATCAGAGCCGCCTCCTTCTTACTAGGGTTTCTGTGGCAGGAAATAAATGGAACGTATTTTTCTATGTTATGCCAAACAGGAGGGACCCTTTCTCCCCTGTGCCTCTCCCAAGGTAGTCTACAATATTTCAACGCTAGCAGTCTGTTTAGTGCACAGGACATGAGGCTGTGTATCCCTGGGCAAATTGCTACACTTCTGTGTGCTTCACTTTCTCTGTAGGATTATAACCTACTGAGCAAGGTTATTGTGGGGGTCAAATTAGCAACAGTGTATGAAAATGATTTGAGACCAGTGCCTGCACAAATTCAACTATTTTTTTTTATCTCACTACTCTATAGAAGTAGGTAGGGTGGGAGACAGAGTCTGATGGGAGGCTCAGAATGTGAAAGTAAGTGAGGTGAGTGAGCATGATATTTCATATAAACACAAAGATACTCTGAGAAGAGCTTCTCACTTCCCCCGCCCCCAATAGATGTTGACAGGAAAATGCCATGTACTTCAGCAAAAACAGCTGAAAAATTAGACATAAAAGTCAATCAATAGGAAAAGATAATCCAGGATGGTCTTGTGAACAGAAAGAGGGAAAAAAAAAGTTTAGAAAATGATGGGGATGCTCTTACTGGGGTATGAGTCCTCAGGTATTCAACTGGCTTTCAGAAAAAGCTAGACTAGTGGGTTCCTGCCATTTAAAAGCTGTTTTATGACAACTTACTTGTTGGGTGGCCTACAGTAACTCACTTAACTGTGCTGAGTCTGTTTCCTCATCTGTAAATTGGGGATTTTTTAAAATAACTGGCATGCCTAACTCATAAAGTTGTTCTGAAACTGAAATAAAACATATATGAACAGGCATTGTAAACTGTAAGTTACGGAAAAAGCTGGCTGTTGTTGTGTCTTTAAAGCTTCACCTGGGTAGTTAGAGATGGATCATGGGTCTCAGTGGAGAGCTGAGCCAGGCAGGAGCTGACTAAGGGTGAGAGGTGGGAGTTAGCAATCTCTGAACATCTGTGTGCCATGGGACCCCTTTTCCTCCTGCATGGTACCCCAGACAAGGAGCCTAGTAAGAGATACTAATGACTTGTTGTCCAGAGATGTTCAAACTGCAGAGAAAGATAAGACAACAAGCATTGGCCTCCAATCATGATGACAGATAGGAGGAGGTGGGAGCTCCTTAGCAGTGCTGGTTGGTTTTCCATGTTCTACTGTGGGCCATCTCTGCCATGTACTGTAGGCTACTAACTTCTATATTAAAAAATGCAAGAGGGGCCGGGAGTGGAGGCTCATGCCTGTAATCTCAGCACTTTGGGAGGCCAAGGTGGGCAGATCACTTGAGGTCAGGAGTTTGTAACCAGCCTGGCCAACATGGTGAATCTCTGCCTCTACTAAAAATACAAAAATTAGCCAGATGTGGTGGCGTGCACCCGTAATCCCAGCTACTCGGGAAGCTGAGGCACGAGAATTGCTTGAACCTGGGAGGCGGAGGTTGCAGTGAGCCAAGATTGTGCCACTGCCCTCCAGCCTGGGCAACAGAGAAAGACTTTGCCTCAAAAATAAATAAATAAATAAATAAATAAATAAATAAATAAATAAATACATGGAAGTGAAATAATCAAGGCCACCATTTAATACTGAGTAGCCACTCCATGTGGTACTGTGCTAAGCACATTATAAAATATTAGCCTCACAAGAAATGTATTAGCATTTGTATTTTGTACACTGGTTAAGTATCTTGCCCAAGACCTCAAAACTGGTTAAGGGGCAGCAGAATTTAACCCCAGCGCCACCTTTTCAAAGTCTGGGCTTCTTACACTTCTCCATGCTGTTCCCATTTTAACAGATGTATCTCGCCATTCCAGCTACTCAAACTTTGGCATTTAAGAAAATTATCCTAAAGCTAAACTAAACTTCAAGGATGACTATTCTCCTGATGACCCCTTCCCATCAAAATTTTATCTTTAGTCAGTTTGTTTTTGTTTTGTTTTGTTTTTCAGAACTACCTCTGGCGCTTCCTCCAAATGAAAGGACTCACTTGGTAATTCTGGGAGCCATCTTTTTACTCCTTGGTGTAGCACTGACATTCATCTTCTATTTAAGAAAAGGTAGTATTTCCTTAATTGCAGTGGTCTCCACTGGGGATGAGGAGGGGGTGAGAATTGGATCGATCATGGCTGCAAGGAAACCTGACTTAACCTCTGCAGGGTGGTGCAAAGGCATTCCACTATTCAACAGTAATTATATTGAAGCTGCATGGGATCACTGGGTGAAGATGAGGTGTAAGGGGTGAGGGACAGGAGAATGGGTATGGATGGAGGTAGAAGATGCAGTGTCATACAATTTTTTTCTATCATGAAAATAACCACAGACTTACTGTAAAGAAGGAGCTAAAATGCCTGTCATTTTCAGTTGCATTTTAGTTTTGCATTAGTTGCACCCAGCTGGTTTCTGGGTACTCTAAGTAATAAAAATAGTTCCTCTGTAGAACTGTAGTATTTTCACCATAGAGTATTTTGTAAAATTATTGGTAGAGGATGTTACATAATTTGCATGTGTTCCTTTCTCCATTTACCTGTGGGAACAATTAAAATCCAGGAAAATGAGTATATTCAAATAATTTCCTCCCATTTATGATGATTCAGAGTAAATAATTCCTCTGATACTTAGAGAAGTATACCAAGAGATCCAGTGATTGTATAGAGTTGTCTGATGTTAAATAGGGAAGTAGAATATGGAAGGGAATTCCAATAGTCGTTGAAAAATTCCCCACAACCCCTTACATGGGGGAAAGTGGTGTTAACTGAGATAGTAGAGATAAGCTGTTACCAAAAATTATGTTCTTAACAGGATTGAGATAGCCAGAATATAAGGATCAAGTTTCAATGACAGTAAGATCCTGAGATGCAGTTGATTTGCACAAAGAAATAATTGTTGCCAGCTTGCATTTTGAATATTTCTCTGGAAAAAGAGATTAGTTGGCAGTAGAAATGAATAGAAATCAATAGATATTAAAATACCTCAGAATTTGATTCATCTCTGGGAAAAGATGAAAAATAAAAGTGTATAGTCCTCAAGAAAATCTGGGATCAAAAGCATGTGCCTTACCCTATTGAATTAATTAACCTCAGAAGTTGGGAACTGTGGAATAAGGATGTCCACCAGACTTCCTAGGGATTACAAATGTTTCATAGAACTTGAAATTTAAACTTGGGTCACTGTATGGGATGTAGAGCTGTGCTATATGGAAATAAAAATGATTTCTTTTTCTCAAGGGAGAATGATGGATATGAAAAAATGTGGCATTCGAGTTACAAACTCAAAGAAGCAACGTGGTAAGAATATCAGAAGGAATTGGGAAGTAGAAGGCAAAGGAAACAAAAAGCTAAAGCAATAACAAAGAGAAATCCATTAGTCATAATCTCCTCTCCTTTTAAAGAATGCTGGTTCCCCTTTGCCTCACAACTAATACAACAACTTCTCCACCATCTCAGGAAGTTTAGGGATGGCCTTCAAGAGTAGAGAGTAGGGAGCAGCTCTGTGGAGAGAGGAGAGGAGCAGGGAAGGGGAAGGAGTCAGCTTCTCTTTGCTAATCTGTTGCCCTGCACCCTAGCAGCTCCCTGCAGCAGGGGACAAGGTTGACTTAGGTGGATGGATAATTAATTGATTCTAAAATACTGTGTGTCAGTATTGTATATTGTAATACTATGTTAACTGCGCCATGCACGGTATCTCATTTAATCCCCCACCCCTTGCCATTACCAAAAAGAGAGAGAGAAAAATACTAGAATTATCCTCATTTTACAGTAGAGAAAACAGAGGGTCAAGAAGATAAAGTAAAGTGCCCAAGAACACACAACTGATCACAAATATCAAGCTTGGGGTCCATTAGCCTAACCACAGACCCTTACTCTTAACCCATCTGCTTCAATCCATTTTGCTACAAATGTTTACATTTATATGCAGGGCAGAAAAGTCTCATCCAGTTTATTGAACTAAGAAGAAAGTTATATTAAGGTTTCTAATTTTTTTTAATGTAGTTAGAAACCAAACTTAACAATGAACCCAAGTTTAAAGCAGTCTAATTAACTTGACAAGCTCAGGCAAGTTTCATTCTGTGGCCTGTAGCATCATCTGTGTTGTAAAGCTAAGTAGCAAATGTTATTTGGGTCATCCTGGGGGGAAAGTCATCCCAATTTGCTCAAGACTGAGGGGTTTTTCAGGATATCATCTAAGGATAATTGGGTACAAATATAACCTGCTTCTTTCTCTCATTTCAAATTTATCATTTATCATCTCAGCAACTATGAGTTATGTTTTTTATTAGATTTCTTGTTACTTTTTCCCCAGACCGCTCCCCATGAAATTAATATACTATTATCACTCTCCAGATACACAATTGGAGGAGACGTAATCCAGCATTGGAACTTCTGATCTTCAAGCAGGGATTCTCAGCCTGTGGTTTGGGGGTTCGTCAGGGCTGAGCATGACCAGAGGAATGAATGGGCCCGTGGGATGCATGCAGTATGGGACTTAAAAGGCCCAAGCACTGAAAATGGAACCTGGCGAAAGCAGAGGAGGAGAATGAAGAAAAATGGAGTTGAACAGGGAGCGTGGAGGGAGACCTTGATACTTTCAAATGCCTGAGGGGCTCATCGGTGCATGTGACAGGGAGAAAGGATACTTCTGAACAAGGAGCCTCCAAGCAAATCATCCACTGCTCATCTTAGGAAAACGGGTTGAGAATCCCTAATTTGAGGGTCAGTTCCTGCAGAAGTGCCCTTTGCCTCCACTCAATGCCTCAATTTGTTTTCTGCGTGACTGAGGGTCCCAGTGTTGGAACAGTATTTATGTATGAGATTTTCCTATTTATTTTGAGTCTGTGAGGTCTTCTTGTCATGGGAGTGTGGTTGTGAATGATTTCTTTTGAAGATATATTGTAGTAGATGTTACAATTTTGTCGCCAAACTAAACTTGATGCTTAATGACTTGCTCACATCTAGTAAAACATGGAGTATTTGTAAGGTGCTTGGTCTCCTCTATAACTACAAGTACACATTGGAAGCATAAAGATCAAACCGTTGATTTGTATAGGATGTCACCTTTATTTAACCCATTAATACTCTGATTGACTTAATCTTATTCTCAGACCTCAAGTGTCTGTGCAGTATCTGTTCCATTTAAATATCAGCTTTATAATTATGTGGTACCATACACACATAATCTCCTTTCATCGCTGTAACCACCCTGTTGTGATAACCACTATTATTTTACCCATTGTACAGCTGAGGAAGCAAACAGATTAAGTAACTTGCCAAAACCAGTAAATAGCAGAGCTCAGACTGCCACCCACTGTCCTTTTATAATACAATTTACAGCTATATTTTACTTTAAGCAATTCATTTATTCAAAACCCATTTTTTAAGTGCCCTTGCAATATCAATCACTGTACCAGGCATTGAATCGACAGATGTGAGCAAGAGAAAGTACCTGTCCTCAAGGAGCTTGGAGTATAATAAGGAGATTAATAAGAAAATATATTATTACAATCTAGTCCAGTGTCATAGCATAAGGATGATGTGAGGAGAAAAGCTGAGCAGTGTTGCCAAGAGGAGGAAATAGGCCAATGTGGTCTGGGACAGTTGAATGTATTTAAACATCTTAATAATCAAAGTAATTTTCATTTACAAAGAGAAGTCAGTACTTAAAATAACCCTGAAAAATAACACTGGAATTCCTTTTCTAGCATTATATTTATCCCTGATTTGCCTTTGCCATACAATCTAATGCTTGTTTATATAGTGTCTGATATTGTTTAACAGTTCTGTCTTTTCTATTCAAATGCTATTAAATTTTAAATTCATACCTTTCCATGATTCAAAATTCAAAAGATCCCATGGGAGATGGTTTGAAAATCTCCACTTCATCCTCCAAGCCATTCAAGTTTCCTTTCCAGAAGCAACTGCTACTGCCTTTTATTCATATGTTCTTCTAAAGATAGTCTACATTTGGAAATGTATGTTAAAAGCATATATTTTTAAATTTTTTTCCCTAAATAGTAACACATTATATGTCTGCTGTGCACTTTGCTATTTTTATTTATTGTAGTGTTTCTTATGTAGCAGATGGAATGAATTTGAAGCTCCCAAGGGTCAGGACACATGCCTTCTTTGTTTCTAAGTTATCTTTCCCATAGCTTTTCATAATCTTTCATATGATTTAGTACATGTTAAATATGTGCTACATATACATTTAGACAACCAGCATTTGTTAAGTATTTGCTCTAGGACTGAGTTTGGATTTACATTTGCTCAAAAGGAGACCCATGGGCTCTCCAGGGTGCACTGAGTCAATCTAGTCCTAAAAAGCAATCTTATTATTAACTCTGTATGACAGAATCATATCTGGAACTTTTGTTTTCTGCTTTCTGTCAAGTATAAACTTCACTTTGATGCTGTACTTGCAAAATCACATTTTCTTTCTGGAAATTCCAGTAGTGTACCTTGACTGCTAGTTACCCTGTGCCAGAAAAGCCTCATTCGTTGTGCTTGAACCCTTTAATGCCACCAGCTGTCATCACTACACAGGCCTCCTAAGAGGCTTCCTGGAGGTTTTGAGATTCAGATGCCCTGAGAGATCCCAGAGTTTCCTTTCCCTCTTGGCCACATTCTGGTGTCAGTGACAAGGAATACCTTCGCTTTGCCACCCGTCAAGGTTGAAGAAACAGCATCTCCAACAGAGCTCCTTGTGTTATCTGTTTGTACATGTGCATTTGTACAGTAATTTGTGTGACAGTGTTCTTTGTGTGAATTACAGGCAAGAACTGTGGCTGAGCAAGGCACATAGTCTACTCAGTCTATTCCTAACTCCTCCTTTTGGTGTTGGATTTGTAAGGCACTTTATCCCTTTTGTCTCATGTTTCATCGTAAATGGCATAGGCAGAGATGATATCTAATTCTGCATTTGATTGTCACTTTTTGTACCTGCATTAATTTAATAAAATATCCTTATTTATTTTGTTACTTGGTACACCAGCATGTCCATTTTCTTGTTTATTTTGTGTTTCATAAAATGCTTAGTTTAACATCCCGGTGGAGAAAGTTACTTGGAATATTTGCAGCCTGCTTACTAGTTCTTTCTTCATTGCTTCTGTGTTTATACACCATGCTTTTGAATCCTGCACAATGAAAAAAGTATCAAAAGAATTTATTTTTAAAAAGAATGCACTGAAAATTTTCATTCTCTCTCATTCAGCAGCTTCTCTTTGGACCATACCAAGAAGAGTCAAAATCCTGTCATCTACATTGAAGATCTAAGGGAGAGAGGGTGGGAGAGAAGGAGTGGAATTCAATAGAACTACAGGGAAACAAAGGGACTTACCTCTAAGAAAGTACTTTTCCCAGATCTGTAAACGGGTATGCAATCCAGTGCATATGAAGCTGGATGTATTGCAATCTTCAAGTTTTGAAAACAAAGCGAGAAGCCTAGAACTAAGCCAGGTTGAGGATTTAGGGCTAGCAATGGTTAGGACCCTAGATCTGTGGTTTTAAAACAAGCATGACAAAACTTATCATTCAAGGAATTATAGACCTTTTAATGTGTTATACGGTTAGATTTTAGTCAGAAATTCTGTTTTAAAAGTCTTTATCACTTGTTTGAATCAGATACTCTCAAAGGATTATAATGGCTATTCTAAGAATATGAGTTTGACTGTAGATGTTTTTGTTTGTTTGTTTGTTTGTTTTTGAGACAGAGTTTTGCTCTTGTCACCCAGGCTGGAGTGCAATGGCACTATCTCAGCTCACTGCAACCTCCACATCCAGGTTCAAGTGATTCTCCTTCCTCAGGCCCTCGAGTAGCTGGGATTACAGGCACCTAACACCACTCCTGGCTAATTTTTGTATTTTACTAGAGACAGGGTTTCACCATGTTGGCCAGGCTGGTCTCGAACTCCTGACCTCGGGAGATCCACCTCAGCCTCCCAAAGTGCTGGGATTACAGGCCTGAGCCACCATGCCTGGCCTCTAGATGTTTTCAGTAGTAATGACGATGCACTATTTTTGCTAGCCCTTGGGCAGTCAAAGCAATAAATATGGGTGCTAGACATCAGGATATCTGGCCTTCCTAATCAGGAAAGAATATGGAGAACTATTCTTCCTGGCTTGCCTTGGTGGTATGGAAATTTTGTGACATTTGAGGGGTCTGTATTATAGAAAAGTTAATATGAAAATGGTCCATAAGCTTTCATTAAACTTTTGCTCTAGTCTCTTTTACAAGCGTGTGACTGTCTGCCACAAGTAGGCCTAATATAATTTTTAAGTTTTATTTTATTTTTAATTGACACATAATTGACTTTTTTATTATTATACTTTAAGTTCTAGGGTACATGTGCACAATGTGCAGGTTTGTTACATATGTATACATGTGCCATGCTGGTGTGCTGTACCCATTAACTCATCATTTACATTACATATATCTCCTAATGTTATCCCCACCACCTCCCCCAACCCCATGACAGGCCCCAGTGTGTGATGTTCCCCATCCTGTGTCCAAGTGTTCTCATTGTTCAGTTCCCACCTATGAATGAGAACATGCAGTGTTTGGTTTTCTGTCCTTGCAATAGTTTCCTCAGAATGATGGTTTCCAGCTTCATCCATGTCCCTACAAAGGAAATGAACTCATCCTTTTTCATGACTGCATAGTATTCCATGGTGTGTATGTGCCACATTTTCTTAATCCACTCTATCATTGATGGACATTTGGGTTGGTTCCAAGTCTTTGCTATTGTGAATAGTGTCACAATAAACATATGTGTGCATGTGTCTTTATAGTAGCATGATTTATCATTCTTAGGGTATATACCCAGTAATGGGATTGCTGGGTCAAATGGTATTTCTAGTTCTAGATCCTTGAGGAATCGCCACACTGTCTTCCACAATGCTTGAACTAATTTACAGTCCCACCAACAGTGTAAAAGCGTTCCTATTTCTCCACATGCTCTCCAGCACCTGTTGTTTCCTGACTTTTTAATGATTGCCATTCTAACTGGTGTGAGACAGTATCTCACTGTGGTTTTGATTTGCATTTCTCTGATGGCCAGTGATGATGAACATTTTTTCATGTGTCTGTTGGCTGCATAAATGTCTTCTTTTGAGAAGCGTCTGTTCATATCCTTTGCCCACTTTTTGATGGGGTTGTTTGATTTTTTCTTGTAAATTTGTTTCAGTTCTTTGTAGATTCTGGATATTAGCCCTTTGTCAGATGGGTAGATTGAAAAAATTTTCTCCCATTCTGTAGGTTGCCTGTTCACTCTGATGGTAGTTTTTTTTGCTGTGCAGAAGCTCTTTAATTTAATTAGATCCCATTTGTCAATTTTGGCTTTTGTTGCCATTGCTTTTGGTGTTTAATCATGAAGTCCTTGCCCATGCCTATGCCCTGATTGGTATTGCCTAGGTTTTCTGCTAGGGTTTTAATGGTTTTAGGTATAACATTTAAGTCTTTAATCCATCTTGAATTAATTTTTGTATAAGGTGTAAGGAAGGAATCCAGTTTCAGCTTTCTACTTATGGCTAGCCAGTTTTCCCAGCACCATTTATTAAATAGGGAATCCTTTCCCCATTTCTTGTTTCTCTCAGGTTTCTCAAAGATCAGATGGTTGTAGATGTGTGGTATTATTTCTGAGGACTCTGTTCTGTTCCATTGGTCTATATCTCTGTTTTGGTACCAGTACCATGCTGTTTTGGTTACTGTAGCCTTGTAGTATAGTTTGAAGTCAGGTAGCATGATGCCTCCAGCTTTGTTCTTTTGGCTTAGGATTGTCTTGGCAATATAGGCTCTTTTTTGGTTTCATATGAACTTTAAAGTCGTTTTTCCAATTCTGTGAAGAAAGTCATTTGTAGCTTGATGGGGATGGCACTGAATCTATAAATTACCTTGGGCAGTATGGCCATTTTCACGATATTGATTCTTCCTATCCATGAGCATGGAATGTTCTTCCATTTGTTTGTGTCCTCTTTTGTTTCGTTGAGCAGTGGTTTGTAGTTCTCCTTGAAGAGGTCCTTCACATCCCCTGTAAGTTGGATTCCTAGTTATTTTATTCTCTTTGAAGCAATTGTTAATGGGAGTTCAGTCATGATTTGGCTCTCTGTTTGTCTGTTGTTGGTGTATAGGAATGCTTGTGATTTTTGTCATTGATTTTGTATCCTGAGGCTTTGCTGAAGTTGCTTATCAGGTTAAGGAGATTTTGGGCTGAGACGATGGGGTTTTCTAAATATACAGTTATGCCATCTGCAAACAGGGACAATTTGACTTCCTCTTTTCCTAATTGAATACCCTTTATATCTTTCTCTCCTGCCTGATTGCCCTGGCCAGAACTTCCAACACTATGTTGAATAGGAGTGGTGAGAGAGGGCATCCCTGTCTTGTGCCAGTTTTCAAAGGGAATGCTTCCAGTTTTTGCCCATTCAGTATGATATTGGTTGTGTGTTTGTCATAAATAGCTCTTATTATTTTGAGATATGTCTCATCAATACCTAGTTTATGGAGAGTTTTTAGCATGAAGGGCTGTTGAATTTTGTCAAAGGCCTTTTCTGCATCTATTGAGATAATCATGTGGTTTTTGTTGTTGGTTCTGTTTATATGCTGGATTACGTTTATTGATTTGCATATGTTGAACAAGCCTTGCATCCAGTTTTTGCCTGTTCGGTATTATATTGGCTGTGTTTGTCATAAACAGCTCTTATTATTTTGAGATACATCCCATCAATACCTACTTTATTGAGAGTTTTTAGCATGAAGGGCTGTTGAATTTTGTCAAAGGCATTTTCTGCATTTATTGAGATAATCATGTGGTTTTTGTCTTTGGTTCTGTTTATATGACGGATTACATTTATTGATTTGCATATGTTGAATCAGCCTTGCATTCCAGGGTTGAAGCCAACATGATCATGGTGGATAAACTTTTTGATGTGCTGCTGGATTCAGTTTGCTAGTATTTTATTGAGGATTTTTGCACCGATGTTCATCAGGGATATTGGTCTAAAATTCTCTCTTTTTGTTGTGTATCTGCCAGGCTTTGGTATCAGGATGATGCTGGCCTCATAAAATGAGTTAGGGAGGATTCCCTCTTTTTCTATTGATTGAAATAGTTTCAGAAGGAATGGTACCGGCTCCTCTTTGTACCTCTAGTAGAATTCGGGTGTAAATCCATCTGGTTCTGGACTTTTTTTGGTTGGTAGGCTATTACTTATTGCCTCAATTTCAGAGCCTGTTATTGGTCTGTTTAGAGATTCAGCTTCTCCTGGGTTAGTGTTGGGAGGGTGTATGTGTCCAGGAATTTATCCATTTCTTCTAGATTTTCTAGTTTATTTGCATAGAGGTGTTTATAGTATTCTCTGATGGTAGTTTGTATTTCTGTGGGATCAGTGGTGATATCCCCTTTATCATTTTTTATCACATCCATTTGATTCTTCTCTCTTTTCTTCTTTGTTAGGCTTGCTAGTGGTCTATCACTATTGTTGATCTTTTCAAAAAACAAGCTCCTGGATTAACTGATTTTTGAAGGGTTTTTTGTGTCTCTATCTCCTTCAGTTCTGCTCTGATCTTAGTTATTTCTTGCCTTCTGCTAGCTATTGAATGTGTTTGCTCTTGCTTCTGTAGTTCTTTTAATTGTGATGCTATGGTATCAATTTTAGATCTTTCCTGCTTTCTCTTGTGAGCATTTAGTGCTATAAATTTCCCTCTACACACTGCTTTAAATGTGTCCCAGAGTTTCTGGTATGTTGTGCCTTTGTTCTCATTGGTTTCAAGGAACATCTTTATTTCTGCCTTCATTTCGTTATTTATCCAGTAGTCATTCAGGAAAATGTTGTTCAGTTTCCATGTAGTTGAGCGGTTTTCAGTGAGTTTCTTAATCCTGAATTCTAGTTTGATTGCACTGTGATCTGAGAGACAGTTTGTTATTATTTCTGTTCTTTTACATTTGCTGAGGAGTGCTTTACTTCCAACTATGTGGTCAATTTTGGAATAAGTGCGATGTGATGCTGAGAAGAATGTATATTCTGTTGAGGTGGAAAGTTCTGTAGATGTCCATTAGGTCTGCTTGGTGCAGAGCTGAGTTCAATTCCTGGATATCCTTGTTAACTTTCTGTCTCATTGATCTGTCTAATGTTGACAGTGGGGTGTTAAAGTCTGCCATTATTATTGTGTGGGAGTCTAAGTCTCTTTGTAGGTCTCTAAGGACTTGCTTTATGAATCTGGGTGCTCCTGTATTGGATGCATATATATTTAGGATAGTTAACTCTTCTTGTTGAATTGATCCCTTTACCATTATGTAATGGCCTTCTTCATCTCTTTTGATCTTTGTTTGTTTAAAGTCTGTTTTATCAGAGACTAAGATTGCAACCCCTGCTTTTTTCTGTTTTCCATTTGCTTGGTAGATCTTCCTCCATCCCTTTATTTTGAGCCTATGTGTGTCTCTGCACGTGAGTTGGGTCCCCTGAATACAGCACACCAATGGGTCTTGACTCTTTATCCAATTTGCCAGTCTGTGTCTTTTAATTGGAGCATTTAGCCCATTTACATTTAAGGTTAATATTGTTATTTGTGAATTTGATCCTATCATTATGATGTTAGCTGGTCATTTTGCTTATTAGTTGATGCAGTTTCTTCCTAGCATTGATGGTCTTTACAATTTGGCATGTTTTTGTAGTGGCTGGTACCGGTTGTTCCTTTCCATGTTTAGTGCTTCATTCAGGAGCTCTTGTAAGGGAGGCCTGATAGTGACAAAATCTCTCAGCATTTGCTTTTCTGTAAAGGATTTTATTTCTCCTTCACTTATGAAGCTTAGCTTCGCTGGGTATGAGATTCTGATTGTTGAAAATTCTTTTCTTTAAGAATGTTGAATATTGGCCCCCATCTCTTCTGGCTTGCAGAGTTTCTGCTGAGAGATTGGCTGTTAGTCTGATGGGCTTCCCTTTGTGGGTAACCCGACCTTTCTCTCTGGCTGCCCTTAACATTTTTTCCTTCATTTCATCTTTGTTGAATCTGACAATTATGTGTCTTGGGGTTGCTCTTCTCGAGGAGTATCTTTGTGGCATTCTCTGTATTTCCTGAATTTGAATGTTGGTCTGCCTTGCTAGGTTGGGGAAGTTCTCCTGAATAATATCCTGAAGAGTGTTTTCCAACTTGGTTCCATTCTCCCTGTCACTTTCAGGTACACCAGTCAGACATAGATTTGGTCTTTTCACATAGTCCCATATTTCTTGGAGGTTTTGTTCGTTTCTTTTTACTCCTTTTTTGCTAAACTTCTCCTCTCGCTTCATTTCATTCATTTGATCTTCAGTCACTGATACCCTTTCTTCCACTTCATTGAATCGGCTATGGAAGCTTGTGCATGCATCATGTAGTTCTGATGCCATGGTTTTCAGCTCCATCAGGTCATTTAAGATCTTCTCTATGCTGTTTATTCTAGTTAGCCATTCATCTAATCTTTTTTCAAGGTTTTTAGCTTCTTTGTGATGGGTTCAAACATCCTCCTTTAGCTCAGAAAAGTTTGTTATTACTGATTGTCTGAAGCCTTCTTCTCTCAATTCGTCAAAGTCATTCTCCATCCAGCTTTGTTCCATTGCTGGTGAGGAGCTGTGTTCCTTTGGAGGAGAAGAGGCACTCTGATTTTTAGAATTTTCAGCTTTTCTGCTCTGGTTTCTCCCCATCTTTGTGGTTTTATCTACCTTTTGTCTTTGATGATGGTGATGTACAGAGGGGGTTTTGGTGTGGATGTCCTTTCTGTTTATTAGTTTTCCTTCTAACAGTCCAGACCCTCAGCTGCAGGTCTGTTGGAGTTTGCTGGGGGTCCACTCCAGACCCTGTATGCCTGGGTATCACCAGCGGAGGCTGCAGAACAGCAAATATTGTAGAACAGCAAATGTTGCTACCTGATCCTTCCTCTGGAAGCTTCATCTCAGAGGGACACCTGACCATATGAGGTGTCAGTTGGCCCCTACTGGGAGGTGCCTCCCAGTTAGGCTACTTGGGGGTCAAGGACCCACTTGACGAGGCAGTCTGTCCATCCTCAGATCTCAAACTCCATGCTGGGAGAACCACTACTCTCTTCAAATCTGTCAGACAAGGATGTTTAAGCCTGCAGAAGTTTCTGCTGCCTTTTGCTCAGCTATGCATTGCCCCCAGAGGTGGAGTCTACAGAGGCAGGCAGGCCTCATTGAGCTGCAGTGGGCTCCACCCAGTTTGAGCTTCCCAGCTGCTTTGTTTACCTACTCAAGCCTCAGCAATGGCAGACGCCCATCCCCCAGCCTCACTGATACCTTGCAGTTCGATATCAGACTGCTGTGCTAGCAGTGAGCGAGGCTCCATGGGCGTGGGACCCTCCAAGCCAGGCATGGGTTATAATCTCCTTATGTGCCATTTGCTATGACTGTTGGAAAAGTGTATTATTAGGGCAGGAGTGTCCTGATTTTCCAGGTACCATATGTCATGGCTTCCCTTGGCTAGGAAAGGGAATTCCCCAACCCCTTGCACTTCCCGGGTGAGGCGATGCCCCACCATGCTTTGACTCACCTTCCATGGGCTATACCCACTGCCCGACAAGCCCCAGTAAGATGAACTCGGTACCTCAGTTGAAAATGCAGAAATCAACCATCTTCTGCATTGCTCACACTGGGAGCTGTAGACTGGAGCTTTTCCTGTTCGGCCATCTTGGAACCTCCCTACCCATTTTCCATAATTGACATATTTATAGGGTACAGTGTAATGTTTTGATAGAAGTATACATTGTGTAATTATTAGGGTAATTAGCATATTCATCTCCTCAAACATTTATCATTTATTTGTGGTGAGAACATTCAAAATCTTCTCTCCTAGTTATTTTGAGTTATACAATCTAATATTGTTAACCATAGTCACCCTATGTATTAGTCCATTTTCACACTGTTATAAAGATACTACCTGAGACTAGGTAATTTATAAAGGAAAGATGTTTAATTGACTCAAAGTTCTGCATGGTTAGGGAGGCCCCAGGAAACTCACAATCATGGTGGAAGGAGAAGCAGGCACCTTCTTCACAAGGCAGTAGGAGGAGAGAGAGCAAAGAGGGAAGAACCATTTATGAAACTATCAGATGTTATGAGAATTCACTCACTATCATGAGAACAGGATGGGGGAATCCACCCCCATGATACAATCACCTCCCTCCCTCAACACGTTACAGGTTTCTCCCACAACATGTGGGGATCACAATTTGAGATGAGATTTGTGTAGGGACAGAGCCACACCGTATCGCCCTACTATGCAATAGAACACCAGAACGTATTCCTTCTATCTAACTGTAAGTTTGTACCTGTTGACCAATCTCTACTAATCTCCCCTCCTCATGCCCCCAACCTCCTCCAGCCTCTGGTAACCACTATTCTACTTTCTACTTCTGTAAGATCAACCTTTTAAAATTCCACATATGAGTGAGATCATTTAGTATCTGTCTTTCTTTGCCTGGCTATTTCACTCAACATAATTATCTGCTAGTTTTATCCATGTTGCCACAAATGACAGGATTTCATTTATTATGACTGAATACTATTCTATGGGGTGTGTGTGTGTGTGTGTGTGTGTGTGTGTGTGTGTATACATTTTCTTTCTTTATTTTTTAAGAGATGGAGTCTTGCTATGTTGCCCAGGCTGCCATGAACCCCTATCCTCCCACTACAGCCTCCAGAGTAGCTGGGAATATAGGCATGCGCCACTGGACCTGGCTTATATAACACCTTTTCCTTATCCATTCATCTGTTGATGGACACTTAAGTTGATTCCTAGCTTGACTATTGTGAATAGTGCTGCAATAAACCTAGCAGTGTAGATGTCTATTTATGTCTTTAACTATTTTATTTATATATTCTTTATTTATTTAACTATTTTAAAGCTGAGAAATTCAAAATTAACTTTTGTTCTATTGATATAGTTGGTCAAATTTGTGAAGACAGATACACCCTGTTTTTAGAATTTTTCCTATCCCAGGCTTCCAAAGTTTCAAGAAAATTGATACAATAAACCAATTTGTTCCTATTATAATTTAAACATTTCCAAAATTATTTCAATTTTAAAAGAAGTTAAAGTTTGACCAATGAAACAATTTCAATGGTGGGGTTTCATTATGAATTTAATCATGATATTTACTATTTATTGAGCATGTACCTTATGCCAGGTCTTCATCTGTCAATCATCTCTTCTTTCTGCAAATAGAAGACTTAGCAAGCTTGGAGAAAGTCATGAATGCTAACATATATGAGATCAAATAGTCTCTTTCTAGGACACTGAAGGTCTTTGGGGACTTAAAAACTCGATTACAATGATTCAGGCGTATAGGAGAAAATTGCAAAACACACACACACACAGAAAAAAAAAAAAAAAAAAACACAGAAAAGAACTATTTGTACATGCCAGGAAACACTGCTTTAAGAGTTGCTTCACTCTAGGTGATTATGAAAGGAAAAAAAAATCTAACTGTAGTGAAGTTAAAAAATGTACATATATTTGGGAAGAATAGGAAACTTCACTGAAGGCCTGGAGTCAGTCAAACTCAAGTTCCAATCTTCTTAGATGTAAGTTAACCTCACTGAACCTGTTTACTTTAAAAATGCCTGTTTTAATTAAAAATTCAATCACTATTAAAATTATGTTTTTTAATTAAAAATACTTTAAAAGTTAAAGTGTAGAGTTTTTCTATTTATCTTAAATATTAAAATAATTGTGAATTAAAGTTGTGCCAGCTAGAAGACCTAAATTGATAGGCTTAATAATTTTGGAACTTTTCTTAATGTCAAAGTTAACTAGAACTTCTTTTCTTTTTCAAATTACACATTTAAAATTCCAGCATCAGTTCCTTTTTGAGTCATCTAGGCCTCTCACATCAGTAAATATTGAGCTCCTGTAAAGCTGAAGTTACTTACGTAGTAACATAACTTACTTAAGGGCAATTTGTAAATGTTTATTTTGGATAAGCTATGTTTTATTTTGTTCTGCTTTTGAGAAAGATGCTTCTCATTCCTTGCTAATTTCAAACAAGCAACTTTCTAATGGAAAACAATTATTTTTATAACTCAAGTTAAATATTTCTGTCTATTCTTTACTCAAATTGAAAATAAGACATAAAAAACAATGACCCTCCTTGCCTTGGTTTCTAACTTTTCAGAGGTGAACACACCATAAATGGTAACTAACTTACAGTAGTGCCCACTGTATCCACTAAGCATTATGGAGAATACAGAGATGACCCAGACATGCACCCTGACCTTAAAAAACTCAAAGATTGAAACATATCATGATTTACGGGTATAGCTCCTCCTCTTCCAAAAATAAAACAATACAAAAGACACAAATAACAGTGATTGTCAGAAATACAGACACCAAGTGTTAAAGTGTCAGAAAATAACTAGGGCAGCTTGAACTCAACCTTTGCACTCTCTACCACTTGAATTATATTTTATCAAACTTTTGTTAAGTTAGTTCATGTATTTTGGTGCCTCAGTGGTTCTAATTCAACCATCCTATTTTTGTAGATCCATCTGTCCCAGTGCTGTATGACAGCACTAGAACACATGGAAGAGATTTAACAAATAGTGTTAGCTATGATATGTATGTATTAGTATGTATTACATGTCAGGCAGTGTTCTGAGTTCTTTACTTGCACTCATTCATTTAGCCTTCCCAATAACCCTATGAGGAAAGTTATTATTGTCTTCTCTTGACAGATGCAGAAACTAAGTCACAGAAAGTTTAGGTAACTTGGCCGAAGTCATGCTACTAATAAGTTATGGCCCCAGGATATGAGCATAGTTTGACTTCACAGTTTGCTCTTATACCCTACACTATGCTACCCCTGAATAATTATTTGAGTCATGTTAATGAAGGGATTTTAAAATTTGATGGTATTGGAACAGTAGAGTAAGCTGATACTTCCCTGGGTTGGACAACTCCAGAAGCAGTCTGATGTTTGTTTGCCAGTATATTTTTGTTTTTCTAGGCAATGAGGGCTAATCTCACTAGTACTTCTGTAGACAGTCTAGTATATGTCTTTCAGTGAACCTTTGAACTCATTTTCTGTTTGGTATCTATCTGATGGTACAATTGCTGAATTCTTGGTATATACATAAGAATAGAATTTCTAGGTCATAGTATAGGACTGCTGGAAACTGTACCAATTTGCATTCCCACTAGCAGGGTATAGGAGGTCCAGTTGCCTTGCATTTTTCCCAATATTTTCTGCCTCTTTCATTTTAGGTGACTACGTAGAAACATCACATTTTGGTTTTAATTTGCATGACTCTGATGACTAATGGAGTCGAGCTCATTTTCATATATTTTTAGTCATTTGTCAATAAAGTTTTATGAATGCCTTTTCAAGGGGTTTGCCCACTTTTAAAATTAGGTTGCCTGTCTTTTTGATTGTGGAGGAATTCTTACCATATTCTAGATACAAGCCCTTTGTCAGAGACATAAACTGAAGACTTCTTCTCCCATTCTATAGGATGTCTGTTCTCTCTTAATGGAGTCTTTTGAGGAACTGAAGTTCTTACTTTACACAGTTCAATTTACCAATTTTTTTCTTCATTGCTAGCACTTTTCTGTGTCCTGTGTAAGCAAACTTTGCCTACTCCAAGGTCATGAAGATTTCTTCCATGTTTTCTTCTAAATCTCTATCATTTATTTTTCACATTTAGATCTGTAATCCTTCTGGAATTATTTTTTGCATATGGTGTGAGATAGGAGTTAAAATACATTTCTATGTGTACATTCAATTGTCCCTACACCATTTACTGAAAGGACCATCCTTTCCCCCACTATACTGCAGTGTCACCTTTCTCATAAACTAGTTGACTATATCTGTACCTATGTCTCTATCTATGTCTATCTACCTACCTGTCTATATCTGTTTATGACGTCTGTTCTATTACATTGATCAGCTCATTTGTTTTTTATGTCTAGGAAATTTTGCTAAAGCAGTATTAATGAGTTTGAATCTTGCCTCTTGGGGCTGTGACAATGCTTCAGGTTGTGATTCTTCACCTGTAGCCCTAGCCATGCCATGACACCCATCGAGGCATCCATCCTGTGAGTATCTATGCAATGCCTAACAAAGATAACCTCAGCTGGGCTTGGTGGCTCATGCCTGTAACCCCAGCACTTTGGGAGGCCAAGGCACACAGATCACTTGAGCCCAGGAGTTCGAGACCAGCCTGAGTAACATGGCAAAACCCCATCTCTACAAAAAATTAAAAAATTAGCTCAGCATGGCGGCATGCACCTGTAATCCTAGCTACTCAGGAAGCTGAAGTAGGAGGATTGCTTGAGCCTGGGTTGTCGAGGCTGCAGTGAGCTGAGATCACACCACTGCACTCCAGCCTGGGTGACAGAGTGAGACTGTTGGAAAAAACAAACAAACAAAAAGATAACCTCTATTTCCCACTGCTTTCCCTTCTCACCCTCATCCCAAGTTTCTGTCTTTTCTTTGAATTTGTTATTTGACTTTCCACAAATATAAAAGTACACTTGTATCGTTTATTTTAGGTATTGGATATATTCCCTTCCTTGTGTATTATTTTAAAAGCAGCTGAATAAAGAATTTACCTTTGTTGTTGTTGTTGTTGTTGGTTTTTTTTGTTTTTTGAGACTGAGTCTCGCTCCATTGCCCAGGCTGGAGTGCAGTGGCATGATCTCGGCTCACTGCAACCTCCGCTTCACAGGTTCAAGTGATTCTCCTGCCTCAGCCTCCCAAGTAGCTGGGACTACAGGTACATACCACCACGCTCAACTAATTTTTTTTTTTTTTGTATTTTTAGTAGAGACGGGGTTTAACGTAGCCTTCAAATAATTTTTTTAACTACAAATTCCGTGGCTTTTGATTTTTCAAAAAGAGTCTCCACTCTTACCTAAAACTGTAATGGGTATTTGAATTCTAGAAGGAGGTGATTTTATTCAAACTGATAATCACTATAAAACATTATGTGTTTTCTACTGGAAATAGAAATACAGTGTATACAGATGTTTGTTAGACATCTCTAATAAAAAAATGAGTATTGCGTATAACCAGGCCTTCCTAGAATGTTTGCCCACAGCCACAGTGTTGTAGCAGTTCATATTATCTCTCTCATGGTCACATGTTAGAAGTAGAGTCATGCAGCAGTATGCAAAGCTAATCCACTGTTGGGATGCCTGTTGGCTTCAGATTAGCTCTCTTATCAGGCAAAACAGAGACTATGGGCAAGGCCCAACATTTCCTCACTTCTATTAATGGCTTATCAAATTCCCAGTCACAAAAGTTAAAACCTTAGAACAATCTTTTACTCTTCTCTCTTTCCCATGGCACAGCTTTAATATTCACTGAATCTTCTTTTATAGAATCATTTTTTCCGGTTCCTTTTTTGTGAATTTATTGTTACTGTTCTCTCTCAAACTTCATATAGGATGTTGTCAGTGACTTAAGCAATAAGAAAAATCATTATCACATAAAACAAAACAAAACAAAACACACAAACAAAAAAACAAACTATACACACACACACACACACACACACACACACACACACACAGGTAGGATGGCCCTGTCCCTGCTTCTCTATGATCCTCTTTGTTCTACCCTACTGGTGGATCTATACCTAAGCTGGCAGCAAGATAGCTTGGCAGTTCCAGGTTACACCTAGCAGACCACACCTCATGTCTCACTGGCCAGAGTCAGGTCACATACCCATCTTTAAGACAGTTGTTGGCAAGGAGTTACCCTGGAGCCAGGGATGAAACCACCTTCCCCTGAGTCACATGGGAAAGGACACCTAAACAAAATCAGGGTCTTGTCACCATAGGGAATGGGCTCTGAATGCTGGTGGATAATCCACAGTGTCTGCTCCAGACTCTAACTACCTCACTTTGAATAACTGCAGCCACCTCTTAACTGTGGTCCCTGCCTCCAGTTTTTGGCTCCATTTTCTCAACATGTATAATGAAGCCAGTACAATCCTCCTTAAACACACTCCTGTCATGACAGCACTTTCTTGGTCAGGGGGCCTAGGTGGCTTCAATGTGACTGATGGACAAAGTTCGAACACCTTAGCTCCCCATTCAAGATGTCCACAACCAGACTCCAATCTATCCCTTATCCTTCTTTCTCTCTAGTTCCTTATAACAGGAATGGTAGTAAATATATCAGGCTTTGTGGGCCATGTGGTCTCTGTCACAATTACAGTACTCTTCCCCTCATCTGTACAGTTCAATAAGTTGTTTTCAGAAGAAGAAGAAGAGAGAGAGACCACATTCATATCACTTTTATTACAGTACATTGTTATAATTGTTCTCTCTTTTTTTTTTAACTGTATCTCGCTATGTTGCCCAAGCTGGTCTTGAACTCCTGGGCTCAAGTAATCCACACACCTCAGCCTTCCAAAGCGCTGGAATTACAGGCATGAGCCACTGCACCTGGCCCAAATTGTTCTATTTTATTAGTAGTAATTGTTGTTAATCTCTTCCTGTGCCTTATGTATAAACTTTATCTTTTCTTTGAATTTGCTTATCTGTCTTTCCACAACTATAAAAGTATACTTTTACCATTTATTTTATGTATTGGCTATCTCCCTAGACAAATAATAGGTATGTATGTATAGGAAAAAACACAGTATGTTTAGGGTTTGGTACTATCCACAGTTTCAGGCAACCACTTGGGGGTCTTGAAACATAACCCCTACAGATAAAAAGTGGACTACTGTAGTCAGTTCTTCCCTTGTAGTGCAAAAGCAGCCATGCACAATACAATACAAATGAATGTGACTGAAGGAGATCATTTTGGCTGCAGTGTGGAGGAAGAACTAAAAGGACATGGAAGCAGGAGGACAGTCAGGGGATGGGTGTCGTAAGCCTGGAAAATGTGATGGTAATACAAGTATGTCAAGCCCGCAGATCCTGACAGCAAGCATGCCTACCTGACTTGTGCCCAGGGAGAGGAGGTAACAGTGATTCTGGCCTATTCTTATTTCACTCCCTTTCTAGTGCCACTTTTTTGGGCTTTTTTACTGTATGTTATGCAGGCTATATGCTGTATCTAATAGCCCTTGTAAACAGCCTTAAATCCTTTCTAAACATCCTGGATAGTCCTAGAATCCTAGAATATGGATTCTTTCTTGGTTTCAAAACTGATTTTGTTATATTGCCTGGAAAGAAGAAATGTTTTTATCGTAGAGGGTTGGTATTTCTGGGTAGGTTGATTCGAAGGATTAAGTTGTGAGGGCAGTTGGGACTTTTAGAGAAAGTGGATCCAGAAAATCTAAATTGTTACTAAGAAATATTGATGAGTGTAGGTCATGGAGCTCAGAAAGAAGTTTCTCTTTGATATTTTTTCTAAACTATGTGAAAGGGAAGCAATGGGAAATTCTGTGGACGGAGTCAGGAAAGCCTCAAGTAGGGTGGCTAGGAAAGGTGGAGGAGTTGCTACTAGGGAACCGAGGAGTGAATGTGGAGAGGGTGAAATGAGACAGGAGGCTACTTCCTCAAAGGTCAGGACAGTTATGAGAATGCTCTGGTTTGAACTTCAAGATGTTACTGGAAATGAAAAACTACAAATACATGCATGTTTATGCACACACACATACACAAACACACAAAACTATTGAAAAGAATATGTAGCAAATATGTTTTGTGAGTGAGCTTGTATCTAGTTAAAGTACCATGATTATCTTTAAAATCTCTTGCTAGAGGAGGAGTGTTGACTGCCCATTGTGGGCGTGGATAGGGAATGAATATCCTGGCTGTTGTATCCATAATTGAAACGCACTGTGCCTCATCTCCACACCAGCCGTTACAGCCATGCCAATCTCCTTCCTGTCAACTGCACAATAGCTTGTTGACTCTGCCTAATCTTTGGTCAGTTTCCCAGATATCCTTGTCTCTTCATTCTTAGCACATCACATCATTACTCAGATCTCTTCCCTGGGCCCCCGGCAGCTTTAAGTACCTCATTCAGCCCAACCATTTTCCTGTGTTCTTGAGCAGTGAGGTCATAATTTCACAACCTTGGATATACACTGCATGAAGTAAAATGTTTACTAGATAAGATGAATTAACATTTTTAGGAAGTTCATAATTGATGGAGACAAATTACATGTGTACGATACATCAACACACACACAGAATGTGCACATTCAGGAGAGATTAATAATGTATATGTCTATTAGATATAAAGCAGCTGTAGCCTATGAAGAAAGGACAGAAGAAACAGGGAGGGACAGGAACTAGAGTCAACAAAGAAGAAAAGCAAAGATACCCACATACATCCTACTTATAATGCAAAGCTTGTCACTGTTGGATAACATCACAAATCCCCCAGCTAAAACCCCCAATTTTTCTGGCCCTAAAGATATCTTTCTGGTTCTCAATCCCAGGCCAGGTGGGGCTCCATTTAACTCTCTGTTGTTTAATCCACTTTTGATCACTCTTAGGAAGTTTCACTTTGCTCAACAAGCTCAAGATTGATCACCTCTGACTTTATCTGTTTATATTAGGAGTGTCTGGTTGAAGATAGAATCGCAGATGCCCATTATTACCAGTATTATAACAATAAAGAGAAGCAATAGTAAATAAAGGAAACCCAGAGCCAGATTATGGGGGTTTAAATCTGTTTTCCCACTTTTGTGATGTTCGACCTTCAGCAAATTATCTACCTTCTCTGTGCCTCCATTTCCCTATTCATAAAATGGAAACAATGAAAGTATCTACCTCCTAGGGTTTTTGTGAGAGTTAAATGGGTTGATACACATAAAGTACTTGGACCTGCCCTGGAATATTTAGACCTCTGTGAATGGTAACCTGTATTACTGCTTTTCTCTTCAGTTAGGAATCACTAAATGTTGCAGTAAACTGCACATTCTGTTGACCCTTCCTGGTCACTGCTCACCCATCCCAAGCCTGTGTGATGGAATGTTCAACTCTGAAATGGCATCTAAGTGGCCAGGAAGAAAGGCTGGAGGGAAATGTGTAGACCAGCTGACCTCTATTTTAGGTTGAAGGTCTAGGCATTTCCTCCCCTTTCTCTACCTGTGAGAGGAGCCAACCAGAGCTGTCCAAGCCATGATGCAGTCCCTCCTGCGGCCATTTCCTTCCAGCTTCTATTCATCTTTTACCACTCTCTAGCCAGCAGAAGCTGGTGAGTCTTGTGGTTACCACTCTTGTTTGTTGCCCCACATCCCAGCTTCATTTTCTCAGGATCACTGCCAGGCAATAAGGGAAGTTTGGGGCCTGAAAAAATCTGCCCCAAGCCTGCGTGGAGCAAAATACCCTTGGACATTATACCCGCAGAAGGTTCCTCAAAATTATGTGACATTTTTCAGCTGATTGAACTTCCCTAACCTGACTTCCTGGAAAAGCCAAGAATTCAGAGAAAATGTAGGGCACTGACAAACCAACGAAGAGGTGAGTAAATTCTCCCGGAGTCCCCTGTCAGGACTGAAAAATGTTGTGTGAAACCTGTGGGCAGGGATAACCTCCAAATATTTGCCCTCCCACAAACTGTCCATAGGCCTAGCTGCCCTCCCATAGCTAGGTCCCAAATTGTTGCAAAAGCCGTATCCATGTAGATCCTGCCAAACTAGCTAACTGGCCAATCTGTTTTCCCACAATATGAGTTACCTTACTGGGACGTGTGTCCTCAGGTATATGCACTTTGATCCAGTTACAGCAAGTTACCCCAAGGAAATAATCAGACAAGGACATAGAGCTGATTGTGAAGGGTCATTCATGGTGCCGATGGTTTTGTAATATCAACACTTACAAATTAGAAGCAACCTAAATTGCCATCACTAGGGGATGGCTTAAACAAATTATGGTATACGCATACAATAAAATACTTATGAGTCTTTACAAATAATCATGGGGTCTGTAATTACCAACATGGAAAAATGCTCATGATACCCTTGAAAAGTGATAAAACAGTTCAATGAATTACATTCTGATATAATGGTACTTATTAAAATTACATTCATCAATGAGAACACTTGGACACAGGGTGGGGGAACATCACACACCGGGGCCTGTCATAGGGTGGGGGGAGGGGGGAGGGATAGCATTAGGAGATATACCTAATGTAAATGATGAGTTAATGGGTGCAGCACACCAACATGGCACATGTATACATATGTAACAAACCTGCATGTTGTGCACATGTACCCTAGAACTTAAAGTATAATAATAATAATAAAATAACTAAATAAATAAAATTGCATTCATATGAATGGTACCTATTAAAATTGCACTTATCTTCAATTTTAACAAGTACCATTATATCAAAATGTGTCCAGGGATCCATAGAGAATTATGTTCACAAAAATACTGACAGCAATTATCTCTGTGGTTATTTGGGTAATATTTACTTTTTTTTTTTTTTACTTTTTTGGTATTTAAAAAATACTTAGCAATGATACAAGGTGCTATCTGAAAAAAACTAAACTTTTTAAAATAAAATTTGAGGGGAAAATGAACTAAGTTAGCAATGTTTTGGGAATAAGATCTTGGGTTGGCCACACCAAGCAGGTAACAGCATAAGGATAAGATAATTAACATTTATTGGGCACTTATTATATGCCAGCAACCCCCGTTCTAAGCACTTTCCATGCATCAACTCATTTCATTTGCACAACTCCACAAAGCAAGCCGTTTATGGTGCCCATTTTACAGATAATGAAATGAAACAGGCACCAAGAGAGGAAGCCATTTGTTTGAAGTCTTACGGCCGGTAGGAGGTGAAACAGATTTAGACAGAAGTCTGCCTCCAAAATCTCTGATCGTGACCCCTGCAGAGGAGGAGGGAAGGTGCTGAGATCAGAGGAGTGAGGAATGATGGGGGGAGTGGAGAGGGCAGAGGTGGCTGCTAATGGTGGGGAGCAAGACACTGTCCTCTTCCCTCTGCAGTTCCTGAAGGATCTTCATTCTCCCACTGGCCACCTGTTTACCTAACCTCTCTAAAGCCTTAGTTTCCTCTTTATGCCATATACAGTCCTAGAAGCCACTTCTACTATAGCACATATACAGCTGCCACCATCATCACCAGCATCCCACTTCTGGCTGAGAGACACAGGCTCCAGTGTCTCCCAGTGTGCAAGTTGTCAGAGCAGGCTGGAAGAGGAGTGGGCATTCTGTCTCTACTGTAGAATGACCACCCCAAAGGATAATTCTGCTCACTTATTATTCTCCTCACTGGACAGGAGCCCCTGGAAGCAGAGACAATATCTGATGCACCTCTGCATTCCCACTACCTGGAACATAAAGTCGCTCAATAAATAAACATCCCTGTTGAATGAATAACTGGAAAGTACAGTCATGTGGCCTTATGATTCCAGAGTAACAAGTAGGAAAGCAACACTTGCATATTAATTTCTTTATTTTTTGTTTCTGTTTTCTACCTCATCTGGCACAGAGTTCAGAGTAAGTACAGTCATTAAAGAAGTCACTGATTTTTAACATGCCACTTAAGCAAAAGGAGCAAGAAGGCCTTATCTATATTAATTAACTAATTCAAGAAATTCTGGGCTTTTTTTTTTTTTTTTTTTTTTTTTTTTTTTTTGAGACAGGGTTTCACTCCTGTTTCCCAGGCTGGAGTGCAATGGTGCGATCTTAGCTCACTGCAGCCTACCAGGCTCAATAAATTCTCCTGCCTCAGCCTCCCAAGTAGCTGGTACTATAGGCACATGCCACCACACCCAGCTGATTTTTGTATATTTTGTAGAGATAGGGTTTCACCATGTTTCCCAGGCTGGTCTTGAATTCCTGAGCTCAAATGATCTGGCCACCTTGGCCACCCAAAGTGCTGGGATTACAGGTATGAGCCACCACACCCAGCCAAATTCTACGCTTTCTATATAAATTATAAAATGTCATTTACAAAACTCTGTTCAGACATTTTATCGCCAAGGCAGAGAGAGTGGTTAAACCACAGAGCTAGTAAGCAGTAGCACCAAATCCAGCTTCTCTGCCCTTGGTGTCAACTGCTCTTTCTACTTTCCACATAACTCCATCCCTCCAGCCAGTCACAATGGTTTCTAAAAGTGGACCTGCCTTTCCAGTTATTCATTCAACAGAGGATGTTTATTTATTGAGCAACTTTATGTTCCAGGTAGTGGGAATGCAGAGGTGCATCAGATATTGTCTCTGCTTCTAGTGTCTACCGTCCAGTGAGGAGAATAACAAGTGAACAGAATTATCCCTCATGGTGGTCTTTCTACAGCAGAGACCTGCCTTAATTCTGTTGCTTTAGGTGAGATCAACTTACATCTGCGTGCTTCCATTTTCCTCCCCCATGGTAGATTGAGATTCATGGTATCAGCTCTTCTTAGTGAAAGAAAATCTAAGAAACATAGACAGATGTCCACATCTTGAAGTAGCTGAAGTTTGTCTTTGGGTTCTCACCTTCCTTTTCTCCCTCTTGCTTATTTCCCTTTAAGGATTGCTGCCATCAGTGTCATCAAGCCCAAGGATTCCCTAATGCTGATCCACCAATTAGAGCATGGCTGGTTACCACAGAACCACTGATGAGTTTCAAAAAATGCAGATTCCTGGACCCCACCCTGGAGATTTTGAGTCAGGAGGTCTTGGGTAGTGCCCAGGCACCCCTATGTTTCAGGTTCCCCAGGGGATTCTAACCTGCAGCCGTATTGGGGAACCACTGACCTAACCCCAAAACATGAGTCAGCTGTCTCGACTATATTGAAAGTGATGAATCATCATTTCACTTTAAAAAGAAAAAAATATGAGCTGAAACCAAAGTCATTGTGAGAACCTCTCATTTCCTTTACCTGAGTTTGAGTTCAGGTTTCCTTTACTTGAGTTTGAGTTTAGAAGTCTTCTATACTTGGTCCAAGCATTCTATGGAGATTCCCCAGGTCTTAAGGCAAACAGACTTAAGACCTGTCCTCAGTTTAGTCCTGGGAACATGCTGTAGCCCTGATCAGCCCTGGCTGGTGGGTCCCTGGGAAACTGGCTGACTCTGGAGATCCTTCAGGCCAGAGTTGCTAGGGACCACACCGGGTTCATCTTATACCATGCCTAGGTGCTGGGGTCCAATAGTCTTGTCTCCTCTGGCTTCTCAGAGCCAGAACTAGGAAGACGAGAAGGCTTTGGGATATGGTTGGCTTCCAGAGACTGAATCAGCTACTCAGATTCTCAAGACTGAGGTGGGTATGCCTGACACAGAAGGGTCAGGAGACTGCTAGAATCCATGACGGGCCAGGAGTAGCGCTGAGGCAGCAGAAACTCTGAGAAAGCAGAAGCCACCAGAAAGAGAAAAGAAGTTCGGAGTAGAGGGAAAGATGAGGAAACCAGCAGTGCGAGTTGAACAGATGAGATGTACAGAGAGAAGCAGAGATGAGCTGAGGGAGAGAGACTCCATGAACCACGAGAGGTGGGCAAAGAAAGCAGCCAGTCCTAAGGTTACCTTGTTTCTGACAGTTTGGGTCCTGCCCATCCTTGTATCACCAATTCAATTGAGGAGACTCGACCAAATGTTTTATTTTTCTAATAACTGTTGCCGGTAGTATTCTGGGAAACCCTTTTAGCCTGTTAGGCACTGAGTGACCCTCATCATATCTCAGTGCAATTTCATAATTTGTAGATCACTTATTATGACTCAGTCTAGTCCCATGTTTTCCAATAGCTTTTGATATCTGATTCATATACCATGCAATTCACTCATTTAGAGCAGGAGTTCCCAAACCCTGGACTGTGAACCAGTACCCATCCATGGCCTGTTAGGAACTGGGCCACACAGCAGGAGGTGAGCATCCGGCAAACGAGCATTACCACCTGAGCTCTACCTCCTGTCAGATCATTGGCAGCATTAGATTCTCATAGCAGCACAAACCCTATTGTAAACTGCACATGCGAGGGATCTAGGTTGCTCTTCTTATGAGAATCTAACTAATGCCTGATGATCTGAGGTGGAACAGTTTCATCCTGAAACCATTTCCTCCACCCTCCCCACAATGTGTGGAAAAATTGTCTTCGATGAAACTGGTTCCTGGTGCCAAAAACGTTGGGGATTGCTGATTTAGAGCATACCTTTCAGTGGTTTTTAGTATATGCACAGAGTTGTGCAACCAACACTATAATTAATTTTGAAAAATTTTCATCATCCCAAAATGAAATCCCATACCTCTAGCAGTCACCCCCTAGTTCCCCTCATTCCTCCCAGTCTTAAGCAACCAGTAATTATTTCCTGCCTCTATGGATTTGCCTATTCTGGACATTTCATGTAAATGGAATCATACAATATGTACAATCTTTTGTGACAGGCTTCTTTCACATAGCATGTTTTCAAGGTTCACACACACTGTATCATGTATCAGGACTGCCTTCCTTTCTAAAGCTGAGATATATTCCATTGTATGGACATACTGTTTTTTATTGTCTCATTCATCAGTCTCTGGACATCTGGGTTGTTTCCAATTTTTTGATATTAAAAATAATGCTTCTATGAACATTTATGCAGACATTTTTGTGTGTACATTTCATTTCTTTTGAAATACACCTAGGAGTAGAACAACGGGTCACTATGTTTAACATTTTGAGGAAGTGACAGAGTTTATCTCATTTAAAATTCCAATCCCATATCTCTCCTCCCAGAACAGGCAAAACTTATGACCCTGCAATCTTTGAGTTGGGCAGAGAAATGGCTCAAGTCTCAGGCTGTTGCAGTCTATGGGTAGTGGCCTCTGATAACGGCCGAGGCCTCCCATATCTTCGGCTTCCTTCCCTTCTGCATCATGGGAAGCCATAGGAACTGCTTGGGTTTTTGTTAATCCCTGAGGACTCAGGGGCCTGGGAATTGAATGACACCCCCATTTTCTTCAATCCTGAAAATAAGTCTTCAGTCCTTTTCACTCCCCAGGCATGGGACACCCAGTGAACCTCCCACTTTCGGAAACTAGGCAAGAAGCAGGTACTTCTATACAAGGCACTCTCAAACTTTGGAAATACGTGTTTAGCACCCCTTTTCTCTCCCCAAGAATGAGAGGAGACTCGGATAGTATACATCCACTCTAGGCTCTCAGAACCTTCTCCCTGTCTCTTCTCCCTGTCTCTTAGTCTCCTTCTTGTCTTTGTTAAAGGTAAGTGGGCCTTAACAAGAGGAGGAGTTTAATTTCTCTCCTCTCTCTCTTCTCTCCCCTCATTTCCTGCCCCCAACCCTGCACCTGAAAGATTCATCAAAGGAATTAGGCCTGACTTAATTTTTTTTTACCATATTAACAAAATGATCTTTCTTTTGGAAAAATTTATTTTTATTATTTTTAAAGACAGAGTCTTGCTCTGTCACCCTGGCTGGAGTGCAGTGGTGGAATCATAGTTCACTGCAGCCTCAAACTCCTGAACTAAAATGATCCTCCCACCTCAGCCTTTCAAGTAGGTGGGACTGTAGGTGTGTGCCACCATCCCTGGCTTTTTAATTATTTATTTAAATTGACACATAAATATATATACTTATGGAGTAGAGTGTGCTATTTCAACACATGTATATGATATATTATAATTAAGTCATGGTAATTAGCATTTCCATCATCTCAAACATTTATTTCTTCATGTTGGAAACATTCAAAATCCTCTCTTCTAGCTATTTGAAAATACAGAATAAATTGTTGTTAACCATAGTCACCCTACAGTACTATAGGGGCCTTACTTAAATTTGACCTTTGTGAGTTCAGTAACTTTTCCTCAACAAGAAGCCATCTACCCAGTTATTTCTTCACTATTCAGTAACATGGGGCAGAAAAAAATACCTAATCAGTGCCCCACATCAACCTGTTACACTTATAATAAATCTCTTTTTATTTTGAAAAGTTATTTTCTGTGAATGAGCCAAACCTAGACCTCTCTCCTTCTAAGAACAAACAAGTATCTCAGTTGCTCTGGCCAGAACTTCCATTCATACCTTTCCTTCTCTTACTTTGAGACCAGGCCTTTCTTAGCACACAGAGACCAGGTGGGATAGCAAGCCAAGTGTGGACCTTGAGTATGATGACCAGTGACTGACCTCCAGTCCCTGGCTGACCATGATACAAGGGAGGCCAATTTTCGGGCTGGCCCCCATGTGGTCTCCTTCTTCCTCCTCTTTTCCCTTAGCTGCTCATGACCTGCCTGCCCCACCCTATGAAACCCTTGTTCCCATTTTCTTTTTTATTTGAGATGGAGTCTCGCTCTGCTGCCAAGGCTGGAGTGCAGTGGCACGATCTCAGCTCACTGCAACCTCCGTCTCCTGGGTTCAAGCGATTCTCCTGCCTCAGCCTCCCAAGTAGCTGGGATTACAGGCACCTGCCACCATGTCTGGCTAAGTTTTGTATTTTTTAGTAGGGACGGGATTTCATCATGTTGGCCAGGCTGGTCTCGAACTCCTGACCTCAGGTGATCTGCCCGCCTCGGCCTCCCAAAGTGCTGGGATTACAGGCGTCAGCCACCGTGACCAGCCCCCATCCCCATTTTCAAGAGATTAAGCTGGTCTTCACCTGCTTCCTTCACATGCCAGATAAACTCACAGCAGATCCCTGCTCCCTGACTTTGGAAACGTTGCTAAAGCAGGTTCTAGATAAACTGCCTCCTCAGTTCTCACCCCTTCCTTAGCTCTCGCTCTTTGCCTGTTTCCCCAAAATTCAAGTGCATTTCTTTCTCATCCTCAGGCTGTATGTAGTTTTTTCCCTTATAAAACCAAGAAGAGTGGGAAATACTGGACTTATTTTTTTGCACCTGAAAGCATTAACATAGATTTAGCACCTGCTGTATGACAAGCACTGTTCTAAGTGATTTACATGAATATTTACATCATGTCACATTACAATATATTACATCACATCATATCACATACATTGTATTGCATCATATTATATTGCATTGAACTACATTTACATTACACTGCATTTGGAGGAAAATATCTTGAGAGGAAAGGACAGAAATGGTTGTAGCATTTCTTACCTACTGTGCCCTACATTCACAGGGTGATCTTGGTTAAGCTCTGTAATCTCTCTTTGTATTAACTTTCCCTTCTATAAGATTGAAGGGGCCTCACAGATTGGCTGGTGAGATAATTATTAAACTTATTATATTCTTATTATAGTCTAATAGTTTATGACCAAAATTCTAATTTTCTATTTCCAAGTGTCAATGCAATGTCGAAGGGGGTGTCTAATTCTACACACAGACACACACACACAATTTAGCTATGCCTCTCAGGAATCTTCTATTAAAAAGAGAACAAAGCTAAATTAAATATATTGCCAGCCAGGCATGGTGGCTGACACCCGTAATCCCAACAATTTGGGAGGCTGAGGTAGATGGATCACTTGAGCTCAGGAGTACGAGACTGTTAGGTTTTGAAGGGAAGGCAAGACTTAAAGAAAGACACACACACACACAAGAGGGAAGTTCAACAACAAATGCAGGCTTTATATCCAGCATAAAACCTGGAGAAGTCAGGGACCGGCCTAATGCCAGTGCCTGCTGCTGCTTACAGGCTGGGGCAATTTATAGGTATGGGCAGGAGGGGTCTGGGCAGTATGGCTTGCTGCCTGGCAGGAAATTGATAAGATAGTCCCATGATGAGGCAGTTCTGGTCCTTGTTCAGGTGGGATGTCATCATGGTGCTCCTTGGACCTTTGCCCAGAAGGTCTTTGCCTTCTAGTTTAGTATAAAAAGGAAGAGGGGCATTGATAATTATCTGGCTGCTTCCTGCTAAAGAGGGCACTGCACTCAGGTTTTGGGTCTTGAAGCAGTGGGTGTCCAACTTCAGAGTTGTTTTCCTGGAGGTGCTGATACCCAACTTGGCAGAGAAGAATGGTATCAATGTGTTTCTATATAGCTGCCTGGTCAAGGGAGTTTGGCCTTTGGGAGATAAAGTGGGATATGAAGGTGAGCACACACGGGCCAATTTTAGTATTATGAGGGAGAAAATTAGGGGCCCTAAGACAGGGGTTACCCAAGGTATCCACTTTAGGAGGGATGACCCCTGCCAACAGTGAATGACTTGATGTTGCATTTGTGCAGCCCTGTTATGGAGCTCAGGTGCAGCCTGTGGGTTGCGTTGTGAACAACGCCGGATTCATTAACATAAAAACAGGATTCTTCTTGGAGATATATACATGTGCCCCAAGACAAGAATGTTAGTCCAAACTGCACCATTTTGTAAGCTCCCTGCTATTTTACAGACCTTGGTAAAAGTGAAACATTTCACAGGTTTTTGGGCCGTGAGAAACATCCTGCTAACCACTTGACCACAAGGCCCACAAAGGTCCAACTAAAGAAATATCCCTATCATATCTTTCTGGGCAAAGGTCCAAGGAACACCATGATGACATCCTGCCTGAACAAGAACCAGAACCACCTCATCATGGGACCATCTTATCAATATCCTACAGGGCAGCAAGCCATACTGCCCAGACCCCTCCCACCCATACCTATAAATAACCCCAGCCTGTAAGCAGCGGCAGGCAATGACATTAGGTTCGTCCCTGACTTCCATGGTGTGCATATTTCTTTAACCCTCACCTTCCCTTCACCTTCCCTTCAAAACCCAACAGAGATCAGCCTGGGCAATATGGCAAAACACCATCTCTGCAAAAAAATATAAAAATTAGCTGGGTGTGGTGGCACATGCCTGTGGTTCCATCTACTTGAGAGGCTGAAGTGGTAGGATCGCTTGAGCACGGCAGGTTGAAGTTGCAGGGAGCCCTGATTATGCCACTGCACTCCAGCCTGAGTGACAGAGTCAGACCCTGTCTCTAATAAATAAATCAATATAAATAAATAAATAAATAAATAAATAAGAAACACATACAGCCCTTTTTTGATTTCTTTAAATGTTTTCTTCCTGTTATTTTTCAGTAATATAACTATATTCTCCATTATTGCTTTTAAAAAATTATTTCTGTCTTTACAAAAGTAATTTGTGCTCATGGCAAACTATTTAAAAAATAAAATTAAGCCACAGAAAGAAACTTTAAAATTACCTGCAGGGGAAGGAAGCAAGATAGCTAACTAGATGCAGCCAGGAGAAACATCTCTCACAGAGATCTTACCAGATTTTCAGAGGGAAGGCATCAAGAGTGAACAGAGGGAAGACACAGAGGCTGGGCTGAAGCAGGAGGAAGCTGGGAACCCTGCATGAGGCTACCGCACACTGGGACTTGTTCCTGGACCCCAACAACTCCTGCAGAAGGGATGAGTTGAACAGGCAAGGAGAAACACCCTCTTGCCATGGGCCTCTGGAATCATGACAGGAGAAGACCCCTCAACCACTGTGGACACTTGAGCTGGCAGGGAGAGCTGCTTAGAGAAGTGGTAGGGGCAGAGCACCAGTAGGTTTGGTGCAGGAGTGTTTGTGGTAGAGCACAGCCAGGGATGCCCATCTCCCTAGGCTCAACTTGCTCCCATAGGAGACTTTAGCACTGGGGGAAATGTCGGTCCTAAATTCTGCAGGGTGGTGTTGCCCATGAGATGGGGCCGGTCTGACTTCAGCACCTTTTGGTCTGCTAGCCTTCCCCAGGGTCCCAGCCTGGCCATGCCTGCTTGCAGTGCAGCCTCCAGGTACCTCCTGGGAGCCCACATCATAGCACCTGTGCTGACAGACCATGCCAGACTGTCAGAGTGCTGCAGCAGAGTAGCCCCCATGGACACATACCAGCCCACCCAGCTCATCCCCTAACTGCAGCCTCCCTGATGTTGCTTTGCCTGCACACACTTGCTTACGGCCACCCTTCACATCACTTTGCCAGTAATGTGCGCACAGGCAGACCTCACCCTCCCTTCCCCATCAGCATATGTGTGAGCATGCACCCTGCTGTGCAACTGCTGCTGGTATGAGTGTACCCTGCCCCTTTTTCCCCTGCAGCACTGCCCACTGTGATGGCAATGGCATTGTCATCAGAGTGTTGTTGGGCATGGAGCTGCCAGCTCCGCCCCAGCCAGTCCCCAACCCTGCCCCAGCCAGCGCCCTGCCCTTGTGTGAACACTGCCTATGGCACAAAACTAGGCACAAAAAAAGTGGCAGGCCACTGCCACCCATGTGAATGTGCACAGGGGGCACACACAGCCCTGCATCTACCAGCATCCTGCTCCCATGCTAAAACACCAACACTGGCACAAACATGTATACAGTTGCTGGTGAGGGCCCCCCAACCCGCCTGAGTCATGCTGCCACTGCTGCTTCTATGAACACCTGCATGAAGGCTCGCACTCCGGCACCCACTAGCACCCTGCTGTAGCCAACAAGTGTGCACCCCACTGCACTGCTGCTGCCACTGTGACTGGCACATGCGACTGAGGATGGATCATGTTTTCACAGCCCTACAAAGCACTTTGGCTGTCACCATGCCTCAGAGAGTTGTGATCAGCGGTCCAGGAGCACCTCAGGCCCTCCAACGTAGCAGGTTCCTAACCTCAAGGAGCCAGAGAACAAAGCCAGGGCCTGATACCAGTGCCCCAGAGTTAGAACACACAGTTTGGGAGTCTGAGCTGAGACTTGGCCCCCTAAAATCTTCCAGAAATGAAGCCAATCTAGTGAATCCACCTTATACCACAATCAAACCCCGAAGTCATTAAATATGATACAAAGGGGGGGGGGAACAGCAACATCAAAGATTGAAGGAACATCATTCTACAAAGATGAGAAAGAACCAAGACAAGAACTCTAAGAACTAAAAAGCCAGATGGTCTTCTTTCCTCCAAACGATCACACTAGTTCTCCAATAAGGGTTCTTAACCAGCTGAGATAGCTGAAATGACAGAAATAAAATTCAGAATATGGATAGGAACAAAGATCATCACGATTCAGCAGAACACTGAAACCCAATTTAAGGAAGCTAAGAATCACAATAAAACAATATAGGAGCTGACAGACAAAATAGCCAGTATAGAAAAGAATGTAACTGAACTGACAGAGCTGAAAAATATACTGAAAGAATTTCGTAATGCAATTGCAAGTATCAATAGCAGAATAGAACAAGCTGAGGAAAGAATCTCAGAGCTTGAAGACTGACTTTCTGAAATAAGACAGACAAGAAGACAGTCAGACAAGAATAGAGAAAAAAGAATAAAAAGGAACAAACAAAACCTCCAAGAAAAATGAGATTAAGTAAACAGACCAAATCTATGACTTACTGGTGTCCCCGAAAGAGATGGGGAGAATGGGAGCAACTTGGAAAACATATTCCAGCATATCATTCATGAGAACTTCCCAACCTAGCTAGAGAGGCCAACATTCAAATTCAGGAAATGCAGAGAACCCCCATAAGACACTTCACAAGACTGTCCCCAAGACACATAATTATCAAATTCTCCAAGGTGCAAATGAAAGAAAAAAATGTTAAAGGCAGCTACACAGAAAGGAAAGGTCATCTACAAAGGGAAGCCATCAGACTAACAGCAGACCTCTCGGCAGAAACCCTACAAGCCAGAAGAGATCGGAGGCCTATATTCAACATTATTAAAGAAAAGAAATTCCAACCAAGAGTTTCATATCCAGCCAAACTAAGCTTCATAAGTGAAGAAGAAATAAGATCCTTTTCAGACAACTAAATGCTGAGAGAATACATTACCACCAGGCCTGTCTCACAAGAGCTCCTGAAAGAAGCACTAAATATAATAAAGAAAGACAGTTACCAGCCTCCACAAAAATGCAATTAAGTATACAGACCAGTGACAGTAAAAAGAAACCACACAAACAATGCTCCCAGTTAAAAGGCACAGAGTGGCAAGCTGGATAAAAAAGCAAGACCCAATGGCATACTGTCTTCAACGGATTCACATCACATGCAGTAACACACATAGGCTCAAAATAAAGGGATAGAAAAATACCTACCAAGAAAATAGAAAACAGAAAAAAGCAGGGGTTGCAATCCTAATTTCAGACAAAACAAACTTTAAACCAACAAAGACCAAAAAAGACCAAGAAGGGCATTACATAATGATAAAGAGTTCAACAAGAAGATATAACTATCCTAAATATACATGCACCCAACACAGGAGCACTCAGATTCATAAAGCAAGGTCTTAGAGACCTTCAAAGACACTCAGACTCCCATACAACAATAGGGGGAGACTTCAACACCCCACTGACAATATTAGACAGATCATCAAGTCAGAAAATTGAAAAAAAAATTCAGGACCTGAACTTAACACTGGACCAAATGGACCTGATAGACATCTACAGAACTCTCCACCCAAGAACAACAGAATATGCATTCTTCTTACTGCCACATGGCACATACTCCCAAATCAACCACACATTCAGACATAAAACAATCCTCAGCAAATGCAAAAGACTAAATCATACCAACCACTCTGTAGAACCACAGTGAAATAAAAATAGAAATCAAGACTAAAAAAGTTTGCCCAAAACCATGCAATTACATGGAAATTAAACAATCTGCTCCTGCATGACATTTGGGTAAATAATGAAATAAAGGCAGAAATCAGTAAGTTTTTTTAAACTAATGAGAACAAAAACACAACATACCAGAATCTCCAGGACACAGCTAAGGCAGCGTTACAAGGGAAATTTATAGCACTAGGTGCCCACATCAAAAAGTTAGAAAGGTCTCAGATTAACAACCTAACATCACAACAAAAAGAACTAGAGAAGTAAGAGCAAACCAACCCCAAAGCTAACAGAAGACGAGAAATAACCAAAATCAGAGGTGAAATGCAGAAGAATGAGACATGAAAAACCATTCAAAAGATTAACAGATCCAGGAGCTGTTTTTCTGAAAAAATAAATAAGATAGATAGACTGCTAGCTAGATCAATAAAAAAGAAAAGAGAAAATCCAAATAAACACAATCGGAAACAACAAAGGGAATATTACCACTGACCCCATAGAAATACAAATAACCATCAGAGACTACTATGAACACCTCTATGCACACAAACTAGAAAATCTAGAAGAAATTTATAAATGCTTGGACACATACACCCCCCAAGACTAAACTAGGAAGAAATTGAATCCCTGCACAGATGAATAATTAGCTCCATTATTGAACCAGTAATAAATAGTCTAACAACCCTCACCCCCCCCAAAAAAAAAAAAAAATGCCCAGAACCTGATGGATTCACAGTCAAATTCTACCAGATGTACAAAGAAGAGCTGATACCATTCCTAGATAAATTATTCCAAAAAAATTGAGGAGAAGGGGCTCCTCCCCAGGTCTATGAGGCCAGCATAATCCTGATACCAAAACCTGGAAGAGACACAACAACAACAAAAAACTTCAGGCCAATATCCTTGATGAACATTGATGCAAGAATCTTTAACAAAATACTAACACACTGAACCCAGCAGCACATCGAAAAGCTAATCCACCATGATCTAGTAGGCTTTAACCCCAGGAGGCAAGGTTGGTTCAACATAGCCAAATCAATAAATGTGATTAATTACATAAACAGGACTAAAGACAAAAACCACATGATTATCTCAATAGATTTAGAAAGGCTTTTTATAAAATTCAACATTTCTTTATGTTAAAAATGCTCAACAAACTAGGTATTGAAAGAACATGCCTCAAAATAAGAGCCAACTATGACAAACTCACAGCGAACATCATATTGAATAGGCAAAGGCTGGAAGAATTCCCCTTGAAAACCAGCACAAGACAAAGATGCCCTCTCTCACCACTCCTATTCAACACAGTATTGGAAGTCCTGGCCAGAGCAATCAGGCAAGAGAAAGAAAGAAAAGGCATCCAAATAGGAAGAGGGGAAGTTAAACTATCCCTCTTTACAGATGACATGATTTATATCTAGAAAACCCCCAAGTCTCAGCCCAAATGCTCCTTAAGCTGATAAACAATTTCAGCAAAGTTCCAGGATACAAAATAAATGTATAAAAATCACTAGCATTCCTATATACCAGCAACGGCCAAGCTGAGAGCCAAACCAGGAACACAATTCCATTTGCAATTTCCACAAAAAAACAAAATACCTAGGAACACAGCTAAACAGGGAGGTGAAAGAGCTCTACAATGAGAATTACAAAATACTGCTCAAAGAAATTAGAGATTATACAAACAAATGGGAAAACATTCCATGCTCATGGATAGGAAGAATCAATATCATTAAAACGACCATACTGCCCAAAGCAATTTATAGATTCAATGCTGTTTCTACCAAACTGCCAGTGGTATTCTTCACTGAACTAGAAAAAAATATTTTAAAATTTATATGGAACCAACAAAAAGCCCAAATAGCCAAGGCAATCAAAGCAAAAATAACAAAGCCAGACTATACTACAGGGGTACAGTAACCAAAACACCATGGTTCTGGTACAAAAACAGACACATAGACCAATGGAACAGAATAGAGAACCCAGAAATAAGGCTGCACACCTACAACTATCTGATCTTTGACAAAGTTGACAAAAACAAGCAATGGAGAAAGGACTTCCTACTCAATAACAGGTGCTGGGATAACTGACTAGCCATATACAGAAGATGGAAACTAGACTCCTTCCTTATACCAGATACAAAAATCAACTCAAGATGGATTAACAACTTAAATGTAAAACCTAAAACTATAAAAAAAACCCTGGAAGACAACATAGGCAATACCATTCTGGACATAGAAGTGAGTGAAGATATCATGACAAAGACACCAAAAGCAATTGCAGCAAAAGCAAAAAATGACAAATGGGATCTAATTAAACTAAAGAACTTCTATGCAGCAACAGAAACTATCAACAAAGTAAACGCACAATCTACAGAATGGGAGAAAATTTTTGCAAACTATGCATCTGACAAAGGTCTAATATCCAGTATCTATAAGGAACTTAAACAAATTTACAAGAAAAAAACAACCCAATTAAAAAATGAGCAAAAGACATGAACAGGCGTTTTTCAAAAGAAGACATATACATGGCAAACAAGCATATAAAAAGTTCAATATTACTGATCATTAAAGAAATGCAAATCAAAATCACAATGAGAGTTCATCTCACACCAGTCAGAATGGCTATTATTAAAAAGTTAATAAGTTGGCCGGGCGTGGTGGCTCACGCCTGTAATCCCAGCACTTTGGGAGGCCAAGGCCAGGTGAATCACAAGGTCAGGAGATCCAGACCATCCAGGCTAACATGGTGAAACCCCATCTCTACTAAAAATACAAAAAAAAATTGCCAGGCATGGTGGCGGGCGCCTATAGTCCCAGCTACTAGGGAGGCGGAGGCAGGAGAATAGCACGAACTCAGGAAGTGGAGCTTGCAGTGAGCTGAGATAGCACCACTGTACTCCAGCCTGGGTGACAGAGTGAGACTCCATCTAAAAAAAAAAAAAAAAGTTAATAAATAGCATGCTGACAAGGTTGTGGAGAAAAGGGAATGCTTATACACTATTGGTAGAGTGTAAATTAGTTCAAGCATTGTGGAAGCAGTGTGGCAATTCCTCAAAGAGCTAAAAACAGAACTACCGTTCAATCTAGCAATCCCAGTACTGGGTATATACCCAAAGGAATGTAAATCATTCTATCACAAAGAAACATGCACACACATGTTCATCATAGCACTATTCACAATAGCAAAGACATGGAATCTACCTAAATGCCCATCAATGACAGACTAGATAAAGAAAATGTGGTACAAATACACCATGGAATACTATACAGCTATAAAAAAGAGCATGTCCTTTGCAGGAACATGGATGGAGCTGGAAGCCATTATCCTTAGCAAATTAACACAGGAACAGAAAACAAAATACTGCATGTTTTCACATATAAGTGGGAGCTAAGTGATAAGAACACATGGACACAAAGAGGGGAACAACACACACTGGAGCCTATCTGAGGGTGGAGGCCCTGGGGAGGAGGGAGATGAGCAAAAAGAGAAGAAAAAAACATTACTGGGTTCTAGGCTTAGTATCTAGGTGACAAAATAATCTGTATGACAAACCTCCATGACACGAGTTTACCTATATAAAATAAAAGTTTAACAAAAAACTAAAAAAGTTACCTGCAAGTCCTCCACCCAGAAATGCCTTTATTAATACTTTGGTTTCTGCCCCTCCATTATTTTCTCTAGATATACAGATTTATGAGGCAGGCTAATGTGCTGAGATACTAGCTTGAGTTTTATTTGGCCTTGTTGTGAAAATACCTGGGCCTTCCTTTGCTTCAGGATGTCCTAAACTGTAGAGAAACAGAGCTGAAGTGCCCAAAGGAAAGTGTGAAGAGGAGAGGCAGGCCAAGTCTGGAGAAAGGCTACCTATGACAGTGGAAAGGAAATTGTGGTGAGTGCACCTCACTCCTAAAGAAGGACAGGAACTCTGGTAGGTGAGGTGTGGTTTCCATAGATACTAAAACTCAAAGCCACACAAAGGACATATGTCCATTCCTCAGTCAGTCACTGTGGCCAGGAACAGAGGGTGAGGTAAGAGAATGGCAACTCCTAAGGAAACCACAAGCCTGAAGCCATAGGTGTAGAAGCAGGTCCCCAGAGGAAGCATGGGTCCCACAGTCACAGTCCCAACTCTTGTGGTCTAGGCAGCCACTCCCATTTGTAGGTACTACACAGCTTCGTAGTACTTCTTAAAGTACTTCTTGTTCAAGGGATGGAGCGAAAAGAGGATGCAGGACAAGGAGGAAGAAAGGAGAGCCTTGCTTTTGCAGAAGAAACAAGGAGGCAAGGAAGGCTCTAAGCCCAGGCAAGGAGAGATGTTTTCTTAAAAAATCCTCTGTCTGGGGATGCCCTCTCTCACCACTCCGATTCAACATAGTGTTGGAAGTTCTGGCTAAGGCAATCAGGCAAGAGAAAGAAATAAAGGGTATTCAGTTAGGAAAAGAAGAAGTCAAATTGTCCCTGTTTGCAGATGACATGATTGTATATTTAGAAAACCCCACTGTCTCAGCCTAAAATCTCCTTAAGCTGATAAGAAACTTCAGCAAAGTCTCAGGATACAAAATTAATGTGCAAAAATCACAAGCATTCTTATACACCAGTAACAGACAGAGAGCCAAATCATGAATGAACTTCCTTTCACAATTGCTTCAAAGAGAATAAAATACCTAGGAATCCAACTTACAAGGGATGTAAAGGACCTCTTCAAGGAGAACTACAAACCACTGCTCAGTGAAATAAAAGAGGACACAAATGGAAAGGACATACCATGCTCATGGATAGGAAGAATCAATATCGTGAAAATGGCCATACTGCCCAAGGTAATTTATAGATTCAGTGCCATCCCCATCAAGCTACCAATGACTTTCTTCACAGAATGGGAAAAAACTGCTTTAAAGTTCATATGGAACCAAAAAAGGGCCCGCATTGCCAAGACAATCCTAAGTCAAAAGAACAAATCTGGAGGCATCATGCTACCTGACTTCAAACTACACTACAAGGCTACAGTAACCAAAACAGCATGGTACTGGTACCAAAACAGAGATATAGACCAATGGAACAGAACAGAGTCCTCAGAAATAATACCACACATCTACAGCCATCTGATCTTTGACAATAAATAAATGGTGCTGGGAAAACTGGCTAGCCATAAGTAGAAAGCTGAAACTGGATCCTTTCCTTACTCCTTATACAAAAATTAATTCAAGATGGATTAGAGACTTAAATGTTAGACCTAATACCATAAAAACCCTAGAAGAAAACTTACGTAATACCATTCAGGACATAGGCATGGGCAAGGACTTCATGTCTAAAACACCAAAAGCAATGGCAACAAAAGCCAAAATTGACAAATGGGATCTAATTAAATTAAAGAGCTTCTGCACAGCAAAAGAAACTACCATCAGAGTGAACAGACAACCTACCGAATGGGAGAACATTTTTGCAATCGACTCATCTGACAAAGGGCTAATATGCAGAACCTACAAAGAACTCAAACAAATTTACAAGAAAAAAACAAACAACCCCATCAAAAATTGGGCAAAGGATATGAACAGACATTTCTCAAAAGAAAACATTCATACAGCCAACAGACACATGAAAAAATGCTCATCATCACTGGCCATCAGAGAAATGCAAATCAAAACCACAATGAGATACCATCTCACACCAGGTAGAATGGCAATCATTAAAAACTCAGGGAACAACAGGTGCTGGAGAGGATGTGGAGAAATAGGAACACTTTTACACAGTTGGTGGGATTGTAAACTGGTTCAACCATTATGGAAAACAGTACGGCGATTCCTCAAGGATCTAGAACTAGAAGTACCATATGACCCAGCCATCCCATTACTGGGTATATAGCCAAAGGATTATAAGTCATGCTGCTATAAAGACACATGCACACGTATGTTTATTGCGGCACTATTCACAATAGCAAAGACTTGGAATCAACCCAAATGTCCATCAGTGACAGACTGGATTAAGAAAATGTGGCACATATACACCATGGAATACTATGCAGCCATAAAAAAGGATGAGTTTGTGTCCTTTGTAGGGACATGGATGCAGCTGGAAACCATCATTCTCAGCAAACTATCACAAGAACAGAAAAGCAAACACTGCATGTTCTCACTCATAGGTGGGAACTGAACAATGAGATCACTTGGACTTGGGAAGGGGAACATCACACACCGGGGCCTATCATGGGGGGGGGGGAGGGGGAAGGGATTGCATTGGGAGTTATACCTGATGTAAATGGCGAGTTGATGGGTGCTGATGAGTTGATGGGTGCAGCACACCAACATGGCACAAGTATACATATGTAACAAACCTGCACGTTATGCACATGTACCCTAGAACTTAAAGTATAATAATAATAAAAAGAAAAGAAAAGAAAAGAAAAAATCCTCTGAGTGTTCAGCCCCACATCTCTGCTGATCCTACCCCTACAAGCACAAGGAAAAGGGCAGAAGGCAGCAGGAGAAGGATTGATCATTCAGGCCTATATTCAAGTTGGCCTTTTCTTGCGATGTGGTTTTAATCTCACCAGTCACAAGCCTCAGGGTATAGTGGGGCCACCAAGGTCAGAGTTCAAATTCAGCCATGCAACTAAGGCAACTTTGCTTGATCTTGGTCCTGTTTTCTCATGTGTAAAACGGGTCTAACTCTAAACCACACATTGCACTGAGAATGAAATGAGGCACTATGAAATGAAGTGAGGTTGGTTGAATAATGTTCCCCCCAAATTCATGTCTACTGAGGACCTCAGAATGTGACTTTATGTGGAAATAGGGTCTATGCAGATGTAGTCTAAATGAGGTCATACTGCATTAGGGTGGGCACTAATCCAACAGATGGTATCCTCATAAGAGGAGAGGAATATAGAGATACACACAGAAAAGAAAGTTATTTGAATATGGAGGCAGAGATTGGAGTGATGCAACTATAAGTCAGGGAGTGCCAAGGACTTGAGGTCATGTGTTACAGAAGCCCTAGGAAATGAGTAAATTTCCTGGCACAGCACTAAGACATGCTGATATTCTTCATTCCGTCCCTTTCCCCTATTCCTAAATGTGCTCCAGGGACACTGGAGAAGCTGGAGCACATTTAAGAATAGTGGAAAGAGAGGGAAATAAAGGGTGCTAAAAACTCTCAAGGGATGTTAAAAAAAAAAAAAAAAAAAACTCCCAACAAACTATGTATTGAAGGAACATACCTGAAAATAGTAAGAGCCATCTATGATGAACCCATGGCCAACATCTCACTGAAGGGGCAAAAGCTGGAAGCATGCCCCTTAAAAACCGGTACAAGACAAGGCTGCCCTCTCTCACCACTCCTATTCAACATACTATTGGAAGTCCTGGCCAGAGCAATCAGGCAAGAGAAAGAAAGAAAAGGCATCCAAGAGGGAAGAGAGGAAGTCAAACTACCCATGTTTGCAGATGACATAATTTTATATCTAGAAAATCCCATAGTCTCAGCCCAAAAGCTCCTTCAGCTGATAAACTTCAGCAAAGTTTCAGGATCCCACATGAACATACAAAAATCACTAGTATTCCTAAACACCAACCATAGCTAAGCCGAGAGCCAAATCAGAAATGCAATCCTATTCAAGACAAACTGCTAAAAGCAAAACCAAAACTTTCCAAATAAGCCAGGCTTTCGTCAGTTCCTCAGAACTAGTTCTGGTTTGACTCACTCTCATGTTATGGCAAACTTTAAACTGAATGAACAATTTTTCTTCTCTCAGTGAATATATCTTAACGCCAAATTCTGAGTGCTTTTTTGTCACCCATCCTCATATGTCCAGCTAGAAAGAATCCTGGGTTAGGAGCTACTGCATGTTGATGGTTTTGTTTTTCCTTTTGGCTGTTCATTTTGGTAGCTACTATCAGGAAATCTAACACAAACAGCAACTGTTTTTTGTTGTTTTCTTTCCCATCTTTACCTGTGGAGCTGCGACAAGTCCTCATGTGAGTAACGAGTGGGTTGAGATACTCTCATACTGTTTATGTTGTGGACCATGATGAGGCTGCCAGGGTGGGGAAAGGGTGGCCTACTTTCTCTCCACACCATTTGAGGCAAGAGACATTCTGCCTCAGAAATTGTGCTGAGGGGAACAAATAAGCTAATGTCCTCCTGCCCCCAGATTTCTCTCACTTGTCCCTATGCATATTATTCTTGTTGCTCACTTTTATAAGGTGAGATATTTTCTGCATCAAATATGTGCACTGTAAAATAATTTAACTATTCTTAAGATTGTCTCTCAGCTTAGAGTTTTCAGAGGCTTAATGGTGAAGAACTTAAAAATCTGTTTTCCTATGACTGACATCTGTTTGTGATTATCCATTTAGCAGACAGTGATCACTCCAGGCTGGTCTTTGTTTACAAGCTATGCCTAAGAGTCAGCTGTTGGTGCGGGGGTGGGGGCGGGGGAACAAAAACAAAAAACCCAAAACTATTATCTTAATAACTTGTAGAGGTAATCATTACTGAACAAAAGCATGATTTGGGGACTATGGAAAGGCTTATTTTTTCCATATAAAATGATCAGAGAAAAGGTAGAAAAATTAAAGAGAACTGCAATAATTGCTACTGATTGCTCAGCACCTGGGTGCACTGAGTAGACGAACAATGACAATGGGTTCATGTGGAGGAGATGGAGGTGGAGAGGCTAAGCTTGACTGACATTACCGACTAATCAGGACTTTTAACCCTAAAATACTACGGCTCTGAGGGGCAGGGAGTGAGAGACCTAAACTGACAAAATGCAGAGTAAAAATATTCAGTGTGAGCAGTAATGAGACAGTTGTATCAGAGTCAAATACGGAGTTGGCCTGGATGTCCTCCAAGCTCCTTTCCAAGCCTAAGATTCTATGAGTGGATGAACAATCCTGCTCCTGCTGCTCTTGCCACTGGAACCTGATCTATGTGCCTTCATTACTTGAGCTCTCCCCATCAGCAGGCTCTTTGTTGTCTGCTGCTTCAGGGTGTCTTCTCCCCAGATTTCTCCTGTTTGTGAGCTTTTCCATTGAACTGGAGCTCCTCACAGGCAAGAAGCACACCTTTAAGGTTCTCTGAGTCCCAAGTTGCTAGTGCAGTGCCTGGCAATACACATAAGTGCTTATTGGGTGCTTGCCGAATTGTCAAATGGATTTATGTGATGAAATGTCAGGAGAATCACTAGAAATGAAATGTTTGTGTAATGGACAGGGGGAAGTTTGAGGCTGATTTGAAAAAGGAGATGGTAGAGATAGTATTATGGGTCATGCTTCAGAGTATATTTGCTTTACAATACATTGGACAGCAACCAATAGATTGTTGTGTGTCATTTTAATTCCACATACTAATGTCCAAATGTGTCATATGTCTTAATTGTTGCATACTTGGGTTACTCTGCAAAGGGGCAACTGCAGTATCACCTTCTCATGCCACACCCTGCTCCACTGTAGCTGGGCTTGATAACCTTCAAATCAATCCACAGAAGTCCAGGATAGACAAAGGCATCTGAAAGGTTATCTAGCCCCAGTACCTCTGACGCCTTCCAGCTGTTTCTAACACACCTGTGGGCTGACTTCCAGTTCTTAGTCTTCACAGCTCCCTATGATGAACTGCCCCTGCTTTGAGGGATTTTCCTGCATTGCCTCAGAAGTACTGCTCTGGGGGAGCTTCTGATACTCTTCTGACCACCTTGTCTCTGCCTTCTTCACTGGTCCTCTGTTCACACTCTCCAAATTTTGGGACATTCCTGAGTTCAGATCTTTTCTTTATAATCTTTCTTTCTTTTTATATTCTCCCCATCAGATGGTTCGTTCATTCCTCAATATCAACTAACATTTCCATATTAGAAATAACTTCCTTATCTTTAGCCCTAAATTTTGTCCCAAACTCTGGACCTATAATTTTTTGGAACACTTATGCCTTGCCCAGACTAAAACCAAACTTACTGTCTTCCCTCTAAAATCAGCTCCCGATCTTCTATTTCTCCCTGCCACCCCTTGCTCCCCCATGGCTCCAATATTGTCTTGCTGATCTGGCCTTAAAACCACAGTCAATCTTGTTGCTTTTCTCTTTGTCTCTTTTGCATGGCTGATCAGTAGTGAATTGTTTTGTCAATTGTCTTATATATTTCTTCTTTCTCTTCCTTGCTTCCTTTTTCTGACCTGAAGTTAGGGCCCTGTTACCAAACATCTAGACGAATACAGTGACTCCCTAATTGAGTGGCTGTCTGCCAATTCCATCCACCCTCAATTCTATACTGAAAAAAAATTTAGATTTAATCTTTTTCAGATACTCCTTTGGTATTGTCACTCTGTTTTTTGAGTGACTGCCACTATCTACCCATTGGCAGCTCTACCTGGCATTAAGCCCTTGACATTCTCAACCTAAGTGTCCAGCCAAATTACTCTGTTCATTGTCCCCTCAACATGCCTGTGCATTTGCACCTCTGAGACTGCTTCTGAGTCAGCTATGCAGTGCCCTTTAGAATAGCTTCAACCCCAAATCCTACCAGTGCTTCAAAGGCCCAGTTCAAATCCTACCCCTCTGGGAAGTCTCCCTTCCTCTAGTCAACTTCTAGGGCTTTTGCAATTTTATCACTTGTTTTATATCAGTTTTACTATTTTTCATGTATGAGAGTTTTAACCTTCCAATTATTGTACAATGTCTTTAAGGGCAAGGGCCCTTTTTTAGAGAAAACCCTCTAGGAATTCTCCAGTGATGGATTCTTCTATGAATTCTCACAACTTTCTAATATAAAGGCTTATAAAAAGTGGGAACTCGTTGTTTATTGCTTAAAAAATTGAGATTTAATTTGAACTTAAGTGCTCCATTAAATTCAGTAGAATAGCATCTTAAGGCTACTGGTAGTCTATCCATGCCACAAATGGTTTAGAGATCAAATAATTACTCATATACCTATGAAAGCAGAGTACTGGCTCTAAGATCCCCCCAAAACTCAAATACCCATTAGGTTTGGCAGGCAACAAAAATAAGTGAATCCATCTAGGTCTAATACAATGGAGAATGGTAGGACCTGGGGCAAACTCTGCATAACTTGCCCAAAGGCATTCAAATTCAGATTATGTTCAGACATTGCTAATTACAATTACTGTCTTAGACACTTGGCTTCAAAACAGTGGTTAGTTCAGGTATTTCAGATCAATTGGGTATGTATTTATCTAGGTCTTTATGGATAACCAGGGCTCTACTAGACACTGGGAGAGGGAAGAGGCAAATGGGATAAGACTGTCAGTATTTAGCAAATAATGAAGTATTTTACAAACATGATCCTTTAGGCTGGTTATTATTACACAAAGGAATGATTTGCTAGGATTCTTGAGATATTTTCATAGAATGTCTATGACTCACTTATTGCACAGACCAGAGAATTCCATAAAAGCACTGGCTGTGTCTTATTCACCTTTGTATACTAGAGCTTGGCATATAGTAAATACCAAGTAAATGTTTTGAATAAAAGAAAGAGATCATTAAAGCTTCAGCACTACAATTATTTGTATTTCATCTATCAATTTGGAATAGATCTCCACAAACAGTAGAAATGGCAAGAAACTAGGCCTATAGCAACCAAGAAGTGAAACTGCTAGAACCTACTATCATTTTTGATCCTCTTGCAAATTTTGCTTGAAAAAAACTTCCTCATTTTTCTGTTTACAAACTTATCCCCAGAATTTACAGATGTTTCCTTGATTTCTCTGGAAAGATACAACTTCCTAATGCAATTGAGTAAATTGATACTTTTATGTAGAAATAAGCAGAATAAGCTGGGCAAGGTAGCCCACAACTATAGTCCCAGCTACTTGGGAGGCTGGGGCAGGAGGATCACTTGAAGCCAGAGTTTGCTTGAGGCCAGGAATTTGAGGCTGCAGTGCTCTATGATCACACCTGTAAATAGCCACTACACTCCAGGCTGGGCAATGAGTGAGACCTAGTCTCTAAAGAAAAAAAAAAAAAAAAAAGACAAAATAAGATCAAAATTGAGTATGAACTGATAAATACAAAGCAGACAAGAAATATCCTGAAAGGCACAATAGTTCTGCAGACATTTGCTTGGGAATCTCAGGGGAGGATTTTTGAAGGAAGTGGCCCTGAGTGAGTCTTAAAAAATGGGTAGATTTTTACCAGGTGAGATCTTATTGAAGTTAGTGAGAGGAGTGGTCATATAGGAATTCATGGGATTTTTAGACCAAAGATTACCACCCTTATAAGTGATAACGACAATGAATGTGAAGAATGTTTACCACTTGCAAAGTATTTTTTACATACCTTATCCAAGTTCCCATAAGCATTTCTGTTCACTACCTGTGGTTTGGTCAAGAGACCCAGATATTAGAGAACTTGTTGATTTCTAGTTTCTAACTCCGCCCAATACTATTAAGATGAAAATGGACAGCCACATAGGAATAGACATCAAGAAATGTATTTACAAAACACAAGCGAATTTTAAAAGGGGAGACTAAAGAGGTCGCATGGTTGTTTGAACATGTTCATTTTGTTTCCTGGAGAAAAGTCAGCACAATGCTCATTCAGCTAAAGAAGTGTTGGTGTTACAGCTCTTTCAGTCCACCATTCGGCAGGTCCTGAGTTCTTGTCCCTTGTCCAGAAAAAATGAGGTATGTGGACAACTGGAGGGTGATCAAGGCAGAGAGGGGCTTCAATGAGTGACAGAACAGCTTTCAGGAGCTTTCAGGAGACCCAAAGTGGCAGGTGGTCCCAACGAGTGTTCAGCTCTCAGCAGAGAGGAGACCCACAATGGATAGCTCCTTACCACAGGCAGGTCATCCCAGAGAGTTGAGGAGACCCAAGCCGGGCAAGGTGGCTCACACCTGTAATCCCAGCACTTTGAGAGGCCGAGGCGGGTAGATCACAAGGTCAGGAGTTTGAGACCAGCTTGGCCAAGACGGTGAAACCCCGTCTGTACTAAAAATATGAAAAATTAGCCAGGCACAGTTGTGCATGCCTGTTGTCCCAGTTACTCAGGAGACTGAGGCAGGAGAATCACTTGAACCCGGGAGGCGAGGTTGCAGTTAGCTGAGATGACACCACTGCACTCCAGCCTGGGTGAGATAGCAAGACTCCATCAGACGGGGGTGGGGGGGATGGGGAGAGAGAGAGAGAGAAAGAGAGAGGAGACCTGAAGTAAGCAGCTCCTTCCCACAACTGGTAGTCCCAATGTCTGTTCAAGTCTGGCTGAGTCCAGGTTTTTTTGTTTGTTTGTTTGTTTGTTTGTTTTGCTTTTTTGAGATGGAGTCTCACTCTGTCACCAGGGCTGGAGTACAGTGGCGCGATCTCAGCTCACTGCAACCACTGCCTCCTGGATTCAAGCGATTCTCCTGCCTCAGCCTCCCAAGTAGCTGGGATTACAGGTGCCCGCCACCACACCCAGCTAAATTTTTTGTATTTTTAGTAGAGACAGGGTTTCGCCATGTTGGCCAGGGCTAGTCTCAAACTCCTGACTTCGTGATTCGCTGGCCTCGGCTTCCCAAAGTGCTGGGATTATAGGCATGAACCACCGCGCCCAGCCGAGTCCAGGGTTTTTACAGGCTCAGAAGGGAGAAAGCGTGTGCTGATTGGCCCATGGGCAGCCATGGAAGGGCCCGGACAAAGCACTGTAAGTTCTTACCACAGGCTGTAGACTCCACCCACAATTGGCAACCTGGCCCCCAGGCTTTGGGCCATCCCTGGCTTGAAGGTTGGGTTTCACCAGGGACCTAACCCCTTTCTGCCAAGGAACCTGTCTGCCTCTTGCCATCAACATACTGTCCATGACACCCAGGCTGTTCGTGCCAAGGGGTGCCTGCAGGCCTGCCCTGAGCCACCCTCAGCCCCTGCTCAGCCTCCCTCCTGTGCTTGTCAGCACTCAACATCCGGAAGAGGTCGAGGCAGCAGGGGGCTAGTGTGTCAGCACCACCCTGAGCACCCACATGCCTGGCGGGGTTGTGACAGCACCTAGGCTTGTCTACAACTTTGCTTCACCCAGTAGCAGTCACCAGGATTGGGGAGAGGCCAGGGAGCGGGAGCAGCCACCTTCAAGCTCGTGGGAGCAGGGGACTTCCTGGGCCCCTGAGAATACAGATGCCTGGGTCCAAAGCCACAGCTGGGCAGCTGCAGTGGTACCTGGGAGCATGGGGCTCCCACCCTGCCAACTCAGTAGGGGGTGGGACTCCCACCTGTTCTTGGCTCCCCTGGCCACACCTCCCCTGCTGCAGCTACTCTAAATGGGCAGGTGCTGCCATCACTGTGAGCTATGATTGTGCCACTGACTCCAGCCTGGGCAACAGAGAGAGGCCTATATGGTATATTAGATGGTAATGACAGATTTGGGGAATAAAATATAACTGAGGATTGTTGGGAATGCTGGGGTAGGGTTGGAGTGCTCTTGCAGTTTTACGTAAGACAGTCTCAGGAGAAAGAACAATGAAAGTGTCCAGGTAGAGGCACATGTACACTGGCAGCAAGGTCCTCCCTTAGGGATTGGATCTGTGGAAGAAGCCACACAGGCCTGGAAGCAGGCTTAAGGCCATTCAGACTGGGAATTCCAGTGTTTCAAGGACAGACTGCAATGGATGGTGGTTGGTAGGTCAAAGGCTCCAGATAACACCTCTCAGCCTTGCAAACACCTTACCCTCAGGAAGAAAGATGGGCACAGTGGGGTCCTCTAAAGCATGGGGTCCAAGACAGAGGGCCCTCTTGTCTTGGCTATTGAAAAAACTGGGTTTTACACTGAGTGAAATGTTGAGCCATTAGAAGGTTTTAAGCAGATATGGTTTGACTTTTATTTTTTAAAAACCACTCTGGCTGCAGAATCAACTGCAGGAAGGCAAAATTGGAATCAGAATCCAGTTGTCAGACTACTGCAGAAATCACCATGAGAGATGACAATGACTCTGACTGATATGGAAGCAGTGGAGCTGGTGAGAAATGGTCAGATTCTGGATATATTTGAAGGAAGGGCCAATAGGGTTTGTTAATGAATCAGATGTAGAATGAGAAAAGAAAGGACTCAAGATGACTCCAAGGTTCTTGTCCTTCACCTCAATAAGTGGAGGATGGAGCAGAGGAAGGCAAGACTAGAAGGTAAAAATAGCAGTAAGAAGGCTCTGCTATGGTATGAGAAGAAATGATAAGAAGCTGAATTAAGGTGATGGCAGTGGGGTGGAAGAAAGGAGAGCCATCATGCAAAAAGTATCCAGGAGAGAGAATTAGCAGGAGTAGGGGATGGACCATATTTGTGAGATGAGAAATGCAGAGGTCTAAGATGACCCCCAAGATTCTAGCTTAAGGTGGGTGTTGTTACTATTAGCGTAATAGGAAAACAAAGCACAAAGACTTTTCAAAATTTGTCCAAGGTGTTAGAGGCTTACAATTTGTAAAACCAGGATTAAACCCAGATGTGTCTGATTTTTAGAGCCTGAGCTCTTACCCATTTCATAAACCATATTTTCCCTAGAGGAGGATTAGTAGGAAAGGAAGCTACTTGTTGGAAAGTATCTTTATAACAGTGTCTGTTCCTCAGTTTGCTCAAGGAGACAGTGTGCCAGGAAAGTCCCTGTGGAAGGGCAAGGAAGAACGGGAAGTTAAAGCCAGTGGCGGGTGATCCAGGAGTCTTTTCTGTTGCTAGACCTGTTACCTGCTGTCCTTTCATGATTTAAAAATAAGAATGCTGGCAAGTGCCAGGCCTGTTCGTGCAGCTTAAGATGATACCTTTCTTGGATATATTTGCATTTTGATAAGGAAAGGTATCTTCAGGTCAAGCTAAGGGATGACATGAGCATTTCCCTGTGGAAAGCACTAAGATCTCCCTTTCTAAAATAAAAACAAGAATACAGTTCACTGAGGACCTTACATTTCCCTCTAGCTACTGACTCATTTCTCTTCTCCTTTCTATAGCACTCTTCTTGAGAGAGTTGCCTATATTTGTCACCACATCTTTACCCATTCTCTTTTGAACCTATTCAAGCTTTCATCTGTACAAAACTCGCCGATACTGTGCTTGTCAGGATCATCCATGACCTCCATACTGCTAAATGCAACTCTCAAGAGTATTTGGCTCTACTGATCACTCCTTTGTAGCCCTGTGTTTTAAAATATAGGTTTTATTATTATTTAGGTATGGTGAGGTCAACATATCAGGAAATGACTGCCATTGAAAAAAGTATGTTCAACTCACAGATCCCAAGAGAAGGGAGCACACCATGCCACAAGGGGCCACATGGGGAAACACCAGGGTCAGCTGGGAGGGGGGTAGGGGGTGGGCAAGATCTTTATTGTGGTTTCAACAGGAAGAAATGTGTGAGGCAGGGTGAGTGGAGTTAGGATTAGCTAATATGAATAATTTCAGCAGGCTCTGGGGCATAGGGGCTCTCCCTAGTCTTTTGGTACTTGGCCCTGAGGTGATTAGGGCAGGTGCATAGTGTTGGGAATGTGAAAGCCTCCAATAAATGAGGCAGTTGTTGGTATGGGCTCTGGAATGGGTTGGTTTGCATTTGAAAGGTGTGCTCATGAGCAAGTGGTTTACCCTCTCTTAGAGGTTAGAATTGGCTAACCCTGGGAGGGGCAGTCCCTTCAGGGTCAGCAAGGCCCCAAGTGTCAAAGCATCAGGATACATAAAATAAAATGCATGGATAATACACACTGCCATTTGTCTTTGTATCCTTCCTCTCAGTCTTCTCTGCTGGTAACCTCTCCTCACAAAGATCTATAAATGTTGAAATATCCCATGTCTCAGTCCTTGGGCACTCCCTTTCCTATCTTTCCATATGTGATGTAATGCAGATATCCATGACTTTAAATCTTTAACACTTCCGCATTGATGACTCCTAAATTTACATCTCTACCCCAACTGCCTACTAAACACCTCCACTTGGATATCTAATAGGCATTTCAAACCAAATCTACACCAAACAACTCTTTTTCCCCTTCCATAATTTGCTTCTCCCTCAGGCTTCTTCATTTTAATAAATAGCATCTCCACTGCCCTAGTGACTCAAGCCCCAAACTTAGGAATTTTCCTAATTTCTCTATTTTTCTCAAACTATATATCCAGCCTGTCAGCAGTTCCCTCAGGTCTTTTTTCAAACTATAGAAAGCCTAAATAAAGGAAAGACATACTGTATTCATGAATTGGAAGACTAAATATTATTTAGCTGGCTGTATTCCCCCAAATTGATCTATGGATTCAATGCAGTCCCTACCAAAATTCCAGCTTCCTTTGTCTGCAGAAATGAGCAAGTTGACCCTAAAATTCATTTGAAAATATAAGGAAGCCAGAATAGCCCCCTAAAAAAAAATCTTGAAAAAGACTAACAAAGTTGGAGGACTCACACTTTCCAATTTCAAAACTTACTACAAAACTACAGTAATCAAGACTGTGTGGTACTGACATAGGATAGACATATAGTTCAATAAAATAGAATCAAGAGTCCAGAACTACATCCTTATATATATGATCAATTAATGTTTTGCAAGGGTGCCAATACAGTTCAATAAGGAAAGAATAATTTCATCAACAAACTGTACAGGCACAACTGCATGCCCATGATCAATAGAACAAATTTGGAACTAAAGTTCTTATATTTAGGTTTTTGATCCATTTTGTTTAACTTTTGTTTATGGTATGAGGTAAGGCTCCAAATTTGTTCTTTTGCATGTGGACATCCAGTTGTACAATTGCTCCATTTATATTTATCTTAGCAGAAAATACAGATGTAAATCTTGTGACCTTGACTAGGCCATGGTTTCTTAGATGTGACACCTAAAGCACAACAATAAAAGAAAAAAGTAGATAAATTGGATTTTTTTTACTTAAAATCAATTTGTGTTTTAAAATTAAATAAAATAAAAATTAAAACATTTATGCTTCACAGGATTCTATCAAGAAACTGAAAAGACAATGTGCAGAATGGGAGAAAATATTTCCAAATCATATATTTGACAAATAGTTTGGCAATTCTTCAAAAAGTTAAATATAGAGTTACCATTTAATTCAGCAATTCTACTCCTACATATGTACCCAAAATAATTAAAAGTATACATAGGAAAAGACTATATACGAGTTTTCACAGCAACATTATTAATAATAGGCAACAAGCAGAAACAATCCAAATGACCATCAACTGATGAATGGGTAAGTAAAATGTGGTATATCATACAATGGAATATTATTTAGTCACAAAAAGGAATGCAGTACTGATATGTGCTACAACACAGATGAGCCTTGACAACATTATACTCAGTGAAAAAAAGCCAGCCACAAAAGTCCACATATTGTATGATTCTGTTTTTATGAAATATCCAGAATAAGCAACTGATAGAGACAGAAACTAGATTAGTGGTTGCCAAAGGCCACACGGAAAGGGAAGGGGAAACAGGAAGTTTCTGCTAATGGGTAAGGGGTTCCTTTTTAGGGTAATGAAAATGTTCAAAATTGGATAATAGTGTTCGTTGCACAACTCTGTGAACATACTAGAAACCACTGAGTCGTGCGTTTTAAAAAAGTCTGTGTTTTAAATATATATACACACATATACATATATAACCCTCTTTCATATCAGTTATACTTTAATAAAGCTGTTGAAATTTTTAAAATAAAATTTTAAAACAAAGAAAAAATATATAAACTCACCAACAGACCACTTCTCACCTCCACTAGCCCCGCTACTCTAAGTTATCAGCATTTCTGCAAACACATTCCTAACTGATCTCACTGCTTGGAATCTTGCCAGCAACCTCTCCCTCCCAGCAATAGTCTATTGCCTGCACCAAAGCTGAGTTGTCTTTTAATGATGTAAATGAGGTTCTATCATTCTCCTGATCCACACCCTCCACTGCTTTTCATCACACTCAGAGCAGCTCTGCCGTTACCTGATTTAGATGTATGGCTCCAACAGATTTCCCTTGAAGAAATGATTCCATGGCTGATAAAAGGTGGAAAGCCTCCTTGGTCTCAAAACCATTATCAGATTAGCTGTGTGCTCTGTCCCTTTCCTCAACCATAAGAAGTCCATAGATAAAGAAAGCTTCAGAGCAAAGGAGAAAGCATGGGAGGAAGAGCAGGACGAAGGTGGGGCATCTGCAGCCCCCACCCTCATCAGAGCCAGTTCCCTACTCTCCCTGTCTAAACCTCTTAGTAAGAGGTAGTTCAAGTGATGGGCAAACTCAATTCCAGCACTCAAAAGCACTTGACTACTTTGCTTAGTTAACTAGCAAGTATTTCTTGAGAATGTAGCTCTGTTCTATGGAGCCTTATTTTCAACTGTCAGACTCCCAGACATCCAGTCCAGGTAAAGAAGATGGTGTCCAATTATTCATTTGACAAACAAATTTGGGGTTCAAGGGCCAGCTATTGAAAAAAGCTATGGAAAACTTCATGAGACGTGCAGGTAACTGCCAATATGTGTGGTTCACAAGGACCGGTTCATACTCAGAAAAGGCCATTAAAAAAGAAAGAAGAACTTCTCATTTGGATTTATAAAGAGTGTCTTACTTACTCTTAATTTATATCTTCTCTTCTCCAGGAAATCAACCTATAACTTCTCCTCTCAGCTCCACTCTACCACGGTCTGTCACCTTCCCCAAACAATTTGTTTCCTTGTTTTCAAAAGTGAACAAAGCACCAAAGACCCAGCAAAGTTTCATGAGGCCCTGAGACTTTCAATTGTCTATTTCAGATCAAATACAGAACATGATCTTCCTCCTGCTAATGTTGAGCCTGGAACTGCAGCTTCACCAGACAGCAGGTAAGAAAGGACAAAGGGAGAGGCTTAAGAAAGAAGAGCAGGTGGTGGCCCCTAGCCAAAGCCAAAAATGAGAATGTGGTCCTCAAGCTGAGGGCTTTCTTTGAGAGGAAATATAATTTCTGGGCTATTCCAAGCACCACAAAAAGAAGAGTCCCCAAAGTGGCTTATATATGCCAATGTCCCTATCTGACAGAAACGAGGACTGAGAATATTGCTCCATATATCCCCACTATCCAGTGAGGGTAATGACAAGAAGACAGGATCATTCAGACCGTGTAAATCTAAACTAATACAAGAGGGCAGGGGTTGAATTCCCTTAAAGGTGAGATGCCAAGTGGCTGTCCCCTTCCTTTCTGGCAGGGAGAGTAAGAAGACAATGGCCAGGGGACACTGTTACTCTAAAGATAATGTCTTGAAGACATTCTGCATATTATTAGTTGTTTTTGTGAGTTTCTCTTTTGAAAAGCAACAGTAGCAGCCACTGGTCATTCATACCTTAATGTGGTTTACTGAGTCTTCCTAAAACCCAAATGAACAATGAACCTTAAGGCTATCCCTTTGAACTTGAAGAAAGGACTTCTATTGGAGGATGAGGGTGAGCAGGAAGAAAAGCAGTTTCACAGTTGGTTGTTCTCCTGGGGAAGGTAGTTCAGACCATTCGAGGGTGTAGTTAGGACCATGAGTGTACTATTTTGGATGAACACCAAGAGGTAAGAGAGTGAGACAGAGGTGGGGACAGAGGATTAAGTCCTCAAGATAGTAGCCCCAGCCCCATGGGAAATCATCTTTCTGCTCATGATTGAGAAATAATGGCTCCCTTGGCACTTGATAACCTTTCGAAGAGCTTTCTCCTCCCTACTGACTTGTTCCAGATCACTCTTTACTCAGTCACATTCCTCTCACTCCCTTGAGCTGCCCAGCCTGGTCTGGTACTAGAGACATGCACTTGGGGCCCTCCTCAAAGGAAGACCCTGAGATATTCTGCTTACTTCTACTCTGCTCCTGCCTGCAGGGCCAGCTAAAGGAACTTTTCATGTTTTCTTTGCAAGGAACCCTGCCTGGCAGGAATTTTAGAGACAAGCAAAAGGGGCAAATACTTCCATGCTACAAAACAGCTTCAAGTTTCTGTAGAGTGATAAGGGAAATGAGGGCCAAAAGACACTGCAGTTCCCCATCCTGTGGCAGGACTGGGGGCTTCAGGAAAAAACTTGGGGAACGTGTAACCTCTGTGGGTTTGTCCTTAAAAACATTGAGATCCTGGGTTTTCTGTCTTTGTTTTTTGCCTTCTCTCTTAGGAAAGGAGTGAGCTAGGGTGACAAGGAGCAATATTTTTTAGTCCTCATTGGCTCTTTCTACGGAGGAAGAATCTTTTCTTCTAAGATAATTAGCACAAGACAATGAAGATAGGCGCTAGCTCCCAGTTAGGTATACTAATGGGCAAAAGGAAGAGCATTTACATTTATTGAGAATTCACTAAATGCCAGATACCGTGCTAGAAAATTTACATATGGTATAGTTCATTTAATCTTCACAACGATCATTTTGCAGGTGAGGGAACTAGAACTCAGAAAAGGTACTTAATTTCCCCAAGATTACATAGTTATTAGGTGACACAGGCAAGATTTCCACAAAGCTAATGTCCTTTCTACCCTACTGTGCTACCATGATGATGGTAATCAAAAATGGCAGACAATCCATAAATCTTCCAACTTTGGAATCGGTTTTTGCACTGAAGTCTGAACATGGATATGTATTGAATGTTTATTCTGGACATTCACAGAATCAAAAATATGTGTAATGAATTGTGTTGCTGAATTAACTGAAAGGAAAGTAAAAATGTAGCACTTTCTCACTTTCTTCACAAATTTGGAATTCTTCTCTGCTTTCCACTATGCAGATAACATCAGTTCAAACAAATATTAAATACCTACCTAAATTAGAATGCATTCTCCTCATGATATTTTTTAAAAAATCTTGTCATTTCATGTCTCTTTAATTAAAGAGTTTTGATTTCAGAAGAGGGTACCTGAAAAAGAAAACAACAAAAAAACTAAAGAATCTGAGAAATAATTAGTGTTTACTGCTGGGGAGGAGGTCTGGATCTTATCTATTGTGTATATTCAGGTTTTGTTGTTTTTTTTTTTTTACAAGAAGCATGTATTAGGTATTATTTGTATAATAAAATATAATTTTAAAAATACAAGAAATTTCTCATATAAAAATATGAGAGTAATCAGACTGCAACACCCAGTGCCTGAGAGGGAGCTACAGCTATCAGGCTGGCCAGACAGACAGAGGATTACATTTTCTTCCTTGCTCCTTGTACAGCCCCAGACCTGCATGCTTCATTGAAAAGAAAAGAAGATACATGAATTGAATCAATATGATGCTTAGTACCCTATCGGTGCCCATTTCTTTTCTATTTTTAAATTTTAAAAATAACACCTGGCCAGGCACAGTGACTCACGCCTATAATCCCAGCACTTTGGGAGGCCAAGGCAGGTGGATCACCTCAGATCAGGAGTTTGAGACCAGCCTGGCCAACATGGTGAAACCCCTCTCTACTAAAAATTAAAAAAAAAATTAGCCGGGCATGGTGGCAGCCACCTGTAATCCGAGCTACTCAGCCGAAGCAGAAAAATCGCTCGAACCTGGGAGGCAGAGGTTGCAGTGAGCTAAGATCACGCCACTGTACTCCAGCCTGGGTGACAGAGTGAGATTCCGTTAAAAAAACAAACAAACAAAAAAAACACTTATGTTGGTATTCTCAGACATTACAAATAAATAAAAACAACCCAAGTGCCCTGGAGAATTTGATTCTAGGAGTAGGTCTAGAAGAACTTCAACTGGAGAATGGATATAGAAATCATGGTATATTTACAGAATATATATATATTATATATGTAATACATAGCATGTGAATTAATTACAAAAAATTAATTACAAAAAATATGATTACATTTATTATATAGCATGTAGATAAATTACAAAAACATGTGACTACATCTATGAATCTTAGAGCATAATGTTGAGTAAAAAACTAAATAAATAAAAATTAAGCCCAGAAGATAACATATAGCACAACATCCTTTTCGTAAATAAATATATTGCTTAAGCATACCTTATATATAGAAGATAAAGCTTAAAAAGTAAAGAAGAGGCCGGGTGTGGAGGCTCACGCCTGTAATCCCAGCACTTTGGGAGGCTGAGGCGGGCAGATCACGAGGTCAGGAGACCGAGACCATCCTGGCCCGCATGGTGAAACCTCATCTCTACAAAAAATACAACAATTAGCTGGGCGTAGTGGCACATGCCTGTAATCCCAGCTACTCGGGAGGCTGAGGCAGGAGAATCCCTTGAACCAGGGAGTCGGAGGTGGCAGTGAGCCAAGATTGCGCCACTGCATTCCAGCCTGGGCGACAGAGTGAGACTCCGTCTCAAAAAACACAAAAGTAAAGAAGAGATTGATAAGCCCAATATTCAGGATGCCAATTACCTCTGGTACAGGCAGTAGATATACATCGTTAGTAATGTGCTAGTTCTTAAGGTAGGTGGTAGGTTCACAGATGTTCATTTTACTTAATTAAATATATTTTGAAAATTTATTTAAAGCTTTCTGTGGTAAAATATATCACAGAGAAAACCACATAAAACGACTATAAAGTTTAACATTACTATAAGGTGATTAGTTTTGTAACCACCACCTAGGTTAAGAAGGAGAATTTTGCCAGTTCCCCAGAAATGCTTCACCTACCCCAGCCCAGTAAAACCTCCTTTGCAAATACTCTTCATAGCGCTATCCAATATGCTCTTTATTTTTACCTTTTTTAAATTAAAACAAAACTTTTTAGGGACAGTGTCTTGCTCTGTCATCCATGCTGGCGTACAGTGGCCCAACCACAGCTCACCGCAGCCTCTAACTCCCAGGATCAAGCGATTCTCCTGCCTCAGTCTCCTGAGTAGCTAGGACTACAGGCATGTACCACCCTGTCTGGCTAATTTTTTTTTTTTTTTTTTTTTTTTTTTTTTTTTTTTTTTTGAGACGGAGTCTCGCTTTGTCACCCAGGCTGCAGTGCAGTGGCCGGATCTCAGCTCACTGCAAGCTCCGCCTCCTGGGTTCACGCCATTCTCCTGCCTCAGCCTCCCGAGTAGCTGGGACTACAGGCGTCCGCCACCTCGCCCGGCTAGTTTTTTGTATTTTTTAGTAGAGACGGGGTTTCACCGTGTTAGCCAGGATGGTCTCGATCTCCTGACGTCGTGATCCACCCGTCTCGGCCTCCCAAAGTGCTGGGATTACAGGCTGGCTAATTTTTAAAATATTTTTAGTGATGGGGTCTTGCTATGTTACACAGGCTGGCCTCAAACTGCTTGTCTCAAGCAATCCTCCTGCCCTAGCCTCCCAAAACACTGAGATCACAGGTGTGAGCCACCACTCTCAGATTGCCCTTTATTTTTTCATGAAAGAAATTACTGAAGAGGACTAAAAGAAGTTTTAGTAAGCATTCAATAAATGTATGTTCTTTATAGTTTCCAAATCAGTAAATATAGACATCCCTCATTTTTAAGTAGATTTATGTATTTTTTTGGACATGCTGTAATTTATTTAACCAGTTCCCTATTGGTAGACATTATAATTATTTCCATTTTCTTCTGCTAGATTAATGCTTGAAAAAAGTGTGTGCCTCCCAAAGACTATGATGAAAGTTGCCTCTGAATAAAACTCAAACAAACCATTAATCATTAATTCTTTCCTTACTTGTATGCTCTTTGGATGCTCTACTATGTTATCTATAAAATAAAGTTTGAAGTGAAAAATTAGGGTAAAACATTTTATATCATTTTTAAAGGAGGTATATATGGATGTACTTACATATGTATGTTTAAATTTACATACCATAACATTTATTTTTTAAAAAAACATCTTATTAATTTTAACAAATCCTTAGTCATGTAACTACCACCACCACAGTGAACATCCAGGACAGTTCCATCCCTTGCCAAACAAACAAACAAAAAGCTTCTCCCAAGTCTTAAGTCCAGACACCTACTGATCTATTTTCTGTCCTTATAGTTTTGACTTTTCCAGAATGTCATATAAATGTAATAATTCATTAGATATCCTTTTGTATCTGGCTTCTTTCACTTAACATAAAGCATTTGAAATTCATTCATATTGTGTGAATCAACAATTTATACCTTTTTGCTGTTGAGTATATTCTATTGTATGTATACTATATTTTGTTTATAAATTCCCCAGTTGGGGAACATTTGGGTATTTCCCATTTTGGGTGATTACAAATAAAGTTATTATAAATATTTGCATATAGGTTTTTTGTGTGAACCTAGGTTTTCATTTCACTTGGATAAATACCTAGAAGTGGGATTGCTAGGTCATGTGGTAAGTGTATGGTTTATTATAAGAAACTGCCAAACCTTTCCATAGTGGCTGTAGCATTATTGCATTCCCACCAGCAAGTGTATGAGAGTTCTAATTGTTCCTCATTCTTGCCAGCACTGGTATTCTTTTCTATTTTTTCTTTTCTTTTATTTATTTATTTATTTATTTTTGAGACAGAGTCTTGCTCTGTCACCCAGGCTGGAGTGCAATGCCATGATCTTGCCTTACTGCAACCTCCACCTCCCGGGTTCAGGCAATTCTCCTGCCTCAGCCTCCCAAGTAGCTGGGATTACAGGCATCCACAACCACGCCCTGCTAGTTTTTTGTATTTTTAGTAGAGACAGGGTTTTGCCATATTGACCAGGCTGGTCTTGAACTCCTGACCTCAGGTGATCCACCCAACTTGGCCTCCCAAAGTGCTGGGATTACAGGCATGAGCCACCACACCCCGCTCTTAAGTCATTCTAATAGGTGTGTAGAAGTGGTTCTAATTTGCATTTTCCTAATGACTAATGATATTAAGTATACATTTATTTATATATTATTTTATATATAATCTTATATAGTATACATATTTTATTTTATATGTGTGTGTGTATATTTTTTTTTCTTTTTTTGAGACAGGGTATCACTCTGTTGCCAAGATTGGAATGCAGTGGTACAATCGTAGCTCACTGCAGCCTCAACCTCTCAGGCTCAAGCGATTCTCCCACCTCAGCCTCTGTAGTAGCTGGGACTACAGGCCATGCCACCATGCCTGGCTAATTTTTTTTTTTTTAATTTTATAGAGATGGGATCTCCTTGTGTTTCCCAGGCCAGTCTCAAACTCTTGGACTCAAGTGATCCTCTTGCCTCAGCCTCCCAAAGTGCTGGGATTACAGGCATATGCCACTGAACCTGGCCTTAGTTAAGTTTTTATGTACTTATTGTATATCTTCTTTGGTGACATTCAAATCATTTCACCCTTTATAATTGTATACTAAGGAATTAAACAATTGTTTAATTGTTGTTTATTTTCTTATTGTAAGGTTTTAAAAGTTCTCTTTTTTTTTTTTTTGAGATGCAGTCTTGCTCTGTTGCCCAGGTTGGAGTTCAGTGTCCTGGCTCACTACAGCCTCTGCCTCCCAAGTTCAAGCGATTCTCCAGCCTCAGCTTCTTGAGTGGCTGCAATTACAGGCATGTACCACCATGCTTGGCTAATGTTTGTATTTTCAGTAGAGTTGGAGTTTCACCATGTTGGCCAGGCTGTCTCAAACCCCTGACCTCAAGTGGCCCACCCACCTTGGCCTCCCAAAGTGCTGGGATTACAGGTGTGAGCCACTGCCCCAACCTTAAGAGTTCTTTATTCCAGACACAAATTATTTATCAGATATTGATTTTCAAATATTCTTCTGAAGTCTGTAGCTTGTCTTTTCATTTTCTTAACTGTGCTTTTGCAGAGCAAAGATTTTAATTTTGATGAAGTTTGATTTATCAATTTTTCTTTTATGGATCATGCTCTTGGTATCACATCCAAAAACTCTTTGCATAACCCAAGATGTAAAGAATTGTCTTCTACGTTTTCTTCTACACATTTTGTAATTGTATATTCTATATGTAAGGTTTATAATCCATTTTAATTTTTATATAAAGTGGGATGTATAGGTTAAGCTCATTTTAGTTTTACATGTAGATGTTCAGTTGTTCCAGCCCCATTTGTCAAAAAAACCCATCCTTTCCCCATTCAATAGCCTTTGAATCTTCATCAGAATCAATTAGTCATATTTATGTGGGTCTATTTCTGGACTTTCTATTCCATTGACCTATGTGTATATCCTTTTGCAAATATCACACTGATATTTGTTTTTTTCTTACATTTTTATTTCAAAATCTAAGGACATCTTATAACCCAGAAATATTTTTTATACCTTGTCATGTCTTAGAGGAAAGACTGGTCTTTCTTTTTTCATTGATGTTTTTCTTCTCTCTTCATACTCCAGAGGTAGATGAAAACCAGGGGGACCACAATGACCATGGTGATGTCTGAGGTCATTCTGGGGCACAGACCTCAGCCTGGGTTACTCCACTTGGCCTATCTTTAGATCCAAAACTACTTCTGCTGACTGCTGAGATATACAAAGGAGAAGAATTAGGTTGGGGAAAGGATTTCTATGCTAAAACGTGTCTCCATGCAGTCCTCCTACACTGAGCAGAACATGAGTCAGGTGCATAGAGCAGAATTTTGTCCTAAACCAGGAACTTCAGAGTTTTCTGAAGAATGTGGCTATGTAAAGCACCTCCCACCCCACCCGTACTTCTCAAGTACATTATGTGGCAAGTCTGAAAAAACTTACACTTCTGTTGTTAAATGTGGGGGATAAAATATAAACTTAGCTTAAAGAGGAAGCTGTCTTGGGCAATGCAAACGATTTATTGTGTGAAAGTTTCCTGAAGATGTGACAGGTGCTGACTACCACTGATGCCTGGTTGCAATAAAATGCAAAGCTCCCTCAAGAATTTTTGAAATGCATCAAGTTAAGTGTTCTAATCTAGCAAAAGGACCTGCATGTATAAATTTTTCATGCTGTTGCCAAGTGTTTTGCCCTTTAGTTTAGTTAAGGGCCCCAAATGAATGGAAAGCCTGTGTTGTCTGCTTAATTTTGTAGCTGTGGAAACCTTCCAGTTTTGTCCTTTGTCTAATACCTTCAGGAGCTCAATGCTAGATTGAAGCTTAATTTAATAACCATGTGGCATGTAAAATAGAAAACCAAACATCTTTTCCTTAACATATAGCAAAACAAAACAAAACAAAACAAAACAAAAACAAAAAAAACCCACCTCACTCATGGATGTAGTGTACACATGCCAGTGGATACATAGTCATAACTGCAGTCATTGGTAGCACAGAAATAAATATGCATTGAAGACACAGAGATGAATTTGAATTCTGGTTCCATGAGCTACCATTCTTTGACCTTGGGCAAGTTACATCACTTCTTTAAGCCTCAGTTTCCCCATCTGTAAAATGTGGATAGCAACATCTACCTTGCAGAGTTGTTGGGAGCATGAAATGAAATGATGGGCTAGCCCAGTGTCTGACTTACTGCATTTAAGAAATATCAACTATTACTCTACTTCCCAAATGCAGACCAATGTTATAACTCTACTTCTCGAACATTAATATGCATGCACATCACGGTGACCTTGTTAAATGCAGATCCTGATTCTCTAGGTCTGGGGTATGCCTGAAATTCTACACTTCTACCTAGCTTCCAGGTGAAGCTGAGGACAACACTTTGAAGGGCAAGGTGGTAAAAGATGTTTGCAAGTGCAAATGTTACTTTGTGTAACTAATGGTTCCCAATACTGTCTGCACATGAGAAGCTCCCAGGAAAAGAAAATTTTTAATGATGCTGACCTCATCCCCAAAATAATTTAATTTTAACATATCCAAAGTAGTGTCTGGACATTAGTGTGTTTTAAAAGCCTCCCAGGTGATTCCAATGTTAGCCAAGACTGAGGCCCTCTGCTTAATGAATCTTATTTGTAGCTGGGCTTGAGAAAAAAACCTCTTCATAGAATTGTTTCCAACAGTGTTTTGATTGACTCTGTAACTTACAATAAGCAAGAATGTTTCAGGATTTCAAAAATGTATTGCACTTCCTAAACCCCTTATTTTGTATGGAGTAATCAAGCTCAAAATTTGCACGTCTTAGAAACTTTACTTGGGACAAAATTAGACCAAATAACAATTAATCTTCTAGGTATTCTGAGCTATTCAGACACATGATTCATGTTTGCTAATTGCTGTTTTCTCTTGTAAATATTAGCTGAAAAATGTCGCCTGTCTGAAAAGGAGCATACGTTATGCCTATCACTCCTGGCACATATTCTTACAAAGCAGACAGGAAAAACAGGAAGAAAATGGACTTTTATCAAAGGCCCAGGCAGTAAAGAGGGGAGTTCTGCTGTAAACTAAGGGGAGTTCCAGAGGAAGTTATAGGCGTTCCCTTTCTCATGAAATGAAAGCATAGTGCAGTAAATAAATTTGCTAAATAGATTCAACAGAGTCTCTACCCAAAGTCATCTATTTAATTCTTGTTTTTACGCAGACTCAGCAACTAACCTTCCTTGTAAGTCCCATTTTCTTCCCTGTTTCCTATGTGTCATATGTAATTAAACAAGAGAAGAATTATAGAAAAGTAAAAGTAGTAGGTAATTCTTGAACTTGGCATATGATTACTACATATTTGATGAATAGTTGAATATTATTCTTCAAGGACAGATCGGATTTGATATCAGGTGGCTCTGCATTAAGTTATAAGGGACTTAATAACTCAAGTATTTAAGGATGGCTTCCATCATAAAGGGATCTGCCCTGAAGAGGGTCCCATTACAGAGATTCCGAGGTGAGAGCTATTCCAAGTGTGCAGTGGAATAAAAGAATCATACAGGAAATCTCTTTTTACATGCATTATTTCAGGTTCTTTGCAACCTGGCACAGCAAGTGCAGATATGATTAGCACTGTTGTACACACATACGCTCACCTTATAGCCCTGCCCCTGTGCCCCTCCTGCACAAAAGAATGCTGGGCACACATGAACTCCTCTCTGTAGAAAGGCACATTAATGTTCTAGCCATAGTTAAAACAGGGAATAGAGGCAAGCTGTAAATGTTGGTCATTTGAAATAAATCTCAGGTTTGTGGATATCACTATCAAGTGTGCTGTGTGGCAATTAAGAAGGTCAATTTGTGTGATCACAGGCAAGTTGCAGTTTGATTAAAGGAAAGCAGAGGTGAATATATAACCAGGGTCATCCTTTCTTTCTCCCTCTCTCTCTTTCTGTCATTTATTTGCCAAGCTCTTAACTAGAACTTGGTATGTACTACATACTGGATATATCAAAGCAAACTCAGCCTGGTCTTTGCCTTCAAAGATTTGCAGGATAGTGGGAAGAAAAACTTGAATCAGAGGACAACTGCAATGGGAATCATTCAAGCAGCAGAAAACCCAAAAGTTACTTATACTGTGAAATCTGATCAGAGAATGGACTGTCCTGGTTAGTAAAATATCCTGGAGGATAAAGATTGACCATGCATTCCACATATGAATTACCACTTTCCCAAGAATTAAAGATACGAAAGAAAGAAACGAACATTTGCTGAGTGCTTACTGCCTGACAGATCTAGGCACTTCACATGTAACACCTCGTCCAGCCTCCACCATAATACTGAGAGGTAGAGTCCAACCTCATTTTATAGATAAGGAGGCTGAAGCTCACAGAGATTAAAGGATGGACTCACAGTCAAAGGACTCCTAATTCTGATAGTCAGCATTTGAACCCAGGCTCACCTGTCACTATATCCTATGCTCTTGCATATCACATTTTATACTGAAACAACTTCTTGAATAGCTAATGCTTAGAGGAAGTCCCCAAATATTTGTTGAATGAATGATTTGATTGAATGAACGAATGAAGCTCTACTGAACATAATTTGATCTAATCTTCTGTGATTATTCCAAAACTACTTCAAGATTTTCCTATATCTCCATCACAATGAATACCCATTCATTAATGATGGAAGCAGCCTAATTTTGTCATTTTTCACACTTTATTGATGTAAACACTACCTTTACTAGTTTGGCCACTCCTTATGCATTTTTATAGAACTATTTAGATCAATTCAACTTGTAAAAAATAAAACCATATACCCCTGTGGTAGATAAAAAACAAGTATCATTTGCACTGGTAAATAGAGAATAGGAAGAAAAATAAACGCAATGAAAATAAAGCAGTGTTATCAAATCCTACCCAGATACTGTTATCTGCCTGGAAGATTCCTATTTGATTAAAAGGAAAAATAGCCAGTGTTAGAGGTGTGGAAGTCTAGTTGCAAATTATATACAATTGAAGGAAATATAATTGAAAAGGGAACAAATTCCTCTCTGAATAATTTAACTCCCTTTAGGCTTTGATTCTGCCTCAACTAAAATCATCTTACATACTTCTAGTGGCGTGTCCCTCACATTTTGGTAAACACTGAGTGGAAACTAAGGATTTTGAAGTCAAACATCTGACTGGCTCTGGATTTTAAATTTACTAATGCATGTCCTGAAGTGAACTGCTTGGAGTCAGTTTCCTCAACTATATAACCATAATGACAAAACATGTTTCATGGTCATGTTTTCAGTATTAAACAATATAGTTAAAAGTTCCTACTACAGTGCCTGGCGTGGTACATACTAGGTATACATTAAATATCAGTTCCATTTTTCCTTTCCCTTTATTGTTAGAAAATAGAAAGCATCTACAGTGGGCTTGTATGATGTGGTGGTTAGAAATACCTGATCTGATTCTGGCTGTGCAATCTTAGGCAAGTTACTTAACCTTTTTGTGCCTCATTTTTGTTTTCTGAAAAACAAAAAGGATAGAATATTATTACCTACCTTGCTGGCTTCTAGGAAGACTCAGTGAGACAATGTGTTAGCAGAGTGTCTGATAATTGTAAGAACTCAACAAGTAATAGTTATTATCACCACCACTGGTGAGAGGAAGTGATATTTGGCAGGAAAATATATAAATTAATCAATATGGATTGAGGAAAATGAACCTGGAGAATAGGATGTGAAGGTATTTAAGTAACATGAGCTCAGAGCTTGATGGTAGGGAAGTCGTAAGGAAGCATTTTGTTCTTATATGACATACGACCTGGAATGACCGTAGGGCTCAGGGAGTCAGGGACTGGAGGTGGGAGAGGCCTCTGAGAGCAAGCAGTGTTGTCCACCAGAAGCTCTTGCTGGGGTGCCCAGAGAGGAGCAAAGGGCAGTCAGCTGCCCAGGAGGGAATGTTTGGAGGAGAGAGCTACCTCAGATCAGCGGGTCAAGAATCCTACTCTTGCCCAGATGGATGGGGCAAAGGAGAGAAAGGATTCGCCAAGGGAATGTCGAGATAATGACAGGTGCCTTTTGGAAAATGGGGGTGAGATGGGTCTCAGGTCACACTTTGTAAGAACTGGAATGTAAAGTAAAGGCAGACAATGGCAAAATATCTTGTTTTCTTTTCAGCTTTATTCACGGTGACAGTCCCTAAGGAACTGTACATAATAGAGCATGGCAGCAATGCGACCCTGGAATGCAACTTTGACACTGGAAGTCATGTGAACCTTGGAGCAATAACAGCCAGTTTGCAAAAGGTGGAAAATGATACATCCCCACACCGTGAAAGAGCCACTTTGCTGGAGGAGCAGCTGTCCCTAGGGAAGGCCTTGTTCCACATACCTCAAGTCCAAGTGAGGGACGAAGGACAGTACCAATGCATAATCATCTATGGGGTTGCCTGGGACTACAAGTACCTGACTCTGAAAGTCAAAGGTGAGTGGTGTCAAGGACTAGAATCCATGGAAGCATGTCTCCAACAGAGGACCTGCAAGTCACAGAAACCCATTAAAGGTAGCTCAAGCAAAAACAAGAAGCCTGCTTTTAAGGAGACAGAGCTATTTCAGAGAAAACGAAAGCATCTGCTTGGAAATAATTTTTGACATCTGAGTACAAAGCAGCTGAAGTACAAGTGAAAGGAGGTAGGAGCTATAGGAATAAGATGGGACTGGAGGAAGCCAGGAAAATTAGTCCTTGAAATGTGGGAGGGTTTGAAAAATAAGCTTTGCCTAATTCACAGTTCTCCTATGGAACATCCCTGACTTGATTATTAAGGTACTCTTTTTCAATAGTTTATACCCTGAATCCAGAGTTTTTAAAACCATGGTTTGCTACCCATTAGTGAATTAAAATATCAATTTAGTGAGTAGCAACCAGATGCATGTTTCCCACCCTTTAAAAAATAATGAATAGAAGAGAATAGATAGAGTAGATCAGAAGACATCCCAGAGTAGTACTGAGTACTGTAAAACTAATTTCTCAGGGGTGTGTGTGTGTGTGTGTTAGGTCATGGTATAAAATTTTTTTTCTTACTTTGGATCATAAAAAAGTTACAAGTTTGGAAAACACTGCTCAAATGCAAGCCCTATTTATTGCAGATGAAGTAGCTGAGATCCAGTAAAGGGAAGTGGGTAGCCCAAGAGAGTCCCATGAAGTCTATAGCTGTCCCTGTTCCTCTGGATTCAGGTACCTCTGCACCCCAGTACAAGTCAAAACCCTAAATATAGAGAGAATCTTCACACTCTTGTTTGTTCTAGAAAAGGTGATTTGGGGAAAGACATATGACAACTATAAAAAATGGATTTTGCTTGTTCATTGGCTTATGGTCTCCGGGCTTGAGTGCTCTGAGATACACGATGCCAGTATTTCTCTGGCCTCTCCCCTCACACGCATTGGACCTCAGATGGTCTATACTGTCTTCTAGAGGGTCTGTGGGTTTTGGCCCCAAAAAACCATTAACCTTGGCAGAAGTGTGTGACTTTATGATCTGGTACAAAGAAGGACAAACTAGAGGGACTGGACATACGGATGAATTTGTGTTCATCCTTGTCCTTGGGCAGGTTATTTTGCCTTTCATAACCTCACATTTTGCTTATTTGTAGAAGAAGAACAATAGTAGTACCAACCACACAGGATTTTTGTCAACATTGAGAGAGATAATGAACATAAAGAACTGAGCATGGTACCTGGCATATAATAAGGGTCCACAGAGTTGGTTAAAAGACCCTCAGTTGTTACAGGGACAGTGACCTCCTCACACCTCAACCATCAGTGAGTCACCAGGAAAGCCATTAGCCTAGATATAACTGTTTTCTATCTTTATTACATTTCCTACATCCAGGCAGCAGCTAAGAGGAACTCTAGAATACTGAAGTTAGTCTGAGTTCCCTTAATGTAAGGCTGTACATTCTCAGGATGCCTTGATGTACTCAAATGTCTGCAACCCTAAATCACCACCTCTGTGTTTATTGATCTCTATCTGAACACTGTATTAATGGGCCAGGCCTTCTGCCCATTCTCTCAAGCTGAGGACTGTCTCTCATTCCTGGGGAGGCACCCTGCCTACTCCTTACCTAGACCAGGGATTTCTCAGTTGTGGAGAGATTTGTTCCTTATAGTGTTGGTCATCAAACTGGGATATTTGGGGATTACAAAGACTTTTCAAGGGATGTATGGGCACAGGCAGTTTTAGGAAGTGAGTTTCCAGATCCTCATGTTCCCCAAATACTCCTTCCCAAAATTGATGAGCCTGAGAATGTGCACGCCAGGCAAGGCTCTTGGAATTCCCCTGAAACACTTCCTCTTGTAAGCCTACCACTCACTCATCATTTATACAGTCCATTGTCCCGGGGTGTAAAACCCTCTATAGTGTTAAACAAAAGAATGATTGGGAACATTGACACCTGATGGAACTGTTATGACTAAAAACCCTTTTGCAAATAATGTGGTATCAAATTTTCTGCTTTCAACAACATTGAAGGAGGCTCTTATAAAGTTAATAGCTGATAATCAAAAATGAGTAATTTTTGCCATGTAAACCAGGTCAAAGAATGAAATGACATTGCTATAACAAAACTGCTACCATTCCCATTGATTTACTCATATAAACAAGATTCCCTAGCCCTTATAAGCTACAAAAAAAAGAAAAATAGAAATAGAATTGATGCTGAATTCTATTATATAGAATCATTCCAACCATGTCATATGCTTCTTCAGATTCATGAATAATTTGAAAAAGACAGCCATATCCATCTTATTAAGTGACACATTTCCAATAAATTTTCATCTTTCATGTTTAATAACTATCAATATTCATAACATTTTACATTTTGACCAAATATGTGTTAATAATAATAGAAATTAGATCTCAATGCAGAAAACCTTGAACACTTAATGCTTCATAGTCACAAAAGAAAAGTTTTAATTTCAATAACTATAAATATTTTGTTGTTGTAAAGACATATAACAATAATTAATGCAAAATCTGTCAAACAAAAATTTGTTACATTAAGACAAAATTCTGTAGGGAAGGTGAAATTGGAAGTAAGGTTCAATGAATGAAAAGAAACAATTTAGATAGTTAGAGAAGAATTTTTTCATTTAATAATTTATTTATTTTTACTTAGAGGGAATTGAATTCATTAAGTTCCTTACCTTAAAAAGCCTCTCTTATTTGTCTTATTTATTTACTCTCTTTTTTTCCACATTTTCCAGTCTCATTCCCCTTTTTTAACACAGGAAATTATTCCAGCATGTTTCATACATATTCTTTTGTTTGTAAGAGCTTATTTAATATATATAATATTGTTTTAGATGCATTTTTTTTTCTTGTGGAAACTATATTGTATTATGTACATATATTTTAGAAATTGACACATTAACTAAGTTTATTGTGAAAAGATGATTACAAGCAATAACAGACATACAGTAGAAAAAAATCTGAAGTTATGTGCACCTTCTTTTGAGACCATTTTTTTGGGTATATGTGAAATGTATTTTATCTTTTTTTAAATTGACAATAATTGTACATATTTATGGGGTACCTAGTGATGTTTCAATACTTACAATGGATAGTGATCAGATTGGGGTAATTAGCATATTCATCATCTCAAATATTTATCATTTCTTTGTGTTGAGAACATTCCATGTCCTCCTTCTAGCTATTTGAAACTATATACTGTTGTTAAATATTTGTATGTATTTTTCAAGGATGATGTTGTATATAAAAGATAATTTATTTTATATTTAGATACCTTTGGATACATATGTAAGAGTAAAATAATTGTTTTACTTAAAAAATCATAAGATGCTGAACATTATATGTTTTTCCAGTATAGAAACCTATGAAAAATTCTAAGAATCAACTTAATAGGTGAGAAGAGCATACTGTATCATAATTATTTTAGGAGGAAACAATAAAAAAGTTGAAGACCATCACTAAGAGTAGGCTACCCTGATCCAGGGTCTCTATAAGAAGCAAGATAGATCTGGGACCCCAGTGAGGGTTCCAATGAATGAAGCAGAACTAGAAGAAAGACATGTTTTTATCTTAAAATGCCTGATCCATGGCATAAAGCTTGAAAATGGGTTTGTTTATAGCACCTTCGTTGACGTCTGGGCAGAAATTCACATCAAATATAGTGAAAAGAGTTAATTTGAAAAGGACAGAAAAAATTATGAGGTGGAATGACTGGAGATTCTGGAAGAGACAGTGATAAAGGACTGTGGTTTCTGAAAAGCCAGGTGGCATCTACATTACTGGGGGCAATCCATCTGCGGAAGGGGCGAGAGCATGGCCAAAGAACAGAGAGGCCCCAGGAACCCAGGGGTCTCTCAGAGGAGCTGGGTTGAGAACTGGTCTGTGCAAAGGTTTCCAGACAGGGTCACAGAGGAGGCACTAAAAACAAGAACACCAAGGGCCAAACCATCCTGAAGGCCTGGGCAGGTCAGGAGAATGGGAAGAGCCAACACCAGGAATGTGCTGAAGCTTACAGAAGTACTTCAAACCAGAAACAATGAATTTAAACTATGCCCTACAACAAATAGACTTAACAGATACTTACAGAACATTCTACTCAACAATTGCAGAATATACATTCTATTCATCAGCATATGGAACATTCTCCAAGATAGACCATATAATAGGCCACAAAACAAGTCTCAGTAAATTTAAGAAAATCAAAATTATATCAAGTACTCTCTTAGATCACAGTGGAGTAAAACTGGAAATCAACTCCAAAAGGAACCTTCAAAACCATGAAAATACATGGATGTTAAATAATGAATGATCACTGGGTGAACAATGAAATCAAGATAGAAATAAAAAACTCTTTGAACTGAACAATAATAGTGATACAACCTATCAAAACTCTGGGATACAGCAAAAGCAGTGCTAAGAGAAACGTTCATAGCATTAAATGCCTACATCAAAAAGTCTGAAAGAGCACAAGTAGGCAATCTAAGGTCACACCTCCTGGAGCTGGAGAAACAAGAACAATCCAAACCCAAACCCAGCAGAAGAAAAGAAATTACAAAGATCAGGGCATAACTAAATGAAATTGAAACAAAAAAATACAAAAGAGAAATTAAACAAAAATCTGTTTATTTGAAAAGATAAATAAAATTGATAACCAAGAAAAGAAGAGAGAAGATCCAAATAATCTCAATTAGAAACGAAATGGAGATATTACTGCTGATATCACGGAAATACAAAAGATTATTCAAGGCCACCATGAATACCTTTACATGTATAAACTAGAAAAGCTAGAGGAGACGGATACATTCCTGAAATATACAACCCTCCTAGATTAAACCAGGAAGATATAGAAACTATAAACAGATCAATAACAAGCAGCAAGATTGAATGGTAACTTTTAAAACTGTCAACAAAAAAAAGTCCAGGACCAGACAGATTCACAGCTGAATTCTATCAGACATTCAAAGAAGAATTGGTCCCAAACCTATTGACACTATTCCACAGGATAGAGAAAGAGGGAATCCTCCCTAAATCATTCTATGAAGTCAGTAGCATGCTAATACCAAAACCAGGAAAGGACATAACAAAAAACGAAAGCTACAGACCAGTATCCCTGATGAACATAGATGCAAAAATCCTCAACAAAATAGTAGCTAACCAAATCTAACAGCATATCAAAAAGATTATCCACCATGATCAAGTGGGTTTTATACCAGGAATGCAGGGATGGTTTAACTTCCACAAGTTAATAAATGTGATACACCACACAAACAGAATTAAAAACAAAAATCACATGATCATCTCAATAGATCCAGAAAAAGCATTTGACAAAATCTAGCATCCTTTATGATTAAAACCCTCAGCAAAATCAGCACAGAAGGAACATATCTTAAGGTAATAAAAGCTACCTATGACAAACCCACAGCCAACATTATACTGAATGGGGAAAAGTTGAAAGCATTCTCCCTGAGAATTGGAACAACACAAGAATACCCACTTTCACCACTTTTACTCAGCATAGTACTGGAAGTCCTGGCCAGAGCACTCAAAGAGAAAGAAATAAAGGGCATCCAAATTGGTAAAGAGGAAGTCAAACTGTTGCTGTTTGCTGATGATATGATCATATACCTAGAAAACCCTAAGGATTCATCTTAAAAGCTCCTAGAACTGGTAAACAAATTCAGCAAAGTTTCAGGATACAAAATTAATGTACACAAATCAGTAGCTCTGCTATACACCAACATCAACCAATAGCTGCAAAAATAAAATAAAATACTTAGGAATATACCTAACCAAGAATATGAAAGACCTCTACAAGGAAAACTACAAATCACTACTGAAAGAAATCAAAGATAACACAAACAAATGGAAACACATCCCATGTTCATGAATACATAGAATCAATATTGTGAAAATGACCATACTGGCAAAAGCAATCTACAAAGTCAATGCAATCCCCATCAAAATACTACCATCATTCTTCACAAAACTAGAAAAAACAATCCTAAAATTCATATGGAACCAAAAAAGAGCCCACATAGCCAAAGCAAGAAAGACTAAGCAAAAAGAACAAACCTGGAGGCATCACATTGCCTAACTTCAAACCATACTGTAACACAATAGTCACCAAAACAGCATAATACTAGTATAAAAATAGGCACATAGACCAATGGAACAAAATGGAGAACCTAGAAATAAAGCCAAATACTTACAGCCAACTGATCTTTGACAAAGCAAACCGAAACATGAAGTGGGGAAAAGATACCCTATTCAACAAACGGTGCTGGGATAATTGGCTAACCACATGGAGAAGAATAAACTAGATCCTCATATCTCACCTTATAAAAAAATCAACTCAAGATGGATCAAAGACTTAAATCTAAGACCTGAAACCATAAAGATTCTAGAAGATAACATCAAAAAAGCCCTTCTAGACATTAGCTTAGGCAAAGACTTCGTGACCAAGAACCCAAAAGCAAATGCAACAAAGACAGATAAATAGTGGGACTTAATTAAACTAAAAAGCTTCTGCACAGCAAAAGAAATAATCAGCAGAGTTAACAGACAACCCACAGAGTGGGGGAAAATGTTCACAATCCATACATCTGACAAAGGACTAATATCCAGAATCTACAAGGTATGCAAATACATCAGCAAGAAAAAAAAAGAAAAAAAAAATCCCATCAAAAAATCGGCTGAGGACATGAATAGACAATTCGCAAAAGGAGATATACAAATGACCAACAAGCATATGGAAGAATGCTCAGCATCACTAATTCTCAGGGAAATGCAAATCAAAACCACACTGCGATACCACCTTACTCCTGCAAGAATGGCCATAATCAAAAAATAATAGATGTTGTCATGGATGTGGTGAAAAGAGAACACTTTTACACCGTTGATGGGAATGTAAACTAGTACAACTACTATGGAAAACAGTGTGGCGATTCCTTTAAAAACTAAAAGTAGATCTACCATTTGATCCAGCAATTCCACTACTAGGTATCTACCCAGAGGAAAATAAGTAATTATAAAAAAAAGATACTTGTACATGCATGTTTATAGTGGCACAATTAGCAATTGCAAATATATGGAACCAGCCCAAATGCCCATCAATCAGTGAGTGGATAAAGAAAATGTGGTATATATATATTATACATACATATATATGTATATTATACACACACACACACACACACACACACCATGGAATACTACTTAGCTATGCAAAGGAATGAAATAATAGCATTTGCAGCAACCTGGATGGAATTGGAGACTATTATTCTAAATGAAGTAACTCAGGAATGGAAAACCAAACATTGCATGTTCTCACTCACAAGTGCGAGCTAAGCTATTAGGATACAAAGGCATAAGAACGATACAATGGACTTTCAGGATTTGGAGGAAAGGATGGGTGGGGGTGAGGGATTAAGAAAGTACACATTTGGTACGGTGCACACTGCTTGGGTGATGGGTGCACTAAAGTCTCAAAAATTACCACTAAAGAATTTATCCATGGCCAGGCGCGGTGGCTCACGCCTGTAACGCCAGCACTTTGGGGGGCCAAGGTGGGCGGATCACCTGATGTCAGGATTTTGAGACCAGCCTGGCCAACATGGTAAAACCCCATCTCTACTAATAATACAAAAATTAGCCAGGCATAGTGACACACGCCTGTAATCCCAGCTACTCTGGAGGCTGAGACAGGAGAATCGCTTGAACCCAGGAGGCGGAGGTTGCAGTGAGCTGAGAGTGAGCTGAGATCGCACCACTGCACTCCAGCCTGGGCGACAGAGTGAGACTCCGTCTCCAAAAAAACAAACAAACAAAAAAAAACTTATCCATGTAACCAAACACCACCTGTTCCCCAAAAACTTATTGAAATAAAAAATAAATTTTAAAAAAAAGTACTTCAAACCAACAAAAAAGGCCCAAGAATGACAAGAATTCAACTTCAGCAAGTACAGGAAGGAGGCAGCATGACCTCCATTAAAAGGGCCTTCACCCTAAGAAGGAAAAAAAAACAAGGGCAGAGGAAGGAAACAGTCAAAGAGAAGCAAGGCAGGAGTGAAAAGACAACTGCACGTTTAAGCCTCTAAGGCCCAAGGAAAGCATTTACTAGAAGAGTCAAGTCTCAGTGTCTTTTTTTCCCTTGGGGAAGCAGAAGGGCATAAGAAAATCGGAGTCAAGAAAACAATGTTCTGAGCTCTGCCTGCAGTAGCGGGAAGCCGTTGGAGTAAAATAATACATGTTTTAAAAATAAAGAAAGAAAATTATTTTTAAAAAGAAAACAATGCCCTGAATTTCAAAGCGGGGAAAAGCTCCTGGGAATTACAAACTTGTTAACCTGCTATTCTTTTTCAGGCAATTTAACAGATGAATTGAAAGCAGTCCTAATAGATTTAACTGATTACTAGAAACTTGCATAGATCCTCTAAGACCAAGGCATATAAAACTACATTTTTCCATTTATTTACTGTCATTATGACTATAAAACAGATACTACCATGTACACAGCTCATCTTTATTTCAGAAATTACAGCATTGCTTGTAACATATCTGTCAGACAGCCAGAACAAACCAGGGAAACAGAAACCATTTAAACCTGTGGAAATCTAAAGCAGATAACAATTAATTCTTTTAATGAGGGAGACTGAGAAGCCAAACAGAGAACAGGGAAGCAATTCAGAAATTAGCAATAGCAGAAAACTGCTCCTTCCACTAGGCTATAGGGAAAAGTGGGAAGTCAGGGTTAATGGAGCCCAGGCATTAAAGTCACTTGACAGACACTGGAACCCAATGGGCCTGTCCATTGGTATCTGGAGCCAGGGAAGAGATGCATCTTCTGCTGGAGAGGCCACAAAAGTATAGAGCATGGGGGAGAAATACCTTCCCTTCTCCCTCCCATCCACCCTCTAGTGTTCCTGTCCTGCTTCCTATTGGCTGTCATGTGTCTAGGCTATACAGGCCACAGGAATCTGTCTTCCTGCAACACAGAGCAGAGAAGAAAAAGTGAGAAATGGATCTGAAGGCAAACAGACCCAGGACGCACAAAGCACACACCTTGTGTATAAGGTGGTAAAAGGTGGGATAATAATATAGCTGACTAGATCTATAACAGACTGAACAGCTAGTAGTTGTTGAGTCAGGGACAACGAAGGCTGGTTGTGGTCTTGAGTCAACTTGGAGACAATCTCCAAGTGCTAAGGGGTCTGTTATTCAGGTTGTAAGGATATAGCCAACTTAACTGAGCAGCAGATCATATATTTAGCAAAACTGATCTTATGACCTTAGGTTACATTAAAACCCTAGATATCTGTGCTGCTCAGATAATACCTAGAATATAGATTGTGTTACAGTATCCTTTTAACAGAACTTGGCAAAACTAAACTATACCCAAAGACCACTATCTGGAAATGGGTCTGAAGACTGTGTCTTGTGAGATACAGTTAAAGGAGGTAAGCATGTTTTTTTGTTGTTGTTGTTGTTGAGACAGAGTCTTGCTTTGTCGCCCAGCCTAGAGTGCAATGGCCGGATCTCAGCTCACTGCAAGCTCCGCCTCCCGGGTTCACGCCATTCTCCTGCCTCAGCCTCCCGAGTAGCTGGGACCACAGGCGCCGCCACCTCGCCCGGCTAGGTTTTTGTATTTTTTAGTAGAGACGGGGTTTCACCGTGTTAGCCAGGATGGTCTCGATCTCCTGACCTTGTGATCCGCCCGTCTCGGCCTCCCAAAGTGCTGGGATTACAGGCTTGAGCCACCGCGCCCGGCCCCAGCATGTTTTACTTAGGGTTGAAAAGACTAGATGGAGTCTTCCCAGTTATCTTCAAATACCAGAAGGGTTACCTGCAATAATTGCTAACACTAATTGAGTTATGTTCTAGACATCTAATTTATTTATTTAACACCCTTGTTAAGGATAAGTATTGCTGTATCCATTTCATAAACAAGAAAACTGAGGGTTTGAGAGGTCGTATAACTAGCCCTTGGCTAAAGCCTAGTCAAACTGCTTAGATTCTGAACTCATGTTTTTAACTATGGTGCTTTCCATATGTTGTGTTACTAAACTAGACAAATACTAATGGGTAGAAGCTACAAAGAGGCACAATTTTGCTTGGCATGAAGAAAATCTTTCCAATGGAAGTTTAACTTGCTTATTGTATAATCATGGCAAAGACTGCTTCTAGAGGAAGTAGGAGTTTCCATTCATAGATGTTTTCAAGCAAAAGTTAATTATTTAGTAGGTTACTAATATCAGAAGATAAATATTACTAAAGATAACAAGGGACACTTCATAATGATAAAAAAGTGAGTTCTAAACACATAACAATCCTAAATGTGTGTCCATTTAACAGGATAGCTTCAAATATTAAACAACAATTGGCAGACTTAGGAGAACTAGTCAAATCCACATTTACATTTGAGATTTCAACTCATCTCTATTATAACTGATAGAACAATTAAGAAAATAGAAAATCTGAACAACGCAATTAGCCATCTTGACCTAATTGGCATATGGTATATAGAACGTACACCCAGCAACTGAAGAATACACATTGTTTTCAAGTGTATGTGGAACATTCATCAAAGCAATTATCTAGGAGAATTGCTGTAGAAGGTGTTTTTCATTGAGCAATAAGTCAGATGACTTGAATTTTTGGAGTACTTCCACCTCTTAAATTATAAAATTTACTCATCTTTTCCTAAGAATATCACTCTCAGTCCAGCTTCTCCATTGGGAAGCGATTCCTTTTCCGCCATCTCCCAAATAAGAAAGAGGCTATGGAGACATTTCTGATACTGCAAAAATGTAGGATGTGGGCTCCTGTCCCTTCCCCAAACCTTGCTGATTCTTGTAGCCGAAGAGCTCTCTCTATGTCTCCCTATCTGCTCCCTCATGTATCCCAAGTCAAAGCCTCAGGCAAGCTCCCGATTCCTGGCATCCCTACTTCTGAAATCACTTCTCAACCAGGACACCAAGATCAGCTTCTTAGTCCAAGCCACCTGCAATAGTGGACCAGACCCTCACCTATAGTACTCTGCTCCTGTTCTTGTTCTACTTCATTCCCCAAAAGACTTGAGAGCTTACAGAAATAATCTACAGTATGATCATATAAAATGATCACAAAAGACATTGAACCAAGGGAAAATAAGTGTAGATAAACAACATAAAATGACAGATAAAGTGAGTACTCGAAATGCACACTTCAGGTACTGTTTGATTGTGAAAGATAGGCCAAAGTTTTGGCTTCAAGGAGACTGGTGAGTCTAACAGGTCAAGTCCTTCAGTAGACTGCTTCAGTGCCTGAATCGCCTCATCTTCTACTAGTGCTGGGTGCTCCTAAGAACCCCAGAGCATATTCCTCTACCTGCTTATCTTGCTCCATCCCTGGACATCTGCAATTACAGAGAAACACATCCTCTTATGGTGATTCCAATGCAGAATGCATTACAAAATAGGAATACGAATTTTACCTACCTCATAGGGTCTGCGTATCATTTAAATGACATAATGTATTATATGTATTATGTATATTTATACATTAAGGGGAAAGATGTCAGAGCTTTTTGGGACATACCAGCAGGCCCAGCTGGGTGTGCTGACCACATGGAGACAAGAACTTCAAGGGAGAGCCCAAGTGCGTGCAGGTTCTGGTGGATGTTTCACTGTGCAGTGACCCTGCTCTCTAGTGAACCCAGATCTAGTGGGTGTTGTTTGCTACAACGAATCAAATTGTCAACTCTTAACATTGAGACCCACAACACAGGAGGGGAACAGAGAGGCAAAAATTGTGAAGAAGGGCATGAACATTCCTTCTCTTCCGCAGGATGTAAAAGGACGTGCCACAAAGCTTAACACATAGAAAACAATAAGTAAATCATACACATCAGATGGTTTTCACATGGTTGTTACCACTATTTTTAATGTGAAATTGCTTTTCACAAAGTTTGTACCTATTTATACTTCCAACAATTTAGGAGAAAAAAGTTGTATCACACCTCTGCCTTTACTTCAAGACTATCCTTACTTCAAAAATTGTATTGAAACTTAATTTATTAAAGGAATATTTCCTACCTAATGAAAGCCAGTGCTCATTCCCTCTTCCTCTCAGCGAAAATCAACAGGTGACTTTCCACACTGCCTGGTAACTGCATATGGTATTGATATTTGTTTATTTTTAGCTATTATCTAAGACCACTGGAAGGTTTGTTCTTGTGGCTTCTAGTCTCTCAGAATATCATGTTTATTTTATTTATTTTTAAAGCTTTTATAAAGTTATAAAGTTTTATTTTAACTTTAAAATTTATTTTTAACTGGCAATAATGTATATTTATGGGGTATAATGTGATGTTTTGATCTATGTATAGATTATAGAAAGAGTCTGTCAAGCCAGGCAAGGTGGCTCATGCCTACAATCCCAGCACTTTGGGAGGCCGAGGCAGGTGGATCACCTGAGGTCAGGAGTTCGAGACTAGCCTGACCAACATGGTGAAACCCCATCTCTACTAAAAATAGAAAAAATTAGCCAGGCATGGTGGCAGGTGCCTGTAATCCCAGCTACTCAGGAGGCTGAGGCAGGAGAATCACTTGAACCTGGGGGGTGGAGGTTGCAGTGAGCCAAGACCACGCTGTTGCACTCCAGCCTGGGTGACAACAGCGAAACTGTCTCAAAAAAAAAAAAGGATAAATCAAACTAGTTAAAATATCACATCACCAAGTTTTTTTTTTTTTTGTGGTGAGAATGTAAAAAATTCATGCTTTTAGCAAATTGGAATACAGAATACATTATTATTAACTGTGGTCATCACACAGGGCAATAGATCACTATAACATTTCCTCCACTCTGAGACTGAGCAACATCTGCTCCATCCCCAGCCTCTGATAGCCACCTTTCTACTCTGTTTCTATGGGATCTACTTTTATAGATTTCACAAATAAACGAGATCATACATATCTGTCTTTCTGTGCCTGGCTTATTCAACTTAGCATAATACCCTTCAGTTCCATCCATGTTATCATGAATGACAGATTTTACTTATTTCTAAGGGCTGTATAGTATTCCATTGTGTATATATACCACATTTTCTTTATTCATTCTCTGTTGATGGACATTTAGGTTTGTTCCACATCTTGGTTATTGTGAATCATGCTGAAATGAACATAGGAATACAGATATCTCTTCAACAGACTAATTTCAATTCCTTTGGATATATACCCAGAAATAGGACTGCTGGCTCATGTAGTAATTCTATTTTTAGTTTTTTGAGGAACCTCTATACTATTTTCCAAAATGACTATACTTAGATCTCAGCTTTCTTGAGAGCAGGCAGCCATATCTGATTAATTCACTCTGCATATACTGCAAAGAAGCATGTGTGTGCATGAACTGTGTGTATTTGTGTATATGTATGTGTATGTGTTAGGGAGAAGTGCAGAATAAATATACCCAACTCTTGACTATTTATAGACATTATCTAGGTCTTTATTTTTTTCTCTTCTTAATCTCAAAGAAAACTGAGGAAAGGAGGAAGTAAAAAGTAAATTTTTGACTGAAGATGTCTGGAAAAAGTACCAAATAAAGTGAGATAGTGGGTAATCTAGTGATTTTTATTTTTCCATCCTCTTTCTGGCCCCCAATTGTGAAATAATTTACAGCACTATAAGAAAGAAGCCACAAATTGTGGTAGCTTAGACCACTGTTGAGATCTGGAATCAGAATTCCAATGTTCAAATATTGGTCTTACCAGTTATAAGCTCTATGACTATGAGCAAAATACTCAACTTCTCTATCTTCAGTTACCCTGTACAAAAATTGGGAATATCAACGATGCCATCTTTATTGCATTGTAAGAACTAAATAATTCAACATGTGGAAAAGAGCATGATATCAGGGATATAGAGTGTGTTTACAAATGATAACCATTATTAATATTGATAGTGATAATTTTATTCATTTCACATGGCATTAAGTACCAAGCTCTATAGGAATCAGAAAATAAAAGCTTATTTCTTTTTCTTCTCTATTGTCCAGCTTCCTACAGGAAAATAAACACTCACATCCTAAAGGTTCCAGAAACAGATGAGGTAGAGCTCACATGCCAGGCTACAGGTTATCCTCTGGCAGAAGTATCCTGGCCAAACATCAGCGTTCCTGCCAACACCAGCCACTCCAGGACCCCTGAAGGCCTCTACCAGGTCACCAGTGTTCTGCGCCTCAAGCCACACCCTGGCAGAAACTTCAGCTGTGTGTTCTGGAATGCTCAAGTGAGGGAACTTACTTTGGCCAGCATTGACCTTCAAAGTAAGAGCTGCCCCCATTTCCTAGGTCTATCAGTCAGGGTTCAGGCAAGAAACAGATGGCACACTTCAGTGACTGGAGGAGAGTGTAATAAAGGGACTATTTATGAAGGTGTGATCAGCATTTGTAGAAACTATAAAGGATAGTGCAGAACACTGGGGCTTCAATATTGGGAGAGTAATTACCGCTGTTGGAGAAGTTACTGGAATCAGAAGGCAACTGTAGGGAAAGCCCCATTTCACAGAAGCTGTAGCTACAGAATAGGGAAGCTGCCACCTGCAGCAACTCCAAAGGGTGGAAGCTGGATGAATGAATACCCCAACCTCATTCTCCTCCCACCCTCCAATCTCTTGCTAGTGCCTTCCATTGGCTGAACCCTGCTAGAAGTCAGAGAATACAAGGGTCCACTGTTGTATTCCATAAAAGTCAACTTCTCAGGGCTCAGAGCAGTGTTGAAGTGTACAGAACAGATCTGGAGAGGAAACAGAAAATATCTAGTACAATAGCTAATCACTGTGACTCATGCACAGTGTCATGAGCCAGCAGAATGAATATTTCTTTGCTGTATTTGCTGCCAGTCAGCTGGTTATGGGGTTTTTCCAAGAAATTTGGTCTCTTACAAAATCCTTCAGAGCCTTGACTGGCTATGCTGGATATTTTTGGAAGGGATCCCATACTTTTGATCTTCATACACCAGCAGAATTTCAAACAATCTTGGGAGAATAACAACTTTTATCTGCCAAGTAAGGACAACAAACACCTAGTATCACAATCATTTCGCAAGAGACAGGAAATCCCATCACCAAGTTCATATGTTTCCTAATGCTCCTATATCAAATTACCACAAACTTCACAGTTTAAGACAACACAGATTTACTATCTGATACTTATGGAGGCCAGAAAGCCAGACTTGAGTTTCACTGGGCTCAAATCAAGGTGTCAGCAGGATTGCAGAGGCCCTAAGGGAAGGTTCCACTTTCCTGTCTTTTCCAGCTGCTAGAGGACACCTGCATTCATTGCCTTATGGCCCCTCCATCTTCAGAGGCAGCAACCCCATCATTTAGCCCTCTGCTTCTGTCACCACATCTCTCTCACTCTCTCTCTCTCTTTTTTTTTTTTTTTTTTTTTTTTTTTTTTTTTTTTTTTTTTGAGATGGAGTCTTATTCTGCCGCCCAGGCTGGAATGCAGTGCCACTATCCTGGCTCACTCCAACCTCCGCCTCCCGGGTTCAAGCAATTCTCCTGTCCCAGCCTCCTGAGAAGCTGGGATTACAGGCACATGCCACCATGACTGGCTAATTTTTGTATTTTCAGTAGAGATGGGGTATCTCCATGTTGGCCAGGCTGGTCTCAAACTCCTGATCTCAGGTGATTTGCCTGCCTTGGCCTCCCAAAGTTCTGGGGTTACAGGCGTGAGCCACTGTGATCAGCCACATCTCTTTCTCTAACTAGCTTGCTTCTCTTTGCCACCTCTTAAGGACCCTTGTGATTGCATTAGGTGCTGCATCCCCCTGGTTATTCAGGATGATCTTCTCATCTCAAGGTCCATCTTCAAAACTCCTTTTGCCATGTAAGGTGGTGACATATTCACATGTTCCAGGGATTAGAATATGGACATCTTTGGAGAGAGCCATCATTTTATCCACCCTACTGAGAAGAGATATACTGTCAGAATAAAGGACAGTCCCTAGTACTGATTCAATTTGGCTTTATAGAAAATTCACTATAATGTCATTGTATTTCACATTTTGCCCATTGTCTTAGCTGGGTAAGACAGAGCCTATGATAAGGACTTGTGTGGCATGCAGGTATTTAATTGGTAACCCAAGAGGGCAGAAACAAGAGATTTAGGAGTTTAAGAGAGAATAATATAAGAGTATATTATCAAAGTTGTTTGTGTGGGCAACAGAAACTCAAATATTCAAGGACCAGCATGTAGATAGCCTCCTAAGATGTCTACTCAAAGAATTTCAGGTGGAAGGACTTGTTCATCTGCTTCACGTCCATTGGTTGACAGGAATATGAACTCCATTCTGCTGCTGGGCTTAAGACATGCATGTGGGCTGAGTGAGCTTTCCCCAGCATCCGTAGCATCAGAAAAGTCTCAGAGCAGAAAGAAAAGTATCCAATTTGAGGTGAGTTACTGACCTTGAAGTGAGTGTAAGCCCACCCAGAATTCTATTCCAGCTGGCTGAAGTGAAAGGTGGGGCTGAGAGGAAATAAGGCAGGACTTCAGAGTCCCCACTTGTACTGTTCAAATCCACTCAAGCCCTACATTAAGTTGGCTCTGTCACTGAGCCTTCCAGCTGGGAGGGAGCCACAATCTCTGTGAAAGATTTAATGTACACCAGTTTGTGGAACAAGCTGCAGTTCCTGCTGCTGCTGTTGATCCCAAGCCACAGGTGATATTTGTTGTCTCACTCATCCACCATACATTCCAGATTTCCCTCACCCAACACCTCAGATGGAATGGTTTCTTTGCCTGATAGGGTGACCCAGACTTACGACCCTAAGAGATCTAAGCTTTTGATCATCATGTCCTTAACAGACTGGGGTTGTTGCAAATATCTTTTCATTATCACTGGATATGGAAGTAAAAAGAACCAGTGAATCAGTGGACCCCTGAGTTCTAAACATACTCTTCCTTGTCTCCATTATATAGCGGTGTTCAAGATTTTCATGATAATCAAGATTGATTACTTTACCAGTATGGTAATTTTTTCTTTGCCCACTGGTCTGCCAATATTAAGAGCTCAAGGTGGCCAGGCCAGTAGCACAGCTTTAGATGCAGTAGGACAAACACAGTATCCCCTGCTAGAATTCCCTATAGGAAGCCAGACAGACCTTTGATCCAGCAGAGCCTAAATGTGCGGGGTTGAGCGAACTTCTATAAGTGAGTCATTGGAAGTAATGGTGAGAGGGGCCAACCTACAGCATTGGGATAGCCCTGGTACAGACACAGAACATGCTTGAGGAGGTTGTCGGGAGGAAGTGAATTAGACCTTGCACAGAACTACCACCATCAAGTACAGTTGGCGTGAGGCAGACATGGTATGAGTTGAGGCATCAGATATATGATTCTTTATCCCAAATTAAAATTAATTTTTTTCATGGAGTGACACTGATCCACAGACCAGACTCTAAGAACTTTGCAGTGACTGAATACCCATCTCATCATTACTTTCCTGGTATTTTCTTCTGGAAAAAATTATTCCCTGATACAGTTTTCAGAGGCAGCTAGATGTACTGTCATCTCTCCCCTCTTTCCACTTCCCTACCTATCTGCAGTTTACTACCCAATGCCAACACTAAAATTAGCCCAGCTTCTTTACAACTAAATTATTGGTTTAGAAAGAAAGATAGGAGTCATGCTAAGGACCTTAACTGAAATCAAAACATTAGAGGCTGGGCACAGTGGTTCATTCTGTAATCCCAGTACTTTGGGAGGCCAAGGCAGGAGGATCACTTGAGCCCAGTAGATTGAGGTTACAGTGAGCTACAATTGTGCCACTGTACTCCACTCCAGCCCGGGCAACAGAGTGAGACTCTGTCTCCAAAAAAGAAAAGGAAAGGGGAGAGGAGAGGAGGGGAGGTAGGGAGGGGAAAGAAAGAAACTAGAAATCCATCAATTTTAGGACCAACTTCAGGTAAAAAAATGAATTAGGCAAGTTGGTCTTTCAACATTCTCTACCTCTCTTTATATCATGGTTAAGACCATAGACTTCTCACCTCATGAAAGATGAACTCTAACTAATTCATACTAAAGCTAAAGCCTCTAAGGAGGATTAAATATGAGCAATCCCAGGATAACTTTTTTCCCTGGAATTGTTTACTCAACTGTCCTTTGTTATGTGGAATTTTCTGCCTGGTTAAGTGTAGGCCAGTACTTTGGATGAATTGTAGTTTTCTAGAAAGATGCTTTTCATATAAGAACCTCTCCAGGGAAATAGGGGCCTGTATAAGATGAATTTAGAAATAACTAGAGTCCACCCTTTACATCACTGATTATGTCAGTGTTTTATTCTGCATGGTAGAGAAGTGAAAGGGCAGACTGACCATTGCTCTGGAAGCCTTTATGCTGTGAGAAGTTAACAGCAGAGTAAAATGGCCACCCCGCTCTCTCCATGGTAGCCAACATGGCTGACTAAATAGTCAACAACCACAGGAGAGACCTGTGGGGTCTTCATCAGAGCTCAGGATCTCCTAGGGTATCACTCATAAATGCAGCCATCAGGGAGATGGAGAAATCTTTGTGTAGTTAGAAATTCTCAACCTGGTTTTACTCATCCTTCCCAGGTTTGTATTTGTCCTACTGTTCACTGACATGGATCCTCTGCTTCATTAACCATCCCTTCCTCACCACATGCTCTCTGAACGTGGTTGTACCTTTTCTACCTCCATGCCTTCTTTGCTCAGGTTTGTCCACATAAATATCATTATTTTTCTCTCTACTAGCTCCAAGCCCCCCCTCTCTCTGGGGCAGCTCAGTCACTCCAGGGCACAAGGGAGTCTTTCCCTCATCCCACATTTTGAGACCTATTACCTGGACCATTTGTTTGCCTTATAACTATGCTTGCCTTTTTAATTGCTATTTTATTTTCCATGTATTTTCATTGTTCACACAAGTCTTCTTTATTCTACACTAAGGCAGAAGCAGAGTGCTGTGTTCATAATAAGTGCTCAACAAATGTTGGGTTGATGGGTTGAAGACTTCATCTTACATAATACCAGTCCCATCATCCCAGCTACCAGACTGTGTGGACAGCCAGGTCAAAGCAGCCAAATGATATTCTAGCTTGTGGCACAAATACTAGCAACAAAATAACCAAAGTCACACATCTGCCTCATTATATCATTGCTAAGAGTATGCAATTATTGGCCAGGCACAGTGGCTCATGCCTATAATCCTAGCACTTTGGGAGGCTGAGATGGGTGGATTGCTTAAGGCCAGGAGTTCAAAACCAGCCTGGCCAACATGGTGAAACCCCATCTCTAATAAAAATACAAAAAATTAGCTGGGCATGGTGGCAGGTGCCTGTAATCCCAGCTACTCATAAGGCTGAAGCAGGAGAATCACTTGAACCAGGAGGCAGAGGTTGCAGTGAGCCAAGATCATACCACTGCACTCCAGCCTGGGCAACAAGAGTGAAACTCCGTCTCAAATAAATAGAAAATAAATGAATAAATAAATAAATAAAATGTCAAAAGAGTATGCAAGGATTTTAAAACAACTTAGAGGAATATGTATTAGGATACAGGCTAAGCTACCATAATGAAGAGACCTCAAAATATAGTGAGAAGAAAGACAGAAGTTTATTTCTTTCCAGGTAACACTCAGGTGGTTCAGAGCGGCTAAGTAGCTATGTTCCATAGAGTCATTCACTGATCCAGGTTCTTTTCATCCTGTTGCTCTGCCATTCTCCAGGATGTTGTCCCTATAAAATTGCCAAAGCTCAGTCAGTGCCAAACCCATGTTTCAACCTTCAGAAAGTAAATGAGTGGTGGAAGACGCATTCAATGTTTTAAGGTGAAGACCTAGAAAACTCACTCTCTTAGCCTGAACTTAGATGACACAGCTGGGCCCACTTAACTACAGGGTAGGCTTGAGAAGCCGTATGTCCAGCTAATTCCTTAATACGAGAGTTGAAAGAAAGAATGGATTATCCAGCAGTATACCACAAGGTAACAAATGACTAGGAGGATTAGGCTAGGTGGACTAAAAGACAGTCAATTCAGTGCAACAATTCCATATTGACACTTTTCATGTAGCTGTTGCTTGGCTCTAGAGAGGACTCAGAGGTAGTTTAGATAAGGCCTTTGTCCTTCAAATACAGTGTAAGTAGACTGATGTCCTACTGGATGTTCAACTTTGGAGTCTTCAGGGATGAGTAGAGCTTCTGTACGTGGAAGAGACTGTGAGGGAACCTGCACAGGACAAGGGTTTGCACAAAGACACTGAGGTAGGGATCTCTCCTGTTGTGGGGACAGTGAGAAGCCCAGTTCTCCTTGACTCACATCCAGCAAGTGCTTACTAAGCACTTCCTAGAAATTAAGAAGCAGATTGTAATCAATATGGGTTATCCAATATTTGGATGAGCAAGGCTCCTTATTTTTCCTTCCTTAATGTTAATCACACTCTTGGATGGAGACAAATATCTGTGGGGGCTGAGCTTTGGGTCAGATAGATCTGGGTTTGCAATCCTGGCACTGCCATTTACTTAGCAGTGATGATCTCAGATAGATTATTTAGCATCTCTGAGACTTACTTCCTCAACTCTAAAATGAGGGGCTCAGACTAAATGATGTCTAATCCCTTCTCCAGTAAAACAATCCATGGTTCTCAGATAGCACTGTGCTGGAGGTGGTGGGGTTTGAGGGCTGGGAAGTTGGGAGGACTAAGCCTTTCCTCCTGAGCAGTTTTGTCCAGTTTTTCCTGTACCAGTCTGTCATGTTTATTCCATGTGAATGACTCCATGAGGCAAAATTCAAGCTTTTGAAAAGGGCACAAATTAACTTGGGCACCCTTTCATCTCCCTGTAGGTAAACACTCCTCCAGCCCTGCCTTTTGTCAGTCTGGAGCCCTTGTTCTAATCTGCACACACCAGAGGACTTTATAAGGCTTTCCCCAGCCTCCAGAATTATTCTTCTGATCCACCCCTGTACTAAACTCATTCTTTCCTCAGTGCCAAGGCCTTGAAAAACTGAAACAAGGCAAAGGGTCAACTGTAGTAATTCACACTAAGGCATGAGTGACTGGGTTTAATATATTAACACTACCTAGGATATTCTATTTTTTTTCAAAAGGATCCTGTTAATCCTTGAAATTTAACAACTAATGGTATATATTTTAAGCACTGTGAGTACTTGTCAGTGGGGGAAAGACATTTTGGGGCTGAGAAATTTTGCCACTGGGAAGAAAGAGAGGATGAGGAGGAGAAGGGTGATAGGGAGAAAAAAGAGAAAAAAGAAAGAAAGATGCTTGGATGATAGATAGATAGATAGATAGATAGATAGATAGATAGATAGATAGATAGATAAAGACAGACAGACAGACAGACAGACAGACAGACGGATGGATGGATGGATGGCAAAAAATAATATGAGAGAGTGGTAAAAAGCACAGAATCTGGAACCAGGCTGTATCTTAGCTGGGTCACTTACTGTGTAACTTAGGGAAAGCTTCCTAGTCTCTTTGTGCCTCACTTTCTTCACCAGTGAAATGGGGATCATAGCAGAGCCAACCTCACAGAGTGGTTGTGAGGAGTGGATAAGCTGATAGGTGCAGAGCACTTAGAACAGGGCCTGGTGTGGAGTAAATGCTCCACAGAGCTAGCCATGTTGGCTGTCACCCACTCATGTGGCCAGCCTGTTGGTCTACCTCTGAGCTGCCATGTAACAGGATTCTGGTGCTTTTCCTTCACCCAGGTCAGATAGAACCCAGGACCCATCCAACTTGGCTGCTTCACATTTTCATCCCCTCCTGCATCATCGCTTTCATTTTCATAGCCACAGTGATAGCCCTAAGAAAACAACTCTGTCAAAAGCTGTATTCTTCAAAAGGTAAGTGAGTTTTATTCATGGTAACCAAATGGACTGGGTGTCTGCAGCATGAGCCACTGCTTTGCACTGCGGGCCTACAGCTTCCTGGTTTCATGCTAAACTCACCCAGAGCTTACGAACCACTTTGAGTTTGTCTTGTTGATTATTTTTCCCCAGAAGAAAATGGCTCTCGTCGTCAGTGAGCTGAACTTCTTACATTGAGTTTTTTAAAGGGAATGTTTTGTTCTTATGTCTGAAAGAGTTTGTCTTATTCTTTGAGGCAAGAGCTTTCATCAGCCTCATGAGAGTGATGTTATTCGGCAATGCAGATAGCTACATGCTCAGATTTTGCTGGTGGGAGGTTGCCAGGATCCTTTCTGAAGATTCCTTCCATTTTCACCCCTCTTTTCCCCAGTCTGGACATGAGCTGGGATAAACCCACCCCCTGTCTCCCAGGAATCTCAACCCCATAGTTGGGTAAGGAAAGGAGAAAGGTTTTTGAGGCCATTTGGGGATAAGGAAACAGCTGGTTGGTGGTGCCTTAATGTCTTTCAGCAGCTCCCTTGAGTTTCTCCTTAGCCTGTTGTATTCTCACCAACACACTCCTGCTCTGTCGTACCAGCTGGGACAGAGCATGCTGAAGCCTTTGAGCTCTGATTTCATTGCTTCATTGTTCATGTGTCTGTCCTTGGTTTCCTGGGAGGAGCCTGCCCACAAAACCCCCAGGATGTATGCAGGCCTAGCTGGTGCTTTCCTAAACGGCTCCCTTGTCTGCACTCAATAGACTTCTCCAAAGATCTATACGTGGCCTCATCTATAGAAAAGGAAATGACATGTGGAAATAATTCAGTAGGAGTTTGGAGCAGCACTATCTGAGGACTAGGGGAATTTTAAGTGGTTGTTATCTTACATTTATATTCATAACTTCTATTTTCTCATCTGCCATAAAATATTGTCATGTTCTATTTGTCCATTGCCCTATGTGTGTATTCATTCACTTGGGTGCTGACCACAATACTTCTAACTGTAGAATGCAAGGAATTGTTGCCAAAAGAAAAAGACAGAGGGAGGGAAGAAGATGGCGAGGGGAGTGAGGGAGAAAGAGAAAGCAGGAGATGGGGAAGAAGAAAGATAGAAAGAAAAATAAATGTGGAAGGGAAGGGAGCTTCATGGTAAAGGAGGTATCTCCAACAGACTTTGACTTTTAAATAGAACCACTTCAGAGAGTTGTGTCAGATCCACCTCAGTTGTCTTATCTTCTGCCATTCTTCTTTTACCTCCCACACCCATACCTCTTGAAAATAGTCTTATACCACAGTTCAAGGCCTAGGGCCTGAGGACTCCTTAAGCACTTCAGAAATGAGCAGCTGAGTCTTCCGTCCCAGCTCTTTGGGAGAATGGAATGGAGTCACACTCAAAGATAGAGTGTAAATAAATCCTCTCCTCATCCTTCACCCTAATTTAAGAGTGAGTGAGGATATCAGTAGCTCAGAGCTGGGATGTAAAGCTCAAATCCTAACTGTGATTAGGAGACCTTTGTTACAAATAAGAATTGAGTGAATAAATGTGCAAACAATTTCTTTTATATTTTTAATGAACCAGAGAGAAATCATGGTTGCCTATATAATCCTTGTCTCTAAATCATTTGCATTCAGATCTGCTTTCTTACATGTGTCTGCCGTGCACACAAACTTGTGTGCCATGGAAAAGGGTTGAGAACTGCTGGTGATGTAGACAGAGTTTTAAACCAAGGTCAGAGGGCTAGGCTGGGACCTGGTGCTGCCATTTATTGGCTCTCTGACCTTGTACAAATTGCCTGTCTTCTTTGAGATGGTCTTTCTATCTGTAAAAGGGGAAGCAGCAAGAGAAGGAACATTTTAAAGCTTATTGGCTGAACTTCACTGCCATTAGTGTGGTTCAACTTGGACTACAGAGGAATCTTCCTAACTGGTTTCCCTGTATTCACTACTGCTACCTCCAACTTGGTGTGTTCTCACTTTTTGCTAGAATAGGCTTTTAAAAATCATAAATCTACCATATATCCTCTGTTCAGACCTTCTCCATGGCTTCCCGTTGCTCACTGGATGAAGTTCCAACAAGCCCAGGATGGTTTGACTCATGTCTCCAACTTTAACTGCATCACCATCAACTTCATTGTCTAAGCTCTAACCATACAGGATTTTCCAGTCCTCAGAGGCATCGCGGTCTTTCAATTCCAAGTTTTCTCATACAAAATTGTCTCTTCTTAAATACTTTCTTCTTGTTGTTCACCTGAGTTGGAGTCATCTTTTAAATCTCAGCTAAGCTTATACTTCATCAAGTCTTTCCTAATTCTACCCACCACATACCACACCCATTACATTAAATCCCCTTATTATATGTTTCCATAGCACCAACTTCTTCTTTCAGTATACTCAGCACACAATCACAAGTCTAGGATCTGTTTTAATAGCTTGGGCTACCAATTAAATTGCATCCCTTTTAATTTTCCAATTAATTCCTCAAGTACCCACATGCCTATCTTAGCAAGAAGTTCAATGTCTCCCTCTTATAGCATGTACTTCTCCACCTCCCACAAACTGACAGAAAGCTTACTTAGCCCACAGGGCCAGTGCTATTTACAAACAGGCAGGAAGGCTACTAGGGAGCTAGGTTAGTCCTCCAGAGGGCCCTGGTTTTGAGCAGTTGCTGTCTACTCCTGCCATGTAGAATCTCTGGTCCTTCCAGGTGTCTCCATCCACTATGCAAAGGTAACCTTGCTGGTCCCAATCCCCACACAGACCACAGTGCTACAAGATTACAGTTCTTATGGTTCCCCAACACATGCTCTGTCATTGGTCCCAAAGCAGGACCCCAATGGGTTGATGAGGTAGGAGGGGATCCCTGCCTTAGCCACAGCTGTGCACAGCCAGCCTCTTCCCTTCTAGGCCCTCATGTTTAGCATGGGACACCAGTCCTAACTTCCTTCTCTTGAGTTCCTCTTAGGGCCATTGTTAAACTGAACTTCTTACTCCACTGCAAAGTTAAGTAAAGAGGCAGCAGTCTTGGTCCCTTTCCTTCCAGATGGCTTCTTAGCTCTGAACAGATTTACCCACCTTTACCTCAGTGACTAGCTCTGTGCACTAAAGGGTATTAGGAGGGCAGCCATTATTGGTCCATAAAAGGTCCTGTTTACCATTTTCCCTTAAGAGGAACCATTCAGCAGTTCAGGGCTCCAGGGTGACCTGCTGGGCTCTAAAGAAGAAGCTGGCAACTTCTGTTGCAAAATAATGTTAAATTCTGCTTCATCTGCTAGTCTCTATGTTTCAAGAGTACAGTAACTATGTTTCTCTGATTCACCAATACATGCCCGGTGTCTAAAAAATTACCTGGCATATAATAAATGTTCAATAAAATTTTAAACATTGAACCTACAATATGCAGGTGAGTATGCTAGATCTGCTCTGTCCAATATAACAGCCATCTGTGGCTCTTTTTAAGTTAAATAAAAATTCAGTTCATCAGTCACATCTTAAGTATTCACACATTATAAGTGTTCAATAACCATGTACAGATAATTGCTCCTGTACTGGACAGTGCAGATACACAACATTTCCATCACTGCAGAAAGTTCTACTGAAAACCACTGTGCTGGACCCTTTACAAACTTCTCACTTAATTTCACAAAAATTGCTTGTGGCAGGGAGAAGTGTCTTTATGCTGGGTGAAGCTCAGAAAAGTTATATGACTTCCCAAAGTCATACAGCTGGGATTTGAATACAGGTCTGTTTGACTTCAAAACTTGTGGCCTATTTGTTGCAAAAGTGTTTAATACAAATTGATTCAATCAATATTATTATCTTTGAGCAATGGAAGGAGAAAGTAAGTTTCAATCCAAAAGAATTGAGTGACTTACACATTGACTTGCTGAGCCAATGGCAAAGTCAACTTAGAATCCAGTAGGAGTCACCAGCTACAGAATCTAGATCTTGAGAACAGGTCTTCAGATCTTCAGAACAGTGTTTCTTAAACTCTCTTGTGAAGGACCAGTTATCATCATAGGCTGGTAACAGTTCACCTACCAGCACCAGCCCATGAACCAGACTCTGAGTGGCACAGCCCTAGAAGACTCAGCCAGAATTTTACAAAGGTTTAAAGACCAAATATGCTGGTTTATGGTTACCTGTGGCCCACAGAGAGTGGCAGCACTAACCTCAGGCATTAAGGAGGTACCCACTGAAGCCAACATTCAAGAGCAATTCCTATGGGTTAACCATTGGGCTCCTTTCAAATGCAAACCCTCATGAAAGAGACTACAGTGCTGAATAGAGACCCCCAAATTCCAAGCCAAGCTCAAGACAGTCATGAAGGAATTACTAAAAACCTGGTATAAAGGGCAAAAGCAGAATTAGGAATGGACTGATTTCAGGAACCCAGGCAATGGCAGGGGTTGGGCATTAAATCTCTTTCACTAAAAGAGAATCAGAGTGGGAGAGAATATGTGAAATCAGAGGTTAAGAAAAAAGTGAAAATCTATTCATGATTGCAAAGATATGAAACCAACCTAAGATCCCATTGATGAATAGGTGGATAAAGAAAATGTGGTATATATACACCATGGAATACTACTCAGCCATAAAAGAGAATGAGATAATGTGTTTTGCAACAACTTGGATGGAGTTGGAGGTCATTATTTCAAGTGAAGTAACTCAGGAATGGAAAACCAAATACCATATATTCTCACTTCTAAGTGGGAGCTAAGCTATGGGTATGCAAAGGCATACAGAGTGGTATAATGGACATTGGAGACTCAGAAGGAGAGAGTAGGGAGTGGCAGTGAGGAATTAAAAAGCTGCATATTGAGTTCAATGTACACTACGTGAGTGATGAGTGCACTAAAATCTCAGATTTCACCAGTATACAATCCATCCATGTAACCAAAAACCACTTGTACCCCTAAACCTATTGATATAAAAAAAAAATAAAAGAAAGATGTGAAACCAAGGAAAGTTACTGGTGAGCAGCATCCCATTATGTGAACTTGTGCTTCTGAACCAGTAACTTGAGTTACTTTGAACCAGTATCAGTCACTTATACCTTAGTGTAAATTAATTGATCAGAACTTCTGACCTGGGCCAGGGAAGGCAGGGTAGAAGTGGCAGTCAAGACTAAAGCAGAAAAGGGAGAGCTAATTCTGCAGCCAGACATTTCCTGGGTTGGATACCCAAATTAGTCCCTCAGCCTTTAAGTGCCTGAGGGCCAGGAGTAGACAGAGGAATGGAAAATGTGGGTCTTCTTTGTTCACACTCTTTGCCTAGGGGCCAGATTTTACATTATGCATTACTATCCTGAGGTCCCAGGCCACAGAGAACATTTGGGCTTCCCTATGTGGATTTATCTAGATTTACTTTTTGTTGTGCCATATTTTAATCTATAAACCAAACAATTTTCTCATTAATCTTATTCCATTTCTGGAATTTTTCTTTTTCAGACACAACAAAAAGATCTGTCACCACAAAAAAGAGGGAAGTGAACAGTGCTGTGAGTAAGCATGATTTTTGCTTTTCTTTCTTACCTTCTTTTCTCTCTCAGTTTGAATTTTAAAGTAACCACTGTTCTATTAATTCGTGGAAGGCAACTGAATGGTTCCAGCTTATAGAATCTTCCTGTTTGGTAACATTTCAGCGAAGCCTTGTTCTTAGCCCCAGAACAATCATGCCATCTTTTGCTCGGTCTATATTCCTAAGCATTCCCAGATGATACTGCACTGGACCTCTGGTCTCACATAGTTAGATATGGAGTTAAAATCTAACAGCAAAGAGAAGATATCCAACTGTGATGCAATTGACAGTGGATGTTTTTGCAACAAACAATGATTAAGAAGTACATTGTTGTGGGCTGTGAGTCAAGAGTAATATGGGCAAAACAGAAGTCTCTTCATGAGGTTGACAGGCTTGGAGCTGGAATCTGTGGAGGAGGAAGGATATGACCTAGGGGTCAGAAAAAGCGGGTTGCTAAAATCATTAAGCCTGGTTGGATGAAAAACTTAGACTCAGGGGAAGCAGCACATGATTGTGGGGGCTGGCAAGTTGGAAATGTGTAGGGCAGGCCAGCAGTCTGGAAACCCAGGCAGGATTTCTATGTTACAGTCTTGAGGCACAATTCCGTCTTTTCTGGGAAACCTCAGTTTTTCGCCCTTAAGGCCCTCAACTGATTGAATGAAGCCAACCTATATCATGAAAGGTAATCAGCTTTACTCCAAGTTAACTGATAGCAAATGATAATTACATCTACAAAATACTGTCACAGCAACATATAGACTAGCATTTGACTAAGCAACTGAGGACAATAGCCTAGCCAAGATGACACATAAAATTAATCATCACAGGCACCAAGAGATGAGGGGGACAGTCTTGGCCATATACTTGGCTGAAGTAAGTCAATTTGTCATTCCTGCCTGAGCCTTTATAAATAGAAGTAAGTAACCAACTACTATCTGGTCATTGGAGTTGTCCAAGAGGCCAGGGTTCTGTCTAATAACTGCTCATGCATGAACCTGCCAACCTAGATTGCATGCAGACTACCAGTTTGGTGTTTTTGTTTAGTTCAGCAGGACTTTCTTCTCAGCTCACTGCCTCTCAAACTTTCAGCAACAAAAGGACATTCTGTGATATCAGAATCTACCACTCTAAGTATTTGGATGCAATAGCAATGAATATCTGAGTAAATCTAGGTGGGGAGTGGGAGCACCCTGTAGCCAAAATGACTTAACAAAATCAAACCAAAGTTTTGAAAATGATGTCTTGGTTCAATGAAGAGATTACTTGAGGTAGGTTTGACTTATCTAATATCTTATTTTCTTTGTCAATACCTAATGAGGAATTTAAATATTTCTAGATAGCTTTGGAAAGGTCCCTTAAAGAGGCGCCAGCATACCACTGCCAGATCTAATCCCCCAAACACTGTTTTCATCATCATCATGTCATCTCTTGTCTCTACAGATCATATCAAATCCTTCCCAGGGTTTTTCAGGCCTTTTGACAATTAGCCGCATTTCACTAAGCCAACTCATCTACCACTTCTCAACAAAACTTTTCCTCAAGTCGAGCTGCTCCACCAACACCACTGCCATGAGCTCATTCCCACTTCTGTGCCTTTGCTTACATTGGTTATTCTTTTGGAACGTCCTCCCCATTCCTTCTGACTTGTCCAAATCCCAACTTTTGGCATGGTCTACTTTAAGATACAGTAATGATTAACTTTATTATTATAACACCAGGCTTCTGTTCTAAGACATTAGAAGTGTGTTTAGACTAGCTCATTTAATCCTCACAGTAGCCCTCTGAAGTATTTACTCCCTGCTTCCCATTTTATAGGTGAGGAAGCAAAACATGAAGCGGTTAACTAACTTGCCCAAGGTATACGGCTAATAATATAAGGACCAATAAATTGATTCAGCAATCCAGGTGTCCAAGTCCAGAATCCACACCCATACACTACACTCTGCTTTTTTAAAATTTAATTTAATTTTTTTTAGAGACAGGGTCTTGCTCTGTCACCCAGGTTGGAGTGCAGTGGTATGACCGTGGCTCACTGCAGCCTCAACTTTTGGACTCAAGCGATCTTCCCACCTCAGCCTCCTGAGTGGCTGGGACTACAGGTGCATGTACTTCTTCCAAGACTTTTATTCAGATGAATATTTTCCCTTCCAACTTAAGAAGCAAAGGGCTTGCTGGTTTTGCTTCACCAACCAGCAACAGAAGCAAGACCTGACTTGTGAAAATGCCTAGTAGAGTTCAGTATTAGTGCTGTTTCACCATTTCCTGGATCTCTCGCCTTTGTGTACATGATAGAATTGCACTTCTCTGTAATTAATTTGTAGTTAAGTGTGGTCATGTAACTCACTTTCGTCAATTAAGGTGTGTGCCACTGTACCTGGATTTTTTATTTTTATTTTTTGTAGAACTGGGGTCTCACTATGTTGCCCAGGATGGTCTCAAACTCCTGAGCTCAAGCAATCCTCCTGCCTTGACCTCTCAAAGTGCTAGGATTCCAGGCAGGAGCCACTGTGCCCAGCCTACATATACTATACTCTCTTGCTTAATCTGTAAGACTTTCTCCCCCGACTCATACCTTTCTATTTTTCCTCTGCATTGTACACACAATCTATACCATTCTTAAGCACATGATTACAGCATTATTTTCTGGCTGCTTCTATGTGTCTATATTTTAGGTCCACCTGGTCAATATAATAGTGGGATATTAGTGTTAATGCAACTATATGGTATTTGATATTTGTCTTGTTGTCCGTTTATCAATGCTTCTTACAGTTTATTATATGATAAATTTAAAAGGTGTCCAATTTTGACCAAATTTGACTCAATGCTAAAAAAAGAATATCAAAATAAATTTTGTTTAATTTTAGTTGAGTCTATCAACTCAAAAAAGAACAAACTACAACAATAACAAGTTTCAGAACATTTTTTAAATTACTGATGTTTTTATGAGTATAAAAATAAAAAAGTACAAAGAAAACAAAAATAATTTAGAATCCATTGCCCAGAAATTGCCATGGTTAAGATTTTAATATTGCTCAAGACCAGACAGCTCAGGGCTTTGACGTTCTCACACCCATTCTCTGCCATCCAAGTTCTATCCCACCCCAAAACCATCCATTATGAGGAGACTGTACAGCTGTAGGCTGCCCGGGAACCATCCTGCACTCTCATATTGTGACTCAGCATCTTGGGAGATGGAGTCTTGAGACTTGGCCTGGACATGTCCCTTGCATGTACTTCTTCCAAGACTTTTATTCAGATGAATATTTTCCCTTCCAACTTAAGAAGCAAAGGGCTTGCTGGTTTTGCTTCACTAACCAGCAACTGAAGCAAGACCCGACTTGTGAAAACGCCTAACAGAGTTCAGTATTAGTGCTGTTTCAGCATTTCCTGGATCTCTTGCCTTTGTGCACATGATAGAATTGCACTTCTCTGTAATTAATTTGTAGTTAAGTGTGGTCATGTAACTCACTTTCGTCAATTAAATGTAAGCATAAGTGATGCGTGTTATTTCTGAGTAGAAGATGTAAGAGTTGGCACGTGCTTTGCCGTATTTTCTTTATCCATCTGGCATGGTAACCAGTAACATTCTAGGTAGTAATTGCTCCATCAGTCTCAGTCTCTGAGTAACTAAAATTGACAGAGTCCCCTGGTGATCCTCAATGTACAAGGAACATGAGCAAGAATAAGCTTTTGTTTTTTATATTGAGATTTTGGAGTTGTTTGTTCCTACAGCATTACCTAGTTTACTCTAATACAACATGGAAAAAACTGGAACCTGTAATAAATAGACCCTACATTGCATTTAAACTTCTATTTCTGAGGAATAATAATGTGGGGAAATACTTTCTATATAATAAAAAAATAGAAAAATTGCAAAATAAAAATATACTTATATATCATTCATGTTCCATTAAAAATGTTATTTATAGACTCACCATATTCCCTTCCTCCAGAAAAATAGAAGTAAAAATATGAAAATGCCTGTAATTATGTCTTTGGATTATGGAACCATGTATTGCTTTTTACTTTTATGTTTTCTGAATTTTATTTTTGAGTGCCCTGATATATTACTTTTACGAAGAAGAATACTTTCTGAAGCCATTTCAACCATCTCCACTCACCTCTCTAGATCCCAGTAGTTAAATACATTATATAGGACTCTTCATCAGTCCTTATCAACTTTAGGAAGGGCAATGCTATACCTTCTTTAAAGGACACCTACCAATGTCTTAGTTGCCTTTCAAAGATTCCTAGCACAGCTAAATGTGATGGATATGCTCTAAGGATGTACGAGCTGAAGTGACTTGCATAAGGTCATCTCATAACTTACTGTTAGAAATGGAGCTAGAACTCAGACCCACTGAGTCCTTGTCTGTGACACACTGCCCTTTCCATTTGTGGAAGTTGTTCTTGTATCTAATTTTACTTGTGCTGCTATCTGGGCCTATGCCATTCTCCCTCTTATGCAGACAAGCAGATAAACAATAAAACTTTAGGAGTGGGTTATGATACCATAGATATATATCATCTATCCTTTACAAAATAGTTACTACAGTCATCAAGCCTTGGTTAGAGTTTACAGACCATGTATCCTAGCTACCTCATTTCACAGATTATGACATTGGGGGCTAAGAGATATTAAGTGACTTCCTTGAGTGAAACAGTAGCAGACCAAAAAAAGTCATGATTCCCAGCATAATGCTACTCACTCATTTATTCATTCATTCACCCACTCACAAACGTGTATTAAGAGTCTGCTATTTGCAAGACCCTGTCAGTTATATTAGGCCATGTGGGAACTAGAAGGATAAATTTATCAGTCATCCAAGATTCTTACAATAAAATATTACAGATAAGGTACTCAAGATTAACAGTTCTCATTCACATAATTTGGGTTAAAACAAGAAGCCAGCTTTCTATATGCTTTTGCATATAGAAAGACTATATGCCAGTCTTTATGTTTTTTTGTTTGCTTTGTTTGTTTTCTTGAGTATCCTGTCTTCTTTCTAAGAACTTCCACCTGAGAACTGACCACAGCGTCAGCATTCCACATGGGCGTGTTTCCTTTCCCCTTTCCCATTTCAGTGGTTTCCAATTTCTTTTTCTTTTGCCATTATAAATCTTTTGCAAGGGAAATATTAGACAGAACTCCTACATGTCTAGCAAATTAAAATAGTGGTGAAATTAGAGTGGAGGATATAATCACCCTACCATATGTCCCTACAAAGGCCTCTAAGGCAGGGGTCCCCAACCTCTGGGCCACAGACCGGTACCAATGGCCTGTTAGGAACTGAGCCACACAGCAGGAGGTTAGCAGCGGGCAAGTGGCCGTTACTGCCTGAGCTCTACCTCCTGTGAGATCAGCAGCAGCATTACATTCTCATAGGAGCATGAACCCTATTGTGAACTGCACATACAAAGGATCTAGGTTGTGTGCTCCTTATGAAAATCTAATGTCTGATGATCTGAGGTGGAACAGGTTCATCCTGAAACTATACCCTACCCCCACTCCCACACCCAATCCATGGAAAAATTGTCTTCCACGAAACCTGTCCCTGGTGCCAAAAAGGTTGGGGACCACTGCTCTAAGATACCTTGTACTTCTTGGAACGTATTTGGAAAATCATGTCGCTCTCAAATTATCCCTATATCCTGAAGCCCACCTTACTTACCAATCCACAGAAATGCCCAACCCATGTCAGGCAACTTCACACTTTCTTTCTTCAGGTAGCACAGTTGTCTCAGGGAGGGAGGAGGGTGCTATTAGCAAGAGGAGTCACTAACAGCTTCACTCACCTGTGCCCATGAATTTTTAATGGTGTGAAAAGTCTGTGTATTTTTTATGGTTCTCTGTAGCTCATATAAGAGGGACAAACAATACATGAATACAAACAATACATGAGTTCAGAGATGGGGACAAATATCACTTTAAGCTGAGGATAATCAGGGAAGAAGAAAGGTTTCATGGGGGAGGTGACTTTTGAACCAGGAAGAAATGGAAACAGCAGACTATTCTAGATAGAGGAGACACTAAGAGGAAAGGCAAAGAGGCAGGAAGGTATGGGAAAGTGCACTTGACCCCGTTCAGAGAGAAAGCCAGGTGTGAGATAAGGGGGAAAGACTGTTAGGGGACGTATTATAAACCATTAATTCCAGGCAAAGGTTAGATTTTACTTACTAGGCAAGAGTGCTTCAGTTAGATCCCAGCAGGAAATGGAGGGCATGCTTAGAATAGGTAACTGAGGCAAGTTTAATGAAGAGACTATTTACAAAGGTGTGTGCAGCATTAAGGGAAACCAGCAAGGGATGCTGAGCATGCCAGGATGTAACAGCAGGTAGGGAAGGTGACTATCCCTAGGTCTGAAGGAGAAAGGGGAGGGAGCAGTTCCCAGAACCCTAGTAAAAATGGCAATGAGAAAGGTCCATCTGGCAGGACCTGTGGCCTTTAACAGAGGGACAAAGTCAACCTACAACTTGTCTGGGAGGTTGCTGAGGAATAGATACCCCAACCTCGCTCTTAGCCCATTGCAACCCACTTTTTCACCTAGACTGAGCCCAGTCAAAGACAGAGGGAGGAGTCCAGTGATGTAGTCTACAATGTCATCATCCTGGAGCATGAATAGAGTGCAGCAGGGTGAATAATGAGTCTGCAGGAACTAATAGAAATATCTGACACAATAGGAAACTATAAGAGGTTTTGAATAGGAGAGGCCCCTGAAATGTGCTCCAATATTACTGAGCTATGTGTGGCCCATAGAATGGAAAAGGAACGGCTCTTGCAATAGGTCTGAGGAGAGAAGCTGAACACTTGGACTAGGGCAATGGTAAAAACTGTGGAAAGAAAAGATTTTAACGAAAAGTTTTAAACCATGCTGCTTCCAGCTAGATGAACATTTTTAAAAAAAATTAGTTCCTCACTCAAATTTTGGGGAAGTTATATATTTTCTAATAATAACAAATGATTTTTCTTATTTGTGGGCTTTTCTCCCCAGATCTGAACCTGTGGTCTTGGGAGCCAGGATGACCTGATGTGACATCTAAAGAAGCTTCTGGACTCTGAACAAGAATTCAGTGGCCTGCAGAGCTTGCCATTTGCACTTTTCAAACGCCTTTGGATGATCCAGCACTTTAATCTGAAACTTGTAACAAGACTAGCCAGCACCTGGCCATGAAACTTGCCCCTTCACTGATCTGGACTTATCTCTGGAGCCTATGGCTCTGAGCAAGCACGAATGCACTTTACAAAATTACCCCACTGGATCCTGGACCCACAGAGTGCCTTGAGGCTCCTTCTTGCTGCCAGACTGAAAGCAAAAGGAATTATTTCAAGTTTCCTAAATGATTTCCAAAAGCAGAGGTGTGTGGAAATTTCCAGTTACAGAAACAGATGGGTTGCCAATCGAGTTATTTTTTATCTATAGCTTCCTCTGGGTACTGGAAGAGCCTATTGAGACTATGAGCTCATAGATAGGGCTTTGCACAAACTCAAATCATAATTGACATGTTTTATGGCTTACTGGAATCTTGATAGCATCTGAAGTTGTTATAATTAACAGAGAGCATTTAAATATACACTAAGTGCACAAATTGTAGAGTAAAGACATCAAGCTCTGTTTTTGAGGTCTAAGTCACAAAGCATTTGTTTTAACCTGTAACAGCACCATGTTTAATGGTGGTTGTTTCTGTTTAAACTACATCTTTCCTTTAGAAATTCTTGGTTTCTTTTTAATTTTTTTACCTTAGAAATCAACGATATACAGTCAAAAATATTTGATATGCTCATACGTTGTATCTGCAGCAATTTCAGATGAGTAGCTAAAATGGCCAAAGTCCCAAACTAAGGTTCCTTTTCTGGCCCTCTATATGACTTTAAACTTGAGCTTTCAGTGCCTCAGTTGGCACATCTGTGATACAGCAATGCTAAGTAGTCAAGGCCTTTGATAATTGGCACTATGGAAATCCTGCAAGATCCCACTACTTATGTGTGGAGCAGAAGGGTAACTTGGCTACAGTAACGGCTTTATTTTGTTAAATTTGTTCTTCATACTGGAGCCATGAAGCTCAGAGCATTAGCTGATCCTTGAACTATTCAAATGGGCACATTAGCTAGTATAACAGACTTAGGTAGGTGGGCCTAAAGCAAGCTCCTTAACTGAGCAAAATCTGGGGCTTATGGGAATGAAAGGGTGTGAAATTGACTAACAGACAAATCATACATCTCAGTTTCTCAATTCTCACGTAAATCAGAGAATGCCTTTAAAGAATAAAACTCAATTGTTACTCTTCAACGTTCTTCACATATTCTACTTTTGGGTAAGAAGTTTGCTCAGGGTCTTGCAAGTCAGTAAGGTTAATATCCTGTTATGCCATTTGGCTCCCAAAGATTTGAAGGCCTTTGAGGCAAACTTGGATGTACTTTTCAGGAGGGTTGGGTCCTAGGGATGCTTGATCTGGGGTTCCTGCTGGAGGAGGAGCACTTCCTAACACCACAGAGAGCAGGGCAGGAGACAAGGCCTTCTTCCCTGGAAGAAAGCCCAGCTATGCTACCCCTACCCCCACTCATGCCCCAGATATGTGATAAGTGTGCTGAATTCTTGGGTGGTTTTGTTTAACTCTGCTAGGAACCCAGTGGCATAATGGTTTCTGTCAAAACATTTCCATCTTTGTTCCTAGATTGGGGCTCTCTTTTAGAATACCAAATAGGGAAAGGATACCCTAGCTGTATTATCCTGAAATCTGGGTTCTGTCAGGAGAGAACATCATAAGGCATTATGTCTTAGCTTCAGAAATTTTCTATACTACAGCATGCTATCTTAACACCTAACGTTTATCAAGTACTTGCTATTGCCCAATATTGTTAAGCATTTTACACATACTATTGGAACGAATCATCCCCACTCTCTGAAAAAGACACTATTAATGACTCCATTTTACAGATAAGGAAAGGCAGAGAGAGGTTAAATAATTTAGTTAAGGCTGCTCGTTCAGTTTGAAAGGGATGGAGTCAGAGCAACAAACCTATATTTTTCATTACACATCATAATGTGCCCTGATTTCCTACCATATGGGGTTTAAAGTGGTATTTTTATACTGTGTGGTCTCTTTGCTAGTCAATAATTAATTTCAGAAACAACAGATGCTGGCGAGGGTGCAGAGAAATAGGAACACTTTTACACTGCTGGTGGGAGTGTAAATTAGTTCAACCATTGTGGAAGACAGTGTGGTGATTCCTCAAGGGTCTAGAACCAGAAATACCATTTGACCCAGCAATCCCATTACTGAGTATATACCCAAAGGATTATAAATCATTCTACTATAAAGGCACATGCACATGTATGTTTATTGCAGCACTATTCACAATAGCTAAGACTTGGAACCAACCCAAATACCCATCAATGATAGACTGGATAAAGAAAATGTGGCACATATACACAATGGAATACTGTGCAGCCATTAAAAAAAGGATGAGTTCATGTCCTTTGCAGGGACATGGATGAAGCTAGAAATCATAATCCTCAGCAAACTAACAATGGAACAGAAAACCAAACACCACACGTTCTCACTCATAAGTGGGAGTTGAACAATGAGAACACACGGACACAAGGAGGGGAACATCACACACCAGGGCCTGTTGAGAGGGCAGGGGCAAAAGGGAGGGAGAGCATTAGGACAAATACCTAATGAATACAGGGCTTAAAACTTAGACGACAGGTTGATAGGTACAGCAAACCACCATGGCACATGTATACCTATGTAACAAACCTGCACATTTAGCACAGGTATCCCAGAACTTAAAATAATAATAATAATTAATTTCACTCTTTTCCAGGGAAGTGCTATAGGAGTGTAGGTGGTGTGTGGGTTCTGGCATCAGAGATTCAAACCCCAGCTCAACTAGGTATGAGTTATACAACTTTGAATATATTGGTTGACCTCTAAGCATCAGTTTACTTCAATATAGTGAGACCTGGCTGGGCGCGGTGGCTCACGCCTAGCACTTTGGGAGGTCGAGGTGGGTGAATCACTTAAAGCCAGGAGTTCGAGACCAGCCTGGCCAACATGGTGAAATCCCATCTCTACTAGAAATACAAAAATTAGCTGGGCATGGTGGCACATGCCTGTAATCGCAGCTACTCAGCAGACTGAGGCAGGAGAATAGCTTGAACCTAGGAGGTGGAAGTTGCAGTGAGCCGAAATCACACCACTGCACTCCAGCCTGGGCGACAAGCCAGACTCTGCCTCAAAAACAAAACAAAACAAAACAAAACAAAAAAAGCATATATATGATATACTGATACCCCATCTCTGCAAACAATTTTGTAAATTTTTTTTTTTTAAATTTAAAGGGGCCAGGTGCAGTGGCTCACGCCTGTAATCCCAACACTTGGGAGGCTGAGGCAGGTGGATCATGAGGTCAGGAGTTCAAGACCAGTCTGGCGAAGATGGTGAAACCCTGTCTCTACTAAACATACAAAAATTAGCCGAGAGTGGTGGCAGGTGCCTGTAATCCCAGCTACTCAGGAGGCTGAGGCAGGAGAATCACGTGGACCCGGGAGGCAGAGGTTGCAGTGAGCCGAGATCACGCTACTGTACTCTAGCCTGGGCAACAGGGCAAGACTCCGTCTCAAAAAAAAATGAAAGCAATTATCTTTCTTGGTTTATCATGACGATTTTGAGCACAGGTTTTGTCATTCCCCTTAGACTCCTAGAGAGCAGAAAAGGAGTGAGATTTTTGCCATGTACCTGGTACATGATAGGTATCTCATGCATGGTCACCTCTGAAACTCATTATATATTGGGAGAATGGCTACTATTAACACTTCTACTTTTTTTTTTTTTTTTTGAGATGGACTTTTGCTTTTGTTGCCCAGGCTGGAGTGCAATGGCACAATCTTGGCCCACAGCAACCTCCACACTCCCCCCACAGGTTCAAGTGATTCTCCTGCCTCAGACTCTGGAGTAGCTGGGATTACAGGCATGCACCACCATGCCCAGCTAATTTTGTATTTTTAGTAGAGGTGGGATTTCTCCATGTTGGTCAGGCTGGTCTCAAACTCCCAACCTCAGGTGATCTGCCTGCCTCAGCCTCCCAAAGTGCTGGGATTACAGGCATGAGCCACTGCGCCCGGCCAACACTTTTACTTTTTATGGCCTTGATATAATGGGCTAAAACATATATAATGACAATCCTTAAAAAACTTAGATGAGTTATAAGTCTGGAAAAAAAAAGTACTTTTTACAAAAGGAGCAAAAATAGCATTCAGGAGAGTTTGAGGAATTGAGAAAGACTAAACAAACAAAAATCACCTATGATCTCATCAAGCACAAACACTTTCATCTTTGCTGTTTGTTTCTGCTCTTTGTCCATTTATGTATTTAAGTTTGGCTATGGTTGTAACATGTAATTTTCTATACTTTAAAAAATTTGGGGCTGGGCGCAGTGGTTCACGCCTGTAATCCCAGCACTTTGGGAGGCCGAGGCGGGCAGATCACCTGAGGTGGGGAGTTCAAGACCAGCCTAACTAACATGGAGAAACTCCGTCTCTACTAAAAATACAAAATTAACTGGGTGTGGTGGTGCATGCCTGTAATCCCAGCTACTCGGGAGGCTGAGGCAGGATAATCGCTTGAACCAGGGAGGCGGAGGTTGCATCGAGCCGAGACAGCACCATTGCACTCCAGCCTGGGTGACAAGAGTGAAACTCCATCTCAAAAAAAAAAAAAAAAGAAAAAGAAAAAGAAAATTGTCATCTACCATAAGCTCACACTTATGTTGCTGACATGTGTTCCTAATTTTCATTTTTAATGGCTGCATAATATTCTACCAAGTGGCTGTGACAAAATTTAATTAACTGTTCCCCCTATTAATGGAAGATTACAGTTGCTTCTGGGTTTTTTGCCAGTTTAGTTACAAGCTTTTGTGCTGGATATCCTCCACTTGACCCTCCAGATCCATTCTCCAGCCTTCTCCTCCCTGTTTTGGGTCCTATGAGGCTGACTTGTATGGACTATATCAATGGGCTCCATTGCTGTCTGGCTTTTGATTGGGTTCAGCCAATGGGGACACTGGCAGGAGATCAGAGAATGGGAGAACAGTAATGCCAGGGTACTCATTCCCCAGGCTTTCCCTCTCCAGGGTCACTGCTGGTTGGATAATTCTCTCAACTAAAGGTCGCAGCTCTTGTTGAATGACCCTTTCCACATGGCTGCATCTGCCTGTGGGTTCCAGTAACTGCTCTCTCCCATCCCCTTTTCATATCTGGGTGCCTACGTGTCCCCTCACCCCTGCAACAAAGACACACACGTGTGAAAACACACACACACACACCTGTTCCTGCTAGCCCTTGGGTACTACACTATTCCTTAGAGTTCCCTATATCCGGCCCACGCCTCTACAAAGAATCTCTTTAATTAGCTCTCAAATTATGCAGTTCAATGTCCTAAATGATATATCATGCTATTTCAGATAATGCATGTCTTTTTACATCTAATTTCATAAGGATGGGTACCTGAAAAGAGAATTATGGAGTCAAAGAAATGTGAACACTTCAGGCTCTTGAGTTCATACTGTCAATTTACTTTTGAAAAGGATCTGTTTGCATTTCTACCAGTGCATCCTTCCAGCACTGGATATTTTTAAATATAATTTTGCTAAGTCAATAGGTTAAAAAATGGTACTTTATGGTAATTTAAGTTTTCATGTCTTGGATTACCCTTAAGTTTGCTTATAAAACCTAGTTCTTGCTGTGCACATTGTTATTCTGGAGTTTGTTTAAATCTGTTCCTCCCTTCCCCACTCATTCTCTAGTTGTATAATCTATTTCCTTCATAACTCAATTTTTTAGAAGATCAACTTTTTAAAGCCTCAATGTCTTCATCTATTTACAGATATCCTAATAATAACACCTCTCTCACAGAATTATTGTGAGAATTAAATGAAAAGAAGCATGTAGCATATAAGAAGCATCCAAGAAACATGAATGCTTTCCTCCTTAATAATTATGCATGGAGTTTAATTGACAAATTATGTCTATTTTTTGAAAATATTGTGTCAGTTTTCTTTCAAGTTTATATTGAAATTTACCTTATAAAATAATATTATAGATGAGCAGAACAATTCAATATTATCCAGATTTGTTTTTATATATTACGTGACTTTAGAAGATTTGTAACCCTTTTAAGCCAAAATCTTAAAAACTGTATTTATTTATTTATTTTATTCTATTTTATTTTGAGACAGGGTCTCACTCTGTCTCCCAGGCTGGAGTGCAATGGTGCAACCATGGCTCACTGTACCTTGACCTCCCAGGCTCATGTGATCCTCACACATCAGCTTCCTGAGTAGCTGGGAGTATAGGCACATACCACCACACATGTGTTATCTCAGGTCTGGTTTCTATTATACAGATCAAGTAATGCTTTGGTAGGCTACACATCTATTATCTATTTAATTCTTTTGTGTGTGTGTGTGTGACAGAGTTTCACTCTTGCTGCCCCGGCTGGAGTGCAATGGCAGGATCTCGGCTCACTGCAACCTCCGCCTCCCGGGTTCAAGCGATTATCCTGCCTCAGCCTCCTGAGTAGCTAGGATTACAGGCATGCGCCACCACGCCCGGCTAATTTTGTATTTTTAGTAGAGGCGGGGTTTCTCCACGTTGGTCAGGCTGGTCTTGAACTCCCAACCTTGGGTGATCCTCCCACCTCGGCCTCCCAAAGTGCTGGGATTACAGGCGTGAGCCACCACTCCCGGCCCACATCTATTTAATTCTTAGAGCCAACCACCACCAAAGATTATTCCTGCCAGTAAAAAAATTCCGATTGCTACTCTGGGATCTCATCATCCACATTGAAATCAGGCAGCTTTTCCCACCTCATCCTTGTCCTATAGAAGACAGCTGCCTGAACATGTTCAAGGGTGCTGGGGCTTCTCCCACTAAAGCATTTCTCAATGCTTTAGAGAAGAAACTATTCCTTAGGCCCTTTCAGGACCAAGTGTGGTGAGGGAAGAGGTGCAGTTATACATAGTCAATTACTCCCTTATTTCTATCTCCTATACATTATTCCAGAGAAATTCTGGCAACTCAACACCGTTAAATGTTACCTACTAGTGAGTCCAAATTTCAGCCAATCAACTAAGCAAATAGTGCCATTCACAGCTGCTCTAGCTAATACATTTGTTTCAGCTAGCTTTTGTTATATAACAAACTATCCAAAACTTAGTGACTTAAAATAACCATTTATGTTTTTATTATTTTGTAGGATAACAATTTGGGCTGGGCTCAGTGGAGGCAACTCATTTGTGCTCTACGTGGTGTCAGCTGCGATCACTCATGCATTTGCAGTCAGTTGGCAGTTTGGCTGCCAGATGACTGGTCTCAGATGGCTTCATTCATATCTTCCTATTGGTGCTGGCTGTTGGTAAAACCATGTATCCTCAGTAGGATAGTCCAGGCTTCTTCAACATAGAGTCTAATCCAAAAACAGCAAAAAAGAGAGAAAACCCCATGTGCGAGTGCTTTCCAAGTCTCTGTTTGTATCATATTTGCTAACAATGTTCCATTATCCAAAGCAGCACATAACCATGCCGAAAATCAATGTGTAAAGTAATTACATGAAGGCATGATACTATTACTGTAATCATCTACAACATTAAGTCCAAAACTATCTGGAAAGTGTAGTATATCAGGACTACCTTAATCTGGCCCCAATTCAATGTTATCTTCTGTGCTCCTGGGTCTAATGCCTTTAGAAGTCATCCCCATACATATTAGTCTGGTTTCCTCTAATGTTAAGTTAACAAAATCTTACGATTCTTTTGAAGTATAAGACTTTTCCTCCTGAGCTAGACTCTGCTCTTCCCACCTCCGTATATTCTGGGAACTGACTCTAAATAAAGGCCATGAGAGTTGGGAGCACTGGGGCTGAGAAAGAATAGGGATCTCCCTTGCAAGGCAAGTGCCTCATATGGGCTTATTACAGGCTTTCAAACAAGGAAAGGCTAGTATCATCAGACAAGAAATGAGAGGCTTATTCCACTATCAAGGGAAACTCAGGGATGCTTGGGGGTTTCAACATTCTCAGTTTCATCCAAATCCACCAAAATGTCCCCATTCCTAGTCTCAGAATCCTACTCCTTTCAAATTACTGAGAAAACTTTCACATATGAGACTCAGCCAGTCTGTGAATGATTAATTTGGGTTGAATTTTTCAGTCATGTCTTTCATGTCTAGTGATTCCTGTAATTAGAAGGAATAAGAGGTACTTTCAGGGCAATCTTAGAAGCCCTCTGGTGCTCTGAATATGATTTCAGGTGAAAGCCCTGTTATTTGCTTCCTGTAAGCACCCTGGAGAAATCAGAAGCAGCCATCCCACATTACATTCCTTATAATCATCTTTACCTCCATAATGGTTAAATGCAACAGCTACTTGGTCGCCAGAAGCTTGCCTTTCATTGGTATTCAACTCTAGCAAGAATAGATGATAATTTAATCAATTGTGATGCCCTTGCATGCCATAGATTACTAGTGGCAAAGAGTTCAGCTCTCAATTCAAACCAATCTAACACCAACCACAAATCAAATCAAACCCAGAATGTCAGAATTTGATAATCTGTTTCCTAGGACCACACCTAGTATCAAGTACTAATATCAACCAGGGTCCACTCATAAAAATGGAGTGTATTTAATATTAGGAACTTGTAATAAAGATATAAGAAGACTAAAAGGGAAAAAAAGTGGATGCCAAATATTAGAACTACAGACAGCAGCTACCTTTCTGCTACCTATTGCTACAGGCATGACACATTCAGGAACTAGAAACAGGAAATAATTCCCCCTACCACCTTCCAGTCCCCAAGGGCTTCCCATTTACTGAACTTAACAGGAAGCTAGTTGACAAGGGAGGCTGGCAAATGAAATTCGTCAAAATTCCAGCCCTGGCACATCAGAGCAGAGGAGAGGAGGATGGACTTAGAGTTGAGAACAGGAAGTAAATAACCAACTCACACCTCAATCAAAATCTATCTGGATGAAGTGGAGACGTATCCATTAAGAGATGAGAAATAGAGAGACTATAAATTCCAATTAGATTGTAGCACAAGGAATTGTCTTAAACTTTGTGGCATCTGACCCTGTAACAAGGGCCCAATGTATATTTGTTGATTAGTTTTATGAGAAAAATAACAATTGGGAATCTGCTTTGACCATGAGCATAAGACAAAATAAACTTATTTATTTATTTACTTATTTATTTTTGAGACGGAGTCTTGCTCTGTTGCCCAGGCTGGAGTGCAGTGGCGTGATCTCAGCTCACTGCAAGCTCTGCCTCCTGGGTTCATGCAGTTCTCCTGCCTCAGCCTCCCAAGTAGCTGGGAATACAAGTGTGTGCCGCCATGCCTGGCTAATTTTTTGTATTTTTAGTAGAGATGGAGTTTCACCGAGTTAGCCAGGATGGTCTAGATCTCCTGACCTCGTGATCCGCCTGCCTCGGCCTCCCAAAGTGCTAGGATTACAGGCGTGAGCCACCATGCCCAGCCTTTAAGTACATTTTGTAGAAGTTGTATCAAAATTCATTGGCTGCAAATGAGAGAAAATCTGATGCAAACTGGCTTAAATTTTTAAAAGATAACGTGTTCGCTTATGTAACTGAGCAGCCAAATGTGCAACTGCGTATAGGGGGTCTAACAAATGTCTTCAGGTTTCAAATTCCATCATTTCTTCACTCTGTTTCCTTTTTGTTGATGCCATTCTCAGACAAGACATCTCCTCTTAATTACAAGATGGATGCCAATGATTACTAAACCTTTCAGATTCAAATATTTTACAAGTAAAATAAAGCCAGAGAATTTTTCTCAGCATTCTCACCAAAATCCTGAGATTTACACTGGAAAACTTATGTGATGTGCCCTCTCCAGAACATGTCTTAGGTCTGGAGCTCCACCCAGACCACATGAACTGAAAGTGGAGAGTAAATCAAAGTGACATCTTTTGTGCTAAGATGTTGCAATTGCCCAAATGCATCTGGGGACTTCTCCTAGAATTTATAGCAGAAGGTGTTAGGTGTCCATTATAAGAAAAATATCACTATCATATAACACCCCTGGGGGAAATATTTCTAAATTTCAGACGAAATATATTTTTAGTGCGTTGTCTTTCCTGATAATGTATTTCCTGCCTGTCATGGGATATGTCTGTGTTAAAGTGCTGCGCAGGGTTGGACTACATGTTATTCCTTGTGCTGGGTTTGAAACATTAGATTGCCAGTGTCTCATTGCTGGTATCCAAAATGAGGTTTAATTAAGTTTATCATTATAGCTTATCTTCATACCATGCACCAGACATTGCTCTAATAGCTTCACATGTATCATTTCATTTAAACTTCATAACTCAGTGTATTGTCTTGTCTATTTTACACGTGTATTAGTCTGTTCTTGCATTGCTATAAAGAACTACCTAAGACTGGGTAATTTATAAAGAAAAGAGGTTTTATTGACTCATGGTTCCACAGGCTGTACAGAAAGCAAGGCCAGGGAAGCCTCAGGAAACTTACAATCACGGCAGAAGGTGCAGGGGAAGGCAGGTCTTACATGGCCTGAGAAAGGAAGAGGAAGAGCAGGGGGAGGTGCTACACACCTTTAAACAACCAGACCTCATGAAAACTCACTCACTATCATGAGAACAGAAAAGGGAAATTCTACCCTCATGATCCAATCACCTCCCACCAGGCCCCTCCTCCAACACTGGGGATCACAATTCGACATGAGATTTGGGTGGGGACACAAATCCAAACCGTTATCAACATGTAAGCAAACTAAGGCCCAGTGAAGTTAGATAAATTGCTCACATCACACAGCTAGTGGCAAAGCTAGATCTTAAGATTTTGCGAGCCAGACATGACATCAGGCCAAATATCCTAGACCTGCACCAGTCAAGCCTTCAATACATAGTATTTTGTAATTATATATGTGTTTGGTTTTCTCCAACAGCCTTTGAGGTATTAGGAGCAGGACCTGGCTTTTTATTCATTTTTATAGTCCCGGAACCCAGTACAAGGATTCGCACATAGAAGATACTTAACGAATATCATGGAATTGAATTGAAAGCAGTGTGCATGGAGTTGAGGCAAGAGAGGCCAATGTGGAAAAATGTTTAGTGAATCTCCAGCATGTCCAATGGAGAAGGCTCTCTGTCCATCCAGCCCACACTCCTCCTATGTGAATGCATCAGAGTCATGTAGCTTGTTGACACTAGCCATTAAAATAATTCTAGCCACCACCCCCATCCTTCACCCCATCTATGGTCTATGCTTACTGTGGAACCTGATTATAATTAGACTCCTTATACAGGGTTTTCTATAGGAATAGACTTTTCAAAGCAACTTCTGATACGCATGTCAATGGCATTTCTTATTATAGAAAAGTCCCTTAGGAGTTTGGTTAGTGTGATCCAGTTTTTAGTCTAATTCTGAGTTTACTCACAGAAATCTAGAATCAATTTTCTAGACCTTTGAGAGAAGACCTGGTGATGGCAACAAGAATACCATTTGACCCAGCAGAAATACCATTTGACTTAGCAATCCCATTACTGGGTATATACCCAAAGGAATATAAATCATTCTATTTTAAAGATACATGCACACGTATGTTCATTGCAGCACTATTCACAATAGTAAAGACATAAAATCAACCTAAATGCTCATCAATGATAGACTAAATAAAGAAAATGTAGTACATATACACCATGGAATACTATGCAGCCTTAAAAAGGAACAAGATCATGTCCGTTGCAGAGACATGGATGGAGTTGAAAGCCATTCTCCTCAGCAAACTAACGCAAGAACAGAAAACCAAACACTGCCTGTTCTCACTTGCAAGTGGGAGCTGAATGATGGGAACACATGAGCACATGAGGGGAACAAAACACACTTGGGCCTGTCAGAAGCGGGGGTAGGGGGAGGGAAACCATCAGGAAAAATAGCTAATGGACGCTGGGCATTAGGTGATGGGATGTTCTGTGCAGCAAACCACCATGGCACACCTTTACCTATGTAACAAACCTGCACATCCTGCACATGTACCCCTGAACTTAAAATAAAAGTTAAAAGAAAATTTAGAATGGGAAAAAAGGACAGAAGGAAATATGTTAAAATATGAATAGATTTTGTTAAAGTGTTGGGGTTGTGTGTAATTTCTTTCTTTTCTCTGTTTTACAAGATTTTTTGTCAGGTAGTACAGTAACTTTCATAAAATGTTATTTTAAGTAGTTTTCCTCTGTGACATGGAAATCAGAGCTCTGTAAAGCTTACTGAAGAAACATCATGGTGTTCAGAAACAGCAATGATACTCCTGGCAATATGTGTTATTAGGAATATGAATATCTGTCAATTGTTTACAAAATTTTGGGGGATCCCTCTAAGGAGTTTTTTTCTTAATGTTGAGGGAAAAAAAACCCTAAAAGCTCATTTTCTTTCCTTTCTTCTTCTCCTTTGTTTTCTCACCTATAAAATTAGAATGGCAATAACAGTGACTCTTTGTCAATGTCATGAGATTATGAGTAATTTTTTTCTTTACATTCTTCTTGTATTTGAAAAGCTTTAAAAATAAACATTTTAAATTCAAAAAAATAAATCTTTAAGCAATCTTTAAAAATATTTTGAAATTTTAGAATTTCAGTGTCTGCTTATTATAAATCAAAAGGTCACATAAATGCCAGATATAATGTTTCTGGGGCAAAATTTTTAGATGTACAACTTGTGTTTCTTCCCTATGTCAAGTGCAAACTTTCACCTGTGTTTTCATGAGACTCTAAAGAGAAACTACAAGAAAAGTGTAGTAAGTGGAAGTTTGAAAAGGCACTGGGTTTGCCAGCATCCTGCTTGCCTAATCAAACATCATGCAGCCCCAGCACAGAACGCATGACTGAGCTGCGGCAGAACATGTGAGGTGCATGTGATTGGAGGAGCTGCCGAGCATCTTTCCACTAGTGCTCTGGGGAGTTGTCTTCAAGAACCAACGTCCTGAAGGCAGAAAACTCAAGGGTGGGGAGTGAAAGGGGTCTTTCCAAAATATAAAAACTTTTCTGAGTGTTCTCAAAATGAAGACAAGGAAAGAACAGTTTCTGTATGTGAGTGTGTGATAGTGGAATGTGACATTTGAAAGCTGTTAGGGAAAATGCCAATCTGGTAGGCTATAGTTGTATCCCCTGAGAAGCAAAATGGAAAGTTTAAATCCAGGTTGACTAGTGCCTCTACTTTCTTACATTCATCAACAAGACAGGGTGATTCACTGGACTGCCCTGACAGCGTCCCCACCCTTTCAGGGCTATGTGGCATAAAGGCAGCTCATCTAGTCCCCAGGGTATTTCAGACTCTGTATTGAGACTCTGAAACCCCCAGTCAGCACTGTGTACTTGTGAGAAATAGAAAGTACATATTAGATATGCTCTACCTTGACTTTGAGGAATGTATAGTGAGCTGGAGAATACACTACAAAAAAACAAAGCTACACGCAATCAAGTGATTGGTAAGTGGGACCAGACCATAAGACCCAAAGGAATTGAGGATGGGTGGGAGCTCCCCATGGGCAGGAGTAGCCCAAGACAGCAGAGAAGGAAAGAAAAATGCAATTTGGGACGCCAAGGCTGGCGGATCACTTGAGGTCAGGAGTTCGAGACCAGCCTAGCCAACATGGTAAAACCCCGTCTCTACTAAAAATACAAAAGTTAGCCGGGCATGGGGATGAGTGCCCACCAGTTACTTGGGAGGCTGAGGCAGAAGAATTGCTTGAGCCCAGGAGGTAGAGCTTCCAGTGAGCTGAGATCATGCCACTGCACTCCAGCCTGGGTGACAGAGCAAGACTCACCTCAAAAAAAAAGTTTTTTTAAAGTTTACAAAGCATTTTCAAATGTCCTGTTATACTAGTTGAGCCTCACTACCACCTGGTAAAGGGAGTAGAACAAATATTCACATTTTATGGATGAAGAAACTTGGGCTTATAGAAGATAAGTAACTTGCCCAATTTATCCCATTTCTTTTTCAGTAAAATTACCAGTTTGGGGTGGGCATGGTGGCTCACACTTGTAATCCCAGCACTTTGGGAGGTTGAGACAGGCAGATGGCTTGAGCTCAGGAGTTCAAGACCAGCCTGGGCAACATGGCAAAACCCTATCTCTACAAAAATTACCCAGGTGTGATGGTGCATGCCTGTAATCCCAGCTACTAGGGATGCTGAGGTGGGAGGACTGACTTAGCCCAGGAGGTCAAGGCTGCAGTAAGTTGTGAATACACCACTGCACTCTAGCCTAGGAAACAGAATGAGACCCTGTCTCAAAGTTTGGTAGCTTAGGGAGTTACAAGTTTGGTAGCTCAGGGAGTTGCCATAGACATAGAATATGTTGATTTTTAATCACAGTACACAACAAGATGTACATTTATATCCTTGTGAATAAGTGAATATGGTTGAGAGAAGAGGTTAGGTTGACAAAGCAACTGCTAAAAATTGTCTTTCTTTTTCCCTTTCTCTTATGGGTAACTTGGATGAAAACATAGAAGATGAGCTTATAATATATGATGATTAATAAAGCAGGGAGGGAGAGTCAGCTGGATAGAAGAGTTTCTATTTTAAAATCCCAGTTTGCCACAGTGGCTCACACCTGTAATCCCAGCATTTTGGGAGGCCAAGGCGGGCAGATCACTTGAGGTCAGGAGTTCAATACCAGCCTGGGTGGGCAACATAGCAAAATCTCATCTCTACAAAAAATACAAAAACTAGCCAGGTGTGGTGGAGTGGCCTGTGATCCCTGCTAATTGGGAGGCTGAGGTGGGAGGATTGCTTGAGCCCGGGAGGTTGAGGCTGCAGTGAGCCAAGATTGTACCACTGCACTCCAGCCTAGACAACAGAGTGAGACCTTGCCTCAAAAAATAAAAATAAAAAATAAAAATAAATTAAGACCCAGGCTGAATCACTAGGTCAAAACCAAAGAGGTAGAATGTAAGGTCCTGCTTTTGATCCACACATCTAAGATGGAAGAGCAGTTTGTTAACAGTTAATATAAAAAAGTTCTGGAGATTTAATAGAAAAGAATTTAAATGGTATCATACTCATAAACTACAAATGTGCCATAACTGCAAATGCAGTTTGAATTGAAATCCAGTTGCTTAAAAACTAAAGAGGTTGGGCATGGTGGTTCATGCCTATAATCCCAGCCCATTAAAAGGCCAAGGCAGGTGGATTGCTTGAGCCCAAGAGTTTGAGACCAGCCTGGGCAACATGACGAAACCGCATCTCTATAAAAAATACAAAAATTAGCTGGGCGTTATGGAGCATACTTGTAGTCCCAGACTACGGAGGCTTAGGTAGCAGGATCACCTGAGCTCGAGGAGATCAAAGCTGCAATGGACCATGATCTCACCACTGCACTCCAGCCTAGGCAACAAAGTGAGGCCCTGTCTCAAAACAAAACAAAAACACTAAGGAGAACTTCAGCAGCATTGATAGGACACTGTTCAGAACCGGGAACAAATAGTCCTGTGGAACCTACTATGTCTAGGCCAGGCTACCTCTAGAATATTTTGTTCTATTGTGGGCCCCACTTGTTAATTGGTACATTAATAAATGAGAGTAGATCTGGAAGGAAGCACCCAAGATGGCAATTGGGCTTGAAGCCACCCCTAGACTAGGAATACCAGAAGAAGATGGGTGCATTTCTCCTGGAGAAGAATTATCAAGGGAAGACATGAGAGCCAATATCAATAGGTACAAGTTACATTGAAGCAGAATTTGACCCAGAAATGGAAAGAATTCAGTAACAACTAGACCTATTCATCAAAGGTTGACCTCCTGGTTCCTGGATATATCTACATAGCCTGGAACTACCATTTTTCAGGATACTCTGGAAGGTATTCTTCCCTTAGGTGATGAATTACAAATATCCTTCTTACTCTAAGATCCCATAATTCTTCAAACTAGACACTTAACTCCTATGAGCCTCAGTTTCCTGAGAAGACTAAAATGAAATGGCTTGTAAATCCCCTTCCAGCTCTTCTATCCTTCTATGAAGTACTTGGTCCTAAAGGGCACCCTAGTTTATGTTTCACAGAGATACCAGAAACAGGAATCTTTTATCTTCAGCTTGACTCTCAAGATGTTAACCTCAAGTGAACTTTTTTCTACCAGCTGAAATATGTCCTTAAAGTCTTTGAGTCAATGAATCATGAAATGATCTAAGTTTTCAAATTTCATTTGTAGAGTTCCTTAAGAACTATGTCCACTTGCCACATTCTTTTCTGAATATTATTCTTTTTTTCCTCAACCCTGTTTTTTAACCCAAACATCCTACTTTCAACCCTCTTTGTATCTAAGGATGGAACGAGGCTGATGACACAGACAAGAAACTTGTGAAACATAGCAAGTATCTGCCTTTTATCTGGTGGATAATGTCAGGACTAGATAAGGGCTGACGCGAAATTCTGGGCTGGGCTTTAAGGCTTTAAGGCATAGTTTTGCCTCAAAGAATTGCCTCCAGACAGGACAAGTCACTGTAAGCAAAGTGTGATTGCATCTGAGCATGATAGGAGGCCAGCTGGGAAGTCCCTGCCCTTTCCCTGCACATGCACTTCCCCCATTTTCTCCACCTTTCTACCTCAACACTTCACTTTCGGAGATGATTTATTTTAGGGCTCAAAGCATTTTTAGACTGTAAGTTTTTTTGTTGCTATTTATTAGCTCAACCAGGGCCATGTACCAGAACTTGGGGGAAAGGGCCATTTCTATGGAAATGGAGATAGGCTCCAGGCCTATCCTGAGAAAGTGCAATCATGAGGAGACCATCCTGTTCTTTTTCATGTATTTTATCATTCATTTGGTACTAAGCACCGTACTAGGCACCAAGATAGAGAGATAGTAAAACATCAGCCTTGTCGTCAAAGGGTTTGCAGATCACGGAAGCCCTCTCTCTCTCTCTCATCTTTTACATAGGTGATACCCTATATAACAAGAAGAGATACCACAGGATGACTAAAACAGGCAAAGCAGCTGGAATATGTGTGTGGCCGGGACAGCCCAAGGCAGGGCCTTAACCCTAGTAATGGTGCTGACAGCTTTAGTCACTGAGAGGAGCAGCTAGGACCTGCTGGTTTGGTCAACAGGGGAAAACAATCAAGGGAGGGAAAAGTGATCTTATAAGGACTGGAGGGAAGTCAAACAGAACATCTCAGCCAAGTGCCATGTATTTTTTCTATAGGGTTCTATATTTTCTGCAACTCATATACAGAATTAAGTAAGAGTCACCCTGGGCTATATTGGTAAGAGCAAACAGCTGGAATTTCTCAAAACTTTCTTTTGAAGCCTCAAGCAGCAGCAGGCAGATGGAAGAAGTAACATGTTGTGGTGGTTCTCAGACTTTTTACCACCCCCAAAACACTGAAGGATAATTCCTCACTCTCCCGTCAGTAACAACCACTAACTTCTGCAAAGATTCACAGCCATTTGGGGTACATATCAGAATATCATGGAGAAGCAGGAAGTGGGGAGCAATTTCATAAAGTTTCCTACTTGAGTCTAATGTAACCGTTTCCCACTTGACCTGAGATGTATAGGTAGCTTGCATGAGTTGAATCCAGCTCTGCTATTAACCGTGCATGACTACAGACAAGTCTCTCTCTTTGAACCTTAGTTTCCTCATATATAAAACAATGAACCTTACCTGGCAGTGTTATTGAGAGGAACTACAGAGCCTGTAACAGTTAGTATATAGCAATATAGCTAGATCATTTTTTTCTTTTCTTTTCTTTCTTTCTTTATTTTTTTTTTTTTTTGAGACAGAGTCTCACTGTGTTGCCCAGGCTGGAGTGCAGTGGCACGATCTCGGCTCACTGCAACCTCCACCTCCCAGGATCAAGCGATTTTCTTGCCTTAGCCTCCCAAGTATCTGGGATAAAGATATCCACCACCATGCCCAGATAATTTTTGTATTTTCAGTAGAGATGGGGTTTCACAATGTTGACCAGGCTGGTCTCAAATTCCTGACCTCAAGTGATCCACCTGCCTCGCCCTCCCAAAGTGCTGGGATTACAGGCATGAGCCACTGCGCCTAGCCCATAAAGCCAGATCTTAATGAGCAATTAGCTACTAGTATAATAATTTGTTTTAAAAGCTATATTATGGGATAACAGAGTCTACTCAGTCAGCCTTTATGCAAAAGTGAAAATCTTGGGATTCTCAGAAATATGCTCTCAATAGTAAATGCCCTATGTAATGAGGTGCACCAGCTTAGGTTGGGGGCACTGGGCCCATAAAATCTTAATTGTTAAAATTAAGAAGTTGGGTGCAAGGACAGAGAAAAGCTACTATTTCCAAGTTGCCAAATTAAAAAATTTACCTATCTGGAAGGTAATTTTTTTTACCCCTTAACAGACCTTTAAGTGTATAACAGAAGGGAGATTCAAAATTTACATTTGAAACTGATTGTTTGAGGGGAAAAAAATCTAAATAAAAATTTTAACAATCACATAAATATAAAGCCAAGATCTTAATCTGGAATGGGAAGGTTAAGACCATTCATTAATTCAACAAATATTTACTGAGCAGCCCTGAGACTGTTTTCCTTGGGGTCTGGGAAGGGGAGCCATGGTCAATGGACTCTTGTTATCTGTTATCTGTAGGAAGATTGGTCCCTACCACAAGGTAGAGGGACAGGGAATAAAGGGGAGATACTCCTCTTATGAGATAAAGGTAAGGGATGTTCTAGAGGGCCCAGTTTGATATTTTTCTTTTGTTTTCTTTTTTTTTTTTTTTTGAGACGGAGTCTCGCCCAGTCTGGAGTGCAGTAGTGCAATCTCAGCTCACTGCAAGCTCCGGCTCCCGGGTTCACGCCATTCTCTTGCCCCAGCCTCCCGAGTAACTGGGACTACAGGCGCCCGCCACTACGCCTGGCTAATTTTTTTTTGTATTTTTGGTAGAGACGGGGTTTCACCGTGTTAGCCAGGATGGTCTCGATCTCCTGACCTCGTGATCCACTTGTCTCAGCCTCCCAAAGTGCTGGGATTACAGGCGTGAGCCACCTTGCCCAACCTGATATTTTTCTTTTCTGCCTTGTTATTTCTTCCCATGATTTTCTTTCAGTAAAATCTCTTTCCCACATCTCTTTCAGTAAAATTTTGTTAAATGTTAGTCTTGTTCTCTGTTTTGGACTCTTAATGGGGCTCTGTTAGTAGATGGTAAGAATTTCTGGGAATTTCCAGAAATTCTTTGGCAAAGTCAGAGACTAACGTTCTTGCAGTTACATAAGGGGATGAATTCAGCTGAAAGTTGTTTGGGCATTAATTAGAAGTGTGGCCCCTTGAAGGCTGGTGAAATCTGGACACCTCTGTTATACATGGTCCTTGTGGATGGTTTGAATGATCTTCCCAAATTGGTTGGGCACACTCCCATGATATCAGGCTGATGGGCATTAAAAATGCAAATTAGTTCACATGCTGAGGTACAATGCCCTGAACCAGCTGACTTTAATGGACTGCAGATTGCCAATCCAAGGCTATGTTCTTTCATTCCTTTCTTTGCCTTACTTATTTATCATTCATCCTTCCCCTAAGCTTTCTTGGGCCTATTGCCCAAATAAAAGTCAAGAAGAAATTAACACATATGGAAGTGTGCTATGCTAAGTACTATAGGGGGTACTTTGCATGAATTATTTTACTTAACCCCTTACAACACCTTGGCAAGATAGGCAGGATTATCCCCATTTTATCGATGAGAAATGAAAGCTGAGAGTCCTATCTCCCAAGTAACACAGCCAGGTATTATAACGGTCCTGGGGTCCAAATACAGGCTGATATAACTCCAAAGTTCTTTACATCATACCACCAAGAAAAATGTATTTTAGGATTCATCTAATCAAAACATAATTAAGAAGAAAAATGTACTGGGAGAGATGCTTACTGTTTCTAAGCAAACATACGTGATTGCCTATCAAAGAACACTGACCTCAAGCTGCAACTCAAACCGGAGCTGCAGGGGGCTCAGATTCAAACACTTCCTCTCCACTTACAAAACTGCCACAAAGGAAAATGAAATGGTAAAAGGCAGTTTCTGTCAAACTTTGGCAAAACTAGCTAAACTTTATTGGTCAATGGGAGTAGAAGGGGTGATATCTCTCTGTCCTGAGGAATCAAAAAGTTGCCTAACAGGTTAATACAAATCTGACATTTCAAACACAAGTTGTTTTACATATCTGGGCTCAACAGTTTAAGTTTACAAAATATCCCCACCCATCCAAAATCATGTGTACATATGAAGGCACGTCTGCGGTCTACTGTTGGATAATTCACAGCCCTCTTATCTAGCACTGGTCATAAGAAAATAGGGCGGCTGTGTTACACAACCATGCAGATGGTGCCCCCTAGTGTTGCACAATGACAAAGCCCTAAAAGCCACCACCTGAAAGCACAATCTAGACTTCTACTTCTCAAACGGACTGTGGTAAAGAATCGTTGTTACTTTGTTTTTTTCAATCTCCGATCCCTCACAGACCAATACTTTTATAAGCTATAAAAAAATAATTTAGCAGAAAAATTAAATAAGTAAATATATTACAAATAGAAGGCTTAATCTTTTTAACCATTAGATTCAATAGATTTAAAATTATTCCATGAAATTGCTCTAAAGTTTCTACACTCAGTTCCTTTGCAGACCAGGAACAACAGTTTGTGGATGGGCACGAATGCACAGATCACGCTTTGACAAACACTAATACTGCTTCACTTTCTTTCTTTCCTTTTTTTTTTTTTCTTCTTTGAGACAAAGTCTCACTGCCGCCCAGGCTGGAGTGCAGTGGCGCAATCGTGGCTCATTGCAACCTCCACCTCCCAGGTTCAAGCCATTCTCCTGCCTCAGCTTCCCAGGTAGCTGGACTTACAGGTGTGTGCCACTACACCCAGCTAATTCTGTATATTTAGTAGAGATGGGGTTTCACCATGTTAGCCAGGCTGATCTCAAACTCCCGACCTCAGGTGATCCGCCCACCTCGGCCTCCCTAAGTGCTGGGATTATAAGAGTGAGCTACCACACCTGGCCCATTGCTTCACTTTCAGTTACAAAGTCTTAACCATGGGTTCCTTCTAAGGTGTATTGAACCACTTGACCGTCAATGTGTTGTCCACCTATCAATTAACTACAAATTCTTTCTTTCCTCTTTTTTTTTTTTAACTCAAGTAACCTGCAGGCCTGCTTAAAGTGGTATTTAATTACTAAAGACTTTCCCTTATTTAAAGAAATAGGGGAAACTTGGAGGTCTAGATTAGATTTCTTTCCAATGGTTGCTATGTAACTTTGGGTAAGACATTTGAAAGATTAAAGTTGCTTCTGATGGCACTACGGTAGAACCTCAATATTTGCATGTTTCTTCCTTCCTTAAATTTCCCCCTCCCTGACACTGTACATACACTTTCTAAAATTTATTTTTTACTTTTTACTTTTTAATTTTTTAAGGAAATAGAGATGGGGTTTCACCATGTTGCCCAGGCTGGTCTCAAACTCCTGGGCTCAAGCAATACACCTGCCCCAGCCTCCCAAAGTGCCTGGCCGCTGTATGTACGCTGTTAAAAGAATCAGATACCAGTAGGAAAGAGGTAAAAAGAGAATATGTAAGCAGAGATATCAATTTGTGGTAAGCATTCAAATTGGTTCTTGTGTAGTCCTATTGTGGAATTTGATTTAAAAGCCAAAACAGACACCACTATATCTCCCCTTTATATCTTTCCTTTATCATCCTTGTTTTGTGGCAACATGCTTCTCTATCATCGACTGATGATACAACATTATGGGTTTTCTATGCTGATTTATCATAAATAGATTGGGGTAATGGTGTTATTTCTCTTCTGTTTTCCCTCCCACAAAGGTTCCCTTTGTGTACCTCAAAATTACTCTTCAACCTGATCTTCTTTTGAGGGAAATTACTCGATGGTTTTAGGGATTCAACTGAGCTCTGACCTTAGTGACCCAACAAAATCAGAGCCAGCCCTTCAGTCAAGTTCAATAATTATTTTCCACAGGTGCTAAAACCCCAGTTGAACCTGGATATTTTCCCCCTTAATATCCCTTTTAGAGAAAAAGAATCAGAGAATCCCACATGTGGAGTGAGCAGATAACAGAAACCCTAAAGCCTTCCAGATTCAACTGTTCCTGCTGTTCTGATGAGCCACCTGGGGCCACAGTGGGAGAAGACTGAAAACAGAAAAGATAGTGGCTTTTACCGGCTTTGGAAAAGGGTCAGGGTCTCATGGGAGATCAGAAAGTGTGTAGAAAGTCCTGTAGTTACTAGGAAAATGCAGATATCAGTGCCTGACAGACAGTAGGTGTTCAATGTATACATTATATAACTGAATGGTACAGTGAATGGGCAAAAGAAAAGAAGCAGAAAAGGTGAAAGTGAAGGTAGGACAGGTAGAGATGGGATTACCTTTCTTTCCTCCTAGCATCTTTTTTAGGGTTATTTCTTTTTATTTTCCAGCTGCCCCAGGGTGATTTTTCAGTCACTATCTCCAGGCTGAAGACTTCTTGGTCATTCCTTTTTCCAACCTTAGTGATTGCTAGACTAGGAATGCTACAACTCCCAGGTGGAGATTCAAGTTAAACAAGACTGGGTCGTAAGAAAAAAGATGGAGAGAAAAGAAAAGGGAGGCAGGAGTCTGAATTCTGCATTCTCTTCCTTCTGTTTTAATTTGCCAGTTGTTATGGGCAAGTTAAATTCTTCTCATGTCTCTGTTTTTCATAACTGAGAGTTGTAGTTAATATAACTGAGGCACAACTGATAGTAGATCTATGAAAGCATAAAGGGAAATATAGTGTTCAGCAATAACTAAGGAATATGCTTCAAAGCAAACCTTTGCTTCTTATCAGGTGTCACCTAAACAAGCGCTACTCAAACTTTGATATGCAACATGATACACCTAGAGATCTCATTAACATGCAGGTACTGATTCAGTAGGTCTCGGATGGGGCCCAAGATTCTGCAATTCTAACAAGTTGCCTGGTGATGTGGTTTGGATGTTTGTCCCCTCCAAATCTCATGTTGAGGTGTAATCCCCCATGTGTGAGGTGGGGCCTGGGTGTGAGGTGTTTGGATCATAGGAGTAGATCCCTCATGAATGCCTTAGTGCCATCCTCTCGGTGGTGAGTGCGTTCTTGCTCTGAGTTCACCCATAAAAATCCCTAAACTATGAACGAGACTTGGAGAACTTCTGGGTTGGTGAACACATCCACATGCCAGGAGGGCGGTGCACCCCAACTCCAAGAGGAGTGGGGGCCCTTCCGGAGCTTGCTCTGTGTACTTGTTCATCTGGTTGTTCATCTGTATCCTTTACAATAAACCAGTACATGTAAGTTAAAGCATCTGAGTTCTATGAGCCATTATAGCAAATTATTGAATGTAAGGAGGGGGTCTTGGGAATGCCCAATTTGTAGCCAAGTTTAACAGAAGCGTGAGTAACCTGGGACTCACCATTTGTGACTGACATCTGAAGTGGGAGAAGTCTGGTGGAACAGAGCCCTTCACCTGTGGGGTCTGATGCTGATCCCAGGTAGACAGTGTCAGAAGTGAGTGAATTGAATTGAAGGACATCCAGCTGGTGTCTGGAGAGCTGGAGAACTAATTGTTGGTGTGGAAAAACAAAATACGTTTGGCGTCAGCAGTACTGTGGGTAGAGTGATACAGTTTTTGTTTTAGGCTGAATTTGGAAACCCAAATGTATAGGCACCTTGATACAATCTTTTAAATGGGGCTAATTTGATTGCTTTTCTTTTTTTCTTTTTTTGAGACAAGGTCTCACTATATTGCCCAGACTGGCCTTGAACTCCTGGACTCAAGCAATCCTTCCACCTCAGCCTCCCAAAATGCTGGGAGTATAGGCATGAGCCACAGTGCCCAGCCCTGATCTGCTTTTCAAGAATTCTTCAGTTGTTTCCATGTAACTGTCTCTCTGACAAGACTGTAAGCTTCCAGGAGTTGGGATCAAGACTTAGCCACTTGCACCTCTCTGGGACTGTGGGATGCTGTGTGAAATGTAGTAGGCATTGGATTTGCAGGGAGTTTTCACCTGTCAAGGGCCTTGATAAAATAAGGAAGTGCAAGGTGCTAATAATCCTTGGCTAAAATCCAGAATTTCACTTTGGGACTGTAAAAGAGATTCCTCTGAGAAACTTGCTAATATCTTTCAAAACCTTAATCCAGATTTTGTCTTCTTACGTCACCTTGTTCTCATTTAGGTCAGTTTCTAATGATGCAACTGTGGTTTTGCAGTAAGGGGAACTGAGAATCTTGAATACTGCATGTTATCACGTGACTTCAGGATGAAATGTCATTCAAAACAAAACATAAGTTAAACATATTCACACAGAGAGAAAAAGTAAAGCCTAAATTAAATACATCCACACATAGAGAAAACAGAGTATAGTAAAATACCCAAATTTCCAAATTTCCATTTTTCTCTTTGAAGAATTTAATCCCAGATCTCCATAACCTCAGGTCCAGTATAGCAAACAGTTGGGAAGCTGTTTGACAGCACTTTAGGCCTAGTATCTTGGATCTTTTCATCTAAGAGATTGTCTGCTTATCTAGGACCAGATCTATTCAGAGTGATGTGGAATCATATGCAAAAAGAACAGAGATAAGGTCTTTCTGACACATCATGAAATTTAACACTGATGACCACCCAAGGGCCTGTGCTAGAGTCAAGAATTGGGGCCAGGTATGATGACTCATGCTTGTCATCACCCACAGCACTTTGGGAGGCCGAGGCAGGAGGATCACTTGAGCCCAACGGTTCAAGACCGGCCTGGACAACACAGTGAGACCCTCATCTCTAAAAAGGTAAAAATTAGCTGGCATGGTGGTGCACACCTGTAGTCCCTGCTACTCAGAAGGCTGAGGTGGGAAGATTGCTTGAGCCTGGGTGGTTGAGGCTGCAGTGAGCCATGATCACACTACTACACTCTAGCCTGGGCAACAGAGTGAAACCCTGTGTAGGGAAAAAAACAAAAACAAAAACAAAAAACCAAAAAACAGAATTGGGTAATTGCAAAATTTCTTCTTTTTAAGGGAATAAAAAAAAATACTGACTTCATGTATTTATTCCCTGGGTTATTTCTTGAAGGCAGTCAAGTTAATTAATTTATTTTCCTTTTTAAAGAAAATAAGCCAAAACAAACAAATCAAAAGAAAAAGAATATAAGCCAAATAGCAAACATTAATTTTTTTCAGATTTCAATTGTTTAAAATGCATATTCATTTTTGAAAAATTTAGAAAGCATGAGAGAGTTCAAAAAAGAAGGATCCCTCCAAATGTCACCAACTAGGCACAACCTTACAAATAATCTTGCTATAGTTTTTCAAATCATAGAGGAAATCAACACATGAAAAGCTGTGTTCATATATTCACCAGGTGAACCAAATGCAAGCTATACTCTTATACTCTGTGGACCAGTGGAACAAGATAAGTAAAAAATCCAGAAATCTTACACGTCAAAATAAAAATTAAGGATATATGTAAAAATTGGTAATTACTTTAAATGAATGAGAGTTCACATTTCATAATCTGTCACATGACTAGATTTTTAAAAATAGGTTGAAAGGTTTTGATGCACTCGTTTGATGTTTCTACATCTTGGAGGAAAGCTGAAAGCACTTGATACTGGTGGACACACACCTATACCAATCTACCTGGGGAAGTTAGAGAAACCCCAGAACATGATTTATCAAGTAATTCAGTAACATTTTTTTGAAAAAGATTGGCTGAAAAATTTATTACTTACAATACCAGTTATAAGACATTTCTTCTGGCTGTCCACAACATTTTCCTTCTTACATAGATCCTCTTTCTTAACCTCTTCACCTGGTTCTCAGAAGAAATCTGCAGTGATCTAACTAACTCTAATAACCACATAATAGGCAGATGAATTTATTACCATAGGTATGGAACTGCTTTAAAGCTGAGTTCTGAAGTTTGATTTAAATGTCAAAGTTTGAGTCAATATGTGTGCCTTGGCATGTAAAAATAACAGCAACAACAACAAACACTTTTTATAAAGTTCTTACCATGTGTCAGGCACTATTCTATGTGCTTTATAAATACTAACTTATTTAATCTTTATAACATAATCCTCCTATGAGCTAGATACCATTATTGTCCCCAGTTTACATATAAAGCACAGAGAGTAATTTGCCCAAAGTCACAGAGCTTGTAAGTTGCAAAGCCAGGCTAAGAGTCCAGCAGTCTGTCTCCAGATTCCATATCTCTAATATACTTGACTGTCTCATCCAGCAATCTATTTCTCCAGTTGAAAAATTACAATGATTCCTCCTACTCACCCTCCTCCCTCAAAACCCCCACTTCTGTAATTAAATGCCACATTCAATAAAGCATATTCTCTAACAACCCCCTTAGGTCCATGGAAGAAGCTGGGTATTTGCCAATGAAGCCTTGTTCACTCCCCATCTGGACGGGCCTGGTGACAAGTAAGATTCTGTTCATGTTACTAAAGGGAGGAAGGGGAGTTTTCCTGTTCATTTAGCATAAAGAGTCTCTTAAGTCAAAAAATTTCCTTCCCCCTCCTTCCAATGTCACCAGTCACAGGTGAGAAAGTCATCTCGGTATCAATTTCACATGATCTGCCTCAAACAAAGACAGGTCATGTGCTCTTGATACAGCATTTCTTGCTTCATCTTTACTGCTAACTGCATGTTTCATATACAGTGAGAGTTTACAGAAATTAGCATGAATTATGCAAACTCTGATACTTGGTGATGTAGATAGATATCATCAGCTTTCATTTTCTTTGCTGGGAGTGTAATCAACATGATTAAAGCAAAGAAAGAAACTCAAGTCACTGTATTAACTATTCTGTTCTCTGGATGAGACAACATAAAACCTTGGGATAGGAGAGCTGGAACAGAAATCCAACATCATCCCTCACATTTCACAGATAAGGAAACGGAGTCCCAGAGGGGATGTGTGATGTACATGATAACACAACTAATTTGTGACTTAGAAAAAAAAAATTTTTTTTGGTTTATTTTAAAAAGAAAAGAATAGAAATTGACTAGCCATATAGAAATAGCTTATGGAATAAGGTTCATGTGGAGCCACCATTTTTAAATGTTTTACACAGAGGTAACTGTAATTGTTACCCCCCACCACACTCACCCAGTGGCAGGCCAACTAGGGCCCTGGGGCTTACACAGCCCCATGAAAAGGGAGGAGGACCTGGTCTTTGGTCCTTCAGGTCATTGGGCTGGTCCTTTGGAATTTGGTAGGCCCTACTGCCCTTGGCACACTGCAGAGATGCTCCCACAAAGCTCTCTCTTTTTGACCACAGGTCCTCCACAAGGAATGCTTGCCACTGCTTTGGGGGCCAGAGCACTCAGGTCAGGCCACCACAGACATCTACCTATGCCTCTCCCACTGCAAGTGTCATAGTCTTTGGAAAACTATGCAACAGTGTGATAACATCCCAAAGCCTTATAGAACATACTGCAAACCTGTCCCCCAATTCCCTGTCCAGGACAGTCTCAGGCATTCTCCTTTTCCTTAGGGTCAGGCCACTTCCTTTCCTCTTCCCCTCCAAACTCCAGTTCTTACCATCACAGAGACTTTCTAAAGCAAAAGTTGTGATGCATTTTTAAGACTAGGAAGCCCTCACTACCCAGACATAAAGCCTGAGCTAACAATCTCTTTGTTTCAGGGACACCCTACAGCAGAAAACAGAGATTCCTGTTATCCTAAACCAATTATTTGTATAACTGTATGTTTAATATCTGACTCTCTTTGGAGCAAAAATTTCATGAATTGAGGATTAGGATTACGTTAAGGTTGCAGTTGGTTTTAGGATCCCTCTGTCTTACTCACTTTTGCATCCCTGTGCCAGTTCAAGGCCTGATAAATAACAGCCACTCAATACATATTTGCAGAGCAAGGAGAGGAAGAGAGGGAGGGGAAGGAGAATGGGAAAAGACTAACCAAAGTTCTGCAATGGCCCACAGAAATATAAGAGTCTGATTTAAGGCAATCTCAAAGGACACAGAGAAAAAGGGATGGGGATGAAGTTGAAAACTATTAAGAAGAAATAATTTACAGGGCTTGATAACAAATTTGACGTGAATGATGTGGAAGAGATTAGTCAAGGATGATTCTGAGATGTGTTAATTGATCCACCTGAATGTGATGTGGGCTTGTGAGAGGAAGACGGGGTTTGGTTTTGTTGGTCAAGGATGGTGAATGGTGGAGGGGTTTGGACAGTGAATCTAGTTCAGGAATTATTTCTGGGTCTCACTGTTTTAAGTACATGTGAATAGGAATATCAGAATAAAATTGTGAAGTGGGTAAAGTTATCTTCAGAAACTCCCTTCTCATTTAGGTCCCATTTCACATATCAAGGGACATCACATATCCCTAATTATCTGCCCTAATTTCCTATCAAGAAGTGATCTGATGATCTCACTTACATAAAAGGTAAACTATTGATGAAATAGGAGATAGCGCTCAGGCTGTGTTTTAATGTTAATAATGGGGCACAGTCACAAGCCAAAAGAATGATGACAGCACTACTAATAAGAGTCAGTGCTTACATGGCCCTTAACATGTGGCAGGCACTTAATGCCCTTAGCAACACCATGAGGAACTATTTTATATATGAGGAAAGTGAGGCACTGAAAGGCTGTGACTTGTCCAATGTCAACAGCTAATAAATAATAGAGTGGAAAATACAACCTAGTGTTGTGGCTATGCAATCCATGCTTTTAATCATGATGCTAGGAAATAAATGTATAAGGGTAAAAATTTAAGAAGAGTAGAAATGAGCAGTAAATTTTGTGGGGGTCCCTCAGCAAGATTCAGATCACTCCAGTCCATAATGAAGACTATACCGGTCACTCAAGTCTCACCCTACTAACTGATGACTATAATACCATAGACTCTGCCAATGACTGACTTTAGACAACTTAATCTCTGTTTCATTTTCCTCATACATAAAAGAAGGAGAAATAACCTACATACAAGGTTATTCCTTAAAGCAACATTTGTAATAGTAAGTGACTGGAAACAACCTAAATGTCTGTTGATAGGAGGCTGGCTAAAAAGTGTACACCTATAAAATGGAATATAATGCAGCCATAAAAAGTAATAAGATTAAATTATTTCAAACAAAATAACAGCCTGAAAAATCAAGTTGCAGGCACAGATAAGGGAAGTTGCTCAAGAGACAAGGGGGCTTGCCTAAGACATCCCCTCAGCTGCAGAGATTAGAAAGACTACACAGGAGACTTGCCCAGACATACCTACAATGGAAAATTCTGTCCCCTGACACATGTGCAGTAAGGGAAACAAAGCAACATGGAGTAACTCAAGCTAAGAGCCTGCATCCACACTGGGAGGACGGGGTAGAATTACCAGAAATGCACACCTTATGCAAATGAGATGACCAGCCCCCATCAGTTTCTTATAAAAGCCTCTGTATCCAAACTGTGAACTGGCAACCTATTTTCCCAGGATCCCTCTCTGTAGCAGACAGCTATTCTTGTTCTTTCACCTATTAAATTTCTGCTCTAAACCTGAAAAAAAAAAAAGGTATTAAGAAAGACCCCTATATACTGCTATAGAATGATCCCTAGGATATACTATTATGGGGGATAAAAAAACAACTACAGTGCAGAACAGGACATATAATATACTACAATTTGCATAAGTAAGGATAAAGGAATAGATACATTCCTTTATGCTCATATTACATAAATATAGGAAACTTCTAAAATTGGTTGCTTCAGGAGGAGAACTGAATTGGCGTGAGACAGAGAAGAGAGGAAGGAGAATGTACCAGTTAGGATCTCAGCAGGAAATACATGGCATATTCAAAAGGCATCATCGAAGACAGTTGAGTGACAGAATTATTTACAAAGTTGTGGACAGGGCTAAGGAACCCAACAAAGGAGGCTGACACTTGCCAGTGGGCAACCTACAGAGGGGAATCATCATTATACCTAAGTTCTAAGGATGAAGAAGGGGAGTAAGTGGTTACTTGAATCCAGAGAGAGAGCGCTATAGGTATAGAAGGGGATACGGGACAGAAGCCATAGCCCTTTCCCAGATGAAGTCAGCCACTGTTCCTCCATAGCCCAGCAGGGAAGGCGCTGGGGGAATAAATAGCCTCACCACATTCTCCTTCTGCACTTGGATCTCTGGACATCCTTAGAGATGAGCCTCTTGGGGCTCAAGGCAAAGTAGAGAGTAGATCTGAAGGCATACAGAGAGAATATCCACTTCACAGACAGTACAGCATTTTTACTTTGTAAACTTAGAACTATATAAATGTGTAACTTATTTGAAAAGTAGAAAATGGCCAGGCCCAGTGGCACAAAGTGCTAGCTTCTAATCCTAGTACTTTGGGAAGCCGAGGTGGGCGGATCATCTGAGGTCAGGAGTGCAAGACAAACATGGTGAAACCCCATCTCCACTAAAGATACAAAACAGCGAGGTGGGGTGGCGGGTACCTGTAATTCCAGTTACTTGGGAGGCTGAGGCAGGAGAATCGCGTGAACCCGGGAGGCGGAGGTTGCAGTGAGCAGAGATGGCGCCATTGCACTCCAGCCCGGGCAACAAAAGTAAAACTCCGAAAAAAAAAAGAAAGGAAAATAAAAGACAAGAAAGGAGAAAAGAGCAGAGAAGAGAAGAAGACAATTTTGCACACACAAAAGAGAAATTTAAAAGTAAAATATAAACGAGGCACCAGCGCACATGCTTTCCAAGTCTCCTCCCCTCTTCAAATTCTACCTCTGTTTCTTTGGAGCGGCAGTTTTTCACCTAATCACAGTCCATGGCTCCACCTAGTGTCAAGGCGACGCTTCACCAAGCTCTGAGAACCATCTCATTCTAGGGGAATTCTGGGGCAGTCAAACCACTGCGTCAAATCACTGATGTGTAAGCAGTTTTCACTGTGAATTACACCCACCTGGTAAATGATCATATCCCCTGAAAGAAAAAATTATTATTATTATTATTATTATTATTATTATTATTATTATTTGAGATGGAGTCCCGCTCTCTCGCCCAGGCTGAAGTGGCGCCATCTCAGCTCACTGCAACCTCCACCTCCCTGGTTCAAGTGATTATCCTGCCTCAGCCTTCCCAGTAGCTGGGATTACAGGTGCCCGTCACCACACCCAGCTTTCTACTTTTAGTAGAGACGGGGTTTCACCATATTGGCCAGGCTGGCCTCGAACTCCTGACCTCAAGTGATCCACCCGCCATGGCCTCCCAGAGTGCTGGGATTACAGGAATGAGCCACCACACCCAGCCAAAATTAATTATTCTGAGACATAGAATAGTTATCATTTTAAACTATAGTGGAAATTTGTCTAAATTAAATTTTGAACGAATTATCTTTTTTCCCATATTTCAAATTATTAAATAAATTTAGAGGTAAACAGCATGTGATCCACAACTCTAAATCTTCTGTAAGCCCACTTTTGAGCCTTTTACTCCCTAGTCCATTTGTCCTTAATGCAGTCATTCTCAGCCCTGGCTACAAATAATGTCCCCTGGGGAGAAAGCTCCTACCGGAGACTCTAATATAATCTGTCTGGAGAGGGACTTAACATCAATATATATTTTTTAACCTTCCAGCTGTTGTAATGGGGAATCAAGGCTAGAAGCCCCTACTTAAGTGATTGTTTGCTGCCTACTAGGTAGCTTTTGATTCCTAGTACACTTCTTGTCACTATTCAGGATGTGCTCACTCTGCTTTAGACAAACTAGGTTACTTGTAAAACAATTTCCCACCCTCTGCCCTTACATACCACACTCTCCACCTTGAACACTCTGCCACCTGCCTTCATCTCAGCTGTCATAGTTCTACATATTATTACAGGGCCTGCTTAAAGGCTACCTCCTCTGAGAATTTCCCTGCCTCTCATTCTCAAACAGATGTTTCTACCTCCTTTGAACCCCTGAAGATTTTTAAAATAACTTTTATGATCAATCTTCTTTTCTTAATAGAAAATAAACACAGTGATTGACTATTCCTTTTAACTTATCAAATGAACAACAACAACAAAGTATGATATTTCTGTGAGAGAAATGAGCACTCCCTGTGTTAACAAGGGAATAAATTGGTGTTACAGCTTTTAAAAACAATCTGGTACTATATGTCAAAGTACATTCCATCTGGCCCAGCGCTCTTACTCCTAGGAATTTATCCTATGGATATAATCACACGTGTGGGCAAAAATACCCATAATGGAATGCTCATTGCAGCATTGTTCGTAAAAGCAAAAGATGGGAAACAACTGAAATGTCTCATCAACAGAAGACAAGTTAAATAAATTATGGCACATAATATAGATGGAATGCTGCATAGTCATTTTAGAAATGAGGTATATCTATATTTGTGACCACAGAACAATTCTAAGACATAGTGTTAAGTAGGAAAAAAAAAGATCCAATACAATGTCATAGAATGCTTCTACTGTGTTTTGTACAAAAGCACAAATACACATTTATCTATGCTTCCAAAGCACTGGGTATCTTTGGATGCATATACAAGCAACTGTCAACAATAACTGACTCTAGGGAAGCAAACTAGTAGGTCTGAGGTAACAAAATTACAAAATAAAAGTCATGAACCCATCACCAAATATAAGAATTAGAATATTACCAATACCTCTACATATACCCAGAGTCATAGAAAGCCCATTCAGAGCCTCTGTGCAAATTAGAAAAAAAAGCTCCTCTTCTTTGGGTTGGACACAACTCTAAACCAAGGTGCACTGCTTGCCAAACAGAACACAGGCTATATTAATTACATGACCCACTTCTGCCCTGGTGTGCTTTCAGACTTACGTAAATGGAATTGTCCTGTATCTATTCTCCTACAAATTATCTTTTTTACTTCATATTATGTTTATAAGATATATCAATATTGTTACATATAGTACTCCATTTTTACTGCTGTATAATATTTCATTGCATGTTTATGTGCTAAAAGAATTAACTCTATATCCCACTATTTCAGCTACAGGGTATCTATTGAAGGGTGAATGTGACTAAACTAAAAGAGAAATGAAGATCACCTAAAAATGGATAAAGGAACTCTTGACCTTATTTTGGGTCAGGGAAAGCCAGTGTGCTTTCATTTGATGAGAAATAATTGCATTATATTAGGCAAGAGTGAGCTGGTAAAGGAGTGAGCGCAACAGTAAATGTCTGGTGTTCATGCAGTGAATCTTTTACGTTCACTTATTTTCTCTACGGCATTTTCTGTCCTTTAATAAGCCTTTTCACTTTAATAATGTGGAAAATACAGTAATAGTGACAATCTATGCCTCTTTAAGTAATGGGAGCACAAGATGTGAGCTTATTAGAGAACAGCTATGACTGCAATGGACTCTACATCTTTTCATTTGGACTTATATGCAATTTCAATGTCTTTGCTAGCACATGAATGTAAATTCATTGCAGCAGATTTTTTATTCAGATACAGAATATTCGGTGCAATTTTTCTAAGTCATTATAGTCAATTTTCAGATAACAAAAATTCAAATAACTTCTAAAAAGAAGAGAGAAAAATGGAAAAAGAAAACAAACTTACAAACAAAAACCCAACCCCAATCAACTAAGAAGAGAGCAATAAAGGAAGAGGGGGAAAGCAAAAGCAAAATAAAATTTGGACAAATAAAAATTAAAAGTGGGGTGGTAGAAAATGTTTAGATACATTAATAATTATAATCAACATAAATCTAAACTTTACAGTGAAAGACAGATTGGGGGACAAACAAAAAACCTCTAACTACATGCTCTTTCAAAAGAAACACTTAAAACGTAAGACACAAAATGGTTGAAAGATGTAACAGGAATACAGTAACCAAAAAAAACTGAAGTGTGTATTAAAAATCACACAAAATAGACTTTAAGAAAATAAGTATCATTAGAGTTAGAGAGGGGCCACTATTTGATTTTTATAAAGGTTCCAAATGTCAGTGATATAATAACTTCAAAGTTTTACACCTAGAAAAATTGTTTCAAATACATAATGCAAATATTTACTGAACTCCAAAGAGAAATTGCCAATAAGAGCTTTCAGTATCTCTCAATTACCGATAGATCATCCAAAGCAAAGATATTAACAATATGGAAGATCTGAACAACACAATTAACAACACAATTAACTAGATAAAAATTCTGCATCCAACAGTTGGCAAATGCACTTATTTTTCTCAAACATCATAGTACAATTACAAAAATTGTCCATTTATTAGGCCATATGGCAAATCTCATGAAATTATAACATAGTCCTCATTCTCTGTGCACAAAGTAATTTAGAGGCAATAACAAAAGATAAATCTGTAAAAGTTCTTATATATTTAAAAATGTGGAAACACTTGTAGGTAATTCATGTGTCAAAGAAAAACTGATGAAAAAGCTGAATGATAATGAAAATATCACCTACCACGTTCTGTAAAACAGTTAAAGTCGTTCTTTAAGGACAATTTATTAATTTGAAAGCTTGTTTTAGAGAAGAAGGTAGGTTAAAAATTAATGAGTTTTGTGTTTAACTCAAGAAATTAGGAGGAAAAATAGAAAAACAATCAAAGTAGGAGGAAGTAGATAATAAAGATAAAAACAGAGGTTCAGAAAAAGGTAAAAAAAAAGATACAAAAAAAAATCCACAAAATTAAAAGTTTTATTTTATAAACAGAACAATCTCTGCTGAGATTGAGCGAGAAAAAAAAAAAAGAACGTACAAATAAGCAATATTAGAATAAAAAGGGACCTAATCACAGACAAGGCAAAGATTTTTTTAGATGAGCTACTCTGAATCATTTAGGCCACATAGTCAAAAACTTAGGTGAAATGGGCAAATTCCTAGAAAACTATGATTTACGAAAACTTACTAAAAAATAGAGAAACTGAATTGTTTTATATCTACCAAAGAAATGCAATAAATATTTTTAAATCTTCCCACAAAGAAAATAATTAGTCCAGATATGTTTATAAATTACTTACACCAAGGTTTCAAGAAAGAGATCATTCCAATCTTTAAAAATGTCCTATAAAACTGAAAAAGAGGGACTATGACACAACTCACTCAATGATATTAATGTAACCTTGATAGCAAAACCAAATAAGGACAGGACAATAAAGAAACCTTTTGGACCAATCTCACTCATAAACATAGCTACAAATTCAAATAAAATACTAATGAAACAAGATTAGGAGTTTATTTCAAATAGATAATACATCACAAAAAAGTTGAGATTAACCAGAAATGCCAGGGCAGTTAAACATTAGGAAATATAAAATATGGCTAGGCATGGTGGCTCACACCTGTAGCCCCAGTGCCTTGAGAGGCCAAGGTGGGTGAATTACTTGAGCCCAAGAGTTAGAGACCAACCTGGGCAACATGGTAAAACCCCGTCTCCTCCCCCAAAATACAAAAATTAGCCAGGCATGGTAGCACATGCCTGTAGTCCCAGCTACTTGGGAGGCTGAGGTAGGAGAATTGCTTGAGCCTGGAAGGTGAAGGCAACAGTGAGCCAAGATGGCACCACTGCCCTCCAGCCTGGGCAACAGAGCAAAACCCTGTCTCAAATAATAATAATAATAATAATACTAAAGAAAAGAAAATATAAAAATATAATTCACTGACTAGGCACAGTGGCTCACACCTGAAATCCCAGCACTTTGGGAGGCCAAGGCAAGTAAATCACCTGAGGTCAGGAGTTTGACACCAGCCTGACCAACACGGTGAAACCCTTTCTCCACTAAAAGTACAAAGATTAGCCAGGTGTGGTGGTACACGCCTGTAATCCCAGCTACTTGGGAGTCTGAGGCAGGAGAACCGCTTGAATCCAGGAGGCGGAGGTTGCAGCGAGCTGAGATCGCACCATTGCACTCCAGCCTAGGCAAAAAGAGCAAAACTCCGTCTCAAAAATATATATATACACACACACACACACATATACACACATATATACACATATATATACACATATATGTATATACACACATATATACATACATATGTATGTGTATACACATGTATATATAGTTGTATATACTTGTATATACATATATACATATGTATATACACATGTATATACACATGTATATACACACATATATACACATGTATATACACACATATATACGTGTATATATACATACATATATACATATGTATCTATACACACACGTATATGTGTGTATATACACACACACTATATATACACATATATACACATATATATAATTCACCGCATTAACAGATTAAAGGGGAAAAATATGATAATCTCAAAAGATGCAGCAGATAATGAGAAGCAGACTTTTCAAAATCATGAATAAGACTTAGAAGTCCTATTTACTTCTACTCAACATTATAGTGGATTTTCTAAGTGCGTTAAGACAAGAAAAAGAAGCAACAAAGTACAAAGATTGGGAAAAGCAATAAAAGGTAGGCGTATTGGAATATACTTCATTCATAAAGATATAATTCTCTATACAGAAAGTCCCACAAAATCTACAGGCAAATTATTGGTAATAATAACAGAGCTGGCCATGCAGGGTCTCACGCCTGTAATCCCAGCACTTTGCGAGGCCAAGGAGGGCAGATCACCTGAGGTCAGGAGTTCGAGACCAGCCTGACCAACATGGAGAAACCCCATCTCTACTAAAAATACAAAATTAGCCGGGTGTGGCAGCATTCGCCTGTAATTCCAGCTACTCGAGGGGCTGAGACAGGAGAATCGCTTGAACCCAGGAAGCAGGGGTTGCAGTGAACCAAGACTATGCTATTGCACTTCCAGCCTGAGCAAGAAGAGCAAAACTCTGTCTCAAAAAGAAATAAAATAAATAATAATAACAATAACAAAGCTAACCAACATGGCTGAATAGAATAACAATATGCACAACCAAATATATTTCTAAGCATTGGCAACAAACAGAAAATTTAAAAAATAAAAAAGCAGGTTACCATATGATAGGTTTGGCTGTGTCCCCACCCAAATCTCATCTTGAACTGTAGCTCCCATAATTCCCACGTTCTGGGAGGGACTCAGTGGGAGGTAATTGAATCATGGGGGTGGGTCTTTTCTGTGCTATTCTTGTGAGAGTAAATATCACGAGGTCTGATGGTTTTATAAGGGGGAATTCCTCTACACAAGCTTTCCTTACCTGCTGCCATGTAAGACATGACTTTGCTCCTCCTTTGCCTTCTGCCATGATTGTGAGGCCGCCACCAGCCATGTGGAACTGTGAGTCCATTAAACCTCTTGTTCTTTATCAATTACCCAGTCTCTGGTATGTCTTTTATTAGCAGCATGAGAAAAGACTAATATACCATAACAATAAAAAAGTATAAATTACATCTAATGAAGTTATGGAAGACCAATATGGAATAAATTCTAAAACTCTATTTGATAAACATCAAAGAAGATCTACTATAGAAATAAATAAAAGAAGACATTCAAAAGGAAGACTTTCTGTTGTAAAGTTACCAGTTTTTCCCAATTTGACCTACAGATTCAGTGTAACTTAATGCCAAATCCCACTGTGTTTTTTCCCAAGAACCTAAAAGCTTATTCTAAAATTTATATGGATGAACAAAGGTCAAAAATATAACAAAGACTCTTTTGGAGAAGAATAAGGTAGGAGGTATACTCTATCCTATTTGAGGACTTTGATTACAAAGTTAATTAAGAGAGTGGTATTAATGCTGCAATATACAAATGGATTAATGGAATAGTAGAGACTCTGGAAACAGATCCACACATATTTGGACACCATATATAACAGAGGTGGTATTGTATATAACGAAGAAAGGGAGAATTAGTCAATAAGTGGTGCTGGGAGAATATGGGGATAAATGAAATTGGATTCCTACCCAACATGATACATAAGTCAATTCTAGATGCATCCAAGACTTGGATGTGAAAGCTGATATTTTAAACATCTATAGGATAATGTCTTTAGTTTCCTGGGGTAGAGAAAACACATACCCAAAAAAAGCCTTATCTGAAACTGAAAACACAAAACACTCCAAAAAAGCTTATCTAAAACTGAAGAGATGAACAAAGTTGACTTTCTGTTTTTCAAAATACTCCAAACAAGAATTTGTAGACAAGCCACAAGCCAGTAGTAGATATCTGCTATATATAACTAGTGGTACGCCAAAATACGTTTTAAAAACCTGGTGTTGCAGAGAGGAAAAAAGCCATGATTTGTTGGGTATGATTCTTTTCAAGGTGGAAAATTTATTTCAAGCCACCAACATGATGTTGCTAAACATGAAGTTAGGAAGAGATACACAAATCTCTCTGACTACACAAGCCAGCTTCAGCACACCACTGCATATAACACTAAAGGATTTGTTTCCAGAATGCAAGAAGAACTCTTTCTGTTTATCAATAATTAAATGACAAGCAATGCCACAAAAAAAGGGAGGCATGAATAGTCATTTTGCAAAAGAGGAAATATGAATGAAGAATAAAAATATTAAAAGATTCTCTACTTCACAGTGAGAATATAAATGCAAATTAAGATTACGATGAGTAAACATATTATACTCTTCAGATGAACTAAAGTTAAGTATTACTGCTGGGTGCAGCGGTGGATGTCTGTAGTCCCAGTTACTTGGGAGGCTGAAGTAGGAGAATCACTTGAGCCTAGGAGTTTGACTCTAACCTGAGCAACATAGTGAGACCCTGTCTCCAAAAAAAATTAAAAGAGAAATATCACTATATTAATTTTTCCCAAAGACAGTTCAAGGGGAACTCTTAAACAATGCTGGTGTGAACATAAATTGGCACAACCACCCTGGAATACAATTTGTCATTATCTTACAAAGTTAAGTACTGTACATTCTACAATCCAGCAATATGTAAGCTCAGGTATATATTGTAGAGGAATTCTTGCACAAGCGTATCAGAAAATATGAACATGAATATGCACAGTAGCACTTTTTGTTAAAAACATAACAACCCAAATATAATCAGTCAAGGTTTGTTCAAAGAAGTAGAACTACTAAGAGAAATTGACATAAGGGATTTATTTTTATTGTAGAGACTTGACTGTATGCAATTGTGGGAGCTGGTTATACAAGCTATGGGAGGCTGCTGTTTCTGTGTCTAGTGCTGGAACCGAAGTTCACAGGACCAGTGGTCAGGAGGTAGAGAGCAGGAAGCGAGGACAAACTGGAATCCATGAGGATAGACTGGAATCTGCATTGGTCTCTCACCACCTCCAAACCTCTGGTGCCATTTACCACAGAGTTAAACACACCTCTGACCCAAGAGTTAGAGAAGCTGAAGCATAAGATCCAGAGGAGCTGGGGGAGCTATGGGCTCTGCACCTACCTCCTGAGTGTTAGGAAATACAGCTAATTTATTCACTTTCACCTTCCATGTCAGGCAGAAAATGTCTCTCCAGGTTCATCTAGTCTATTTTCATATGGGAAGTTTAAGAGGCCCAGAGAAGTCAAGTGACTTGTTACCTAGAAACCTGTTTAAAAAAAAAAAAAAAAAAAAAAAAAAAAGTCTTATGCATCTGAAACCCTTCATAAGAAAGTGCATGTCCGTATTTTGGATCTGGGTACAGGCTCTCCGAGGGATATTTTTGACTCATGTTCTTTTGCCAATTGCCTCTGATTATATCACATAAGAGGGCTTAGGTAGCTTTGCAGTAATAGTTCTACTAATTATTCTCCAAAGGAAATTCCTCATTCCACTGCAAATAGATGTGATCTTAAGACTGATTTCCCCCAGAATCACTACAATATAATCTTATCTAAATTTGAGCACAGCATCTAAATATTCATTTTATTTAAATGTGAATTGCTGCGTTTGAGCTAAGGCCAAGTTCTCCATATGAAATCCAAATTTGGTACCAATTTGGTAACCATAATCCATGGTTACTCTGTGACTACTAATCTGGGGGAAAAAGAAAACACTCTTTGGCAGAAGAGGATAAGTACATTCCTAATTTTCATTTCCAGATTCTTAGCCACTCATCCAGGATGAATGTTAAAACCATTATCAAAACATAGCCTTAGAAATAAAATTCTGCTAGGGAGATAATAACTCTTTGTCAATGAATTTGAGTAATAATAACACAACAAAGTTCCAGTACTGTGAAAAAGTTTGGCTAATCTCAAGAATATTTATAGCATATGCAACTTGAAGTAATTTCTTTATCTAAAAATATTGGGCCAAAAGAAACTGATTAGAGTTTAATGTAATTTTATATTAAGTGTTTTGCTGTGGTATTTAGATTTTCAATAATACTTTATTATAAATCATCTCAGTGATTTAAAATAGAGTATTTATCACTTTTAAATGATAAAAAAATTTTAATCATTTATCATTTTAGATGATAAAAATAAATTTTGAGGAGTGGGAAACTCTTTTGGTAAAGAAAAAGATAAAAATTTTTTTTAGCATTTTTAGTTTCACAAAATAACAAATTGGAAGGTAATAATGTAAATTTGTAAGTTTTTCTCTGCAAAAACTATGTCCTAAAAATCTTTAGATGGTGCATTTCATTACTAACTTTAAAATAAAATTTAAGATAAAAATATGATTCATAGCTAACTTTTTCTGAAATGTGTTTCTTTTTTTACAAAGTGAGATGTATCAGTACTTCTTTTGTTTCTATGCAATAATATTGTCACTCTCCCTTTTCTATTAACTGATTTGGACTCTAAGATAGTGTATAACAAAATGCCCCCACAACCCACAATTTTATGGATATTGTACCTATTGGGTTATTTTCCAATATGGTTATCACGTAGAAACCTCAAAAGAGAGAGGCTAACTTCCTCCTGTAAAGAAGGGATCATTAACACCACCAATCAATTGAACAAAGCCACTTCCACACACAGTCAATAAGTTGCTTTTTTTCTTGTTCTTACTCTTCTGGGTCTAGACTTGAGGAGTTGAAGTGTTAAGGTGTATGTACCTTGGCCATGGGTAACTGCCACAAATTGGGTTCTCAGTGAAGCACAGTCTGGACAGAGATTGGGGTGAAGGAAGTTTATTAGGGAGTGTTCCTGGGATCAAACCAGTCCACTGTCTGGTCTTAGACCAATAGTAAAGAGGGGAATAGCGTCTTCCCCCACAGGCCAAGGGAAGACAAAATTAGCGGGATATAAGATCTAGCTATTCTTCCCCATGTGGAGATTCTCCTTCCAGTGAACATTTGGGAGAAGCGTTTATTTTTATTAAGAAAGGCAACATTTTTTTTTGACATGTACAAAGCACTTTCCTATATTTTTATTTTTTAATTTTTGATTTCCATAGGTTTTGGGGAAACAGGTGATGTTTGGTTACATAAGTTCTTTAGTGGTGATCTGTGAGACTTTGGTGCACCCATCTGCCGAGCAGTAGACACTGAACCCAATTTGTAGTCTTTTATCCGTCACCCCCTTCCCACCCTTCCTCTGAGTCCCCAGAGTCCATTGTGTCATTCTTTTTTTTTTTTTTTTTTTTTTTTTTTTTTTTGAGATGGAGTCTCGCTCTGTCGCCCAGGCTGGAGTGCAGTGGCCAGATCTCAGCTCACTGCAAGCTCCGCCTCCCGAGTTTACACCATTCTCCTGCCTCAGCTTCCCAAGTAGCTGGGACTACAGGCGCCCGCCAACACGCCCGGCTAGTTTTTTGTATTTTTTAGTAGAGACGGGGTTTCACCATGTTAGCCAGGATGGTCTCGATCTCCCGACCTTGTGATCCGCCCGCCTCGGCCTCCCAAAGTGCTGGAATTACAGGCTTGAGCCACCGCGCCCGGCCCATTGTGTCATTCTTATGCCTTTGCATCCCCATAGCTTATCTCCCACTAATGAGTGAGAACATATGATGTTTGGTTTTCCAGGAGAAGGCAATATTTTCATTAGGGGTCTATAACTATTAGTGGCTAAGTGTTTTTTAAAATTTGGTATTTCAACTGTAGTCTTCATGATCAGTGATTTAAAAAAATACCAAATTGTACTGAAATACATTTGCTATATATTTATTTCAGATACTATATTAAAATTGAAAAATTAGTGTTTTCTGCTGTTTGGAAAATATGGTAAATTTTCTTCTCTAAGTTTTCTTTTGTTAGAATTTTTATGTGGTGTCACAGGCCTCTTCATGCCCTTTGCATTCTCTTCCAAAAATCTGTTCTTGCTGTCAGTTAAGCGGAAATGGTTAGCAACAAAGCAAAATCAAAGCGGATCCACCCAGCTTTTATATCCTGCATGGCTGAACTTTAATGAAAGTTTGAGTTTTTCCAAAAGTCTGGTCTTTACTGACTGGGAATGAAAACCATTTGGAAAAAAATGCCTTGAGCATGTGAACCATGTAATTTCATTTGAACTACGGAATTCCAAAAATACTTTGCTTATTGAAAGAGCAGTTATATTGCTGTGTTAGAACTTGATATTGAGAAGGATAAGTACTAGTTCTTTTCTCCCTTTTTCTCATAAACATTAAAAAAAATTAAAGACTGTCTGAGTGGCTGGTTAGGAAAATAGTGTGAAGAGGCTAAGTTGGACCACCAGGTAGGCTTGCTCTAGAACCTATTCCTTCTTTAGGAGATCCATCTACTCTTCTGCACTCCATAGAGCCCCATGCAGCTTGAAGCAACCCACTCTGCATTGATGATAATTCAAGGCTCCATCTGGCCATGTCTTGATGACTACTTTAACTGAAGCCCAGTCATTTCATCAGTTCTGCTCACTGACACCAGTGTAAATGCTGTGACAGTAGCAAAACTGGAATTGCTGGGTCCCTGCTAGGCAATCTGGACAGAGAACAAAGTAGATCCTGTTCAGTTTTATGTCTCCATGAGGGGATCAGGTGTTAACATTATTAACTAGTATTTTTGGGAATATGTAGTATGTGCTAGTCACAATACTGGATACTTTTACATGGATTACGTTATTCAATCCCCGTAACAATCCTCTATGGAATTTTGAAGCTTAGAGAGATTAAGAAATCAGGTTTTGAAACCAATGAGTCTGACTCTAGAGGCTTTGATCTTCTTTCCTATTTTGTAATCTCTGGCTTTTAGTCATGGGTCTTAGTGTACTAGATTGGGATCTCAGATAGCAGTGTAGTAGATATAGTTGGTGCCCTGCCCATATCTCCTGAGCCTTACCAAGTGCCAGCAGCTGGACCATCTTGCTTAATGGCCTTCTCTGGTGACTGGAGCTCTATGTGTGAGCATAGGTTTGAGGAGATGTAATGCCTTAAGTACAGCCTTTAACTAATGATTGATAGGAGTTGGGGTATAAATACTTCAGCTCCTTTGCTACTCTGGTAGAATAACTCAAGAGGCATGAATTTTACACTGGTACCCAAAATTCTCCAGAGGGATTAAGTCCATTATCTATAGTACTAACCCACTTGAAAACACACCCTTTTCATTGATTGCCTTCCCTCTTTGTCTCACTTCCCTTGCCCGTATTTCCTGAGACCACTACCCAAGTAAACTATTTGTGTACGTATTAATGTCTTGGGATCTGGCTTCTGGGGGAACCAAAACTAAGACAAAGAGCAAAGAAAAGGTGAACCTATGAAGAAGGAGGACCCAATTGGAGCGGTTGGGGCAATGCTGGAAGGAAAGCATCCAATTGGAGCGGTTGGGGCAATGCTGGAAGGAAAGCATGGGGTTGCAGTCTCTAGGAAGAAGCCTCTGATGATGTTTTCCTGTTCTTGAAGCTGACAGTGTCATTGTGAGACAGGAGACAAAGGTTTTGGGAGATGATTGAATATTGACACACTGAATGGTTCTTTGCTTGATTGGATGGAATTTCCTTCAGAAGTTCTCTTTTGATCTGTTCTTTTCAAATGTATGCTATATTTGCCCAAGTTTAATAAGAAGAGATTCCAGAAAATGCAACCGTTAATAACTGGAATAATGAAACAAAGAAAATGCCAACATGTTAAAAATAGAACATTGAGTAAATGGTCATAAGTAAATGAAAGACAAAAAGTATAAATATAATTTTGAAGGATGTATAATTTACTCATATGGCCTGAATGTAGTAACAGTATGTATCATATTTCATGCAAACTTAAACTGAATGAGGCGCTTTTTTTTTTTTTTTTAAGACAAAGTCTCCCTCTGTCACTTAGGCTGGAGTGCAGTGGTGCAATCTCGGCTCACTGCAACCGCCGTCTCCCAGGTTTAAGAAATTCTCCTACCTCAGCCTCCCAAGTAACTGGGACTACAGGTGCGCGCCACCATGCCTGGCTAATTTTTGTATTTTTAGTAGAGACGGGGTTTCACCATATTGACCAGGCTGGTCTCAAACTCCGGGCCTCAAGTGATCTGCCCGCCTTGGCCACCCAAAGTGCTGGGGTTACAGGGATGAGCCACCATGCCCAACCTAAATGCAATAGTTAACAATTTACAATACCATTAACCTTAACAAGGCAAGATTTTGCCCATGCCCATGTTAGTCCCTGAAAATTTGGGCACCACTGGACGTCCAGTTAATCGGTAAAGATGATAGAGTCACTAGTTGAGACATGATCCTTTAAGTGTAGTAAAAGTGGTATAAAAGAGCCTCATTGGCCAGGCACGGTGGCTCATGCCTGTAATCCCAGCATTTTGGGAGGCCGAGGTGGGCAGATCACGAGGTCAGGAGTTTGAGACCAGCCTGGCCAATATGATGAAACCCCATCTCTACAAAAAATACAAAAATTAGCCAGGCATGGTGGTACATACCTGTAATCCCAGCTACTCAGGAGACTGAGGCAGGAGAACCGCTTGAACTTGGGAGGTGGAGGTTGCAGTCAGCTGAGATCGTACCACTGCACTCCAGCCTGGGTGACAGAGTGAGACTCCATCTCAAAATGTGTGTGTGTGTGTGTGTATATGTATATATACATTTTATTGCTAACAAAATGCTCATGATCTTCACAGCATCCAGCAAATAGTAATCTCTTTGCTGCTGGAGGGTCTTGTCCCATGTTGATGGCTGCTGACTGATCAGGGTGGTGGTTGCTGAAGGTTGCAAGTTTTTTGTTTTTGTTTTTGTTTTTGTTTTGAGATGAGTCTTCCTCTGCCGCCAGGCTGGAGTGCAGTGGCGTGATCTCGGCTCACTGCAACCTCCGCCTTGCAGGTTCAAGCAATTCTCCTGCCTCAGCCTCCCAAGTAGCTGGGACTACAGGCAGGTGCCACCACGCCTGGCTAATTGTTGTATTTTTAGTAGAGACGGGGTTTCACCATGTTGGCTAGGATGGTGTCGATCTCTTGACCTCGTGATCTGCCTGCCTTGGCCTCCCAAAGTGCTGAGATTACAGGCATGCGCCACCGTGCCCGACTGCAATTTCTTAAAATAAGAAAACAATAAAATTTGACCCATTGATGAACTTTTCCTTTCATGAATAATTTTTCTGTAGCATGTGATGGTGTTTGATAGCATTTAAACCATAGTAGAAATTCTTTCAACATTGGAGTCAATCCTCTCAAACCCTGTCACTGCTTTATCAACTAAGCTTATGTAGTATTCTAAAACTTTTGTCATTTCATCAATGTTCACAGCATCTTAACTAGGTGAACACTCCATCTCAAGAAACCACTTTCTTTGCTAATCAATAAGAAGCAACTGCTCATCCATTAGTTTTATCATGAGATTGTAGCAATTCAGTCACATCTTCAGGCTGTTTCAATTCTTTTTCACTTGCTATTCCCATCACTTCTGAAGCGACTTCCTACATGAAGTCTTGAACCCCTCAAAGTCACTCATAAGGATTAGAAGCAACTCATTCCAAATTCCTGTTAATACTGACATTTTGACCTCCTTCCATTAATCATGAATGTTCTTAACGGCATCTAGACTGGCATATAAACCTCCTTTCCAGAAGGTTTTATTTTATTTATTTATTTATTTATTTATTTGAGACAGAGTCTCACTCTATTGCCCAGGTTGGAGTGCAGTGGTACAATCTTGCTCACTGCAACTTCCACCTGCTGGGTTCAAGGGATCCTTGTGCCTTAGTCTCCACAGTAGCTGGGACTACAGGTGTGTGCCACCACACCCGGCTAATTTTTGTTTATGAGATAGAGTTTCATTCTTGTTGCCCAGGCTGGAGTGCAGTGGCGCGACCTCAGCTCACTGCAACCTCTGCCTCCCAGGTTGAAGCAATTCTCCTGCCTCAGCCTCCCGAGTAGCTGGGATTACAGGTGCCCGAAACCATGCCTGGCTTTTTTTTTTTTTTTTTTTTTTTTTTTTTGAGATGGAGTCTCGCTCTGTCACCCAGGCTGGAGGGCAGTGGCGCGATCTCGGCTCGCTTCAAGCTCCACCTCCCAGGTTCATGCCATTCTCCTGCCTCAGCCTCCCAAGTAGCTGGGACTACAGGCACCCACCACCACGCCCAGCTAATTCTTTCTGTATTTTTAGTCGAGATGGGGTCTCACCATGTTAACCAGGATGGTCTCGATCACCTGACCTCGTGATCCACCCGCCTCGGCCTCCCAAAGTGCTAGGATTACAGGCGTGAGCCACTGTGCCCAGCCACACCTGGTTAATTTTTGTATTTTTTAGTAGAGACAGGGTTTCACCATGTTGGCCAGACTGGTCTTGGACTCCTGTCCTCAGGTGATCCACCCACCTCGGCCTCCCAAAGTGCTGGGATTACAGGTATGAGCCACCATACCCAGCCAAATTTTTGTATTTCTAAGTAGAGACGGGGTTTCACCATGTTGGCCAAGCTGGTCTTGAACTCCTGACCTCAGGTGATCCGCCCACCTCGGCCTCCCAAAGTGCTGGGATTACAGGCATAAGCCACCACGCCCAGCCCCTTTCCACAAGGTTTTAGATTTACTTTGCTCAGATTCATCAGAGGAATCACTATGTATAGCAGATTCACTATGTACAGCTGCATTTCATAGCCTTATGAAATGTATTTCTTAAATAATAAGACTTAAAAGTCAAAATTACTCCTTGGTCCATGGGCTACAGAATGGATACTGCATTAGCAGGCAAGGAAACAGCATTAATCTCCTTGTATGTCTCCATCAGAACTCTTGGATGGCTAGATGTGCTGTCCATGAACAGTAAAAATTTTAAAGGACTCTTTCATTCCAAGTAGTAGTTCTCAACAAGAGCTTAAAATATTCAATAAACGACACTGGAAACGGATGTGCTGACATCCATGCTTTGCTGTTCCATTTACAGAGGACAGACAGGGTACACTTGACATAATTCTTAAGGGCCCTAGGATTCTAGGAATGGTAAATGAGCACTGGCTTAGACCAGCATTATTAGCCACTAACAAGAGAGTCAGCCTGTCCTTTGAAGTTTTGAAGCCAAACATTGACTTTTCCTCTGTAACCATGAAAGTCCTAGATGACATCTTATTCCAATAGATGGCTATTTCGTCTACACTGAAGATCTGTTGTTTAATGTAGTCACCTTTATCAAAGATCTTAGCTAGATCTTCTGGATAACTTGCTGTAGCTTCTACATCAGCACTTGCTACTTCACCTTGCACTTTTGTTATGGACACAGCTTCTTTTGGTAAACCTCATGAACCAACCTCTGCTAGCTTCAAATATTTCTTCTGCCTCTCATAGGCTTCACAGAATGGAGGAGAGCTAGGGCGTTGCTCAGGCCTAGGCTTTGGCTTAAGGGAATGCTTTTTAAAAACTGGTTTTTGCTTCATTTTAGAGACAGGGTCTCACTCCGTCACCCAGTCTAGTGGCGCACATAGCTCATCGTAATGTGGAACTCCTGGGCTCAAGTGATCCCCCTGTCTCAGCCTCCCAAGTAGCTAGGACTACAGGTATACACCACCACACCTAGCTAATTAAAACTGTTTTTTAAAAAAGAAATGGGGTCTTGCTATATTGCCCAGGCTGGTCTCAAAGTCTTGGGCTCAAGTGATCCTCCTGTCTCAGCCTCCCACAGTGCTGGGATTACAGGCATGAGGCACTGCGTCTGGTTTAAGAGAATGTTGTGGCTTGCTTTATCTTCTATCTAGACCATTAAAACTTTCTCCAGGTCAGCAACAAGGCTGTTTTGCTTTATCATTCCTATGTTCTCCAGAGTGGCACTTTTAATTTCCTTTAAGAATTTTTTTTCCTTTACATTCATAACTTGGCTAATGGGTACAAGCGGCCTAGCTTTTGGCCTAGCTTTGCTTTCAACATGCCTTCCTCACTTAGTTTAACCATTTCTAGCTTTTCACTTAAAGTGAGAGATGGGATTCTTCCTTTCACTTGAACACTTAGAGGCTACTGTTGGGTTACTAACAGGCCTAATTTCAATATTGTTGCATCTCAGGGGATAGGGAAGCCCAAAGCAAGGGAGAGAGACAGAGGAACTGCCTGTTGATGGAACAGTCAGAACACACACAACATTTATCGCTTAAGTTCTCCATCCTACATAGATGTGGTACATGACACCACAAAATAATTACAATAGTTACATCAAAGACCACTGATCACAAATCATCACAACACATATACTAATAATGAAAAAGTTTCAAATATTGAAAGAATTACCAAAATGTGATACAGAACCATGAAGTGAGCATATACTATTAGAAAAAATGGTGCCAACAGACTTGCTCAACACAGGGTTACCACAAACCCTGGATTAAAAAAAAAAGGACCAAATTACACTTCCATCAAGACTGTATAAATGTATCCCTGTTTCTTATGTGTACTCTTACCAACATTAGTTCTTGTAATTTAAAAAGTTTATAAGTTTCATAGATGAAAACATGCACCTAATAACTTCTTTTTTTTTTGAGACAGGATATCGTTCCTGTCAGTCAGGTGGGAGTGCAATAGCACGATCTTGGCTTACTGCTACCTCTGCCTCCTGTGCTCAAGCAATTCTCCTGCCTTAGCCGCCTGAAGGGCTGGGACCACAGTATGTATGCCACAGTGCCAGCTAATTTTTTGTAGAGACAGGGTTGCACTGTGTGGCCCAGGCTGGTCTCAAACTCCTGGGCTCAAGTGATCTGCCTACCTCAGCCTCCGAAAGTGCTGAGATTACAGGCATGATTACACTGCCCAGTCCCCTATTAACTTTTATCGTAAGCTTAATCTTAGAACAGAGTCCAAAAATTTTGACTAGAGTGGTGGGGGAAGCTGGTAGAAAAAGGAGGAGAAGAAAGACCTAAGGCATGGGAACTGTTAGTATATTGTACAAAATGAAGTTAAAATATGGTATTTGAAAGTTGAAGCCGGGCACGGTGGTTCACACCTGTTATCCCAGCACTTTAGGAGTCCGAAGCTGGTCGATCATTTGAGGCTAGGAGTTGGGAGACTAGCCTGGCACATGATGAAACCCCATCTCTACTAAAAATACAAAAACTAGCCAGGCATGGTGGGGCACCTGGTCCCAGCTACTCAGGAGGCTGAGGTACGAGAATCACTTGAACCCGGGAGGCAGAGGTTGCAGTGAGCCAAGATTGCACCACTGCACTCTAGCCTGGGTGACAAAGCAATGCTCTGTCTCAAAAAAAAAAAGAAAAAGAAAGTTGAAAAATTCAGCCAATAACATTTTTGTCACAATGGGGGAACTCTCAAGTATGGGGTTTTGGAGAGTCAGCTATTTCCTTTTCTCCCCACCAGGGAGAAAGACCTAGAGGTTTTTCCCCTCTCCCTCTCACTGTCCAGAGCAATTACCACAATTTAGTTCAGCCTAAAGAGCATACGCTGTTGGAAAAACGGCACTAATAGACTTACTTGATGCAGGGCTGCCATAAGCCTTAATTTTTTTTTTTTTTTTTCCTGAGACAAAGTCTCACTCTGTCACCTAGGCTGGAGTGCAGTGGCGGGATCTCGGCTCACTGCAACCTCCGCCTCCCGGGTTCAAGCAATTCTCCTGCCTCAGCTTCCGGAGTAGCTGGGACGACAGGTGAATGCCACTATGTCCGGCTAATTTTTGTATTTTTTTTTTTTTTAGAAGACAGACAGGGTTTCATCATATTGGCCAGGCTGGTCTCGAACTCCCGACCTCGTGATCTGCCTGCCTTGACCTCCCAAAGTTTTGGGATTACAGGTGTGAGCCACCGTGCCCAGCCAAACCTTACATTTTAAAAAAATCACACTGGAGCCTGGGTGCGGTGGCTCATGCCTGTAATCCCAGCACTCTGGGAGGCCAAGGTGGGTGGATTACCTGAGGTCAGGAGTTCCAGAGCAGCCTGACCAACACAGAGAAACCCCGACTCTACTAAAAATACAAAATTAGCTGGGCATGGTGGTGCATGCCTGTAATCCCAACTACTCTGGAGGCTGAGGTAGAATTGCTTGAACCAGGAGGTGGAGGTTGCAGTGAGCTGAGATGGCACCACTGCACATCAACCTGGGCAACAAGAGTGCAACTCCAACTAAAAAAAAAAAAAAAAAGAAAAAAGAAAAAAAGAAATCACACTGGATCTGTAGAAAGAATATCAGTTCTTTTCAACCATGTGACTTCAGGCATATCTACCACACTTGTCATGTTTCCTCACTTAAAGTGAGAATAACAACGTCACACCAATGTCACCCACCTTGAATGTTTACTGTGAATTAAATCAAGACAAGCATCTGAAATTATTTCGTGAATCTTAAGTGCTACACAGGAGTGTGGCAGAGGAATTAGCTTCTAAAGTCAGCAAGATTAAAATTAAGTGCAATAAAAATTGCTTAGAAGTTCCTTAAATTGCCCATGAGCACAGTATGACAGACTTGAGAGACACATGAGAACAAAGACTCTCTGAGAGACAGCTGGGATAAACATTCAGTAACACTGCCAGCAGAATTGTTGCACTAGAACATTTTCATTTCCTCTCTCTTTCTGCCAAGTGCATAACTGAATCTAAGATGAAAGTATGATGCAACTTTGTTATTCTACAATTTTAAATTGGCAAGTTAAGAAACCTCTCTGGGCCTCTTTGTCTAATGATGTAGCTCAGCTGGATCAGGGTTTCATCCACGGTTTGTCTGACAAATATTGCCAGCTTACTATGCTTACTGTGTTCCAGGCTGCTGTGCTGGACTGTGGGAGGGTAGACGCCAAGGAGACAATCTGATCACAACAGGCTGGTGAGTGGTGAGGCAGTTTCAACCTTCATTTGAGGAATCCAGGGTTCTATAACCACCTTCTAGGGAATGTGGTGAATGTTTAGAAAAATTACAGAAAGTTACCAGCTACTCAGGAGGCTGAGGCAGGAGAATGGCGTGAACCCGGGAGGCGGAGCTTGCAGTGAGCCGAGATCGTGCCACTGCACTCCAGCCTGGGCGACAGAGTGAGACTCCATCTCAAAAAAAAAAAAAAAGAAAGAAAAAAAGAAAAAAAAAACAAGAAAAATTACAGAAAGTTACATATTTTGTTATGAATACCAGCTACAATGCTATATCTAATATGAATTAAGTTCCTCTGTTTCCTTTTTTTCTGTTTATGTTGCTACTTTTTTTTTTTTTTGAGACAGTCTCACTCTGATGCCCAGGCTGGAGTGCAGTGGCGGGATCTTGGCTCACTGCAACCTCCGCCTCCCAGGTTCAAGCGATTCTCCTGACTTAGCCTCCCGAGTAACTGGGATTACAGGCACCTGCCACCACACCCAGCTAATTTTTGTATTTTCAGTAAGACGGGGTTTCACCATGTTGGCCAGGCTGGTCTCGAACTGCTTACCTCAAGTGATCTGCCCGCCTCAGCCTACCAAAATGCTAGGATTACAGGCGTGAGCCGCCGCACCCCGCCTATGTTGCTACTTTTTAATGTGGGTTCAGTTTTTAAACCTGGCTCTTTAATTGAAAAAGTAATACAAACATATGTAAAAATTCAAACTGTAACAAAAAAGGTAGACAACGAGAAGCAAATCTTTCTTCTATTTCAGACTCCTCCTTCCCCATTCCACACCACATCCCCTCAACCCTCCTTCTATTCAGACGTTACCACTGGGTCAATCCGTCGAAAGTTACAGTTAAGGTGATACCTGGAGTCCAAAAGCTAAATATGAACCTAAGCTATCACCAGTCCCTTCCAGTTCTAAAACTAAGTCCAAGCCTTTTGCAGCACGAAAGAGAGAGCCTCCTCCTATCTAAAGTTATGGCTGGTAGAGGCTCAGACGAATGGAAACCGATTTCAGACACATATTTAGAACTCCTGAAAGGCAGAAGACAGAACTTAATACTTTTATGGTGAGTGGTTTATTTACTGACTAAATAAACGCTCCCTTAGGGATGTAAGCTCTATACGGGCAGGAGCTTCATCACCAGCTCTCACTGCAGACCCCGGCATTAAAGGCGCTCACACGGTAAAAGCCCCTACCGCCCTCTACAGTCACAGTAGGCCAGCAGCCCAGAGTGGGAATCCGCGCAGGGCGTCACGTGACTCCAGCTCCCCGGCATCCGGCCCGCCCCCACCGAGACCCCGCCAATCCGGAAGGGAGGTCCAATTTGGCCAGGCCAGGGCGTGTTCCATGGGCCCAGTCGCCTTGCTGCTGCGTTATCCCTGGACTCGCCCCACTTGCCTCGGAGTCTCAGGCGGTTGCCCAGGTCCTCCCGGCAAAACCCTGGAGCTTGCTAGGGAGAGGAGCAAGTGCGGGGCCAGCGAGCAGAAGTGCCGACGCAGCCCGGCAGCCGCGGGCGAGGATTAGGCTGAGCTTCAGGATACAGCTAGGGGGACGGCAGGAGTCTCCAGAGCGCGCGCGCCGGCCCTCCCCGTCCCGACCCACGCGGCGCGGCGTGGTGACGCCCGCGCGGCCTGAGGAAGGGGCGGGGCCGGGGCGGGCCTCCGCACTCCTCCCGCCCTCTCTCTGTCCCTACTCTCCCTCCCCTTCCCTCCCCCACACTCGGCCCCTTCAGCTTGGGGGTGCCTTCGTCGCGCAGCCTCGCGTCGGCCCGGCCCGGCTAGGCCAGCGGGCAGATGCCCCGAGCTGCAGCCGCCGCCGCCGCCGACTCGGCCGGTGGCGGTGTGGGAGGCGGGCTACCAGCCCGGGGCCGCTGAGTGTGACGGACGCAGCTGGGAGCCGGGGGCCCGGGGCCCCGGCGTCGGTGGCTCCGCACGGACCATGTATTTTCTGAGCGGCTGGCCCAAGAGGCTGCTGTGCCCTCTGGGGAGCCCGGCCGAGGAGCCTTTCCACGTTCAGTCCGACCCGCAGAGGGCTTTCTTCGCCGTGCTGGCCGCGGCCCGCCTCAGCATCTGGTACAGCCGAGTAAGTAGAGCCGCCCGCCGCCTTTCGCCGCTGCCTCCCCGGCCCCCCGGCGCCGTCCCACCCCTAACTTCCACCCAGCGCCCGGGACCCTTGCCCCTTCGCGCCAGACCCACCTGCCTTCGCCGTCCGCGTCCTCCTTCCACCGACTTGGCAGCAGGTACCCGCCGGCTCCGGGCACGTCCTCCAGCCGGCGGTCCGGGGTGGATGAAGTCGCTGCTGCCGAAAATCCCTGAGCCTCCCCACGTTGGACCGACTGCCGCGCCGTGCAGACTCCTCACGCTCCCCGGCCGAGCCCAGACTTGTTCTTCCCTCCCTTCCCCCATTCCCCGAGGAACGAATTTGTTTAAACTTTCCACAATTAGAAATCCGGCCGCTATGGTGCCCCAACCCTCCCTCCCTTTAAAGGTCGTTGTTTTGGAGTTAGGGAAAGCCTCTTGGGCTTTACCCAGCGCCAGACTTTACAGGCCTATAATAAATTATTTCTAGAAACTACAGCCTGAATTCTTTATTCTTCACTAAAGGTCTGGTTATTTAACTCCCCTCTTTAACTCCAACATCCCTTCCCCACTTTCGAGTTGGTCTTTTTCTTTGCTGCTGCTCTTGGACTCTTCGGAGTAGGGGGTTAAAGGAGCGGAAGTAGAACTCAAATCTGTTCGCACAACCCCCAGTTATAACACCTGGAAATAATAAGGCTTGGGAGGAGCATGGAACTGAATTCTGTTTTTGCTTTAAGTCCTGGTTATCTTTTTCTTTCTTGTATTGAGTAGATATGAGAAAGAAATAAGTGGTGGATGGGATACTCCCTACTCTCTACAAACACTGCTATAACTTTGTCCGTGAGAACGACAGAGTTCAGAGTATAAAAATGCTTTTTTTCCTCCCCAAAGAAGGCAGTACCAATCGATGTCAGAGTGAAGTTTTTCTCCTTTCCAAGTTAATTTGACCATGTGGGATAGGTTGTGACCTTGTCCTTATTAGATCTTCGTGAAATACTGGTTTTAGTTTGGTAAAATCCCCAAATCTTTGTGTGTTACTATTTGATTGCCTGTAATGCCCTTGACCGTCCTCACCCACATCCCTGGTAAAACTGGTGATGGGATTTAGTGACGGGTAATTCTGGTGTCTCCTGTGACTGTCATAGTTGGGCTGTAAATCAGACTATTTGCCATCAAGTTTTGGCGGATCTAATTTTCAAATGCAAATCAGAACAAAACAAACTGTTATAAAATCCTAATACCAATAATATGACTATTTTGTCTAGTGCTTGATGGTGTTTTGAATATGTATGTATGTGTGTATATATATATAAAAACGTGTAAATATATACACATATATCTATAAAGTATCATCTGGTTCCTAAATGAGATACTCGTTTACAATGTATATGCCAGTTGAATAATTTTTAATTTGTTTAGGTGTATATAACTATTAACTTTAAAGCACATGCAGAAAAAATGGAACTTGAATTTAAATTGTCTTTTGAATTTAGTACATAATTCCTTTTGAATGTAACAAATTTAGACTTTACGTCTAAAATTTAACTTTTCTTACCTTTAAAAAGGCAGACCTAAGTTAATTTTAAATAAAAGTAAACAGTATGAATTGACCAGAAGCCTGTAAACCACTTTATTCCCCCATAAGAGGAGCACAAAAATTTGCTTTAATTTAGGGACATTGTGAATATTCTTAAGAATGTCCATTGTTTGGTTTTGGAGTTAGATACCACATCTAGAAATCCAAGACAGTCCTGGAATTTAAGCTATTTATACTCTTCTTTCAAATTCCCACCTCACATGCAGCTTCCTTTTTCCACGGAAGTCCAGGGACCACTACTATTAAGTTCCAGTGTGCAGAAGTTAGGCTGTAGGGAACCCATGGGTTTAGAGGTCTGGAGTGAAATGAAATGCAGGATACCTTACAGGAGGCTGCATGATACTGTAGTATGAGTGGTTAACCTTGGTCTCTGGGCACCAGCTTTGTTGTCACTTAAAAAAATCAGGTATTCACGAGGTCAAGAGATCGAGACCATCCTGGTCAACATGGTGAAACCCCGTCTACTAAAAACACAAAAACATTAGCTGGGGGTGGTAGCGCGCGCCTGTAGTCTCAGCTACTCGGGAGGCTGAGGCAGGAGAATCGCTTGAACCCAGGAGGCAGAGGTTGCAGTGAGCCAGGATTCCACCACTGTACTCCAGCCTGGCAACAGGGCAAGACTCTGTCTCAAAAAAAAAAAAAAAAAAAAAAAAAAAAATCAGGTATTGAACCAAGTGATTATAAGGTGTATGATTACATGCCTAGGTGAGTGGGATACAGTTACTAGACTCCAGCTTCCAATCTTCTCTTCCTGGGATATGCGCTTTCTTACTCTGTATGAAAGTTTTCATTTTGATTTTCTAATTTCTAAACTTCCTGAAAGTATGTAAGTTAAAATAAATTTAGATTAACACACTTCATTTAAAAGTGAAAATGCCCTTAGGTAAATTAAAGGGCTGTCAGTTATACTGCGTAATTTAGAGTGAATTGGTTTTAAAAGTTCTAATGGAGCTGCTAAAAGCTTTGACTTTTGAGAGGCTGTAGATGCAAGTAATTTTATGTTAATATTTTGAAGATCTACAGGATTCTACAGAGTTGAAGTCTTACAGCTGCTTGAGGGCATTTGAAGGCAGGGAGACATGCTCATAGAGATGATAAAACAAGATTTGCTTACTTGAAATTTTGTTAGGGCTCACTTAGTAAATCAAGCTCTCTTAGGAGGGATAGGTTTTAAAAAGAGATAACTAGCCTTATGGAAGGGACAGTCGTTTGGTCGTCTAAGCTGGTTGTTTTAATGTTCAAAAGAATTGTGGAAATTGTATGTGTACAATGATGCTTCATAAGACTGAATCTCTGTTAAAATCTCTAACTGTACATTATATGGGTCTTCTAGTGAACTTTTATATACTACTTATACCTACTGTCCTCTATTCTAAGTAGGTATTCGGAATTCCACTGTTATAGACTCATATGTCTTCATAATTATTTCCTCCCCCAAAGTTGAGAAATACAGTATAGTGTTGTTTATGAACAAAAGAGCCTCTAGATAGTCACTTAGCTTTTTTATATTGAAGCCCCAATGTTACATTTTGGAGCCCCCGAAAAGGTGTTAAAAAGGGCTCAATATGTGTAGGCTAGATTGGGGTGGTAGAGGTAGAACTTTACTGGGGGCAATTGATACATTTCTGCTAAGGTTGTTGTAAAAGGACTAGTTTCAGCTTTGAGGATGAAACTGCTATATAAGGTAGGTTATGATTTATGATTGACATAGGTGTAGTGTGAGATGAATTACATTTTGTACTGTACTGGGGGCCCAGAATTACTCCTTTAATATACTAACTGTGAATATGAAAGTCTATATATGTGAACATCAAAATGATATCTTTGAATGTAGCCATTCTAAATTAGATGTATAATCATATCTCATTTTTCACGTCACTGACTTTAAACATTTAAATTACCTTCAGATGTATTTTTGAACACCAACTCTAAAATACAGATGTATATAAAAGGGATGAAGAGACATGTTATATGTGAACTGTGTAAAGATGTTAATGTGTTAATATGATAAATCTTGTGAGTTATCACTGTTGCAGGTAGTTAATAAAAAGCTGAAATGGGCAAATAATTGCTAGGCTTATAAAATAAATTGTGTGTCATTTAGTAATCCTGAGCAAAAACTTAGTTCCCACTGGTGTGCTAATCATGGAAAAAAAAAATGATCTTTCAAAAGAACCAAGCTTTGGATCAGGTATATGATTAACTGTGTGACCTCAGGAAGACCATTTTATTTGTATTTTCCCAGCATTCCCATTTCTCACCCTTTTAACTCTATTACTCACTGCCTCCAGAGAGCCTTCTTTATAAATTCACTGCTCTGAAGTCTTCTAGGGTTCACTGTTGATTAAAGAATGAAGTTCAAACTCCTTAGTTTGATATCACAGACACTCCCTTCTTGGAATGCTCTCTTGCCTCATTTCTGCCTGTCCGAATATTATCCATCCTTTAACTGCTCTTGAAATCCTTTCTTTATGAGTCATTCTTTACCTACTATAACCATAAGTGTTCATTTTTCTGATGAACTGCTGCTTCCCCCCTACTACCAGCTTTGTTGAGGTATAATTGACAAGTAAAAATTGTATATATTTAAGGTGTGCTGTGCAATACTTGGATCTACCCTGTGAATTGATAACCACAGTCAGTCTAATTAACAGATCCACCATCTCACACAGTTACCCCTTTTTTTGTATGTGGGATGAGAACGCTTAAGACCTACTCTCTTAGCGAATTTCAAGTATACGATATGTGTTAATTATGGAAATAAATATCATTATTAACGATAGTTACTGTGGCGTACATTAGGTCCCCAGAATGTATTCATTTTATACCTGAAAATTTGTACCTTTGACCGAAGTACTCTCATTTCACCCACCTCCTAGGCCCTGGCAATCATTGTTCTACTCTTCTGTTTCTATGAGTTTGACGTCTTTATATTCCATGTATGACATCATGCAGTTGTTTTATGTCTTGCTCACTTAGTATGGGGTCCTTAAGTTTCGTCCTTGTTGTTGCAGATGGCAGGATTTCCTTGTTTTTTAAAGGCTGAATAATATTTCGTGTGTGTGTGTGTGTGTGTGTTACGTTTTCTTTATCCATTCATCTATTGACAGACACTTAGGTTGTTTCCATATCTTTGCTAGTTTGAATAATGCTGCAAAGAATATGAGAGTGCAGATATCTCTTTGAGTTACTGATTTCAATTCCTTTGGATATATACCTAGAAGTGGGATTGTTGGATCATGTGATAGTCCTGTTTTTAGTTTGAGGAACTTCTGTTTTCCATAATGACTGTACCATTTTGCAGTCCCATCAGCAGTGTACAGGGAGGGCATCCCTTTTCTCCACATCTTAGCCAACACTTGTTATGATTTGACTTTTTGATAATAGATATCCTAACAGGTATGAGATATCTTATAGTTTTGATTTGCATCTTCCTGATGATTAGTGTATTGAGCATCTACTGGTCATTGGTTGTTTTTTGGGAAAACATCTGTTCAGATCTCTTGGCCATTTTTAAATTAGGTTTGTTTTCTTTTGCTTTTTGCTACTGAGTTGTATGAATTCCTTACGTATCTTGGATATTAGCCCCCTTTTAGATGTATGGTTTGCAAATATTTTCTCCTATTCCATAGGTTGCTTTTTTATCTTGTTGATTGTTTACTGTACAATAACTTAATTTCATGCAATCCTGCTTGTTTATTTTTGCTTTTGTTACCTGTGCTTTTGATGTCATCCAACATGCCATCGTGAAAACAGATGTCAGGGTGTTTTTCCCATTTTCTTCTAGGATTTGTATGGTTTCAGGTTTTACATTTAAGTCTTTGATCCTTCTTCTTTTAATTTTTGTGGGTACATAGATCTGTGTATTTATGGGGTATATGGGATATTTTGATACAGGACTGTAGTTACCCTGTTGTGCTATCAAATACTAGATTTTATTCATCATCTAGACAGGGTCTCACTTTGTCACTCTGGAGTACAGTGTCATGATCATGGCTTATTGCAGCCTCGACCTCTTGGGCTCAAGCAGTTCTCCCACCTTAGCATCCTGGGTAGCTGGGACTACAGATGCGTGCCACCATGCCAAGTTAATTTTTTGTAGAGATGGGGTCTTGCCATGTTGCCCAGGCCAGTCTCAGATTCCTGGACACAAGTGATCTGGCCACCACACCCAGTCCTTATTCATTCTTTCTGTTTTTTGTACCTATTAACCATCCTCCCTTCCCCCTCCCTATTTAATCCTTCTTGAGTTGATAGTGTAAGATAAGGGTCAGTTTCCTTCTTTTGCATGTGGATATCCAGTTTTCCCAACACTGTTTATGGTGTTGAAAAGTCAGTGTTGCAGGATGTGTTTTCTCCATCCTTAGCACTTGGTGAAAGATTAATTGACCATATATGCATGCGTGGTTTTATTTCTGGACTCCATTCTATCGCAGTGGTCTGTGTATCTCTTTTTATGTCAGTACCATACTATTTTGATTACTGTAGCTTTGTAATGTACTTTGAAATCAGGTTGATATGGTTTGAATCTGTTTCCCCACCCAAATTTCATCTCTAATTGTAATCCCCATAATCCCCATGTATGGAGGGCAGGACCTGGTAGGAGGTCTTTAGATCATAGAGTCAGTTTTCCCTGTGCTGTTCTTGTGATAGTAAGTTCTCATGAGATCTGATGGTTTTATAAGTGTTTGACTGTTCCTTCTACACATGCTGTCTCTCTCTTGCCTGCCACCATGTAACAAGTGCCCGCTTCCCCTTCTGCCATGATTGTAAGTTTCCTGAAGCCTCGTCAGCCATTACAGAACTGAATCTATTAAACCTCTTTCTTTATAAATTACCAAATCTCAGGGAAGTTTGTTATAACAGTGTGAAAACGGACTAACACATAGGTAATGTGACACTTCCAGCTTTGTTGTTCTTTCTCAAGATGGCCTTGGCTATTCATGGGCTCTTGTGGTTCTGTATAAATTTTAGATTGTTTTTCTATTTATGTGAAAATGTCATTGGAATTCTGATAGGGATTGCATTGAATCCGTAGATTGGTTTGGATGGTATGGACATTTTAACAACATTAATTCTCTAATCCATGAACATAAGATATCCAGCCATTTATTTGTGCCTTCTTCAGTTTCCTTCATCAGCATTTTATAGTGTTTAGTGTTGGTTAAATGTATTCTAAGTATTTAGTGTTTTTGATGCTACTGTAAATGGTATTGTTTTCTTTTCTTTTTTTTTTTTTTTAAGACAAAGTCTCACTCTTTTCACCGAGGCTGGAGTGCAATGGAGCAATCTCAGCTCACTGCAACCTCCGCCTCCCAGGTTCAAGCGATTCTCCTCTCCCAGTTTCCCGAGTAGCTGGGATTACAGGTGCCTGCGACCATACCCGGCTAATTTTTGTATTTTCAGTAGAGATGGGGTTTCACCATGTTGGCCAGGCTGGTCTCGATTCCTGACCTCAGGTGATCTGCCTGCCTCGGCCTCCCAAAGTGCTGGGATTATAGGCGTGAGCCACCACGCCCAGCCACGTTTTCTTAATTTATTTTTTAGATACTCATGGTTCTTGTGTAGAAACACAACTTATTTTTGTATGTTGATTTTATATCTTGCAACTTCACTAAATTCATTTCTTAGTTCTAAATTTTTTTTGGTGGTTTTTAGGGTTTTCTTCATATAAAATCATGTCATCTTCAGAGACAATTTTGCTTTTTCCTTAGAACTACTGCTTTATAGTGTAAGTTTTGCACTTACGTTTTATTTCTCCAACTAGATTATACATTTCTGGAGCACAGAAACTATCTTAATTTGTATTATCTATAGTGCCTGTACAAAGAAGATGTTTAATAAACATTTTTAATATTAATGAATTTAAGGCATTTGTCCTATGTGTGGCATAGCAATTTTTTTTAAGTTTTAGTTTTTTAATTTTTGTGAGAACACAGTAGGTGTTTGTTTTTTTGTGTGGTTTTTTTTGTTGTTGTTTGTTTGTTTTTGAGACAGGATTTCACTTCAGTTGCCCAGGTTGGAGTGCAGTGGCACAATCTCAGCTCACTGCAATCTGTAGTCACCCTGTTGTGCTTTTGACTGTAGTCACCCTGTTGTGCTGTCAAATACTAGGTCATACTCATTCTCTTTTTTTTGTACCCATTAGCTGTTCCCACCTCCCTTCCTATCCCCCCAGCTACCTTTCTTTCCCAGCCGCTGGTAACCATCTTTCTACTCTCTCTCACCATGAGTTCAATTGTTTTGATTTTTAGATCCCACAAAATAAGTGAGAACATTCTATGTTTGTCTCTCTGTGCCTGGCTTATTGCACTTAACATAACAAACTCTAGTTCCATCCATGTTGTTGTAAATGACTGGATCTCATTTTTTTTTTTTAATAACTGAGTAGTACTCCATTATGTATAAGTACCGCATTTTCTTTATCCACCCATCTGTTGATGGACACTTCCAGTACTGTGTGGAATAACAGTAGTGAAGGTAGGCATCTTTGTCGGGTGCCTGATCTTAGAGGAAAGGCTTTCAGTTTTTATGTACTCAGTATGATACTAGCTATGGGTCTGTTATATATGGCTTTTATTATGTTGAGGTATGTTCCTTCTATACCCAGTTTTTTGAGGGTTTTTATGAAGGGATGTTGAATTTTCATGAAATGCTTTTTCAGCATCAGTTGAAATGATCATATAGTTTTTCTCCTTCCTTCTGTTGATGTATCACATTGATTGATTTGCATATATTGAACCATCCTTGCATTCCTGGAATAAATCCCACTTGTTCATGATGAATGATCTTTTAAATATATTGTTGAATCTGGTTAGCTTGTATTTTGTTCAGGATTTTCGCATCAATGTTCATCAGAAATATTGACCTGTAGTTTTCTTTATTGATGTGTCTTTGTCTGGGTTTGGTATGAGGGTAATCCTGGCCTCATAGAATGAGTTTGGAAGTACTCCCTCCTCCTGTATTTTTGAGAACAGTTTCAGTAGTATTGGTGTTCTTCTTTAAATGTTTGTTGGAATTGAGCGGTGAAACCACTGGGTCTTGGGCTTTTCTTTACTGGGAGACTTTTTATTACAGGTTCAATCTCATTTTTGGTCTGTTCAGGTTTTGAATTTCTTCATGGTTCAATCTTGGTAGGTTGTATGTGCTTAGGGATTTATCCACTTCATCTAGATTTTCCAATTTATTGGCATATAGTTGCTCATAGTAGTTTCTGATGATCCTTTGAATTTTTGTGTTATCAATTGTAATGTCTCCTTTCTTATCTCTGATTTTATTTATTTGGGTTTTCTCTTTTAAGATTTGTCAGTTTTGTTTATCTTTTCTAAAAAGCAACTTTTTGTTTCTTTAGTCTTTTGGATTATTTTCTTCAAGTTAATTTATTTCTGCTTCATCTTTATTATTTCTGTTACTAATTTTGTGTTGTTTGCTCTTGCTTTTCTAGTTGTTTAAGAGGCATCATTAGGTTATTTATTTGAAGTTTTTCTTCTTCTTTTCTGAGACAGGGTCTCACTTTATTCCCCAGGCTAGAGTGCAGTCGTGAAATCTCAGCTCACTGTAGCCTCAACCTCCCAAGTTCATGTGATCCTCCCACCTCGGACTCCCAAATAGTTGGGAGTTGCATGCCACCGTGCCCAGCTAATTTTTGTAGAGATGGGATTTCACCATGTTTCCCAGGCTGTTCTCAAATTCCTGAGCTCAAGCAATCAGCCCACCTCAGCTCCCAAAATGCTAGGATTTAGGCGTGAGCCACTATCTTTTCTTCTTCTTTTTTTTTTTTTTTTAATTTATTTATTATTATTATACTTTAAGTTGTAGGGTACATGTGCATAACGTGCAGGTTTGTTACATATGTATACTTGTGCCATGTTGCTGTGCTGCACCCATCAACTCGTCATTTACATCAGGTATAACTCCCAATGCAATCCCTCCCCCCTCCCCCCTCCCCATGATAGGCCCCGGTGTGTGATGTTCCCCTTCCTGAGTCCGAGTGATCTCATTGTTCAATTCCCACCTATGAGTGAGAACATGCGGTGTTTGGTTTTCTGTTCTTGTGATAGTTTGCTAAGAATGATGGATTCCAGCTGCATCCAAGTCCCTACAAAGGACTCAAACTCATCCTTTTTTATGGCTGCATAGTATTCCATGGTGTATATGTGCCACATTTTCTTAATCCAATCTGTCACTGATGGACATTTGGGTTGATTCCAAGTCTTTGCTATTGTGAATACTGCTGCAATAAACATACGTGTGCATGTGTCTTTATAGCAGCATAATTTATAATCCTTTGGGTATACACCCAGTAATGGGATGGCTGGGTCATATGGTACATCTAGTTCTAGATCCTTGAGGAATCGCCATACTGTTTTCCATAATGGTTGAACTAGTTTACAATCCCACCAACAGTGTAAAAGTGTTCCTATTTCTCCACATCCTCTCCAGCACCTGTTGTTTCCTGACTTTTTAATGATTGCCATTCTACCTGGTGTGAGATGGTATCTCATTGTGGTTTTGATTTGCATTTCTCTGATGGCCAGTGATGATGAGCATTTTTTCATGTGTCTGTTGGCTGTATGAATGTCTTCTTTTGAGAAATGTCTGTTCATATCCTTTGCCCACTTTTTGATGGGGTTGTTTGTTTTTTTCTTGTAAATTTGTTTGAGTTAGGTTCTGGATATTAGCCCTTTGTCAGATGAGTAGATTGCAAAAATGTTCTCCCATTCTGTAGGTTGCCTGTTCACTCTGATGGTAGTGTCTTTTGCTGTACAGAAGCTCTTTAGTTTAATGAGATCCCATTTGTCAATTTTGGCTTTTGCTGCCGTTGCTTTTGGTGTTTTAGACATGAAATCTTTGCCCATGCCTATGTCCTGAATGGTACTACCTAGGTTTTCCTCTAGGATTTTTATGGTATTAGGTCTAACATTTAAGTCTCTAATCCCTCTTGAATTAATTTTCGTATAAGGAGTAAGGAAAGGATCCAGTTTCAGCTTTCTGCTTATGGCTAGCCAATTTTCCCAGCACCATTTATTAAATAGGGAATCCTTTCCCCATTTCTTGTTTCTCTCAGGTTTGTCAAAGATCAAATGGCTGTAGATGTGTGGTATTATTTCTGAGGACTCTGTTCTGTTCCATTGGTCTATATCTCTGTTTTGGTACCAGTACCATGCTGTTTTGGTTACTGTAGCCTTGTAGTATAGTTTGAAGTCAGGTAGCGTGATGCCTCCAGCTTTGTTCTTTTGACTTAGGATTGTCTTGGAGATGCGGGCTCTTTTTTGGTTCCATATGAACTTTAAAGCGGTTTTTTCCAATTCTGTGAAGAAACTCATTGGTAGCTTGATGGGGATGGCATTGAATCTATAAATTACCTTGGGCAGTATGGCCTTTTTCACGATATTGATTCTTCCTATCCATGAGCATGGTATGTTCTTCCATTTGTTTGTGTCGTCTTTTATTTCACTGAGCAGTGGTTTGTAGTTCTCCTTGAAGAGGTCCTTTACATCCCTTGTAAGTTGGATTCCTAGGTATTTGATTCTCTTTGAAGCAATTGTGAATGGAAGTTCATTCCTGATTTGGCTCTCTGTTTGTCTGTTACTGGTGTATAAGAATGCTTGTGATTTTTGCACATTAATTTTGTATCCTGAGACTTTGCTGAAGTTGCTTATCAGCTTAAGGAGATTTTGGGCTGAGATGATGGGGTTTTCTAAATATACAATCATGTCATCTGCAAACAGGGACAATTTGACTTCTTCTTTTCCTAACTGAATACCCTTGATTTCTTTCTCTTGCCTGATTGCCCTAGCCAGAACTTCCAACACTATGTTGAATAGGAGTGGTGAGAGAGGGCATCCCTGTCTTGTGCCAGTTTTCAAAGGGAATTTTTCCAGTTTTTGCCCATTCAGTATGATATTGGCTGTGGGTTTGTCATAAATAGCTCTTATTATTTTGAGGTACGTTCCATCAATACCGAATTTATTGAGCGTTTTTAGCATGAAGGGCTATTGAATTTTGTCAAAAGCCTTTTCTGCATCTATTGAGATAATCATGTGGTTCTTGTCTTTGGTTCTGTTTATATGCTGGATTATGTTTATTGATTTGCGAATGTTGAACCAGCCTTGCATCCCAGGGATGAAGCCCACTTGATCATGGTGGATAAGCTTTTTGATGTGTTGCTGAATCCGGTTTGCCAGTATTTTATTGAGGATTTTTGCATCGATGTTCATCAGGGATATTGGTCTAAAATTCTCTTTTTTTGTTGTGTCCTTGCCAGGCGTTGGTATCAGAATGATGTTGGCCTCATAAAATGAGTTAGGGAGGATTCCCTCTTTTTCTATTGATTGGAATAGTTTCAGAAGGAATGGTACCAACTCCTCCTCGTACCTCCGGTAGAATTCAGCTGTGAATCCATCTGGTCCTGGACTTTTTTTGGTTGGTAGGTTATTAATTGTTGCCTCAATTTCAGAGCCTGCTATTGGTCTATTCAGGGATTCAACTTCTTCCTGGTTTAGTCTTGGAAGAGTGTAAGTGTCCAGGAAATTATCCATTTCTTCTAGATTTTCCAGTTTATTTGCGTAGAGGTGTTTATAGTATTCTCTGATGGTAGTTTGTATTTCTGTGGGGTCGGTGGTGATATCCCCTTTATCATTTTTAATTGCGTCGATTTGATTCTTCTCTCTTTTCTTCTTTATTAGTCTGGCTAGTGGTCTGTCAATTTTGTTGATCTTTTCAAAAAAACAACTCCTGGATTCATTGATTTTTTGGAGGGTTTTTTGTGTCTCTATCTCCTTCAGTTCTGCTCTGATCTTAGTTATTTCTTGCCTTCTGCTAGCTTTCGAATGTGTTTGCTCTTGCTTTTCTAGTTCTTTTAATTGCGATGTTAGAGTGTCAATTTTAGATCTTTCCTGCTTTCTCTTGTGGGCATTTAGTGCTATAAATTTCCCTCTACACACTGCTTTAAATGTGTCCCAGAGATTCTGGTATGTTGTATCTTTGTTCTCATTGGTTTCAAAGAACATCTTTATTTCTGCCTTCATTTCGTTATGTACCCAGTAGTCATTCAGGAGCAGGTTGTTCAGTTTCCATGTAGTTGAGCGGTTTTGAGTGAGTTTCTTAGTCCTGAGTTCTAGTTTGATTGCAATGTGGTCTGAGAGACAGTTTGTTATAATTTCTGTTCTTGTACATTTGCTAAGGAGTGCTTTACTTCCAATTACGTGGTCAATTTTGGAGTAAGTATGATGTGGTGCTGAGAAGAATGTATATTCTGTTGATTTGGGGTGGAGAATTCTATAGATGTCTATTAGGTCTGCTTGCTGCAGAGATGAGTTCAATTCCTGGATATCCTTGTTAACTTTCTGTCTCGTTGATCTGTCTAATGTTGACAGTGGAGTGTTAAAGTCTCCCATTATTATTGTATGGGAGTCTAAGTCTCTTTGTAAGTCTCTAAGGACTTGCTTTATGAATCTGGGTGCTCCTGTATTGGGTGCATATATATTTAGGATAGTTAGCTCTTCCTGTTGAATTGATCCCTTTACCATTATGTAATGGCCTTCTTTGTCTCTTTTGATCTTTGATGGTTTAAAGTCTGTTTTATCAGAGACTAGTATTGCAACCCCTGCTTTTTTTTGTTCTCCATTTGCTTGGTAAATCTTCCTCCATCCCTTTATTTTGAGCCTATGTATGTCTCTGCGTGTGAGATGGGTCTCCTGAATACAGCAGACTGATGGTTCTTGACTCTTTATCCAGTTTGCCAGTCTGTGTCTTTTAATTGGAGCATTTAGTCCATTTACATTTAAGGTTAATATTGTTATGTGTGAACTTGATCCTGCCATTATGATATTAACTGGTTATTTTGCTCATTAGTTGATGCAGTTTCTTCCTAGCCTCAATGGTCTTTACATTTTGGCATGTTTTTGCAATGGCTGGTACCGGTTGTTCCTTTCCATGTTTAGTGCTTCCTTCAGGGTCTCTTGTAAGGCAGGCCTAGTGGTGACAAAATCTCTAAGCATTTGCTTATCTGTAAAGGATTTTATTTCTCCTTCACTTATGAAACTTAGTTTGGCTGGATATGAAATTCTGGGTTGAAAATTCTTTTCTTTAAGAATGTTGAATATTGGCCCCCACTCTCTTCTGGCTTGGAGAGTTTCTGCCGAGAGATCTGCTGTTAGTCCGATGGGCTTCCCTTTGTGGGTAACCCGACCTTTCTCTCTGGCTGCCCTTAAGATTTTTTCCTTCATTTCAACTTTGGTGAATCTGGCAATTATGTGTCTTGGAGTTGCTCTTCTCGAGGAGTATCTTTGTGGCGTTCTCTGTATTTCCTGGATTTGAATGTTGGCCTGCCCTACTAGGTTGGGGAAGTTCTCCTGGATGATATCCTGAAGAGTGTTTTCCAACTTGGTTCCATTTTCCCCCTCACTTTCAGGCACCCCAATCAGACGTAGATTTGGTCTTTTTACATAATCCCATACTTCTTGCAGGCTTTGTTCATTTCTTTTTCTTCTTTTTTCTTTTGGTTTCTCTTCTCGCTTCATTTCATTCATTTGATCCTCAATCGCTGATACTCTTTCTTCCAGTTGATCGAGTCGGTTACTGAAGCTTGTGCATTTGTCACGTATTTCTCGTGTCATGGTTTTCATCTCTTTCATTTCGTTTAGGACCTTCTCTGCATTAATTACTCTAGCCATCAATTCTTCCACTTTTTTTTCAAGATTTTTAGTTTCTTTGCGCTGGGTACGTAATTCCTCCTTTAGCTCTGAGAAATTTGATGGACTGAAGCCTTCTTCTCTCATCTCGTCAAAGTCATTCTCCGTCCAGCTTTGATCCGTTGCTGGCGATGAGCTGCGCTCCTTTGCCGGGGGAGATGCGCTCTTATTTTTTGAATTTCCAGCTTTTCTGCCCTGCTTTTTCCCCATCTTTGTGGTTTTATCTGCCTCTGGTCTTTGATGATGGTGATGTACTGATGGGGTTTTGGTGTAGGTGTCCTTCCTGTTTGATAGTTTTCCTTCTAACAGTCAGGACCCTCAGCTGTAGGTCTGTTGGAGATTGCTTGAGGTCCACTCCAGACCCTGTTTGCCTGGGTATCAGCAGCAGAGGCTGCAGAAGATAGAATATTTCTGAACAGCGAGTGTACCTGTCTGATTCTTGCTTTGGAAGCTTCCTCTCAGGGGTGTACTCCTCCCTGTGAGGTGTGGGGTGTCAGACTGCCCCTAGTGGGGGATGTCTCCCAGTTAGGCTACTCAGGGGTCAGGGACCCACTTGAGCAGGGAGTCTGTCCCTTCTCAGATCTCAACCTCCGTGTTGGGAGATCCACTGCTCTCTTCAAAGCTGTCAGACAGAGTCGTTTGCGTCTGCAGAGGTGTCTGCTGCGTTTGTTTAGTTTACTGTGCCCTGTCCCCGGAGGTGGAGTCTACAGAGACAGGCAGGTTTCCTTGAGCTGCTGTGAGCTCCACCCAGTTCGAGCTTCCCAGCAGCTTTGTTTACCTACTTAAGCCTCAGCAATGGCGGGCGCCCCTCCCCCAGCCTCGCTGCTGCCTTGCCGGTAGATCACAGACTGCTGCGCTAGCAATGAGGGAGGCTCCGTGGGTGTGGGACCCTCTCGGCCAGGTGTGGGATATGATCTCCTGGTGTGCCTGTTTGCTTAAAGCGCAGTATTGGGGTGGGAGTTACCCGATTTTCCAGGTGTTGTGTGTCTCAGTTCCCCTGGCTAGGAAAAGGAACTCCCTTCCCCCTTGCGCTTCCCAGGTGAGGCAATGCCTCACCCTGCTTCAGCTCTTGCTGGTTGGGCTGCAGCAGCTGACCAGCACCGATCGTCCGGCACTCCCCAGTGAGATGAACCCAGTACCTCAGTTGAAAATGCAGAAATCACCGGTCTTCTGTGTCGCTCGCGCTGGGAGTTGGAGACTGGAGCTGCTCCTATTTGGCCATCTTGCTCCGCCCCCCCTCTTTTCTTCTTTTATGATGTAGGTACTTATAGCTGGAAATTTCTCTGTTCGTACTGCTTTTGCTGTATCCCATAACTTTTGGTATGTTGTATTTCCATTATCATTTGTTTCAATAAAGTTTTCAGTTTGCTTCTTAATTTCTGCACTGACCCATTGGTCATTCAGGAACATATTGTTTAATTTCCAAGTGTTTGTATGATTTCCAGAATTGTTCTTATTGATTTCTAGTTTAACTCTACTATCAGAGAAGATGCTTGATATTATTTCAGTTTTTTTGAGTGTTTTAAGATTTGTGACCTACCATATGTGCAGTGCTTAAGTGATCCATGTACTGAGGGAAAGAATGTGTGTTCTGCAGCCTTTGGATGAAATGTTCTATAAATATCTGTTAGGTCCATTTGTTCTGTAGTGCGAATTAAGTCTGATGTTTCTTTGTTGAGTTTCTGTCTGGGAGTTGGATTCAGTGCTGAAAGTGGGGTGTTAAAGTCTCCAGCTATTATATTGAGATCTAGCTCTCTCTTTAGCCCTAATAATATTTGCTTTATATATCTGGGTGTGTTGGGTGCATATATACATATGATTGTTACATTCTGTTGCTGGATTGACTCTTTTCTCAGTATATAATCACATACTTTGTCTCACAGTTTTTGTCTTGAAATCTGTTTTGTCGGTATTTATATAATTACTCCTGCTCTTTTGGTTTCCATTGGCATGTAATATCTTTTTCATCCCCTTATTTTCAGTCTATGCATACCTTTGTATGTGAAGTGTGTTTCTTGTGGGCAACAGATCAGTGGATCTTGTTTTTTCATCCATTCAGCCACTCTCTATCTTTCGATTAGAGAGTTTGGTCTGTTTATAGTCAATGCTATTATTGATAAGTAGGGACTTGTGTCATTTTGATATATATTTTCTGGTTGTTTTGTGGTCTTTCTTTACTTGCTGTCTTCCTTTTAGTGAAGGTCGTTTTCTCTTGTGCCATGATTTAATTTCTTGCTTTTTGTGTTTTGTGTATCTGTTGTGTGTTTTTGATTTGAGTTTACTGTGAGGCTTGCAAATACTATCTTATAACCCATTATTTTAAACTCATGACAACACTGATTGTATAAGCAGACAAACACACAAAAAGTGTTTAAAGTGTAATTAAAACTCTACACTTTAACTTCATCCCTCTGCTTTTTAACTTTTTTGTTTCTCATGTCTTACTGAACTATGTCTTGAAAAGTTGTAGTTATTTTTTATTGGTGTATTTCATCAGTCTTTCTACTTAAGAGCAGTTTACACACTACAATAACACTCTTATAAGAGACATCATTAGGTTATTTATTTGAAGTTATAAAATAAGAGTGTAATTGTGGTGTGTAAACTACTCAAGTAGAAGGAGTTGTACTCTTCTGTGTTTTTCTATGTACTTACTATTACCAGCGAGTTGTACGTTCCGATGGTTTCTTCTTGGTCATTAAATACTCTTTCAGATTGAACAACTCCCTTTAGCATTTCTTATAGGGTAGATCCAGTGTTGATGAACTCTTAGGTTTTTTTTTTTGTCTGTGAAGGTCTTTATTTCTCCTTCATGCTTGAAGGATATTTTCACTGGATATACTGTTCTAGGGTAAATGCTTTTGTTTGTTTGTTTTTTTTGTCAGCACTTTCCATATATTGTTGAAATATGGCCTGTAAGGTTTTTACTGAAAAGTCTGCTACCGGACATATTGGAGCTCTATTGTATGTTATTTGTTCCTTTTTTTTCTGTTGCCATTTTTTGGATCTTTCTTTATCCTTGACCTTTGAGAGTCTATAGATGCCATAAGGTAGTCTTCTTTTTTTATTTTTTATTTTTGACGGGAGTCTTGCTCTGTTGCCCACACTGGAGTACAGTGGCACAATCTTGGCTCACTGCAAGCTCTCCCTCCTGGGTTCATGCCATTCTCTTGCCTCAGCCTCCCGAGTAGCTGGGACTACAGGCGCCTGCCACCACGCCCAGCTAAATTTTTGTATTTTTAGTAGACATGGGGTTTCACCGTGTTAGCCAGGATGGTCTTGATCTCCTGATCTCATGATCCACCCCCCTCGGCCTCCCAAAGTGCTGGGATTACAGGCGTGAGCCACTGTGCCCAGCCGCCATGAGGTAGTCTTCTTTAGATTAAATCTGCTTGGCGTTCTGTAACCTTCTCATACTTGAATGCTGATATCTTTCTCTAGGTTTGGGAAGTTCTCTCTTATCCCTTTGAATGAACTTTCTACTCCGGTCTCTTTCTCTACTTCCTCTTTAAGGCCAATACCTCTTAGATTTGCCCTTTTGATGCTATTTTTTAGGCTTGCTTCACTGTTCCTTATTCTTTTTTCTTTTGTTTACTTCTCTGACTATATTTTCAAGTAACCTGTCTTCAAGCTCACTAATTCTTTCTTCTGCTTGATCAGTTCTCCTTTAAGAGACTCTGATGTATTCTTCAGTTTATTGGTTGCATTTTTCAACTTTAGAATTGCTTGATTTTTAAAAATTTAAATCTCTTTGTTTAAAATGTGATAGAATTCTGAGGTCTTTCTCTGTGTTATTTTCAATTTGTTTGACTTTCCTCAACATAGCTATTTTTAATTCCTGCCTGAAAGATCACATATCTATCTCTCTTTTTCCAGGATTGGTCCCTGCCTTACTTAGTTTGTTTGGTGGGGTCATGTTTTCCTGGATGATCTTGATTTGATGCTTGTAGATGTTCATTGGTGTCTGGACATCGAAGAGGTAGGTATTTATTGTAGTCTTCGCAGTCTGGGCTTGTTTGTACCTGTCCTTCTTGAGAAGTCTTTCCAGTTATTTGAAGGGACTTGGACCCCATACCCAATAATGCTGTGGTTTTTGCAGACTCAGAGATACTGTCTTGGTGGTCTTGTATAAAATCTGGAAGAATTATTTGGATTACTAGGTAGAGACTCTTGTTCTTTTCCCTTAACTTTCTTCCGAACAAATGGAGTCTCTCTCTGTGCTGAGTCGTCTGGAACTAGGGATGTGTTGTTGCAAGCACCCCTGTTGCCACCACCACTGAAACTAAGCTGGGTTAGACCTGAAGCCAGCAGAGCACTGGGTCTCATCCAAGGCCTGCTGTCACCACCACCTGGCTGCCACCTATGTTCACTGAAGGCCCTAAGGCTCTACCATTAGCAGTTGGCAAAGCCAGCCAGGTTTGTGTCCTTTCCTTCAGAGTGTCTCATTCCCCAAACTCCAGGCCAGTCCAGAAATGCTGTCTGGAAGCCAGGGATTGGCATCAAAATTCTTAGCAATTTGCCTGATATTCTGTTCTGTTGTGCCTAAGCTGGCACTGAAACCACAACACAAAGTTCTTCCCACTTTTTCCCTTGTCCACAGGCAGAGGAGAATCTGCCTCTGTGTTTACCACTACCACAGGACCACAGTGGGTTCTGCCAGGCCAGTGCCTGGCAGTCATCTTCAGGTGTTTATGAATCATTAACATAATCCATATTATAGTTAAATATTTATCTGGAGTTTACCGTGGACTAGGTATTTTACATCATAGTAAGCAAAGTTTCCCAAATATAAATTCTTTTTATTTCTCATTCATGACTTTTGCCCTGTTCTCATACTACCTATTCATTGTAACTTTTAAACTTGAAATTCTCTTTCAAAATAAATGAATTTATACTTTCATCATAAATGGAAATCTAGTACCTTTTATATGAATAGAAGGTATTATGAAAGAATACAATAAAAACAATTTTATAAGGCTGGGCACAGTGGCTCACACCTGTAACGTCAGCACTTTTGGGGGCCTAGGTGGGAGGATCACTTGAGCCCAGGAGTTCAAGATCAGTCTGGACAGTATAGGGAGACCCCCATCTCTATAAAAAATACAAATAAAAAAATTAGCTGGCTATGGTGGTGCATGCCTGTGGTCTCAGCTAATCTGGTGACTGTATACTATTTAAATTTTGATGAACTACAGAGTAGTTTGAGTCTAGGAGGTTGAGGCTGCAATGAGCCATGATTGCACTATGGCAACCCAGCCTGGGTGACAGGGTGAAACCCTTTCTCAAAAAAAAAGTTATGAAAAATATAGTTTCCTGCCAAACTCTTATTCCTTTGTTAAAAAGGACAATTAGCCCTTTTTATGCAAGGTGCTTAGAAATAAACTAGCACCTCATTCAGATATTCTCCTTACCTAAATAAAAAAGATTGAAGAGGAGTTGAAAAAAGATTTTTTTCATGTGTGATTATTTACTTCGGTATTTGTATGTCATCTAAAATGGTGGTATAGGACCTGCATTAAAGTGTTCCACCTGTATTAGTTTGTTAGGCAATTTATTTAATCAGAAAAAATATAGTAAATTTACAATTTAAAAATATTTTGGAATTTACATCTGCCACAAACTGAGACAATTTCTTCATTCAAATTTCTTACTCATGAGCAGGGACCAATTGGTTAGAATCAGAGAGGTTTCTTACCTTTAAGTTACAATTGCTTTCCTTTGAGTTGCTGTCACAAATCTACTGTCCCCCAAGTGGTTTACCTTATTTCAACCATAAATCATACATAAATTTACCAATGAAAATTTGGATATTATTGTAGATATACTGCAGAATTTGCTATGATTTAAATTTTTAAGAGCTTTGAGGTGCATAAACATACATCTAAGTGTACATTGATTTTTAGTAAATTTATAGTGTTGTGCATCCATCATCACAATCTAGTTTTAGAACATATATATATCAACCTTAAAAAGTACTATGCCCATTTGTCATCAACCTCTTCTCCCACTCCAGCCTCAGAAAACCTTGGCCTACTTTTGTCCATTTGGATTTAGCTTCCTGAAATTTTCGTATCAATGAAATCATATGGTATATAGTCATTTGTGTTTGGTTTTCATTTAGCATAATGTTTTTAGGTGCATCCAGGTCATAATATTTCTTTTTTCAAAATATGTGTAAATTAAGGGGTGCGAGTGCAGTTTTTTTACATGGATATATTGCACAGTGGTGAAGTCTGGGCTTTTAGTGTAATCATCAGCTAAAGAATGTGCATTGTACACATAAGTAACTTCTTATCCTTTATCCCCTTCTCATCCTTCTGAGTCTAACATCTATTATTTCACACTCTATGTCTGTGTGGTAGTATTCCTTTTTGTTGCCGAATATTTTTCCATTAGTTGGGTGTGCCACATTTTTATCTCCATTCACCAGTTGAGAGTATTTGAGTCACTATGAATAATACTCTCATTTTGAATCATTGTAATACTGCTGTAAACATTTGTATACATGTCTTTGTGTGAATAAATGTTGTTCTTCTAGAGAGATACCTAGGAGTGCAACTACTAAATCATATGGCAAGTTTAACTTTTTAGTAAAGTGCAAAACTGTTCCAAAGTGGCTGTAGCATTTTACAATCCTGCCAATAATGTATGAAAGTTTCTGTTTCTCCACATCCATTCTAGAGGGTTTGTAGTGGTGTCATATTTGTGGCTTTAATTTGGTATTTTTTTAATGACCAAAATGTTTGGCATGGTTTCATGTGCTTATTAGCTATTTATCTTGTTCCATTTATGTATCTTATTAGCCATTTCACTATACCTATGTAGTTAATTATCTATTCAAATCCTTTGTCCATTTAAAAAACAAACAAACAAAAAGTAGTGATCTGATCTTGGCTCACTGCAGCCTCAAACTCTTGGGCTCAAGTGATCCTTCCACCCCAGCCTCCCTAGTAGCTGGGACTACAGGTGCACAACACCATGCCTCACTTATTTAAAAATTTTGTAGAGACAGGGTCTCCATAAGTTGCCCAGGCTGGTCTTAAACTCCCATCCTCGGACTGTCCTCCCAAAGTGTTAGGGTTACAAGTGTGAGCCACGATGCCCAGACCATTTTTAAGTGGAATATTTCTCTTATTATTGAGTTGTAAGAGTTCTTTATATATCCTTGATACAAATTATTTAGCAGATATATAATTTGCAAAGTTCTGCAGTGTTAAGTACGTTCACATTGTCATGTAACCATTACCACCATCAGTATCCAGCACTTTCATTTTCATTTTCTCAAACTGAAACTTCATGTACCATAAACGGTAATTCCTAGTTTTCTCATGCCATCAGTCCCTGGAAACTACTATTGTATTTTCTGTCTTTATGAATTTGACTAGTCTAGGTACCTCAGACAAGTGGAACCACACAGTATTTGTCTTTTTGTGATTGACTTATTGCACTCAGCATGCCTTAAGTTTTATCCATGCTGTAGCATGTACCAAAATTTCCTTCCTTCTAAGGCAGAATGATACTCCATTGTATATGTACATACTGTATTTTGTTTTATTCATTCATCTGTTGATGGACACATGGGCCGCTTTTACCTCTTGGATATTGTGAATAATGCTGCTGTGAACTTGGGTAGACAAATATCCAGATCCCTGCTTTACTTCTTTTGGGTACATACCCAGAAGTGGACTTGCTGTTTCATTTCGTTATTCTGTGTTTTCTTGTTTTGTTTGTTTGTTTTTGGAGAAATTTTGCTTTTTTTTTTTTTTTTTTTTTTTTAAGAAATTGCCATATACTGTGTTTCCACAGTGCTACATCATTTTACATTCTTACCAGCAATACAGTGGTTCCAATTTCTTCACATCCTTGCCAGTACTTGTTTTCTGTTGTTTTGATGATTGCCATTCCCTTGGGTCCAAAGTGGTATCTCATGGTTTTGGTTTGCATCTCCCCAGTGATTATTAATGTCGAGCATCTTTTATGTACTTGTAAGTCATCTATATGCCTTCTTGGAAGGACTGTCTATTGAAGTTCTTTGCCCATTGTTTTTCTTAGGTTATTTTTTGTTGAGTTGTAATGCTTCATGTATTCTGGGTATAATCCTTTATCAGATATGTGGTTTTTAATACAGTTATGCTCCACGTAATGGCGTTTTGAGATGTTTCTGTCAACAGATGCATTATATATGATGGTGGCCCTATAAAATTCTAATGGAGCTGAAAATTTTTTCTTGCCTAGTGACAATATAAATTTTATATAGTGCAATGCATTACTTTTTCTATGTTTAGTTGTACTTAGATATAGAAATATTTACCATTGTGGTACAGTTGCTTGTGTATTCAGTACAGTAATATGCTATATAGGCTTGTATCCTAGGAGCAATAGGGTATACCATATAGCCAAGGTGTGTAGTAGACCGTAACATCTAGGTTTGTGTAAGTACACACTGTGATGTTCACATGATGACAGAATTGCCTAGTGATGCATTTCTTGGAACTTATCCACTCTTGTTAAAGTGACACATGACTGTATTTTCTTCTATTTCAAGGGTTACATTTTTACTCTCTTGGTAGTGGCCATTGATGCACAACATTTTCAATTTTGATGAAGTCTGTCTTACCTATGTTTTTGGTTGCCTGTGCTTTCAGTATCATATCCAAGAAATTGTTTTCAAATCCAAAGTCATGAAGTTTTTGCCTTGTGCTTTCTTCTAAGAGTTTTATAGGGTGAGGTCTTCTGTTTAGAGTTGTGATCATTTTGACACAATTTTTGTATATGGTATAAGTTAAGGGTCCAACTTTATTTTTTTACATGTGGATATCCAGTTTTCCGAAAGCTGTTTGTTGAAAAGACTTTCTTTCCTTTTCCCCCATAAATGGTCTAGGTAGCCTTGTGGAAAATAATTTGACTATTTATGCAGGAATGTATTTCTGGACTCTGTGTTTTATTCTGTTGGTCTATATGTGTATATCTTTATGCCAGTACGACAGTATTTTGAGTGCCGTAGCCTACTAGGAAGTTTTGCTGTCAGGAAATATGAGACGTCCAACTTTGTTAATTTCAAGTTTGTTTTGTCTATTCGAGGTCTCTTGGGAATCCATGTGAATTTTAGGATGGATTTTTCTGTTTCTGCTAAAAATGCTGTTAGGATATTGAAAGGACTTACATTGACTGTGTAGATCGCTTTGGGTAGTATTGACATCTTAACAGTATTAAATTTTCTAATCCATGAGCAGAGGATTCCTTTTCATTTATTTGTGTCTAATTTCTTTCAGTGGTATTTTGCAGTTTTCACTATAGAAGTCTTTTGCCTACTTGATTACGTTTAGTCCTAAGTAGTTTATTATTTTTGATGTTATGGTTTGCTGATTTTTCTGTGTTGATTTTGTACAGTTTTCCTGAATTCATTCATTCTAATAGGTTTTTTGTTGTTGTTGTGGAATCTTTAGAGTCTTTACTCTAAAGATAAGATACTCTATAAGATCATGTCTGTCATCTTCAAACATATAATTTTACTAACTCATTTCCAAGTTAGATTTATTTTATTTCATTTCCTTGCTGATTGCTCTGGCTAGGGCTTTCAGTATTATGTTGAATGGAAGTGGTAAGAATGGGCATCTTTGTCTTAATTCTGACCTTAGAGGAAAAGCTTTCCATCTTTTCACCATCGAGTTTGATGCTGGTTACAAGTTTTTTTGTTTGTTTTTGTTTTTTGTTTGTTTGTTTTTGTTGTTGTCGTTGTTGGTTTTTTCTTGCTCTGTTGCCCAGGCTGGAGTGCAATGGTGTGATCTCCGCTTACTGCAAACTCTACCTCCTGGGTTCAAGCAATTCTTCTGCCTCAGCCTCCCAAGTAGCTGGGATTACAGGTGCCTGCCACCATGCCTGGCTAATTTTTTGTATTTTTAGTAGAGACAGGGTTTCACCATGTTGTCCAGGCTGGTCTTGAACTCCTGACCTCAGGTGATCCACCTGCCTCGGCTTCCCAAAGTGCTGGGATTACAGCTGTTAGCCATCACGCCTAGCCAGCTATAGGTTTTTTATCTATCGCCTTTTTATTATTTAGAGATAGTTTACTTCTATTCATAGTTTTTCGAGTATTTTTAGCATAAAAGGATATTGAGTTTTGTCAGATGTTTTTTTCTGAGTCAGTTGAAATGATTATCTGTTGGTGGACACTTAGGTTGATTCCATATCTTTGCTAATGTTAACAGTGTGGCTATAAACATGGAGGTGCAAATAACCCTTTCATGTGCTTATTTTGTTTCTTTTGCATAAATACTTAACAGTGGGATTGCTGGATCATATGCTAATTCTATTTTTACTTTTTGAGAAATCTTCATACTGTTTTTTATAATGGCTGTACTAATTTATATTCCCACCACAGCGAGTTCCCTTTTCTCTGCATTCTCATCAGCATCTGTTATTTGTCTTTTTAATAATTGCTATTCTAACTGGGTTAAGATGGTATCTTGTGGTTTTGATTTTCATTTTCCTGATGATTAGTGATGTTGAGCCTTCTTTGATATACCTGTTGGCCATCCATATGTCTTCTTTTGAAAAAATGTTTATGTCTTTTGCCCACTTTTTAATGGGAATGTTTTGTTTAACCATTGAGTTGTTTGAGCTACTTGTATTTCTGGTTTTTAGTTTCTTGTCAGATGAATAGTTTGCAAATATTGTCTACCATTCAAAAGGAAGGTTATTTCTTTACTCTGTTGGAATGTTTCTTTTGCTATGCAGAAATTTTTTTAGTTTAATTTAGTCCCGTTTGTTATTTTTGTTTTTTTCGTATCTGGAATGTTTCTCCTATGTTTTCTTCTAGTAGTTTTATACTTTTGTTTCTTTCATTCAGGCCTTAAATCCATTTTGAGTTGATTTTTATATATGGGGAGAGATAGTCATCTAGTTTCATCCTTTTGCAAATGGATGTTGAGTTTTTCCAGCACCATTTATTGAAGGAAGGTGTTCGTTCCCTAATGTATATTCTTTGCAACTTTGTTGAAAAGTCATTGGCTGTAAATTTGTGAATATATTTCTGAGTTGTCTGTTTTGTTGAGAATATTGGTCCATGTGTCTGTTTTTATATCAGTACCATATTGTTTGGTTTATATAACATAGCCTTGATATGTTTTGAAGTCAGATAGATGCCTCCAGCTTTATTCTTTTCGATCAGGATTGCTTTGGCTTTTCGGGCTCTCTTGGTTCCATGAGAATATTATAATTGTTTTTTCTATTTCTTTGAAAAATGAAGTTGATATTTTGATAGGTATTGCGTTGAATCTGTAGATCACTTTGACCAGCTTGATCATTGTAACGTAATTCCTCAGATCCATGAGTATGGACTGTTTGTTTCCTCTTCAGTTTTTTCATCACTGTTTTGTAGTTTTCCTTATAGAGGTCTTCTACCTTATTGGTTAAATTTCTTCTAGTTTAATTTTGTAGCTACTATAAATAGGATTGCCGTCTTGATTTCTTTTTCAGCTAGTTCATTATTGATGTATAGAAATGGTACTCATTTTTGTATGTTGATTTTGTGTCCTTCAGCTTTACTGAGTTTACGTATAAGATCTAAGAGGTTTTTTGTGTTTTTTTGTTTTTGTTTTTGTTTTTTCTTTTTTTTTTTTTGAGACAGAGTCTTACTCTGTTGCCCAGGCTGGAGTGCAGTGGCGCGATCTTGGCTCACTGCAACCTCCACCTCCTGGGTTCAAGTGATTCTCCTGCCTCAGCCTTCCGAGTAGCTGGGACTACGGCCACCCGGCACCATGCCTGGCTAATTTTTGTATTTTTAGTAAAGACGGGGTTTCACCACATTGGCCAGGCTGGTCTCAAATTCCTGACCTCGTGATACATCTGCTTAGCCTCCCAAAGTGCTGGAATTACAGGCGTGAGCCACTATGCCCGGCAGATCTAAGAGTTTTTTGGTGGAGTTTTTAGCTTTTGCTAAATATAAGATCATGCCATCTGCAAAGAGGGACAATTTGACTGAATTTTTCCAGCTGGGATGCCTTTTATTTCCTTTTCTTTCTGATTGCTCTGGCTAGGACTTCCAATACTATGTTGAATAGGGCTGGCGAAAGTGGCGTCTTTGTCTTTTTCAGTTCTTAGTGGAAAGGCTTTCAGCTTTTTCACATTCAGTGTGATGTTAGCTGTGGATTTGTCATGTATGGCCTGTATCACATTGAGGTATGTTCCTTCTATACCTGGTTTGTTGAGTTTTTATCATGAAATGATGTTGAATTTTATTAAATGCTTTTTCTGTATTGATAATGTTTTTTGTCCTTGACTCTGTTGATGTGATGTATCTCATTTATTGATTTGTATATGTTGAACCATGTATTAGTGCATTTTTTACACTGCTATAAAGAATATTCAAGACTGGGTAATTTATAAAGGAAAGAGGTTTAACCGATTCACAGTTCTGCATGGCTGGGGAGGCCTCAGGAAACTTAAAATTATGGTGGGAGGCAAAGGGAAAGCAAGGGCATTCTTCACATGGCAGCAGGAGAGAGAGGGAGCAGGGGAAACTGCCACTTATGAAACCATCAGATCGTGTGAGAACTCACTATCATGAGAACAATGTGGGGGGAAAACCATCCCTATGATCCAATCACCTCCCTCCCTCAACATGTGGGGATTATAGGTTCTTCCCTCTACACGTGTGGATTACAATTTGAGACAAGATTTAGATGGGGGACACGGAGCCAAACCATATTAAACCATCCTTGCATCCCTGGGATAAATCTTACTTATCATGGTATATTATCTTTTTGATGTGTGGTTGGATGTGGTTTTCTAGTATTTTGTTGAGGATTTTTGCATTTACCTGCATCAGGGATATTGGCCTGTGGCTTTCTTTTTTATGTTGCATTCTTGTCTGGCTTTGGTATAAGAATAGTGCAGGTATTGTAGAATGAGTTGGGGAGAATTCCCTTCTCTTCAATTTTATGGAAAAGTGTGAGGAGAATTTGTGTTGTAAGTTTGGTAGAATTTGACTTTAAAGTCATCTGGTCCTGGGCTTCTCTTTTTCGGGAGAGTTTTTATTACTGATTCAATCTCATTACTTGTTTTTGGTCTATTTGGGTTTTCTGTCTTCATGATCTAATCTTGGTAGGTTGTTATATGTTCAGGAATTTGCCCTTTTTCTCTAGGTTTTCTAGTTTTTTAGTGAAAGTTTATAATAGTCTCTGATCTTTTGTATTTCTGTAGTATCAGTTGCAATGTCTTTTTCATTTCCGATTTTTTTTTTTTTTGGATCTTCTCTTTTTTTTTCTTACTTAGCAGTTTATCAATTTTTAAAATCTTTTCAAGATACCAACTTTTCATTTTGTTGATCTTTTGTATTTTTTTTAGTGTCCTTCATTTTGTTCTGCTTTGTGTAAATATATATGTATGTATATGCATACTTTATAGCAGAAATATATATATATTTTAATAGTAAAGGAGGCCACGTCCCAGGGCTACACTCCTGCTCCAGCCCGACCCCCTGATCTTTATTATTTCCTCCTTTCTGCTAATTTTGGATTTGGTTTATTCTTGCTTTTCTAGTTCCTTGAGGTCCATTGTTAGATTTTTTGTTTGAAATCTTTCCACTTTTTGGATGCAGATGTTTATTGCTATAAACATCTCTCTTAACCCTGCTTTTGCTGTGTCTCATAGGTTTTGGCATGTTGTGTTTCCATTTTCATTTGTTTCAAGAATTTTTTAAAATTTCCTTCTTAATTTATTCATTGGCCCAATGGACATTCAGGAGTATTCTATGTAATTCCCATTTATTTAGACAGTTTTCTAAGTTCCTCTTGGTATTGATTTCTAGTTTGAGGATTCTACTGTGGTCTAAGAAGATATTTGATATAGTTTTGAGTTTTTTTTTTTTTTTCTTTTTTGAGATAGGGTCTATCTCTGTTGCCAGGCTGGAGTGAAGTGGCACAATCATAGCTCATTGCAGCCTTTACCTCCCTCGCTCAAGTGATCCTCCCACTTCAGCCTCCCAGAGTTTTAAATTTTTTTGAGAGTTGTTTCGTGGCCTATCATATGGTCTGCACTGGAGAATGTTTCATGTGCTGACAAGAATGTATTTCCATAGCTGTTAGATAAAATTTTTCTGTAAATGTCTGTTAGGTTCATTTCATCTAGAGTGCAGTTTAAATCCAGTGTTTGTTAATTTTTTTGTCTCAATGGTCTGTTGCTGATAGTGGGGTGCTGAAGTTCCCAACTATTATTTTATTTATTATTATTAGATACAGGTCTCACTCTGTCACCCAGGCTAGAGTGCAGTGGTGTGATACCGGCTCACTGCAACCTCCACCTCCTGGGTTGAAGCGATTCTCATGCCTCAGCCACCTGAGTAGCTGGGATTACAGGTGTGTGCCACCACACCCAGCTAAGTTTTGTATTTTTAATAGAGACAGGGTTTCACCATGTTGGCCAGGCTGATCTCGTTGAACTCCTGGCCTCAAGTGATCTGCCTACCTCAGCCTCTCAAAATACTGGGATTACAGGCATGAGCCACCATGCCTTGCCCCAACTTTTATTGTATTGGAGTCTACTTCTTTTTTTAGGTCTAATAATATCTTTATATATTTGGGTGCTCTGGTGTTAGGTGCATATATATTTAGAATTGTTATATCCTCCTGCTGAATTCATCTCTTTATCATTATACAATGATTTTCTTTGTCTCTTTTTACTGCTTTTGCTTAAAAGTCTGCTTTATTTGATGTAGGTATTGCCACTTCTCACTTTTTGTTCTGTTTGCATGAAATTCCTTTTTCCATCTCTTTACTTTTAGTCTGTGTGCCTTTCAAGGTGAGTTTTTGTAGGTAGCATATAGTTTGGTCATGTTTTCAAATCCATTCATCCAGTCTGTATCTTTTAAGTGGAAAAGGTGATTATTGATATTATTGTGTGTGTGTGTGTGTGTATATATATGTATATATATATGTATATTTAAATATAGATAGATATGTGAGGTCATAATCCTGTCCTTTTATTAATTGTTTTCTGGTTGTTTTGTATATTCTTTGCTGTTTTCTTTCTCTTGCTAGCATTGTAAGTTGGTGATTTTCTGTAGTGGTAACATTTGAATCCCTTCTCTTCTCATTTACGTGTTTGCTCTACCAGAGAGTTTTATACTTTTGTGTTTTCATGATGGTAGACGTAGTCCTTTTGCTTCCAACACCCTTAAGCATTTTTTGTACGGCTGATGTAATTGTGATGAATGATCTCAGTTTTTGCTTATCTGGGAAAGACTTTCTCCTTCCTTTATGAAGGATAACTTTGCTGGGTGTAGTGTTCTTGACAGGCAAGTTTCTTTTGTTTTGGTTTGGTTTGGTTTTTTCCTCAGCTGCTCGAATATATCGTTTCATTCTCTCCTGTCCTGTGAGGTTTTTGCTGAGAAATTCACTGTTAGTTGATGGAGGTTTTCTTTAAGTGACTACATTCTTTTCTTTTGCTGTTTTTAGAATTCTGTCCTTATTTCAACAGTTTGATTATAATGTGCCATGAAGACCTTTTGAGTTGTATCTCTTTGAGGATATGTGAGCTTCCTGTTTCTGTATGGTTAAATCTCTTGCTACACGTGGGAAATTTTCAGCTATTATTTTGTTAAATAGTTCTTTTTCTGCTCCTTTGATCTTCTTTTTGCTGTCTGTAACAACAAAAATTCAAATAGATCACTTTATGGTGTCCCATATGTCATGTAGGCTTTGTTCATTCTTATTTATTCTTGTTTTGTTTTCTGAGTTATTTCAAAAATCTGAAATTCATTCTTCTGCTTGATATCATCCATTGTTGAAACACTGGAATGTATTTCTTACTCCATTTAGTGAATTCTTCTGTTCGAGGATTTCTGTTTGGTTTCTTTTTTATGATATCTATCTCTTTGGTGAATTTTTCATTTGTATCTTGAATTGTTTTTCTGATTTCTTTGTATTTTTGTGTTCTCTATCTCACTGAGTGTCTTTAGTATTATTTTGAATCCTGTTTCTGGCATTTCATAAATTTCTTTTTTATTAGAATCTGTTGCTGGAGAATTATTGTGTTCCTATGGAGATGTCATAATTTCTTGCTTTTTCGCGTTACTTGTATACTTACAAGTTGATGTCTGTACCTCTGGTGTAACAGTTACTTCTTCCAGTGTTTTAGATTGGCTTTCAGAGGGGGTAGACTTTTTCCTGAAGATCTATCCGTGGTGTTGGTTGGGTAGGGCACTTTGTCTTTGATTCTGGGTGTGTGCAGTAGTGTATTTTTCATATGACTGTTTTAGCCATCTATAGCATTAGTAGTGTCTGTGATTTCCTCAGTGATTTAGGGTGCAGTTGTTAGCAGAGGCTGAGGTGAAGTATTCCTGGGCAGTGGGATGCCAGGTAGGCCAGTCCTTGGGCACCAGTGGTGGTGGCAGCAGGCTGTGTGCCTGTCCTTCGGTCCCAGGGTACACAGGCATGGTGTTAACAGGTTTAATTGGGTTAATTCTTAGGCCTCCATGTGGCTTGCTCAGGTGCTGGTGGTTGCAGTGGATGACCAGGTGAGTGGGTAGGTCCTTTGGTCCCTGGGCAGTGTGTGTGGTATGGGCTATGGCAGTAGTTGTGGTGGTAGCATCATGCTGGGTGGGCTGACTCTCAGGCTTCCCTATAGCAGTGCATATGTGTGAGTGGCAGACAGGGTGGGGCAATCTCTATGCTCCAGTCTCTATGCTTGGGCACTTGGGGGTGTGTGGTGCCAGGCCAGGTGGGCCTGTCTTCAGACCCCCTGGTAGAGTGCTCAGGTAGCAGCAATAGGTAGAGAGAGGCTATCCTCAGTACATGTGCATGTCCACTATGGCCCTGCTGCTGGAGGGGATAGGGTTGTGTCGGTAGCCTCACACCAGAGGCTGGGGTGGGGCAGGTATGGTGTGCTTTGCTCCAAGCAGTGTCAGAAACATTGACACTGGCATGCTGGGAGATTCTGTCTCAGGACATGTTCAAGTGTGCTTCAGTCTTGCTGTTTGTGGAGGTGGGGTTGCTGTCAGTGGCAGCAACCCCAGCTGACAGGGTTTAGGCTCTCAGAAGTGTGGGCTTTGGCTCATTTTGCCCTTGTGATAGCCTCCCCAGTATGCCCTCCCCAGTGCATTGTACTTGCCTGTTTTCCACAGTGTAGGATTCTATATATGCTTTAATACCAGGGACTCTGCCACTCTGCTGGGTCCAAGTAGCATTGCATCACTGTAGCCCCCCAGGTAGATGCAGGGAATGTTAGTAGGGCTTTACTAATGTGGAAATGCAGGGACTCTTGTGCTCAAGGCCAGGATGCAGCCTGATAAGAGCTGGACTGAAAATGGCACAATGCTATAGCTGTTTAGGTCTCATGCAGGTGGTAGAGGACTCAGTGTGAGCTCTCTGGAGCAGTGTCATCACGTGGTCTTTAAGAAGTTCTCTGTGCTAGTCTCTGGACCCCCTCTCTGTAAGCTAGGGGTTGCAGGAGTCCATGGTGGGAATGTGGGCTGCTGGGTAAATCTCAGCTTTCCCCCACACTGGAGATCTGCTCTGTGCTCCAAGTTGATAAAGGCCAAGCAGACAACCTTGCTTCCCTCTCTTTCCTTGCTTTAGCTGTTCCCTGTCACTTCTCTGCTAAATTCCAGTGTTGTGTCTTAGATGTTCTGTTGAAAGTGTGACTACTCCCTATTTGGGTTTTTCTTTGTAAAGGAGGCAAGGGCTGATGTCTCTAGTCAGCCATCTTGAAGCCCTCCTCTATTTTTGCTTTTGTTGCCTGTGCTTTTCAGGTCTTATCCAAAAAATTCCTTGCTCAGACCAATATAAGGGAATCATTTCCTTTATGTTTTCTTCCAGTAGTTTCATAGTTTTGGGTCTTACATTTAAGTCTTTTAATCTTTTTTTTTTTTTTTAATTGAGACAGAGTCTCACCCTGTCCTTCATTCTTAAGTGCAGTGGTGTCTCAGCTCACTTCAGCCTCCACCTCCTGGATTCAAGTGATTCTCCTGCCTCAGCCTCCCGAGTAGCTGAGATTACAGGTGTGTGCCACCATGCCCAGCTCTTTTTTTTTTTTTTTTTTTTTTTTAGTAGAGATGGGGTTTTGCCATGTTGGCCAGGTTGGTCTTGAACTCCTGATCTCAAGTGATCTGCCCACCTCAGCCTCCCAAAGTGCTGGGATTACAGGCGTGAGCCACTGCACCCAGCCTCTTTAATCTATTTTGAAATGAGTTTTGGGTATAGTAAGATAAGGGTCTGATTTCATTCTTTTGCAAGTAGCTATCCAGGTTTCTCAGCACCATTTATTAGATTATGCTTTCTCCAATGTGTGCTCTTGGCACTTGTTTTGAAAATCAGTTGGCTGTAAAAGCATGGATTTATTTCTGGCCTATTTTGTTCCATTGTTTTATTTGCTTTTATTGCCAGTACCATGGTATTTTGGTTAATATAACTTTGTAGTATATTTTGAAGTCAGGTAGTGTAATTCCACTAACTGTTATTTTTGCTCAAGATTGCTTTGGCCATTTGAAGTCCTCTGTGGTTCAGTATGAATTTTAGGCTTGTGTTTTCCACTGCTGTGAGGCATATCATTGGTATTTTGGTAGGGATTGCATTGGATCTGTAGATCACTTTGGGTCATATGGACAATTTAACAGTATTAATTTTTCCAATCTATAAACATGGGCTATCTTTCTATGTATTTGTGTTTTCTTCATTTCATTACTGTTTTATAGTTTTCATTGTAGGGATCTTTTACTTCTTTAAGTAAATTTTTTATTCCTTGGTATTTTTATAGCTATTAATAAATGGGATTGTTTTGATTTCTTTTTTCAGCTAATGCACTATTAGTGTATAGAGACATTACTGGTTTTTGTATGTTGATTTTGTATTCTACAACTTCACTGAATTATTTTGTTCTATCACTTTTTTGGTGGTATCTTTAGGGTTTCTATATGTAAGATTGTATTACCTGCAAATAGGGCTAATTTGACTTCTTCTGTCCAATTAATTTGGATACTTTTTATTCTTTTTTTGTTTTTTCTTGCCTAATTGCTCTGGCCAGGATTTCCAGTACTGTGTTGAATAAAAGTGGTGAAAAATGGTATCCTTGTCTTATTCTAGATTAGAAAGAAAGATTTCAGCTTTTCCTTTTTCAGTAGTGTTAGCTGTGGGTTTGTCATATATGGCTTTTATTGTGTTGAGTTACATTCTTTCTGTTCTTAATTTGTTGAGAGTTGTTGTCAATAGATGTTGAGTTTTGTGAAATGTTTTTTCTGCCTCTACTGAAATGATCATGGGGTTTTGCCTTTTATTCTGTTAATGTGATATATCACATTTATTGATTTGTCTGTGTTGAACCATCATTGCGTTCCTGGGATCAGTCCTACTTGATCATGGTAAATTGTTGAATTTGGTTTGCTAGTATTTTGTTGAGGACTTTTGCATCTATGTTCATCAGGTATTTATTTTTGTGAATGTTGACGTCCAGTTGTTTGAATACTATTCGTTGCAAAGACTGTCTTTTCTCTGTTGTACTTCCTTTCCTCCTTTGTCAAAGATCAGTTGGCATATATTTGTGTGTGTCTATTTCTGGGCTCTCTATTCTGTTCTATTGATTGATTTGTTTATTATTTTGTTAATACCACACTTTCTTGACTACTTTAGCTTTATAGTAAGTCTTGAAGTCAGGTAGTGCTGGTCTTCCAACATTGTCTTCTCCACTATTAAGTTGCTAGTCTTGGTCTTTTGCCTGTCTATATCAACTTCAGAGCGAGTTTGTTGATATCCAGAAAATAAATTTCTGGGAATTTGATTGAGATTGTATTAAATCTGTATATCAAGTTGAGAAGAACTGACATACTAACAATATTGAGTCTTTGTATTCATTAACATGGAATATGTCTCCATTTATTTTTTCTTTTCTTTTCTTTTCTTTTTTTTTCTTTTTTTTTTTTTTTTTTTTGAGACAGAATTTCACTATGTCACCCAGGCTGGTGGTGCAGTCTTGACTCACTGCAACCTCCATCTCCTGGGTTCAAGTGATTCTCCTGCCTCAGCCTCCTGAGTAGCTGGGACTACAGGTGCACACCACCATGCCTGGCTAATTTTTGTATTTTTAGTAGAGATGGGGTTTCACTATGTTGTCCAGGTTGGTCTTGAACTTTTGACCTCGTGATCTTCCTGCCTCAGCCTCCCAAAGTGTTGGGATTACAGGCATGAGCAACGGTTTCACCATGTTGGCAGGCTGGTCTCAAACTCCTGGCCTCAGGCGATTCATCTGCCTCGACCTCCCAAAGTGTTGGTATTACAGGCATGAGCCACCGTGCCCAGCCTTGTTTTTGTTTTTGAGATGGAGTCTCTGTTGCCTAGACTGGAGTGTAGTAGTGCAGTCTCAGCTCACTGCAACCTGTACCTCCTGGGTTCAAGCAGTTCTTCTGCCTCAGTCTCCTGAGTAGCTGGGACCACAGGTGTGTGCCACCACACCTGGCTAATTTTTGTATTTTTAGTAGAAATGGGTTTCACCATGTTGGCCAGGCTGGTCTTGAACTCCTGACTTTAAGTGATCTGCCCGCCTTGGCCTTTCAAAGTGTAGGGATTACAGGCATGAGCCACTGCGCCTGGCCTGCAAATGTTTTGTAATGACAAATTCTACTTTTTTATTGCTGGTATATAGAAAATTTATTGACTTTTGTGTATTAATCTTGGATCCTTAACCTTGCTATAGTTGCTTATTCTGGGAGGATTTTGGGGTCAATTCTTTCAAATTTTCTGCAAAGATGATCATGTTATCTATGAGTAAAGACAGTTTTATTTATTCCTTCCCATTCTCTTTACCTTTTATTTCTTTTTGTGGTCTTATTGAATTAGCTGGAACTTCCACTATTCTGTTGAAAAGCTGCTGTGAGTGGAGACATCCTTGCCTTTTTCCTGATCTCAGCAGGAAAGCTTTGAAGCTGTAGGTTTCTCATAGATGTTCTTTATCACATTGAAAAAATTTCTTTCCATTCCTGAGAGTTTTTTTTTTTTTAATCATGAATGAGTGTTGTTCTGTAGTTTGCTCAGTGTTTTTTGTTCATTTGTTTTGTTTTATGGAGGCGGAGTCTCACCCTTTGCCCAGGCTGGAGTGCAGTGGCGCAATCGCAGCTCACTGCAACCTCCACCTCCCAGGTTCAAGCGATTCTCCTCCCTCTGCTTCCCAAATAGCTGGGATTATAGGTGCCTGCCACCACACCCAGCTAGTTTTTGTATTTTTAGTAGAGATGGGGTTTTACCATGTTGGCCAGGCTGGTCTCGAACTCCTGACCTCAGGTGATCCACCAGCCTCATCCTCCCAAAGTGCTGGGATTACAGGCATAAGCCACAGCACCCGGCCTTGCTCAGCATTTTTATCTTGGTTGTTAGATTTATTAAGTGCTTTTTCTGCATTTGTTGAAATAATCACATGATTTTTCTCTAGCCTGTTGATGTGATGGATTATATTAATTGAGTTTTGAATGTTGAACCAGCCTTGCGTACCTGGGGTATATCGTATTTGGTTATGGTGTTTAATTTTTTTAATACATTGTTGGATTTGATTTGCTAATATTTTATTGAGAGGTTTTATATCGATGTTCATAAGAGATGTTGATCTGTAGTTTTCTTTTTCTTTTTTTTTGAGATGGAGTCTCACTTTGTCACCTAGGCTGGAGTGCAGTGGCGCGATCTCGGCTCACTGCAAGCTCTGCCTCCCAGGTTCACGCCATTCTCCTGCCTCAGCCTCCTAAGTAGCTGGGACTACAGGCACCCGCTACCACGCCCGGCTAATTTTTTTGTATTTTTAGTAGAGACGGAGTTTCTCTGTGTTAGCCAGGATGGTCTCGATCTCCTGGTCTCGTGATCTGCCCACCTTGGCCTCCCAAAGTGCTGGGATTATAGGCGGGAGCCACAACGCCCAGCCTGTAGTTTTCTTTTCATGTAATACCCTTGTCTGATTTTGGTATTAAGGGAATGCCGAACTCAAAATTAGGAAGTACTCCTTCTGCTTTTATCTTGTGGAAAGTTTTGTAAAGAATTGGTGTAATTTGTCCCTTCAATGTTTGGTAGACTTCACCTATGAACACATTTAGTCCTGGTTCTTTCTGTTTTGGATGATTATTAATTATTATTTCGGTTTCTTTAATATGTACAGGCCTAGGTTTAGGTCTTTGTTTTGGTTGATATGCTTGGAATGTTGAAAGCCAATAGTTTAATATCAATATTGTATTTTATTTTACTCCAAAAATACTTTGAATACTCTATATGTTATCTTAAATTTTATTTGTGTGTATTTTTATGAGATATTGATAAAAAATACAACTGTTTTCTTCCAGCCGAGTGTGTTAATTGTAACCTACAAGGAGCCTGCAAAATCATCTACTCAGTTTGGATCTTACAAGCAAGCTGAATGGAGGCCAGATAGTACCATGATAGCTGTATCAGTAAGTAGATGTTTCCGCTAAATAGTGTTTTCTTATGAAACCGTTACATTGCTTTTAAATTTGATTCTCTTAGATGACTTTCTTTCAGTCTTTTACACTCATAAGCATTTATTTTGTTCTGATAGGAATTGCTTTACTGATTATTCTGTGTGGATTACTCCTACTGTAGCTTCTCTTTTGACTCTGCTACTTCCTACCATCCCTAAACATAGCACCTATATCCTTTTCTGTTTGTTGTTCTCACTTTACTGTTTTGTCCTTGAAGTCTAACTGCTTTACTAATTATTCTGTGCATGTTACTCCTACGATAGCTTCTCTTTTGACTCTGCTACTTCCTTCCATCCCTAAACATAGCACCTATATCCTTTTCTGTTTGTTGTTCTCACTTTACTGTTTTGTCCTTGAAGTCTTATCTAGTTTTTGAAAACATATTCACATGGTATTCTTGAATTTATATTTAAAGTCCTCCCTTCCATTCCAAAAGATATCCCACAAAATAATAAGCTTTATATGCATATGTAATACTAAAATTTTCATATCCATTTGGATCTGTTTCTCCTTTTTTCTTCTGTTCTATTAAACATGCCTAGATATGTTTAATTTTACCTTTACAGTTCATGTTTTATCACTGTCTAAGGCTGTCATTATGACTTAATTTGCATTAGCAGTAATATATGTGGTTAATTAACCTTATTGAGCACCTCCTATCTGATGAGTACAATTGTAATCAGTTTACATGGATCATCCCATTTAATCTTTCGATAAGTGCTTTGAAGTAGATATTATTATCCCTCATAATTGATGTGTAAGTTGAGGATCTGAAAAATTGTCTTATCCAAGGTTACATGGGTAGTGTATATTAGAGAGATAAGGTATAAACTTAGCTACTCAGCTTCCATTTACTGTATCCTTATAACTAACTTATCTCTTTGCGTTGGTTGTTGGTCGCTTTCTAGTCCGTACTATATATAACACTGACTAGGTTAATAATCTGAAACGTGCCATATGATCAAAAATACTGAGTAGTTCTACACTTCCTATAGCAGGAGTTTGCATATGACTGACCATGTACCAAATATGCTCTGGTGCCTGTTTGTACACAGACCATAATGTAAGAATAGTTTTTACATATTTAAATAATCAAAACAAGTTGAAGAAGAATATTTGCTATAGTTGAAAATTATGTGATACTTAAATTTCGGTGTCTATAAGTAGAATGTTACTGGGGCACGAAAATCCTCACTGATTTATGTATTGTCTGTAACTTCTTTCAAGCTACAATAGCAGATTGAGTTGAAGTTCTTACAGCAAGCATATGTGGTGCTCTCATTGCTTTGCTCCTCTGTTCAGTGTACTGTATAGTAACACAGTTATAACTTCATAACTTTTCAAGTGTACACATATCGCCATTCTGTGACATTTTATATTATTTTTATTCTAGTACATAATCATGTCAAAAGAACCAGAGAAGAGAAAAAGACTTCGTTTTGTTTTTAAAGCACACTGGAGTGTGGTTTATTTTATTATTGAATTTGATGCTAAAATATTGCATTTATTACTCAGTGGCACTATAGCTATGCCAAAAGAATATAAGCTGACATTACTAGACTAAGCACTTATTGGAATATACTGAAGGTAAAGTTAGAAGACTTAAAAATTTAGCACAGAATAGCTCACCACAGGAGAATTCCTTCACAAAGTATGAAAATGAAAGTGCAGTAAAAGTAAGTTTGCTTGGTTTTTGATGAACTGACAGATGTTATAATACTGCTCAGTTGTTAATTTCAGTGGTCCATGTGAAGTATGAATTGACTGAGAATTACTGTGAATGACCTGTGGAACAATTCCAGATGAAAAAAATTCTCAAAGGAGTTGAGAAAATACTAATTCAGTACAACCCGAAGTAGAATTTAAGAAGTTGTATTAATTGATAGTAGTAAAAATCCACATGGAGCAGCAAAAGACTTACTTGGACAGATTTACACGAAGTTTGTGAAAATATGAGTCTTTTAAAACCTATGGTTTTTGTGAGTTTTTTTTTCAGAGATGGGAGTGGGAATAACTTGACTTGCCCTGCTCAGCACACAGCTGTTATGGCTTGGGTAGTGATAAAGGTTTATTGGAAATTTTTTTTTTTTTTTTTTTTAGCGGAGACTGACTTTTTGTTTTCTTTACTTGAAGGACCACCCTCTACCACTTAACAGGCACTGAATAACTTTGGAAAATAGCTTTTGCTGTATTAGAAAACGTTTTCAAATATGAAATATGTAAAATCTCATTAAGGACTGACATTAATAGATAAAAATTTGCACTCAATTTTGATGATAGGGAAAAGTACTTTAAACTCCAATTTACCAAAAAGGTTATTTCCACAAAAAGAATCTGATTCTCATTAGTGGATACGTATTACCAAAAAAAGTTGTACTCAGTTCTCATTACTATTATATTTAGAATTTTGTAACTATAAAACTTATAAGAATTTGCATTCTATTAATCATGATGTTTTATTTTTCTGTATTTCTTATGCTTTGACATAAGGGCCTGCTATCCCTGGACAGCCCACTTCCTGCCAGGGATGGCCAGTTCCTAGAGGACTCACCTACAAGTACACCTTCGTATGCAAACTAATCAATCCAAAGCATATAGCCCCAACCACCTCCTTTATTGACCTGTGCCACTCTGGGCTGATAATCCTCTGCCCTAATTATCTCAGGGCTAGGTACTATATAACTAGAGACAACTGATTTATTCAGCCTGGCGAATACAAAGCCTCCTTGCCATGCCTCAACCATTCCTTCCCATGGAAATCACAATAAAGGATCTTACTCATGTTTTCCCCTCACATCCACTGTCTCCTGACTGACCCTGGTAGTTTGCAGTATGTTCCTCGGTGGTGCATGTCATGTCCTCTCCTCTTTGGAACCGTGAGTAATAAACTGTCTTTTCATTGGCAGTCATCTCCTGATCTGTTCACCTCAGTATACCTGAATAATAATAAAATCCACATTTTAAAATATTTTCTTGTTATGTAAGTAAACAAGATAAACCTACATAATATTTTTGATTTTCCCTCTTGACTTGTAAAGTCTAAAATATTTATTATCTGGCCTTTTACAGAAAAGGTTTGCAGATCCTTATTCTACACAACCAAGTCCAGGCTTCTTAGCCTTTCATTTAAGGCACTTTAATCTCTAAAACCCTACTTCATTACTTCTCTGGTGTTATTTTTTTGTTCTTTGTCTACATAGACTTTCATTTAGCTAAACTGGTTTTTTCCATTATTCCTTAGAAATTTCAAAGAAAAATGACAAAATTTGCCAACTCATTGTTGGATAAATGAGCATGAGTAGTTGAGATTTCTCTGATTTCAAGCCTAGATGATTAGATAGGTAGGTGTTCATGGCAATTAGTAAAAAATGTAAGAAGAGCAAGTGTTCATGAAAGAAGATGGGATTTTCTGGATTTGGTTCTATAGAGTTTTGTTATGTTACATTATTAACTTTTTACAATTGTGGTAAACTATACATAGCATAAATATATATAGCATTTTAACTATTTTAAGTGTACAATTTAGTATCATTAGTAACATTAATGGTGTTATGCAGCCATTACCACTATCTGTTTTTTTGAATGTCACCCCAGACAGAAACTTGTTTATCATTAAGCATAACTTTGCATTCTCAATTTCTCCAGCTCCTGGTAACCTCTAATCAACTTTTTGTATCTATGAATTTGCTTATCTAGGTATTTCATGTAAGTGGAATCATACAGTATTTATCCTTTTATCTTTGGCTTGTTTCACTTAGCATAATGTTGTTAAGGTTCATCCATAATTGTGTTATGTATCAGAACTTCATTCCTTTTTATAACTGAGTAATATTGCATTGTCTGTATATGCTACATTTTCTTTATCTTTTGGTAGACATTTTGGTTGTTTCCAACTTTTGCCTATTATGAATAGTGCGTCGTTGAACATTGGCATACAAGTAGCTGTTGGAGTTCCTGCTTTTGATTCTTTTGGGTATATACCGAGATATGGAATTGGTGGATCAAAATCCATAAAGGCTGCATCATTTTACATTTCTTTGGCAGTGTAGGAGAGTTCCAGTTTCTCCTTAGCAGCTTAAATGCTTTATTTTCGTTTTGTTTAATAGCCATCCTAAAGGGGTGAAGTGGTATCTTCTTGTAGTTTTGATTTATGTTTTCCTAAAGACTAATGATGTTGATTATCTTTTCATGTGTTTGTTGGCCATTCGTATGTCTATGAAGAAATGCCTATTCAAATTCTTTGCCCGTTTTTGGCTGGGTGCAGGGCCTCACGCCTGTAATCCCAGCCCTCTGGGAGGCCAAGGCGGGTGGCTCACGAGGTCAGAACATCAAGACCATCCTGGCTAACAGTGAAACCCTGTGTCTGCTAAAAAATACAAAAAATTAGCCAGGCGTGGTGGCAGGCGCCTGTAGTCCCGGGAGAATGAGGCAGGAGAATGGCGTGAACCTGAGAAGCGGAGCTTGCAGGTGAGCTGAGATCGTGCCACTGCACTCCAGCCTGGGCGACAGAGCGAGACTCCGTCTCAAAAAAAAAAAGAAAATTCTTTGTCCATTTTTTAATTGGGCTGCCTGTTTGTATGTTGCTGAGTTGTTTATTCTTATATGAATCCCTTATTGGCTGTATGACTTGACAATATTTTCTTTCAGTCTGTGGGTTTTCTTTTCATTCTCTAAGTCCTTTGATGTATAAAAGTTAATTTTGGTGAAGTACAGTTTATCTATTTATTTATTTTTGAAACACGGTCTTACTCTGTCACCCAGGCTGGAGTGCCAGTGGTGCAACCTCAGCTCACTACAGCCTCTGCCTCCGGGGCTCAAGTGAGCAGCAGGGGCTATAGCTGCACGCCACCACACCTGGCTAATTTTTGTATTTTTTGTAGAGATGGAGTTTCACCATGTTGCCCAGGCTGGTCTTGAACTCCTTAGCTCAAATGATATGCCCACCTCGGCCTCCCAAAGTGTTTGGATTATAGGCGTGAGCCACTACGCCCAGCCTAGTTTATCTCTATTTTCTTTTATTGCCTATGCTTTGGGTATCATATATAACAAATCATTGCCAAATGCCATGAGTTTCCTCTTCTTTTTTTTCTTTTAAGAGTTTTATTACTTTATGTTTAAGTCTTTGCTTCCTTCTAAGTTAATTTTTGTAGATGGTGTAAAGTGTAAGATTCCAACTTCATTTTTTGTGTGTGGATATATAGTTGTCCCAGTACAATATGTTAAAGAACTATCCTTTTCCCATTGAATGGTCTTGGTATGCTTGTTGAAAATCAATTGGCCATTGGTATTTGGGGTTATTTCTGGATGCTCCATTCTATTTCATTGTTCTATATGTCTGTCCTTATTCCAGTACCACAGTTTTTAAATTTCTGTGGCTTTATAGTAACTTTTGAAATAAAGAAGTAGAATCCTCCAATTTATTGTTGTATTTCAGGATGTAAGTCATGTCAACCCATTATCAACCCATTGTAACTTAAAAATACCATAAGTCAAAAATTTAACAGCCCCAAACATCCATCATAATGTCGTAAGCTGAACCATCATAAGTTCAGTACCATCTATAGTTTTGACTATTCTGAGCCAGTCCCTAAGATGCTGTATGACTTTTTTGAATTGGTTTTTCTATTTCTGTAAAAAATACCATTGGGAATTTGGTAGAGACTGTGTTGAGTCTGTAGTTCTCTTTGGGAAGCATTAATTTAAGTCTTCCAATCCATGAACATGTAATGTCTTATCAATTATTTAGACCTTTAATTTCTGTAAGTAGTGTTTTCCAGTGTTCAGTATGCAAGTCTTTGTCCTGCTTCATTAAATTTATTCTTAAGTTTTAAATTTCTTTTTGATGCTATTGCAAATGTAATTGTTTTTAAGTTTCCTTTTCAGTTATTCATTCCAAGTGTGTAGACATATCTCTGATTTTTTTTTCCAACTTTTAAGTTCAGGATATATGTGCAGGATGTGCAGGTTTATTACATATGTAAATGTGTGGTTGGTGGTTTGCTTGCACAGATTATCCCATCACCTAGATATTAAGCCCAGCATCCACTAGCTATTCTTCCTGATGTGCTCCATCGTCCTGCGCCCCGCTCCCCCCGTCCTCCAACAGGCCTCAGTGTCTGTTGTTTCCCCTGTGTCCATATGTTCTCATCATTCAGCTCCCACTTATAAGTAAGAACATGTGGTATTTGATTTTCTGTTCCTGTGTTAGTTTGCCGAGGATAATGGTTTCCAGCTCCAACCATGTCCCTGCAAAGGACATGATCTTGTTCCTTTTTATGGCTGCATAGTATTCCACGGTGTATATGTACCACATTTCTTTTATTCAGTCTATCATCGATGGGCATTCAGGTTGATTCCATGTCTTTGCTATTGTGAATAGTGCTGCAGTGAGCATACACATGCATGAATGTTTGTAACAGAATGATTTATATTTTGGGGGTTATACCCAGTAATGACATTGTTGGGTCAAATGATATTTCTGCCTCTAGGTCTTTGAGGAATTGCCTACTGTCTTCCATAATGGTTGAACTAATTTCTACTCCCACCAACAGTGTGAAAGCATTCCTTTTTCTCCACAACCTAACCAGCATCTGTTGTTTTTTTGACTTTTTAGTGATAGCCATTCTGGCTTGTGTGAGATGGTATCTCATTGTGGTTTTGATTGGAATTTCTCTAATAATCAGTGATGTTGAGCTTTTTAAAATATATTCATAGGCCACATTTATGTCTTCTTTTGGGAAGTGTCTCTTCATGTCCTTTGCCCACTTCTTAATGGGATTTTTTTTTTCTTGTAAGTTATTAAGTTCATTGTAGATGCTGGATGTTAGACCTTTGTCAGATTAATAAATTCCAAACATTTGCTCCCATTGTGTAGGTTATCTGTTCACTCCAATGATAGTTTCTCTTGCTTTGCAGAAGCTCTTTAGTTTGATTAGATCCCATTTGTCAATTTTTGCTTTTGTTGCAATTGCTTTTGTCATCCTTGTCGTGAAATCTTTGCCTGTGCCTATGTCCCAAATGGTATTGCCTAGATTTTCTTCCTGGGTTTTACATTTAAATCTTTAATCAATCTTGAGTTGATTTTTCTATAGGGTGTAAGGAAGGGGTCCAGTTTCAGTTTTCTGCATATAGCTAGCCAGTACTCCCAGCACCATATATTACATGAGGAATCCTTTCCCCATTGCTTGTTTTTGTCAGGTTTGTGAAGATCAGATGGTGTAGGTGTGCATTCTTGTTTCTGGGTTCTCTATTCTGTTACATTGGTCTATGTGTCTATTCTTGTGCCAGTACCATGCTATTTTGGTTACTGTAAACCTGAATTACAGTTTTAAGTCAGGCAGCATGATGCCTCTGGCCTTGTTCTTTTTGCTTTGATTGCCTTGGCTATTTGGACTTGTTGTTGATTCTGTGTGAATTTTAAAATATTTTTTTTCTAATTCTGTGAAGAACATCAGTGGTAGTTTAATGGGAATAGCATTGAGTCTATAAATTACTTTGGGCAGTATAACCATTTTCACAATATTGAGTCTTCCTATCCATGAACATGGAATGTTTTTCCATTTGTTCATCTCTCATTTGTTTGAACATTGGTTTGTAGTTCCCTTTGAAGAGGTTCTTCACCTCGTTAGCTGTATTGCTAGGCATTTTTATTCATTTGCGACAATTGTGAATGGGAGTTCGTTCATGATTTGGCTGTCTGCTTGCCTGTTGATGTATAAGAATGCTAATGGTTTTTGCACATTAATTTTCTTTCCTCAGACTTTGCTGAAGTTGCTTATCAGCTTACAAAGCTTTTGGGCTGAGGCAATGGGGTTTTCTAGATACAGGATCATGTCATCTGCAAACAAAGATAGTTTGATTTTGTCTCTTCCTATTTGAATACCCTTTATTTGTTTCTCTTGCCTGATTGCCCTGGCCAGAACTGCCAATACTATGTTGAATAGGACTGGTGAGAGAGGGCATCCTTGTCGTGTGCCTTTTTTCAAGGGGAATGCTTCCAGCTTTTGTCCATTCATTATGATACTGGCTGTGGGTTTGTTGTATATGGCTCTTATTATTTTGAAGTATGTTCCTTCAATATCTGGTTTATTGAGAGTTTTTAACCTAAAGGGATGTTGAATTTTATCAAAGGCCTTTTCTGCATGTGTTGAGATATCATCATGTGGTTTTTGTGTTTAGTTCTGTTTATGTGGTGAATCACATTTATTGAATTGTGTATGTTGAACCGACCTTGCCTTCTGGGGATGAAGCCTACTTGGTCATAATGGATAAACTTTTTGTTGGGCTGCTGGGTATTTGCCAGTGTTTTGTTGAGAATTTTTGCATTGATGTTCATCAAGGATATTGGCCTGAAGTTTTCTTTTTTTTGTTTCGTCTCTGCCAGGTTTTGGTATCAGGATAATGCCAGCCTCATAGAGTGAGTTAAGGAGGAGTCTCTTCTTTTCTTTTTTTTTTTTTTTTGAGATGGAGTTGCCCAGACTGGAGGGCAGTGGTGCAGTGGCACGATCTCAGCTCACTGCAAGCTTCACCTCCCGGGTTCATGCTGTTCTCCTGCCTCAGCCTCCCGAGTAGCTGGGACTACAGGCGCCTGCCACCACACCTGGCTAATTTTTTGTATTTTTAGTAGAGATGGGGTTTTACCGTGTTAGCCAAGGTGGTCTCAATCTCCTGATCTCGTGATCCGCCCGCCTTGGCCTTCCAAAGTGCTGGGATTACAGGCGTGAGCCACCGTGCCCGGCCCCTTCTTTTTAATTGTTTTGGAATAGTTTCAGTAGAAATGATATCAGCTGTTCTTTGTACCTCTGGTAGAATTCAGTTGTGAATCTGTCTGTCCTGGGCTGCTTTTTTTGGGGTGTGGGAGGGGGCAGTTGCTAGACTTTTTATTACTTCTCAATTTCAGGACTCATTATTGGTCTATTCAGAGATTCAGTTTCTTCCTGGTTCAGTCTTGTGGAGGGTGTATGTGTCCAGGAATGTAACCATTTCTTCCAGATTTTCTATTTAATGTGCATAGATGTGTTTATAGTATTCTCTGATGATTGTTTGTATTTCTTTGGGGTCAGGATGATATCCCCTTTATCATTTCTGATTGTGTTTATTTAAATCTTCTCTTTTCTTCTTTGTTAATCTAGCTAGCGGTCTATCTATTTTATTAATTTTTTCAAATAACCAGCTCTTGGATTCATTGATTGTTTGAATGGTTTTTCATGTCTCTACCTCCTTCAGTTCTGTTCTGATCTTGGTTATTTCTTGTCTTCTGCTGGCTTTTGGGTTTGTTCTTGTTTCTGTAGTTCTCTTCGTTGTGATTTAGGTTGTTAACTTGAGATCTTTGTAGCTTTTTGATGTGGGCATATAGTGCTATAAATTTCCCTCTTAACACTGCTTTGGCTGAATCCCAGAGATTCTGGTATATTGTCTCTTTGTTCTCATTAGTTTCAAAGAACTTCTTGATTTCTGCCTTAATTTCATTATTTACTCAAGTCACTCAGGAGCAGGCTATTCAATTTCCATGTAGTTGTGCGGTTTTTAGTGAATTTCTTAATTATTTTGAGTGAATTTTTTTGAGTGTTGTGGTCTGAGAGACTGTTATCATTTCAGTTCTTTTGCATTTGCTGAAGAGTATTTTAATTCCAATTATGTGATCAGTTTTAGAGTAAGTGCCGCGAGATGATGAGAATAATTATTTTCTGTTGTTTTTGGGTGGAGAGTTCTATAGATATCTATCAGGTCCACTTGATCCTAGAGCTAAGTTCAGATCATGAATATCTTTGTTAATTTTCTGTCTTGGTGATTTGCCTAATATTGTCAGTGGTGTGTTAAAGTCTTGTCAGTGGTGTGTTAAAGTCTGCTACTATTACTGTGTGGGAGTCTAAGTCTTTTTGAAGGTCTCTGAGAACTTGTTTTAGGAATCTGGGTGCTCCTATATTGTATGTGTATATATTGAGGATATTTAACTCTTGTTAAATTGAACCTTTTATCATTATGTAATGCCCTTTGCCTTTTTGATCTTTTTTCATTTAAAGTCTGTTTTGTGAGAAACTAGGATTGCAATCCCTGGTTCTTTCTGTTTTCCATTTGCTTGGTAAATTTTCTTCCATCCCTTTATTTTGGGATGTGTGTCTTTGCACATGATATGGGTCTCTTGAAGACAGCATACCATTGGGTCTTGGTAGTTTATTTAGCTTGCCATTCTGTGTCTTTTAATTGGAGCATTCAGCCCATTTACATTTCAGGTTAGTATTGTTATGTGTGGATTTGATCCTGTCATCAAGATGCTAGTTGGTTATTTTGCAGACTTGTTTATGTGGTTGCTTAATAGTGTCACTGCTCTGTTTACTTCAGTGTGTTTTTATAGTGGCTGGTAATGGTTTTTCCTTTCCATATTTAGTGCTTCCTTCAGGAGCTCTTGCAAGGCAGGTCTGATGGTTATGAATTCCCTCAGCATTTGCTTGTCTGAACAGGATCTTATTTCTCCTTTGCTTAAGAAGCTTAGCTTTACCAGATATGAAATTCTGGTTGGAAATTCTTTTCTTTAAGAATGTTTAATATTGTCCAGGCACGGTGGCTCATACCTGTAATCCCAGCACTTTGGGAGGCCAAGGCAGGCGGATCATGCAATCAATAGATCGAGACCATCCTGGCCAACATTGTGAAACCCCATCTCTACTGAAAATACAAAAATTAACCAACTGTGTTGGCACATGCCTGTAGTCCGAGCTACTCGTGAGGCTGAGGCATGATAATCACTTGAACCCGGGAGGCAGAGGTTGCAGTGAGCTGAGATCGCACCACTACACTCCAGCCTGGCAACAGAGCGAGACTCTGTCAAAAAAAAAAAAAAAAAGGATGTTTAATATTGGCCCCAATCTCTTCTGGCTTTTAGGGTTTCCACTGAGAGGTCCATTGTTAGTCTGATGGGCCCCCCCTTCGTAGGTGACCTGGTCTTTCTCTCTGGCTGCCCTTAACATTTTTCTTTCATTATGACCTTGCAGAATCTGATGATTATGTGTCTTGGGGTTGATCTTCTCAGGGAATATCTTATGAGGCTTCTCTGCATTTCCTGAATTTGAATGTTGGCCTGTCTTCCTAAGTTGGGGAAGTTCTCCTGGATGATATCCTGAAATATGTTTTCCAACTTGGTTCCATTCTCCCCGTCTCTTTCAGGTACCCCAATCAGTTTTAGGTTTAGTATATTTACATAATCCCACATTTCTCGGAGGTTTTGTTCATTTTCATTCTTTTTTCTCTATTATTGTCCACCTATCTTATTTCAGCAAGATAATCTTCAAGCTCTGAGAATCTTTTCTCCACTTGGTCTGTTCAGCTATTAATAATTGCGATTGCATTGTGAAGTTCTTGTAGTGTGTTTCTGAGCTGTAACAGGTCAGTTATGTTCCTCTCTAAACTGGCTCCTCCTAGTATTGTCAGTGGTGTGTTAAAGTCTCCCACTCTTATTGTTTGGGAGTCTGAGTCTCTTTGGAGGTCCCTAAGAACTTGCTTTGTGAATCTGGGTGCTCCTATATTGGGAGCGTATACATTTAGGACATTTAGCTCTTCTCGTTGAATTGAACCCTTTATCATTATGTAATGCCCTTTGTCTTTTTTGCTCTTGTAGTGTGTTTCTCAGCTCTAATAGGTTGGTTATGTTGCTCTCTAAACTGGCTCCTCTTCTTTCACATTGTCAGGGGTGTGTTAAAGTCTCCCACTATTTTTATGTGGGAATCTAAGTCTCTTTGAAGGTCTCTAAGAACTTGGCACCTCCTGTATTGTTTTGTCATGTTTCTTAGCTTCTTTGCATTGGGTTACAACATGCTCCTTTAGTTCAGCAAAGTTCATTGTTACCCACCTTCTGAAGCCTACTTCTGTCATTCAGCTTTGTCAGCCTCAGCCCAGTTCTGAGCCCTTGCTGGAGAGGTGCTTTGGTCAGTTGGAGGAGAATAGGCACTCTGGCTTTTTTAGTTTTCAGTGTTTTTGCATTGATTCTTTCTTATCTTTGTGGGCTTATCTACCTTTGATCTTTGAGGTTGCTGACCTTTGAATGGGGTTTTTGTAGGGTCTTTTTTTTATTGATGTTGTTGTTTTCTATTTGTTCTTCTTTTAACAGGCCACTCTTCCATAGAGCTGCTGCCATTTGTGGTGGTCTACTCCAGACCCTAGTTGCCTCGGTTTTTCCTGTACCTGGAGGTATGACCAGGGAAAGCTGCAAAACAGCAAAGATGGCAGCCTCCTTCTTCCTTGGAAGCTCCTTCACAGGGGGGTACTGACCTGTTGCTTGCTCAAATGTGCCTGGAGGAGGTGGCTGGAGACCCCTGTTGGGAGATGTCACCCAGTCAGGAGGAACGGGATCAGGGACCTACTTGAAGCAGTCTGGCTGCAACAGGTGTGCTGTGTTGGGGATTCCTTCAGCCCCCAATCGGTATGGGCTCTCCAGGACCCACAGGCTGGACTGATTGAGAAGCCTGAACACCAATGTGGCAGCCTGCCCCACCTCCCGGGTACTCCATCCTGGGGGGAAATTAGAGCTCCGTCCAATTGGGGGTGGCTCAAGACCCCAGCTGGGAAGACCCACTACCCCATGAGGAGGAGTGGCTAGAAGTCTCACGTGAAGAAGCGGTCTGGCCACGATCTGGCAGTGTGGCTGTACTACACTGCAGGAACCTTTCTCATCCAGGCTGTATGGATATATGTGTTTTTTGTGTATTCATTTTATGTCCTACAACTTTTGCTAACTTTATTAGCTCTAATATTTTTTGTGTGCATTATTTATACACCTTGTCTGTGGTCTGATTTGGATGCCATTATCTCATTTTCTTGTTTAATTGCTCTGGGTAGAACTTTCAATACTCTGTTGAATTAAGTGGTAAAAACAGGCACCCTTATCTTGTTCTAGCAGAAAGGCTTTCAGTCTGTCACCATTGAGTATAATGTTGGCTTTAGGTTTTTCGTATATGACCTTTATTATGTTGAGGTTATTTACTTCTATTCTTAGTTTCTGGCATGCTTTTATCGTTAAAGGGTGTTAAATTTTGTCAAATGCTCTCTTTGCATCAGTTGAGAATTGTGGATTTTTTCTTCATCCTGTTAATGTAGTGTATTTCATTGATTGATTTTCAGATATTGACTCATCCTTGCATTCAGTGAATGAATCCCACTTTGTCACAATGTACGAAGTACTTGCTGAGGATTTTTCATCTGTATTCACACAATATATTGATCTATAGTTCTCAAGTCAGTTTTGGTAGATTGTATGTTTTTAGAACTTTCTCAATTTCATCTGGCTTGTCTAATTTTGTTAGAATGCAACTCTTTATTGTATTCTCATAATCTCTGCTATTTATGCAGAATTACTAGTAAGTTCTTTCATATCTGATTTTTGTAATTTGAATCATCTCCTTTTTTTCTTAACTTACTTAGAGGTTTATCAGTTTTGTTGATTTTTCAAAGAGTCAACTTTGGCTGGATGTGACGGCTCATGTCTTTAATGCCAGCACTTTGGGAAGCTGAGGTGGGAGGATTGCTTGAGGCAGGGAGTTACAGGGGAGTCTGGGCGACATAGTGAAATGCAATCACTACAAAAAATAAATTAAACTTAGCCAAGTGAGTTGGCACATGATTGTAGTCCTAGCTACTCAGGAGAGTGAGTCAGGAAGATCACCTGTGCCCAGGAGTTCAAGGTTACCATGAGCTTTGATCTTGACACAGCACTCTAGCCTGGGCAATAGAGCAAGACTCTGTGTCAAGAAAAACCAAACAATTTTTGTTCAAGTGTATTTTCTTTATTGTTTTTCCATTTTCTTTTTATTTTGCTCTCATCTTTATTATTTCCTTTCTTCTGCTAGCTTCAGGATTACTTTGCTCTTTGTTATTTAGTTATTTTTTGTGCACATTTAGGTTATTGATTTGAAATGTCCCTCCACCCCCACCTTTTTTTTTTTTTTTTTTTTTTTTGAGACAGATTCTTGCTTTGTTGCCCAGGCTGAAATGCAGTGACATGATCATGGCTCATTGCAGTCTTGATTTCCTGGGCTTAAGTGACCCTCTCCCTCAGCCTCCCTGGTAGCTGGGACCATAGGCACGTACCACCACACCCAGCTGATTTTGTTTAATTTTTGTAGAGATGTGATCTCACTACGTTGGCCAGACTGGTCTCAAATTCCTAGGCTCAAGCGAACATCCTGCCTTGGCCAAATGCTGGGATTACAGGCATGAGCCATCACACTGGGCCTGAGATGTGCCTTTTTAAGTGTGGCTGTCTACTGTTTCAACCTCTGCCAGTTACCCAGCTCCAAAGTTGCTTCCACATTTTTGGGTATCTTTATAGCAGCACCCCACTCTCTGCAGTACCGATTTACTGTATTAGTTCATTCTCATGCTGCTATAAAGAACTGCCCAAGACTGGGTAATTTATAAAGGAAAGGAAAGAGATTTAATTGACTCACAGTTCTACATGGCTGGGGAGGCCTCAGGAAAATTACAATCATGACAGAAGGAGAAACAAACATGTCCTTCTTCACATGGTGGCAGGAGAGAAGTGCTGAGCAAAGGGAGAAAAGCTGCTTATTAAAATACCATCAGATCTCGTAATAACTCACTCGTTATCGTGAGAACACCATGAGGGTACCACCCCTGTGATTCAATTACTTCCTACCAGATCCCTCCCACGACACATGGGGATTATGGGAACTACATTTCAGGATGAGATTTGGGTGGGGACACAGCCAAACCGTATCATTGAGGAACGCTTATATTTGATAAGCTGCTTCTCTGTTAATGTTTTCAATTCTGTCTTTTAGTTTCAGCAGTTTGATTCTAGTGTGTCTCAGTGTGGGTCTCTGAGTTTATCCTTTTTGGAGTTTCTTGAATTCCTTGGATTTTTGTGTATACATGAACTTCATTAAGGCTCCTGGCATTTTCAACCATTTCTCTTTCCTCCATACTTCTATTCCTATATTATGTATGTTGGTGTGATTGATGGTGCTGCACAGGTCCCCCAGACTCTGTTTATTTTTCTTTATTCTTTCTTCTTTTCGCTCCTTAGATTGCATAATTTCGAATATCTTATTTTCAAGTACATTTATCTTTTCTTCTGTCTGCTCAACTTTGCTGTTGAATTCCTGTAGTGAATTTTTCATTTTAGTTACTATACTTTTTATCTTCAGAATTTTTTCAGTTCCTTTAAAAAGTTTTTCCCTTTTATTAATATTCTCATTTTGTTTAGACATTGTTTTCTTGATTTTCTTTAGTTTTTTTGCCCATGGTCTCCTTTAGCTCATTGAACATATTTAAGACTGTTGATTTAATGTCTCAGATTAATAATTCAAATGTCTGGGCTTCCTTAGGGATGGTTTCTGCCATATTTTTTATTTTCTATAACTGGGCCATACTTTTCTGTTTCTTTTTATGTGCTGTAATTTTTCATTGAGAACTGGACTGAGTATTATGTTGTGGTGACTTTGGAAATCTAATTCTCCTAGCCCTCAGAGATTGCTGGGTTTTGCTCCTTGATTACTGAAGAGTTCCTTTTATGATTTTTTGGAACTATTTTTGCATAGTATGTATTTCTTCTGATGAGTGGTCTCTGAAGTTTCTCTTCTGTTTTCTCTGTTATCAGCTAATCATGTAATATTTCCTTATCCTACTCCCAGGAGTTGGGTACAAAATAGGTCCTATCTCTAAAGTTCCCTCTTGGCCCAGAATCCTTTTTATCTCCTGGGTGTACCATACCCTCAGTGATCAAAAGCGGAAATTAGAACCCACAACACCAGCTTTTGGAGCACAGAGCCCTTATTGACCCCCCTTACTCCCACAAGCCACACCAGATACCCTTGTGCGACATCCGCAGCTGCCTGCCACAGAGTTGGTGTATGAGGTGGGTGACAGCTGTTACCATAGGAAAACTGAAATTGTTTGAAATTTGCCAACAGCTTCATCAAGCTGTCTCCTGGAGGCTGCAGGCGTTCTACCAGATCCAGACTTCCACAATAGTAGCTTCAGGTAATTCCTGCTAATTAAGTTGTAGTTTTGGTGGATAGATGGATTCCTGGAGCTTCCTCTTCTACCACCTTTTCTGATGTCATTCTCCACTCTTGTTAAGTTTAGAAGTGTGTGTTGTAAATCATAGTTGAAACTTAACAATTGAATGAGAGGGCTATAAGAGGAAAATGCTCTCTAAATTATGTGCAGTTGATGGCAAAGAAGTGGTGGTGTTTGTTTTAAAACAGTGTGGGGAATACTTTTCCTTCTGGTTTCACTGAAATTCTAGCAAGGTAATTTTTTTAAGTTGCATTTTATTTATTTTTTCTTCCTGGCTCTTTTGGACAATCACCAGGCTTATTTTGATATACAAATTCAAATTCCTTTGTGCAGTGGCAGTAAGTTATGACTGCCAATTTTAGAAATAAAGTTCTAACCATGTAACTCCATTCTGATACAGGGAACGTTGCAAACTTAAAGTGTCTTAAAGTTTAGGTTATTAATAATTTTATGTGTAAGCCCTCTCTCTGCACTGTTGATATTTTTAGGTCTCTAGGACATATATATATGTATATTTCATGTGTGTGGTGTAGTGTGTGTGTGTGTGTTTGTGTGTATGGTATGTAGGTGTTGTAGGTGTGTGTATAGAAAAGGAATAGCTTGTGAGACTGCAATGTAGTTATGTAAAGAATGTTAATTTGAAATAAAATCAGAATTAAGTTTTCTTTCAAGTTTACCTTCTGGCTTTATAATGCTATTAGCTTGAATATTCAATTAAAGAAGTGTAGAACTCAGCTAAAGTGAGTTACACTGGAGAAACATGGATTTCTTTTAAACAAAAGGTAACATCTTAAAATCAATATTATTACTAACAATTGGTAACATGTATGTATGTATGTACTTATTTATTTATTCATTTTTGAGACGGAGTCTTGCTTTGTTGCCTAGGCTGGGGTGCAGTGGTGCAATCTTGGCTCACTGCAATCTCCGCCTCCCAGGTTCAAGTGATTCTCCTGCCTCAGCCTCCTGAGTAGCTGAGAGTACAGGCGTATGCCACCATATTCAGCTAATTTTTTGTATTTTTAGTAGAGACAGGGTTTCACCATGTTGGTTAGGCTGATCTTGAACTCCTGACCTCAAATGAGCCACATGCCTCAGTATCCCAAAATGTAAATGTTTTTATTTACATAAAGGAAAATTATAAACTGGATTACATATGAAGTATTAGTATTAAATATTTGTTTATCACAAGTTTTGTGGGTTTAAAAAGCATTAAAATACATTTATTCTCTCACTTTTTCAACATTTATAGAGCTTCTGTACATTCCAGATAGTATGTAATCAATGAGGATGTAGTTTGAGAAAAAAAGGTTGTCTGGAACCATGCAGTGTGATTTCCATTTTCTTTAAGAATGTCTTTGGTTTGCCATTTTTTTTTGAAGGGTGTTTTTGCTACATGTAGATATTCATGTTTGCATCAGTTTTCAACATTGATGAAGTCTCTGTTGTATATTGAGCTTTGGGGTCCCTATTCTTTTCCTGGGAGTTTGTTAAGCAGTAAGTATGAAGTTTCAAGAAAGAATTTACATGAACTGTATGAATTTCATTTTTGCTTCCCCTAAAGATAGCTTTAGGCCGGGCGCGGTGGCTCAAGCCTGTAATCCCAGCACTTTGGGAGGCCGAGGCGGGCGGATCACAAGGTCAGGAGATCGAGACCACAGTGAAACCCCGTCTCTACTAAAAATACAAAAAATTAGCCGGGCGCGGTGGCGGGCGCCTGTAGTCCCAGCTACTCAGGAGGCGGAGGCAGGAGAATGGCGGGAACCCGGAAGGCGGAGCTTGCAGTGAGCCGAGATCGCGCCACTGCACTCCAGCCTGGGCAACAGCGTGAGACTCCGTCTCAAAAAAAAAAAAAAAAAAAAAAAAAAAAAAAAAAAAAAAAAATCTTTAATTTGCATTAATTTCTGAAGGATATTTTCAAGAGGTGTAGAATTCTGGATTGGTAGTTATTTAAGTTAAAGATTTGATTTCATTGTTTCCTGCCATTTTTCATTGTTATTGAGAAGTCAGTGAATGGTCTTATTGTTGGCCTTTTCAAAGTAATGCAACCTTTTTTGTTTCTTTCTTTGAGACAGAGTATTGCTGTGTTGCCCAGCCTCTTTGTTTGAGACAGTCTTGCTCTGTCGCCCAGGCTGGAGTGCAGTGGCACAATCTCAGCTCACTGCAATGTCCACCTCCTGGGTTCAAGCGATTCCCCTGCCTCAGCGTCCTGAGTAGCTGGGATTACAGGTGTGAGCCACCAGGCCCAGCTAATGTTTTTTTTAATTTTTAGTAGAGACAGGTTTTGCCTTTTTGGCCAGGCTGGTCCTGAAGTCCTGGCCTCAAGTGATCCTCCTGTGTTGGCCTCCCAAAGTCCTGGGATTACAGGTGTGAGTTACTGTGCCCAGCCACCATTTTTTTTTTTTTTTTAACTGCTTTTAAGATTTTCTCTTTGTCTTTGGTTTTCAGAATTTAGCTATGACATACTAAGGTGTGATTTCCTTTGTGCTTATCTGTTTGCTGTTCTCTAGTCTTGAATCTGAAAATTCTCAACTATTACCTCTATACTGCTTCTGTCCCATTCTGTTTTCTAATGGGACATCGATTTAAACTTTTGTATGTATCTTACATCTCTCATCCTTTTTTTTTTGTTGTTGTTGCCCACTCTCCCTTTATTTTTTCTGTGCTTTGTCGTGGCTATTTTCTATTGCTGTGTCTCTCAAGTCACTAATACATGTCATCTGCTATATCCAGTCTGACTCCATTAAGATAGTAAATTGAGGTTTCATGTGTTTTAATTTTAGAATATCCACTTGCTTCTTTTTATTGAGTCTAAATATCTGGTGAAAAATGTCAATCCTCTCATCTTTTTTTTTTTTTCATTTTTATTGAACATAATAGTTGTGATTATTTTAAAGTTATTTAAGATCATTTGTTCTTTCTTTTGGTTATTGGTCTTCTGATTTTGCTTTTTCATGTCTGGCAATTTTATTCTAGACATAGTGTACCAAAGAATTACAGAGAATTGCGGTAGCTATCTTTAGAGACTCCTGTTCATTATTTGGATTAGGGGCTGATTATTTCTGTCTTGTCATGGATTGAATTTGATTTGAATTGGTTTGAAAGTTTGGTAAGACTCAGTTTACCTCTAGTTTATTCTGAGAGATTTGGTTTTGTCTTTTAAAGCTTTTTTTTTTTTTTTTTTTGAAGTTGTTTTTGGTTTTTGGGGAACAGATGGTGTTTGGTTACACACATAAGCCCTTTAGTGGTGATTTCTGAGATTTTGGTGCACCCATCATCCAAGCGGTATATACTGCAGCCCCAATATGTACACAATATGTAGTCTTTTATCCCTCACCCGCCTCCCACCCTTTTCCCTGAGTCCCCAAAGTCCACTGTATCATTCTTATGTCTTTGTGTTCTCATAGCCTAGCTCCCAATTATGAGTGAGAACATAGGATGTTTGTTTTCCATTCCTGAGTTACTTCGCTTAGTATAATAGTCTTCAGTTCCATCTAGGTTGCTGTGAATGCCATTATTTTGCTCCTTGTTATGACTGAGTAGTATTCGATGGTGTATATGTATACCACATTTTCTTTATCCACTTGTTGACTGATGGGCATTTGATTGTCATCTTGCCCATATGACATCAAAATTCAGCAGATGTCTTGAGGGTAAAATTGGTGTTAAAGAAAAAATTATCCAATAATACTTGTTGAAACACAGTAAGGAAAACTTTTTTGGGGACCATTGCATACAGGGAACACTGCAGTGGGTTCTTGCAGTGGGAAAGAGAGATTGAACTCAACTCTTCAGCATGGGCAAGTGGGAATTTATAGCCAAGAAGCAGTGTGGGAGTCAGTGGATAGAAAATTACTAAGAGGAAACATCAGGGATAATGGGGATTCTGGCTAAAACAACAGGATTCTTGCTGAAGACAGACGAGAGTGATCAGACATCACTTAGGGGAGATTGGAGAGTATGGGGGTCTTGCTAAACTGGATTTTACAAGGAAAAGCACAGATGGACCTAGGAGAAGAAGGTTCAGGAGCCTGACTGAAGTTTGACTAAGCACAGAATCTTTGTCACTGGCTATGTGTTTGAGGCACATCAGGTCTCCAATTAGTATGGATACCTGTGCATCTCAGAAATGCCGGAAATTTTACTTTGCCTTTCTGAAGTTTGCTTTCGAGCCCTTGAGCCCCTTCTGCAGCTTCTAAGTTCAGCAGATGTCTTGTGGGAAAAATTGACTGTGGAGTTGAGGCATTTCAAGTCTGATTATTTCTTCAACCCTATGTAACTGCCAAGAGCTTTGCTGATTTTTCTTAGCTCCAGCAGGCCTCTGCCTGAACTAAGTCTGCTGCTTTCTTAGCCTGTGCCCAGAATTGGTGAATGTTCTTAGAGGAAAAAAAAAAATCAGCTTACCTCTGAACAGTCTTCCTACTATGAATTTTAATCCATCTCGGCCTTATTGATTCCATAGCTTGCCCGATGTCTTTAAAAATATAATTTTTTATGTTTTCTGCCTTTTTCTAGCTGTTGGGAGAGTTGGTCTGCCATGACCTACTTACTGTTTACTACTGTGCAGTAGAGTTCTTAACCATGTAATATAAAATTGTCTTAATATTCCTTTATGATTTTTTGAGTCTAATTTCATTTTTATATATAAAATCCTAAGCATTATATAAAGATGGAATGAACCCAGATATATCCATTAAAACTATTGTAACTGCCCAACAGTTTCATTTTGCCTGCTGCCTGGATACAGTTGATTTATCAAGACAGAGGAATTGCAGTAGAGAAAGTTTAATTCATGAAGAGCTGGCTGAACAGAAGTGCCAGAGTTTTATTACTGAAATCAGTCTTCCCCAAAATTTGGAGGCTAGGGTTTTTCAAGCATAGTTTGGTGGGGCAGGGAATGGGTGCTGCTGATTGGTTAGGGAGGCAATCATAGGTGTGGAAAATGGTCTTCATGTTGAGTCCGCTTCTGAATAGGACTACAGGACCAGGACCAGTTGGTGGGTCCACGTGGAGCCCTCAGCCATTGGAAATGCAAAATCCTGAAGAGATAGCTGAAAAGGCCAATCTTAGCTTCTACAATAGTGATGTTACCTGCAGGAGTAATTGGGGAAGTTGCAAATCTTGTGACCTCTGGAGTAAGGGCCGATAATTGTTTACATTTACACTGTAGCAGAATTCAGGCTCCTCTCATCCTCCTAAATGTCTTGCTAAACATGATACAAAAATATCAGTGACCTTTCTAAACTGTTCCCAAATAACTAATGGCTTTCTGTCTATATTATTTTATGTATTTATTTTATTATTATTATATATATATATATATATATATATTTTTTTTTTTTTTTTTTTTTTGAGACGGCATCTTGCTCTGTCGCCCAGACTGGAGTGGAGTGGCGCAATCTTGGCTCACTACAACCTTAGCCTCCCAGGTTCAAGCAGTTCTCCCTGCCTTACACTCCCAAGTAGTTGGGATTACAGGTCCTCACCACCAGGCCCGACTAATTTTTGTATTCTTAGTAGCGACAGGGTTTTGCCATCTTGGCCAGTCTGGTCTCTAACTCCTGACCTCAGGCGACCTGCCCACCTCAGCCTCCCGAAATCCTGGGATTACGATCATGAATCACTGCACCCAGCCTGTATTACTTTACATCATAATGAAAGAAATGAAAATAAAGAACCTGTTTTGCAGGCAGAGGCTAAAAACAAAAACTTTGAACAACTGGTAGAAATGGTTTAAGTTAATTTCTAAATTCGAGAAGATAGAAGGACTAACCTCCAACCTGATCTTCTCCTCTCAGGAGTATAGTAAACATGAGCGTAAAGTCAGAATCATCAGGATATCAAGTTCTTTAGGGACAGAATAGGTGCTGAAGGACCAGGCAGAGGGAAAGGTTTGCTTTGCCACTCGTTAAGGCACTGAGCCAGGATCTGAGATTTCAGAGTTCTGTAAGTGAGCTTAAAAAAGTGGAATCTTGTGGTTTTGCTTCAGAAGAAGGATGAATGTGTCTGCTTCTGGAAATGGACATTAGCAGGGCTTCCCATAAAACTCTGTTGACTGCTGCAGGTTTAGAATAGAGGTTGCACTGGTGAACTCAGTTGCTGCCACACCTCATGGTCTGAGGAAGCTGGCCCTTCCACTCAGAGACAGTGCCTGAGAGGAGACAGCTGAAGCCTCAGCTCAGCAGTGTGTGAGCTTGTCTGCCTCCGCAAACTGTCATTTTATCCAGCATCTGTAGGTTTGCCTTGCCAGATACCACATCAAAGCCTAACCTCTACAGGTGGCTAATGGAACACAGCAAAAAAAAAAAATCACTAAGGGAGCTCATTAACTTTACGATGTAAGACCAAACTAAACAAGTAAAATATGTGGCTCCTACTGATGAGCCACAGGGATGAGACAGAAGAATGTAGTAAATTAAGAAGAAAATTATTAAGAACTTTCAGAAAATGTAATTAGAACATACTCAGAATTTTTCAGAGCTAAAAATTTCCTAAGAGAAAAATTCAACAGATGAACTGATAAATAACCCCTTGTGAGAGCTGAATCTTTTGTTCCAGAAGATCAAAGAGAAATAATTTCATAATGTAAGACACATAGAAATAAACTTAATTTTGAAAAGATAAGTGACCTGCAGGAACAAATTCAAGAGGTTTGCGAATGAGTGTTATAGAAAGAAAAAAAAAAGAAAACAAGACAGAACAAGTGTTAGTTTAGGAAATAATAGAAGAAACTTCCCTAGTTTAGAAACACTTGAGGTTGTCAGATTGAAAAGGCTGAGACTTAGATACATTTGATTGCGAGTGGGGCTGTGTGGAAAAAGTTTAATGAAAAAACATACATATCTAGAGATAATGTACAGAAATAACTGAATTTTAGTCATGAGAAAAATCATTCAGAGAAAAGAGAAAGAGAATCACATTAACAATAGACTTCTCACCACTAACCCTAGAAACTTAAAGGAACATTAGAACAATATCTCATAGCCACGAAAAAAGAATCTCTAACACTCCTGTACCTAGATAGGATGTCCTTTATCTCGGTTAAGTAATGGTATGTTCAGTTAGTTTATTTCATTTAATATGGGAATGCCTTGGTATTGGAGCTACAGTGAACAGGACAAGCAAGTGGACATGTAACTAATTCCTAGGTTAGTGAGAGACAGATGATAAACAAGTCTAAACAAGAAAATGAAACGTGATGACCATACCATCCATGTTAGGTATTTGCAATGCTTAGGGACAATTATTATCTGTATTAATATTCATATTAATACTAATAAAAACTTCCTACGGAAGACCATCCTATTGATAAATGGACAAACAAGGCAACTTGCAGAAGAAAGAAGTATGAAGCGCCAATAAAAATGAAAAGATAAGCATCACTAGCAAGGAAACAAATGGAAATTAAAATAAGACCGTTTTTCACCAATCTAATGCAGGCATAAACAGGAATTCTAAGAACAATTAGAGTGATACTGGGAATTAATATAATTTTTTTGATAAATTTGGCAATACTTATTGAAATGAATGTGCATATGTGTACACTTTGACTTGGCAATCCTACCTAAAGGAAAGTACCCCACAAAATATATATGCACCAAAACATAAGGAGATATATATATACACACACATAAGGAGAGAGATATATATATGTATATAAAAATGATTGTTACAGCATTGTCTGTAGTTGCCAAAGGTCCATCAAGAAAAGAATAGCAAAGTAAATATGAAATTTCCATACTTTGGAATATCACACAAATACTAAAAATAATAAGTGTATCTATGAATGTGGAAGAACAGTCAGAAAACTCTAAGTGAAAAAAAAAAATCAAATGGCATGGTAATGTGTAAATTAAGATTCCAATTTTGTGTGAAAATAATAAAAGTTCCTGTATGTATTTATCAATTTAAAAATTTACTCATTTCTGAGTTAGAATCCAATGCAGACATTTAAAATCAAATTACAGAAGAATGTCAAGTTTATACATTTGTGATAAAATACCATAAAAGCAGATTATAAAACTGTGTGATAGCTTTATATGAAGAAAAAATTATATTTTAGATAACCCTCTACTTAAGAAACTAACAGATTTATCAACTGCTCATCAACCAGTTACATTAGCAGTCATTTACAGTATCATCAGTTTGGATTTAAAAACAGACAGACTTCAGTAGAAGTCTAATATGCTATAAAATATGAGAGTTTCTGCAAATGTCCCTGGAAAAGACATAAGGACTACATAAAAATTAATAATGATTATCTGTGAATAGTGAAACTATTGGCAGTTTATTTTTGTTACTTTCTGTGTTTCTCGGGTTTTTTTCATTGAACATGGAGAAATTTGTCATTCATAACAAAAAACATTTAACAAAAATTCATTTATGATCCTATATGAATTTTAAAATTCATATAAGCTAAAATGTTAATTCATGTTTTAAATAACCCAAGTAAGGATGAATTAAGTCAATAGAAGCAGGTCAGCATTTACTCAATATATTTAATACAAGCCAGATTACTATGACTGATATTATATTTATCTTAACATCTCCACAAAGTTCTAGAAATAAGACAGTGGTGAAAGGATAATAAAAACTTAGGACCCCAATTCACCACGCCAAAAGGGAAAAAATAAGCTGAAAGCCCAGTCACGTAAGAAACTGCCTTTCCTTTTGTTCCTAAGCTGATAACTACAGATAAAAGGTTAGGTTAGCTACTCCACAAGTAACTACTTATGTTCACCTTATCTTATGTAAAGTGCCTGTTTAATGATGCCAGATGAATACATAATTGACTATTCCTCTACTTGCTCTTTTCTCGTGGAACTTGTGGATTACCATACACTCCTTCTCTCCCCTACAGCCCACTTTTCTCCTTTAAATATTGACACCCTCAAATTCATCTTTGGAGAAAGGCACAGATCACAGACTGTCACTGTGATTCTGTGTTTTTTTCTTCCGAGCATATCCTTAACCTTGGCAAAATAAACTTCTAAATTGATTGAGACCTGTCTCAGATACTTTTTGGTTTACAACTATGTTAAAGTTTCGGTGCCACAAAAGAAATAGCACTCAAATATAAAATTTTCTTTTTAATTCTCAGCAAGGCAATGTAGAAGGGTGCACCCTTACAGATGGAGCAATGGTGAGCCCACACTTGGACAAGGGAGGGGAAGGGATTCTTATCCCTGACGCACGTCGCCCCTGCTGCCGTGTTGTTCCCCTGTTGGCTAGGGTTAGACCACACAAGCTAAACTAATTCCAGTTGGCTAATTTAAAGAGAGTAACGGGGTGAGTGATTTGGTGGGAAAAATGGTTATGGCAGAGCAGGAAATCAGAATGAGTCAGGGTGGAGAATGAGCAGGTAATCGGAATGAATCAGAATGGAATGAGTCAGGGTGGAGCAGGTAATCGAAAAAGATTGCCTTATGAGGAAGTTAAGTTTAAAAGTAGAAGGCAAAGAAATTGAACATACTGACATATTGATTCTTTGAAGAGAAATTTAGAACTCATATCTAACAACTATAAGTAATAAATAAGTGAAATAAAAATTGGATTTTCAGTAGCCAAAAATATTAAATTATTTTGTTACTCTTGTATGTACTTTATTTCTTCAACTTAAGGCAAGTATAATTTCTTCTAACTTCTTTGTTGTCTTAATATTAGAGTAATATAAAAGGTAGTCACTTAATAAATTAATGTGAAATTATTTCTGATATAAAAATAAAGCTATCAGACTGTTCCCTCTTTACTGTCTGTGAGAATTTTAGGGGGAAAAACTGCATACAAAATGGCCTACAAATAAGATGGAGCAATCAGATGTAAAAACTAGTGTACCAGTTGCTTGAACTTTCACTGAACTCTTCTTTGAAAGATGAGGAAGAGTTTTGATTATATACTGAATATAAAAATTATCCTATTCATAATTTGCATACAGCACATTTGCAGTCAGTGGTAATTTATTGATCTTGAAACCACCTTTGCAAAAATAACAATGAGAAAATTGTAACAGTAAAAGAAATCTAATCTAACTAACCCCCATCTTGCCTTTAACCTCCCAACTGCCCTTAGTCATTCCTGGGCCTGGGCCATGCCAACTTTAGGAGAAATTTATAGTTTAAATGATAATGGCCCTTCCTCAAAACTAAACCACCTTTGTAAAGCTAATGAAAGACGAGGTCTTGCTGTGTTGCCCAGACTGGTCTCAATCTCCTGGGCTTAAGCGATATGCCCACCTCAGACTCCCAAAGTGCCGGGATGACAGGTGTGAGCCACTGCACCTGGCCTGGATAAGCGAACTTTCTAGGTAACCAAAGATTTATTGCATTCTGAAACTTTACTAATTGAATGATTCTTTTCCTCAAATATACCGTATAGTTTTTTATCCTTGTATGAAATATATTGAATATGAATTAACTATGTACTTGAAGGTTAAATTTTATAATTATAATAGTAAATTTTGGGAGGTGTCTGTGTTCTAGGCACTATTATAAGTGCTTTACGTGTATTAAAATTAATTTATTATTCATAACAGTCCTCTCAAGATGGATACTTTTATATTCCCATCATACAGTTGAGCAAACTAGGGTACAGAGAGATTGAGTAACCTGCTCAAGAATACATGGCTAATAATGAAATGTTAGTAATATTTTAAAAGCTCTATTTATGCATCATTAATAGAGCCATAGCCTTCTCCTTATCAATTTGTATCTTAAAAAGAAATATCACTGACACTTTTTTAATGGGGTGTGAAGAAAAAAATTGCTTTACTGTTTTAACTGTCCTCATCTCTCTCAAAACCAACGACTGATCTGCTTTCTATCACTGCCAGTTACTTTGTGTTTTCTGGTTTTATATAAATTAAGTCATACAATATATACTTATTTTTTCTAGTTTCTCTCAGCATATTTTGAGATTCATCCATTTTGTTGTGAATCAGTAATTCATTGTGAGTATTAGTTTATTTTACGGATTTCTCACAGTTGGTTTATCCATTCATCTGTTGATGGACAGTTTGAGTTGTTTCCAGTTTGGGGCTGTAACAAACAAAACTACATGAACATTGATGTACAGGTCTTTGTACGGATGCATATTTCCTTTTCTCTTGGGTAAATATCCATGCGTGGAACAGCTACATTATAAGGTAGAAGTATATTTGACTTTTAAAGGAAATGCCAAACTTTTTTCTGACGTAGTTATACCATTTTACATTCCTACCAGCAGTGTATGAGAGTTTCTATTTTCCTCTATCTTTGCCAACATGTGATAGGGTATGCCTTTTTAATTTTAGCCATTCTGGTAGTGGTGTAGTGGTATCCCATTATAGTTTTAACTTGCATTTTTCTAATAACTAATGATGTTGAACATTTTTCTCATTTTTTTATTTGTTATTTGTGTGTCTTATTTGGTGAAATGTGTGTTCAAATCTTTTGCCCATTTTTTTAGATGGGTTCCTTGATTTTTTATTGTTGAGTAAGTTCATCTTTTACATCTTGATATCTGTTCCAGTATAATTAATTGAAAAGGTTATCCCTTCTACACAGCATATCTTTTGCACCTTTGTCAAAAATCAGTTGTGTATATATGTGTGGGTTTATTCCCATATTCTTTATTCTGTTCCATGATCTATTTGTATATATTTAACATCATTTTGATTACTCTAGATATATAATAATTTTTGAAATCACACAGTGTTAGATCTCCAACTTTGTTCATTTTCAAAGTTGCTTTTGCTATTGTAGGCCTTTGTATTTCCATATTAATTTTATGTTCATCTCATCAATTTATACAGAAATGTCTGCTGGGAGTTTGTTTGGGATTACATTGAATCTTTGGATCCATTTGGGGAGAGTTGCTATCTTAGCAATATAAACAAGATGTATTTCTCCGTTTAAGTATTTTTACTTTCAGCAATGTTTTGTAGTTATCAGTGTACAGGTATTTCATCTCTTTTGCCGGATTTATCCCCAAGTATTTCACAACTTTAATGTTACTGATTTTTTTTTCATTTTCTAATTGTTCTTATTAGTATATAAAAATGCAGTTGATTTTTCTATATTCGTCTTGTGTCCAGCAGTCATACTAAACTCACTTATTGTAGTCAATTCCATTGGGATTCCTATGGAAATGACCATATAAAAAACAGTTTTACTTTTTCTCCCCAATTTATATACCTTTTCTTTCTCTTGTCTGAATTTACTGATTAGACAGTGTTGAATATGATGAAGGCATTCAGTCTTTCATCATCAAGAATGATGTTCTAAATATTTCATAAATCTCTTTCATCAAGTTATGGAAGTTTCCCATTTCTTCCTAATTTACTGAGAATTTTTAATCAGGAATGGGTGTTGAATTTTGTCTAATGCTTTTAATGCAGTGTATTGAGACTGTCATGGTTTTCCTTTTTTAGTTTGTTAATAAGGTAAATTACATTTGTTGAACTTTGTTAAACCAACCCTGCATTCTTGGATAAACCCCATTTGATTGTGATGTATTTTTTTAATAATGTTGAACTTAATTTGCTATAATTTTGTTTAGAATATGTTAATGAGGGATCTTGGCCTGTAGTTATAATGTCTTTGTCTGGTTTTGTTGTGAGGGTAATGCTGACCTCATAAAATGAGATAGGAAGTGGTTCCTTCTCTTCGGTTTTCTGGAAAAGTTTGTATTGAACTGATATTATTTGTTTCTTAAAGAGTTGGTAGAATTTACCAGTGATGCTATCTCAGCCTAGAGTTTTCTTTGTGGAAAGGATTTGAATTGGAATTATAATTTCTTTAACAGACATTGGCTGTTCTTTTCAGTGAACTTTGGTGGTTTGTGTTTATCAAGGAATTTGTCCATATCATCCAAGTTGTTAAAATTATTGTCATATTAATAATGTGACCTCATTTTTCTTTTAATACCTCTAGAATTTGTAGTGATGTCACCTCTTTGATTTCTGTTAGTGGTTCTTTTTTGCCTGATTGGTATGACCAGAAGTATGTCAGTTTTAGTGATCTTCTAAAACAATAACAAAAGAACCCCAGATTTTTATTCATTGATTTAATTTTTCTGTTTTCTATTTGATTGATTACCATTCTGAGCTCTGTTATTTGCTTGCTCCCACACCCCCCACTACTTGCTTTGGATGTCATTTACTCTAGTGTAATTTGTTTCTAGTTTAAGCTTGTCATTGATTTGAGATTTTCCTTTTTTTCTAATATAAGTATTTTAAGGCTGTAAATTTCCTCTTTAGTGTTGCTTTAGCAGCATCCCACAAATTTTGGTATGATGTGTTTTTTAAATTTCCTTTTTTCTCCTTTGATTCATGGGTTATTTAGAAGTATGCAGTTTAGCTTCAAAATATTTGTGGGCTTTCCATAATTTTTTTTTATTTGTTTCTAGTTTTGTTCTGTTGGGATCAGGAAACATATATTATACACATTTTATTTTTATACATGGTATAAACCCCAGCATATACTGCTGTTATTCTTGTTTTAAAGCCTATTATCTTTTAAAGAAATTTAAGTGAAGCAAATGAAATTTGAATTTAATTATTTTTCTCTGACTCCTACCCCTGTCATTTGGGGACTCTGTTTATATGTATATTGGGCTACATTAAATTGTCCCTCAGTTCACTGATTCTGTTTCTGTTTTATTTTGGGGGTTTTTTGGTGTGTGTTTCATTACGGATAATTTTTGTTGCTGTGCTTTTATGATCAATGTCTAACCTGTCATTCATCCAGCCAATGCCTTTTTCATCTCAGATATTTTATTATTTCTGTTTCTAGAGTTTTGTTTGGGTTTTCTATATTGTCTAACCTTTGGAACATATGGAGTATAGTTCATATATGGAACATATGAAATATAGCAGAAGGTTTTAATGTCCTTTTGTGCTAATTTTAACATCTGATTGAGTTATGCATTGTTTTGATTGGTTGATTTTTCATTATGTCTCATGTTTGTCTTACTCTTCCTGGACTCTTCATTTTCTTCTCAACTCTGGAAGTCTGCCAGACTTTGTCTTAGTGCCCCTTCTAAGTGTGCTGACCCAGAAATTCTCACAAGGCAGTAAACTGGGTAAGAGTAGTAGGGTTCACTTCAGTTGTTTCTCATCTCTCAAGGATGACTGGCCTTCATTGCTTGATGCCAATGTTTTGAAAACTATTTCATATATTTTGTCTGCTTTTTTTTTGTTGTTGTTGTTGTTGTTCTTGTTTCAGATGGGATTATAAATCAGCTTCAGCTTATTCCTTCTTAGTTGGTAGGAGAAGTCTGGCCTTTTTAAAAAACAAATTAGTACTCTGGTATAAAATAGTGTGTGGTTGTATTAGGAATAATTTTGATGAGTATTCACGTCAAAAGCTCCTCATTGCGTATATTTGAGAGTGATTTATAGCTTTCAGCATTTCCATTTAAATATATTCATATCTATGTATGTATAAAGTCTAGAAGATTATACCAAAAATGTTTATTAGCTTGGAGGTGGTATGATATGGGGTCACTGATTTTAGGTATTTTTAAATTTTGAACATGTACAATAAATTGAAAACAGAAAATATCATTTGCAGGCCAGCATGAAGAATTTAAAGTGCTAGCCTCTTATTTCAGAGTTATTTGAAGCCTCACATGACAATATGTTGGGATAAAAGATACATCTTTAAATCATCAAATTCTTATCTCTTAAATTAATATGGTAATCTTCCTGATGCATCATTCAGGTTATTGGAGCCAGATGCATATGTCTGTCCTTTCTTTCGTAATTTAAAAAGTATATCCTAACGGAGAAATGCATTATGGTTTGAATTCTGGAGTATCTGGTGAATGCATATGTGACAGAATAATTGGATAATTATAGAGGAAGGTATTGGAATTGCTGCTTCCAGGTAAAGCATTAATTAAACATACTACATCATTTGCCTCATGACAGTAGGATTTCAGTTCTTACTGTTTACAGGGAATTATAATTTATGGCACATGCCATACATCAATCACAATTTTTTAAATATATTTAATTTTGGGAAAGAGGGCAAAACTTGGCAAGTGCCCAAAACAAAACACAAACATGCAATAATAATAACATCAACTATCACTACCTCTGGATTTCACATTCTTCTTTCTAAAATGTAGAATTAGCTGAGGTAGTTTGTATGGTTTTTCAAACCTACCATTATTAGATATACAGGTGAAAAATTATACATTAAAATTTAATATCCATACCTGACTGAATTTCTGATGCATTTGTTAATGTCCTTTTAAATTCTTGTTTCTGGTTATTTCATTCTAAGTATATTTATAGAGACAAATCTGTTTTATCCTCTATTTAAGTAGTGATGTTCTTGTATTTTTTTTTCCTTTATCCATGTGTATCTATGATAACCTTTATCCCTGTAGATCTATGACCCTAATTCATGGATATACAAAAGAAAGGGATAAGAAGACTTGTCATTTAAATTGCCTACAGAAATTGTTTGACCCTTGTGATTAAAACTACATAATCCAGTAGTAGTGTGCCTTGGAGAAAGAAAAAAATATATAGATAGATAGATAGATAGCCAGCCTTGGAGAAAGAAAAAATAGATAGATAGATAGATAGATAGATAGATAGATAGATAGATAGATAGATAGATAGATAGATTGATTGATTGATTTAAAATATGATAACAGGTAAAAGAACTCCAAATTACTTAGAAACATTCGTTTTGGTGTATTTGTGTGTGTGTGTACATGTTTAAAGAAGGCATTAGGATTGTTGCCTACAGATTAAGCAATAGTTATATGCTTTATTTGCATTATTTTGGGGATGCGAAGAGAAGGCCCACTGTAACACTGCATAATGACAGATTTAGTATAACAACATTAAGATGCTACATTTTGGCCAGGTGCAATGGCTCATGGCTATAATCCTAGTACTTTAGGAGGCTGAATTAGGAAGATTGCTTGAGCCCAGTAGTTCAAGACCAACCTGAACAACATAGCAAGACCTCATCTCTAAAAATAATTTTAAAAATGAGCCAAGCTTGGTGGTGCACGTCTGTAGCCCCAGCTACGCAGAAGGCTGAGGCAGCAGAATCACTTGAGTCCAAAAGGTTGAGACTGCAGTGAGCCAAAATTGCACTTCACTTCAGCCTGGGCAATATAGACCCTGTCTCTGAAAAACAACAACAACAAAAATAAAGCTACTTTTAAAGGATAATCCATTTACTATCAAACACTTTTTAAATTGTTCAAAGGCTGGACTGTTTATAAAATGTCAAGAATAAATGTCTTAGAGATCTGGAAGTATATGGCATTTACTATTCCTACAAAGCCTTAGATATTTAGTAAAGAAGATTGATATATAGAATACCAAAATAGTAAATTGAGCCATTATTTGTCATTTCAGCTAGTGCACTGTGTTTATAAAATTTCTAAATGCTGGTACAAAATGATGCATATTCTCCCTGACATTGTAGTCTTCTAAGCACTTGTTAAGATGCTGAGTATATTATTAACATTTGTTACTCTGAAATGTTGAACTTTTGGCCCTGAGTAACTAATATTTCAGACAGCATTTTTAGGTTAATGTTATCCATCTTAAGCACTAGATCATATTATTTTACTTTTCTAGCTCATATAAGGTAATAGTAAAGTTTAAACATTTTGAATAGTCATTAACGTGTTTAGGGGCAGTATGTGTGAAACTTTTGTTATGATTTGATTTGAAGCCATTTTCCTTTTGCTTCCATATTCTCCATATTGCAAGAACATAAAATTGCACATAAAGAATTAGAAAGATGATCTTATCTGAAGAATTTTCACCTTTTTTGTTTTGTATCTTAACGGTGTTGAAACTGTAGTTTCAAATACATGATAAAATAGTAAAGTTAATAGTCAAAAAGAAAGCAAACCACTTGGCTTTGCTGAAGAAACTAAAGTATTTTCTTGGTCATTCCTTTGAAAAACAGGAAGCCAGAATTAGAAAAATTTGAAACCTTGGATAATTTCTTTGGTTTTCTTTGGTTCTACTTGGAGTACATGCCCACTTCCCTCTAAAATGATAGGAATTCAGTATTACTGTAAAGTAGTTTGGGCAAAATGCTGCCACTTCACTCTGTTATGCCTAAAAATGTTTGGCTAGAAACAGCTAATATTTTATACTTACGGAAATGTAAAAGGGTTGTTTGAACTTCACAAATGTATGTCATGACACAGATGTATGTCATGATCATGTAACAGTACTGTTTTTAATACAATTTTTTTTTTTTTGAGACGGAGTCTTGCTCTGTGGCCCAGGCTGGAGTGCAGTGGTGCAATCTTGGCTCGCTGCAAGCTCCGCCTCCCAGGTTCACGGCATTCTCCTGCCTCAGCCTCCCAAGTAGCTGGGACTACAGGCGCCTGCCACCACGCCCAGCCAATTTTTTTTGTATTGTTTTAGTAGAGACAGGGTTTCACCATGTTCGCCACGATGGTCTCAATCTCCTGACCTCGTGATCCGCACTCCTCGGCCTCCCAAAGTGCTAGGATTACAGGCGTAAGCCACTGCGCCCAGCCTACAATTTGTTTTTAAAAAATATTTTGTTAACTTGGAAAAATGAACTAGCTGATATTCAAATTTTGGAAATTAAAAGTTTGCTCTGTTTTATGTCTGTATCTTGGGCTATATTTTGTAGTAAATCAGAGACCAAAAGATTGATTTTGAAATATATAAATATGCTGTTCTGAAGTTAATACTGTGTAAACTTTGAGTAAGCATTTTCTCTTAAAGGTGTAATAAAGCCATAAGTGGCATTGTTGCTTTATAAACTTAGAATAATAATTTGCCATATTAGTGCAGAGTTCAAAAAGTACTATATATTTTGCAAAATAATGACTTACTCATTATTGAATAATACACTTATTTGAGAGTATTCGTGTCTAGAATATTTTATGAAGTACTGATTTCACTGACATATTTTGAAATATTTTCAAATCTGTAAAAACCCTTTTTTTCAACATGGGTTATATTAAACAAGTGACTTTTATTTGCATAATTAGGCTATAATTCTCCAAGGGAGGGTACTGGAGAGTAAAATTTTTTTCAAAGTATAAGAATTTATAAAATTAAAATTCAGGGTTACAGTTATAGCCTTACTCTTTAATTCATGATTAATAAAATTTCTCTTTCAGACGGCAAATGGATACATCTTGTTTTTTCATATTACATCTACAAGAGGGGACAAGTACCTTTATGAACCAGTGTATCCCAAGTAAGTTTGTTGCCTTTCATTCTTTTAATATGTGATTCACATGCTTTGTGTTCAGAAAAACATTACAGTTTTGAGTTGTCTGTAGTGATTAGAATAAAACTAACCCAGCATTTCCCAAATAGTGTTTCAAAAATTACCAGGTCTTTGAACTGTCATGTCTTGAATGAAGAATTCTTTAAGTCTGGGAATCTTGATGATAAACTATATCAAGACTATTTTATTGGGCATTCGGAATTACTGTTAATATACTTCAGGTCTAGCATTTCTCAGTCCTTATTAGGGAAGAGCTATGAGATGGTGAGAGGAAGAGTTGAAATGTTGGTAAGTTACAAGTACTTTTGCATCTGCTTTTGTATATGCATAGAAAAAAGAACCCCAGACAGTTATTACCTCTTGGTTTAAATTTGGGAAAAACATGGACTTTTGCCCTTTACACTGTGTAGTTATGTATGTTTTTAATTTTTTTCCTTATAGCAGGCCTTAATTGTTGAAATAAAAGAACATAAAATTGTAAAGCATTCCATCTTTAAAAAAAAAAATCAAGCCATAAAGCCAGATAAAAATATAAGAGCATTTATCACATTTCTAGATGGTGGAAGACATCCAAAGTTTCATAGGTATGTAAGAAATTAAAGAGAAAGACAGATTTTATTGTGTGAAAAGTTTAAATTTTTGAATATTAACAGAAAAAAAAAACATTAATAGCAAGTAACTTGGGAAAAATATTTGTGGTTAATAGGGCCAAGTCTTACTACTTTTATATAAAATAGATATATAGCTTGCCAATAAGCACACAGAGATTCCAGTAGATAAATAGGGAAAAGTAGTCTCATAAAAGGAAATACTGTAACTAACAAACTCAAGAGAAAGTATTTAGACCCATAGTAACCCAAATAAAATAAACATTAAATATAACCATTTTTTCAACCCACACATTTTAATATATTAAAATAGTTTTTAAAAATTGTTACTGCTATCTGAGGTATAATAAAAGTTGTGTTGCACACTTCTGATACACCAAGGTGTGATAATAGGGAGTTGATTAACAAGTTAACTGTGGTACATCCTTCTCTTACAGTGATATGTAGTCATTATGTCTCAGAAAACTTTATAAACTTAAGAACCTGACCATATTATAATGCCAAGTGAAGAAACAAGTCATGCAAAATTATATATGTAATATGACCACAACTATATAAAACAAAACAACGAAAGTCATCTAAAGACAAAATCTAGAGCAATACAATACAAATATTTATAGTAATTGCTCCTGAATGTAGAACTGTAGTGATTCTTCTGCTTTTCAACTCTTAAATTTTCAACTAGTTAGATTTTCTTGATGGTATAGCCACTTGTTTTTGTAACAAATATAGTGCTAACTGAGGTATTCAGTTTTGGAAATCTTTAAAGTACAGACATTTTTTTGATAGAGATTCAATTTAATTTGGTTATTTTTCAATAAAAATAGTGCAAAGAGTTTTGACACATAAATATAGTGCAAAATGATAGGAACATTGTGATGTAGTTAGACATTTTAAATTCAGTTTTATGGGTAAAACTGAAAATAAATGAATTTTTTTCATTCTAAGTGATAATTTTGTGATTATTTTGAAGAACTGTTGTAATCAATGACTAAAATTAGATTTACTTGTGCATTTTGAACTATTATATTTGTTTTATTGCTTAATTTAGACATGTTCCTATAAATAAAAAGCAATAATCAGAAACAACAATTTAACTTCATTAATTTATGTTCCTGTGGGCATGGTAGAGAAATAACTTCTCATGAAACAGTGAAAATTCTATTTTCTTTATTTCAGTTCACTAATAGAATTACATGTTTATAGTGTTTTGGAATGGTATTTTGAGACCCACATTTTGTGTTCCAGAAAAGTTTTAAGAATCAGTTTGTTTCTTTTCTGATTCTGTAACTGCAAGAGACACCAGTTAACTAAGTAGTCCTGACAATGCATGAACTTTGCTGTGTTTGACTCTGTGTGTTAAGGCAGAGAACTAAATAAAAAACATACTCTCTTTCTTAATTTGGGCATTCTTTTCCTAAATTGAAAGTTTTAGGTTTCAATGACTGGCCTCAATAAAATGTGCATTGCTTTAGAGCAGCTTGAATGATCGTTAAAGATACAGGCTTTGGTGTCAGATAGACCTGGAATTAAATGTTTGCTGTGCCACTTTTCAGCTATATGATTTCTTTCAAGTTATTTAATACCACCAAAATCTTTCCTCATCTGTAGAGTAGGATAACAGTAGTAATCATCTCATAAGATCATTCATATTTAATGCTTATGTAAGCACCTAGCTTATGGGATAATTAATAAAGGACAACTGTTATTATCAGTAATTTTTTTAACCAAGTATTTACTTCATTTCTAAGCTTTTAAGTAATTTTTAAAATATATATATATATATATTTCTACTTGATATTTTACTTCTTTGCCAGAGTCTCAATTCTAGAAACTGCTACCTAAAATCTCTTATATGAAAATAGTTCTGCAGATTGAAGTCAGCCTGTTGTGTATTTGTGTGCTAGACTATTCTAGTTATGTTACTTTGGTCTAGTAAGTTTCTTGGTTTTTCTGCAGAACTCATTTGTACAATGGGAATAAAAATAACTTCTTTAATTGTTAAGAGGATTATGTGAATTCATATTCTTAAAACCTGAAAAATAGTGGTTATATAAGGTTTTGAGAAAAGTAAAGTTTGGTTTTGACAGTGGTATCTTCATTGTCATCTGTGCCGTTATAAACCCTTGTGTAGTTCGAGACACTATTCTAAGCACTTTTTAATACTTATTTAATCTCCGTGGCAACCCTATGAGGTAGTTAGGTATAACTATTATACAAATTGCTGCACAGAGAGGCAAAGTAACTCACCCATAGTTACACGCTAATAAGTTGCACAGCCAGGATTCAGACATAAGTGTTGCAGCTCTAAAGTCTGTGCTATTTAGTAATATACTGTCTCAACCCTGTTTATGCTCCATCCAGCTACTACTTTGGGGTTTATCTAGGAGTAGAGAATGGAAAAATAAAGGAGAATTGATCTGGAGTGGTTTCTAATAGTCCTGAAGAATAGAGGCAGTGTAATTACTGAGGCCAGTGGTTAATTGTCCTCTTCTCACTTACTGACAGAAATTCTATTGTCTCTTGTTTCTCTTCTCTAAATCTTATGAATTTATCACGAGTTTTTCTAGAGTATCTTAACTTCCCTGTGTTATGTGACAGCATCTTAGCCTCAGACTGCATATCCTTTTCCACAATGCTCCATCTGAGGACACAGGTCAGATGCGTCATGATCTTTCCTAGTTTCCACCTCGTGTTGTTTCTAGCATCCTTCCTATAGCTGTTGGGAGTCAGTCTTCAACAATGGTGGCAGTCTTATTAAGTGACTCTGTACCTCAAAGATCATTTATTCTTTGATGAATGAATTTTCCATTTTAGAAATCTTAGATTCCATTGTATATTACAGTATCTCTTCATATTAGTTACACAGACCAGTGGGCCAGACTAGTTGAAGGTTGTCTGGACATTTTATTTTATGGCTTGGAAATTTTAGTGAAATTAATGAAGGAAACTTCCAGGGATAATTCAGAAATAATTTGTGTTTAGCTTTAAAATGTGTTCATATGCTTATGTTTAAATAGAAATTTAGTAGCTCTTTAAATTGCACATCATATTTAATTTCAGCATAATGAAAATAATTTAAACAAATATGTTATCATAATGTATACTCTGTTGAGAGCAGAGATTTTCCCCCCCTTCTTCCTGTCTTTTCACTGCTACTACTACCCTCTTTTTTGTTAGAGACTAGCATTATTGAGGCTGAGTTTATTAAAAAAAAAAAAGTTTCTGTACTAAAATTCAGTACATTTAATTATTACATAGTAAAGATACTGATCTTTTTCACTGAAGAAAACAAAATCACTTCCAAAATATAATCAAATCTCCTTCTCCTCTTCCCCCTCCACCCTCCCAACATAACTTCATCTGATGGTGATACTTCTTACCAGCTCATTACTAATGAATTAGTGCCAGCTGGAAAGGAAAAAGAGAAAAGCTACTTGAGGTTAGCAATTTTTAACTTCAACACAACTTGCCCCTTCTAAAATCCAGCTTCTTTGCAGAAGAAACCTACAGTAAGGGACAGAGGCATCTAAATCGTACCAAATTTAGAGGTGACAAGAGATCTGAATTAGTTACAGACTCATGAAAGTTTCCCTCAACACATGTTTATTTCTTTTTGCTAATATGTTCTGAGTGTTCATTTTCTAGAGAGGAACTTTAGCCACTTTTTCCCTGTATTTCTAATAATAAACCTTGTTCTACATTCAGTTTATAAACTTGACGAAGTATGCTAGTGATCTTAATGTTTTTTGTTCTGCTTGAGCCTCTGAAAACATCCCATGTATAGTTTGATTTCAGTGTGTTTTTATTCTGTAAATGTACATGGGTGACCTTTCACTATTGAACTTTGCATATTACATGCATCCATTACTTCACATTATAGTTGCATGAGCACTTATTAATAGGATTGGTAACAGAGTTATTACATAAGTTCTGGATAGTGAAAACTACTCCCTTACTGGCCACACTTCCAAGGATGGCACCTGAGTCCAAAGAATGATAGGACTGGTAAAAAAATCTGCCCAATTCAGAGAGCCCTGCACATTGTTTCTGTCAGACTGGAGGCTGTCTCAATGTGTGATAATGTAAATGATAAGCAGTTTTTGTTTTTTGGTGTTTTGTTTTGGTTTGGTTCTTTAAAAGAGTCTGGTGAAAGGGTACTACGTCTTTCAAAAAACGCTTCTGAAAATTATTTTCATCCATGTGTCTATCCATTTAAAAAGTATTGAATTTTGTCCGGCTCTACGCATTATTGTAGATACTAGAGATCTAACAGTGGAAAAAAAACAACAAAACAAAAAGCCCTGCTGATAGAGCTTGTTATTCTTCTAGTAGAGAGTGATAAGTGAAATACATTATGAGTTAGGAGATTTTTCTCCACTCTATGGAGAAAAATAAAGCGGGGTAAGGGAATAGAGTGGGACATGACTTAAAATAGCAGTCGGTGTCTTCACTGAAAAGATGACATATAAAAGGATCTCAAAGATGATGAGGTAACAAAATACACATCCAGAGGAAGACCATTCTGGATTGGTGAGATTTAGCAGATATGAAAATTCGTAAGAAGATACCGTGAATAAATTTTAGGTCCTATAATAATTTATAGTTAGTAAGAAATGATGAATTTTTTATTAGCTGTAAAAATGAAAACGCAGTCTGATTTTTAGGTAACTGAATCGTGGGAAAGTCAAGAGCCCTTTTTTTTTCTTCCAGTAAATGGCACCACCATGTATTTGAGTTTATTCACTCTTCCTGCCCACTAACATCAATAGCCAGTCTCTATCTAGTCCAGTATATTCTACCTTGTGTGTCATTTCTTTTCCCTCCTCGCAATTCCCAATGACAGTAGTTTGGTTTAGGTCTTGTCACTTTTCTCCTGGATTATTATTATATCATTTTTTTTTGAGACACAGTCTCGCTCTGTCACCTGAGCTGGAGTGCAGTGGTGTGATCTTGGCTCCCTGCAACCTCCACCTTCCGGGTTCAAGCCATTCTCACATCTCAATCCTGAATAGCTGGGTCTACAGGCATACACCATCGTGCCTAGCTAATTTTTGTATTTTTACTAGAGACGGGGTTTCATCATGTTGGCCAGGATGGTCTTGAACTCCTGACCTCAAAGGATCTGCCTGCCTCGGCCTCCCAAACTGCTGGGATTACAGGCATGAGCCACTGCACAAGGCCTATTATGTCTTCTTAATCTCAAATTCATGTCTAAGCCTCACTCACCCCCTACCAAGCCAAACATGCTATTGCTTTGCTAAACTTTATTACAGTTACCGTCATCTTTTGTATAGTTGTATGAGGTAGAAAACCTTGAATTCTTTATTTCTTCTTCTGGATTGTTTCTTCATTTTCTGTATTTGTTCAATCATCAAATTTTATTGATTGATTACAGTTTTCCATTGCCTCTGGAATTCATTTAACTCTATTTTACTCTCATTGGTCTTTTTAGGGGCCCTCATGTCCTCCTCCTTGTCTATTAAAAAAGCCTATTCCCTAACTCATTTCTCTTCCCCTAGTCTCTTTCGCCTACATAATGAAGTTTATCATTTGCATTGATAACATTTTTTTTTTCCCAAAACAAAGTCCAAGCTCTCTGGCCTGGCATTTAGAACCTACTTTCTCCATATCTTGAACACATCGAACCCACAATTCCTATTTAATGCCTTGGTTCCTTTGTTATTTGCTGTATTCAGTGTGACTCCCCTGCTATCTTTTTTTATGTAAGAAATTTATCTGACTTGGTTTTCAAGCTCAGGTCAGACATCTGTTGTACTCTATAAACCTTCTGCCCTCAACTCTCCTATATCCTCCCCTGTACCCAATAAATAACTGATCTGGCATGTGCGTTCCCATAGTACGTTTTAAAAATTTACACTAATTCTCGAATACCTTCTTATTTAAAAAAAAAAAATCCAACGAGAGATCTATAAAGATAAAAAGTAAAAAAAAGTGAACTTTGCTTTTTTAGATTCTAATCTCATTTCACTCTCCAGTTGTCTTATATCTCTTGAGTAAATAAATACCTAGGAATAGAATTGCTGGGCCATATCACATGTCTAGTAATTTTAGATTGGATGTTAAATATTGTATTACATTATCCATTGTCTGATTTTTGTCCTTTTCCTTTAAAGAATATTGAAGGAAGTTTTGGGTGGCAGTTAAGCTACTTGGAGATCTTACTGATCTTTTGAGGCTTTTTATATGTTTTTTAGGATGGATTTAACTGTTAAGCTAGCTTAGCCCTTCTGAAATCGCCACTGAATGTCCTGGGTCTTTAACAAGGTCTCTCCATTCTGGCTAGTCAACTCGGAAATGTCTCCCAGTCCTATATGAACTGGGTAGCCAAAAGCCCTAGCAGTCATTCTTTGCCTGTATTTATGGAGTGTCACTGTGTATTTGCATAGTATTCAGTAAGACTCAGGGGAAACTCCTGCAGGTTTCTAGAGCTTTTCTCTGTGTGTCTCCCACATCACTGGTGCTCTACTTCACAAATAGCTGCTTCTGCTTCTCTGAACTTTAATCTTTTTCTCCTAAACTTAACAAGGCTGCCATACTATACTTGGGTTCTCTCTCCCTACATAATGGACAAAATCTTATGAGATTAGAAGGTGACATCTGCCAGAAAACCTGTTTTCCTTCCCTCATGATATCAGTCCTCTGCTGCCTGCTGTCTCATGTCTGAATATGGTTGGTTGATCTGTTTTGTCCAGTTCTCTTGTTTCTGGGCACTAGCTTAGTACCAGGTACTCTATTAGTGGAATAATAAAATGACCATCTATGTGTCCATCAGTCAGTTTGAACAATTTTCAGTCTTTTTCCACTGGAGTATATTTAAGCACATCTAAGATACCATTATTTCATTTCATCCAGAAATACTTATTATTGTGAGCATTCCAGTACACAATTTGGTGAATGCAAACGATGAAATATGAGGCCTGGAGTTTTGGGAAAAGAAATCGTTCTGAGCCTTTCCAGAATTACGGTTGGAAAACTAAAGCCTCTTAGTCCCAGAATTTACATAGGACTGCCAGAACTTTCTAGATCAAGCCTTGTACATTTCAGAATCATCTCAAATGGGATTCATCCTCATTTATTGTATGCCTACTATCTGTAAAACACTTGCTATACACTGCTACTGAAGATGCTAATGAATAATTGTTTAAAGTTAATGGCAATATAAAATAACAGATTGCCAGGTGAATATCTTGAAAAGTCATAATAGTATTTCAGGGTAAAGTGATTAGTTGTCAAGGAAAGTTTTGTAAATAAGGAGACTTGAGTTCTATACTTGGGAGAAAAGTCAGGACTTAGGTAAGTTATGTTGTAAGGAAAAACACTGTAATTAATTGCGTTCTTGAAGTTTCTATTCCCCCACACCCCAAATCTATTAGGTTATTTGCCACATTATTCTTTGCTTTAACTGGCACTTAAAGCATTTGTTATCTCCTGCACAAAAGAATCTGCTCAAATAAATGGCTGTTGAATTTAATTGTGAGTCAGTTTTCTGTATCACCTGATCTAGCCCTCCAAAGCATACTTGACATGCTTTAAAAGCAGTCTTCTTTTCTTTTAAGACTTCTGTGTAGTTTTTATGCTACACTTGTGGGTATTGTGGTTTGATTTTTGTTTTTTACCAATTTGATGAGAAATTACTCCCCCCTCAATGTCCTGGGAAGTTTGACTAGTGGTTGACCCATCCCATAGAAACATTTTATGTTTTTCATGGACCTTTAAGGGCCACTTATTAACGTGAATGCCTTATCATTCATTGGAATAGAAAACTGGGAGGGTTTACTTTTAATTACAAAAGTCAATGTATGTCAAATACATGAATAAAACAAAACTGGCTTAGCTTCATTTTTCCTACTTTCTTATTTTTCTTAGACTTGCTATTACTACCTCAAATAAATATCCAGTTTAGAGATGTGGAAAAAAATATGGCAGTTGGAATCAGGGAGGCCCAGGTTCTAGTTCAGATTCTACTTTTTCCCAAGACTTTGGAAAAGCCACTTTCTAAAGTTGCTTTCTGTGCTGTGTGTCTATAAAATGAGAAAAAATGAGTTATTGTTAGATTCTTAATACGTTGCAACTGGTATTGTTGCCTAGGTTGCCTTTTGAATTATGTAAATATAATCTGCCTCCATTGCATGTTTAAGACAATTTATATGTGTTTAGAAAAGAAGGGAATTCTAGTTCATTAACTGCGAGGTTTTAGAGTGAACTAGAATTTGAAGAATGACAAAACTTTAAGAGGTTGCCAAAAAATACAGGTGTACTTGTTCAAAAGCAAGTCTCAGATTGAGTCATATATCAAATGTAAGCAATAACAGACTTGACTCCTCTGGGGAATTTCGGCAGAGTATTCATTTATACAATACTTGAAAATTCCAAGTATTTACAAAGGTAGCTTATTTAATATAGTGTGAAACTCATTACATCATATCCTTGAATGATGTCATAATATCGATGAGGGAAAAAAATTGATCCCTGGCCAGGGCCACTGTCAATCTGTAATTTTCATATTCTCCCTGTGTCTGTGTAGTACTGTGGTTTCCTCCCACATTCCAAAGATGTACACTTTAGGTGAATCGGTGTCTGCATGGCCCCAGTCTGAGTGAGTGTGGGGTGTGTGTGTGAGTGCGCCCTCCAGTGGAATGACATCTGGTCCAAGGTGGGCTTCAGTTTTGGCCCCGAGCTGCTGGAATGGGCCCTGGCCACCTGTAATTCTGAACTGGAATTAATGCATAAATGTTTTTATTCATCTTTCTTAAATGTATGTTTAGCTTACATTTATTTCAATGTCTTTTTTTTTTCCAAAAAGTGTTTGTATATTGCATATATAAATAAAATATAAAAGTAACATTTTATAAAACTTTCTAGAGAGACAAATTCCACACAAGTGGTAAGGGCAACCTCGTGTCTCTAGATTTGTTCTGTTTCATAAATTGGATTTTAACGAATCCTATGTAAATCAATTTTTGTAAATAAAGTGTAATGTTGGATTTTTCACATCTTAGATTTTTGCAGTTTTCTCAGATTTACAACACTTTCTGATGTCTGTTCACTCTGATCCTGAAACTAAATTATATTATTGGATTTCATATACAGTATTAAAATAGGTGGCGGTTTACCAAGGTTAAACTTTAAAGCATATTTGAAAGTTGTCTGTCTATAAATAAGACAAATTGTCTGCAGAATTAGCTTTATATAGCCAGTGATGTGTAAACCTCTTGGCTTTAAGTACCACAACAACTTAGCAACAACTTAGAATGCATTAAGAAAACTGTCACATGATCTGAAACTGCGTTAAAAAAATTCCTACTTTTTTTTTTCTTTCTTTTACTGGTTTCTTGTCTCTCAGGGTCACAGTTCTCATGGGCTTCCCCCACCCTACCCCACCAAGTTTCCTTTGTTGACATTTCTGTTCTTTCCTTGACAAATTCTGCCGTGGCTGATGGGGAGACCACCTGATTAACCAATACGGAACTGGGAATGACTGACAATTCTTAGCTAATTCTGTAAATTTTGTTAGTTTGTTTTTCTTAGCCCCAGTTAATCTCAAATAGATAGAAATTTAGAACATTATTGAGGGGATTATAATGGGATTAATCCCTTTTGCCTCTCCCGTAATGTATTCAGCTGTTTCATTTCTTTTTGTTCATATGCGATTTTGTGTTTTCAAAGTAAAAAATCAGAATATTTATTTAGCGTTTACTTTGGCTTAAAAATATTCAATTTATTAAAGCTTCAAAATAATAACTGTAGTTCAAACTTTTAAGTTCCATCTACAAATCTTAAAAATCTATTTGTAAATCTAGCAAATTTCAACACTTTTAGAGGGGAATCTTACAAATTAAATTCTCTTATGTGTATTAATGTATATTTATAAATATGCATTATAAATATATAATAAACTATATATTTTGTTTCTTTTTAAAATACTTGAATTGTCTAAACAAGCTTTGTACCATTTTTAGAGCAGGTATTTCTGCCAAAGCATGATATATGCATTGTATAAACACCTTCATTCTACACAATTGCAAACTAAAAACAAAGCTTGTGGAAAAATCATTGGAACAGATCACTTAAGACTTCCTATAACTTTGAACTAGAGGAGTCACAAATAATAATCTTAATAAAAGTTAGAAGATACTAAATTTTTTCTTTTCCATGTAGTTTCACAAAGACAACTGCAAGTTATAAATATTTTTTTTTTCAAATAAGTTTAATTTCCTACTGCTTCCCTACTCTTCACATTCTTTTCCCCAGTTAGCTTACCTAACTTTTAGTTCAGATTCTTCTCAGAATCATATGGTCAAAGTCTGGTGTTTAATTTCCCTTCATGTTTCTTCTCAAAATTTATCAAAACTACCACTGTGACTTAAATTGGCTGGGTTCTATTTCATTAGTGCAAGTAAACAATAACTTGTTGTACCCCATCTGTGGTATAACATATGGTATAGTTGGCTCTTCTGTTTGAGACCTATAGAAAAGTTCTGAATGTTTTTATTCTTTTCATGAGTGGATGTGTACATAGCATTCCTGATGGAGATATTTATCCTTTTTATGGGCATCTGTATTTAATCCTTTGGAGTATATTGATTTAAATGCAAAGTGTAGCTTAGAAATAAATGTTTGGGCTGGGTGAGGTGGCTCATGCCTGTAATCTCAGCACTTTGGGAGGCCCAAGGCGGGTGCATCACTTGAGGTCGGGAGTTCAAGACCAGCCTGGCCAACATGGCAGAACCCCGTCTCTACTGAAATACAAAAATTAGCCAGTGTGGTAATCCCGGCTCCTCAGGAGGCTGAAGCAAACTGCTTGAACCAGGAGGTGGACATTTCAGTGCGCCGAAATTGCGCCACTGCACTCCAGCCTGGGTTACAGAGCAAGACTCTATTTTTAAAAAAAAAAAAAAGTTCAGTTACATTTTCTCTTGAAAATTCAGGGTATTTTTTGTATCCATCTTCCTTACCTTGTATAGTTTAACTGAACTTTTGCTCTGTATAGTTCGTACCATACCATTGGTATAAATATGGTAGGTAATGCATGTCAAATCTGTTATCTGTTTTTGCAAACAATCTATGCTTTTCGTGAGAAAACCAAGGTAATTAAAATATTGAAGCTGGTTAGTTTCTTAAGCACATGACTGGAATCAAAAGTACACTGAGTATTCACATTTAATACACTCAAAATGTCAGAAAACACAGGCACATACATCCCACTTATACAGGGATCCACGTATTAAGCATCATCAATTGTCTGGAATAGCTAAGATTCAGGAAATAAGGCCTCAAAGGGGACACTGAGCAGCCAAAATGGATATATTCATCCCATTGATGAGGTGTTCCTCATCTTTTACTCATTCAAGACATTTGTTTGTTTGGGGCTATATACAAGGCAATAGTGTGAATTAGAGTTGATTTTTTCCCAGTCTGAAGCTCATAGTTTATTAAGGGGCAAAAGCTAAATTCAGATAATATCAAATACACTGTAAAAGTGACATGTACTATAAAGGAGCTACAGATAAAGAGCTTTTGGGAGGCAGTTGAGAAGGGGAACATAGTTTCAGTGTATTGTAAAGAGAGTAGCATCTGAACTGAGTCATGAGGTATATTAGTCTGTTCTCACACTGGTATAAATAAATACCTAAGACTGGGTAATTTATAAAGAAAAGAGGTTTAATTGGTTCACGGTTCTGCAGACTGTACAGGAAGAATGGCTGGGGAGGCCTCAGGAAACTTATAGTCATGACAGAAGGAGAAGGGGAAGCAGGCACCTCTTACATAGCCAGAGCAGGAAGCCGGGGAGAGGTACTACACACTTTTGTTTTTTTGTTTTTGTTTGTTTGAGACAGAGTCTCGCTCTGTTGCCAGGTTGGAGTGCAGTGGCACCATCTCAGCTCACTGCAAGCTCCGCCTCCCAGGTTCAAGCAATTCTCCTGCCTCAGCCTCCCGAGTAGCTGGGACTACAGACACACACCGCCTTGCCCAGCTAATTTTTTTTTTGTATTTTAGTGGAGACGGGCTTTTACCATGTTGCCCAGGCTGGTCTCGACCTCCTGAGCTCAGGCAGTCCACCCACCTCGGCCTCGCAAAGTGCTAGGATTACAAGCGTGAGCCACTGCCTGCAGCTGTGCTATACCCTTTTAAACAACTAGATCTCATGATAACTTACTATCACAAGAACAGCATCAAAGGGGAAATCACCCTCATTATCCAGTCACCTCCCACCAGGCCCCACCTCCAACATTGGGGATTACAATTTGACATAAGATTTGCACAGGGACACAAACCCAAACCATATAATTCCACCCTTGTCCCCTCCCCAAATCTCACATCTTTCTCACATTTAAAATACAATCATGCCTTCACAAGAGTCCCCCAAAGTCTGAACCCGTTCCAGCATTAACTCAAAAGTCCGAAGTCTCATATGAGATAAAACTAGTCCCTTCCGCCTATGAGCCTGTAAAATCAAAAAAACAAGTTAATAACTTCCAAGATACAATGGGAATGTAGACATTGGGTAACACTCCTGTTCCAAAAGGGAGAAATCAGCCAAAAGAAAGGGGCTGTAAGCCCCGTGCAGATCTGAAATGCAGCAGGGCAGTCATTAAATCTTAAAGCTCCAAAATAACCTCCTTTGACTCCATGTCTTACGTAGCATTAAGTACATTTACAATGTTTTGTACAACTATCACAATTATCTAGTTCCAGAACTTTTACATCACTCCGAGCAGAAACCATGGATTCATTAAGAAGTCATTCCCTGTTCTCTACTGCTCTCAACCCCTAGAACCATACATTTGTTTCCTGTCTCCCTCTGGATTTGCCTACTCTGGATACACTGTATAAATAGAATAATACAGCATGTACCTTTTGTGTCTTATTTAATTTCTGAATACTTTGTATAAATGGAATCACACCCTGTGTACTTTTTGTGTCTTCTTAATGTAATATTTTGAAGGTTAATTCATGTTTTAGCATGTATCAGTACTTCATTTCTTTTATGGCTGAATAATATTTTGTTATATGGATTTACCACAGGGTGTTTATCCATTAATCAGGTGATGGACATTGAGGTTGTTTTCACTTTTTGGCTATTGTGAACAGTCCTGCTATGACTAGGAGTGTTCATAGCAATTGTTCATATACAATTTGTATTTGAACACCTGTTTTCAATTCTTTTTGGGTCTATACCTCCAAGTAGAATTGCTAGGTTACATGGTAATTGTGTGTTAAACTTTTTGAAAAACTGCCAGACTATTTTCCCACAAGTCATTCATGATGGTTCTGGTTTCTCCACATCCTCATCAACACTTGTTATTTTCTGTTTTTTTTATTATATTAGAGTCATCCCAATGAATGTGAAATAGTATCTCATTATGGTTTTAATTTGTATTTCCCTAATGATTAATGACATTGAACATACTTTCATTTGCTCTTTGGCCATTTGTGTATCTTCTCTAGATAAATATCTATTCAAGTCTTCTTCCCACTTTTTTTTTTTCTTTTTTTTTTTTTTTTAGAGAAAGGTTCTTGCTCTGTCATCCAGGCAGTGGCACAATCATAGCTCACTGCATCCTTGATTTCCTGGGCTCAAGCAATCCTCTCACCTGAGTCTCCAGAGTAGCTGGGACTACAGGCATGCACCACTACACCTGGCTAATTTTTTAATTTCTTGTAAAGATGAGATCTCACTATGTTGCTCAAGCTATTCTTAAACTCCTGGGTTCAAGCAATTCTCCTGTCTTGGCCCCCCAAAGTGCTAGAATAACAAGTATGAGCCACCATGCCCCACCTCTCCCTTCTTTTTAATTGGGTTGTTTATCTTTGTCTGAGTTGTAAGTCCTCTTTGTATATTCTGGATACTAGATCCTTTTAAGATACATGATTTTCATATTTTTTTTCTCATTCTCCGGGCTTTTTACTTTATTGGTAGTATATTTTGCACAAAAAAGTTTAATTTTGATGATGTCCAATTTATATATATATATATATATATACATACACATATATATATATATATATATATATATATATATATATACTTCCTTATAGTTTTCTGATATGTAGAAAACAATTGCCAAATGCAAGGCCATGACAATTTACCCCTATATTTTCTTCTATTTTGTAAGAATAGTTTCAGCTCTTATATTTAGAGTTTTGATTCATTTTGAATTATTTTTTACTTATGGTGTGAGATAAGGATCCAACTTAATTATTTCATAAATGGCTATTCAGTTGTCTTAGTACCATTTGTTAGAGAGAATGTTGTTTCCCCTGTTGAATGCACTTGGCACCCTTGCCAATAATCAATTGACCATAGGTGTATAAGTTTTTTATTAGGCTCTTAATTCTATTCCATTGGTCTTTATGTCTGCCCTTGTATCATTACCACATTGTGTTGGATATTGTAGCTTTGCAGTAAGTTTTGCGATCAGGAAATGTGAGTTCTCCAACTTTGTTCTTCTTTTCAAGATTATTTTGGCTCTTCAGGGTTCCTTGCCTTTCCATATGAATTTTAGGATCAGCTTTCCCATTTCTTTTTTTTTTTTAAAAAAGAACATTGGGATTTTGGTAGAAATTGCATTTCATCTATAGCTATAACAATATTAAATATTCCATTCATGAACATAATATACCTTTCCAATTTCTTAGTTCTCCCTTAATTTATTTATGCATACAACTCTTACTCATCCTTGGGTCAGTTTATTCCCAAGTATTTTATTCTTTTTGATGCTATTGTAAATGGAGTTGTTTTCTGAAATTTTTATTGCTAGTGTAGAGAAATATATATGATTTCTGTGTTGATCATATACTACAACTTTGATAAATTTATTAGCTCTAATAACTCTTCTGTGGATTCTTTAGAATTTTCTATATATACTATACTATTATGACATCTTTGAATAAAGAGAGTCCCATTTTTTCTGTTTGTGTTGGATGACTTTCCTTTTTCTTACCTGATTGCTGTCTAAATGTCCAGTATTATGTTGAATGGAAGTAGTGAGAGCAGCATTCTTGTCTCATGCCTGATCATAGAGGGAAAACTTTCAGTCAGTAAACAGTCATTTACTGTTGAGTAAGATATTAGCTGTGCGCTTTTTCATATATGTCCTTTATCATTTTGAAAAAGCTCCCTTCCTTTCCTAGTTTGTTGAGTGTTTTTATCTTAAAAGATTATTACTGTTTTTTCAGATGTTTTTTCTGCATCAATTGAAATCATTCTGGGATTTTTCCCCTTCATTCTATTAATGTGATTACATTGTATTACATTGATTTTCATGTGTTTAACCACCATTGTATTCTTGGGCTAAGCCCACTTGGTCATGGCGGATAATCCTTTTAATATGCTACTAGATCCAGTCTGCTAATACTTTGTTGAGGATTTTTTTTCCATCTGTGTTCATAAGGTATATTGAGCCATGGTTTCCTTTTCTTGCAGTGTCTTTGTCTGACTTTGGTATCGGGGTAATGCCGGCCTCATAGAATGAATTAGAAGTCCAAGGATGGTGGCTCACACCTGTAATCCCAGCATTTTGGGAGGCCAAGGTGGGCAGATCACGAGGTCAGGAGATCTAGACCATCCTGACCAACATGGCGAAACTCCATCTAAAAATTAAAAAATTAACTGGTCGTGGTGGCACGTGCCTGTAATCCCAGGTACTCGGGAAGCTGAGGCAGGAGAATTGCTTCAACCAGGGAGTCAGAGGTTGCAGTGAACTGAGATTGCGCCACTGCACTCCAGCCTGGTGACAGAGCAAGACTCTGTCTAAAAAGAAAAAAAAAAGAAGAAGAAGGAATGAATTAGAAAGTGTTCCCTCCTCTTACCTATTTTTTTTTTTTAAATAACATCTTGAGAAGGATGAATGTTCATTCTTATTTAAATATTGTATAAGTCACTAAGCCACCTGGTTTTGGGCTCTTCTTTATTGGGAGGTTTTTTGTTACTGACTCAATTTTGTTACTTGTTACAGGTCTATTCATATGTTTTATTTCCTCTTGAGTCAGTTGGGAAATTTGTGTGTTTCTAGGAATTTGTCCATTTAACATAGGTTATCTAACTAGTTAGCATTCAGTTGTTTACAGTATTCTCTTATAAGCCATACTGTTTTTTTGTATGGTCAGTAATAATATTCCCACTTTTATTTCGGACTTTTAGAGTCTTCTCTCTTTTTCCGTAGGTTTTTAAATTGTATTGATGTTTTCAAACAACCAACTCTTTATTTAATTGATTTTTCTCTATTGTTTTTCTATTCTCAATTTCATGTACAGCCACTCTAATTTTTATCACATCTATCCTTCTGCCAGCTCTTTTACTACTTCCATAAGGTATAAAGTTAGGTTATTGATATGAAATCTTTTTTTAATGTAGGCATTTTAGCTATAAATTTCCCTCTGATCCCATAATGTTATATTTGTATTTTCATTAGTTTCAGAGTATTTCCTAATTTCCCTTTTGGTTCTTCTTTGAGTCATTGATTGTTTTAGAGTGTATTTTGGATTTCCACATATTTGTGATTTTTCTAGTTTTACTGATTTTTAGTTATATTCCATTTGGTTAGAGAAGATACTTTATATGCTTTCAGTCTTTTAAAATATATTAAGACTTTTTTGTGGTTTAATATCCATTCTGTCTTGGAGAATGTTCCATGTGCATTTGAGAATAATATGTATTTTGCTGTTGGGTGGCATATTCAGTATGTGTCTTAGGTCTAAGTGGTTTATATAGCGTTACTTAAATTCTCTATTTCCTTATTTTCTGCCCAGTTCTATCCATTATTGAAAGTGGAGTATTGAAGTCTCTAACATTATTACAGATCTATTTTTCCCTTCAGTTTTGTGTTCTTTCTTCATATATTAATATTTTGTGGCTCTGATGTTATATTTGTATCTATTTATAAGTGTGGTATCTTCTTGCTAGATTGACTGTTTTATCATTATAAAAGTCATTCTTTGTCTCTTGTGATAGTTCTTAAAGTCTTTTGGTTTTTTGTTTGTGTATTTGTTTGTTTCTGATTTTACCATAGCCACCCTGTCTTGGTTACTATTTGCATGGAATATATTTTTCCTTCCTTCCACCTTCAGCTTGTTTCCTTGAATCTAAAGTAATTCTCTTGTAGACAACTTATAAATGGACTCATTTGGTTTCTTTGAATCCACTCTGACAATGCTTGCCTTTTAATGAATGCATTTAATCCATTTACATTTAAAGTACTTACTGATAAAGAAGGATTTCTGCCATTTTGCTATTTGTTTTCTATTATGTCTGTATCTTTTTTGTTCCTGGGTTCCTCCACTACTGCCTTTTTGTTGTTCTTGGTTTGATTTTTTTGCATTGTACCATTTTGACTCCTTTCTTATTTCCTTTTTTGTACATGTTTCAGTTATTAATGGTTACCCTGGGGATTAAATTAACATGTTGCATGTACAACAGCCTAGTTTGAAGTAATACCAACTTAGCTTCAATAATATCTCAAAACTATGTTCCTGTACATCTCCCTCCCTCCCTTATGTTGTTGTTATCACAAATTACATCTTTATACATTGTATGACTGTTAACATAGATGTATAATTGCTGTTTTATGCACTTGTCTTTTGAGTCATATAGGGGGAAAAAGGCAGATTTCTGAAACTATAATACTGCTGGCTTTTATATTTACCTATGTAATTACTTTTATCAGTGTTCTTTATTTTCTCACATGGCTCTGAGTTATTGCCTCTTTTCTCTTCAGGCTGAAGAACTTCCTTTAGCATTTCTTGTAGTTCAGGTCTACTTGTGACAAATTCCCTCAACTTTTTGTTTATCTGGAAATTCGGTAACTTCTTTTTTGTTTTTGAAGGATAATATTTCTAGATATTTCAGCACTTGAAATGTGCCATCCCACTGTTTTCTGACCTCCATGGTTTCCTATGAAAAGTTGGCTGTCAGTCTTACTTGGGATCTCTTGTATGTGAAGAGTCACATACATCTCTTGCTACTTTCAAGATTCTCTTTGTTTTTTGACAGTTTGAACATAATGTGTCTCTGTGTGCAACTTTTAAAATTTATCCTACTTGGAGTTTCTTGGGTGAAAGACTCTTGTTTTTCTCAAATTTGGAAAGTTTGTAACCATTATTTCTTCATATATTCTGTTTTCTCTCTCCTTGCCTTTGGACTTCCATCATACAAACAGGCATTTTTATTTATGATGTTGTTCCCATAAGTCTTTAAACTATGTCTATTTTTTTTCATTCTTTTTTCCTATTTCTCAGATTGCATAGTTATTGAAATCACTCATGTAGAATAGTCATAAACTGTTAATTAGTTGAGTTTTACAGGACAAAAATCTAACAATTGTCAGTTACTGTATTGGTCAGTATAGGTTAGATCTCCGCAGTAGAGGATTAAAAACAGAACATGTACCAAGTGTTGTCTCTTAAATTTTCTGTTCAGAAGTGACACAAATGACTTCCCCTCATATTTTGTAGGCCAAAGTAAATCATGTGGCCACACCTAATTTTAAGAAGGCAAGAAACTGCAGTTCTGCTGTCTGTCCAGATATGAAAAACATTTAACATTTACAGTGTGTGTTCCCTTCCCTACCCCATCCCCAGTCCGTTGTTTAGCATTTGTTCCATTATTTCTATGTGCAGACAGAGGTTATTTTGTTAGTCTCTTTAACTCTATAATTTTCAGTTGCTTAGAGCCTTAAATATTAGAGCTTGATTATCAGCTCCCGTACTTTCTTAGCTTTGTGACCAAGAGCACAGTTCTCAATATTTGTTAAGTTTCAGTTTTCTCTCTGGAAAAGTGGAGATAATTCCTGTCTCAAAAGATTACAAATGATCAGTTGAGATAATGTGTATAGGATGTTTTGTACACTGTTTCATACATAGTAAATACTCTATTCCTGTTCTCCTGGCATTCAGTGCTCTCATAATCTGGCTTCATCTTCTTCTTCTTCTAGCCTCATCTTCTGTGACTCTCTTCTAATCATCTGATGCTGTACCTTATCAAATTATAGTTGAACTCTGAAATATTTTTATCAGAAAGTCAGAATTTTTTTGTTACTATAATTTTTTAAAGTTTGCTCTATTTTAGTATGTTTGGAAGACAGGATGGAAACTTTCCTGCCAGATGTAGCTCTAATTTTATAATGGAAGTCATGAAGAAATTAGGATTTACTTAAATTTACTTTAAAGTTCTTATAATACTTGTAATAAATGAGGTATCGATATAAAGAAAAACATGGTTTACAGTTTTAAGATAGGTAATGTGGTTTCCATTCTTTCTCTTGATAATCACCAACAGAAAAAAAGTTGAAATAATATTTCCATCTTTAATCAAAACTAGAAGTATCTCCAACCCTTGAGCTAAAAATCCGAAGGAAAAGAGTAAATAACTAAGGAAGACCATCAAACTTGAGTGCTTAAGAACCTACAAGATACTGACAAAAAGCACCTTGTTTTACCTGCAAACTCAGAAAGGCTCAGGGATTAGATGGACTAGTACTACAGAATATAGAAGTGAGGCAGGAGCCATCAACATAGAGATTGCTTGAAAACTCTGAATAAGGATTCCTGTGTTCCCGCCTCACAGGAAATATACTGTCTGGTTTAACAATATGTATTTAACAGTAGGACAAGAGTGAGATGCTAAAGTTGTCATATTGCCTCCTTACCCTGCTTGGCTCCAGACTTCTGTCTTTCACACTTTGATATCCCAGGCAGGTTTGAGGGATCCTTCCTGGAGAAATGGAACCACTGAAGAAAAATTGCTTGATGGGTACTAGTATTTGAAGACCCCAACAAAAAAGCTAGCTGGCCACTACCTTGCTGAAGTCCATGAATTGACAGCCTGCGGACACATAGTCACCTTTTTATTGTTAACCTCTAAAATAAGAACAAAGGACTAAATGTTGTTAGCCATCTTAGGAAAGTTTCCAATGTAACTTAGAAACACATACCAGAAAAAAGGAACTTAAAGTATTAACAGATAATTGAGGGAATGAAAACACCTCGAGGAAATAATTAACAACCTTAGACAAATTTTGGCTAATCAAAGCAGGATGGTTTAAGAAAACAAGGGGAGTGGATGAGAAAATTCTCAGAATGAAAAGTACAATAGTAGAAGTATATTCAGTAAAAGCATTGAAAGAAACAGTTGAGGAACTTTCCCTGGGTATAGAATAAAAGACAAAAATAAGAGAGAAAAGAGAAAATTAGAGTTTAATATGAGGTTTAATATCTAACTGACTAGGAGTTGTAGAAAGAACAGGGAATGGCGAAGCTTATTATTATATTATGGAAACAAAACATGCAAATTTCCTAGAGTTTAAACTAAATATATCAGTAGATTGAAGAGGTCTAGCAAGTGCTCAATGCAATGATAAATATTCACATACTTGTAGAAAAATTAATTATTCTGAAATTTCAGAAACCATTGGATATAAAAAGAAGATGCTAGGTACTTCAGAGGAAAATGAGCTAGTCTGTGAATAGGAATATCATCGAATTCCACAGCCATACTTGAGAATCTAAAAGGACACGTACCCAATGTACTTAACTCCCAGATTCAAAAGTTGTCAACATCCCCCTATCCCCATGCATGCATACTTTTTAAATATTAAGGCAACTTCCTTGTACTATATCATTATCATCCAACTCTAAATGCTTCTGTTTTATCGGTAACAGGTAGACTTTTTTTTTTTTTTTTTTTTGAGACGGAGTCTCACTCTGCCGCCCAGGCTGGAGTGCAGTGGCCGGATCTCAGCTCACTGCAAGCTCCGCCTCCTGGGTTTACGCCATTCTTCTGCCTCAGCCCCCCGAGTAGCTGGGACTACAGGCGCCCGCCACCTCGCCCGGCTAGTTTTTTGTATTTTTTAGTAGAGACGGGGTTTCACTGTGTTAGCCAGGATGGTCTCGATCTCCTGACCTCGTGATCCCCCCGTCTCGGCCTCCCAAAGTGCTGGGATTACAGGCTACAGGTAGACATTTTAAGGAAACCAAACCACAATATTATTACACCCAACAGTATTAACAATAGTTTATTAATGTCATCAAATAGCTAGTCTGTGTTCAGTTTTCCTATTTTAGCTCAAAGCTGTTATTTTAGGAGTTGGTCTGTTCAAATCAGGACACATATCTTAAGTTTCCACTAAAAGGAGTCTACCTTTGTGTTGTTTTTGTCTTAAGCTTTCTAGCCCTATTTGAATTTTAACGTCTGTATATATATTACTTTGGAAAATAAAATTTAACTTTAAAACCAGATATATTAATACATGGAAGACATCTCAGTAAATCATCATAGGCTGTGTGTTCAGCAATTTAAATGTGACTCCTATAAACTAATTACTTTCATGTCCTTTTTACAGGCTGTCACATCAGTCAGACACGTTAGTTGAACATGAACCTGTATGGTTAAACCTTAGCTAGTTTAGTCGTTTAGACTTAGAAGGAATTAAGTACTCCAGATCATAGCAGTAGCAGGATAGAATGGTAATAAATCACAAAACTTTTATAATAAAAATAGTCTGTAACTAAAAAATAAGCAAGAAGGAAAACTAAAAAATGAGCATCAAAATATATTTCACAAAGCTGGGAACTTTGAAAGCTATTGGACTTGTTTGCCTCTTTGTGCATATTTTAATAGTATTGACAAATTAATTTACAGGACTGTACTTGACTGGAAAGGGAGAGATTATATCAGCAGGCTAATTGTTGCCACAAGTGATAGCTGATGGTGAGAGACAGATAACTGTTAAATTCCAACACAGGCACTGAAGAAGATACTGGTCTACTATGCCATATGAAGATAAAGAATACAAAACAGCCTGTAGTCCTTTGAAGGGTTGTGTGTGACAGTTCAGTTAAGTTGGCATTGACCCAGCACTCTGCTGCAGCTGTTTAATGCCAGGGATTTAAAATTTTAGGTATTTTGTTATTACTAAGTAACTTGCAAAACATCTCCGAATTGCACCCTTGAATTTAACCTTAATTCTGATACATACCCAAAGAATAGGAATCAAGGATAAGGTGTGGAGTAAGTAAAGATGAAGCTACACGATTTGGACCACTGGGACAGGTACTATATAGAATGATACATTTTTTTTCCCCATAGTTTCCCACCTTAGAAAGGGCCCTCAGTAATTTTAAACAAAATGCCTGTTGGTTCTCTTTTAGCGTTAGTTCACTTTTATTTCAAATGTGTTTTTTTCCTCAGATTCTCTGCTCTTCTCTTTCCCACCTTCCTAACACAGATTACATTGGTCAAACATTTATTTCCAATTGATAAGTAGATATGTCTGCTATAATAGAATTTAAGTCTGTTTTTCATTTGAGAATCTGAAGGATGAATACCTGATTTGTAAGTTTGATTTCATTTACTTTATTTGATTGGATGTATATTAGCCAAAGAGTGGAGGCAAATTCAATATCTTTCTTTAACTCTATGATGTTTCTTTTAGAGGAAGTCCACAAATGAAGGGGACACCCCATTTTAAGGAAGAACAGTGTGCTCCAGCATTAAATTTAGAGATGAGGAAAATACTGGATTTACAAGCACCTATCATGAGGTACAGTACTTTGGTTAAATTTGACATTGTATGATGACAGTAGACAATGTAGTTGGTAAATCCCATGACCAATAGGAAAGTTAAATTTCTTTTAATTCAAGATAACTTCTTAGTTCTGGAAATGCTTGATTAACCCTTATAAGACATTGGAAGTTTTGCAGATGGCACATTATACTTATTATAATAACGCTCATAAATTGAATATACCAACTATAATCTTATTTTGAAATTTATATTTTATAAGGTCTAGAATTGTTTGAGCGATAACAGTCCATATTTCCCAAAACAATACTGATGAAAGCACACAAGTTGAGGAAAAGAGAAAGTGCCTTTGTTTCCAAAGTTGTCTTAAGCTTCTGGGAAGTTTGTGTACACTTGGAAGAAAGTTATGCTTTTTCATCCAAATATTAATAAAGGTTTTATGACAAAGTGGCCAGAAATACCAGAATACTAGAAATCTATTTTATACCCATTGGTAGAAAAAAATAAGGAATCTTACCTACAATTTGGCTTTATTTCTTTAATTGTTGTTCCACTATTGATGTTTTAGTTGTCCCTTAGTTTAGCTGCATATCTTTTCCATTGTGTAGATGTAAGAAAATTTACTTAAATGATACTCAGCTGTAAAAACATTGAGGACATTCTTTATGGAAAAAAAGCTTTCTAAATATGTTGTTGGGTGAAAAAAATAAAATGCATATGTTGCTACTGTTTGTTTTTAAAAGGGAGTTGAGGGATCTCCATCTTGTTTAAAAGAGAACATGTATTTTTCTGGAAGAATACATAAGAAACAGGATGAGAACTGAGTAGCTATGGGACAGGTTTGGGAGAAAAGCTATTGTGTACTCTTTTTTAATATTGAACTATGTAAATGTATTGAATTATATGAATGTAATGCTAATTTTAAAAAATCCCTCTGATTCACAGTTTTAAGAAAAGGTTTATTTCACCATTTCTCTTGTTAGAGTACTGTACAGAATGATATTGGAACATATTAAATAAAACTATGCAAGTGGCTGGGTATTGTCCTGCCTTTTTTGGTCCATCCCTTCATATCTTATTCTCATAGAAAAGAACACAATTATTATTTGCTTAAATTTAATCAGTGTTACAAAAGATTGAGTTCAAGGTTACTCATCGCCTTGGTCAGAGGGTTATTCATAACTTCACATTTTATTTATTTCAGCATGGGAATCACTTTCAAGAAAGTAACTTGATACATAAGGAATTCTGAGTGTCTGTAGGTACCAAAAAGGGTGGAATGGTACAGGCTTGGTTTTCTACCTCCACCTGGTGGGAAACCTTGTATGGTGCATGGAACTAGAATAGAAAGAGAGCCAAAAAAAAAAAAAAAAAAAAAAAAAATTTCTGCCATTTTGTCCAAGTTTAACCTGTCAGGTGCTAGGTTTTAATCTATGAATTTAGGTGGTTGGAAATCTGTAAGGTTTCTCTCAAAACTCCAGTGGAATAATTGCATTTCAGAACAAAGTTATCAGCACCTGAAACACATAACTGCTGGAAATTTGAAATTTCCTATAGAATTTGGATTGAGTGAGAAGACATGAAACTTAGATTTTTATAACCAATTATTTTCCCTCCTATCACCACAAATGTAAGTCAGATAAGGCTAGGGATATTGGTTATGCTGTTGCTTATAGAAGTAAGAGTACTATCTCATCTTTTATTTTTGATTGAAGAAAAAATATGATAAATGTTAAGCATCTAACTTTTGTTATTGAGGATAGAGAATGTTTAGAAGGTAAAAATATAATTTTAATAAGAGTTTTCCCTCCCCTCCCCTCCCTCTCTCCCCACTCCTCTGACAGGGTCTCACCTTGTCACCCAGGCTGAAGTGCAGTGGCACAATCACAGCTCATTACAGTGGCATGATCACAGCTCACTGCAGCCTCAGCCTCCTGGGCTCCAGTGATCTCACCTCAGCCTATCAAGTAGCTGAGACTACAGGCACATACCACTACACCACGCTAATTTTTTGTACTTTTTTGTAGAGATAAGGTTTCACCATGCTGTTGAGGCTGGTCTCAAACTCCTAAGCTCAAGCGATCTCCCCTCCTTGGCCTCTCAAAGTGCTGGGATTACAGGTGTTGAGCCACCACGCCCAGCCAAGATCCTAAATTTAAACGTAAATTTAACACACACGCACACCTGGGATACCACATAGCTTTCATAAAATTCATGAAGTCAATGATTGAAGAGACTCTCTAAGGACATAACTTAGAGTATATTTACATAAATTTTTAAATGTACTCATTAACAGTTGTGATATTAAAAATATTTCAGAACTGGGCTGGGCACAGTGGCTCATGCATGTAATCCCAGCACTTTCGAAGACCAAGGCAGATCACAAGGTCAGATCATGAGGAAGGGCAGATCATGAGGTCAGGAGTTTGAGACCAGCCTGGCCAACATAGTGAAACCCTGTCTCTACTAAAAATATAAAAATTAGTCTGGCGTGGTGGCATGGGCATGTATTCCCAGCTCCTCGGGAGGCTGAGGCACAAGAATTGCTTGAACCCAGGAGGCAAAGGTTGCAGTGAGCTGAGATTGCGCTACTGCACTCCAGCCTGGGCAACAGAGACTGTGTCTCAAAGAAACCAAAAATTTAAGAACCAATACAGCATGAAAAGACATGCGTTATATTAGTTATCGAACAGGGTTCTGACATCGCCCTACTATGCCAATAATGAATCCTTCAGTTGGCCAGATTTTTCTGAGGGAGGGGATTCAGTTGTAGCAAACACCTGGGTACCTTGGGGCAAGGTCTATTTACCAGCCTTTATAGAAATATTAGTATTTTAACAACTGACATCAGTTTTTTTATTTCTACATTTTTTTAGAGATGGTGGTCTCACTGTGCTGCTCAGTTGGTCTCAAGCTTCTGGGCTCAAGTGTTCCTCCTGCCTCAGCCTCCTAGTAGCTGGGATTACAGGCACAAGCCACCACGCCTGGCTCAGCCTTTAACAAGTTTGTCTACTTTCGATTAAATGAGAAGGATATATCTATCTCTTCCTATAGATTATTTATTATGTTTATCACAGTTTTTAAAAAGTCATTATCTGCTAATTCCAATATCAAGATTATCTGTAAGTCTATTTATATTGATGGATTTTTCTTTTGATTCTAGGTTACATTTTCCTGCTTATTCACACATCTGGCCAGTCATTTGTTTGTTGCAGCATTGCTGATTATCATGTTGTAGAGATTATGAACTCTTAATTTTGTCAGACGATTGTTGAGTTTTTGTCTAGCAGGTAGTCAGATTACTGGAGTGTAACTTTTATTTCTATCATATACAGTGATTTTCTAGGGAGATAGGGTTAGGGGAGAGAAAGAATGTAGTTTGGAAAAAACAAGGCTGACTCCTTCCAAGGAAAATCACTGGTAAACCAGGGACTACTCTGCTAAATTTGCTTCTCTTGACATTGTCAACTTGAAGTAATCAGAAGGATCAGAATCTGGAATTAATGCAAGCAGAAAGCTGGCCAGTCAGGGAGAACAGACTTCAGAAAATGGGGTCAGTGTTCCAAAGTTAAAAGTTCAGTTCTTGCAGGCCGGGCACACTGACTCACGCCTAATCCCAGCACTTTGGGAGGCCGAGGCAGGTGGATCATCTGAGGTCAGGAGTTCAAAACCAGCCTGGCCAACATGGTGAAACCCTGTCTCTACCACAAATAGAAAAATTAGCTGGGCATGTTGGCACATGCCTGTCATCCCAGCTACTCGGGAGGCTGAGGTAGGAGAATCCCAGGAGGTGGAAGTTTCGGTGAACTGAGATCGCGCCACTGCACTCCAGCCTGGGCAACAGAGTGAGACTCTGTCTCAAAAAAATGTTCATCCAGGCGCGGTGGCTCACGCCTATAATCCCAGAACTTTGGGAGGCCAAGGTGGGTCGATCACCTGAGGTCAGGAGTTCAAGACCAGCCTGGCCAACACAGCGAACCCTCATGTCTACTAAAAATACAAAAGTTAGCTGGGCATGGTGGCGTGCACCTGTAATCCCAGCTACTGGGGAGGCTGAGACAGGAGAATCGCTTGAACTCGGAGGCGGAGGTTGCAGTGAGCTGAGATTGTGCCACTGCACTCCAGCTTGGGCAACAGAGCAAGACTCCATCTCAAAAAAAGAAAAAAAAAAAAGTTCAGTTATGGCTTATAAAGGTTTAAAATAAAGTTTAGTAGGATTGTAATGTTTTGTATACCAGGCTGGTTTATGAGTTACAATTTAGTTACAGTTTGTTTTCTTGATGGCTTTTCTTTAAAGCTAGTTTCATTCCTTTCCAATTTAAAAAGAGTGTATTTAACATTTCCATTTTAAGACAATTTGATAGCCATGAAGTCTTTGTGTAAGAAAGATAAGAGGGAAGTTAATCTACCATGAAGATCAACAGTGAAGAGGGAAGGGGTCTTCCCTGGATCCCTTTAGTCATTTATAACATTTATAAAACAATACAGTAAGGAAGAAAGCTAATCTATAATCAGAGAAAGAAAGATTACAGCTGCCTGGGTTATAGCTGCCAATTATGTGACTCAGGCCCCATAATTACATTTCTTTAAGGCTCAAAAGTAATTCAGATTTCCAACAGCTTAGATTTTGAATTACATATTTTCATAGCATATAGTAGTACATCTAAAACATAAACTTTTTATACTCCACCCACCAAATGATACACATAGATTTTATCACTGAAATATAAATTTGAAATTAATATATAATGCTTTAAAAAGTGAAATTTCTATAAACTGGGAATTTTAATTGATTACAAATGGCTGTGAAGTTCAAGAAATAGAGCTGGGTAAAGAAACATCTGTTTCTGATCTTTTTCAGTACTTTTATAGTTGGGGAAAAAACAGCAAATTCTTCATTAACTGAAATCTTTGGAGTATAAGTAGTTGAAGTAAACTTTCCAAAGAATTAAAGGTTTAGTTTAAGAATTAAAATACTAAAAGACTTTTTTTTTGTCATTATGGATTAAAATATATCTGAAATATGCTCTTTCCTTAAGTATGAAAGGGAATTTAATAGTATTTAATAGGTTGTATATAATATACACATAACATTTTTTGTTTTTCCTCATATAGTATTTGATACTTTGAACACTCTTTCTTAAATTCATCTTACTTCTTGGCTTTCTTGGTATCAGTTTCTACTGGTTTCCCTAGTTGTCTTTTTCTTTGTGCCAGTATCTTTGTAGGCTCATTTATGGGTTCGTCTTTCTTCTAACCCTTTCCCTCTTCTTGCCTTCTTTGCACAAATATTTAGTGACAGATTTAACTAACACTGCCCTTGGGACTGTGCATACAGAGGTGAGCAAAACAGGCTATTTCCCCCTTAAGTAAATGCTGAATATCTTCACAAATATTGATAAGTGTTGAGATCATGCTGTGTAACTATTTTTCACTTCTTGCCTGAGAAGTCCTCTGAAGACAGAGAATATTTTATTCACCCTCGAATATCCAACACAGAGTATAGCACCTGTCACTGAGGATAGGCTCAGTAAATGTTTGCAGAAGGAATGCTGAGAAATATATTGGCCTGGAACTATACTCCAATACGGTAGCCACTAGTCACACATTAATTTATTTAAATTTACGTTAATGAAAAGTAAGTAAAATTTCAGTTACTTTGTTGCACTAGCCATATTTCAAGTGTATAGTCACCACATACAGCTCATAGCTACTGTTTACAGATAGCTAGATAGTTTACAGATACAGAACATTTCCATCATTATTCAAAGTTTTATTGGACAAGTACCGGAGAATTGTTACCTCTACACTTAATGGCTCCCGATTGTCATACTGTTATTAGTTAGGTCTTACTCATTTTATGGTTTCTCTACCTCTTTTTCTTTCTTGTCTGCTATCACTTCTGTTTCCATCTTCTAATTTGCTGTTTCAATATTTCTAGTTTTTAACTAGTTTTATCAGTTACCAAGTTTGTGACTGTGGCTGCCCATAGTCTTTCATTTCTTCCAGAATTTCTGATTCTAGATTGAAATATACATAGATAAAGTTTCAGATAAATGGAGATGTTTTGTAAATGGTTTCATGATCATTTCTGCATGAGTATTCTCTAAAGCAGTTTTTATATTCATACACATTGCTTTCCCAGAAGTTGCAGATAAATGGAGATGTTTTGTAAATGGTTTCATGATCATTTTTGCATGAGTATTCGCTAACGCAGTTTTTATATTCATACACATTGCTTTCCCAGTATGCTCTCTTAAAAATTAATTGATTCTACCTACAGTTTGCAGTCTGTGTTGGAAGATCTCCTGGTTGCTACTTCTGATGGACTTCTTCATCTTATTCACTGGGAAGGAATGACAAATGGAAGGAAAGCCATTAATCTTTGCACAGTACCCTTTTCAGTAGACCTGCAGTCATCTAGAGGTAGCTATACTTTCTATATGAGGTTGAACCAGTTGTTTTATGTTTGATATCTAGTTAGATATCTTCTATGGATGAACACTTCTTTGAAATTACTTATGCTAGGAGAGCAGTAGGGAGAGTATGAGAGGCGGGGTGAGAGAGGCATTTAGTAGGAAAGGACAGTTTAATTGTTTAGGGTTGTTAGGTCATTATTTTTACCCTTTTAAACTTATAGGTTTTTCTGGCAAAAGGTGAGAGAGTAATTTATTATATTCTTAATCCTATTTCATGTGCTTATGTTTTTCATCAGTAGGTTCATTCCTGGGCTTCACAGATGTACATATCAGAGACATGGAATACTGTGCCACACTTGATGGGTTTGCTGTTGTGTTTAATGATGGTAAAGTTGGATTTATTACACCAGTGTCAAGTAGATTTACTGCAGAGGTATGGCTTATTTATTTTGAAGGGTTTTTTGTTGTTGTTGTTATTTTGTACTTATTTTATTCTTTGTTATTAAATTCTTTTTTCATTATTCATACAAGATTTTAAGGGTTGTTAATTTTTTAATCAAGTCAAACATATAAATAGTATAAGTAGACAAAATTCTCTTGGACAAGTTAAAGAAAAATGATGGTTCCTGTTCTCTTCCCTGCTCTCCTCATGCCTAATTTTCCACTTTTGGAGGCAACTACTTTTTATTCCTTTACTGGTTATTTGGTTTTTAATCTCTACTACTCTGAATATTTCCTTTAATTTTTAGTTTTTAGGCTGTGTTTATTGACTTCTTACTGTGGAGAGTGACAGTTTACTTCCCTTTTCCCTGCTTCCACCATACTTACATTCTTCTCATGTTCCCATTATAATTACTGTGATTTTGATTAGGTTACTATTAATTGCTTATATTTTTATCAATATGTAAGCTCCATTAGTACCTAAACCATGTAGTACTGATGCAGAAGTTTTTGCTCCTTAGTTTAGGTAAAAGCAGGTTCTTGTCACACAGCCAGGAAAGATTAGGCATGCAGACATACTGAAAGGTGAGGAGAGCAGAATTTATTAAAAGAAAGCTCTCAGCAAAAAAAGAGGTCTTGCTAACAGGCTCCCACCTCACAGATTGATTACCAAGCCCCAACACACACACACACACACACACACACACACACACACACGCACACACACACACACCAGCTGAAGAGCCCAGGGTCCTCCCTGCTGCTCAAGGTGTGAACTTCCCGTGACCCCACCCCATTCTCCCAGTGCGCTTGTGGGCACTATTCAGAAAGAATCAGTCAAGAAAGGGCAAACAGGGGCAGTTCTCCCTCTGCATCACCAGTTTCATCTGGGACAAGAAGTCTCGTCTTTCAGCCTTCAGGCTCTTTTTGGGCTTGAAGGTGGAGTTTCGCTGGGGACCCTTGGCTGTCTCCTGTTTCTGTCAGTATGTTATAATTATTTTTCCTTTACTGCAGATTTTTCCTCCTGCTAGGAATTAATGATTACCTTGTTCTTTACATTTGCTTAATTTTTATGTACTTACCTCTTACTCAACCCAAATTGTCAGTTGTGTAAATAGCCTCCCAGCTTTTTCAAGCATATTAGCTATTCTGTTCGTTTCATATACTGTTTTTTGAGACGGAATTTTGCTCTTGTTGTCCAGGCTGGAGTGCAATGACATGATCTCGGCTCACCACAACCTCCGCCTCTCGGGTTCAAGCGATTCTCCTGCCTCAGCCTCCCAAATGGCTGGGATTACAGGCATATGCCACCATGCCCAGCTAATTTTGTATTTTTAGTAGAGACGGGGTTTCTCCACATTGGTCAGGCTGGTCTTGAACTCCCGACCTCAGGTGATCCACCCACCTTAGCCTCTCAAAGTCCTGGGATTACAGGCGTCAGCCCTGGTACCTGGCCCATTTCATCTTTTTTTTTTTTTTTCCCACCCTGAGGAACTATCACTTAAGGATGGCTTACAGAAGAAATGAGCTTGCATAAAACATAAGAGTGTGTGTGTGTGTGTCTGTGTGTGCACACCTGTGCAGTGCATGTGTGGGTCTATAGGTATGTATCACATGTCCACATGCATGTTCATAGCCTCCATGCACATGTAAATATTTCTTCATAAAAACTTTTCTGACTTTAATATTAGAAAAACTTACACTGGTTTTCTGAAGCCCAGTGTGATATCAGAGAGCCCTTTCTAAATATATACATATGTGTGTATATGTGTGTGTGTGTGTGTATATATATATATATTTTTTTTTTTTAGTTTTAGGCTACATGTGCACAGCATGCAGTTTTGTTACATATGTATACATGTGCCATGTTGGTGTGCTGCACCCATTAACTCGTCATTTACGTAAGGTATATCTCCTAATGCTATCCCTCCCCCATACCCCCACCCCATGACAGGCTCCAGTGTGCGATGTTCCCCTTCCTGTGTCCAAGTGTTCTCACTGTTCAGTTCCCACCTATGAGTGAGAACATGCGGTGTTTGGTTTTCTGTCCTTGCGATAGTTTGCTCAGCTTCATCCATGTCCCTACAAAGGACACGAACTCATCCTTTTTTTATGACTGCATAGTGTTCCATGGTATATGTGTGCCACATTTTCTTAAGCCAGTCTATCATTGATGGACATTTGGGTTGGTTCCAAGTCTTTGCTATTGTGAATAGTGTCGCAGTAAACATACATGTGCATGTATCTTTATAGCAGCATGATTTATAATCCTTTGGGTATATACCCAGTAATGGGACGGCTGGGTCAAATGGTATTTCTAGTTCTAGATCCTTGAGGAATCGCCATACTGTTTTCCACAATGGTTGAACTGGTTTACAGTCCCACCAACAGTATAAAAGTGTTCCTGTTTCTCCACATCCTCTTCAACACCTGTTGTTTCCTGACTTTTTAATGATCACCATTCTAACTGGTGTGAGATAGTATCTCGTGGTTTTGATTTGCATTTCTCTGATGGCCAGTGATGATGAGCATTTTTTCATGTGTCTGTTGGCTGCATAAATGTCTTCTTTTGAGAAGTGTCTGTTCATATCCTTTGCCCACTTTTTGATGGGGTTGATTTTTTCTTGTAAATTTGTTTAAGTTTTTGTAGATTCTGGATATTAGCCCTTTGTCAGATAGGTAGATTGTAAAAATTTTCTCCCATTCTATAGGTTACCTGTTCACTCTGATGGTAGTTTCTTTTGCTGTGCAGAAGCTTTTTAGTTTAATTAGATCCCATTTGTCAATTTTGGCTTCTGTTGCCATTGCTGTTGGTGTTTTAGTCATGAAGTGCTTGTCCATGCCTATGTCCTGAATGGTATTGCCTAGGTTTTCTTCTAGGGTTTTTATGGTTTTAGGTCTTACATTTAAGTGCTTAATCTATACTGAATTAATTTTTGTATAAGTATATGGTATAAGGAAGGGATCCAGTTTCAGCTTTCTACATATGGCTAGCCAGTTTTCCAAGCACCATTTATTAAATAGGGAATCCTTTCCCTATTGCTTGTTTTTGTCAGATTTGTCAAAGATCAGATGGTTGTAGATGTGTGGTATTATTTCTGAGGGCTCTGTTCCATTCCATTGGTCTATATCTCTGTTTTGGTACCAGTACCATGCTGTTTTGGTTACTGTAGCCTTGTAGTATAGTTTGAAGTCAGGTAGCGTGATGCCTCCAGCTTTGTTCTTTTGGCTTAGGATTGTCTTGGCAATGCTGGATCTTTTTTGGTTCCATATGAACTTTAAAGTAGTTTTTTCCAATTCTTTGAAGAAAGTCATCAGTAGCTTGGTGGGGATGGCATTGAACCTATAAATTACCTTGAGCAGCATGGCCATTTTCACGATATTGACTCTTCCTATCCATGAGCATGGAATGTTCTTCCATTTGTTTGTGTCCTCTTTTATTTCGTGGAGCAGTGGTTTGTAGTTCTCCTTGAAGAGATCCTTCACCTCCCTTGTAAGTTGGATTCCTAGGTATTTTATTCTTTGAAGCACTTGTGAATGGGAGTTCACTCATGATTTGGCTCTCTGTTTGTCTGTTGTTGGTGTATAGGAATGCTTGTGATTTTTGCACATTGGTTTTGTATACTGAGACTTTGCTGAAGTTGCTTATCAGCTTAAGGAGATTGTGGACTGAGGCAATGGAGTTTTCTAAATATACAGTCATGTCATCTGCAAACGGAGAATTTGACTACTTCTTTTCCTAATTGAATACCCTTTATTTCTTTCTTCTGCCTGATTGTCCTGGCCAGAACTTCCAACACTATGTTGAATAGGAGTAGTGAGAGAGGGCATCCCTGTCTTGTGCCAGTTTTCAAAGGGAATGCTTCCAGTTTTTGCCTATTCAGTATGATATTGGCCCATTCAGTATCGATGGGTTTGTCATAAATAGCTCTTACTATTTTGAGATACGTTCCATCAATACCTACTTTATTTAGAGTTTTTAGCATGAAGGGCTGTTGAATTTTGTCAAAGGCCTTTTCTGCATCTATTGAGATAATCATGGGGTTTTTGTCTTTGGTTCTGTTTATATGATGGATTACATTTATTGATTTGCATATGTTGAATCAGCCTTGCATTCCAGGGATGAAGCCAACATGATCATGGTGGATAAGCTTTTTGATGTGCTGCTGGATTCAGTTTGCCAGTATTTTATCGAGGATTTTTGCATCGATGTTCATCAGGGATATTGTTCTAAAATTCTCTTTTTTTGTTGTATCTCTGCCAGGATCACATATCAGGATGATGCTGGCCTCATAAAATGAGTTAGGGAGGATTCCCTCTTTTTCTATTGATTGGAATAGTTTCAGAAGGAATGGTACCAGCTCTTCTTTGTGCCTCTGGTAGAATTCGGCTGTGAATCCGTCTGGTCCTGGACTTCTTTTGGTTGGTAGGCTATTAATTATTGCCTCAATTTCAGAGCCTGCTATTGGTCTATTCAGAGATTCAACTTCTTCCTGGTTTAATCTTGGGAGTGTGTATCTGTCCAGGAATTTATCCATTTCTTCTAGATTTTCTAGTTTACTTGCATAGAGGTGTTTACAGTATTCTCTGATGGTATTTTGTATATCTGTGGGGTCGATGGTGATATCCCCTTTATCATTTTTTATTGCATCTTCTTTCTTTTCTTCTCTCTTTTCTTCTTTATTAGTCTTGCTAGCGGTCTATCAATTTTGTTGATCTTTTCAAAAAAACAACTCCTGGATTCATTGATTTTTTGGAGGGTTTTTTGTGTCTCTATCTCCTTCAGTTCTGCTCTGATCTTAGTTATTTCTTGCCTTCTGCTAGCTTTTGAATGTGTTTGCTCTTGCTTCTGTAGTTCTTTTAGTTGTGATGTTAGGGTGTCAATTTTAGATCTTTCCTGCTTTCTCTTTTGGGCATTTAGTGTCATAAATTTCCCTCTACACACTGCTTTAAATGTGTCCCAGAGATTCTGGTATGTTGTATCTTTGTTCTCATTGGTTTCAAAGAACATCTCTGTTTCTGCCTTCGTTTCATTATGTACCCAGTAGTCATTCAGGAAAAGGTTGTTCAGTTTCCATGTAGTTGAGCAGTTTTGATTGAGTTTCTTAATCCTGAGTTCTAGTTTGATTTCACTGTGGTCTGAGAGACAGTCTGTTATCATTTCTTTTTTTTTTTACATTTGCTGAGGAGTGCTTTACTTCCAACTATGTGGTCAATTTTGGAATAAGTGTGATGTGTTGCTGAGAAGAATGTATATTCTGTTGATATGGGGTGGAGAGTTCTGTAGATGTCTATTAGGTCTGCTTGGTGCAGAGCTGAGTTCAATTCCTGGATATCCTTGTTAACTTTCTATCTTGATGATCTGTCTAATGTTGACAGTGGGGTGTTAAAGTCTGCCATTATTATTGTGTGGGAATCTAAGTCTCTTTGTAGGTCACTAAGGACTTGCTTTATGAATCTGGGTGCTCCTGTATTGGGTGCATATATATTTAGGATAGTTAGCTCTTCCTGTTGAATTGATCCCTTTACCATTATGTAATGGCCTTCTTTGTCTCTTTTGATCTTTCTTGGTTTAAAGTCTGTTTTATCAAAGACTAGGATTGCAACCCCTGCTTTTTTTTGTTTTCCATGTGCTTGGTTGATCTTCCTCCATCCCTTTATTTTGAGCCTATGTGTGTGTCTGCACGTGAGATGTGTCTCCTGAATACAGTACAGTGATGGGTGTTGACTCTTTTTCCAATTTGCCAGTCTGTGTCTTTTAATTGGAGCATTTAGCCTATTTATATTTCTGGTTAATATTGTTATATGTGAATTTGATCATGTCATTATGATTTTAGCTGGTTATTTTGCTCGTTAGTTGATGCAGTTTCTTCCTAGCATCGATGGTCTTTACAATTTGGTATGTTTTTGCAGTGGCTTGTACTGGTTGTTCCTTTCCATGTTTAGTGCTTCCTTCAGGAGCTCTTGTAAGGCAGGCCTGGTGGTGACAAATCTCTCAGCATTTGTTTGTCTGTAAAGGATTTTATTTCTCCTTCACTTATGAAACTTAGTTTGGCTGGATATGAAATTCTGGGTTGAAAATTCTTTTCTTTAAGAATGTTGAATATTGGCCCCCACTCTCTTTCACTTGTAGAATTTCTGCCGAGAGGTCCGCTGTTAGTCTGATGGTCTCTTTCTGGTTACCCTTAACATTTTTTCTTTCGTTTCAACTTTGGTGAATCTGACAATTATGTGTCTTAGAGTTGCTCTTCTCGAGGAATATCTTCGTGGCTTCTCTGTATTTCCTGAATTTGAATGTTGGCCTGCCTTGCTAGGTTGGGGAAGTTCTCCTGGATAATATCCTGAAGAGTGTTTTCCAGCTTGGTTCTGTTCTCCCCATCACTTTCAGATACACCAATCAGATGTAGATTTCATCTTTTCACATAGTCCCATATTTCCGGGTGGCTTTATTCGCTACTTTTTACTCTTTTTTCTCTAAAGTTCTCTTCTCGCTCCAGTGTTCTTTAGAAAACAGTCCTGCAATCCTTTCTAGAGTATATATGCTTGGCTACCCAATATTCTGGGATTTGAGTTACAGAAGAGTTAAGCTAGAGGGTCCAAATTCAAGATGTGAGCCTTTATTTTCTATCCCTGTTTTCAGTGTGGTCCATACGCCTCTGGTGGAGGGGACAGGGGTGGGGGTGTTTTGTTTTGTTTTTCTCCAAAGAAAAATAACCAGTTTTCTGTAGGAGTGGAGGCGGGGTATTTATTGGCTCCTCAGCTGTGGGGAAGTGCTCTGTGAGGACCTAGTTGCTTCTTTAAGTAGGTTTTGAACCACTTCTACAACATTTAGTTTAGTCTTTCAAAGACACCTGAATTCCCAAGCCTTTCGTGTACCCTGCAACTTAGATGTTTCTCAGCATTATTCCCTGCCAGTTAAGGATTCTACTCATTGGTATGCTTTCCAGCTTCTAAAATTTTCTAATGCCGCCTCCTCTCTTTATTTTTGTCTTTCCCGCTTTATGCTTTTTTAAACAAAAACTCTTTTCTCTTGTAGAAGTTATGGTTTTAGGAGTCCAAGAAGCTAAATGTTTATATTCAGTCATATCTCTTTAACTGGAAAGGAATTTAAGTTTTTAATGGCCTTTTTTAATTGTCGTCATTCTGTTTGTTATCAACGTTAATATTTCTATCTAATATCTTCCATTATCAACTTTATTCAGATAATAAAGTACTAAATAATATATTTGTGATCACCTGTGTCAATATATAAATAAGAATAAAAATAAACTTGATTAATTAGAAAAAAATTTCTTTTTTTTCCTATAAAGTGCATATATATTTGTAATTATCTTTGGGACTTAAATGTTTAGACTGGAAATAAAAATATTAGGGCTGAAAAAGTGATTGACTCTTTTCCAAGTACTTTAGAGTTAGTACAAAATAAATTCTCAGCATTTATTCGTATGTAATTAAGTTTTTCTAATAAGTTAGGGATTCAAAAACTAATGAAAAGCAGATGAGCATTACTAAATAAGGTATAGAGAGAAAATACAAATTACAAGAAAACAGTACGTATATATTACTGGTAATAGGGAAATAACTAAATGACATTTAACAGATGTGTTAAAATATGATTATGTTAGTTCTCTGTGGAGACTCACTCAGTAGGACTAGATTATTAGAACAGAACCTCCTGAGGACTAAAAGAGCTGGAGAAAAAATATATTTTTTAATATGCTTGAAGGCCTTGGAGAGCAAACAAGACAGTAAAGAACTGGCCAGACTAAGGGAGGCCAAAGCGACCCAGTGAGCTAAGCCCAATATTTAAGCCTACAATGAACATGAACAAACTAGGCTATATGCAAAACACAGATAGATCTTACAGACACAGTAAGCAAAAGCAGCTAGACACAAAAGAATACATGCTATGATTCCATTTTAGGTAAAAATTAAAGGGCAAATAATGTAGGCTGTTCTAAATTAGAGTATATATGGGTGCATGTTTAAGTGATGATTTTTTTTTTTTTTTTTTTTTTTTTTTTTCGAGGCGGCGTCTCGCTCTGTCGCCCAGGCTGGAGTGCTGTGGCCGGATCTCAGCTCACTGCAAGCTCCGCCTCCCGGGTTCCCGCCATTCTCCTGCCTCAGCCTCCCGAGCAGCTGGGACTACAGGCGCCCGCCACCTCGCCCGGCTAGTTTTTTGTATTTTTTAGTAGAGACGGGGTTTCACCGTGTTAGCCAGGATGGTCTCGATCTCCTGACCTCGTGATCCGCCCGTCTCAGCCTCCCAAAGTGCTGGGATTACAGGCTTGAGCCACCGCGCCCGGCCAAGTGATGATGATTTAAAAGAAAGAAGGAAGTGATTACCATGTAAATCTGGATATTTTTTGTTGTAGGGGTGTGAGGATATGGTGATCGGGAAGGGCACTATTGGGAGACTTTTGGGTACTGATGATTCTTGGCCTGAGTAGCAATTCCACAAGTGTTTGCTTTGTGATATTAATTGAGATGTATGTTTCATTTTCATGTATTCTTTATTATAATTCATGACAGAAAAGGTTAAAAAAATTAATATTCTTCTTCTGTATAACTTGAAGAAGCAGCCAGAATTCTTATGGTGGCCTTCAAAGCCCTAAAAATCTGACCTCCTATTACATCTCTTACCACATATACTAGTTTCCTTTCACAACCCATCCACTTCACTCTGTCCACACAGGCCTCTTTGCTGGTCTTTGAGCATGCCAGAAATGCTACTACAGTAGAGCTTTTACACTTGCTTTATTTCTTTGAGGACTTTCCTCAAAAGGCATCCTTACAGGGAAACCTGTTGAATATTACACTCTTCCCCTGTACTCCCTCTTTACCACCATTGCTTAATTTTTTTTGTATAGTATTTTTAACCTCTAATATACAATATACTTTTTTAACTTGTCTGTCTCTTGACTCAAATGTAAAGCAAGGATACAAGTAAAGATTTTGGTGTGCTAGTGTAGCCTCAGCACCTAGAGCAGTGCCTAGTGAATCGTAACCACCTAGAAAATACTTATTGTAGGATTGAATTTCAATCTAAGCAGCAGTTCAAAAAACCAATGCTCACTGCTGTCTTTACCATTTGTGACATAAAATGTCCAGTTTTATTATTAAAATTAAAAGATAAATAAAATTCCTACTAAAGCAAAGATTCCATGTTTAGATAGTAGATTATATAGCTGATTGTGGAATTAAATGAAATCTGTAGTATTCTAGTTCAAATAGTTGTGATTATATTGTATCTTTAGTGTTTACTATTGGGATCATCCAAAAATAAAGTGCTATATTATAGTGTGCCACTTTTTGTGCTAACTGAACTAATGATTATGACATTTGCCTTGGAATTTGTCATCAAATGTCTGTGATTTGACAAATAAGAGCAAACAACTGAGCTGTATTTTCTGTATATGGAATTAAATAGCATATACGCTTACTAATAATGTCATTTATTTATTGAATGTTTGTTGAATGGTAGGCATTGTCCTAAATAGTTTACATGTGTATCTTCATTTAATCTTTGAAACACCCTAAGAGGTAAATACAGATAAGAAAACTGAAGCTTAAAAAAATCACGTGAGCCGAGATCGCGCCACTGCACTCCAGCCTGGGCGACAGAGCGAGACTCCGTCTCAAAAAAAAAAAAAAAAAAAAAAAAAAAATCAAATAATCATTTTGAGGAGTGAAGGTAGTCCTGAGCTGTCAGGCTTCCAGATACCATGCTATTAACCATTATATTATAAAGAAGGGAATTGTAGAGAATAGTAAGCAATTTTGCTTCTAAAGAATAAACCAAACAGAATGTACTACTTTTCACTGACTGAGAAGTTAAATACTGTGTGCTAGGTGATGAGAATAATTATAGTGAGCAAGTTAGATGCTGTTTCCGCTATCAAAGTGTTTATATTCTAACAAGAAAGTCATCTTTATTTGAGTTTGGGGATGAATTTCCATATTTTAGTGTTTTTTAAATAGATTAACTAGCACTGGACTGAGTATTTAGCAGACCAATTCATGAGAAGTTTGAGGTTTTAAGGGAGACTATTTGGTAGTATTTTAAGGGAGACTATTGGGATAGTCCTGATGGGATATTTTCCTCTGCAGATGAAACCAAGTAAAGCATTAGAAGTTGTGTGTTTATTGAAGGAGAATTATGTTGACTACAGTAAATTTGGAGAAACATTTTTTAAGCCTTAACTATTTTTCTTTATTATAGCAACTTCATGGAGTTTGGCCACAAGATGTTGTTGACGGAACGTGTGTAGCAGTAAATAACAAGTATCGACTAATGGCATTTGGCTGTGTGAGGTATAATTGATGTAGACTTTTGCATTTTTAAGAGTTGTTGCAAAAAATACTGTTTTTTGTAAACATAAGATGTTCCTAACACACTTATAAATTGTATCATGCTGTCATAATTTGTCAGTCAACTTTAATATGAAATGTAAAAGTGTTTTATTAGATTGAAACAAAAGTAAAGGGCAGATTTTGGATATATATATCCAAAATATATTTTTGGATATATATAAATATATATATAGAAAGAGAGAGAGAGAGAGTCTCGCTCTGTTGCCCAGACTGGAATGCAAGGGTGTGATCTTGGCTCACTGCATCCTCTGCCTCCTGAGTTCAAGTGATTCTCCTGCCTTAGCGTCCTGAGTAGCTGGGACTGCAGGCATGCGCCACCACATCCAGCTAATTTTTGTATTTTTAGTAGAACGGGGTTTCACTATGTTGGTCAGGCTGGTCTCAAACTCCTGACCTCGTGATCCATCCGCCTCGGCCTCCCAAAGTGCTGTGATTACAGGTGTGAGCCACGGGGCCCAGCCCAGTTGTAAAAATAGATTTAAGAGGATTTAGACTTATCTCTCCCTACATGATTTTGGCAAGTTGCATTTTTCCAGGAATTGGTTTCTTTCTTAAACACATTCAAACTTATTGGCATAAAGTTTATAATACCCTTTTTATTTCACATTCTGAAACAAAAACTTACATACAAAGTAGTACATAATCCAAATATTCATAGTTTAATGTAATACAAATACCCATTTCTTCACAACTGGATCAGTAAATAGAACATTGCTGGACTACAGTCACAAACTGCCTCTGCTACTTCCTAGTCACAACTCTTATTCCCTCCTTGACTCACTTAGTAACCGGTCAAAATTGTCAGATTTATCCATGTCATTTACCAGTAGTTGTAATCATTTTTTAAATTGGTTTATAAATAACGTTCCATTGTCTGAATATAGCATTTATCCACTTTGCTGTTGACATACATTTGCCTTATTTTTTGGTTTCTAAAAAAGGAGACATTCTCTTGTATAAATGGAATATCTTTATCACATGAGATCATTAATGATAAATCCCTAATAGGATCTAATACCCAGTTTATATGCAAATTAACCCAGTTGCCACCAGCTAAATTTCTTCTATGCCTCCTTTGTTCCAACCAGAATCAGTCAAGATTCATTAATTATATTTGGTTATTAGTTCTCTTTAGTTACCTTTTACCTACAATAATCCTTACACCACTTTTCTTATTTTCATGGCATTGCCTTTTTTTGAGTCTGAGTTGATTCTTTATAGAATATCCTGCATCCTAGATTTGCCTCATTGTTTCCTCATGATAGCATTTAAGTAGTTTATCTGACACCTGTCATGACTAACCTGGAAGTTGGTTCTTGTTGAGCAATACATTCAAGTGATTAGAAAGCCCACACATCAGGCATGGAAAAGCATTTAGAGAAAATACACAGAGACAGAAGCAGTGGCAAGTGTGCAGTTCCATTTCCTGCATTTGGGGCTAGCACAAGGCTGGGTGTTAGAATCCAGAAGAAGTACTCCTCCCTAGGCTATGGGCTTGTAAGCTACATGATTCATAAGTACTAGCCCTCCCCAGGATAATGAAGGTAGACTCTTGGCTTATAGCTTTTCAGCCACCTCAGTTTTCATCAGCTGGGAGACTACAAGCTCTCTTCTAGCATGCCCATGGGTTAGGGTTAAAGTTTTGTGATTCTAGCTGTGTGACATAACAAACCAGTGTCTGCTAGTCCAGATCTGCCAACACTTATCAGGACTTAATTGCCTTGAACACTAGGTGATAGCTGGTGTCCTTAGAGTTGTGTAAGAAGCCAGCTTCCTTTTAGGATGCCAGTTGGCAGCAGATCAGTATTTGAACAACCTTCCTGTTACCTATTTAAAGGTATTACTAGATTCTGGTTACACATTTTGTCATGGGTGATGATATATACTTCCTATAGTATCATTTAGTAATAATGTCAAGTTGTCTCAGTATTAATGATGCTGAATTTGATCACTTATGGTGACAATAGCCATATCTCTCTTACAGAGATTTATTTGCTTTGGGTTAGTAAGTCCTGTCTTTTTAATGAAAATATATTTTTCTGTTACATTGAGCTGGTGAGAAATGGAAGGAAAAGTAGTTTAAAGAATACAGGCACTATAGAACAACTAAAAGATTGTCAGACTTTGATAAGTAGTAACTTAGCACCTGTTTCTTATATTTAAAACATGGACTCTCCTCACTAACATTTTAGAGCTCAGCAACCCAGGGTTAGCAGTTGACAGTTGTCAGATGGAAAGCAAAAACAAACACCTGCTACCCACTTAGTGCTGTCTCTCAGCAGGAGATGATCTATTTGGGTAGACAGTCTGGAAAGAAATCTTTTTCAGATATTTAGCTTCTGGGTATGATGGAATGACAGATCAGATTTTCCCTCCCACCTGATACAGTCAAGAAAATGGACAAAAATATGAAAGAGCTGTTTTGAATTCAAAACACGAACATAAGGTAACAAGGGATAGTGATTTCTGAAAGATGAAAAACAAAATTATCTCTCTGTAACTGCCCTTAGTTTTTATTATTTTGAGTGTTTGTAGGCTGCAGCACAGGATTGAGGAGATAGGTCCTGAGTTGAGATAAGCACATGGAAATCAGAGAATCTGGGAAAACCAAGGCAGCTAGAGTTCATAATTATAGACACCAAACCGGTGGCAGAAAGAGAGAACTTCAGAGAGCTGTAAAGAGTCCCTCTTGAATATTAAACTGAGACATGGAAGACATTAGAAAAGGACTGAAATTAAACTTCTAGAGGTGAAAACCATTATGTCTGAGATGAAAAATACACTGTATGGAACTAACGACAGATTAGACATTGCAGAAGAGAGGATTAATGAACTTGAAAAACATAGAAATTATCCAGAATGGAACACAGAAAGAAAAAAAAAGAAAACAAAGAGTAAGCTGTGGGACAACTTTAAGGAGACTACTACTGCAGGTCTCTTAGTTAATCCCAGTTCTAATCCTTGAGAAGAGGTAGGACCTGGATGGAAATGGATCAAAGCTGCTGTGAAGAAACCATCTGACTTCTCCTTTCACACAAAAAAAAAACAGTCTGGCAGTCATAAACCAGTGTTATCTTATTATGTGCAAAAGCATTCTTAGATTAAAAAGTATCTTTAAGAACAACAATTTGTTTCTCTTTCTCACTATGATAGTGTTGCATAAGTAATGTAAAGCAGGAGCCTCATTTTCAAATGCTGAATGTGCATTAAATTTTTGAGCTGAGAATATACCATAAGCAGAAATGAGACTTTTCTATTATCATTGTAGTTCAATTTTGAAATGTAGCTTAGAAGTATTACAGAGATTTTACTTTTGGCTTCAGGCCCTTCATAAATTTGACCCTTGTAAAGATGTTTTAAATTAAGTAAATATATATACCATATACACAAAAAAGCATATATATTTTAAAACTAAAATCTTTACAAATTACCATCCAACGTAAGAAATAAGACATCACCAGTGCTGATGAAGCCTCCTGTTTACCCCTCTTCTTTGATACTCCCCTTTCTCCACCAGAGTATCACTAATCTGAAATTTGTATACATGAACTCTTCGTTGTATTTTTACCACAAATATATTTACTATTAATACTATATATCTACTATATATATCAAATATGTATGTTTATATTTGCTATGCTTTTACACACACACACACTTGTGTGTGTGTGTATATATATATTTTATCTCTTAAATGTATATACTGTTGACCGTTGAACAGCCCAGGGGTTAGAGGTACCAACCCCCCAACACATTTGAAAATTTGCGTGTAACTTTTGACTCCCCAAAGACTTTTAACTACTAATAACATACTATTGAAACCTTACAATTAACACATACTTTCCATGTTATATATACTAATATTATATATTGTATTCTTACAATAAAGTAAGCTAGAGAAAAGATTATTAAGAAAATTATAAGGAAGAAATAATGTACTTACTATTGATTAAGTGGAAGTGGATCATCCTAAAAGTCTTCATTCTCACTGTGTTCATGTTGAGTAGGCTTGAGGAAAAGGAGGTATGTCAGGGGTGGCAGAGGCAGAAGAAAATACATGTATAAGTGGGCCTGTGCAGTTCAGATCCACATTGTTCAAGGGTTAACGGTATCCGCTATCCATATGGCTAAAGTTCATTCATTTTCAGTGCTGTATGGTATAGTATTATATTGCTACACCATATGTACTACAGCCAAATAAAAGTTCATTTTTTTCCTCATGTTGCTAGATAGGCTATTTCCTTGTTTTGTTTTGTTTTGTTTTTTTGAGACCGAGTCTTGCTCTGTTGCCCAGGCTAGAGTGCAGTGGCGTGATCGCAGCTCACTGCAAGCTCTTCCTCCCGGGTTCACGCCATTCTCCTGCCTCAGCCTCCCGAGTAGCTGGGACTACAGGCGCCCGCCACCATGCCTGGCTAATTTTTTGTATTTTTATAGAGACGGGGTTTCACCGTGTTAGCCAGGATGGTCTTGATCTCCTGACCTCGTGATCTGCCCACCTCGGCCTCCCAAAGTGCTGGGATTACAGGCATGAGCCACCGCACCCAGCCGGCTATTTCCTTTTTTAAAAATTATACACAGTAGTACAATGGACATTGTCCGTATCTTTAGTAAACATTAGACAATAATTTCTGGGATATATCTGGAAGTGAAATTGCTAGATTAGAATATGCCTTTGTTCAAATTTATGAGATGACTGCAACTTATTGACAAAATGGTTTTGTTCTAGTTTACACTCCCACCAGCAGAACATAAGAGTTATATAATGCTTTTTCTATTTGTATTTGTCTTTTTTCACTAAAAGTTTTTTGTTGTTGTTTTCACAGTGGTTCTGTGCAGGTCTATACAATAGATAACAGCACTGGAGCCATGCTGCTATCTCATAAATTAGAGCTAACAGCAAAACAGTATCCTGGTGAGTCTTTTTTTAAAAAAAAAAAAAAAAAAATTTTTAATGTACTGGTAATGCTATGTGAGCAGATGCTGATTTTAAGTTAAACAATACATGTCATGCTATAGGTCAAATATTGGGACTCTGGGTGTGTAAACTGGCTCAAGTCTGGAAATCAGTTGAGGGGCCGTGATTCTGTTTTGATAATTCAAATTAGTGTTTTGTCCATTCGACCTAGAAGTTTTCTGCTTGTGTAAATTAAGTAGGAATGCAATAAGCTTCCTATCAGTTTCACTTCCAGGAACACCGTGATTAATTAGCCAGTGCTGAGTTCTACACAAGTCAGACTATTTTGATTGCCGCTTTGCCTCTGCTGTCCATTATAGCAGCTACGCCCACCTTGCCTTTGATAATTGAGTGCCACTTGCCCCTGCTGCCTTGGGATCCAGTTATTCCCACTGTATTTAAATTTTGTAGTTGAGTGACTGAAGTTCCCACTGTTAGAGCTGACATACAGAGAAGTGCAATTATAGGGTTCTTCAAAGATGTAGGTGCTGCCCTTACAAATCTGTTTTGCAAGGCATCAGTCAAGGGTATATCTTTTGGACCCTCCCAGCTGGGATGAGTTAGGTCTAAAGTGATTAATCCACTCCACCTTCTGAATCTTCCTAAGCCTTTGGATCCCTTCCTCTACATTAAACCAAGGGAGATCAGCCATTTCCAGCTCACTCACAGTGGGCCATCTTTTAATCCATGTTTCAGCTAATCGAGCAAATAAACTATTAGAACCTTTTAACTCCCCGAGCTGCAGCTTTAAATGCATAGTCCCTACTTAGTGGGCCCAAATCAATAAATTCACCATGATCCAACTCTATTTTCCTTCCATCATTATCCCACAACCTTAATATCCATTCCTGTGCCTGTTCTCCAGATTTCTGTTTATATAAATTAGAAAACTTGAGCAGTTCCCATAGTGCACCTCCTCATGGGTCACACTCTCAACCTCACCTCTAGAGGCCCGCCAGGACTTTATTTATAGGTCTAGAAGCAAACAGAGGTGTTGGGGGTGGCTCCTGAGGAGAATCAACATCTTGCCTGGCAACTGCCTCAGGGGAGGGCATCACTGTTGCCTCAGGCAGCACAGGGTTTATCTCCTCAGACAAATGTGGAAGGGCTAATGGCAGCATGGGTCCAGGAGGGGATGTTGCCACTATTGGGGATGGGGAAAGCTGTTTCTTCTGGCAAAAAAAGGCTCACCAGAGTTTACAAACTCAGTGAATGTAGCTTCATCAGGGTCCTCCCACACATCCGTTTTCCAAGTTGCAGAGTCCCATTCTTTTCCAGTCAATGCCCTCATTTTAACAGTAGATGCCTGGTGATGCAGGTGTATGCACCTTTCGTTGCAGGTCAGCCACTCAAATGATAAGAGCTTGTCTCTGTGTTTCCACAATTTTAGCTCTTTCTCTATAGGAGATAAGACTCTCTCTCAGGGCAATCTTAGCAGATTTGAGGCTCCGTGTCTGCTTCTGGGAGATAGAATCCCTGAATTCATTTTCTTTCATCACTTTGTTCACTGAACTTAGGAGCAACCAACTAGCTTCATTATGTTCCTTGGTTCTTCACATATGGTCAAAGGTGTTATGTATAGAGTCACTAAACTCCTTGACTCTCACAAGCAATGAATCAGAAGTGCCAAATGCATTTATTTTGCATAATTCTCTAAACAGTTCATGTCAAGGACTGTCAGTGTTCTCCATACTATTACAAATAGAGTCCTTAGCATTTTGGGGTCTAATGATATTAGGCAGCCAATTCCAGAAACCCCAAAACCAGTGAAGGAACTCAATCCTTAATATTCTGTTCCTCTAGAACCACTCCTGGTACCAATATCTGTATTAGTAAGGGTTCTATAGAGAGACAGAACTAATAGAATAGATACATACATATTTATAAAGGGGAGTTTATTAAGTATTAACTCACATGATCACAAGGTCCCACAGTAGTCCATCTGCAGGCTGAGGAGCAAGGAGAGCCAGTCCGAGTTCCAAAACTGAAGAACTTGGAGTCTGATGTTTGAGGGCGGGAAGCATCCAGCACACGAGAAATATATGTAGACTGGGGGGCTAGGCCAGTCTCTATTTTCACATTTTTCTGCCTGCTTATATTCTAGTCACACTGGCAGCTGATTAGATTGTGCCCACCCCGATTGAGGGTGGGTCCACCTTTCCCAGCCCTGGGACTCAAATGTTAATCTCCTTTGGCAACACCCTCACAGACACACCCAGGATTGATACTTTGTATCCTTCAATTCAGTGAAGTTGACACTCAGTGTTAACTATCACAATTAGGATATTTAACTCTTCATGTTGACTTAGTGTTACCCACATTTATACCAGTATTTTTGCCCACCATATCTTTTACCAACTCATACCTTCTTCTTGAGACCATTTTCTGCCTGAAAAACCTCTCATACATCCTTTGGAATTTATTTTAATGAAGTTTTTTGAAGGTAAACTCTACTTTGGCGGAGTCTGAAATGTACTTATTTTGCCCCATGTGATTTAATTATAGTTTAACTTGGTATGCTGTTTTGGATTGGCAGTTATTTTTTTTTTATACATTGAAGAATTTGCTCTAGTGTCATTAGATTTCCATTGCAGCTATTGGGAGGTCATCTGTCAAGTTGTCTTCTCTTTTCAAGAGACTGGTCTTTATAGCTACCTTTCAGATCTTGTTTTTGTTTTTGGCTTTCTGCAGTTTTGCTGTGATGTGGAAGGTGAAGAATTTTGTTTGTTTTTCAAATCCTGCTTGAGACTCAGGCTTGCTGGATGAAGATGTATGTCTTTGAACTATTTCTGGAAAATTCTCAACCAATCTTTCTAAATATTGCCTCTCCCCTAATCTCTTTTTCTGGAACTCAGATATACATTATACTTTTTTCCATGTTTCTTAACCTAACTTAAAAATTTTTTTAATTTTGTTTCTCTAGATTGCATTCTAGAAATTTTTTCTCCATCTGGGTTTGCTGATCCTCTCCAGTTATGCCAAATATATTGTTTGATCTGTCCATCAAGTTTTTAATTTGTTATTGTATTTTTTATTATTTAAAGGCTTATTTAGCTCTTTTTCCAATCTGTATGCATCCTGCTCCTTGTTTGAGTCTTCTCCTTTATTTCATTGGCTATGAAAAGCAGTTATTTTATATTCTGTGTCTGTTAATCCCAAAATCTGCAGCCTTTCTGTTTCTGCCATGTCTTGATCCTTTGGGTTCTTGCTCATTTGTGTATGTATTTTAGGATTTTTGACTGAGAGCTGATTGTTTTCCTTGAAGCGTTTTGTGTGTGTGTGTGTGTGTGTGTGTGTGTGTAACACTTTGAGAACTGGATAACATTTGAGTTTTTCCAGAGAGGATTTAAATGTCTTTGCTTCTGCTGGTCACTTGGGAGCACTACATCAATCTGTAACCCTTTGCATTGTATTCTCTGTGTGAACCACATTACATTGTACAAATTACAAATCAGAGTGAGGGTTTGTGGCTTCAGATTATCAAGGGAGTGTTATTTTCCATAGAGTTCCACTGATGAAACATGAAAGTGTTCCTTGCTAATTCTTTTCCTATATGGCAGAGGCTTTTTTCTCATTCTTTCTTATACCACGGATATAGTCCATTGTAGTCCCAGCTTTACATGGGTATCTTTTGTAAGATTACCTGCCTTAGGCAAGCTCTGAGCTTTAGAGTCATCAGAGGTAGAAGTCAAGGTCTCCAGGGTTTGGCAGAAAAATTCAGGGAACAAGCACTTTGTCTCAGTATTTTTGGTTGTTTTGAGGATTTAAGTATTCTATTCAACATCTTAGTTTTTTCAGTGTGGAAGTCATTCAGGGTGTCATTTGCTGTACTTCAATAAACAGAAATTTGCTCCTTATTTTTTTTAATCATCCTTACTGTGTAGCCTTTTTTAAGGTCTGCATATGTTTTTTCCTAAAGACAGCTTTTACTGTAACCTTATCCCTGTTTTACAGAAATTGATCTATACAAAACCAAAGACTTTTAAGATTACACAGTTGTAAGTTAATCAAGCTAATAGTGGCTAGAAACAGCTTTCACTTCTTACAAATCACCTGTGCACTGAGTTTGTTCTGCTTAGATCAGGACAAAACTAATGGCCTTACTAATTTTAAGTAGTCCTAAATGAGCAGGATTTATTTTTTGAAGCAGTCTTGCCTTTCTGCTTATTTAGATTTGAAAATATAGACTATGTAGGAAAAAAAAAAGTATTTCTGAAGCAACTATTTATTTTTAACTCTTCTCACTATTTCTTAACAGACATTTGGAATAAAACAGGAGCTGTTAAATTGATGAGATGGTCTCCTGACAATAGTGTTGTAATAGTGACCTGGGAATATGGAGGCCTTTCTTTATGGAGTGTGTTTGGAGCACAGCTGATTTGTACACTTGGAGGAGATTTTGCGTAAGTCAAAAAAGACAATTTTTAGATAAGATAACTCCATTATTTCTCACAATGCATGCATACCAAAACCTTGTATCAGAACTTCCCTTTGTGCCTTGACTCTTACCTTAAAACAGTTTGCAAAGTTCATAATCTGTTCAGAATATATTGATTCTCTGAACACTCATTTTTTAAAAAAATTACATCTCATTCCATAAAAATGTATTTTTTTTTGAACCCCTATTGTGTATATGACAGCATGTTAGACACAAAGAATCTGACATGAGGTTCAGTTCTGACGAAATGACCACACCTTTAAAAGCTGCATGACTCTGGCAAGAAGTCACTTGGACCTCGGAAAATGTAGCTGAGAGATACATACACCTAGGTGTATTAACCCACAGTTTTGTATTTCATGCATTATTATGTGTTTCTATTTTGAAGGAGCAAACTGTTTGATTTTTTTTAAAAACACACTAAATTTTATGTGCATTATGTGTAATTGGAAGGCTGTATTATATTTGGTTTCTGTTCTGTTTCAGTTATAGGTCTGATGGCACCAAAAAAGATCCCCTTAAGATCAACTCTATGGTAAGTACTTTCTATAAAAAAATTGGCATGGTATTTAAAAAAACTTGGATTTTTCTTCCCTTTTTTCGGTCATTTTTATTTATTTAATTTTTTGAGACAGGGTCTTGTGCTGTCACCCAGGCTGGAGAGCAGTGGCAGATCATAGCTCACTGCAGCCTCTCTAAGCGATCCTCCTGCCTCAAGCTTCCAAAGCTGAGACTACAGGCACGCCACTATCCACAATTTTTTTGACTTTTAGTAGAGATGGGGTCTTGCCATGTTGCCCAGGCTGGCCCTTTTTTCACTCATGTTGATCTGACAAAATCACAAAACTATTTTGGTCTCAGAAGACTCTTCTTTATACAGTTCTTGCTTGATGAAAGTTTTCTTTTTTTTTAATTGGAAGGCTGCCTGGTTTTCAGTATTTGTGTTTTGTTTAGATGTGGCTAGCAGACGCCTATCATCTCTATGATGATAGTGACTGTTCAGATGAGGCCTTTTTTGTATGTGTCTCTTCATGGCCTGCTTGCTTTTAACATGAGGTAAAATGCTCATTGGGTATTTTTCCTGGAGGATATGCACTTGTGCATTACTTGAGGATATCTGTATCTATATATATGTATACAGTGCATTGAGCATATTTTTAAAACTTTACATAGATGTAAAGTGCTTGGGACCAGAAGTGTTTCAAATTTTGGAACTTTTTGGATTTTGGAATATTTGCAAATACATTTTGGGGATGGGACTCAAGTCTGAACACAGAATTTACTTATGTTTTATATATACCTTATGCACATAGAGTGAAGGTAATGTAATATATTTTTAATAATTTTGTGCATAAAACAAAATTTTGACTGTAGCTCATCACATGAAGTCAGGTGTGGAATTTTTTACTGTGGTGTCATATCAGCCCTCAAAAAGTTTCAGCTATTGGAGCATTTCAGACTTTTGGATTAGCGAGGCTCAACTTGTATTTTTATTTTTTACCTAGAGTTTCTGTAGAAAACAGAGATATAACCCCTGTCTTTACATAACAAGTTTTTCTTGCTGTAGCCCCTCTGCGTACCATCCTTTTTAACTTAGTGACTGTGAGGCTTGTCGCTTCCCTTCTCTCTTGCTCCACAGAGGAAGACATTTTTCTGATCTTGAGTTTCTTGTAGAATTAAAACCACCATGGTTGCCTAAAATAGTGGTTCCCAACCTTTCACCACCAAGGACCCCTTCTGATGTCTTTGCCCACCTCCATAGTTTAAAATAAGTTTTTAGCCACATATTTTTATAAATGCCAGTCAGCCTTCTGAATGGCATGCAACAGCCAGTGTTGTCTGTCTCACTAACTTGATATTTCAGCCACAAACTAAGAGTCTAAGCATTTTAGTTAAAACTTTATGCAGCTTTATCATAGGAAAACATAAAAGTTCTATTAAACTTTTGAAATTTTGCAACAATTCATGGCTACCCCTGTCCCTTTACCATTTTCTTGGCTTGAAGATTGAGAATCACTAATCTTTAAAAATACTCTCATGGAGTCTAGTTACAGAATATTAAAACTGAATGGTTCTGGAGGAATTTATTTGAACCTTCTCATTTTACAGAGGAAGAAACTTATATCCTGAGAAACCAGACAGCTTGGCCAAGGTAATATATACAAAAAGCCAAGCTATAATGAAAACTCTAGTGTCACAGCTTCCAATCCAATGTTTTTTGCTCCATATAAAACTGCATCTGTTGTAGGGGCTTCTTTGCCAGGCTTCTGCTAGGTAACCTGGGGTGTCTTCTGTAAGGAATTTCTTTGTATTTGAGAGGCAGCTAAATTAAAGCAATGGAGAAATTACAGAGCACAGTAGGTATTTTTAGGATTAAGACCCTGAAACTGGCATTAAGAATGATAGGTAATGTTTCCACTTCTGTAGATAGAGAGCAGTGATGGTGGTTTCCTCTGGAGTTAGTTAACAGGGAACTGAAGATGTGATTCTTGTCTGTGTTATCACGGTTTCTCCAGCCTTCAGAAGTCATTAATAATGCTATCAGTGGCTATTTCAGAATTTGAATAATTGAAGCTAGAAAGGGATACAAAAGCCTTTTATTGCTCTGACTTTTTTTCTCCCTCTTCTCTCTAAGAGCTGGGGTGCAGAAGGCTATCACCTATGGGTAATCAGCGGATTTGGTTCTCAAAACACTGAAATTGAGTCTGACCTCAGGAGTGTAGTTAAACAGCCCAGCATCCTGTTATTTCAGTTTATTAAGAGTGTACTCACTGTAAACCCTTGTATGGTAAGTATATTTAAAGCTCTGATTTTTTAGTGTCTTTTATGTTAGAAGTTCAGACCCTTCTTTATGACATACATATGGTGTATACTTCTAAAATTGGCATATTATCTTCTTTTCTATGATTCTTGTGTTTCTTTTTAATTTATATTAAATTTATACCAAAATTTTATTTCTCAATGGGTTGTGTTTCTTTGGTCCTATTCTTTCAAAAGGATCATAAGCAATTTGACAGAAAGCACTGTTTATATATTTATTTAAATAATTTGAGTAATTTAGTCTTTATCTGAATAGCATTTCCCAAAGCGTGTTCCTCTAGGCACTACTTATGAGAGATATTAGTAGCAATTCCACAGGATTTTCTAAAAGTTTTGTTTCCATATAAGTGTCAAATAAAGGTAAAACAAAATTGTAGAGATTTATTTATTTTAGGACTCCAGAGTCTTAAATATGCTAATGTGCGTCATGAAAATCCAGGAGGTGGTATATAAAAAACAGTGTTCCCCATGCTTATTTAACTGTGACTTTTTAAGAAACAGCTTGAAGAAAGTATGTCTGAGGACTTACTTTTAGAAACACCGCCTCAAACACTGCGTCTTGTATTTCTAGCTGAAACAGTGTATACTAATATTATTATATATTGCTAATATACAGTAATGGTATATGTTATATGTTAAAAATGCATATCTTAATATCTACCATCAATGTCTTTTTAATGGATATTTGGTACAACAGATTTCTAATTAAAGTTTACAACATATCCAGAAAGAATGTGAAAATAACCTGAATCTCAGATCCATTATTCCACTTGAAGATTAAGGATCCCCAGAAAAGAAAAGAACATTTCTCCCTCCCTTCCCCATCCCAAATAATAATTTAAAAGCACCCTTGAGTTTTATGTCAAACGAGCATTTGGACTAAAATGGAAAGGCGATAAGGGTAGGTACTGCTTTGTCTGATCTGAATAGTTAATGAGTCTACTCACCTTTGAGAACACTGACTTTCTAGTTGAAAACTCATAGTCACTAAGATCACTATTCTTTCTAGTTATAACAGTGCATGAGATTATTGTGTAGTCTTTGTCCTCTGTGAAGAAAATCAACATCGAGATATATGTACATTTCCTATAATAAAACTAAATCGATGTGTTTTCTCCTACGTAATATTGAGTTGTTTTTATTTGCTTTCTTCCTTTGCCCTCTTGTTCCTCTTACCCTCATTTAGAGTAACCAAGAGCAGGTGTTGCTTCAGGGCGAGGACCGCTTGTACTTGAACTGTGGAGAGGCTTCACAAACCCAGAATCCTAGGAGTTCTTCAACACACTCTGAGCATAAGCCCAGTCGAGAAAAGAGCCCATTTGCAGATGGAGGTTTAGAGTCTCAGGGATTAAGCACTTTACTTGGACATCGGCATTGGCATGTTGTACAGGTAAATCTTTAATTACTGATTATAAGAGACTTATTCTTTGGTAGGATATCACCTGGAACAGATTATTAAATATTTCATCTTTTAACTTCAGGCAACTGAGAATCCTTTTAACCATTTTGTCATGTCCCTCTTCTGCTTTTCTGTGTTCTTGTCCTCTTGTCTTCTCCCTCCTTTCTTTCCATTGGCGTAGAGTGTATCCCCACCTGCTTCAAGTCCATTAATAATGTCAAGAACTAGAAGTTCGTTTTGCCTTCTCATTGAGAACTATTTATTTTATTTTTAGCCTCTTTTTTGTATAAATTTAGCTGTACGGATTTGCACAGGCAAAACAAAGTGTAATAATCTCACGGAAATTGGAACATCAACTAGTATTCTGTGCAGCTGACCTTACAATCCTAATGGGGCCACGTTGAGGTTAATCACGTGACTTTGGACCCTAATTGCAGACTTGTGATCAGTAGAGAGCTTTATTGTTAATAATTTTATTAGCTAATCTCATTCCAAATTATTTATTCATTCTGATATCACTGTTAAATTAACAGTGTCTTACAGTAATTCTGATAAACTGACATTTAACATAGAAATCAATTCTGAATTTTGATACCAAGTAAAATTATTTTGGGGAAACCAGTAAGTTGAAGTTTCTTAAAAGAAACTTGCATGCATAATTTCAGTGTCCTGAGTATTTTCTTTCCCCTTTTGATAGCAAAATATTTTAGGTACATTAAAGCCCACTCTTAGTTTCTTTTAGTCAGTTTCTATTTCCATAATTCTTTGCCTTACTTTGACTCTGTATGTTTACCCTACTAGCCTACTTCAGCTCCCATGTTATTTTCAGTTGACTTTGAGTGAAGATAATGAGGGACAAAAAAATTGTCATGTGAAAGAAAGGTTGAAGGATTATCTCCTACATTGACATGTGGTATACACTAAAAGAAAATGTACTTACATTAATAAAAACTCATAGAATCAAACAATGTACATACCATTTTATAATTAGTAACAATTTTTAAATAAAACTGCATTAGCTACTTCCTTGACTAAAATTTTCCACTGCTCCCTTCTCTCCTATAGCCATTTCTCTGCTATTTTCATTTCCCCATACTTTGAACTATTCATTCTACACTGACCTAGCATCAATGCCAGTTCTGCCTAGCCAGGTCTGTGTTACCAGAGAGCCAAGTAGAGCAGAGGATCAAAGAAGGTAGGTCTGGAACTAAAAAATCGATCAGGCAATAACAAAAATTGAATTTCCTTCCAGCTCAAAAACTCAGTGATTCTGTGATTCTTAAGCATCTATGAAGTATCCCATATAAGAGAAACATTTTAACACTGATTTTAGGACTGGGTACCAGCAAGATTCTACTGTTATTCTATTCTTTCGATAGCTAAAGATATTTAGACAGATGAACTTTTAAAACCTGAGTTTACCTAGTTTATCAGTTTCCTTAAAAATAACATAAATAATGCCACATTAATTGTTTTGTACTGCCAAAACAATTATAATGAGCTCATAGAATTTTTCAAGCTGGAAGGACCTTAGAGATTATCATAAAGTCCAACTGGATTTGATACATGTGGTAACTGAGGATCAGGGAAGTTATATGACTTGTCCAGTTCACCCAGCAGAGTAGTGGCAGACTTATCTTTATCATGACTCTATGTTAAAGTAACAATCTAATATATTTTAAAACCAAGGTACTGAGTATTAAATCACATAATACACTACTGACTTTGAGCTAAAACTTAGAATTTGCCTGTTTGGCAGTTTGCACTGGAGTTGCCCTATATTTTGCTGGCACTCCAGCTATGTGATTCAGTGCAGTTATGGTGGTGGTGTATAGGGCAGTATACAGTGTCTGTCTAATGCTAAACCTTTACGTTCTAGGCTTTTTAGCCATTTATCATGACTCCCTGAAGAAACATAGTTGCCTGGTTTAATTTACCCTACAGTATTATCCTTTTTTCTAAGATAAGTGACCACATCCTCTGTCAAAGTTGATTTTGTTTGCATGATTTATTCTTTGTATGCTTCTTGTGTAGCTTAGATGAACTCCAACTAATTCTGCTGCCTGTTCTGTTTCTCATTTAGAATACTAGTTTTTTGTTTGTTTGTTTAAACCTGCTATCTGATACTCCTTAGCTTCCAGACTGGAAAATTCTATGTTACTTAGGATTTTTCTTTAACTAAAACAAAACAAATACATACTTGTCAGAAGCAGGATTGGTAGCTGGCAGTAAAGGCGGTGCTTTTTTTTTGAGATCGAGTTTGTTCTTTGTTGCCCAGGCTGGAGTGCAGTGGCGCGATCTTATCTCACTGCAACCTCCGCCTCCAGGGTTCAAGCGATTCTGCTGTCTCAGCCTCCCGAGTAGCTGGGATTACAGGCACCTGCCACCACGCCCGGCTAATTTTTGTATTTTTAGTAGAGACAGGGTTTCACCATGTTGGCCAGGCTGGTCTCGAACTCCTGACCTTGTGATCCACCTGCCTTGGCCTCTCAAAGCGCTGGGATTACAGGCATGAGTCACTGCACCCAGCCAAAGCAAGCACCAGCCAAGGTGCTTTTTAAAAAGTTTTTTCTTACTTAGAAATTTTAAAACTTTTGAAAGTCATTTGTTAACATATGGGGCACAAACTTCCGAAATTTTACAAAACACAAACCTTCTAGTTTTAGGCCATGTCCCTTCTAAGACTGCCATTTGTTTTAATGGTCAGTATTTTGTATGATGTAAACATTTACTTCTGAAAGGTACATAAATCTATTATCCAGTGTTCTGAGGGTGTTGGTTTGATAGTTAGCTTGGCTGTTTAGAAAGAATAAGCTTCACAAAATGTGGGAGATAAGCACCTACAGGGTATCAGGCACTAAGTTAGGGATTTCAACAGACAGTATTTAAAGGCTATTTCATTCATAAATTATTTGCTGTCTTCCTACAGTATGTATCAAGTGTACCAGGTATTTGGCACAGAACAAATCTGCTAGGAGGATGGCTCCCACAGTCTCACTAGTTATAGACAAAACTCATCTAGGCAGGAGACAGAGTTTTAGCAGTTACTTTAAAATTTAGAAATCATAGTAACAAATAAGGGCAGATTCAGTTTCTTTAAGAGAAACTGAAACATTCTAAGATAAGGGTAGAGTTTCTGTACCTTAGCACTCAGTTTTCCAATGATGTGGCATGACTTTAGTGCCCTGAGTGTGCTTTCATGACCTGTTTTTTTTCTCACTGATTAGCTGCCTCTTCCTTACTCTGTCATTTCCTGTTCTCAGTATTAGAGGTAGAGCTCAGAGTTCAGATGACACATAGATCAATAAAGTTGACCTATTGGAGAAAATACATAGTATCTTTAGACAGAAAACTGCATGAAAAATAAAGCTTTGTTCTAAACTTAACACCTTAAGTTTTTAAAATAAATCATTTGTGACACTTCATAGATTTTTACAGAATAAATTGTTTTCTCTTATAGATACTGATCATAGTGTGATCATTTGATAAGATTTAACTTTGGTTCCCATTATTAGAAACTCTTTGTGTTAGAATCCACTTTTGTAGTAAGATCCCAGCTCCTCCATTACCCAACCACACGTTTCATAAGTACTCATGAAATACCAAGGTTTGAGGGAGGTGAGGATTCCTTTTAGTGCCATGGGTGATTGGCACAGTTATACTCAGGTACATCCTCCTGCTGTGAGTGACTGCTGAAAAAAGTTGAAAATGCTTTCAACTTTTATTTCACCACCCAATCATTAACTTAAGTGTACCATTATTCTGAACTAATTTTACCCATCATAGTGATTTTTTTTTTTGAGGGGGTGGTGCGGGGAGACAGAGTCTCACTTTGTTGCCCAGGCTGGAGTGCAATGGTGTAATCTCGGCTCACTGCAACCTCCACCTCCCGGGTTCAAGTGATTCTCCTACCTCAGCTTCCCGAGTAGCTGGGATTACAGGCACCTGCCATCATGCCCGGCTAATTTTTGTATTTTTAGTAGAGACAGAGTTTCACCATGCTGGCCGGACTGGTCTCGAACTCCTGACCTCAGGCAATCTGCCCGCCTCGGCCTCCCAAAGTGCTGGGATTACAGGCGTGAGCCACTGCACCTGGCCCATAGTGAATTTTATTAATTTATTAAGCTATAGATTTAGTTGGATTTTAAGTTGACTTAAGTCAACTTAAGTATAACAAATAATAAGTAGTAAGTAAAGCACTTAAGTGAAGTATAACAAATAGTTCTATCGAATTTTTTCAAGGTTAATACAGATGTTTAAAGCATATTGCTTTTACTTAATTTTTGTTCTATCTTCACATTACACAAACAATCTTACTGGGTTTGATTGCAGTTGACTTAGCTTTTTAATTTGGTCTTTAGTTTTTAAATATGTGACAACAACTTTTTTTTTTTTTTTTTTTTGAGACAGAGTCTCGCTCTGTCGCCCAGGCTGGAGTGCAGTGGCCGGATCTCAGCTCACTGCAAGCTCCGCCTCCCGGGTTTACACCATTCTCCTGCCTCAGCCTCCCGAGTAGCTGGGACTACAGGCGCCCGCCACCTCGCCCGGCTAGTTTTTTGTATTTTTTTTTAGTAGAGACGGGGTTTCACCGTTTTAGCCAGGATGATCTCGATCTGACCTCGTGATCCACCCGTCTCGGCCTCCCAAAGTGCTGGGATTACAGGCTTGAGCCACTGTGCCCAGCCGTGACAACTCTTCTTAGAGTAAAATGAAAATAAATTTGAACAAATTGAAGCTTTTCTTATTCCAAGAACAGAAGACTCTTTTTTTGTTCGGTTCTGTTAATTCTTGCCCTGCTCCAGCATGTGCTCATGAAAACTAATCAGCAGGCTGGAGAGATGAGTCTCATTAAAACAAAAATTTACTTAATGTATATTGATATCCTGTATCAATTATTTAAATTGAAAGGTGGTGTTAGGATGATACAAAGACACCATGTTCAAAGATGTAAGACAAACAATGTGGAAAAATTAACCCCTTTTCTTGCAGATAGAGTTAATATTTGTAATATATTAAAAGTTCTTGTAGATAAGTCAAATACTCCAATAGAAAAATAACAGCTTACATACACTCTTTCATGTGTGTGTGTGTGTATATATATATATTTATATATATATATATTTATATTATATATATATATTTATATATATATATTTAAAGACAGAATAAAAGCTACCAGTGGTTGTCCCTAAACAACAGAGAACTTCATTTTGTCAATTTTTATATTGTGTAATTTTATAAGCTTTTTTTATTTTTTTTTGAGACAGAGTTTCACTCTTGTTGCCCAGGCTGGAGTGCAGTGGCGTGATCTTGGCTCACTGACTGCAACCTCTGCCTCCCGAGTTCAAGCGATTCTCCTGCCTTAGTCTCCCATGTAGTTGGGATTACAGGCATGCGCCACCATGCACAGTTAGTTTTGTATTTTTAGTAGAAATGGGGTTTTGCCAAGTTGGTCAAGCTGGTCACAAACTCCTGACCTCAGGTGATCCACCTGCCTCGGCCTCCCAAAGTGCTGGGATTATAGCGTGAGCAGCCGCACCTGGCCTGAGCATTGCTTTTTTAATCAGAAAAGTGTAAAAGTAATAAAAATATTTCCATTAAAAACCAGAACTTTTTCTGAGGCTGTAATTATATTAGATTAGGTTGTTTTGGAATGGTTTATATCAGCAAACCCAAACTGTTCATCTGCACAATTCATAGCTGCCCTCATGGGTGCCTTCTCTGAAAATCTCTTGTCAGTCCGTAATTATTGAATTCAATATTTAAAACAAACAGAAACATCGTAAGGGGTAAGGGGCGGGGAGAGGAAAGCCTGGTGCCTAGAAACATGAAATAACAAACACAAGATGTAAAACACTGATTCATATACAAATGGTGAATTCCAAGTGCTCCGCTACCAACTGGGGGGGCACCTTAAACATTGTTCAGGAAGATGAATCTCATATTGTGATAACTTAATGCTTTAAGTTTAAATATATTTCATAAGTTTTACCAAACTGATGTGTTATTTTCTATAGATTTCCAGCACCTATCTAGAGAGCAATTGGCCTATACGGGTGAGTTGTTACTTTGTTGGTGTTAACTTTTGTTGGCTAGCATTTGCTGCAAGAGGCATTCTGGGAAGAGCCCTTCAGTGGGTGATTTGAGAAAAATAAAACACTTGATCTGTTGTAACATTGCTAGTATATTAACATCTATAATTTTGTCAGCTATAACTGAATATTTGGATTTTAAAATATTTAATTAGCAGACATTTATTAATAGTCTATTTGCCTGACACAATACTAAGCTCTTTATGCCTAATAAAGTATATAGGTTTGCAAGGAAAAGTTCTTATTTTTTTTTTCAAACAGTTTTCAGCTATTGATAAGCTTGGACAGAATATTGCTGTGGTTGGCAAGTTTGGTTTTGCACATTACTCTTTACTCACCAAAAAATGGAAACTTTTTGGAAACATTACCCAGGTTAGTCTTTTTTGAGATTAAAAACCTATTTCTCAAAGTATAAGAGAACTACAATATGAAATAGCTATAAAGTTTATCACTAAGTAATTTTGGTTACTTATTAAAAATAAGGAAAATCAGATATTAAAAAGTGATATTGAATAATGTCTAAGATTTGATTCTGATAAAATACTTGCTATTTGATAAAGGATCTTGTGTTGAAATAGTTTGGTTTATTTTTAATTCTTGTTAAGATCAGTAACTATAATTCTTTAGCCTAAGGATTTATTCTTATATTCCAGCTTGAGTTTATCAAATTTGATCAGAATAGATTTCCACAGAATTTGAGATCATTCCCTGCCTGTTCTGTGTGTGATGTATATGGGATAGTGAGCGTATGTGTGTGTGTGTGTATGTATGTGTATGTACATACATGCATGCAGTTGGAAGAGAAGGAAATCAATACTTGTTAAGTGCCTATTGTGTGTTAGGCATTTTAAGGCACTTTCATATATGTTACCTTACTCATCTGCATAGCAACCCAATGAAGGCACTCCTGTTACTTATCTTTCGATGTAAACACACACACACACACACAAAAAAAACTAGGATTCAGTTACTCATCTGATAAGTGATTAAGCCAGAATTTACACCAAGCCCTATTGGGTGTTGGAATGATGATGGTATATAGCACCCAGTTATTTTTAATGGTATATTTGCCTTCCTAAAGAAATATTTATTTTTATAAACAGGATATGGATCATTATTAATAAAGGCTCTAGAGTTATCACTGGAGAGGGAGAGTAGAACAGAATAATTTGATCTTTGGCTAGGTGCGGTGGCTCACGCCTGTAATCCCAGCACTTTGGGAGGCTGAAGTGGGCAGATCACTTGAGGCCAGGAATCCAAGACCAGCCTGGCCAACATGGCGAAACCCCGTCCCTACAAAATATACAAAAATTAGCTAGGTGTGTTGGTGCATGCTTGTAATCTCAGCTACTTGGGATGCGGCTGAGACATGAGAATTGCTTGAACCCAGGAGGCAGAGGTTGCAGGGAGCTGAGATTGAGCCACTGCACGCCAGCATGGGTGACAGAGTGAGACTGTCTCAAAAAACAATAATTTAAGCTTTGTCTGGGTAAGAATTTTTATAAATATATTACTTTGTTATAATTCCTGGTAGCATAAGGTAAATTTTTTAAAAAATTTTTATTTTAAGGAGCAAAATATGATCGTGACAGGTGGCCTAGCCTGGTGGAATGATTTTATGGTCCTTGCATGTTATAACATAAATGACCGTCAAGAAGAGGTAGGTTTTTTCTCTCAGAAATAACAGATTTTTATATTTTAAAGCTATTAAGCATGATTTAATTTTATATAGAAAATAGTCTATTGAAAACTGAACAAAACATTTTATCTTTTAATTAAAAATGTAGCTTCTTTTAGCCAGTGGGATTTTCTTTTCAGGTTACTACTTTAAAAAAATTTTAAGTGACAACTGAGACATCTAAACCTTTTCTAAAGATTTTAGCTGTCAGACATTCTCTATGGAGTTTGAAAATAAAGAGTTAAAAGCAAAAAATTTCATGATATAAGAACAGCTGTCCTCAGATATAGATTTATTTAGTTACTGATTTACAGTAACCCCTCCTTAACTATGGGAGAAATATTCCAAGACCATCACTGGATGCCTGAAACTGTTAATAGTACTGAACCCTATATAGCACTATATTTTTTCCTATACATACATACCTATGATAAAGTTTAATTTGTAAGAGATTAATGACTAATAATAAAACAATTATGACATATTGAAATAAAAGTTATATGAATGTGGTCTCTCAGAATATCTTAGTATGCTGTACTCACCTATTTTCAGACCATGGCTGACTGTAGATAACTGAAACTGTGGCAAGCAAAGCCATGGATAAAGGAGACTTCTGTATCTGGTTTTTTGTTTGTTTTGAGAAACTGCTGGTCTCATGATGTATCAGGTCTAAATCTGCAGGTCTAGGCCAGGTGCGGTGGCTCACACCTGTAATCCAAGCACTCTGGGAGGCTGAGGAGGGTGGATCACCTGAGGTCAGGAGTTCAAGACCAGCCTGACCAACATGGTGAAAGCCCGTCTCTACTAAAAATGCAAAAATTAGCCGGGCGTGGTGGCACACCCCTGTAATCCCAGCTACTTGGGAGGCTGAGGTGGCAGAATTGCTTGAACCCGGAAGGCAGAAGGAGCAGTGAGCTGAGATCATGCCACTGCACTCCAGCCTGGGCAACAGAGTGAGACCCCGCCTTTAAATAAATAAATAAATAAATAAATAAATAAATAAATAAATAAAGCAGGTCTAACAGGAATTTTTTTTTTTTTTTTTTTTTTTTTTTTTTTGAGACGGAGTCTCGCTCTGTAGCCCAGGCTGGAGTGCAGTGGCCGGATCTCAGCTCACTGCAAGCTCCGCCTCCCGGGTTCACGCCATTCTCCAGCCTCAGCCTCCTGAGTAGCTGGGACTACAGGCGCCCGCCACCTCGCCCGGCTAGTTTTTTGTATTTCTTAGTAGAGACGGGGTTTCACCGTGTTATCCAGGATGGTCTCGATCTCCTGACCTCGTGATCCACCCGTCTCGGCCTCCCAAAGTGCTGGGATTACAGGCTTGAGCCACCGCGCCCAGCCAGGAATATTTTATAATAGTACATTCAGTTTTGATCACTTCATTCTTTGCTTATTCATAGAGTGAGCCTAGTCTGCAAAAATATATAAGCATAATCCATTTATTGTTAAAGCTTAGATAGTTCTTTTAACTCCTGTTACTAAAAAAAAAAAAAAAAAAAAAAAAAAAAAAGTCAGAAGATAAAAACAGCATGTTTAAAGTATTTGGTCATCCCTAGCAGTTATCTTGTTTTTATAATTTTATTTATTTTTGTTTTCTTCAGCTTAGAGTATACTTGCGAACATCAAATCTGGACAATGCCTTTGCTCATGTCACCAAAGCACAAGCAGAAACATTACTGCTTAGTGTCTTCCAGGACATGGTAATAGTATTTAGAGCAGACTGTTCAATATGCCTTTACAGTATTGAAAGAAAATCTGATGGGTAAGTATCTGGCATATGAGAAGTCACTTTTTGCTCCTATTTATCACGTTTTTCTTTTGTAGTTTTTATTTTCTCAAAACAGTTATTCCACTTTTATATTCAATCTCATTTTTGTTAGAAGTAAAAAAAGCAAGTTTTAATTAGTGATATTGATATAATAGCTAATAAAAAAGAAATATCCTACACTAACTTCTTTAGCTTATCTTCCTGGAGTCATTTGAAAAAAAAAAATCTAGTTTGGAATGAGGTTAAACCCTTAGATACTAAATTTTTTTCACAACCTTGAAAATAAATGGTTACTGACTCTCCTAGTGCTCCCGATACTTGGTGGGAATTTGAAGGAGTTCCACAACTTTAAGACTGTAGGAAGCATGTCCTTAGCAAACTGACTTATATTTCCACTGAGCTAGATGGCTATAGTCTGGGGCAGAAAAAAATCAGCAGTGTTGTTGCTGCTGCATGTTGCCTTATATTTGTGTTGGCATCTGGTCTACTTGCGACATATTTAGACCACACCGTTGAGTTCTGTTTTTGTTCTCAGAGGTTAGTTGAAGTATGTATTTACTGAAACAGCACAGTGATTGAGGAGTAATGCAAGATAAAAATTAAGACATCTCACTAGCCTCAGTGATTGAACCGTCATTCTTTCTCAATCAACTAGTTTTTTCCACTTAAATATTTGTATTCTTATAGCTTCTTCCCTAGTTTTCGTCTTCCCTCCTATTTGTTACTCCCTTTCTTTCTCTCTCATCCCCATATATGTTCCCTGGTTCCCCTCAACATTGCCAACTTCCTGATCGAAGGATATATGGGGAGAAGATGATAGGTAGAAGACATCTGAGTCTTCCATAAGCATGAAGTCTAATACTATTACTAGTAGAAAAGAAAGAAAATTTTGTTAGCATTGTTGTTGAGGTATGTGGGTTTCTTTTGTTTTTACAGTCCAAATACTACTGCTGGTATTCAAGTTCTTCAGGAGGTTTCCATGTCACGCTACATTCCTCACCCTTTCCTGGTAGTATCTGTCACTCTGACATCAGTGAGTACAGAAAATGGAATCACCTTGAAAATGCCACAGCAGGTACCATTCCATTATCAAAGCTCTTTGGAGTTTACATCTCAGTTTTTGGTATTCGAGTCCATATTAGGAACTATTTGTTCAGCAAATAAATACTAAGTGTCTAAAATGTACCTTATATGAGGATGCTGGGTTGCAGTGGCAAATTAAAAAGACATGCTTTCTGCTCAGGCATTAAATAAATAATTACATACATAATGAATTGTTCCTGTTATGTGTGCCAAAAAGTAGTATACATTACTGTGAGAGCATATAACAAAAACCTATAATAATCTGAATAATCAGAGATTTCTGTATCATTTAAATTAAAACCAGGAGAATAAGTAGAGATTATCTAAGTTAAGAGGGGATGGATTTTCAGGTGGAAGGAATGGTAGTGCAGAGGCCCATAGACAAGAGAGAACATGACACACTCAGGGAATTGGAAGAATTTTACAGTGACTGGGACATGGAAATTGAAAGATATAAGTCTTGTAGATAATATTGATAATTTTAGACTTTAAAGTGTTTTAAGGTAGATATTATTAGATCTAACCTTTATAATGTTTACTATAAGGAGGAAAATGAACTGAAGTAAGACAAAACTACGGTAGGGAGAGCAACTGGGAGGTCATTGTAATGATCTAGGTCAGTGGTGTTCATAGTCTGAACTTGGGCAGTGAAAAAGGATACGGAAAGAAGTAGAATTGAGTATAGAATAGCAGGGGCTTTATAATTAGTTAATTACGAGGAAAGAGAAAGTATAATCCCATCGTGTCTGGGTAAAGTAACAGGGAAGTAGGGTGACCAGGACCCACGTTGCATAACTTCCTATTTCAGTGGTTTGTAAACTTCGTGTCAACTGGGAACTTATTGTCAGAGGAAAATTGTATGTAGATTTATTTGTCATCCCTGTCTGCCCAGTCTGTCTTTTACTTCCTATTGAGGCACTTCTGTCAAACCTCAACACTCCATAAAATAATTAGAAAACAGTGCAGTAGACTATCCAGTTATGGGGAATGTAATATTACTTATATGAATCTAAAATCGATTTTGTTACATTCTATCCCAGTTCTCTATTCTTTGTAACAAGACATTGTAAAAGCTACTCCCTCTTCCACATGATGACCCCTAAAATACTTGCAGACAGTTATCATTCCTTGTCTTCTCCTTCTCTCCTCAAACCTCTCTGTCTTCTTATCTGCATGCTAAATACTTCCATATCTCCAACTATTTCATGTGACATACCTCCAACTATTTCATGTGATATTTGTTCTAGACCCCTTAACCATCTTGGTCTCCCTTCTTTTTTTTTTTTTTTTTCCTTTTTTCCTTTTTTGAGACAAGAGTCTCACTCTGTCGCCAGGCTGGAGTGCAGTGGCACAATCTTGGCTCACTGCAACCTCTGCCTCCCACGTTCAAGTGATTCTCCTGCCTCGGCCTCCTGAGTAGCTGGGACTACAGGGGTGTGCCATCACGCCCAGCTAATTTTTGTATATTTAGTAGAGACGGGGATTCACCATGTTGGCCAGGATGGTCTCAATCTCTTGACCTCATGATCCACTTACCTCGGCCTTCCAAATTGCTGGGATTACAGGCGTGAGTGACCGTGCTCAGCCTCGGTCTCCCTTCTATAGGTAAAATTGGTTTTCTCCTTTAAAATATAGTTCCCATTTCCTCTGCAAATCATATTTAATGGTAACCAGTTAGTCCTAATTGATAAGGGAATATGCTGTTTTACAGAAGTTTAGATAAAAGGTGTGAAAAAAGCTGTGACAATTTAAAAATCATTTTGCAGTCCTGAGGAACTAATCAATCTTAGCATCACTAAAAATGGGAAAACCAGGTATGGTATGCTTCTTGAGGTGATATAGCATGAAGTTCACAAGAATTATTGCCAAAAATCTTGAACACAAATCAAGTGTACAGCGTCATCTTCCCTACCACAAGGAAGCAGAATACGAGACATTCTGTTGGACAGCTACAAGTCACTAACATGGGGGAGAAAGAAGCGCATCTTCTAGATTAAATAAGATTTTGAAGCCATAAAAACCAAATGCAGTGGGTAAAACTCATTTGTGAGGCAAATCTGATAATCGTCACCCTACAGAACCAAGTCAGTAAGCTCATTTGTAGCTTCATTCAAACAAGCTATGAAAAGACACTGTTGAAACAATTAGGGATATTTAAATACTAATGGGGAGAGAAAGTAGGGAATAATTGTAAATTTTATTGGATGTGATACTAGCATCGTGGCTATGTAAGCAGATGCCCATATATTTTAGGAATGCATATTAAACATATAGAAGTAAAATGGGTAGCATATCTTACTTGAAAATACTCTGACAAAACTGGAAAAAAAAATAAGGGATGGATGGAGCACATAAGGCAAAATCTTGATAATTGTGAATCTGGATAATGGCAGTGTGGAAGTTCATTATACTGTTCTCCCTACTTTTAATCATATTTACAGTTTTCATATTTAAAAAAGGACTCATATATCCCAGATAGAGTAGGCAACCAGTGGCATCAGTAGTACTGGATACCATATTTAGAGAGGACCTTTCACAAAGAGAAGGTGCTTAATTTGGCTGGAGCAGATTAATAAGTTAAAATTGACTGATTACCATAGAGGGAAGACAAAGAATGCTAGAGCAAAGTAAGTTTTGATTTAATACTAAAGTTAAAAAAAAAAATTGTAGTAACAGTGAAAACTCTTCAACAGCAAGATAGTCTCTCTATGAGAGTGAGCTCCTTGCTACTGAAACTCTCGTGGATAATCATCTGCCAGGGATTTTTTTAGGGTAAGAGATGGAGTTTGGGGTTCCTTCAAATTTAGGATTTTGAGCATACAGGTAGCCCTTGCTTTTTTCTGAAAGCTTTATTAAAGTTGCCTGAGAGTGCTGTTGCAGTCATCTTTAACATTATCAGAAAATGTTGAATGCTAAGATCGGATACTGATAATACCCACTCACTGAAGAAAAGAGAAGTGTACTTTTTTAATGAATTAGTATGAAATACGGTGATATCTACCATCTTAAAACTTAAGGTAGTCATTATAAATATTAGTCATATTGTGGTGAATTACAGTAAATGCCTTTAAGGTCTTTTGAAGTGTTTTAGTGTATGCCAATCCCCAGTCATGCTGTTTTGCTGCAGGTGTTTGTGGGTTTTTTTCCTCTGCTATCTAGCTACATTTTACTGTTATCTAGGTGTCTGACTCTTCTAGTTCCCACACACCTAAATTCCATGTTCGCTTTTCATACCTCCAAATTACTTTCTGGATAGATACCCAATTTTTTTTATTTAGTCATTTCTTTATACACAATCCCCTGTAGAATCTGAAAGCAGTAAGCAAGAGTAGTTTGTATAGCCAGGTATTTTGCAACTAGTATAGGGTGGCTGTTGTTTTCTTGATGAACCCTAAATGATATTGGCAGCTTAAATTAATCCTGCCAGCATGCAGCAAAGACTGGGACACAATCCCATAAGTTTTGAACAGTCATTCTTTCCTCCCTGAAATTCTTTCCTTCTGTTTATATAGCATATATAGCATTGTGCTTCCCTATTTCTCTTTTGTTTTCCAGAAGCTCAGGTAATGGCCCGCTGCTCTTTTTTCCCTGGCTACTGTGCCTGAGGAACATCTATCTCCTTCAGTTTACCAGCTTCACCTTTTTTTTTTTGAGCTGGAGTCTTGCTTTGTCACCCAGGCTAGAGTGCAGTGGCGTGATCTTGGCTCACTGCAACCTCCGCCTCCCGGGTTCAAGTGATTCTTCTGCCTCAGCCTTCTGAATAGCTGGGATTACAGGCGCCTGCCACCGTGCCTGGCTTATTTTGTATTTTTAGTAGAGACGGAGTTTCACCATCTTGGCCAGGCTGGTCTCAAACTCCTGACCTCGTGATCCACCCGCCTTGGCCTCCCAAAGTGCTGGGATTACAGGCATGAGCCACTGCGCCCAGCCTGGCCCAGCCTCACCTTTAAGCTTCTGATGCTGGTACAGTCATCTCTGATTTAGTCATTGCTCACATTTTTACCTGGAAGTCTTAAAGTTTTTGTTTTTTGTTTTTTTGTTTTTTGGGTTTTTTTCAAATTAAATGAGCCAAAAAGAAAAAGGGAAACTCTTTTGTTTTCCCTTCCCTAATTTCTCTTCCTACTTTCTATCAGTGATAATAACTTCAACTTGTCTAGCACCTCCGCTAACCTGGAAATCGTCTGTGGTTCTTCTCTTTTTCTACCTTTCATGTCTAGGATAGCAGTAAGTTCTATTTTTTTAACCAAAAGTTTCCTTCCTCTTTACAGGTAGAAATGACTTGATACCTGAGATTCCTTTTAAAACAGGGCTGCTCAAAGTTTAATGTGCATAATGCTTTAAGTTGGGTGATAGGGCTCAATAGGAAATCATTATACTAGGCTCTCTGAGGTTTGATTGAAATTTTTCATAATAAAAAGGCAGACTATTTTCTCATTTCTGAAGTCAACACCCATGAAATATGCCTCTCCTCAGTAACCTATCCTGATTAACTCTGATTTTTTAAATAACTGTCTTAATCAAGAGCCATAAGTAGTGGCTTCTTTCCTGCTGCTCTTTTACCTCGCTTTCTAAATCCTCCTTGAAGGGCTGTTACCATCCAGCTTTGTTCTCATAATGTCCGTAGTCTAGCCAGACTGTTCTCACTTTCCCAGTAGTTCCCTGTCTTCGTTTTCATTGCACACTTCTACTAACCCTTACTCTCCCACTTGTGTATGTCTTCCTCATCTGTCAGGTTCCACTGCATCCTTTTAAACTTCCTGTAGTTGTGGCAGATAGATCACTGATCTCTCATTTTGATAAACTTCTAAAGTTCTCTTAGTTTTTTCAGGATAATTCAACTCTGCCCTCAATCTTATGTCACTGGTGGTGTTCATTAATTGCATTATGTGTTAGACTTTGTACCATCCTAGCCAGAAAGCTCCTTGTATTCCCACAGAGCCTAGCAGAATGGCTGTACATAATATAACCTCAATAAACATTGTGTTATTTAATCTATAAACCTTATGGATTGGGGGGAGATGCAGAAAGCATACTGATACAGAAGTATGAATTTAGCTGCTTTTTCTTAAATTTCAGGCTCGTGGTGCAGAGAGCATTATGTTAAACCTGGCAGGACAGCTCATCATGATGCAGAGGGACAGGTCAGGCCCACAGATCCGGGAGAAGGACAGTAACCCTAACCAAAGGAAACTTGTGAGTAAAGTGCAAATCATTTCTTTTCAAACATTAAGAAGGTATGGGATAAGGATGAAGGAATGAAAGAATTTAGGAGAAGAGTATTTTATGATTTGGAAACGAGAAATTGTAAGTCCATAAAATTAGTCTTAAGCCTCTGGGTGTAAGACTGACTGACTGGAGGATAAGGTCCCAAAATGATCATGAAATGTTCCATACTCCATATGTTACTGCTTAGGCATCATTCATTGCGAATTCTAATGGAAAAAAAAAGGGATAGAGGCCGGGCGCAGTGGCTCATGCCTGTAATCCCAGCTCTTTGGGAGGCCTAGGTGGGCAGATCACGAGGTCAGGAGATCGAGACCATCCTGGCTAATACAGTGAAACCCCGTCTCTACTAAAAATACAAAAAATTAGCCAAGCGCGGTGGCAGGCGCCTGTAGTCCCAGCTACTAGGGAGGCTGAGGCAGGAGAATGCCATGAACCCGGGAGGCGGAGCTTTCAGTGAGCCGAGATCGCGCCACTGTGCTCCAGCCTGGGCGACAGAGCGAGACTCTGTCTCAAAAAATATATATATAGGGATAGAGTGGTGAAGTTCATGGGGTGTTTTGTTTTTAGATTTAAGTGTATATACTTTAAGAGGCCAGGATACTTTTATTAACTCTAAATAGATTCCCTTGCTTTTCCCAAAAAGATATTATACTATCATTTGAAAGACTTAGTAAACTAGTACCTAGGAACTTAAGAACCTGCAAATTTAATAGGAAAACAACTTGATTCTTGTCTCTCCTTCTCCAGCTGCCATTCTGTCCTCCTGTTGTACTAGCCCAGTCTGTTGAAAGTGTCTGGACAACGTGTCGAGCAAATAAACAGAAACGTCACCTTCTGGAGGCCCTCTGGCTGAGCTGTGGTGGTGCAGGGATGAAAGTTTGGCTCCCTCTCTTCCCTAGGGATCACCGCAAGCCCCATTCCTTCTTGTCCCAGCGGATCATGCTGCCTTTCCACATCAACATTTACCCGCTAGCTGTTCTGTTTGAAGATGCTTTAGTCCTTGGTGCTGTCAATGACACTTTGCTATATGATTCTTTGTATACTCGGAACAATGCTAGAGAACAGCTGGAGGTGCTCTTCCCTTTCTGTGTTGTGGAGAGAACCTCTCAGATCTACCTCCACCACATTCTACGACAACTTCTGGTCAGAAACCTTGGGGAGCAAGCCTTGCTCTTGGCCCAGTCCTGTGCCACATTACCTTACTTCCCTCATGTGCTGGAGCTCATGCTCCATGAAGTACTGGAAGAAGAAGCTACCTCACGGGAGCCCATTCCCGACCCTCTGCTTCCCACTGTGGCAAAATTTATCACCGAGTTCCCCCTCTTCCTGCAGACAGTTGTCCATTGTGCCAGGAAGACTGAATATGCCCTGTGGAATTACCTTTTTGCAGCTGTTGGAAACCCTAAGGACTTGTTTGAGGAATGTTTGATGGCTCAGGATTTGGACACAGCTGCCTCTTACCTTATTATCTTACAGGTAACAATTCTGTTCTTATAAAAGGGCAAGAATTAATGAGCTTAAACTTAGAAAAATAGAAATGTCCTGTTTTGGCACCATGATTGTGTTTAAGGAATTCATATTCAGATTTTCTGTTTATATCTTAAATTTGGAAGAATTCAGACAGATTCCTTTGAATGTCATAAAGTAACATTGCAGAGATATTTTTTCCTGTTTGTGCATAAATAAGCCTAAACAGATTAATAAGTTCAGAGTAGTAGTTTGAAAATTTAATATATTGAAGAAATTTAATATATGTATTAGAATACATATAATAAGAACATGTAAGAAATACTACATAAGATTATTGAAATATTACATAAGAAACATAGCAAAGAAAGTATTATTTGGGATATTAGTGAGTTTGAGCTTCCCACAACAGTAGATTTGTTTCCTTTTAGTGTGCGTTGCGAGGGGACACTTACTAGAGCATGGTCATTACAGAGCACCTTCAGCTAGTCTCCCCAAAGCACGCGGAGAAGGCTCAGGCCTGCCACAGCAAAGACCCTCAGAGCACACGGTTTTTCTCAAAAGAATGGCTTCTTTGCAACTCCTGAAAATTTATTTCATTAGATATTTGACAAAAGGGCTTGACAGTTGGTTATTTGATAGGCTACACTTAAAGATTATTTCCAGTTACTGCAAAGTTGTTTTCATTGATACAAGAAACCAACCATAAACCTGGTTTGAATCTCTGCCTGAAGCAGATTTCCCGTCAGCTTCTTTGCTTCACGACAACGGACTGAAACCAGAAGAGACACTCAGGCAGAGGCCGGGTGGCCTTGAAGTATGATCCATGGCTAGCCCTAAAGAAAAATCCATAGGGGTTTAAAAACAGAATCAAAATAAATGCAGCTGTTTTTTTGGTTCTGGGTCACTCCCTGTAACTTCACTGATCTCCCTGACAATGTAATTTTTTCTGCAGCAGAATTCCTAAGTTGCTACGGATTGACAGTTAATAACTACAATTAAAGTTGTATATTAGGCACCTTTCCATGAAGACCAAGATAGGCAGGTTAAATTTGTGAAAGAAAAATGGAGGAATTCTGAATGTGCAGCAGGACCTTACTACTTGCTATTGCTCAAAGCAAAGATTTTAGTTACATCCTCAGAAAATTCTACAGCAGGTGACAGACCTGACCTTTTTTGGAGTCGGGCAAACCTCCCTTTCTCTTCTTTTTCTGCTGATCTTCAACAATTTACTTAACTGAGTTTCCTCGCTTGTAAAATACAAATGATACGTATATCTGCAGAGTCACTGGGAGATATAAATGAAATAATGAATTAAAGTATATGTATGGTATCTGGCATGTAGTGGGAGTTTAATAAATTATAGTTTACATACACCAGAAGAGTACTTGCCTCGCTTTTGCTTGTATGGTACTTTTTAATCTTGCTATTAAACTAACCCCTGTGGTGGTGTGACTACATTCTTTGAGTTTAGAAAGCTGGAGATAAAGAATTGCTCGTATCTTCCCAAATTGTGTAGTATAAAAAGAATGCTGTCCTGGTTGTTTTTTGTAGAATATGGAAGTCCCTGCAGTAAGTAGGCAACATGCTACCCTTCTATTCAACACAGCACTAGAACAAGGCAAGTGGGACCTCTGTCGACACATGATTCGATTTCTTAAAGCCATTGGCTCTGGAGAATCTGAGACACCTCCATCCACACCCACAACTCAGGTTAGTTGGAAAAGTTATACATCTCTAGACCATACACCCATGTGGCATCTTTCTCTAATGGTACTGCATATTGTGTGTAATCCTAGGAACCCAGTTCAAGTGGTGGATTTGAGTTCTTCAGGAATCGAAGCATCAGTTTATCCCAGTCAGCTGAAAATGTTCCTCCGAGTAAATTCAGTTTACAGAAAACACTAAGCATGCCATCTGGTCCCTCTGGAAAAAGGTAAAATAATAAAGAGCCATTACTGCTTTTTGGGCATTCATGACACATTGCATTTCAAGACATTTACAAAATTGGTTCTTAATGGAAACAACTATTTCATCCAGTTGCAGTTTATTTTTCCATTCCCAAAAAGCAGAGACCACACAGAAGGCTTCCCTTTTTTCTTCCTCCCAAGTTCACTTCAGTACCCTTTGAGTAGTTTCTGCCCCTTTTTCTGGAATAGATCTTGATGTACCTGTTCTGAATGTAACAACTTTTGTTTGTTTAAGACAGAGTCTCACTCTGTCACCCAGGCTGGAATGCAGTGGCACCATCTCAGCTCACTGCAATCTCCGCCTCACAGGTTCAAGGGATTCTCTTGCCTCAGCCACCCGAATAGCTGGGATTACAGGCATGTGCTACCACACCCGGCTAATGTTCGTATTTTTAGTAGAGATGGGGTTTCACCATGTTGCCCAGGCTAGTCTCGAGCTCCTGGCCTCAAGGATCTGCCTGCCTCTACTTCCCAAAAGGCCGGAATTACAAGCGTGAGCCACCCTACCTGGCCAAATGCCACAGACTTTTTTTTTTCCCCATAAGTTACTGGGGTCCAGGTGGTATTTGGTTACATTAGTAAGTTGTTTAATGGTGATTTGTGAGATTTTGGTGCACCCATCACCCGAGCAGTATACACTGCACTGTATTTGTTGTCTTTTATCCCTCGCCCTACTCCCAGCCTTTCCCACAAGTCCCCAAAGTCCATTGTATCATTCTTACGCCTTTGTGTCCTCATAGTTTAGCTCCCACATATCAGTGAGAACATACAATGTTTGGTTTTCCATTCCTGAGTTACTTCACTTAGAATAATACTCTCCAGTTTCATCAGGTCATTGCAAATGCTGTTAATTCGTTCCTTTTTATGGCTGAGTAGTATTCCATCATATATACGTATGTACGACAGTTTCTTTATCCACTTGTTGATTGATGGGCATTTGGGTTGGTTCCACAATTTTGCAGTTGTGAATTGTGCTGCTATAAACATGCGTGTGCAAGTATCTTTTTTGAATAATGCCTTCTTTTCCTCTGGGTAGATCCCCAGTAGTGGGATTGCTGAATCAAATAGTAGTTCTACTTTTAGTTCTTTAAGGAATCTCCACCCTGTTTTCCATAGCAGCTGTACTAGTTTACATTCCCACTAGCAGTGTAGAAGTGTTCCCTGATCACCACATCCATGCCAACATCTACTGTTTTTTGATTATGGTCATTCTTGCAGGAGTAAGGTGGCATTGCATTGTGGTTTTGATTTGAAAATGCAACAGACTTTTAAATTACCTCTGATGATAGAGGACGCAAGTAAAAAGGAAGATAGATAAATCTGTAGGTAATCCTAAAGCCTTCTTAAAGTCAGTAATTTTACCTGTCCTTCTAATTATACCTTTTGATAAAAAATCAAAATAAAAATTTAGTGCTAATGCATTTGACCTATTGATTAGAGAAGTTATTAAACAGTGGAGGAGCCAAATGAATTGTACCTGTAGTCCCAACTACTTGGGAGGCTGAGGTGGGGAAGATAGCTTGAACCCAGGAGTTTGAGGTTGCAGTGAGCTATGATCACACCACCGCACTCCAGACTGGGTGACGTTGTGAAACCTTGTCATTTAAGAAAAAAAAAATTGGTTTTCTTTTCATGTCTGCATGACTCACACTGAGAAATTTAAATTCACTTTGCCTCTCTATCCTTAGTTTCTTTGATGTGCTCTCCTTCCCTCTTTTCATTGGGCTTTTCAAATACGGCATAGGTTTGCTGCCTTTCTTTCCATCACCCACCTGTCACCTGCTTCCTAGTCTGACTTCTTCCATCCCCCTTTTCCTGTTCCCTGTATTCATTCTAGAGATGTGTCTTAAAGAGCCTACTGTGTTCCGAGGGTTGTGGTGTAACACGGAGGAGAAGCGCTGATACTTTATCATCATTGTCAATCAGAATTAGATCGTGAATCTCTTATCTCCTTGTCAGCTTTATCAGTACCTCTGCGTAATTATGTGAAATCCTCCAGTAAAGATTATTCTGTAGCTTTCTTGTGTTTCCACTTACAGATGGAGCAAAGACAGTGACTGTGCTGAGAACATGTATATTGACATGATGCTCTGGAGACATGCTCGGCGCCTCTTAGAAGATGTGAGGTTAAAGGACCTTGGCTGCTTTGCAGCCCAGCTGGGCTTTGAACTAATTAGTTGGCTGTGCAAGGAACGTACCCGAGCTGCCCGGGTAGACAACTTTGTAATAGCCCTGAAGAGACTCCATAAAGATTTCCTGTGGCCACTTCCAATCATCCCAGCCTCTTCTATCAGTTCTCCTTTCAAAAATGGAAAATACCGAACTGGTAATGTAGACTTCATGTCACTTGTACAAGAAGAATTGTATTTTACTCCATGTATTTACACATTTTGCTGTTAGTTGATATTCAAGGAATTATTTTCATTCCAAACTTAGGAGTGGATAAAAGCCAACTTTTTGTACATGAGTTGGAATGCCAACTATTTGACCAAGGATGTAAATAAAGTAGAACCTATGTCTCTAAGTCTTGTGACCTTGAAGTCTAATTGAAAAATCTAATCATTCTTGGATTATAAAAAAGTTGAGAACTGCCTGAATATAAAAGCTACCATGCTTATGTTATTGTGGGAAAGAGTTCTGGAATCAGATAGACATGGACCTCAAAATAAGCTGACAGAACTCACTCGAGGGGAACAGTAAAGGCCACCTTCTAAAGTAGGAGAGGACAAACTGAAAATGTATATTTTGGTAAAAGAAAAGTTTAAAGTTTTTAAATTCAGGTCTTTTTATGAAGACTGTTCTAATTATTATTATTTATGAATATTGAAACCAAAACTTTTAACTTTGGCATTTAGAAACTTCATGTTATCTTAAGAACCAAAGCAAATCACTTAGAAGATCAACATAATAAAGTTTTGCCTAGCTCCAGTAAGAGATACAATGATATAACTGTTAGGTGGCATTGTATGGTCAGTTCATTGTTACACAATCCCACGTCTCTAGTTTTGGGATGGCTGATACAGTGTAAGACAGTAATTGCCTTTAAACTGTTCTTATTGAGTAGGCACATGGGGGAAGCTAAAAGAGCTGAACTGAAAATGTCAGTGCGTGCATCTTGAGTTTCTTCCTCCATTTTTTGTTTTCGGACCCACTCTGCAGTGGGAGAGCAGCTGTTAAAGTCTCAATCAGCTGACCCATTTTTAAACCTTGAAATGGATGCTGGCATCTCCAACATCCAGCGAAGTCAGAGCTGGCTCACCAACATTGGCCCCACCCATCATGAGATAGACACAGCTTCATCCCATGGACCACAGATGCAAGATGCCTTCTTGTCACCTTTATCTAATAAAGGTAAATGTCATTTTAAGTCCTGGCTGTTCTTCAGTTCCTTTGAAGAAAGTTTATGTGCTACAGCACTTCAGAGATCGACCTTCACTCTTTTTCTGTCGTGATGGAGGATTAACCATTTGTATCCACTGGAGAGGTAGACAGTTTGTAGAACAAGGCCAAATTGGCCTTGACTGTACTTTGCCATATTTATTTTACGTGAACAAAATAAATAGTACAGATCAATAGATGAATCTTTGTAAATCAGTTTTGCTGATAAGGAAACACTTTGAGCTCCAAATAAGCAAAATGTGTTATCCTCATATAAAGAATTCCATTTTTATCGTAATTAGATGTGGATCATAAAAAATTTTACTCCATTATCATTTTTATATTTTTTATTTCTTTTTCTTTTGGAATATGTGAGGAGGTAAGGTTTTTTATTTCTTAAAAATTTGTGGACATTTGCTTTTGCTCTTGCTATATAAGTTCCTACATAATATCCTTGATTTTGCCTCTTGGTCTTAAAAGCTTGTAATATTTACTATCTGGCCCTTTTACAAAAAAATGTACACCAACCTCTGCTCTATAGTAATGGGTAAATTACAAACTGAAGAGCTTTTGAAGCAATTTGTGTTGGCATAGGGTTATACAGTATAGGAGCTTAAACAACAATTGAAGTTTTTGGTTTTTTAGTGACCAGGCATTTGTCTAATGTTTGATTATCAGTCTGCCATCACTATTACCTGAGCTTCTGCTATGTGAGGAGGCTTACAGATCTCATCAGTTTTTTAAAAAAAATTGTGGTAGAATACACAATTTAACAGCCTAACCATTTTTAAGCGAAGTTTGTAGTGTTACACCCACATTGTTCTGCAATCAACCTCCAGAACGCTCTTCATCTTCAAAATGAAAACTCTGTATATGTTATTTAATAACAACTCCCCATCCTTCTTCCCCCAGCCACTGGCAACCATTTTATTTTTTCTCTCTCTGAATTTGACTGTTCTAGGTACTTCATATAAGGAAATCATATAGTGTTTGTCTTTTTGTGACCAGCTTATTTCACTTAGCATAATGTCCTCATGTTCATCTCTGTTGGAGCATGTTTTATTCATTTGTATGCAGAAACCATGTTTTGTGTATTCGGATGATGATGGACACTTGGGTTGCTTTTAGTTTTGGCTATTGTGAATTATGCTGCTATGAACGTGGGTATATAATATTTCTGTGAGACTGTTTTCAGTTCTTTTGGGTGTATATATCCAGAAATGGGACTGCTGGGTCACAATTCTACTTGCAGTTTTTTTGAGGAATTGCCATAATGTTTCTCATAGCAATTGCACCATTTTATATTCTCAGCAGTGGACAAGGGTTCTATTTTCTCCACATCTCACCAACACTCACTTTCAGTTTTTTGATAGTAGTCATCCTAATGGTTCTGGGATGGTACCATTACTTTACAAAACTTTTTTAAAGAGATAATTTTAAATATATTAAAAGGTAGAGATAATATAGTGGGGTTCCCCTCCTTCCCCCATGTGGCCGTCACTCAGCTTACATCACTAATGGCCACACTTGTTTGGTGTACCTCCCCCTCTTGTATTAACTGAAGAAAATCCATGATACATTAGCTATAAATATTTCAGTATTTTTCCTACAAGGACTCTTGAAGAATTATGACCGAAATACCATTATCATCCCTATAAAAATTTGATGATTCCTTGATACCATCAAATATCCAATAAGTATTCAGATTTCTAATTTTCATAAACATCAAAATTTTGTATAGGTCAAGATTTAAGTAAGGTTCACATATTGTGATTGTGTTCTTAATTCTCAAATGGATGTTCCCCCACCATCTCCTTTTCCTTTCCTTGCAGTTTATTCATGGAAGAAATTTGATTTTGTGGATTTTCTCACAATAATGATTTTGCTTATTACATCTTCATGGTTTAGTTGAACAGTTTCCTCTGTATTTCCTGTAAATTAGTAGCTGAATGTAAAGACTTGGTCAAATTCTAGCTAGATTTTGCTGAGGGAGCTGGAGAAGACTGCTTCATAGGTGGTGGTAGTATGTTTTTCCATCTAAAGGTACATAATGTCTGGTTATCTAATTCTTTCTTTAAATATCTTCTATGTTCACATGGTAATTTTAGCCATGGATTTCATGTTTTAGTTTCAAGAGTCTGAGAAATCAACATCTGAGGAACAGCTAATATTTAAAATTAAAAGAAAATATATTTTCTCCAAGAAGCTGGTTTGTAACTTTTGGCAATTCTTCATCAGGTGATGAATGCAGTATTGGTTCAGCCACAGACTTGACTGAAAGTAGCTCCATGGTGGATGGAGACTGGACGATGGTGGATGAAAATTTCTCTACACTCAGTTTAACTCAGTCAGAGCTGGAGCACATTTCCATGGAGTTGGCCAGTAAAGGGCCTCATAAATCCCAGGTCCAGCTTCGGTGAGTTTCTTGGCTATTTGAAATCACAGAATGCCTACTCAGAGTATTTGGGCAAATAGGTATGGGGCTGCTTTCCTAAGAATCATTGTACTTCTGTACATCTTATAGAGTCTGCTTAGCATAAATCATTTTGTTTCTGCTTATATTTAGATATTTGCTACACATTTTCATGGAGGCAGGGTGCCTGGACTGGTGCATTGTTATAGGCCTGATTCTTAGAGAATCTTCAATAATCAATCAGATTTTGGTTATTACACAGTCTTCAGAGGTAGATGGAGAGATGTTACAGAACATAAAGACAGGGCTACATGCAGTAGACCGATGGGCCTCGACAGACTGGTAAGTGCTGCTTTCCTTGGGATTGGTGTCCTTCCATGTCTTTTGGTGAATCCTGTCCTTTCACATTAAGGCTTAGTTATGGTTCATGTATTTTATTTTATTATATATTATTTATGTTCATTTTTAAGCTACTTTCTTTAATAATCATTCTATACCCAGCTATTTAAATGAATATCCATCAAATAAAGTTACACTGTTGGTCAGTGTATAATTTATAGTGTGAATGTGTATCACTGACTTAAGATTGATGCAGTGCAAATGAGCTTAGAATTAGACTGGAACTTCAGATTTGCAGCCCTGTGGAATTTAAAGCAATAGTCTAAAAATATCTACTTGAAAAGATTCAAAGTTAAGGTCCATGTGAATTTAACATTCCATGACAGTTACAAGCAAATCCAAATTAGAGTTGTGGTGGCAGTTAAGAGCCTTGGACTCTAGCCCTGTCTTTATTACCAGTTATGTGTGTATTCAGAGCTAGTTAATTCCCTTACTTGGATCTGGTTTTCCTTAATTGCCAAATGCATTTAGGTTAAATGTTGTCTGAAGGTCCTTTTTCAAGTCTAAGCTCCTGTTGGCCTTTCAATTGTAAAATATAATTTTTAGTTTTAATACTAGTTCTAAAACATCAGCCTTTGCCCCTAGTGCTTAGAAACTTAAGCCTAAGGCTTATGCAATGTGTAACCCCCTCTGCTGGGCAGGACACCCAAGAAGCCCTTCCTCCCTACCTTCTTTGCCTCCTATCTCCCCTCCTAATCTATCATTGTCCTTATCATATCAATGTTTAGTAGAAGTTCACCCGTAACATTCTACCAAACCTTTTGAATTATGGCAGAGGAGCTAATTTTTTTTTTTCTACATAGTCCTGGATATAAGCCATTTTTAAACATCATTAAGCCACAACTGCAGAAGCTCAGTGAGATAACAGAAGAGCAGGTCCAGCCAGATGCCTTCCAGCCAGTAACTGTGGGTAAGACTCCTGAACAGACTAGCCCCCGGGCAGAGGAGAGCAGAGGCTCCTCCAGCCATGGAAGCATCCCCCAGGGAGAAGCTGGAAGCAGCAGTATGGTCAGCCGGAAAGAGGAGGACACAGCCCAAGCAGAGGAGGAAGAACCTTTTCAGGATGGGACTTACGACTGTTCTGTGTCCTAACAACAGCGAGGTTCCGTCACAAAGGGGCAGTATTAATTAGCAGCAGCGTGCAACTCAGTACGTTGTAACACAGTTCAATGATTTAACAGGAGAACTCAGTTCAGAGACTCTTTGGTAAGTATTATTAGATTTTAAATAATTCTTTCTTGTCTAAGAAATCTTTTTGACTCCATAAAAATGTGATATAAAGCATCTTTCATAAAAAATTTTTAAGCTGCAGTGAAAAGTATTGTACAGATGTACATGAGAATATTTTGGTTTTACTCAAAGGTTGGTAGCTTTTAAACCACAGGAATTGTTTTGCCCCAGGTGAGCTTACTTTTTCACTACTTACATCTTCTCACGTTTCCCAGTTCTGCATTATGTCCAGACTGCTTTTTAAAAAATAAATGCTAAGGTGCTTGCTGTAGTTTATCAGGTACTTGAGCTACCTGTTTGCTCCCTTGGATAGAGCTGGACTCCTTAATCAGTCCTCCTGAATAGATACCTACCCTGGGGCACAATATGTGCCAGTGTGATGGAAACATTCTCCTTGGCTTTACTAGCCAGTTAAGTCCCAGTCCAGAATTGATGGAAGCTATTTACCTATGAGTTAATGTGCTTGTTTTAGCAAGCTTGATTCTCATTAGATCAATGTGGGCAGAGGTCTGAGGGGGGTTCTTCTCAATTATGCTGTTAGATACCACTAAACTATTTTGTATTAAAGAACAGTATCTTTTTGTGAATACTCTTGTGTAAATATACTCAAAGGCACTGTTCATATTTTTAGGACTTGTATTATAATTTGCAAGGTTTTAATGCTGGATTCTGCATGTCTACACATACAAAGACAGGGCTTGCTCCTCTGCAAAACTGAGGAAGACAGGTTTATTGGCTTGGTCATGAAGTAACAGAAATGGTCACACTGATCATGAAATGCAGCAGGTTTTGTGCAAATTAACGTAGTTTCTTATTTATTGCTTTTGTAAATTGAATAAAGATGGACTTCTATGTAAATAGACTGCTGAATCCTGTATTATCACGGCTACTAAAAATTAGTGTGTAAAGAATACATTCTTCATTGTAAACTTAAAATATTTTATGTAATTCTAGAAATGACTTAAATTTGTTTTCATACATTATGAAAACAACTGCATACTCCTTAATTGCTTTAGATTAAACACCCATCCACTGTATGTAATTCTAATTACCTTATAACAGTATTAAGACAGCTTGTTTGTACTGTGCAATTTGAACAAGGAATGCAATGTTATTTTTTACAAAAAACAAACTTGTTTATTTTTATAATAACGATGTATTTGATGTGGACCAAATTCGTACCACTATCTAAAACAGCCTCTTTTCTCATAGTGCAATTGTAGTTTAGAAACAAAACTTGGTCCTCTCTCCTTGCTTTTTAAAGTAAATGGCTAGATTTAGTTGTCTTAGCCACGTTTCCTTTGAAGAGAAACTCAAAACCATTTTGAAACTGCTTAGTTCAGAATGCATCAAAGTATTTAAAATTACTGAGTTGGGTAATTTACTATCATTTACTTTTTACATTACAAGTGCAATAATATTTCATAAAATAAAACTCCCGAATGGGTGGAGTATGTGATTATTGGTACCTGGTCCTTCTGGTGCTATTTTTATTTAAGTCTTTATTTCAAACCACCTTTCCCTGAATCTTAAGATAATGTTTTGCATGTGAGTACATGCAGCCCAGCAAGAAACTAAACTGAACTCTCTTCTCCTGTCCTAGTCCATTAAGGAGAAGAACCAGCATTGCTTTTGTGTTTGGTGTGAACATTCAGTCAATAAAAATGATTTACCATTATAAAGAGCTGTGATCTTTTCAAGTATCTGAAATAAAACACTGTGCTGCTGAGTTCATCTCACATTCTTGAAAGCAGGGCACCAGTAAGGTAACTGTATTCCTGTGGGTTAGGCCGTGAATGAATCTTTTCTTTTATACACTATTCTTTTACAACTAATAGAGATAGGAGGCCCCAAGGCAAGAAGGTTGGCAGGTTCACAGAAAATTTGGTAATTTATTTGTTATATACTTTAATTTTTAAAAACCCATTTTTGTTGTGTTGTTTGGTTCACATATCAACTGTTTAAGCCATAATTTTAGCCAATGAATTTAAATATTCGGTATAACTATTTGAGGTTTACTAGATGCATTTATTAATAAATTATTTGCTGAAACCAAAAGAAGAAGTCATTGGGGTGTGGGAATAAAATCAACCTTTGCTTGTAATTAAAATTGCTGCTATTTCTGTAATGTGTATTTTTTTTCCCCTTGATAAAGGGCAATAAAACCATTACACAAACTTTGGTTTATTCATCATCTCAGGTTAACAAAAGCCACAAAAATCATCTTTTCATTATATAATTCTGCTTCTTAGAATTTTCCTTATGAAATGAAATTCAGACAGATTTATTTAAAATATTTATTTAGGCCGGGCATGGTGGCTCAAGCCTGTAATCCCAGCACTTTGGGAGGCTGAGACGGGCGGAACACAAGGTCAGGAGATCGAGACCATCCTGGCTAACACGGTGAAACCCCATCTCTACTAAAAAATACAAAAAATTAGCCGGGTGTGGTGGCGGGCGCCTGTAGTCCCAGCTGCTCGGGAGGCTGAGGCAGGAGAATGGCTTGAACCCGAGAGGCGGAGATTGCAGTGAGCTGAGATCCAGCCACTGCACTCCAGCCTGGGCGACAGAGTGAGACTCTGTCCCAAAAATAAATAAATAAAAATAAAATTTAAAAATATTTATTTATATGTAGATTTAGAATGAGAGCATCAAGAGTTGGCAACATCCTAGATGCCTGACAATAAAATATTGGAGGAAACAGCCCATGTTGATGACATGGAAAATGTTCAAAATATAATGAAGGAATGACAGAAAATTATGTATACCATAAGATACCTACCAAGCAAACAAAATTTTACATGTAAGTATAGAGGAACCTAGGCATCATTTCTAAGAAGTGGGATTAAAAAGTACTTTGACTTTTTCCCATTTTCCTAAATATGCTTTCAGATTTGCCTATCCTGGACATTTCATGTAAATGGAAACATACAGTATATGGACTTTTCTATCTCACTTCTTGGCATCAAAACATGCTGTTTATTTTGGTTGTAGCCATCCAAGTTGTATATGAAGTAGTATCTCACCATAGTTTAGATTTTCATTTACTTAATGGTTAATGTACATCTTCTCATAGGATTATTAGCCATTTGCCTATTTTTGAAGAAAAATGTCTGTTTCATTAGGTCATTTCATTGTTGATTTGCTGTAGTTCTTTATATATTCTGAATAGTACTCTTATGTACATATAAATTGCAAGTATTTCTTTATTCTGTGGGCTTTTCACTTTTTTAGGTTTCAATATTCAAGTTTTTTTTTTAAATGTTAATTACAGCATTTGAAGCTCCCCTAATTCCACACAAAATGGAAGACTCTAAAATGTACCCATTAAATACTACTTAAAAAAAAACAAATTGGTGAGAATACAACAGAGGTCTGATTTAGATTGAGTGTTGTCACCATGTGATTACAATCACACAGACTCTCAATCCTTTCACTTTCTTGATAGTGTCGTTTTAAACACTGTTTTTCATTTTAAGTCCAACTTATTTTTTCTTCGGTTGCTTGTGCCTAATCCAGGGTTATGAATATTTATGACTAAGTTTTAAGAATTTTATAGTTGTATCTCCTACATTTAGGTCTTGATCCATTTTGTGTTAATCTTCGTATATGGTATGAAAGAGAGATCTGACTTCATCTAACATGTTGCTATTCAATTGTCAGAGCACCATTTATGGAAAAGATTTTTTTCCCATTGTCAAAAAACTATAGATGTATGGGTTTATTTATAGACTCTTAATTGTATCAGGCTGATCTATAATATCTTCTTATGCCAATACCACATTGCCTTGATTTCTGTTGCTTTGTAGGAAATTTTGAAAGTGGGAGTCCTAAGTTTTTTTCTTCTAGGCTGTTTTGGCTATTCTAGGTCTCTTGTATTTCCATATGAATTTTAGGATCAGCTTGTCAATTTCCATACTAAAATAAAGGCAGTTGGGATTTTCATAAGCGTTGTATTCATGACATAAAGCAATGTGGAGAATATTGCCATATTAAGTCTTCCAGTCCATGAACGTGAGATGTCTTTCCATTTATTGCGTTTCTTTTTTTGAAAAACTGAATTTATTATAAATGAGCTCAGAATTTATTATTATTATACTTTAAGTTCTAGGGTACATGTGCACAATATGCAGGTTTGTTACATATGTATACATGTGCCATGTTGGTGTGCTGCACCCATTAACTCATCATTTACATTAGGTATATCTCCTAATGCTATCCCTCCCCGCTACCCCCTCCCCACAATAGGACCCAGTGTGTGATGTTCCCCTTCCTGTGTCCAAGTGATCTCATTGTTCAATTCCCACCTATGAGTGAGAACATGCGGTATTTGGTTTTCTGTTCTTGCAATAATTGGCTCAGAATGATGGTTTCCAGCTGCATCCATGTCCCTACAAAGGATACAAACTCATCCTTTTTTATGGCTGCATAGTATTCCATGGTGTATATGTGCCACATTTTCTTAATCCAGTCTGTCACTGATGGACATTTGGGTTGATTCCAAGTCTTTCCCATTGTGAATAGTGCCACAATAAACATACGTGTGCATGTGTCTTCATAGCAGCATGACTTATGATCCTTTGGGTATATCCCCATTAATGGGATGGCTGGGTCGAATGGTATTTCTAGTTCTAGATCCTTGAGGAATCGCTACACTGGTCTTCCACAATGGTTAAACTGGTTTACAGTCCCACCAACAGTGTAAAAGTGTTCCTGTTTCTCCACATCCTCTCCAGCACCTGTTGTTTCCTGACTTTTTAATGATTGCCATTTCAACTGGTGTGAGATGGTATCTCATTGTGGTTTTGATTTGCATTTCTCTGATGGCCAGTGATGATGAGCATTTTTTCATGTGTCTGTTGGCTGTATGAATGTCTTCTTTTGAGAAGTGTCTGTTCATATCCTTTGCCCACTTTTTGATGGGGTTGTTTTCTTGTAAATTTGACTGAGTTATTTATAGGTTCTGGATATTAGCCCTTTGTCAGATGAGTAGATTGCAAAAATGTTCTCCCATTCTGTAGGTTGCCTGTTGACTCTGATGGTAGTTTCTTTTGCTGTGCAGAAGCTCTTTAATTTAATTAGATCCCATTTGTCAATTTTGGCTTTTGTTGCCATTGCTTTTGGTGTTTTAGACATGAAGTGCTTGCCCATGTCTATGTCCTGAATGGTATTACCTAGGTTTTCTTCTAGGGTTTTTATGGTTTTAGGTCTAACATTTAAGTCTCTAATCCATCTTGAATTAATTTTCGTATAAGGAGTAAGGAAAGGATCCAGTTTCAGCTTTCTACTTATGGCTAGCCCATGTTCCCAGCACCGTTTATTAAATAGGGAATCCTTTCCCCATTTCTTGTTTTTGACAGGTTTGTCAAAGATCAGATGGCTGTACATGTGTGGTATTATTTCTGAGGGCTGTGTTCTGTTCCATTGGTCTGTATCACTGTTTTGGTACCACTACCATGGTGTTTTGGTTACTGTAGCCTTGTAGTATAGTTTGAAGTCAGGTAGCTTGATGCCTCCAGCTTTGGTTCTTTCGGCTTAGGATTGCCTTGTCAATGCAGGGTCTTTTTTGGTTCCATATGAACTTTAAAGCAGTTTTTTCCCATTCTGTGAAGAAAGTCATTGGTAGCTTAATGGGGATGGCATTGAATCTATAAATTACCTTGGGCAGTATGGCCATTTTCACAATATTGATTCTTCCTATCATGAGCATGGTATATTCTTCCATTTGTTTGTGTTCTCTTTTATTTCACTGAGCAGTGGTTTGCAGTTCTCCTTGAAGAGATCCTTTACATCCCTTGTAAGTTGGATTCCTAAGTATTTTATTCTCTTTGAAGCTGTTGTGAATGGGAGTTCATTCATGATTTGGCTCTCTGTTTGTTACTGGTGTATAAGAATGCTTGTGATTTTTGCACATTGATTTTGTATCCTGAGACTTTGCTGAAGTTGCTTATCAGCTTGAGATTTAGGGCTGAGATGATGGGGTTTTCTAAATATACAATCATGTCATCTGCAAACAGGGACAATTTGACTTCTTCTTTTCCTAACTGAATACCCTTGATTTCTTTCTCTTGCCTGACTGCCCTAGCCAGAATTTCCAACATTGTTCAATAGGAGTGGTGAGAGAGGACATCCCTGTCTTGTGCCACTTTTCAAAGGGAATGCTTCCAGTTTTTGCCCATTCAGTATGATACTGGCTGTGTTTGTCATAAATAGCTCTTATTATTTTGAGATACGTCCCATCAATACCGAATTTATTGAGAGTTTTTAGCATGAAGGGCTGTTGAATTCTGTCAAGGCCTTTTCTGCATCTGTTGAGATAATCATGTGGTTTTTGTCTTTGGTTCTGTTTATATGCTGGATTACGTTTATTGATTTGCGTATGTTGAGCCAGCCTTGCATCCCAGGGATGAAGCCCACTTGATCATGATGGATAAGCTTTTTGATGTGCTGCTGGATTTGGTTTGCCAGTATTTTATAGAGGATTTTTGCATCGATGTTCATCAGGGATATTGGTCTAAAATTCTTTTTTGTTGTATCTCTGTCAGGCTTTGGTATCAGGATGATGTTGGCCTCATAAAATGAGTTAGGGAGGATTCCCTCTTTTTCTATTGATTGGAATAGTTTCAGAAGGAATGGTACTAATGCCTCCTTGTACCTCTGGTAGAATTCGGCTGTGAATCTGTCTGGTCCTGGACTTTTTTTGGTTAGTAGGCTATTAACTATTGCCTCAATTTCAGAGCCTGCTACTGGTCTATTCAGGGATTCAACTTTTTCCTGGTTTAGTCTTGGGAGAGTAAGTGTCCAGGAAATTACCCCTTTCTTCTAGGTTTTCTAGTTTATTTGTGTAGAGGTGTTTATAGTATTCTCTGATGGTAGTTTGTATTTGTGTGGGATCGATGGTAATATCCCCTTTATCATTTTTTATTGCATCTATTTGTTTCTTCTCTCTTCTTTATTAGTCTTGCTAGCGGTCTATCAATTTTGTTGATCTTTTCAAAAAACCAGCTCCTGGATTCATTGATTTTTTTGGCGGGCTTTTTGTGTCTCTATCTCCTTCAGTTCTGCTCTTAGTTATTTCTTGCCTTCTGCTAGCTTTTGAATGTGTTTGCTCTTGCTTCTCTAGTTCTTTTCATTGTGATACTAGGGTGTCAATTTTAGATCTTTCCTGCTTTCTCTTGTGGGCATTTAGTGCTATAAATTTCCCTCTACACACTGCTTTAAATGTGTCCCAGAGATTCTGGTATGTTGTATCTTTGTTCTCATTGGTTTCAAAGGACGTCTTTATTTCTGCCTTCATTTCATTATGTACCCAGTAGTCATTCAGGAGCAGGTTGTTCAGTTTCCATGTAGTTGAGTGGTTTTGATTGAGTTTCTTAGTCCTGAGTTCTAGTTTGATTTCACTGTGGTCTGAGAGACAGTTTGTTACAATTTCTGTTCTTTTACATTTGCTGAGGAGTGCTTTACTTCCAACTATGTGGTCAGTTTTGGAATAAGTGCGATGTGGTGCTGAGAAGAATGTATATTCTGTTGATATGGGGTGGAGAGTTCTGTAGATGTCTATTAGGTCTGCTTGGTGCAGAGTTGAGTTCAATTCCTGGATATCCTTTTTGACTTTCTGTCTCGATGATCTAATGTTGACAGCGGGGTGTTCAAGTCTCCCATTATTATTGTATGGGAGTCTAAGTCTCTTTGTGAGTCTCTAAGAACTTGCTTTATGAATCTGGGTGCTCCTGTATTGGGTGCATATATACTTAGGACAGTTAGCTCTTCCTGATGAATTGATCCCTTTACCATTATGTAATGGCCTTTGTCTCTTTTGATCTTTCATGGTTTAAAGTCTGTTTTGTCAGACTAGGATTGCAACCCCTGCTTTTGTTTGTTTTCCATTTGCTTGGTAGATCTTCCTCCATCCCTTTATTTTGAGCCTATGTGTGTGTCTGCATGTGAGATGGGTCTCCTGAATACAGAAAACTGATGGGTCTTGACTCTTTATCCAATTTGCCAGTCTTTGTCTTTTAATTGGACCATTTATTCCATTTACATTGAAGGTTAATATTGTTACGTGTGAACTGAATCCTGTCATTATGATATTGGCTGGTGGTTTTGCTCATTAGTTGATGCAGTTTCTTCCTAGCATCGATGGTCTTTACAGTTTGGCATGTTTTTGCAGTGGCTGGTACCTGTTGTTCCTTTCCATGTTTAGTGCTTCCTTCAGGAGCTCTTGTAGGGCAGGCCTGGTGGTGACAAAATCTCTAAGCATTTGCCTGTCTGTAAAGGATTTTATTTCTCCTTCACTAGTAAAACTTAGTTTGGCTGGATATGAAATTCTGGGTTGAAAATTCTTTAAGAATGTTGAATATTGGCCCCCACTCTCTTCTGGCTTGTATAGTTTCTGCCGAGAGATCTGCTGTTAGTCTGATGGGCTTCCCTTTGTGTGTAACCTGACCTTTCTCTCTGGCTACCCTTAACATTTTTTCCTTCATTTCAACTTTGGTGAATCTGACAATTATGTGTCTTGCTGTTGCTCTTCTCGAGGAGTATCTTTGTGGCATTGTCTGTATTGCCTCAATTTGAATGTTAGCTGCCTTACTAGGCCGGGGAAGTTCTCCTGGATGATATCCTGCAGAGTGTTTTCCAACTTGGTTCCATTTTCCCCGTCACTTTCAGGCACACCAATCAGACGTAGATTTGGTCTTTTCACATAATCCCATATTTCTTGGAGACTTTGTTCATTTCTTTATACTCTTTTTCTCTAGACGTCTCTTTTTCATTCATTTGCTCTTCAATCGCTGATACTCTTTCTCCAGTTGATCGAGTCGGTTACTGAAGCTTGTGCATTTGTCGCATAGTTCTCGTGTTATGGTTTTCATCTCTATCAGTTCTTTTAAGGACTTCGCTACATTGGTTATTCTAGTTAGCCATTCGTCAAATCTTTTTTCAAGGTTTTTAGTTTCTTTGCACTGGTTACGTAGTTCCTCCTTTAGCTCTGAGAAGTTTGATCGACTGAAACCTTCTTCTCTCGACTCGTCAAAGTCATTCTCCGTCCAGCTTTGTTCTGTTGTTGGCGATGAGTTGTGTTCCTTTGGAGGGGGAGATGCACTCTGATTTTTTGAATTTCCAGCTTTTCTGCACTGCTTTTTCCCCACCTTTGTGGTTTTATCTGCCTTTGGTCTTTGATGATGGTGACGTCCTGATGGGGTTTTGGTGTGGGTGTCCTTTCTGTTTGTTAGTTTTCCTTCTAACAATCAGGACCCTCAGCTGCAGGTCTGTTAGAGTTTGCTTGAGATCCACTCCAGACTCTGTTTGCCTGGGTATCAGCAGCTGAGGCTGCAGAAGATAGAATATTGCTGAACAGTGAGTGTTGCTGTCTGATTCTTGCTCTGGAAGCTTCGTCTCCGGGGTGTACCCCACTGTGTGAGGTGTGAGGTGTCGGCTGCACCTAGTGGGGGATGTCTCCCAGTTAGGCTACTCAGGGGTCAGGGACCCACTTGAGCAGGCAGTCTGTCCGTTCTCAGCTCTCAACCTCCATGCTGGGAGATCCACTGCTCTCTTCAAAGCTGTCAGACAGGGGCATTTACCTCTCCCGAGGTTTCTGCTTTTTGTTTAGCTATGCCCTGTCCCCAGAGGAGGAGTCTACAGAGGCAGGCTGGCCTCCTTGAGCTGTGGTGGGCTCCACCCAATTCAAGTTTCCAGTGGTTTTGTTCACCTACTTAAGCCTCAGCAATCGTGGGCACCCCTCCCCCAGCCTTGCTATCACCTTGCAGTTAGATCTCAGACTGCTGTGCTAGCAATGACGGAGGCTCTGTGGGCTTGGGACCCTCTAGGCCAGGTGTGGGATACAATCTCCTGGTGTGCCGTTTGCTAAGACCCTTGGTAAAGCACAGTATTAGGGTGGAAGTTACCTGATTTTCCAGGTGTTGTGTGTCTCAATTTCCTTTGGCTAGGAAAAGGAATTCCCTTCCCCCTTGTGCTTCCCAGGTGGGGTGATGCCCGACCCTGCTTCAGCTCTCGCTTGTTGGGCTGCACCCGTGCACTCATTTATTGGGTTCTTAAGGTCTTTTAACAATGGATTATAGTTTTTGGTAAGTTTCATACTTTTGTTAGATTTATTCCTAAGCATTATTAATGCTATTGTAAAAAAAAAAATGGAATTTTCTGTTTTTGGATTGTGTATATAAATACAATTGCTTCTGTATATTGACATTGCATTATGCAACACCAAACTTCTTTTTTGTGGATTCCTTAGAATTTTCTACATTGAAGTTCATGTTGTTTGCAACCAGAGATAGTTTAAATTCTTCCTTTTCAATCTGGATGCCTTTTCTTTCTTTCTCCTGCCACATTGTCCTGGGTAGAGCCACCAGTACAGTGCTTCTTAAGTGGCAATAGTGGACATCCTTGTTTTCTGATCTTAGGGAGAAGCTTTCTTTCATCACTAATTATGATGCTAGCTGTGGGTTTTTCATAGATAACCTTTATCTGGTTGAGGATGTTCCCTTCTGTGTAGTTTGTCTTTTACAAAACCCAAAACCCTCCCATGATAAAAACACTCAACAACAAACATTGCATCTATTGAAGTAGTCATGTGGGTTTTGTCCTTTATTCTACTAATATGGTACATTACACTAGTTTTCAAATGTTTTTGTTTTAAGACAGAGTTTTGCTGTGTCACCCATGCTGGAAGGAAGTGGCACAGTCATTATTGACGGCTTGCTGCAGCCTCAACCTGCTGAGCTCAAGCCATCCTCCTCAGTTTCTATAGTAGTTGGACCCACAAGCACACACCACCATGCCCTGCTAATTTTTGTGTTTTTGGTAGAGTCAAGGTTTTGCCATGTTGTCCAGGCCAGTCTCAAATTCCTGGGCTTAAGCAATTCACCCACCTTGGCCTTCCAAAGTGCGCATGTGCCACCGCGCCTGGCCAACTTTCTAATATTAAGCCAACCTTGCATTCCTGGCATAAATTCCATTTGGTCATGGTGTAGAGCCAAGTTGGAGAAAGAAAAGAAATTATTACCAACATGTTTTATTTTTACAAATCAAATATGGAAGTGTCAAAAAATACACTGATACACCCCAAAAATCCCTAAGTATTTCAACTAAAAAGAGACATTAAGAGCCATAACTGGGATTGCTGACAAGATGGCTGAATAGGAGCAACTCCAGTCTGCAGCTCCCAGCGAGAGCAACAGAAGGTGGGTGAATTCTGCATTTCCAACTGAGGTACCTGGTTCATCTCATTAGGACTGGTTGGACAGTGGATGCAGCCCAGTGAGGGTAAGCCAAAGCAGGGTGGTTAGCTGCCTTACCTGGGAAGCACAAGGGGTTGGGGAACTCCCTTTCCCAGCCAAGGGAAGCCATTAGGGACTATATCTTGCAGTCTAGCCCAGATACTGTGCTTTTCCCACAGTCTTTGTGTCCCGCAGACCAGGAGATTCCCTCCAGTGCCCATGCCACCAGGGCCCTGGTTTTCCAGCATAAAACTGGGCGCCTGTTTTGGGCAGACACCAAGCTAGCCGCAGTTTTATTTTCATACCCCAGTGGTGCCTGGAACACCAGTGAGACAGAACCATTCACTCCCCTGGAAAGGGGGCTGAAGCCAGGGAGCCAATGGGTCTGGCTTGGCGGGTCCCATTGCAACGGAGCCCAGCAAGCTAAGATCCACTGGCTTGAAATTCTCATTGTTGGCACAGCAGTCTGAGCTCGACCTGGGATGCTCAAATGTGGTAGGGGGAGGGGCGTCCACCATTGCTGAGACTTGAGTAGGCAGTTTTACCCTCACAGTGTTAACAAAGCCGCCGGGAAGTTCAAACTGGATGGAGCCCACTGCAGCTCAGCAAGGCCACTGCGGCCAGACTGCCTCTCTAGATTCCCTCCTCTCTGGGCATGGCAACTCTGAAAAAAGGCAGCAGTCCCATTCAGGGACTAACAGATAAAACCCCTACCTCTCTGGGACACAGCACTTTGGGGAAAGGGCAGTTGTGGGCGCAGCTTCAGCAGACTTAAACGTCCCTGCCTGGCAGCTCTGAAGAGAGCAGTGGATCTCCCAGTACAGCATTTGAGCTCTGCTAAAGGGCAGATTGACTCCTCAAGTTGGTCCTCCCAGTAGGGGCCAACAGACACCTCATACAGGAGAGCTCTAGCTGGCATCTGGTGGGTCCCCCTGTGGCACGAAGCTTCCAGAGGAAGGAACAGGCAGCAATCTTTGCTGTTCTGCAGCCTTCGCCAGTCTGCAGCAGAAGGCCTGAATGTAAGGAGGAAAACTACCAAACAGAAACGAATGGTATCAACATCAACAAAAAGGACGTCCAGTCAAGAGATCCCAGCTGAAGGTCACTAACTTCAAAGACCAAAGGTAGGTAGATAAATCCACAAAGATGGGGAGAAACCAGCACAAAAAGGCTGAAAATTCCAAAAAGCAGATCACCTCTTCTCCTCCGAAGGATCACAACTCCTCGCCAACAAGGGAACAGAACTGGACAGAAAATGAGTTTGACGAATTGACAGAACTTCAGAAGGTGGATAATAACAAACTCCTCCAAGCTAAAAGAGCATGTTCTAACCCAATGGAAGGAAGCTAAGAACCTTGAAAAAAGGTTAGACAAATTGCTAACTAGAATAACCAGTTTAGAGAAGAATATAAATGACCTGATGGAGCTGAAAAAAACAGCACGAGAACTTCATGAAGCATACACATGTATCAATAGCTGAACTGATATCAAAGACTGAAGATCAGCTCAATGAAATAAAGCAAGAAGACAAGATTAGAGAAAAAAGAGTGAAAATAAAGCCTCCAAGAAATATGGGACTACGTGAAAAGGCCAAATCTGCGTTTTAATGGTGTACCTGAAAGCAACAAGGAGAATGGAACCAAGTTGGAAAACACTCTTCAGGATATTATCCAGGAGAACTTCCCCAACCTAGCAAGGCAGGCCAACATTCAATTCAGGAAATACAGAGAACACCGCAAAGACACTCCTCAAGTAGAGCAACCCCAGGACACATAATTGTCAAATTCACCAAGGTTGAAATGAAGGAAAAAATATTAGGCAGAGAGAAAGGTCGGGTTACCCACAAAGGGAAGCCCATCAGACTAACAGCAGATCTCTTGGCAGAAATTCTACAAGCCAGAAGAGAGTGGGGGCCCATATTCAACATTCTTAAAGAATTTTCAACCCAGAATTTCATATCCAGCCAAACCAAGCTTCATAAGCAAAGGAGAAATAAAGTCCTTTACAGACAAGCAAATGCCGAGAGATTTGTCACCACCAGGCCTGCCTTACAAGAGCTCCTGAAGGAAGCACTAAACATGGAAACGAACAACTGGTACCAGCCACTGCAAAAACATACCAAACTGTAAAGGCCATCAAGAGTATGAAGAAACTGCATCAACTAATGGGCAAAATAACCAGCTAGCATCATAATGACAGGATCAAATTCACACATAACAATATTAAATGTAAATGGACTAATGCCCCAATTAAAAGACACAGACTGGCAAACTGGAGAGAGTCAAGACTCATCAGTGTGCTGTATTCAGGAGACTCATCTCACGTGCAAAGACACACATAGGCTCAAAATAAAGGGATGTAGGAATATTTACCAAGAAAATGGAAAGCAAAAATAAAAACGAGTTGCAATCCTAGTTTCTGATAAAACAGACTTTAAACAAAGATCAAAAGGGATAAAGAAAGGCATTACATAATGGTAAAGGGATCAATGCAACAAGAAGAGCTAACTATCCTAAATATATATGTACCCAAAACAGGAGCACCCAGATTTATAAAGTTCTTAGAGACCTACAAAGAGACTTAGATTCCCACACAATAATGGTGGGAGACTTTAACACCCCCTGTCAACATTAGATCAACATGATTGTATATTTAGAAAACCCTATAGTCTCAGACCAAAATCTCCTTAAGCTGATAAGCAACTTCAGCAAAGCCTCAGGATACAAAATCAATGTGCAAAAATCACAAGCATTCCTATACACCAATGACAGCCAAATTATGAGTGAACTCCCATTCACAACTGCCACTAAGACAATAAAATACCTAGGAATACAACTTGCAAGGGATGTGAAGGACCTCTTCAAGAACTACAAACCACTGCTCAAGGAAATGAGGGGATACACACAAATGGAAAAACATTCCATGCTCATGGATAGGAAGAATCAGTATGGTGAAAATGACCATACTGCCCAAAGTAATTTATAGATTCAATGCTATCTCCATCAAGCTACCATTGACTTTCTTCACAGAATTGGAAATAACTACTTTAAATTTCATATGGAACCAAAAAAGAGCCCACATAGCCGAGACAATCCTAAGAAAAAGAACAAAGCCAGAGGCATCACACTACCTGACTTCAAACTATACTACAAGGTCACAGTAACAAAAATAGCATGGTACTGGTACCAAAACAGAGATATAGACCAATGGAACAGAACAGAGGCCTCAGAAATAATACCACACATCTGCAACCATCTGATCTTTGACAAACCTGACAAAAACAAGCAATGAGGAAGGGATTCCCTATTTAATAGTGTTGGAAAAACTGGCTAGCCATATGCATAAAGCTGAAACTGGATCCCTTCTTTACACCTTATACAAAAACCAAGATGGATTAAAATCTTACCATAAAAACCCTGAAAGAAAACCTAAGCAATACCATTCAGGACATAGGCAGAGGCAAAGACTTCATGACTAAAATACCAAAAGCAATGGCAACAGAAGCCAAAATAGTCAAATGGGATCTAATTAAAGAGCTTCTGCACAGCAAAAGAAACTAACATCAGAGTGAACAGGCAACCTACAGAATGGTCGAGAAAATTTTTGCAATCTATCCATCTGACAAACGGCTAGTATCCAAAATTTACAAAGAATTTAAACTTACAAGAAAAAAAAAACCCATCAAAAAGTGGGCAAAGGATATGAACAGACACTTCTCAAAAGAAGACATTTATGCAGCCAACAAACATATGAAAAAAAAGCTCATCATCACTGGTCAGAGAAATGCAAATCAAAACCACAATGAGATACCATCTCACACCAGTTAGAATGGCAATCATTAAAAAGAAACAACAGATGCTAGAGAGGATGTGGAGAAATAGGAATGCTTTTATACTGTTGGTGGGAGTGTAAATTAGTTCAACCATTGTGGAAGACAGTGTGGGGATTCCTCAAGGATCTAGAACTAGAAATACCATTTGACCCAGCAATCCCATTACTGGGTATATACTTAAAGGATTATAAATCATTCTACTATAAAGACACATGCACACGTATGTTTACTGCAGCACTGTTCACAATAGCAAAGACTCAGAACCAACCCAAATGCCCATCAACGATTGACTGGATAAAGAAAATGTGGCACATATACACCATGGAATACTATGCAGCCCTAAAAATGGATGAGTTCATGTCCTTTGCAGGGACATGGATGAAGCTGGAAACCATCATTCTCAGCAAACTAACACAAGAACAGAAAACCAAACACTGCATGTTCTCACTCATAAGTGGGAGTTGAACAATGAGAACACCTGGACACAGGGAGGGGAACATCACACACCAGAGCCTGTCAGAGGGTGGGGGGCTAGGGGAGGGATAGCATTATGAGAAATACCTAATGTAGATGATGGGTTGATGGGTGCAGGAAACTGCCATGGCACATGTATACATATGTAACAAACCTGCACATTCTGCATATGTACCCCAGAACTTAAAGTATAATTTTTAAAAATTTAAAAGTCATAACTGCATCTTGGCTAAAAACAAAGAGCCATAACTGCTCTTGGCTTTACTGGCCCTAAAAGAAGGAGTGTTAGAAGTTGTTCAGCTGCTTCACCTTGTATTGAACTTTTCTGAGAGAATTCACTCAAAGCTTAAATAATTTGCAGAGAGATCTTTGAACTCAAAGTTCATGCTCTATTTTGGTGAGTGGTGGTACCCTTTCCTCCTGTGGAGTTTAGAATAAACAATGGGTCACTGACTGAAAGGCAATTTCTTCCCGCCCTCCTACCCTTACTCCCAAATAAAAGAATGCCCTTCATCCTTTGCTATTTTTTTGCTAATGGGGATGATTTTAAACTCCTACATATGCTGAAGCTCAACATTTACCTAATAATTTCTGTGAAATTCAGAAGTACCATTTCATTCTAAAATAAAGGATTCTAACTGAAGTAAACATTTCCATGTTGAGTTCTTTGCTCACATGAGCCATCTAGGTCTTCCAACAGCAATTAAAAGGCTCTGTGGACATGGAATAACCCCTGAAAATATGGGGATACAGAAGAACACAGCATCTGTTTTTCTGTTAAAAAGATATCAACCAGTATATTAAAAAGTTTATTTCAGTAACATTATAAGGCAACAATCCTCAGTAAGTCAACCAGTGACAAGAAATTGACAAAACGCTCCTTCTACAGCTTCCTGAGACAGCAGGCTGGCTTGTGGCCCCTTTGGTGGTAACATCTTAAGGAATCCTATCATGTTTGTTTATTTATGCTAAACTGTAAAAACAAACACTTCATGCGACAATCATTCTTAGGTCAAACACAAGAACGAACTACTTTGAAATCGTAATTCTTCACACTTTTTCCCTGAATATGCTGTACTGTACTACTAACATTAAATTCTGTAGAAAATAATGCATTGTTAGTGACTTTGTTAGACCCTTTTAGAAATTATTTAAATGATCACTCTTATAAAAAAATTTTAATCTCAGAATCTACTGTGACAGACAAATGGTATACTTAACAGTTGAGTCATAAATACTGTGTATAATTGCTTGACCATCTCTGGCATTTAAATGACCTCCCAGAATATTACACAAGCCCTGAGACTAGTGAGCATCTTATTACTGACTTTGTACAACACCAAAGTTTCATAATGCTAAAGAAAACCAAAACAAAAGACAATGGTTTACACAGGAAAATAACCCAAAGGCAATACGAAAACAGTCATAATTTATTACTGATAAAGAGTAAAGGCATCCTTCCCAAAGCGGGGGGAAATCACAGGGAACACTAATTATATCAGATAAACCACGGGGATGGAAAATAGGCCCATATTTTAAAATTCATTGAGAAATAATTACTTTTTCTCCACAACTGTGATTCTATACAAGATACAAACCCTGCAAACCTTTTGTGCTACCTGACGGATAAAAGTAGCAGGAGCCAGACTCCTGAAGCACTTGTGATTTCTACAAAGTCAAGGAAAAGCAATGACTCCAGTGTGCAGTGCTGATGCATGTGACAGCCTAACGTGTTATTATTCAGCTCTGGCTGCAGCCCTATCTACGTGGGCCCAGTTAGTTTAGGGAATCACAAGATTAGGCAGACAATGAGGAGCATGATTTTAAAAAGCACATCATACACATTAAACAAGCAGCTTCAAGGACGTTTTCTCCTGCGATGCACACTTACTGTGCTCTTTCTATTCAGATAGATCCACAGACCACCTTTCAAGACCATTCCTCTCTCATTTCCTCCATCACCCAAGATAAATCTGGCTACCCTTTTTTGTTTTGTTAACTGTGCCTTTTCTTTCAGCTTTTTGTCCTTGTTAAAATTTGTCCAATGTTTCACATTTCCTAATGATAAAAAGAAAGCTTGCATAGTTTACCATTGATCTCACCAATCCCCTCACTGCTGGAACCAAAAAGCCATGAGAGGTACTGCTGTGATACACCTTACAAGCTACATAGCCATCTTCAAAATGAAAACCACCTTTAAGTCCTCATGCTGCCACTATGCAGGATCTGAACCACCTACAGGTACAGTGGTCTCATTCCACTATAAGCCACAACCTCAAGTCTCAGGAAAGCCAGCCTGCTGGATAGTAAATTACTGAGAAAAACTAATCTATTCAACTGGCTGGAAAACAAAAAGGCCCAGTGCATCAATAAGATTATACCATAAAGGATTAACCTTGTATAACACAAGACTCCTAGGAAACAAAGAAAAAAGGATAAATATTTATAAAATGCCCACTACTCCCAGCCTTCCTTCTACCCCAGAATAGCCCAGGTGGCAGCTCAGTGCTCTGAGGAAGGAAGTTAAGGTCATGTACTGGCACAAACAATATTCTGAACCAAAAGAACCTATGAAAACCAGAGGGATATGTGGCCAAAATACTACCCTTTTCAACTTGGTAAGATGGAGAGGGGTAAACAGACATGTTTCAGAGGAAAACAGGCATAGAAAACCACCTCAGGAAAGCAGCACAGCAGTGGATCTGGGTGTCCATTTGTCAGGACAGTGAGTCACCAGCTCAGCACAGGGTCCAGGCCTCAGCACAGAGACACAAAGCACATCTGAGAGGCTGCCTGAAGAAACAGCTCGACAAAGAAAAAGGCTACAGCCTCAAGAGCGCAATGCTTCTCTTTTCTCCCAGCCCTATGGCAATCACTTCCCAGTGACCTACACAGAGTTATAGTCTCAAGGGGAATCACTACCCCAGTGAATGATATTTTACCCACCATCCACGAATACAACAAATGGTTTTGGGGCTTACATTGGAAACAACTTTTGTCTCATTAACAATGGTCTAACAGTGTACATCTTTCTTGATCCTAACGGGGCACCTACTGAAGTGGTTTGTTGGCTTTTGTCCTTAAGGTCATATGAAATGACGTGTGTGTAGTGGCAGTACCCACATGTGCTTAAGTGCCAGAAGACTGGCATTTTCAAGTGTCAACAGGCCATGCATCATTGTGCCACAGCTAAACCCTTATAGTGCTTGGCCCTGAAAAGTGTTAACCCAGAAAGTTCTTTGAACATATGCTCATTAAAATTCATTGACTTATGTTACAAACATCCACGTAACATAGGGAGAAACCATGTCACATGGAGTATCCACTGGGCACGTACTTAGAGCTCATCCACAAAACTAAAACACAAAGAGATCGTAGGTGCACACCCAGGCAGAGGGAAATGTCCAATCTGGGAACCTTTCCTTCAGAGCATCCAGTTGAGGGGATCTCTTGTCTTCCCCAGATAGATAGTGAGCAGCAATGGCCACAGTGACCATTCCTTCAGGATGTTCTTCTGAGACCTGCCAGAGAAAATCAATTAGTTCTCCAGTTCTCGGAAGCCAGATACTGAACCCAAGGTTCTTGCTAAATACCACCTGGGAACCTAATCAATGAAACAAACAATGCTGGGAAATTTGCACCTGCACTTCTATCCAGAACTGCCATGCAGAGGCCTGGAGTCCATGGGAATAAAAGACAAAGTAGTCTCCTCCTTTACTTGTGACTGGGGTGCCATTACCAAGAGACCACTGAGAAAGTGTTGACCCTTTGTGGGCTCGAACATAAAAGGACATATGGCTTGGTCCTGTAAGGTAAAAGGAAGAAATAACAGTTAATCTTTGTAAAAGGATCAAAAAAATAACCCACAATCCAAACCAGACTTCATAAAGGTTCATGCCTGTGTGACTTTAAATATACTCGCTATAAACCTAATGGGCAGTTTGGACACTTAGTGTGAATCAACAAGGTTAAATAATGAGGTACAGGAGAAAAGGCACAGGCTCTAAATGAGAAAGCCTGTGGTAAGTTGGTCCTATCACTTACCTGCTGCATGACATCAGGAATTTAATCGATGTCACAATTTCTTCATCTATGAAATAGATTTTTTGAGGGGATTATATTAGAAAAAGCATATGAAAGTGTTGGCAAAACTGCAAAGTGCTATAACAGTACTGAATAGGATTGTCATTATGAATGGAGTTGTAATTTTCAGAGTTGATCACGTAATACCTTAAAATATGTTTTACTAGTTTTCCCTTCAAGCTAGAAAGTATCAGCTCAGTTCTGAGAATTTAGTCATCACTGGGAACTTCCAAGGAAACTGACTGACAGTGGCAGTCAAACTAAAACTAAAATAGATAAAACTAAACAAAAACACACCCTCAGCCTTCAGACAGAGAATACCCACATTTGAAATAACCGTAAATTTTTAAATCTCAGGGAGCAATCTCACACACGTGTGCCCACCGTGCTTCTGCTGCAAGGCTTTGTGGCAAACGCAGACCAAGTAAGTCCACCCTAAATCTGAAAATACCACTATAGTGTCCAGTCAAAGAAAGGTTTACAGGGCAGGGACTTAAAAGTATATTATTGAAGTAACAGTCTTCAAAACCAAAGCTTCTCAGGGAAAAATAAACCAAAAAAGAAGGAAGAGGCAACCTCTGGCATTTGGATGATGAAGGTGAAAAGAAAAAAAGAAAATTCAGGGTCCTGCAAGAAAAATCCAATCAAAAACGTTGAGTGAGATATGTATTATTCATTCACACCAACGCAAACTTACTAAGGAATCTAGACTTTATTACACTGACAGAAAAGGAAGTCATTGCTAGAAATCTTACAAAACAGCACAAAAATGAGGAAGAAAAGGGCAAACAGATCCATACAGTTATTACCAAAAAAAAAAAAAAATCAGAATATTCTTCTTGGAAAAAAAAACCCAACCATGAAGCAGAAGCAAATGTTATGATCACACTCCAACTACAAATGTATCCATACAAACATTTGGGCATATTTAAAACCCCACCATGAATCAGAAATTCTTACTAGAAGGAAGAATTAAAAGGACTGACTAGACTCAGAAAACAAATGGAGGAAAAAGGCAAAATTACCTTAGAAATGAAGACAATTACAAGATGCCCAACAGAACAGATTCAAAGGAAAATTTATTAACAGGCATAAAGACAGGAGAAATACTAAGAAAATTAAAATGGGAAAAAGCAAAGTAAAAAAAGGTTAGCGATAGTGGTAAAAATGGAAGGCAGGTCAAAAAGAAGTATTCATTTGGTATCCCAGAAGAAAACCGAACAACGAAACAGAACTAATATTTAAAACTGTAATCCAAGAAAGCATTCCAGAAATAAAAGGAGAGCTGAATCTACACATTGAAAGGGACTACCAGGCACCTTAGAATATTAACATAGAACAAACAACTTCAAAACATAACCTAGTAAAACAGATTTCAAAGAAAAAAAAAATCTTCAAGGTCTTCAGTAAAAAGATCAAGTAACTTACAAAAAAAATTACATTGTATCAGACTCCAAAAACAAAATATAAAATAAGGCAAATATGGAACAGCAATTTTTTAAAAAAATATTGGAAAATGTGAACCGAAGATTTTGTCTACCAACTTGTCCCTCAACTACCAAGGTTATAGAAAACCAATTTTAGCCATACAGAAACAAAGCACTCATGAGCCCTTCAGAAACAATCTAGAGAATAAGAAACAGTCTAGAGAATAAGATTCATCTAACCAAGAGATAACTCTACAAACTTCAGCAAGAGAACTTTTTCTTGAGACGGGGTTTTGCTCTATCACCTAGGTTTGAGTGCAGTGGCACTCAAACACAGCCCACTGCTCTACCACCTAGGCTGGAGTCCAGTGGCATGAACACAGCCCACTGCAGCCTTGACTTCCTTGGCTTGAGCAATCCTGTTGCCTCAGCCTCCCAAGTAGCTGGGACTACAGATGCATGCTACAAACCTGGCTTTTTTTTTTTTTTTGGTAGAGATGGGGTCTCCCCATGTTGCCCAGGCTGGTCTCGAGCTCCTGGGCTCAAGCCATCCTCCCACCTCAACCTCCCAAAGTACTCCCAAAGTAAGCCACCACACCTGGCCAAAAGAACTTACTATAGTGAGGATTTTAATACATCCAAATGTATTACAAAAACACTAAGGTGAAGGTATAAAACAAATGTGCAAATGTTACATGCTGTAACAATATTGGATGGAAAATGGGAGAGAGAAAGAGGAAAATATAATAAGCATGCTGTTGTACAGGTTAATTGGTGAGAGTTAAAACAATACATTTATTTATTTATTTATTTTTCTGAGACGGGGTCTCGCTCTGTGGCCCAGGCTGGAGTGCAGGGGCACAATTTCAGCTCACTGCAACCTCTGCCTCCCAGGTTCAAGTAAAATAATAGAGAATTAAAACAAATATAAATATTCATAAATGCCAGAAAATAAATGTTTGAAAGAGCATAGAAGACACCTCATAGAAAAAAGGAACATAACAAATAAAGCAATACATGTAATTATAAAATATTGTGACAACTGAGGCCAAATCTGTGAGTAATAAAAATTAATGTAAATAAACCTAACTTACCCACTAAAAGAAAAAATATTTCAACTTGGCTTACAAAGCCAAGCCCAATCACATACTGTATGTTTCCTGAATACAGAGATTCAGAAAGGGTAAACGAAGGTATGAACAAAGGTATTTCAGGCAAGTGGAAATTGTTTAAAAGTCCTATCTTATTTCTGAAAAAAAAGAATTCAAGGCAAAAGCATTAAATTTATAAAAGGGGTACTTTTTAATACTAAAAGTCACAATTCACAATGAAGACATAAAAATTGTGAATATCTATGCATCAGATAACACAGCAACCACTTTATAAAGAAAACTACAGGAGACGTATAGAAGATATATACATATAAACGGACAAATAAGAAACTCCAATACTCCATTCAGTACAAGACACGTCAATCGAGCAAAAAATCAGGATGATATAGGAAGACTTAAAATGACCAATGAGGTAGATCATGTGGATGTATACAGGTTAAGTATTCCTTATTTGAAATGCTTGAGACCAGAAGTGTTTCAGATTTTGGAATACTTGCATTACCCTATAGGTACCATGCAGGCCTTTTTGAGATTTTAAACAATATCTTTACACAACAGAACAGAGAATAAGCAAAAACAAAAACAAAACAAAAGTGTGTAATGCACATAGGTCTGGGCTTCATGTGAGGTATTATGAGAAACCTGCCATTGGCATATGCAGCCTACACACGTACCATTTTATTACTCTTTACAGGCATGCTTGCATGGAGAATCCGGGTGTGTGAGGAATGTATGTCACAGTTGAAAGGGGCTGGAAAGGTTTTCTTCCCCCAGGGATACTGAATAACTGTGTTGTGTGCCTATGTTTTGACTATGAGCTGTCATATGAGGTCAGATGTGGAATTTTCCTTTTTTTTTTTTTTTTTTTTTGAGACACGGTCTCACTCTGTCACCAAGGCTGGGGTGCAGTGGTGCAATTATGACTCACTGTAGTCTCCAATTCCTGGACTCAAGCAGTCCTCCCTCCTGGGTAGCTAGGACTACAGGCGTGAGCTATTATACCTGGCTAATGTTTTAATTTTTTGTAGAGACAAGGTCTGACTATGTTGCCCAGGCTGGTCCCAAACTCCTGGCCCCAAGTGATTCTTCTGCCTTGGCCTTCCCAAATGTGGGGATTACAGGTATGAGCCACCACGGCTGGCAGAATTTTCCTTTTGTGGCATCAAGCATCAAGTTGGTGCTCAAAAAGTTTTGGATTTCAGATTTTTGGATGAGGGTGCTCAATCTGTATATATCAAAACTTTATGTACTGATAATACGAAATATACCTTCTCAAGTGAGCATCAAACACAAAATCGAGTACTAGAGATCACACAAGAAATACAGGAAAGTTATATAAAATTAGAAATAAATGACATTGATCACAATTTAATAAAACTGATTTGTTGAAATTAACAATAAAACAGCTTTCCTCCGGAAATTAAAAGGTCTTCTATTAAAGACTTCCGTGAAAGAGGAAGTACAAACTGAAATTACAGAATTTTTTTAAAACAGGAACTATTAGATACACGCAAAACAGTAGTAAGAGGAAAATTCATAGCAATAAATTTTGGGGGGTGTTGATGCAATGGCTAATGCCTGTAATCTTAACACTTTAGGAGGCCAAGGCAGGAGGATCACTTGAGGGCAATATAGCAAGACACCATCTCTAGATAAAGTTTTTTTAAAAATTTGCCAGGAGTGGTGACATACACCTGTAGTCCCAGCCACTCCAGAGGCTGAGATAGGAGGATCACTTGGAGCCCATGAGTTTGATGCTGCAGTGAGCCATGATCACACCACTGCACTCCAGTCTGAGTGACCAGGGAGATTCCAAATCAAAAATATCTGTCTTTTTTCAGTAAAATAAATTTTTAAAAATGACTTGGGTCAAAAAGAACAACAAAGTAACCAAAAGAAAGCAAAGATGAAAGCAGGAATCAATGAAATACAGAACAAAAACAGACCTAATTTTTAAAAATAGAAGTTTTTTTCCCTAAATTAACAAAATAAGACAATTGCTAGCTAAATTAAGAGAGGAGCAGTGGGGAAAGAGAGCAAAACAGAGAAAACACAAATATACAAAAAGATAAAAAGAAAAATAATCTAAACAATAAATTTATAAAATCACATGACTCTTTTGCAGGCCTCTATACTAATAAATTTGAAAACCCAGAAGAAATCAGTACTTTTCTAGAAAAATATAGATTACCAAAACTGAGCAAATTAAAGATATGAAGTTTAAACAGACCAGTTTCCCTAGAAAAAATTAAGGAACTGCCCCCCATAAAAGCACCAGGCCCTGATGGCGTTCACAGAGGAATTCAAGGCAACTTCCCAACCAAATAGCTCCAATGCTCCATAAACTGTTCCAAGGTATTGAAAATGAAGGAAAACTAATTGTTGTTATAAAGTATTAATAAAGAGTACAAAGAAAAAAGCAGACCAGTATCATTCATGAATATTAATGCACAATTTCCCAGTAACATCAGCAAACAGAATCCATCACCACATTAATAAAATAATAGGCCATAAAAAAGACACAATGAAGAAAATTCCTATCACTGCCTTCAGAGATGCTCAAAAAGCCTTTCTCAAAATAAAACACTCATTTCTTGTTTTTAAAATTCAACAAGATGACAGCTGATGAATGCTTGCTGAAAATGATTTTTAAAAATATGTACCTTAGTCCTAAGACCAGGATCTTAAATATGAGGAAAACACTAGAGACCTTTGCACTAATATCAAAAACAAGACAAGGATGCTCACTATATCCGTAACTTCAACACTGTGCTAGAATTTATTAGCCAACTGGACAATTAGAGGCATAAAAATTGGTAGAAAAGAAATAAAACTCTATTTGCAGATGATATGCAGCAGTCAATAAACCACACCTGATATCTATTTTTGTATGGCCCTCAGGCTAGGAATGATTTTTACATTTTTAATGGGTGGTAAAGAAAAAAAAAAGGGGGAAAACAAAAGAATGTGACCTAGACAAGGCCTAAATTATTTACTACCTTAATGATATGGTTTGCCTGTGTCCCCACCCAAATCTCATCTTGAATTGTAACTCCCACAATTCCCATGTGTGGTGAGAGGAACCCAGTGGGAAGTGGTTAAATCTTGGGGGCACATCTTTCTCATGCTGTTCTCATGATAGTGAATTAGTCTCACAAGATCTGATGGTTTTAAAAACGGTAGTTTCCCTGCACAAGCTCTCCTTTGCCTGCTGCCATCCATGTAAGACATGACTTGCTCCTCCTTGCCTTTCGCCTTCTGCCATGACTGTAAGGCTTCCCCAGCCACGTGGAACTGTAAGTCCAATAAACCTCTTTCTTTTGTAAATTGCCCAGTCTCAGGTATGTCTTTATCAGCAACATGTAAACAGACTAATACAGTAAACTGGTACCAGTAGAGTGGGGTGCTGCTGAAAAGGTACCCAAAAATGTGGGAGCAACTTTGGAACTGGGTAAAAGGCAGAGGCTGCAGCAGTTTTGGAGGGCTCAGAAGAAGAGGAAAATGTGGGAAAGTCTGGAACGTCCTAGAGACTTGTTGAATGGCTGTGACCAAAATACTGATAATGATATGGAAAATAAAGTCCAGGCTGAGGTGGTCTTGGATAGAAATGAGGAACTTCTTGGGAACTACAGCAAAGGTAACTCTTCTTATGTTTTAGCAAAGAGACTGGTGGCATTTTGCCCCTGCCCTAGAGATGTGTGGAACTCTGAACTCAATTGAGAGAGATGATTTAGGGTAGCTGGTGGAAGGAATTTCTAAGCAGCAAAGCACTCAAGAAGTGGCTTGGGTGCTGTTAAAGGCAGTTTTATAAGGGAAGCAGAGCACAAAATTCAGAAAATTTGCAGCCTGACAATGTGATAGAAAAGAAAATCCCATTTTCTGAGGAGAAATTCAAGCCAGCTGCAGAAATTTGCGTAAGTAACAAGGAGCCAAATTTTAATCCCCAAGACAATAGGGAAAACGTCTCCAGGGCATGTCAGAGGTCTTCACAGCAGCCGCTCCCATCACTGGCCCAGAGGCCTAAGAGGAAAAAGTGGTTTCATGGGCTATGCCCAGGGTCTCCATACTGTGTGCAGCCTAGTGACTTAGTGCCCTGCATCTCAACCACTCCAGCCATGGCTGAAAAGGACCAACGCAGAGCTCAGGACGTGGCTTCAAAGGGTGCAACCCTCAAGCCTTGGCAGCTTCCACATGGTGTTGAGCCTGTGAGCACATAAAAGTCAAAAACTGGGGTTTGGAAACCTCTGCCTAGATTTCAGAAGCTGTATGGAAACGCCTGGATGCCCAGGCAGAAGTTTGTGCAGGGGTGGGGCCTTCATGGAGAACTTCTGTTAGGGCAGTGTGGAAGGGAAACGTGGGGTTGGAGCCCCCACACAGAGTCCCTACTGGGGCACTGCCTGGTGGAGCTGCAAGAAGAGGGCTACTATCCTCCAGACCCCAGGATAGTAGATCCACTGACAGCTTGCACTATTGCTCCTGGAAAAGCCACAGACACTCAACGCCAGCCAGTGAAGGCAGCTGGGGTGAGACTGTACCTGCAAAGCCACAGGGATGGAGCTGCCCAAGACCATGGAAACCCACCTCTTGCATCCGTGTGACTTGGATGTGAAACATGGAATCAAAGGAGATGATTTTGGAACTTTAAGATTTGACTGCCCTGCTGGATTTCGGACTTGCATAAGGCCTGTAGCCCCTTTGTTTTGGCCAATTTCTCTCATTTGGAAGGGCTGTATTTACCCAATGCCTGTACCCCCATTGTATCTAGGAAGTAACTAACTTGCTTTTGATTTTATAGGCTCATAGGCAGAAGGGACTTGCTTTGTCTCAGATGAGACTTTGGACTGTGGACTTTTAATGCTAAAATGAGTTAAGACCTTAGGGGACTGTTGGGAAGGCAACATATAAGATGTGACTTGCTCTTCCTTGCCTTTCACCTTCTGCCATGATCTGGGGCCACCCCAGCCACATGGAACTGTAAGTCCAATAAACCTCTTTCTTTTGTAAATTGCCCAGTCTCGGGTATGTCTTTATGAGCAGCATAAAAACAGACTGGCCCTTTAGAGAAAAAGTTTGTGAACCCCTGGTATATCTGGAGAACCGAAGGATATCAATGGTTAAACTAACTCAAAAAATACAAGATTCAGTTAGGTAGTAGAATATAAAATTGACATGTAGAAATCAACTGCCTTCACACATACAAAAAATAATCAGAGGATATAATGGTAGAGAAATGCCCTCAATTATAAACAGCAACACAATCTAGATGAGAAAAACCTCTCAGACAGGGTTTCGCTCTGTCACCCAGCCTGGAGTATGGTAGCACAATCACAGCTCACTGCAACCTCGAATTCTATGCCCAAGCGATTCTCCTACCTCAGCCTCCCAAGTAGCTGGGACTACAGGTGTGCACAAGCACTCTTAATTTTTTTCTTTTTTTGTAGAGATGGGGTCTCACTATGTTGCATAGGCTGGTCCCAGGCTCAAGCAATCTGCCTACCTCAGCCTCCCAAAGTGCTGGGACTATAGGGGGAAAACCCCTGAAAGACATAAAAATAGATTTGAACAAAGGAAATGTCATTCCCAGGTCACTGATAGGATGACTCAACATTGTATCAGTTCTCCTGAAGGTAATTTATAAATTTATTATGATACTCCAAAAATACCAATAAGCAATAAGCTTTATATTAGAATTGGGTAAGTTATTACTGATGTTCATATGAAAAAGAAAATAGCAAGGAAGATAAACAAAAACAGCAAGGAAAATACTGAAAAACAAAAACTACAAAGGAGCTTAATGCTTTCAATCATGAAAATACTATAAAGCTTCTATAATTAAAAGTGTAATAACTAGTGTACAAATAGACCCACACATACACAGTCAAATGATTTCTGATAAGGGCACCAAAGCAATTCAATGGTAAAAGTATTTTCAAAAAATGGTGCTAGGAAAACTTGATATCCATAAAGGAAAAAAAGAGCCTTGACCCCTACACCTCAGACCATACATAAAAATTAATTCAAGGTGGATCACAGGCCTAAACATAAAAGCTAAAGCTGTAAAGCTTCTAGGAGGAAATGTAAGAAGCTATGTTTGTGACCACTAGGTAAGCAATAGTTTTTTAGAGGAATAAAAAGCACTGATCCTGAAAGAAAACCCTGATATACTGGACTTCAGAGAAATTTAAAACTTCTGCACATCAAAAGACAACATTAAAAAAAGAATGTAGAAAATCTTCACAACATATATCAGATGAAGGATTTTTATCTGGAATACACAAACTCTTACAAGTCAAGAAGAAACATAATGCGTGTGTGTGTGTGTGTGTATATATATATATATATATTTTTTTTTTTTTTTTTTTTTGGAGACAGAGTCTCACTCTGTCGCTCAGGCTGGAGTGCAGTGGCACAATCTTGGCTCACTGCAACCTCCGCCTCGCGGGTTCAAGTGATTCTCCTGCCTCAGCCTCCCAAGTAGCTGGGCTTACAGATGCACACCAATACACCCAGCTAATTTTTTATATTTTTGGTAGAGATGAGGTTTCACCATGTTGGCCAGGCTAGTCTTGAACTCCTGACCTCAAATGATCTGCCTGTCTCAGCTGCCCAAAGTGCTGGGATTGCAGATGTGAGCCACCATGCCCGGCCCATGACTTTTTAAAAAGGGAAAAGAGCTGGGTGCAGTGTTCATGCTGGTAATCCCAGCACTCTGGGAGGCAAAGGCGAGAGGACAGCTTGAGCCCAGGGAGTTTGAGACCAGCCTGGGCAACACTGTGGGATCTTGTCTCTATAAAATACTTCAAAAAATTATCGACATGGTGGTGCACACCTGTGGTCCCAGCTACTTGGAGGCCGAGGTGGGATAAGCCTGAGAGGTCAAGACTAAAGCTAGCCATAATTGTGACACTGCACTCCAGCCTGGATGACAGAGGGAGAACCCCTTTCAAAAAAAAAAAAAAGTCAGGGGGAAGACATGAAGAAACAAAGCAAGACAAATGAATAGCCAATAAGCACTTGAAAAAGTGTTCTACACCATTAATTTTCAAAGAAATGCAAGAGATATTACTAAACATCCATTAGAAATGATGAGATGAAAAACAACTAACAGCAACTGGAAATAGCCCAAGCGTCCATCAGTAGAAGAACGATAAACCACGGTATCGTCATACAATAACTACTACTCAGCAACAGAAGGGAACAAAGTGCTGACACTCTAAACAACATAGGTAAATCCCAAACACCTTCTGCTTAATAACTCAGAACACTACAGACAGTCATCCCTTGGTATCTGTGGGGAATTGGTTCCAGGACCCACTGTAGAAACCAATCTATGTATATTCAAGTCCTTTATACAAAAAGGCACAGTATTTGTATATGACCTACACATATCCTCCCCTATATTTTAAAGTGCCTCACGATTACTTATAATACCTAACACAATGTAAATGCTATGTAAATAGTTGCTATACCACATTGCTTTTTTATTTGTATTATTTTGGTTTTTTTGTTTTTGTTTTTGTTTTGAGACAGAGTCACCCAGGCTGGCGTGCAGTGGCACGATCTCAGCTCACTGCAACCTCCGCCTCAGTCTCCTGGGTAGCTGAGATTACAGGTGTCCACCACCACGCCCAGCTAATTTTTGTATTTTTAGTAGAGACGGGGTTTCACCATGTTGGCCAAGCTGGTCTCGAACTCCTGACCTCAAGAGGGCCCACCTTTGCCTCCCGAAGTGCTAGAATTACAGGCGTGAGCCACTGTGCCCGGCCTGTTGTATTGTTATTATCTGGAGTTTTTATGAATATTTTCAATCCACAGCTGGTAGAATCTCTGGATATGGAATCCACAGACCCAGAGAGCTGACTATACTGGATGATTCCATTTACATGAAATTCAAGAAAAGGCCAAACTAATCTGTGAATGTACAAATCAGAGTGGTTGCTTCTGGAGACTGATTAAAAACATCATAAAGGAGCTTTGTGGGGTGATGGCAATGTTTAATATCTTCATAAGAGATGAGGGTTACATGGGTATATATCTGCTTTTACCAAAATAACTGAACTGTATAAGATCTTTACATTTCATTGTATGTAAATCAGGCCTTAAAAAAATAAAGTAGGCAAGGGGAAAAGTTATATTTAAAAATACTTTTCACTCATGGAAGTCCCAGACAACTTTCTATCGGGGGAAGAGTACTCAGAAAAAAAAAGTATAGAGTGAACAGTTACAGGAACAGCTGAAGTGAACTTCCTATATTAGCATTCTCCAGAGAAACCAACAGGATATGTACAGAGATATGAGAGAGAGACAGAGAGAGAGAGATTGATTGGGATTTATTTTAAGGAACTGGCTTACATGATTGTTGAGGCTGGCAAGTCCAAAATTTGAAGGATAGGCAGGCAGGCTGAAGGAAAAAGTCGCAGTATGAGACTGAAGGCAGTCTACTAGCAGAATTCCCCATTCCCTCTCCTTGGGGAAGGTCAGTCTTTTTCTTAAGGCCTTCACTAACGGAATGAGGCTCACTTACATTATGGAGGGCAATCTGCTTTACTCGAAGTCACTGATTTGCATGTTAATCTTACCCAGAAAATATTTTCAGAGAAACATCTAGGATGGCATTTGACCAAATATCTGGGTGCTGTGGTCTACCCAAGTTGACACACAAAATAAATTCCCAAAAAGACATTAGAAAGGGAGAGATGATCCTGGTTTGCTCACTTTTTAAAACAGCTCACAAGCAAGCAAACTCTTTACAGCTTTTGAAGATGAGAAACTGTCATATGTCTTGAAATTTCTCCTCCTCCTTTCTCAAGCATCTATCTCCCTACTAAGCCCAAGCAGACTGCTTTAAAAGAAAAACAATTGCTAAATTTAACAATTCAACACACGTCTTGAGAACCCATCAAGTGCCAGTGATTATACTGGATGCCAAGAATACAGAGATAAATGAAAACCCATTCATGTCTGCCTCCCTTTAATTCTAAAGGAAAACAAAGACATAAACTACATAATCGTGATACAAGATGGTCAGTGTTACAACAGATATATACAAAGGGAGGAAGAAGTGGAAGGATGGCAGTTGCTCACTTAATAGGAAATGATGGGAGAGAAGGGCAGAGAAATCTTCATATTTTGCCAAGAAGAGAAGGGTAGAGTCTGGGTAGGAGGTAGTATCAAGAGAGTATCACTCATACCAGAAGTAAGAGTGTGTATTGGGCACAAATAAGGGTTGGATATGGCTATGCAGTGCAAGGAGAGTGCTGAAAAAAATCCTGAAATATACACAAAGTCCAGACTACTAAAGACCTAACATGTTTTGCCAAGCAATTTGAACTTACTCTCCAGGCAATAGGAAATCCATTAAAAGTTTTTTAATGGGGAAGTGACATAATAACATCGATATTTGAAAGATAAACTGGCAGCACCATAAAGAATATCTTAGAAAGAAGTTTTACAGGCCAAAACATAAGTTAAGAAGCTGGAAGACCTAACTACTAGTTTTAAAGATGGAAAAGGGAATAAAATGTACCAAAAAAGATAAAGTCATAATGCCAGGCCAAATGCTACTGGATCTGACAATGAACCAATATCTGACACTAAAAGTTTTTCAGTAAATCTTAAAAATCATAACCAGTCTCAACTTCTTTGAGAAACAATATATGGCTCCTAAATTGCTGGTCAATTTAACACTTAAACTTTAGGGTAAGAAAAACCACATGCAACTTATTAAAAGGTTTAAGAAGTGAAGGAGCAGGAAAAAAAGATGGTCATATGACTTACCTATTGTTTAAAAGGTCAACTTTATAGAATCCCAGGGAGGAATGAATTGAGAATATTATGTTGTAAGGTATCTGCACTACCATGAAGCAGTACAGTGTTATCTGAAAGCAGACTTACTGCAAGCTCCATAGCAACCACTAAAATAAGTATAATTGTTATAGTAAGAATATTAAAAAAAAGAACAATACACAATGCTCAATTAAAACCTGAGAAGGCAAGTATAATACAGGTCAGAAACTCAGATTTACATATAACAAAAGCAAGCACACTAGAGAGGGAATGAGGTAAAATAAAAACTCATTTTTCCTATTCTTAATTGATCTAACAGATAACAGTTTTTCAAAATAATAGCAACAATGTATGTGGTTATGTATACTTATATGTGTGCGTTGTGTGTACATACTGTGTATGTGCACACGCACTTCTGTATAAGTGAGATAAATGCTAGCAATGTCACAAGAGATGGGACGGAGAAATTAGGATTATTTTGTTTTTGTAAGTTATTCATACTCCCTGTGATGCAGAATAGTATTATTCAAAAGTGGGCTTGCACAGTTGTAAATGTGTATTGCAGACGACAGGGCAGCCACTAAAAAAAGGTTAAAAAAAAAAACAGTAGTATAACTGACATGCTAAGAAAGGAGAGAAAACCAAATCATATAAAATGTCCAATTAAAACTACTAAAGGAAGAAAAAGAGTGGAAGACAAAAACAAGAGCAAAGAACAAGGGCAACAAATAGAAAATAGTTAACGAATATGGTAGCTACTAATTCAACTATATTAATAATCACTTTGAATGTCAATGTCTAAACATACAAATTAAAAGACAGAGTGTCAGAGTGGATCAAAAAACAAGACTCCACTACGTGTTGTCTACAGAAAACCTATTTTAACTATGAAGACACATAGATTAAGAGTCAATGGATGGAGAACATTATACCATGCTAATATTAATCAAAAGAAAGTAGGAGAGCAGTATTAATTTTACACAAAGCTGACTTCTAAAGCAAGGAAAACTAGCAGGGATAAAGAGGGGCAATACATAATGATAAAGGGTCAATTCTCTAAGAAGACATAACAATCTTTAATTTGTATATACCTAACAATAAAGTATCAAAATAGTTGGCAAACTCATACAACTGAAAGAGAAAGACAATTTCACAATTACAGTCAGAGACTTCAACACCCCTCTGTCAAAAATTCAATAGGCAGAAAATCAATAAAAATATAACTGAACTGATCATCATCAATCGATTAGATCTAAGTGACATTCATAAAGTCTTCTTCCAACAACAGCAGTATGCACATTTTCAAGCATACTGCTTGAAACGGAACATTCATCAAGAGAGACCACATCCTGTATCATAAAGCAAACCTTAACAGATTGAGAATAGAATTCATACAAAGTATGCTCCCAGACCACAATGAAATCAAACTAGAAATCAATTATCAGAAAAACAGCTAGAAAATCAAATTATTTGGAGATTAAAGAACACACTTCTACATAATAAACGGGTCAAAATAGAAGTCTCACGAAAAAATTTTTAAGTACTTGAAACTAAATTAAAATGAAAATTCAACTTAAAATTTGTGGTATGGAACATAAGCAGTGCTTAGAAGGAAACTTATAGCCATGAATGCATATATTAGAAAAGATTATTTAAAATTAATAATCTAAGCTTCCACCTTAATAAACTAAAAAAGAATAAATTAAATCCAAAGTAAACAGAAGAAATAGTAACTAGAACAGAACACAATAAAGAAAATCAACTATAATCAAAAGCTAGTTCTTAGAAAAGATCAAGAAAATTGATCAGAGAAAAAAAAAAAGATGTAAATGACTAATATCAGAAATGAAAGAGGCGACATCACTATAGATCGCATGAACATTAAAAGGATAATTAAGGAATATTATAGACAAATTATATTCCGACAAATTTGATAACCTAGATAAAATGAACCAATTATTTAAAAGACACAATCTGCCAAAGTTCACACCATAACAGACAACCTGAACAGGCCTATATGTATAAAACAGTGAATCAATAATTAATAACCTTCCAACACAGAAAAAGAACCTACCAAGCCTACAGGGGTTCATGAGTGAATTCTACCAAACTTTTAAGGAAGAAATTATACTAATTCTCTACAAAGCTTTTCAGAAGACACAAGCAGAGGGAATACTTCTTAACCCATTCTATGAGTCCAGCATTATCCTAATACCAAAGCTAGACAACAACAAATACAAGAAAACTATAAACCAGTATCTCGCATGAACACAGATGGAAAAATCCTTAACAAAATATTAGTAAATCAAATCAACGATGCATAAAAGGTTTTATACACCATGACCAAGTGGGATTTATCTCAGGTATGCAAAGCAGTCCAACACTTGAAAATCAATTAATGTCATCTATTACATCAAAAGGCCAAGAAAGAAAAATCACATGCCCATATCAATATATGCAGGAAAAGCAATTGACAAAATTCAAGACCCATTCATGATAAAAACTCTTGGTAAACTAGGAATAGAGGGAACTTCCTCAGTCTCATAAAAAACATGTACCAAAAACATATAGCTAACAACATACTCAGTGGTAAGAAACTAGAAGCTTGCCCAGATCAGGAACAAGGCAAAGATGTCCCCTCTCACGACGTCTTTTCAAAATCAAACTAGAAGTCCCAGATAACGTAACAAGTCAAGAAGTGGAAATAAAAATTATAGATATTAGGAAGGAAGAAATAAAACTGTCTGAAGATGATGTCTATTTAGAGAATCTTAAAGAATAGGCTGGGCATGGTGGCTCACACCTGTAATCCCAGCACTTTGGGAGGCTGAGGCAGGCAGATCACGAGATCAGGAGTTTGCAACCAGCCTGGCCAACATGGTGAAACCCCGTCTCTACTAAAAATACAAAAATTAGCCAGGTGTGATGGCATGTGCCTGTAATCCCAGCTACTCGGGAGGCTGAGGCAGGAGAATCACTTGAACCTGGGGGCAGAGGTTGCAGTGAGCCAAGATAGCACCACTCCCCTCTAGCCTAGGTGACAGAATGAGATTCCATCTAAAAAAAAAGAAAATCTTCAAGAATCAACCAAAAAAAAAAAAAAGAAAGAAAGAAAGAAAAAGAAAAGAAAATCTTAAAGAATCAACCAAAACAAAAAACAAAAACAAAAAAACCTCCTAGATCTAATAAGTGGTTACAGCAAGGTTGCAGGATACAAGGTTGATAATATGAAAGTCAGTTGCTTTCCTATATACCATGAATGAACAATACCATTTATTAATACATTAGGACCCACAAAAATGAACTACTTAAAAATAAATCTAACAAAATATATGTAAGAATTATATAAGGAAAACTACAAAACTGATTAAAGAAATCAAACAAGATAAAAAAAATGGAGAGATATTCCAACATGGATATGAAAAGCCATTATTGTTAAAATATCATTTCTTCCCAACTTGATCTATAGACTCAATACAATCCCAATCAGAACCCCAACAAGTTATTTTGTGAGTATTGACAAACTGATTCTAAAGTTTACATGGAAAGGCAAAAGACAAAACACAACACTGGAGAAGAACAGTTGGAAGACTGATATTACCCAACTTCAAAACTTACTATATAATTACAGTGATCATGACAGTTGTGGTATGGGCAAAAGAACAGAGAAATTAGTCAATGGAACAGTTTGACAGTTTCTTACAAAGCCAAACACAGGCTTACCATATATAAAATCCAGCAATCACACTCCTAAGCATTTACCCAAATGAGTTCAAAAACCTGCCCAGGAATGTTTATAGCAGCCTTATTCAAATATGGATAACTGCTGTACATCTACACAATGGATTATTCGGCAATAAAAAGAAATGGCCTATCAAGTCACAAAAAGATATGGAGGATCCCTTAAATGCATACTTGTAAGTGAAAGAAGTCAATCTAAAAAGGCTACATACTCTATGATTCCAGCTATATAATATCTGGAAAAGGCAAAGCTACAGGGGTAATAAAAAGACCAATGGTTGCTAGGGAGAGTGGGAAGAAAAGAGGGATAAATAGATGAAGCACAGGGCATTTCCAGACGGTAAATCTATTCTGTATGATACTGTAATGGTAGATACATGGCATCACACACTTTTCAATACCCATAGAACTATACAACACAAAGAATGAACCTGAGTTGGAACAACAGACTTCAATTAATGTATCAATGTTAAAACTGGTGCATCAGTTTTAACAAATGCACCATACTAATGCAAGACATTAATGGGGAAACTCGGGGGACAGGATATGAGAACTCTATAATTTCTGCTCAATTTTTCTGTAAACCTAACATTGTTCCAAAAATAAATTTTTATTTAAAAAAATTCAAAAAAAATGTTTTAATATATTTTAAATATATTTAATTTTTTTAATTAAATAAATTTAGAATAAATTTTTTAATTTTTTTAAAATTATTTTTATTTTTAAGATAGGGTCTTGCTCTGTTACCCAGGTTGGAGTGCAGTGGTGCTATCAGCCTTAACCTCCTGGGCTCAAGTGATTCTCCCACCTCAGCTTCTGAAGTTCTCAAGTAGCTGAGACTACAGGCATGCATCACCATGCCCAGCTAATTGTTTTTTTTTTTAACTTTGTAGAGACGGGATGTCACTATGTTGCCCTGGCTGGTCTTGAACTCCTGGACTCAAGCAATCCTCCTATCTCAGCCTCCTGAGTAGCAAGCATGAGCCACCATGCCTGGCCTATTAAATTTTTGTTAAGAAGTCATAACCAGCTTCGGCCGCGCATGGTGGCTCATACCTGTAATCCTAGCACTTTGGGAGGCCGAGGCAGGCAGACCATGAGGTCAGGAGTTCAAGACTAGCCTGCCCAACATGGTGAAACCCTGTCTCTACTAAAAATACAAAAATTAGCCAGGCATGGTGGTACACACCTGTAATCCCAAATAGGAGGCTGAGGCAGGAGACTCGCTTGAACCCAGGAGGCGGAGACTGCAGTGAGCCAAGAGCGTGTCACTGCACTCCAGCCTAGGCGACAGAGCGAGACTTCATCTCAAAAAAAAAAAAAAAAAAAAAGTAATAACCAGCTTCAATTGATTTTAGAAACATCATAAGCTCTTCCTAAGTTGCTGGTTCCTGTGATATATCTGAGGGAAAAACATACATGCCACTTGTCAACAAGTTTAAGAAGTAAAGGAGGGAAGAAAAAACTTTATATGACTTACCTGTTGCTTCGAAAGTCAATTTTATAGAATCCCAAGGTGTCTGTTCTTTGGATATGAGTTGGAAATGAGCAGGATTTCTTGGAGAAACTTCTGGGGCAGGAAGATACCAGTTTTTCCTATTTGGAAAGGAAGCTTCAATATTTAGGGTGCTTTATTAGTTGATGGCTATCTGTAACTCACAGAACTGTTCAGCATATATGAACACATTTTGGGGTACGAAAATAAACTGATAGACATGATAAGCAATGTCAACTCCAATAAACTCAGGTTATTTTGTAATAAAACCTTCCCAATGTTAAGAACAAAGGAGTAACCTAGATGATCTTGATTCCACCACCCATCCTATTTCTTCTCATCCAATCCTTCACTGCCAAGCTACAAAATCTTCCCAGAGTAAACTTTTTTTTTTTTTTGAGAGACAGAGTTTTGCTTTTGTTGCCCAGGTTGGAGTGCAATGGCACGATATCAGCTCACCATAACCTCCACCTCCTGGGTTCAAGCAATTCCCCGTCTCAGCCTCCCAAGTAGCTGGGATTACAGGCATGCACCACCATGCCCGGCTAATTTTATATTTTTAGTACAGACACGGTTTCTCCAGGTTTGTCAGGCTGGTCTTGAACTCCTGACCTCAGGTGATCCACCTTCCTTGGCCTCCCAAAGTGCTGGGATTACAGGTGTGAGCCACCGTGCCCGGCCACAGTTTTTGAGATAGATGCTTACTATTATATTAGTTAGACGGGCCACCTTTTCTAACTACTCAGGTCTCTAGAGAAAAGATTTTTTAAATTTGAAAAAGCAAAACTACTCTTGTGAGTGCTTTATTCCACTAAAAAAAAAAAAAAAAAGTTTCATAATGATAGAAAAAATAGTACAAACAGCACTGAACTTGTATATTAAAGGATGACAGTTTAAATGATAAGAGTACTGATATGGTGACAAGACTTGATAATAAACTAACCTCCAACTTAAGCAGAAAAATAATGAACCAACCTGATCAGAAAGTGCACTGGAAGATACCAAGGAAAACCACAAAGAGGTGCATTCTCCTCACAGTGAGCTCGGATGCTATCATTGATCTCAGGAATGTGAGGGGTTATGTGAGACATTCCAGTATAATCAAACCCATTGATCCATATTCCAGAGTCCCGTTTAACTGCATTTCCTTCCAAGTCATGGAATGTTCTAGTCACATGCTGAAAAAAAAAAAGACTAGTGAAAAAACTGTTTCAACTAGTACACCCACATTCCCACCCCAAATTACAAAAATGGAGTATGGCAATACGTAGAAATGATGTGGATATGGAGCAAGTGAGTAAGACACTGAGGGTTGCTAAGGTACTGCTAGGGTTCATTTAAACTGGAAAATAGATATATAGATTATTGTTTTATTGTATCTTCCAAGTATATTTAGGTTTCCTATAAAATTTTTTGAAACTTACTATTTCAGACTTAAAAAACGTGAATGTTACAGCTCCTTTTAGATAAGGATTTAAAACAAATACATATATACATACACACTCATTTCCCTTTTAGTGTTTTATGAAGCTAATTCACGTGCAGAGAAAAGCGGCAATTGCAGCTCACCACTAGAGGACAGCCTTGTGCCTAATAGAATTCTATGAAAAGGCACCGTGCTCCATTTGAAATAACTTCATTCACGGCAAAAAACAGCCTGAAGAATACCAATCAGGAGAAGAAAAAAAAACACTGCATAGGGCAGGGGCTGGGACTGGCAAACTGCAGCCAACAGGGCAAACTGTCCACTGACTGTTTTTATATAGGAACCGTTATTTGAACATGGCCATACTCATTTGTTTGGGTATACTCTATCGCTGCTTTCGCGCTGGAAAATAGAGTCACTGCAACAGACTGTATTGCTGACAAAGTCCAAAATATTATCTTGTCCTTTACGGGAAAAGTCTGCCAACTTCTGGCACAGTGAAAGAGAACCCCCAAACAAATCAGAAAATGACTTTTTAAAAATAAAAATCCAGCTTTTCCTAAGTATTACTGACACAATTATAAAACAGTACATCATGAAAAACACACCGAACTTCCTAAAAAAAAAAAAAAAAAAAAAATCTGTTCTTCACTAAAGGTTTTACAAATTGTAAAATCTCACATAAAATTTATCACAGTGTTCTTCAGGAGTATAAAAAGGAAGTGTTATTTGGCCCCTTTCAAAATCTCCTAATTTCAAGTATTTTTAATTTTTTAAGTCCTTGAATAATTATCTAGGTATAATTCCTCTCGCATTTCTGTTTGGCTAGGTTAGATGTGACTCTTGCCCTTAAGGGTATATGTTATCTTGAAGTAGGATCTTTCACTTAGAGAGGATAAAATACACATAAGAATTATGCAAAATACACAATATATTAGTATGTGTTCAGAAACACGAGAAAGGGATGAGTATAAGGCATGTGTAGTATGAAAACTTTTGTGGGTTTTTTTGTGTTTTTTTTTTTGTTTTTTTGTTTTTTTTTGAGACGGAGTCTTGCCCTGTCGCCCAGGCTGGAGTGCAGTGGCGCGATCTGGGCTCACTGCAAGCTCCACCTCCCGGGTTTACGCCATTATCCTGCCTCAGCCTCCCGAGTAACTGGGACGACAGGTGCCCGCCACCTCGCCCGGCTAGTTTTTTGTATTTTTTTTTTAGTAGAGACGGGGTTTCACCGTTTTAGCCAGGATGGTCTAGACCTCCTGACCTCGTGATCCGCCCGTCTCAGCCTCCCAAAGTGCTGGGATTACAGGCTTGAGCCACCGCGCCCGGCCATGAAAACTTTTAAAAACAATTTAGAAAAGCTAACAATTTAGCCATCTCTAACAGAGATGACTAGAATTGAGGCTTACTGCTTTATAGTACCAGGCCTAAAAAATTTGAAGAATAACCTGAGATCTAAAATAAGTCTTCAAACTGGCCAGGCGTGGTGGCTCACACCTGTAATCCCAAGCACGTTGGGAGGCCGAGGTGGGTGGATCACCTGAGGTCAGGAATTCAAGAACAGCCTGGCCAACATGGTGAAATCCTGTCTCCAATAAAAATACAAAAATTAGCCAGGCATGGTGGCGGGTGCCTATAATCCCAGCTACTTGGGAGTCTGAGGCAGGAGAATCACTTGAACCCAGGAGGCAGAGGTTGCAGTGAGCCAAGATCATTCCACTGCACTCCAAACTGGGCAACAAACCAAGACTCTATTTCAAAAAAAGAAAAAAGAAAGTAAGTCCTAAAACTCATTTTATTAATCCCTTTCCAAGTTATAGTTTCACTATCACATATCACTTTGAATGTTACTTAAGATTAATTTTACTAGCATTTCTAAATATCAATTGTATTTTGCCAGTTGATAGTTCAGACTTTACTCAGCCTGTATACATTTTTACAATCTATATTTCTTTTTTTTTTTTTTTTTTTTTTTGAGACAGAGTCTCGCTCTATTGCCCAGGCTAGAGTGCAGTGGCCGGATCTCAGCTCACTGCAAGCTCCACCTCCCGGGTTTACGCCATTCTCCTGCCTTAGCCTCCTGAGTAGCTGGGACTACATTAGCTGGGACTACAGGCGCCCGCCACCTCGCCCGGCTAGTTTTTTGTATTTTTTAGTAGAGACGGGGTTTCACCGTGTTAACCAGGATGGTCTTGATCTCCTGACCTCGTGATCCGCCCGTCTCGGCCTCCCAAAGTGCTGGGATTACAGGCTTGAGCCACCGCGCCCGGACTACAATCTATATTTCTAAAAACTCATTATTCTATAATACATATTTGCTCTTGTTTTTCCAATTAGATGCCACTTTATAATTTGAATAGTAATAAAAACAAGCAAACATTTCCAATTCAGTCTCCTGGGAGATATATGTCTAACTGATAAGAATGCCTCTTGACAGTCAGTCTTCTCCTCACTGCCTTACACACAAAAAAAGGTGAGTATGACTAAATAGGTCAACAGCAGAAAAGTCAGTTGTGCCTGCTATTCACTACTGAAGCTCAAAACATACAAGTCTTCCTTTCCATATCTCAAATAGCTCATGCAAAACTGCTCACCTGAAGAAACACTCTCTTTGGCTTCGGATTAGCAGGATTGGAGCTATATGGAAAAAATGTTCCACTGCAAACAAGGAGGAATGTAATTGCACATACCAAAGTTAAAGTTAGCATGGTTTTTTTTGTGCTCTTGGCAAGGTAGATGAAGTTAATCTAAAATATAAACCACAAACATAGAAATATTACAAATTTATACTAGTGGGGGAAAGGTGTTTTTAACTGACTTTATTTTTAACAAGTATTAACTAACAGACCCTGAAGAAAAGTTATCAGCAGGTGCTAGCATACTCTAACATCTAGTAAACAAAGCACTAACTCTAGGAGAGTTCCATTACAGGTGAGAACCAAGAAAATGCCAGATGCCTCCAATCTGCCATGATGGTGCCACCTTTTTGGCACGCAGCCATAAACCAACAAGGAAAAAGGAAACTGAGGACTGTCGCTGTCCTTAATCGGCAAAAAGAACAGAAATGTAGATGTAATACACTATTCATTAAATAACCAGAGATACACTTTAGGCAGATCTGTTTGGACAAAACTCAGATTCCACTCATACCGCTTTAAAATGTGTCAAAATACGAAATTCATCTGAACTGGCATACAGATGTACCTTCAAGACTTTGCCAGTGGACCTGCATATGAGGAAAAACTGCATTACAAAGTAATATTATCCCTTTAGGTGACAAATTAACCAACGCCAACACAATCAGAACAACAAATCTAGGCAGTAAATGTAAATGACTCAGTCTCAAGGTTGGCATCTAGAAAATCCTAAATATTTTTAATCATAATAAAATCACTGAACTAAAACCTGTAAAGGACACACACGACTCACAGAATACGTCCACAGATCTCTTACAGGGTCTGAGGAAGCCATTTGGGGAAACTTTTATGTGAAATTTGAAATTGTTCTAAGAAGCCACATTTTAAATAATGTGAATACCAGGAGAAAGAGGGACAGAGAGGGTGACACATTTTGTTTTGCTAACTCAGCCTCAAGTCCTCAGGTACTCTGTCTTATTTTTGTACTCACAGTATACAAACGTGAGACATGAGACCTAAAGCTAGTACTGTTTTGTTGCAGATGCCTCTGGATGGAATATTGGTATTCTCTAAACATGAAATCTAAACCCAGCTCCCCTTTTTGCCTTCTTCATTTTATTTCTCTACTTATTTCCATAAGTAGAAAAATAACATGAATGTGAAATTTTATTTATTTTTTTGGAGACAGAGTCTCACTCTGTCACCCAGGCTGGAGTATAGTGGCACGATCTCAGCTCACTGCAACCTTCAACACTCAGGTTCAAGCGATTCTCGTGCCTCAGCCTCCTGAGTAACTACAAGTGTGCACCACCATGCTCAGCTAATTTTTTTGTGTTTTTAGTAGAGACAGGGTTTCACCATGTTGGCCAGGCTGGTCTTGAACTGCTGACCTTAAGTCATCCGCCTGCCTCAGCCTCCCAAAGTGCTGGGATTACAGGTGTGAGCCACCCTGCCCAGCAAGCAATCAGTTAATAGGTGTCCTTAAGTTATCCTCTGCTGGGCCATCATGGTTATACATATATTGATTGAATGAGAGCTGAAATGGGGACTGCTGATACAAGTGGGCTCAGGAGGAGACAACTCAGAAACAGCTGAGTCATCAGCACACAATGGACATTTCAGAGTCCCTTTTCATGCTTCTCATCATTTTATTTTGCACCCATCTCAGAACCTAGAGTGACACAGGATGCAATATTTCAGGAAGGCCGAGGCACAAGAATTGCTTGAACCCAGGAAGCGGAGGTTGCAGGGAGCCGAGATCACACCACTGCACTCCAGCTTGGGTGACAGAGCGAGACTCCATCTCAAAAAAAAAAAAAAAAAAACCTGATTGCTTGACAAAGACTTTAATTGCTTTCTAGCAGATATATTTAATAAATCCCCAAGGACTGAAGGGAAAGCTGTCTGAAATACGCATTGTGGTTCAATTCTCCATTACCCAAAGAAAATAGTCTTACTCTATTAATAAGCCACTGTCATTAACACTGCTACACACAAATAAGAAAATGATTAAAAGAGTAATAACTCATGGCATCAAAGTGCAGCAGGGCTATTTCACATTATAATGAAAATTAAGTGAGCTTTCTAAAGTATTCCAAGAGGCAGTCTTCTCTCCAAAAGCTTTCCCAATAAAATATAATTTAGAAGATAAGACCCTTCGATCCTTTCTTCTGGTTTCCAAGATTTCCATGCTTTGGGGACATTTTCCATTTCCACAATGAACATCTCCAGGGTTCATTTTGCCCCCTTTCATATTATCAGTTGAACAGAATTTAAATGTCCCATATCTGAGTCATCTTTTATGAACAACCATAGCTGCCATTCATGACTATAATTTAACAAATACATGGGGGTGGGAGCATTCAGTTCATAACTACCTGACTTTAGATTAGATTAGAACCTAATCTATAGATGACAAAACTCCACTATCTCCTTCAATCCTTAAAACAGCAAAGCTATCAAAAATACAGATGATATAAGGGTTACTATTAAACCCAAAAGCAGCAAACCCTACAGAACATTTTAGAACTTTTCATACATATGAATACCAATAAGGATTATCCTCCTTATCCTTAAATTATCCTTAATAATTATACTATAAGTAAAATGGTTGGAAGGCTCAGATCTCTTTTAAGACTAGTACAACCAACCTCAAACAATAATATGCATAAGAATTATTCTACAGGGCTATCTATATACACAAAGCCACATATATAAAGCTTTACTGGCTATAAGGGAATTCCATAGATGATGCTGACCATGTGTGTAGTATTTTCCTCACCTGCTGTCTTTAGAACCTGACTTCCACAAAGTAAAGGGATAACGAATGCCCTTTACTGTGTCAGTGTGAAAAGGCTCACTATCATCTCCATGAAGAAAAGAACTGTAATAAAGTCATAGCTCCTTTTCCTATTTGGTTCCCTATCCTCGAATTTCAAGGTGCACCTGTAAGTGTTCAGTAATTACTTTTGGTTCTTAGGAATTCCCATCAAAAGAGCCACAAAACAGAGACCTGCCTTCTCTGGAGGGGCCCATCTTGGATCCTGGAGGTAGACATCAAGCCAAAGCAAAACCTTGCTTGGGGCTTACTCTACCCATAGGGGATCTGTTCTTAAACTCTGCATCACTGTCTTTTCTTCCCTCTGGGAATCCCAAAGGAAGAAAAAAAGGGATGGCAAACACAGGACTCTCCTTACTAGGGCAGGACACTGATATGGCCAAATGAGGATGGCAAGGCCTCGGATCATTTCATTATTTGGTAAATGAAGGCATGTTTGGGTGTCATAATAGACTCAATTAATGAACTTTCATGTGCTAGCAACAAGGTAGTAGAATGATAATGAAAAAAGCCTCATCAGAATTAGTCTTCCTTCACTAGCTCTAACAGCACTAATAAAACTACCCATGTATTTATTAACATGTGCCTCTAATTAGTAATTTCAAAATACACTATTAGGATCATTCACCACCAGGCAATCTCTAACAATTCATACTTGGTAAAAGCTCCACAAATTCATACTCAGGTATCTGAAAGGCTATTGAAAAGAGATATATCAGAGAATCTGGAAGGATAGGGAGGCAAAACATTTTTAAATAGCAACAACAAACTCTATTCTACAGTTTCTTATGATACCAAATTTACAAGATGCACAGTCATTCACCATTTCTTCTGCTTCAGATTTTCTCAATAAAGTACACATAACACTATTTCACAGAATCTAGTATGGCTAAATTCATACTCATAAAAAAAAATGAAGAAAAAGAAAAAACACATTTTCTCTTACAAAATAGGAAGAGAGAATCATTGTACAACCAGCCAAAATGGATGCCAGCACAACATCAGGTGGGATTTCTGAACCACTTCTCCCGAGGATGGGGGTAAACATCTCAAATACCGCCCAGATGAGATACAATGCATAAAGGTAAGGAATAAACATCCCCAAAAGGTAAAAAGCAATAAATTTTCCTTGGGCACCTAGGGAAAAAGAGAAAAAAAGCACACATTATGAAATCCTACAGTGAGATATAAATTTTTATACTACTGGTGTGCACTGGTACCCTAACAGAAATTAGATGTGACTCTTGCCCTTAAGGGTGCATGTTAACTTGGAGTAGGATCTTTCACTCAGGATAAAATACGAGTAAGAATTAAGCAAAATACACAAGTAATATATTAGTATGTGTTCACAAACATGAGAAAGGGATGGGGTATAAGGCATAAGATAATTTGTGTAGTATGAAAACTTTTAAAAACTAACAATTTAGAAAGCCTACTCAATAAAACCAAAAAAGAAAGAGTCCCTGAAAGCCTTAAATATTTTAAGGTATTCTCCCATGTATATTAAAATCAAAAATACCCTACCATGCTGCTTAAAGTCCTTATGCACACAGAGCTTTGTGAGCAATGGGAATGCTACCCAGACAGCACTAATAAACGCCGAGCAAAGTCCTTGGTAAGTGAGGGTAACAAGAGAACAGCAATGGACAAACAGCGCGATGTCAAAAAATACTTCTCCCAGATACTGGTCACTGACATTCTGAAAGAAAGAAAAATACACAAGTAGTGTCATTCACAGGTCATTCATAAAGAGCTTTTATTATAGTAACACAATTTCCACCACTCAGGCAAGCTACGTTCTGTTTTAAACACATCTGCTCTTTAAATCGATTTAAAGTAAACACTAACAAAGCTACTTCCCCCATCATGAAGTAGTAAATTCAAATTGTAGCACAAGAAAGGGCAGTTTAACAATATAGAGTATAAATCATCCATATAATCTATGCTTTTCTTCTACTAGACTAAAAGTAGAAATATTCCAAAATAGAAGAAAGGACTCTCCTAAAAAACATTCATCTCTGTAAGCTTTTCAGTTCATGCCAATTCCAAACACCGTTTCAAGCAAACTAGAGAAATGACCCATGAAGGAACATTACAAACTGCTGCAGCATCGCCAATAGCCCACACCCGGAAAACTGCAGCACCTTTAAAGCAATTTGGAGTTTGGCTTAATGAATCTTTTCTATCTCCAATTGGTCTTGCACTGCACCTTTGCCCCCTTCTTGTATTCCTCATGCTTTCGTATTATAAAATTTGATCTTATATTTTTTGAGATTTAAAGTCCAAGGGTTCCTATGTAGCACTATGCATCTTCAAAATAAAGTTGCCATATAAACTTTTTTTTTTGAGACAGATTCTCGCTCTGTTGCCTAGGCCGGAGTCCAGTGGTGCGATCTCGGCTCACTGCAGTCTGTTTCCTGGGTGATTCTTCTGCCTCAGCCTCCTGAGTAACTGGGACTATAGGCACACACCACCACACCCAGCTAAGTTGAGGAAAAAAAAAAAAAAATTTTTTTTTTTGCAGAGACAGAGTCTCGCCATGTTGCTCAGTCTGGTCTCAAACACCTGGCCTCAAGCAATCTTGCCACCTCAGCCTCCCACAGCACGTGGGATTACAGGTGTGAGCCACTGTGCCTGGCCTAATATGAACTTAATACATTTTAACATCTGCATGAGTGATTCTATTCACACAAACATGGAAGTTTTAATTACAGTGCATAAATACAAAGATGGAAATGGAGAAACAGACATATTAAAGTTTCTCCTTCTTCTACCTTCCCATTTCTGTATGACTCAGGGCAGGGAGATCTATTTTCCTTCTCACCTCTATTTATCCCTTTCCCACTCCTGCTCCATTCCAATCCACTTTATACATTGTTATCAGTTTTCTTACAAAATCACAAAATCTAAGGGATCCTACTTCAAGGGCTCAAGAGTTGCTGTGACATGTTTTCAAAACAAGTTGCAGTTCATTTAACAATCCCTCCCGCTCCCAACAATGAAAGATAGGCTACAGTTGCTAAATACTTAAATTATCAACACAGTGTTGGTATCACAGCGTTGATTATCAACACCGGCACGGTGGCTCACACCTGTAATTCCAGCACTTTGGGAGGCCGAGGCAGGCGGATCACAAGGTCAGGAGATCGAGACCATCTTGACTAACACAGTGAAACTCCCGCCTCTACTAAAAATACAAAAAAATTAGCCGGGCGTGGTGGTGGGCGCCTGTAGTCCCAGCTACTCAGGAGGCTGAGGCAGGAGAATGGCGTGAACCCAGGAGGCGGAGCTTGCAGTGACCCAGATCGCACCACTGCAATTCAACCTGGGCGACAGGGCAAGACTTCATCACAAAAAAAAAAAAAAAAAATTAAGAAAATAATTATTATAATTCAATTTGAAGCCGAATGCCACTCAGATATTTAAAAACAAAGATCTCAATTTAAGTGCCCAAACTGTACCAAAGATAAAACATCCCTCAAATCTATTTTCCTCCTCACCTCTATTTATCCCTTGCTCACTCCTGCTTCATTCCAATCCACTTTATACACTGTTATCAGTTTTTTTTACAAAATCACAAATTTTCTCACTAACCTGCTCAAAACTTAATAGTGGCCCCATTGATTTTTAGAATCATGCTCCCACTTCACACTGGCCTCCTTTTCCAGTTATTGGACTACCCCCTTGTCTTCACCACACTGGACTGTCCACTAACTGACACAGACGCATTTTATACATTCCTACCTTAAACCGCTCATCAATCTGTTCCCTACCTAGTAAATTTCAACACATGCTTCAAAAACCCCATTCAGATCAGGTGCTCATGCCTGTAATCCCAACACTTTGTGTGGCCAAGGTGGGCGGATCACTTGAGTCCAGGAGTTGGAGACCAGCCTGGCCAACATGGCAAAACCCTGTCTCTACTAAAAATACAAAATTTAGCTGGGCGTGGCGGCACACATCTATCGTCCCAGGTATTTGGGAGGCTGAGGCACAAGAACTGCTAGAACCCAGGAGGCAGAGGTTACAGTGAGCCAAGATCATACCACTGCACTCCAACCTGGGCGACAGAACGAGCGAGACTCTGTCTCCAAAAAAAAAAAAAAAAAAAAAAAAGCAAACAATTCAAATGTTGCCATCTCAGCCACTCTGACTTCCACAAGCAAAATTCATCTCGCCTCCCCTGTATTCCTACAGCACAGTTTATATGTCAGTCTCACTTCATCCCACAACATATTGCAATTATTGTCATTCCCACACCTTCCCAAATGAAACTGAGAGCTCCTCGAAGAAAGAGATCACATTCTTATGGCTCTCTTATGGCATCATTCTTGTTTTTAAAAAAAAATAAATAATAGAGATGTGGCCTTACTTATATTGCCCAGGTCGGTGTCAAACTCCTGGCCTCAAGCAGTCTTCCTGCCTTGCCTTGGCCTCCCAGTGTTGGGATTACAGGTGTAAGCCACCATGCCCAGTCTCTTATGGTACCATGCTCACTGGGCACTTAAAGAATATTTGTGAAAAGAAAATGAAACACATCACTCTTTCTGTTGTGCTTTTACCCTAAAGTGTCACGATCAGACAACTGAAATTAGAAAAAGTAAATGAAATTTTATTACCCATTTCTATCCTACTTCTGCCCCAAACAACAATAGTCAGCCACACTCTGGTTACATACAGTTACACTAAGAATAAGCATGTGAAATTGAGTCCCATGGTGTAATTCTTTTGGGAACTGAAGCCACTAAGATAAAAATATGAGCTCAACCATAAGCAGATGGCTAACCTCAAAGAACCTTTCTTCAGCAGGGGCTGCTAACATAGAAGGGTTCCACAGAACACATCCCAACATTAACTGAAACTGAGACCAAGGTTCAGATACCAAAGACATACTTGTAGAAGGATGCTGGGTTATAATCATCCATGTCTCATTCTAATCCTTATCAGGATAAATAGAAAACAGTAGGCTTACATGGAGCTAAGAAAGATCTTCCTCTTTAATTCACATAGACAATGTGAAACCATGACTCTCTCTTTCACTGTAATTCATTTTTAGACCTATTATTTTACAGCTTTTTAAATTTATATTTATTTATTTATTTGAGATAGGGTCTCACTCTGTCCCCTAGGCTGGAGTGCAGTGGTACAATCACAGCTCATTGCAGCCTTGATCTCATGGGCTCAGGTAATCCTCCTACCTCAGACACCCAGGTAGCTGGGACTATAGGCAAACACCATCATACCTGGCTAATTTTTTGTATTTTTTGTGGAGACAGGGTTTCACCATGTTTCCCAGGCTGGTCTTGAACTCCTGGGCTCAAGCGATCGGCCTGCCTCAGCCTCCCAAAGTGTTGGGATTATAGGCATGAGCCACCGCACCCAGCCCATAGCCCTAATTTCTAATTTTATTTTTGCCAAACAAATTTATGCATTTGAAACCATAATAATGTAACAATATTCTCAGTATAAATCATTTGGAACCCTATTTCCCTTCCCTCTGTTTTCCTTAGCAATGTGTCTTTTAACTCCAATGACATACATGCATGCAGAATCTGAATCAACAATATACAGTTCAAAGAAAAAAGTGAGGGAAAAACTGAAGAGAAAACTTTAAGTACAACACTCTTTTAGGCAACAAATACTTGCTGTGTGTTAGTGCTGTGTGTCAGACACTACCTAAGCACAGAGGATACAGCAATAAATAAAACCATCCCTATCCTCAAGGAGCTTACACTCCGGGGGAGAACAGATATTCAAGTAACATAAATGAGTGAGTGAGCCCAGGCCATAGTTACAAATACTGCAGCAAATTCAGTAGAAGGCTGTGCTAACAAGACTTCCAGTCACCACTACCCTGACACTGTTTACAGTCCAGCTTTATAACCTCATTTGAATTTTGTGACATTACCCTCAGAATAAGAAATCTTTCAGAAAAGTAACACAGCATGGGTACATTTTCTAAAACCATGCTGGACAATTTTTTAGCACTCAAAAGGCCAAATACAATGAATCCCACTTAAGTTCATCTTCCATCCTCGGAGGCAACAGAAAGAAATCAACAGATATACCAAAACTTACCATGTAATAAAATCTTTTCGCAAGAGTATGTATAAATATTATTTTGGCTACAGTTGCAGTTCCATACAGACAAACGGAGACATAGAAGTGGTTATACCATGAGAGAGACTGTCCAATAAGAGAGATGAACACTGCTATGATGAGAACAGTAACAAGGCTAGTGAACCAGCTAATCAGAGTGATGCCAAGTCCACACAAGAAGTCCTTCTTGTAGTTACCAGCTAATGAAGAGAAAACAAAAAGGTGAAATCACCATCTTCATCAAATCAATTATATAACCAGTCAGTAGACCTAAATGGGCAAACATTAAAACAAAAAACTCCCCACTGTACTTGAAAAGTATGAAAATGTCCTAGTGTTGAGGTTGGCTAAACACAAGAACAAGGGAGGTATCAAATAATAATATTCAGGTAACATTTATTAAGAGTCTCTAGATACTAAACACTCAAAAAGATAAATCTTCTAGGAATAGTTCAGGTACATTCCTTATGAAGGAAGAGGGTAGTCTTAATCTTCTTCACTTTTGGTATGCTTTGTGTATCAAAATATTAGAAAGAATGGAAGGCAAAGTTCCATACAAAATGTTGTTAAAAGAAGGTAACATAAGAAGATAAGGAGTGTGGGGAAAATAAGTGGTGATAAAGAATTACTTAAATTGCTGCTAAATATTTTATCTCGTAATAGCACACAGCAACTTAGACTCTGAAACATTTCAAGCAGAAATATTTCAAATAAAAGAAACAATTTAACCACAAGCAGTTCACTCATACTTCAGGACACTGGTCCATACTAGCTATTAGTATGTAGTGCAGACTTTTTAACGGGACTTTTCATTAGAAGCCAATCTGTACAAACCATTTTTCAATAGCTTCTATGTGGTACTTTTATGGAGTGCCTAAATACATAAAAATTGACTGCTTCACCAAGACTAAAAGTAAAATAAGCACATTAATTTAATATTTAAAAATTTCTTACAATATAAAGCAAATATTGTCTTGAAGATTTTTAGCTTTCTGGGAAGATATAAACAAACTGAAAAACTTCAATAAAATTCTACAGCAATGCCAGTATTTGTGGTTTTAGAGGAAAATACTTACTCTTATGTTTGGGCTGCAACAATTTTTTGCCCAGGTACAAAATAACACCCATTACCACCATGTAGTTTATGATTGAGCCAATACGAGAGGGGTAGGCAATGACAAACAGGCCCAGCACATCAAAGAAGACCATGTTTCCATGTCGATACTTAGAAGCAGCAGCCAGCATATCAGATGTAGCTAGATGCTTAAGAACTGCTAAAATGTTGTCACCTATTAGTAAAAAAAAAAAAGAAAAAAGATTAAAAGGCTGAATAAACTATTTGTGATTTACACGTACAACTATTTGAAGCAGAAATAAACCATGTACTGTTTGAATGAAGAAATGGTTAGGAAGAATGTGAACAGAAATCGCTTTCTACCATCCTACTGCTCTCCCTCACTTTTCTTACTAAATTTCTCAAATAAGGTCCATCCCCCACCCTTCTCCATTTCCTCTTCACTCAGATGCTCAGCCAATTGGCCTGTATCTTTTCCCTTCTATTAGAACTATTCTCTATGACCAATTGTACCTTGTTGACAAATCCAATGGCTGTTTCTTGGTACCCATTCATTTAATAATATATACTAACTGTACTAGACACTCTTTAAATATCAGAAATTTAGTGGTGAACCAAGAGACAAACGCCTTTCATGAAGCTCACAAATATGAACAAGCTGTTACACATGTGTTAAAAATCAAGGAGGAGAGCTAGTAGAGTTCCATATGAAAACATCATGGGAGACTAACAGAGCTACATTCTTACTGCTCAGCAATCCTCCCAACCCTGGGCCAACTCCTTTTTCACTTCCTCACAATGAATATTCCTGACCTTAATTGCTACACTATCTCATCTCTCCAACTCCAAAGCCCTAGCTCATTCACATTGCATACTGCCTCTCTAACACACAGGCCACAAGTTTATATATCAACCCTAAGATTCCATCTTAGTGTATATCAGAAGTCTAAATTAGAATACCAACCTGCTCTCTGAATGGAATCTGTTAGAATTCTGTCCGCTGTATCATACTTGGTATGATAAATGTATCCATTCTCAATAAAAGCTAAGTCTATTCCTAAGACACAGAAAAAAAAAGTCATTTTGCTTTAAAGACCAACCTTGCTTTTGGCCTATTTGTTTAATAAATTCCTAAAAGACAAAATGTCAAAGCAGTGGCACGACCACTTTGTCACATTTACAAATGAATGATATAAATTCTCTTCCAAATTCTTACACAGTCTATAGCTTTGGTACATAATTCGATATATAATGATTGAAGAAGTATATTACTCCATAGGTAGGCATTACAAGTCACACAGTAAGGATAGGAATATTGAGTTTGAGAGGTCATCAAAATTTTGCCACCTACATTCTTGCCAGGCCAGAGCCAAATTTTAACTTCAAATTAGTTGTATATACAAGTCGCCAAGGAAGTTGGCAAAGCAAGACAACAATGAAAGACCCCTGAAGGATCTATTACCATCTTTTGGGAATGAAGCGTTAAACAGTTCACCCTTGTTCTGTCACACTATAGGGAAAGATGACATATTCTAGAGGAGGCAAGCATTTAAATTAGTATGGAGTTTAAAAAAAGGAAACAAACTCTGTGAATTTGCTCTCAGAAAATGCTGTTTACTCACAAACTTTCAAGATGTAAAACTCACTTCTGATAAATGAATGTTGCACAGTAGGCCATAACCATTGACAATATACCTGGAATGTTCCCAAAATCCCTGTAGATACGAAAGTCAGTATCTGAAGGAATGATTCCACTCTGAAAAACCTCCTGAGCCACCACAGAAGCAAAAGGGTGTTTAGCTGCTGAAACATAAGCTTGAACCAACCAAGGATTTTCAGGACCTAAAATGAAAGGTGACAACACAATAGAAGTATTCAGGCTTTTTTTTTTTTTTTTTTTTTTAACATACTGATGTTTTTCAACACATAGAAAACAGTTAAAGTGGTGGTTTTGGGAGATGGGTCCAATATGTACCTTTTCATCCCTTTTTCTGTAGTTTCCAATGTTTCTCTGATATATGTGTCTGACTTTTAGAATAAAAACCTCTTGTGAAAATAAAATTAAAGCATAAAATAATAGCAATACAAAAGTCTGTCTGAAAATGAAAGATCATTCATAAGTCTATCATCCTAAAATGCCTATTATCCATTTTACATCTTTAATTTTCTTACTAATGTAGGATTGTGTGTATATAGCTGTACTCAATGAAGATATATATACTTTGTACATTTTTTTTTCACTTAAGATTATATTAAATGCATTTTCCTATGTTGCTAGATACAAATTGGGTATACCTTATCTGAAATGCTTGGAATCAGAAGTATTTTGGATTTCTGACTTTTTTGGATTTTGGAATATCTGCATTATACTAGTAAGCATCCCTAATCCTAAAATCCAAAATCAGAAATGCTCCAATGAACATTTTTGAGCATCATGTCAATGCGCAAGTTTTGAATTGTAGAGCATTATGGATTTCAAATTTTCAGATTAGGGATGCTCAATCTGTATTACAATGATCATTTTGATAACTGCTTAACATTTCACTGAATATGCCATAAAGTTCTACTTTTTATAATTTATCATTATTAATAATTTACCATCTGTATCTCACACATCTACAGCTTTTTTTAAATGGGAGTTTTTTCCTGTAGGATAGTGGGATAAATTGTTTTATAATTTATAAAATTATATAATTATATGTTTAATTATTCACTCTTCCCTCACTAAAAAAGGATTATACATTCCTGCTCTTGCCACATATTCTGTAATGCCTGCCTGGGGAATGAGTACACACACTTCTGCACCTATTAACTGCAGGCGTGGCTACATGACTTGCTCCAGCCAACTGATGGTGAGGAGGAATGATATGACCCTCAACTGGGCAGACTTTTCAAAGGCATTAACATTATTCATACTTATCCTTAACTTTGATTTGTGAGATCAATACATCCCTCATAGGGGCTTCTCCTTCAGCCTGGATCCCAGAATGAGTAAGACACACGGAACATAATAACCATGGACTATAACGGCAGTTATTCAGAAACCTAAATGCAACACGAGCGAGAAATTTGCCTTTGCTGTTATAAACCACCAAGACTTTGGGGTTGTAACCACAAAACTTGGCAACATATTTACTGAGGTAAACAGACCAAGTAATTGAATGTCAGGGAATCTAAGAATATTGTTTTAGTAACTTCACCGATTACAAAATTGCTTTCCTACATTTTAAAAAATGACCAAGGCTGGGTGCAGTGGCTCACACATGTAATCCCAGCACGTTAGGAGGCCGAGGTAGGCAGAGCACCTGAGGCCAGGCATTTGAGACCAGCCTGGCCACATGGCAAAACCCCGCCTCTACTAAAAACATAAAAATAAGCCAGGCATGGTGGCGCATGCCTGTAATCCCAGCTGCTCAGGAGGACGAGGCAGAAGAATTGCTTAAACCTGGGAGGTGAAGGCTGCAATGAGCCAAGATTATGCCACTGCACTCCAAGCCTGGGTGACAGAGCGAGACTCCATCTCAAAAAATAAAAATTAAAAATTAAAAATGACCCAAAAAAGCAGAGGGACACTACAGAAATAGACACACAGGTAATCCAGATACTGGAGTTATCAGACACAGATTTTAAAATAATTATGATTAATACGTTTTAAAAAACACACATATCAATAATTTCACCAGACAAGTATAATCTATTTAAGAGAGTCCTACAAATGGAAATCCTAGAACTAAAAAACATAGCTGATGTTGAGAATTTTAATAAACGGGCTTAACACGAAGTTTAATACAGCAGAAGAAAGGATTAAAATTAAAGCATAAAAAGAAGAAAAGGTTGGAAAATACACAAATGTGAGTAACTGGAGTCCCAAAAGAACAGAAGATAGAATAGAGAAGGTAAATGTTTAAAGACTTAATGGCCAAGAATCTCCCAAAACTGACAGAATTCAAGCCATGAATTTAAAACGGTCTACAAACTCCAAACAAGATAAATATAAAGAAAAACTATATCTAGCACCATTTGCCTTTGAATACTATTCCTCACGAAAAGAAACCAAGTCTCCTTAGAGAAATGGCTGATTCCAGGTCTGGGACTAGTGAAGTACAAGGTAAGTTGAAACACCTGTGCCAGAAAGTAAGAAAGTACTCTAAGAGACATGTCAAAGGGGCTCAGGCACTGGTTCAAAATAGAGACCACTGGCCTAAACTGGGACAATTCATGCAACAAAATAAATAATAGTAACAGAAAATATATTATACAGAGTAAAGTTAAAATACATAAAGTACTGAAATAACAAACCAAAAAAAAGGAAAATGGAAAGCCTTCCTTCTTGCAGAATTCCAACTATGACCTACAGGAAGAATGATGAAGCCAGAAACTCAGTGTTAGCATTGGGTAAACACTGTAATAAAAATGCTTGGGGACAAGAGTCATCAAAGATTGCTAAAACTAGGATCAAAGTTTTATGACAAACAGGATATTTGCCTAAAGTATCTACCACTAAGGGGAAATCAGTAACTTATACAAAGAAAGAAACAGTAGAAAAATCTGGCAAATAAATACCTTAATCAAATGACGAAAATGTAGTATCATTAATAATGAGACAGATACTACATGCATCCTGATGTGATGCACTGAGAAGGACACAAATACAAAAGGAAAAAGAAATGTGATGATGGGAAAATACATAGATTATGAGACCTTATCATATTAAAATACTATTATTAAAATATTATTACTATTTGATATTAATAAATTTATACTAAAAAATATGACGAAAACCATACTGAAAAACAGGTAAAGCCCAACTATCATTAATTATCTTAAAAATTAGGATAATAGTTCCTCTTAGATAGGAGGAAGCTGTATTTGAGAAGAGAGGTAAAAAAAAATGCCTAGGCTGGCAAGGCAATCCACCCTCTTCCATGAGGCAGGGTTAAAAAGATTTTCACCTTACAATAATTAAGTTTTCAACTTTTTTTGAAATGTGTTAAACAATGATTATGGTTTTTTTTTTTTCCTTTTTTTTTTTTTTTTTTTGAGACGGAGTCTCGCTCTGTTGCCCAGACTGGAGTGCAGTGGTGCCATCTCGGCTCACTGCAAGCTCTGCCTCCCGGGTTCACGCCATTCTCCTGCCTCAGCCTCCCCAATAGCTGGAACTACAGGCGCCCACCGCCATGCCCGGCTAATTTTTTCTATGTTTTAGTAGAGACGGGGTTTCACTATGTTAGCCAGGATGGTCTCGATCGATTATGATTTATTTAATAACACATGATAATTAAATGCTATATTTGATCCTGGCCAGGCACCCAGATTTTTTTTTAAATGGCTAAGACATTAATGGAACAACTGGAAAAATCTGAATATGCATTATTATAGTTTTATATTAATATTTCTTGAGTGTGATCTATGTTCTGTTACAGAAGAGCATGTCCCTGTTTCTTTATCTGAGATGATCATCCTGAGATTATCAATTGACATAATTTTTCTCCTTTATTCTGATAATGTAGTGAATTACACAGATCGATTTTCAAATATTACACCATCTTGTTGATCAACTTGGTTGGAAAGCATTATCTTTTGTATATTATATATATTTCTGGATTCAGTTTGCTAATACTTAATTTAGGAGTTTTGCATCTAAATTTGGTATTACCTACCCAAAATATCTACCAAAGCTGAACATATGCACACCTTATGACTCAGCAATTCCACTCAGAAATGTGCACACACAAACATGTGTACCAAAAGACATTTACAAGAATGTTCACAGCAGCACCATTCATAACAAAACCCTGGAAACAACATAACAGCACCAACAGAATGAATCAATTGTTGTAGAATTGACTAGCGTTCAGCAAGAAAAAAGAATGAACTACAGATGAGGAACTGAAGCTTGGAGTGGTCACATGACCTCTCCAAGGTTCCACGTGTAGAATGTGCTAGAGCTACAGTTTTGAGTTTTGACCTTAGATCATCTAACTACAGAGCCTATGCTCTTTTTTTCTTTCTTTTTTTTTTTTGTGACGGAGTCTTGCTCTGTCGCCCAGGCTAGAGCACAGTAGCTTCATCTCAGCTCACTGCAAGCTCCACCTCCTAGGTTCACACAATTCTCCTGCCTCAGCCTCCCAAGTAGCTGGGACTACAGGCATCCACCACCATGCCCGGGTAATTTTTTGTATTTTTAGTAGAGATGGGGTTCCACCATGTTAGCCAGGATGGTCTTGATCTCCTGATCTCGTGATCCACCCGCCTTGGCCTCCCAAAGTGCTGGGATTACAGGCATAAGCCACCGTGCCCGGACTTTTATTATTATTATTTTTTTTTTGAGATAGTCTCTTGCTCCGTCATCCAGGCTAGAGTGCAATGGCTGATCTCGGCTCACTGTAACCTCTGCCTCCTGGATTCAAGTGATTCTCCTGCCTCAGCCTCCCAAGTAGCTGGGATTCCAAGTGCCTGCTACCATGCGGCTAATTTTTGTACTTTTAGTAGAGACAGGGTTTCACTATCCTGGCCAGGCTGGTCTCGAACTCCTGACCTCAGGTGTTCCGCCCACCTTGGCCTCCCAAGGTGCTGGGATTTCAGGCATGAGCCACCACGCCCAGCCAGAGCCTATGCTATCAACCAGTACCCTACCCTACCTCCAGGCAAAACCTTTTAGTTATCTTATAAAGTAAGGTGGCAGGCAGATACAGAAACATTTTCAATTTACATTCTTTCTCCTGCCGTCATCTAAATCCAACGATAATTCCATTTTCTTGTGTGTTCACATCTTAAGAATGAGCCCCATCTTTCTTAATGCAATGACTATGGGCATGTGTAATGTTCAGAGGAGGTAGGCCTCCGTGCCAAGAATAGTAAGTCAAAGTTCTCTAGAAGTCCAGGGAAAATGGACCCAGCTTAGCAGACCCACAGCATCCTTCCACTGCTTTATTTCCTTCCATCTCTAGTTGGTGGCATCAATGAACAAAAGAAAAAAAAAAAGGAACTAATAAAAGAGACTGAGAAAGAGTGGTAAATATTATTATGGAAGCCAAGTAGCATGAGGCCTGAAAACTGACTGAATTCGCCAATGTAATCTTTACAAGAACAGCTGTGGTGAAGTGGGGAGGCTAAAGCTGACTAGAACTGGTTCAAGAATATATCACATGGTGGATCTATCAATTTCGGCAGATCTCGGTCTATCAAGGTGGATCACTTGAGCCCAGGAGTTGGAGAACTGTGAGCCATGATTGTATCACTGCATTCCAGCCTGGGTGACAAAGCAAGATCCTATCTTAAAAAAAAAAAAAAAAAAAAGCAGTTATTCAAGACTATGACTACGGATCATTCTTTTGAGGAATTCTGCAGTAGAGGGTCAGAGAAATAAGACAAGCTAGCAGGTGGTGATAAAAGTGGTTTTCTTTAAAATGGAAGAAAAGGTATAGTTGCATGCAAATACAAATGATCCTATAGAGAGAAAAATTAATGATAGAAGACAGAAAAAAATCATCATCACCAGTCTCCTACTCATACACTAACGGTATTTCCAATTTTCTACTCTTAAAGAAAAGCCAAGGCTGGACATAATGCCTCATGCCTGTAATCCCAGCACTTTGGGAGGCCAAGGGAGGAAGACTGCTTAAGTCCAGAAGTCTGAGACCAGCCTGGGCAACACAGTGAGACCCTGTCTCTACAAAAACTAAAAAACTGGCTGGGCATGGTGGCACATGCCTGTCATCCTAGCTACTGAGATGGAGGCTGAGGCAGATGGATCACTTGAGCCCAGGAGCTGAAAACCAGCGAGCCATGATTGCTCCACTACATTCCAGCCTGGGCAACAAAGCAAGATCCTATCTCAAAAAAAAAAAAAAGAAAAGAAAACCCAAGATGACTTAGATCTACGTGTATACGTCAACTATTTCTGCAGGTTAAATTCCCAGAAACGGGTCTGCTGAAGAGCCTGCACATTTAAAAAATACATGTTGCCAAAATGCACCAATCTACATTCCCACTAGCTGTGTATGAAAATGACTCTTCATACTCATCAGCACTGGGCATTATTTTACTTACTTTTTGCTGATCTAATATTTTAAAAATCCTTACTGTTATATGTATTTGCATTTATTCTCAAATAAAACAACTGTTTCATTTGGCAGTTTCTTAAAAAGCTATGCATAAATTTACTATACATCCCAGGAATTCCAGTCCTAGGTAACTAAAAGAAATGAAAATATATGTTTACACAAAGACTTACACATGAATGTTTACTCCAGCATTATCGTAAAAGTCTAAAAGTGGAAACAATCCAAATACCCATCGATGGATGAATGGATAAACAAAAAGTAATACATCCATACAATGGGTTAGTCAGCCACTAAAAAAATGAAGTACTAATACATGTGACAATATGGATGAAGCTTGTGAAAGCTGTCAAAATCAAAACAGAGTCACTTGTGTTAAAAACTCCGACAACGGAGCCAGGGAAGGCCATGAAGCGAGGGTTCTCATGCACAAATGCCTGATAACAAGAATTATCACAAAAGACTCTTCAAAAACCACAACCTTGCACAAAGGTCACTGCAACCTCATATCAAAAAAAAAACTTCAGCAAGGACATCAGCCCAGCAACTGCCTGTCCAATTTCAGACTTGTGCCACCCTTGTTATTGATCCTTGTAGCCAAGGATAATTATCTCAAAAAAATTATGTAATCCTCTTTATTTTTCCTATAAAAATGTTTGTGTTCCTTTACTGCCCTAGTTTACTATGGCATATAGTTTCTCATAGTTTACTATGGCACATGTATTCCTACTGCAATACCCATTACTACATAAATACCATCTTCTTTGAGAGTCTCCCTCTGTCTGTTACTTAGATTAACAATCTGAAATACATTACACTAAGTAAAAAAACCCAGACACAAACCACCATGCATTGTATGATTACATTTATATGAAATGTCTACAACAGGCAATTCTATAGAGACACAAAGTAGATAGGTAGTTGCCTAGGAATGAGGGAAAATGGGAGTGACTGCTAATGAGTGTCCTATTTGGGATGATAAAAACATTCTAAAATTGTGATGATGATGGCACAACTGAGAACTATATATCTCAATAAAGCTGTAACTTAAAAAAAAAAAATTCACTCTAAAGAAGGCTACAGGCTGGGCGTGGTGGCTCACACCTGTAATCCCAGCACTTTGGGAAACCGAGTGGGCAGATCACCTGAGCTCAGGAGTTCTAGACCAGCCTGGCCAACATAGTGAAACCCCGTCTCTACTAAAAATACAAAAATTAGCCAGGCATGGTGTCACACACCTGTAATTCCAGCTACATGGCAGGCTGTGGCAGGAGAATCGCTTGAACCCAGGAGGCCCAGAGTGCAGTGAGCCGAGATCACGTCACTGCACTCCAGTCTGGGCAACAGAGCAAGACTCCGTCTCAAAGAGAAAAGGCGGCTATAAAGTAGCAGATAGAATACCATTCTATTTTTGCAAGAAATATATATACACATATATACATGTATATTAATGTTTGCACTTAGAAAAAATTCCAGAAGAGTACAGACTAAACTGTAACACTAGTTTGCTCTGGATGGTAGAATTATAGGGGCATGAATATTTTCCCAAGAGGAAAAAAGATTCTGTGACCCTTTTGCAATCAAGCCTCTCTCACTTATGAAATGAGGTCACTGGTCTGATAAATCAAGTCATTCTTTCTGGCCCTTCTTAAAAATTAGGTAGTAATGATTATTCTAGTCACTAAAAACTCCCCAAATGAATGTCGCTCTCAGAAGTGACAATGGAGTTCTAGCGCACAAACTGTTTTAACCAAAAAGTTTCCAGGGCAGGACAAATACTATCACAAAGAAAAAGAAGTACGGTTTAAAAAGCTGAGGACAACACAATCTGGCATATACTCTCAATCACAACTCCAAACCCAGGAGGGCCTTTACCCTCTTTTAGTCAAACATGAAAATAACACTAACTAGCTTTTTGAAAGCCCTGCCCACAAGAAAGGTAGTCTTCTGTAGGCAGTGGCATTAAAAGTGAGAGAGATGCTGGGAAAGGTATTAGAATGTCAGAAAGCACCCAGAAAGCTTTCAGGTATGCAGTTTAGCCATAGTAATGAGCTCCAAAACGTAGAGGGGGAAAAAAAAATCATGTAAAAATTCAGAGTAAGGAGGGAAATAATCTCTTCCAATCTTTTGTAGGACACCCCCCCCCAAAAAATTAATTTTGAAACATGAGGATTTCAGAACAAGTAAAACATTTAAATTTTATGTTTATACTAACCAGTCATAAATCTGTTTTTTACTTTATTATTAAAGTGATCATATACATTTCAAAAATTTAAATACATAAAATTATAAAAAGTAATGCATTAATGATAATCAATTCTGGTCTTAAATTCATGAAGCAACAGAGAATTTAAACTGCTGTTTTACCTTTAACCTATTCCAACATTATATGAAATGTTGTAGACATTTCATATAAACGTAATCACACAATACATGGTTGTTTGTGTCTGGGTTTTTTTACTTAGTGTAATGTACTTCAGATTGTTAATCTAAATGGAATACAGTTCTACCAGCAACTGCTCACCATCTAGCTAGGATCATTATTAACAGTTTGTTTACACCCTTTCAGATAACGTAATTATTTTTAGAATTTATGCAGCTGCAGAATTTTTGTCTAAAACCATATACATTTAATAAAAAGAGTAAGGACTCTGGGCCGCCCAGGCCTACCAAAAATGAGTACTTAATAAATGTAAATAAGTAATGTTAGTCAGTCTGGACCTGAATAGCCCTTGGTGTGTTTTAACGTCTCCGGACTACACATATGTAAAATATGTTAACATATGTGCATAAAATACTTATGCATTAATATATATGTACATAGAAAAAAATCTAGGAAGGGTACAGATTAAACCACAAGGCTGTTTTTTCTCTGGATAAGGGGAGTGTAGGGCAAGGTGCTGTGCTAATAAATTAAAAGCATGGAGATGAAGGCACTTAACACATAGTGTACTTCAACATGGAAAATATACAGACACACTCCTGCTTACATGGAGCCCTGACATTTTTCACAAGAGGAAAGAAAGACTGAGTGTCCTCTCTGCTTACAGAATTTTCTTTTGCTGCTTTTTGATCTGGTGGTTATAACATGTATGTGTTCCTCCTATCCAGACTGACATCCAAGAAATAGAAAGAGGCTGGGTGTGGTGGCTCATGCCTGTAATCCCAGCACTTTTGGGAGGCTGAAGCAGGAAGACTGCTTGAGCTCAGGAGTTTGAGACCAGCCTGGGCAACATGGCCAAACCCCATCTCTACAAAAAAAGGAAATTAGCCGGGCACGGTGGTATATGCCTGTATCCTAGCTACTCCAGAAGCTGAGCTGGAAGGATGTCTTGAGCCCTCAAGGCGGAGGTTGCAGTGAGCTGAGATTATACCACTGCACTCCAGCCTGGGCGACAGTGAGACCCTGCTTCAAAAAAAAAAAAAAAAAAAAAAAAAAAAATATATATATATATATATATATATCTCGATAATGTATCTACTTACTTCTGTAGATATGAGATCACAGCTTCTTCTCATTAAAGAGTAAGAACAAAGCAGAAAGATTTGAGAACTGAAAAGAGAACCTTGCTGCTTCTAACATTATGACCTTGAGAAACTCAAACGCTTAGCTAAAGTAAAATATACAAACATTTTGAAAGATAAAAGTTTAAAATAAGTTTGATGGAGACTATTAAAATACAGTATTGTTTAGGTATGAAGACATACTTAGCATAGTTTCATAATTTAAATAAAGTCAGGTCTTAAAAGGGTGCTACAAAACAAGTTCCCACATCATCTCACTTCCCCTAGCCCATCTCAGCACACAACACACTCTTCAATACTAAAACATCTAGGAAATGCTACATCTCTGGATAAAATGCATTACTCAAATTTCTAACAGGGCAGGGAAACGGAATGGAACTTCCAATGTCAAATTTTAGTATGCCCTGTCTAAACAAATCCATGAGCTCTGATTTTTGTTAATAAAGACAATTAAAACCCATTTATGCCTGAGGTTGCAATTTTTTAAATTTTTGCATGTATGAAAAATCAGACCTTGGCAATGAGGCTTGAGCAGTAGGATATAAATATCTCCCACATGCTTAGCGTTCCAATAATGAAACACTAGGCACAAATGGGCTATGTTGATAACCTTAGAAAAGTTTAATCATAAAACTAAAGCTATTTCTCTGGGCCAGACATGATGGTTCACGCTTGTAATCCCAGCACTTTGGGAGGCCAAGGCAGGAGGGCCACTTGGGCCCAGGAATTTGAGACCAGCCTGGGAAACATAATGGGAGCCTGTCTCTACAAAAAAATTTTTAAATTAGCCAGGCGTGATGGCAAGCACGTGTAGTCCCAGCAACTCAGGAAGCTGAGACAGGAGAAAACTTGAACCTAGGAGGTCAAGCCTGCATAATGGCACCAGTATACTCGAGCCTGGGTGACAGAGCATGGCTCTGTCCCTAAAAAAATAAAATAAAATAAAAATTATTCTGGCTGATTAAATATTACTAATTTTTTTTAACATTCCATTAAATCAATGATACATTTAAACCTATTAAACTACGGGTAAATTTTCTCATTTTAACTCATGAAATGATTGACACTTAAAATTATTTATATCATAACCACTCATAATGGCTAAAAGTTCACTACCTATATAACAATCCAGTTAGAGATTAAGAACAAAGTCTCCGGACCTGGACTGTCTAGGTTCAAATCACACTCTGCCATTAAACAACTGTGAAACCTTAGGCAAGTTATAATCTCTCTGGACTCAGTTTCATCTCTAAAATGGAAGTAACAGTACTTATCTCACATGTTGTTTGGAGGATTCAAGGACTTAATATATATGAAATGGTTTGAACGCCTGGCATATAATAAGCACTATACAAGTGTCAGATGCTATATTATTTTGTTCAAAATTTTTAACAAAGACAAGCTAACACCACCTCATGCTTTAAAAAGAATGCTCATTCAAGATACCGTTTATTGAAGAGATTACTTATAATCAAAAACTTTCTACTTTCATAAAAACTAGAATTGCATTAAAATATAAAACGCACAGTCTCACATACCTGTTTGGAATACAAGTTCTTTCCCTCCTACACCTGCTGCCTCCAGGTTAATGAATGCGCGAATCAAGCTAGCCCAGGGGTGCTGAGTAATGAAACCATGACTGGCCTTAATGAGAAGGAAAGAAAACAAATATTTGTTAAACAATCTTAAATTATCAGTCTTGATTTTGCTTAAGCATAGAGAGACTATTTTGATGAGGTAAGGAACATGAAAACAAAATAATTGCTCTTCAAAGGCAGTATCCAAAGACATCTTCTGCTTCTTTTCCTATGCATAAGGGCCATGCACATCAGGGTTCAGAAAGTCACCCATCACAGAAAGCAGCCTGTTTACCATTAACGGTGCCAAACAACATCCCTGGTAAGTACAAGGCTGTGCAAAAGAAAAGGCACAGAGGGCCAGACACGGTGGCTCACGCCTATAATCCCAAAACTTTGGGAGGCCAAGGAGGGAAAATCACCCAAGCTCAGGAGTTCGAGACCAGCCTGGGCAATGTAGTGAGACCCCCCTCTTTTTTTGTTTTTTTGTTTGTTCGTTTTTGAGATGGAGCCTGTGGCCCAGGCTGGAGCACAATAGTGCGATCTCAGATCACTGCAACCTCCACCTCTCCCAGGTTCAAACAATTCTCCTGCCTCAACCTCCAGAATAGCGGGGATTACAGGCACCCACCACCATGCCTGGCTAATTTTTGTAATTTTAGTAGAGACGAGGTTTCACCATGTTGGCCAGGCTGGTCCCAAACTCCTGACCTCGTGATCTGTCTGCCTCGGCCCCCCAAAGTGCTGGGATTACAGGCATGAGCCAGCGTGCCTGGCCCCCATCTCTTTTTAAAAAGAAAGAAAAAAAAAGAACAGGAGAAGAGACGATCCATATGGCTGGGCATTTATTTGTGCCTGTCTCAAAATATCTCTGAAACTTCAATGTCAAAGAAAACCTGAGGAGAGTAATTATGCCACCAAGAGCCCTTCTGTCAATTAAATCCTGCCACAATAATCTGCTGAGTGGAGTTTTCCAAATAGTAAACATCTCTACATACGTGGTTGTGAATTTTTTAAAGTACTGCTCATATAGTATTTTTCTGCATATCATTTTATACTACCCACAGGAGTCATAAAAAATGCATTTATGTGTTAGCTATTATTATTAATCTCATCCTTATTCAAGCCTAATATTTAAAACAGTAAAATCTCACTTGCAAGACATTTTCCTCAGCACCATTAAAGAGAAATATGACAGCATGATGCAAGGCTTCTGAAGATGTTGACAAGACGCGAAGGACTTCCAGCATCACTGAGCAGCTAACTGCATCATCACTGGCACCTTCAAATCAGAAAAACAAATTTGCTGCTCAGATTTTAAAATGTTTACAGAATGACCCATTAGGACTAGGAATGGAGCTTTCTCCCCCAGAGAAGCATCACAATAGCTGCATGACGAGAAGCATAGCTCTGTCATCATCAGGACAATTATACCCACCAGCAGTAAGTTCCATGAAGGGATCTTTGTCTGGTTTGCTCACTAACTTACTCTCAACACCTACAACCATGCCTGACCCACCAGAGTCACTCAATTAGTGTCTGCTAAATAAAGCAACCTGAGGGGACCGAAAGTCATACTGGAAACTAGTATTCTCAGCAAACCAAGGAAATCTGTTCTATTCTTTACCCGTATTCCATAATCTCTGTAATAGTCTCACTTCTGGTGCTCACAGCTTCCTGCATCATCTCCCACTGCAACCACTCCTTTCTTGTTTTCCTGACAAAATCATAAAAGCTGCACAGAGAGGTCACTGTGGACGGTGTAACATTCCTTTAAGGTTTCTCCAAGGGGATTATGTGATGGAAAAGTAAAAAGAAGATACCTAATCTAATAAGACACAGGAAAGGAGACTAATGACCTAAGTAGTATCCTAGGTCCCAGAACACACACTCAGTTCAATCTCTGAACCTTTTCTTGATTCATAAACTTTACGTTAATCAAAAGTAACTACAAAGATGACTTAACTGTCTTGCTTTTTTAAAGCACTGTAAGAGACAGTTAAAGGAAGTCATTGGATATTTGATGATACCAAGGAATTACTGTTAGGTTTTTTTTTAGGTGAGGCAATTGGTGGTATCAAAAAGGGCCCTTATCTTCCAGCAATACACAGTGAAATACTTTTAGAGAGGAACTGATATAGCTAAGATCTGCTTCAAAATAATCAAGAAGTTGGGAGGGTAGTGGTAGGAAAGAAACAAGATCAGACTGCTGAAGCTGGGAGATACGTACACTGGAGTTCATTAAACAATTCTGCTTTTGAATATATTTGAAACTTTCCATAACAAAAAACTTAAAAGAGTAATCAATGTAAATAAGCGCTAACGTAACTCAGGCAGTAACATTTCTGGGTTTACACATTTGAAGCAGGGTGCCAAAGAGTTTGGCGTGGATTTGAGAGCAGGAAAGACTTGGAAGTAAATTTGAGCTCTGTCACTTTTCTCCACCATCTCCTGGTTTAAAGAGCAAGCTAATGATACCTACCTCACAGGTTTGTTGTAAGAGTCACACAAGATAATGCCCTGTGCCTAGCACCTGGTAGGCATTCAATGTTCATTTTTCCTACTCTTTGCAAATCTGAGGAAGGCTCTGTAGCTAGCTAAAATTAAAATGCTTGTTTGGGCTCTATTAAATTCCAGACCCCATTCCTACTTAAGAAGAAACTACCTATTAACCATACTTGTCTTGGTGGTAATTACTGGTTTGTATTTCAATCGAAGTGAAACAAAGTAATAATCATTTAATTACTAATAGAAAATGTTGCTATTGGCAAAAAGTGTCACCTTTCAAAAACCTAATGAAATAAACTCTTTTTGTAAATTTGACACTGTGAGTTACTTTAAAAATAGAAAGCAAACAATAAAATGTTTCTTTATTCAAAAAGAGAGAACAGGAAATTAAAAGGTATCTATACAGGGTTGATTAAAAAGTTAAAATTGTCCATTCAGCTTCCCTTATTTTAATGGTTCTGGTGTGTTAGAATAGAACTACAGAAGGGTCAAATATCTTTAAGAAAGGGAAGGAAAGTTAAGAGGACAGTATCTATAAGGGCTAGGTGGTTAACTGACATCCCTTTCCATTTAGAATTAACCTTGAAATTGAAGCCACCCCCAAAATAACTCAACGCCTCTTCTACCAACGACCTGGAACCACACAGCAAACTCAAGAAGATAATTAAGGCTTTTCTGTGGATAACATTACTCCTAACTGGTATCAATTCCTGAGTCCTATATACACAGATGAGAACTTAAAAAGAAAAAAGAAGTGCTTCAATTAGGCCATCCACTAAAAGGATTTAGGTGATAGTCTATTTCAGGGGTGTCCAATCTTTTGGCTTCCATGGGCCACATTAAGGGAAGAATTGTCTTGGGCCACATATGAAATACACTAACACTAACAATCTGATGAGTTAAAAAATAAAATAAAATAAAAATTGCAAAAAAAATCTCATGTTTTGAGAAACTTTATGAATTTGTATTGGGCCACATTCAAAGCTACCGAGGAATGCAGGTTGGAAAAGCCTGGTCTATTTGATGAATGTGTGAAACACTATTTTTAACAATTTATTATTGACAGAAATTTCCTTGAGATTGTTGCTAAGGGTATTCCTATAAAATTTTAGTTAAAAGTAGGTTCTAGGGCCAGGCGCGATGGTTCACGCCTATAATCTCAGCACTTTGGGAGGCCAAGACAGGCGGATCACGAGGTCAGGAGATTGAGACCATTCTGGCTAACGTGGTGAAACCCTGTCTCTACTAACAAAGAATTAGCAAGGCGTGGTAGCAGCTGCCTGTAGTCCCAGCTACTCGGGAGGCTGAGGCAGGAGAATGCTGTGAACCCGGGAGGCAGAGCTTGCAGTGAGCTGAGATCGCGCCACGACGGAGCAAGACTCCACCTCAAAAATAAATAAATAAATAAGTGTAGGTCGTAGGCCAGGCACAGTGGCTCCCACCTGTAATCCCAGCACTTTGGGAGGAATGACGTAGAATGATCACTTAAGGAGTTCAAGACAAGCCTGGGCAACAAAGTGAGAACCTGTCTCTATTATTTAAAAAGTAATAATAAAAAGTGACAAAAATGCTGGCCTTTAATTAGACTCCACATACACAATTTGCAACATTTGGCACTATGTTTGTAAAGAGTAACTGAATATGCACTCCAAAATATGTCATTTTGACATATGGATTATTTTGAGCTGAAGGCAACTGAGAAGTAGGTACTACACAAAAAAGCTCTCTGCCCTCCCCTTGTTTGCCTAAAAGCAGAATATAAATTTACCAACGTGTCCCCATTTCCCCTCTCCACCAGGAAGTACAAACGTTGATCGGTGGCCTGGTGACAGCACAAAAGGAATCTATGTAACACTTTACTAACTAACCTTTATCTACCATTTATTTGCCTTCCTACAATTTGCCACCCCTCGAGACTCAAGGTCCTTTTCCTATCTTTTGTCACTTCTCTAAAAACGTATTGTTTTGCTGAAGATGCTACATAAGCCAGATTTCTAAGCCACCTCTTTGAGATTTACTCATTTTCCTTGAGTATGTCCCATGTACATGAAGTGCATGTGTTAATAAACTTCTGTTTGGTTTTTCTCTTTTTAGCTTGTCTTTTATTACAGGGGTCCACTCAGCTAAGAACTACGAAGGGTAGAGGGGAAACTGTTTTCTTTTGTCCCTACATTTCCTTCTAATTCTTATATATACAGCCTTCGTATATAATGTTCTTAAGCAACTATGGTGTTTATTTGCCCCTTCTCAGAATTTAAGCATCGTAATAGTGGGCAAAGAGTGACATTTATTACTGCTTTGAAATGGACATTAAAAAACCACTGGTGGCAGGGCACGGTGGCTCACACCTATAATCTCAGCACTTTGGGAGACTGAGGCGGGCGGATCACTTGAAGTCAGGAGTCCAAGACCGGCCTGGCCAACACGGTGAAACCCCGTCGCTGCCAAAAATACAAAAAAATCAGCCGAGTGTGGTGGCACGGCAGGAGATTCACTTGAACCCAGGAGGCAGAGGATGTAGTAAGCCAAGATTGTGCCACTGCATGCCAGCCTGGCAACAGAGTAAGACTTGGCCCCCCCACCCAAAAAGAAAAACCACTAAACCACTGGTTACCTCAGCAGCACACGAAGGCACTACTGGCTTCTTTAACAAATGTGTGTATACTGATTTTTGAAAATGCAAGTTACATTACAAATGCAATTGTCAAGCTTTCTAAATATATTCTAATATGAATCATTTTATCAAGCAAATAAATTTTACTTACATTTTGTATAACTCTAGATGTTCAAATTTGGCCTGCTGTAAGTTCAAGCAATCCAGAAGTGTTAATATTACATAAGAGTTAATAGAAACTTTTAAAAAACACTTTCCATGCCAGGTACTATTTCAGTGTTTTACTTAAATTTAATCCTCCAAGCAACACTATTAGGAAAGTACTATTATTTTCTCCATTACACAGATGAGAAACTAAGAAGTTAAGCAGTTTGCAAAAGGGAATATTAATCACACTCTAATATTCTTTTTCCTTTCAAATGTAGCTGAAAGCACTGACTGGCCAGGAAATCCAGCATCTTATCCTAGTTTTGTCTCTGATCAGTGATGACCAGCTAAATTTACTCCTGTGTCAAATGAGGGGGTTGAGCCAGATACCATTTCAGGTCTCATCTACCACTAAAATGTTATGCCATTGTAAATGCTATTTTCTATTCCTATTTACAATCTCTTTAACCACTGAATACAATTTTCTGAAGAATAAATATTTTAATAAATGGAAATTCAATTTAGGGGATTCCCATTCATTTGACAAACATTTGCTGTGTCAGGCACTGTCCGAAATGCAAGTATTCTATTTTGCCAAATTATTTTCACAGAAAGATTTACACATTAATTAGATACTTTAACAGTATGGCACCCTCAGTGGACCAAAATTCTCACTTTATAGGTCAACAGAATCTGCTAGAAGAGATATCCGCCAACCCGCAGCCCAGGACAGCTTTGAATGCAGCCCAATACAAATTTGTAAACTTTCTTAAAACATGAGGTTTGTTTTTGATTTTGTTTGTTTTTTTTTTAAAGCTCATCAGCCATCACTAGTGTATATTATGTGTGGCCTATGACAATTCTTCTTCCAGTGTGGCCCAGAGCAGCCAAAAGATTGGACACCCCTGCTCTAAAACCATGGAGCATCCCTCGAAGGCAGTGACTGTCCTTATCTGGTATCCCCAAAGCCTAGTATAACATCCAGCTGAGTAAAACACTTCTTAAGTGTCAGAACCTAACTCCAGGACACAAGGACACACACACTGTCTGGTAACACCGAGAAAACTGCTTCAGTCTACCAGAAACATTCCAAGTCTTGCCACTGGGCTGCTGGCATTAATGCCAAAAAACAGTATTAATAAAGCACTTAAGAGAAGACAGAATGGTTAGATCCTAAACTAAATGATACTATCCTAATTATCCTGCTTTCCATCACAAAGAAAAAAGGTTTGCCCAAAATGGTCACCACAATTGCCCAAGTAGCTTGGGGTTATGTTAATAAAACTTTCTGGGCTGTGACAACTTCCAAATGACTAAAAAACAGGTACATACCTGGTGAGTTTGCTACTGAGTCAAAATGACAATTAGCCAAGACAGCATGCTGGGCTCCATCTCTGGGTTCCAGCTTTACCACAACATTGGTGATGTTGTCATAATAGCTTGTAAAACCTCCCAAGAAATCAATGCTAAAAGAGCCTGTGGGCCGTTGTACATCTACTGAAATCTTATGAAGCCTGTTGCTTTGCACTTCAATCAGTTTAATCTGTTCCAAAAGGTAGTGCACTGTCAGAATTTCATTTTCTGGACTTCCTGTAGTCCTGGGGCCAATGGAGGTTATGTGTTCAAGATAATCCCTGGAAGTGACCAAAAGAATAACAAAGGTTTGTAGTTAAAATTGACACTTAGCATGGATAACTTTTCCACTACACACCACTTCCTCCCCAAAAAAGCTGTTTTTTGACTTTTATAAAAAGGACTGCCTTTCATTATTTCAGACACCAAGTGAACATCACTTATAAAGTTCCATGATTTTATTTTTGCCTCCCACGAGGTGACCCCTTCAGTTTTCTCCACCATCCCACTCCCAACTTCTCCCCATATCAAACCAATACAAGGACTAGGGATGTATTCAAAACGTGTGACCACTGGTCAAGCACGTGGCTCACGCCTGTAATCCCAGGACTTTAGGAGGCTGAGGCGGGTGTATTGCTTGAGCTCAGGAGTTTGAAACCAGCCTGGGCAACACAGTGAAACCCTATCTCTTCTAAAAATACAAAAAGTAGCCAGATGTAGACTACTATCCGCCTGTAGTCCCAGCTACTCAGGAGGCTAAGATGGGAGGACTGCTTGAGCCTGGGAGATGGAGCCACTGTACTCCAGCCTGGGCGACAGAGCCAGACCCTGTCTCAAAACAACAACAACAACAACAAAAAAAGCCGAAGACTAAGCAGGAGAGACTCTAACTTCACGGCGCACACACCTGAAGGTTATAGATCCTGGGTTAATGACTTTAAGTAGCAGAAACCAATGAGCAAATATAATCAAGAGGTTAAATAAGGGGGAAAAAAAAAACAAACTTTTGATGGACCCAGCCCTCCGAGCTCCTCCTAGTTATTAGACTCAAGGTCTAATAACTTCAGTTCAGACCAAAACCAACTGTACCCTAACGAAAACAAAACTTTTGTCTTTTCACTGCATTCCAAATGGGGAAAGCTGGGGGTGGGGATGGGCAGCGTTTCAGAAAGTCCTTAATAAGCTTGCAACACTTTGCATTCTAGGAAAAACTTTTTAGAATACAGTAGCTGTTGAAAACTTTACACCAGCTTAACATTTCATGAGCTGTGACACACCTGGGTTACAACATCTTTGACTTAATCACCTTTCGTGGCATTCTTAAAAGTCTTAAAAAAAAAAAAAAAAAAAAAAAGTCAAACCTTACACGGTCACTAATCCAAGGGGCCTAAAGACAAACTGCAGGAATCTGAGAATTTCTCAGACTGCATACCAAATTTTCACTGGGTGGTGTTCCAGAAAGAGTCTCTATAGCTTTCGGATTTGGGGGCTGTAACCCTCAGAAAGTTAGAACAGTGCACTAGCGCCTTCCAACACTCCCCGCCCCCAAAGCGAATTTATAAAACAGTCTAGGTACACAAATTTCCATTGGGAAAGCAGAAGGGCTAAGCCAGGTAAAAAGTGGAAGCTGTTCCAGAATATGGGGAGACGACTCACAACCAACCATCTGCACGAAGGGCAGACAGTGGAAAGCAGGTTCCATCTACCTGGCAACCCCAATCTGCACCGCGAGCTAAACGGGGGACAGGCAAGCCCCAAGTCCCGCCAACTCAGACCCCAGAAGAAGGAGAAGCAGGGGCCCCCCACCCCACGTGCAGCCTGGGAGGGGTCAGCGAGTCCCCGAGGTCCGGCAGTGGCGGGTGCACACAGGTGCGGTGCCCCGGGGCCTGGGCAGGAGCCACAAACTGACGCGCGGGCCGTGCCAGGCGGGAGCGGCCGGTACCTGGCTTGGAGGGCGTCGAACTCCCCGTGGTGTCCAGCGGTCCCGCGTAGCACGAGCTGCTGCAGCGAGAGCTGCACCAACGTCCGCAGCGCGAGCAGGTAGAGCGCGAGCCCCAGCGCGGCGCGCGCCTCAGACAGCCCGGTCCCTGCGCCCCGGCTCGCGCCGCCGCTACCCCCCAGGCTCCTCTTCCGCGTCCTCCCGCCGCCGCCGCCGCCGCACCCATCCACCAGGGGCTCCTGCGCTCGGGCCTCCCTCTCCGGCGGTGGCGCGGCCGCCGGTCCGTCCCGACGCTCTCCTCCGACGCGGTGCCGCCTCACAGCCGCCGACTCAGAACCCCACTCCATGGCCAGGAGCCTCAGCTGCCAGCCCAACAGCCCCAGCCCGCTACAGCCCCGGCCGCCGCCGCCGCCGCCGCCGTCGCTGCCGCAGCGCCTCCTAGTGAGCGGACGGAAACTGCAGAGGGCCAAACTTCTTCTGATTGGCCCGTCCCGCCGCGCCAAGACCCAGCTTCTTTGGCCGTTCTCGGGTGGGCACAGCTGCCGGGCCGACCCAGCAGCGGGTGGTGGATATGCCGTCTCGCGCAGGGCTTTCCCAGCCCTCTGTAGGACGGAGATTGCCAACTGGAAAGACACCTAAAAACCCAAAACGAGAAAAATGAGAGATCGCTTTTGAAAGAACACACAAGGCTCTTACGGTGCACCAGGCAGATGAAAAAAGCAATGGCCTGGCTTTCGTAAGGAAGGAATTATTAGAACATCAGGCTCCAGCAAAGTGGGTTCCTGGCTCTTAAAATTAGAAATAAGACTACGCAGAGGAGGCCCGGCCTATTGCTTTCACATGCGTAATCTAATCAGCTCTTCATAACTCAGCAACTTAATCTGTGCTATTACTGTCTCCATTTAACAGATAAAGAAAAATAATGGCTATTATTTATTGAATACCTGCTATGAGCTAAGCGCTAGGCCAAGTCCTTTAACACATTATCTCATTTAATTATCTTTAACAACACTTAAAAGGAAATATTTTTGTTCCCATCTAATACCTGAGAAACGTAGAGATAACAGATGAAGAATGTAAATCTAATTTCATGGGCTCCCAGAACAGCATTCTATTCCACTACTATATTAGCACTCTGCAAGTGAAGGTTCTGAAAAGCTATTCTTCCCTTGACCACTCCCTGAGGCAGTTAAGCAGCAGAGCCTTGGTTTCAGTACAGATCCTAGTGATTATCTAGTCTTCTTCCCGCTTGCTGGTACCATGAGCCTCTCTGTTCCAAGGTTTTTTGTCCCCAGCTTGGAGTTGCTACATTAGCACGAGCATTAACCTAGAGACCAACTGGGAGAGCACACTGCCGGATTTTGACTTAGCACATATGTCAGATTTCATACAATGCCCTATGGGCCTGCTCCTGCCCACCTCTCAGGCTCCTCTGACACCAGAATTCTTCTTATTTCCAGCTCTCCAGCCACACTGGCCTCTTTCAAAGACTTTCTACGCACATCTTTCCTTCTACAATGAGATCTTCTCACATGCCGTTTGAATTACCTGGAGTGTTCTTCCCTCTCCTCATTGTCTTTTTAACTCCTAATTATCCTTTAAATCTCAGATTAAGTAGTACTTCCTCAAGCGAGAATCTCATTTAATTTAGCTTGCTTCCCCTATTTGTAGGCTGTCACAGCACCATGTATGCATGTGATTATTTCATATCTCCCTCATTAGACTGTAAGCTCCACAAAGGCAGGAATCAGATCTGGTTTTACTCACCATTTTATTCCTTGCTCTTAACACAAAGTATGACACATAGTATGTAGTCAATAGATATTTCTTGAGTGAATGGAAAAATGAAAATATAACACTTTTGTGGCAGCAGCATAATTTTAGCTCTATAAGATCCCTTTCAGTCTGTAAGCACTATGAGACTAAAGACAGTGTCTATCTTATTTAATCATCACTGTATCCATAGTGCTTAGCTCTGGATAAGAGCCTAGCCCATGGTCATAAGTATATATATATATATATTTTTTTTTTTATTTTTTTTTTAAAGAACACACACACATATATATATACACACATACACACACACACACATATCTGACAATATCCCATGGTACCATAATAGGGAAATGCCTGGCTGTTGGGGACGGGTAGATCTGAGTTCCTGGATCTGGTACCTTTAGTATACATGGCATTATTCAAGTTACAATCTCACAGAGTCCACCTGTATTTTTCTGTGGTAATGCAGATGATATCTGCCTTAAGGGGCTTCAGTGAGGATTAGATAGATAGATAGAAAGATAGATAGATAGATAGATAGATAGATAGATAGATAGATAGATAGATAGATGTGTGTGTGTGTCTGAAAGATCCTCACATAAGATTCTCATTAAAAACTATTTTTCAGAGTTTTCCTTCTCATGCAATTCTTTGTAGATTAGATTAAAAGCTGCTTTCCTATCATGATAATCATAGAGCTCTAGGTGGTGGAAGTTAAGTTACAGTTGAGTTCCTGAAAGGCAGTTTTTCTTTAGACTTGTATAGTCTACGGTATTCACATTTGAATATTTTTAGCTACCAGTTGTTGGATATCCACTTGTGTCAGATACTGATGAAGGTGGAGAAACAGAGAAAAGAACAAATCGATGTTTCTACCTTCAGAGAACTTATATTCTAACAGAGACAATAAACGCGCGCGCACGCGCGCGCGTGTTTGTGTGTGTGTGTGTGTGTGTGTGTGTGTAAAATGTCAGAGAGTTAAGTGCCATAAAGAAAAATAAAGCAGGGAAATTGAGAGTGACAGAAGCTGCTGTTTTATTAGGGTGATCAGAGATGGTCTCACAGTCTCTCTGAGAAGATGACATTTGAGGTGACCTGAATGAAGTGAGGAACAGGGCCACATATGCCTGCGGAGAGAATGTTCCAGCAGAGGAAAGTGGGCTGGGATGTTCAGAGGCAACACTGAATAAGGCATGCACTAAAGCAGACTGAGCCAGGAGCCCTGGTAGATGTGAGGTGACAGAAGTGGGTAGGAGCCAGTGCAAGGAGGGCCTCCTGGCCCCAGTGAGGACTTTGGGGTGGTTTTGAGCAGTGAAAGGTCATGCTCTAGGTGATGTTTTATAAGACCACTCAGAGTCTCCGTCCCAGGCAGAGCAGCTCAGTGACTCCATCTAGAACACATAGGCTAATAAAAGACTTTGATAATGCCTAGCCCTTGAAGTGTTCAGTTTGATCTACAATTTTATTTGTGTTGAAAGTAGACCACAGTGAATTGGAAAATACGCTCTAGTTCTCACATATCAAACCCCTGATAAGGATGAGGGACAGATAAATGTGAAAGGTTTTGGCTGCCCCATCTGGTGAGCTATTGATCGTGGGGTTGAGTCAACTCATCTGGCTTGGCAGGCAATTATACTTTTTCATGTCCCCCTTTATGACAAAGTAAGAGCCAAACTGACTGACAGACATAGAGATGTCCCATGTCCCTTCCGTCTTGCCATCTTTTTAGTATTTCCTAGTAGTTTGGCCAAGGTAAATGGAAGGACATATAAGTTGTCAGGATTCAGGTGAACTGCCAGTTTCTGTCTTCCCCACAAGTCATTCCATAGCCAATTTGCCACAGAAGAAAACCATAGCCTATGCACTTTCTTCCTTGGAAGAGAGGCTACCAGTGCATCTGGTGAAGTTCTCTGAGGCTCAGGCTAGCAGAAGGATGCCTTTTACATGATGTTACAGTGACATTCAAATCAGGTGAGGTACCAAGCCAAGAGGTGAGAAGTAAGCCAAAAGCAGTTGTCAAAAGCTGACAGGCAGAGCAAGTCAAAAGATTACAAAACCAAGTGCAAGGATTCCAAATGTGGAAGAGTTTATGGATAAATGTAGCCAGGTGCTGTTGCGGACAGTTTGGTTTTCTGTGTTCACTGAGGTGGTATAAGAGTGAACCAGCTTTGTTTAAAGGTTCAGGGTACACCATTAGTTTTTTAGGGTTTTTGTTTGTTTGTTTGTTTAGATCCCTTAAGGCTAAAGCTTGGGCCTCAGGGTGCTGTTGGACAATTGATTTTTCCAATTTTGAAGCGCTGAAATGGAACATTCAGGAACTGGTGACAATGGTCAGCTCCAGGGATCACCTCCAGCAAGCCAGGAAACCTGGGAGCTGGCAGTGCTGGCAAGAAAGGGCATTCCAAAAGGCACGTGGGCCTGATCTGTAAATCTTCAGAGCTTTTCTACCCCCATGAGCTTAATCGGCCTTGGAGCCTAGGGAGAGGGTAACTGCATGCTACTTTTAACACCCCCTCAAATTCTGGGCTGGTCCCCTTTGTTCGCTAGGTCCCTGTAGCTAGGTGGGCACAGAGAAGTTAGAGAACAAGTCTGGTTGCACTGCTAGCTGAAGCCACTATGTCAGGTTACCTTTTTTCCATGGCTTAGTAGAAAAGAGATTCTCTGATTTTGGAATAATCTATATTCATCTTAAAAGCCTTTCAGAAACAAATGGGGTTGAGATAATTGGTTATTTTCTGTTTTTTTAGAGACAGGGTCTAACTATGTTGCCTAGGCTGGACTTGAACTCCTGACCTCAAGCAATTGTCCTGCCTTAGCCTCCCAAGTAGCTGGTGCTATAGGTGTGCCACTGCACCTGGCCAATTGGTTCTTTTGGGGAAAAAAATCAAATTAGAATCTCATACCATATTACACACCCACCCACATACATACACAATATTCAAGTAGAATTCAGAATCAAATATCAACAACTTTTTAACTAGTACAAAAATAAGATGAATGTAATTAAATATTTATAATAATTAAGATGCAAAAGTACAAGGACTCTTTAATCAAAAGACAAATGGAAGATACCATAAAGGGAAAAATCACATATTGGCTACACAAAATTGAAAACTTCTATACATCAAAAACAGTCACCAAAAAGATGAAAAGTCAAATGACAAATGGAGGACATAATTTTCAAAACAATTTTTTTAAAAAGGGGATAATATATGTTATATGCATTATTCTCTCTCACTCTCTCTTCGTGTGTGTGTGTATACACTATATATATAGGTGTGTATGTGTATATGCATGTGTGCACAAAAATCAGTAAGAAAAATATCAATGCCTCAATAGAAAAATACATAAACCATTCACTTTTAGTAGCAAAGGAATGCATGTGAAAATGTGTACCATTTTTATCACATTGAAAAAGCATTTTTTCACTGGGCGCAGTAGCTCAGCCTGTAATCCCAGCACTTTGGGAGGCTGAGACAGGCAGATAACTTGAGGCCAGGAATTCGAGAGCAGCCTGGGAAACATGGTAAAACCCCATCTCTACTAAAAATATTAGCTGAGCATGGTGGCATACACCCGTACTCGGGAGGCTGAGGTGGGAGGCAAGAAAGGGCATTCCAAAAGGCACATAGGCCAGGACTTGCAGTGAGCCAAGGTCATGCACTGCCCTCCAGCCTGGATTACAGAACGAGACTGATCTCCAAAAAAAAGAAAAAAAGCTATTTTTTTAAAATTATAATATGCACTGCTGGCAAACATTTAATTTCTAGGCATTTTTATGTGATGCTGGAGGAATACATTTTGAGAAGACCTTTCTGGAAAGCAATTGTGTAAGATGTACCAGGAGCCTTAAAAGAATTCACAGGTAGGGTGCAGTGACTCATGCCTACAACTCCAGCACTTTGGGAGGTCGAGGTGGGTGAATCGCTTGAGTCCAGGTGTTTGAGACCAGCCTGGGCAACACAGCAAGACCCCATCTCTACAAAAAATACCAAAAAAAATTAGCTGGGTGTGGTGGTGCACATCTATACTCCCATCTACTAGGGAGACTGAGGTGAGAGGATCGCTTGAGTCCAGGAGGTCAAGGCTGCCATAGCGCCACTGCACTCCAGCCTGGGCGACAGGGCAAGAGCCTGTCTCAAGAAAAAAAAAGAAGAATTCATGGTTTTTGACGTAGTAATTTCACATGTAGGCATCTATCAAAGGTGTGATTTCAAAAAATGCAAAAGGATGCTCATCTATAAAAATCAAATATATGGAAATGACTTAACCATATAAAAATAAAAGTTAAATAAATTATAGTACATTCAGAGTTCGGAACGTCATATAGTATTAAACACAACATTACAAAAGTCTCTTTAATAACATGGGGGAAATGCTCACATTATAAATACTAAGAGAAATTAAAAAAAAAGATACAAAATGGAAATAGATAAGAATATACTAGTGAATCGTAAATAAATGAAAGGAAAGAACACTGAAGCAATAACAGTGGTTTTCTCTGGGTGATTTTCCCCCCCTATTCATTTCTCTGTTTTCCACCATCTCTGCCATGAGTTCAGTGTTCCCTTTAAGAGCCATGAGTCTGGTGTCAGTCTCCAGCAACCTTGTGCCTAGGAAGGCACTTGTCTGTAGATCACCATCATTTTAAGCCTTAGGAAGGCAGTTTATAAATTGATTCCAACATGGATGTGATCCAGGAGGGGAATGCAATGTCAAAAAGCTGATCTCCAGCCTGTGTTCCTCAAGCACATTCCTAGACTAAAAAGTTTAGGGTCAAGATTCAGTAATTAATCAATTGCTGAACCAATTTAAAAAAAACTTGAGAGAATTTTCACTTAATCATTGTTCTTTAAATTCAGCCTGTGACCTGGGAGAAGAACTGGTGCATATACTTTTTAATGGCTTTGGACTTTGAATTTACTTTTCCCTCCTTCATAGCACATTCCTCATACCATAGGAGAAGAACCCATGAACCCGGAAGTCTCTAGGGATTTATTTGAGGGTCATACACCCAGGGCTCTGTTTGACTTTCTTCACTGGGCTGCACGGGTAGGTGAGTTAGGACACAGGAGGTGACTCAGCAGTTTGGGAACGAGAGTCACTGACTCATGTGAATTTGCTCCATGCTGAAACTCGATTGCTTTAGTGTACTAAAACATTAATGAGAGTTTACATTGCCAGAGCTCAGCACATCTAGGTGTGCGCACCTGGAGACCCCCAGCTCTTCCTGAACCCCCCCTCTAAGTAGCTATCTCCTCCTGCAGACCCCAGAAGCCCTCTTGCAGGCTGTGTCCTGGAACGGTTTCACTTGGCCTTCGGGCTGCATGACCTTCTTCAGGTCTTTACTGGCCTGAAATAGCCTCTGCAGCTGCTGCTTTCCAAGATGCCCAAAGGAGAAAAGAGACAACAATGGATCTTGTAGGAAAATGGCAAATAACTCTCAAAGTGTGGTCTGAGGACCATGTAATATGAGAATCATGTGGGGACTTGCTAAAAAAAAATCATCTTCCTGTATCCTACCCACCTACCTGGTACATTAGCAATCCATAGCAGAAAATCTAGGCCGGGTGCAGTGGTTCACCCCTGTAATCTCAGCACTTTGGGAGGCCAAGGTGGGCGGATCACTTGAGGTCAGGAGTTTATGACCAGCCTGGCCAGCATAGTGAAACCCCGTCTCTACTAAAAATACAAAAATTAGCCAGGCATGGTGGCACATGTCTGTAATTCCAGCTACTCAAGAGGCTGAGGCAGGAGAATCACTCGAAGCTGGGAGGCAGAGGTTGCAGCGAGCTGTGATCGTGCCACTGCATTCCAGCCTGGGTGACAGAGTGAGACTTTGTCAAAAAAGAAAGAAAGAGAGAGAGAGGAGAGAGAAAGGAAGGAAGGGAGGGAGGAAGGGAAGGAGGAAGAGTTTACTGCATCCAACTCTTTAGAGGTAGGATCCTGTAATCTGTGATTCCTACATAAGCTAAAATGGTAAACTATGCCATAGCCAAGGGTTCACATGTCCAAGAGGGATGTAGGCCAACTGTGATGATCCTGGGCCAGATCACCCCTTCTGCAGCTTTATGAATGTCAGATCTGCATTGCCATCTTCTCCCTCCCTGCCCATGCCCACTGCCCCTCCCTGGCCCCCAGGGCCAGAAGGACTGTGTAGCACCTTGCCACACCACACTGGAAAACAGGGATGCAAGAGGCTGTACGATGCCGCAGTTCAGAGCATGGGTGTTGCGCTGAAAGCACTCCAGTATTTACTTCTCTACCTCTAACCTGCGGTGTATCCTCCAATCAATGACTTAATTTTGTTATGCCTGTTTCTTCATCTGAGAAGTGGGGTTAATAAGGTTGTCGTGAGGCCCTAGATCAGGAGACCTGTGTCAGCTGTTGCTATTATTCTGTGGTTGGAACCTTCATTTGCATGGCATTAAAACCTTCATTTGCGTGGCATTATAGAGGCCAGTCACTCCTCTGCTCTGTAGCTGGCTAGGTGGATGAAAGGCAATAGAAAATGCTTGGCCAAGTTCTTTCATAGCAACCTAATTTAAAGTTGATGAAAGGCAACTTGTGACATGAGCCTGAGGCGAACTTGATTTATATTTTACTTAAAGGGCAACTTTTTAATTGTTAAGTGTTACTGTTCTGCTCTCCCTACCCCTAGGAATGTAACATTCATACCCTTGCAGGTATGTACCTCTTTATTAGTTCCTTCTTGGTGAAAGGTGGTGTAAAAAAACCTGTTATCCTTTCTCATCTCAAGTCTTTAGTTCCCCTTGGTACATTAGTCATCCATAAGCAGAAAGCCAGAAGTACCAAGAATAGGTTATTCTAAAAAATTATAAAAACTTGTTTGCAACATGATTCAGCTATAAAAAGGAAGTACTGATACATACTACAATGGGATGAGCCTTGAAAACATTGTGCTAAGTGGAAGACACCAGACACAACAGGTCACATATTATCTGATTCCACTCATTTAAAATATCCAGAATAGGTAACTCCATAGAGGCAGAACACAGGTTGGTGGTTACCATGGACAAGGCAGAGAGGAGAATGGAATCAACTGCTTAAAAGGTATGGGGTTTCCTTTTGGGGTGAAGAAAATGTTTTGGGGCCAGGTGTGGTGGCTCACGCCTGTAATCCCAACACTTTGGGAGGCTGAGGCCGGTGGGTCACTTGAGGTCAGGAGTTGGAGACCAGCCTGGCCAACACAGTGAAATCCGTCTCCACTAAAACACACAAAAAATTAGCTGGGCATCGTGGCACGTGCTTGTAATCCCAGCTACTCAGGAGGCTGATGCACAAGAATCACTTGAATCCAGGAAGCAGAGGCTGCAGTGAGCCAAGATTGTGCCACTATATATCCAAAATTAGTTCCTTCAGGTGGGTTCTTGGTCTCACTGACTTCAAGAATGAAGCCCTGGACCCTCGTGGTGAGTGTTATAGTTCTTAAAGATGGTGTGTCCGGAGTTTCTTCCTTGTGGTGGGTTTGTGGTCTCGCTTGACTTCAGGAGTGAAGCCACAGACCTTCGCAGTGAGTGCTACAGCTCCTAAAGGTGGTGCATCTGGAGTTGTGTGTTCTTCCCGGTGGGTTCCTGGTCTCACTGACTTCAGGAGTGAAGCCGCAAACGCAGACCTTCACAGTGAGCGTTACAGCTTATAAAGGTAGTGCAGACCCCTCATAAACGTAGTGCAGACCCAAAAAGTGAGCAGCAGCAAGATGCATTGCGAAAAGCGAAAGAACAAGGCTTTCAAAGTGCGGAAGCTGACCCAAGCAGGTTGCAGCTGCTGGCTCGGGAGGCCAGCTTTTAATCCCTTACTTGGCCCTGCCCACGTCCTGCTGATTGATCCATTTTACAGACCGCTGATTGGTCCATTTTACAGAGTACTGATTGGTCCGTTTTTACAGAGTACTGATTGGTGCGTTTACAAACCTTCAGCTAGACAGAGCGCTGATTGGTGTGTTTACAATTCTTCAACTAGGCAGAAAAGTTCTCCAAGTCCCCACCAGACCCAGAAGCCCAGCCGGCTTCACTTCTCAACTGCAGTCCAGCCTGGGTGACAGACAGAATGAGACTCTGTCTCAAAAAAAAAAAAAAAAGAAAAAGAAAAGAGAAAAAAGAAAATGTTTTGGAACTAGATAGCTGTGGTTTGCACAACATTGTAAAGTACTAAGTGCCACTAAGTTGTTCACTTTTAAAACAAGTTTATATTATGTAAATTTCACCTCAATCAGAAACAAACATTAATTGTATGTTATTCGCAGCTGACTGTAGCAAGTAGCCTATAAAAAGAAGTCTTAATTCCAGAGACAAATGCCTTCCCAAGTTCACTTTTAGTAAGCCATTTGCTACTCTGTTGCTGTTATAAATTGTGATGACAATAATAAGTGCCTTGGATTTCAGTAGTCTCTTACTTCCAAGCAATTCAAAGTACTAAATCAGGATTTCTGATCTCCATTTTTTAAAGAAAATCAATAAACAGATCTGTAGCAGAGATGCTGATTCTTTAGAAAAGGCTAAGGAAATTGCTTAATTCATAGCCTAAAGTTTTAAAAGCCGTTTCCCTCTCAGATTCCTTCATGATTCTAATAGCCAGAGATAAGGCTAATCTTTAAGAAGCTTCACAAAGTTGGGAGCCCAAATTAAGAGATTCAGATACAAAAAGCCAAGTGAGAAATCAACTTGTTATTCAAAAATGCTATTATGTCAGCAAGGTAATTGGGACTCATTTAGGGAACAGAACAGAGTATTTACAAACCATTTCCTGACATGGGCAGATAAGGAGATAGAATAAAACAAGTCAGGTTAAGGTTAGAAGGAGTGGTAAGGACTGGCGTGAACTATAACCCTGGCTCCACCTAAATCAGTAACAGTAACCATAGCTCTGTGGAATTTGGGCTCAGCACAGCCAAATCTGCTATTTTTTCAAGAAATGACAGAAACTCAGATATTTATGTGAAACCTTCTGCTCTGTTAATGTTGGAAACAAATTTAAAAAGAGAAGACCATTTTGTGTGCCAACGAAAACAGTTGTGTAAACTGGATTCCACCCACCGGCTGCCAGTTTGAAACCTCTGAGCCCTCACCTTTAAGCCCTCAAGGACATACCTGCTTAAAGATAAAATATTTCTCTGAGCAGGGATCAGGTTATTCGTGGGATTCTTATCTCCTGATTTGGGGGAAAGTTTACAGTGCTAGAATATATCAGATGTAGCTAGCTAGCCAAGTCTCTTTCTTCTCTCCTTCTTAGTTGAGAGGTCAGTCTTGTCAAATGTCCCCCTCCCCGCTTGTAGCCACTGCTCTGTTTATTTTGCAGGAACAGTGAATAAGTAGCAGAATGCTTTCTTAAGTTTTCGCTGATGCAGAGCTGAAGATCTCTGCTACAACAAATGTTCTGAAACGGATTCTTCTCTCTCATCCCCATCCCCTACCAAGGACAGTGTTGAACACATTGGGGTTGTAAAACTCAAAGTCAGAGTTACAGCCCTCCTAGATTTTAGACCAACCCTGGGGATATGCAGCTGTATTTACTCTTCTTGTGTGTCCTGGTGGGAGGAAGGATGGGAAGAGCAGTGCATCCTGGAACTGTGGCTATGGAAAATAACCAGCACTTCTCTACCCGCTGGCCAATACTGGCACAGACTTAATTCGAGGGGTAATCTTCTGTGAAGTATGATGGGATTTCCGGGAGAAGAATCTCAGTCAGACCTACAATCAAACATACATTTCCTTACCAGTGGTAAGGAAAAAAATCTTTCCTCTTAAAATTAGACACCCTGTCCTGGAAAACACTAACTTCCTACATCCTGATACTTCCTTCCTGCAGCCTTCCAGCTCTTTCTGCCCAGACTCAGATATAAGTGGCCAAGTAGCCACAAGCTGCCTAGCAGAGGGGTATTTTTTTTTTTTTTTTTGAGACAGAGTCTCGCTCTGTCGCCCAGGCTGGAGTGCAGTGGCCAGATCTCAGCTCACTGCAAGCTCCGCCTCCTGGGTCCACGCCATTCTCCTGCCTCAGCCTCCTGAGTAGCTGGGACTACAGGCGCCGGCCACCATGCCCGGCTAGTTTTTTGTATTTTTTAGTAGAGATGGGGTTTCACCGTGTTAGCCAGGATGGTCTCGATCTCCTGACCTCGCGATCCACCCGTCTCGGCCTCCCAAAGTGCTGGGATTACAGGCTTGAGCCACCGTGCCCGGCCTCTTTTTTTTTTTTTTTAAGACAGAGTCTTGCTCTGTCACCCCAGACTGGAGTGCAGTGATGCGATTTCAGTTCACTGCAACCTCTGTCTCCCAGGTTCAAGTGATTCTTGTGCCTTAGCCTCCCGAGTAGCTCTGATTATAGACATGTACCACCATGCCTGGCTAATTTTTGTATTTTTAGTAGAGATGGTGTTTTGCCATGTTTCCAGGCTGGTCTCAAACCCCTGGGCTCAAGTGATCTGTCCTGCTTGGCCTCCCAAAGGGCTGGGATTACAGGCGTGAGCCACCACGCCTGGCCCTAGCAGAGACGATGACAGTCAATCTTCGTGAGAGCTAAAGAGAAACTTCTGCTGTCACCTTTGCAGAGACCTGTCAAAGAGCCACTTGGTCAGAAGAGCAGGAACTCCTCTGGAAGAAGCCTGGGCATACTTCCTGCACCCCTCCTCATCCCCTTTTTGTTTATGTATGGGTGGATTTTTCAACTTTATCAGCCTTGCAGGAAACCATAAATATATTTCCAGTTGACAGTCATGTTTTCTGGTTGTGAACCTCAGGTCTTCCAAAGTCACCATCTGCTACAGAAACAAAAGTCAACAAATATCACATTCTTCCCAACTGGTCTACCATAAATTATGGCTGCTTTGAGCATGTCAGCCTTGTGGTTTTCTTCAGAGGGCAGGATGTGTCCTGGCCCCACTGGTGGTTTAGCTTGGTTTCCTGCCAAGGCGGACAGGGGAAAATGTCCCCCTACCCCCGCCGGCTCTTCCGGGGCAGTGTAGGGCCTTTGAAACTTAAACTTGCATTTGCCGAGCCTAAAACTTGAATCATCGTGTTTTATTTGTTTTTGTTTGCATCAGGAAACTTTCAGTGTTTTTTTGTTGTGGTGGTGGTGGTGGTGGTGGTTTAATTTTTTTATAAATCATTGTTTCTTCTTAAACTTTTAATGCCCCTGAACTGTGACTCTGAGAGGACTTGACAAATCACCTGTGCTCTTTTTTTTTTTTTTCCAAGACGGAGTCTCGCGCTGTCACCCAGGCTGGAGTGCAGTGGTTGGATCTTGGCTCACTGCAAGCTCCGCCTCCCGGGTTTACGCCATTCTCCCGCCTCAGCCTCCTGAGTAGCTGGGACTACAGGTACCCGCCACCACTCCCGGCTAGTTTTTTTTTTGTATTTTTTAGTAGAGACAGGGTTTCACCGTGTTAGCCAGGATGGTCTCGATCTCCTGACCTTGTGATCCGCCCGTCTCAGCCTCCCAAAGTGCTGGGATTACAGGCTTGAGCCACCGTGCCCGGCCTACCTGTGCTCTTAAAAGGAAGTTTCTTGTCAGGTGTTTTTGCTTGTGCATATAATCCCAGCCACTTGGGAGGCCAAGGCAGGAGGACCACTTGAAACCAGGAGTTCAAGACCAGCCTGGGCAACATAGAAAGACCCCATTTCAAAATAATAATAATATTAAAAGTAACTTTCTTAAAGTTTGAGGCAGTGGGGAGGAGGATGAAGAGCGAGAGAGAGTAACTTATTCAAGTTATCTTCTCTCTTTCTCTCACAAAACTAACTCCTGATTGATTGATTGATTGATCGATTGATTATCAGGAGTTCTTCCAGCCTGTGGATTAATTGCACTCCACCTCATCACTCCCTTCCATTTGTTGCCAGTGTCTTTTGTTATTTCTGCCACAGATTCTCTAGTGAAGAAAAGTAAACACTCAAATTTGTTCTCCTTGATTACACCAAGGAGAGGTTGTAGGGTGCCCTCTTAGAGCAGACAGTGGAGTCAGCTGTTGCCTCAGGAGAACACGCCTTGCTGAGGGCTCTTTGGGTATTTTTGTGAGGAGACTGAGGAGAACTGAATAGGCCTGAGGAGTACTTTGGAGGCCACAGAACCATGGACAGGTGTAAGGGGAAGTTCCAGGAGGGAGGAAATTAGTGTAACTGTTGTTCAGGCCTCAGAGTGTTTGGATCTGGGAGAAGGGCAAAGAAGCTGCTTTGGAGTGTCAGGCAGGCCCTGATGGGCAAATGTGGACGGTCAGTGCTTCTTGAACTTGTTTGTGCTTAGGTACCACCTGGGGATCTGGGTCTGGAGGGATGGGGTGGGGTGAATTCTGCTCCCCTAACATACTCCCTGCTCATGCTTGTGCTGTGCTTTACCTCACTAGGTAACCACACTTTGTGAAGCAAGATGGTAGAATATTCTGGGAGCTAGGGACAGCTTAAAGGTGAGGCCAGGGGCAGGGCCAGGGACGGCAAGCAAAAGCAGCTTGCATCCATATCACCATTAAGGCAACAGATGGACAGTCTTACTGGAAGACTGCCAAAAGTAGAGCAAGACCCCTCTCCTGCCACTCACCCAGTGGCCCACAGATCTGCACTCAAATCCTGGCTCTGCTACTAATTTGCTATGTGACCTTAAGGAAGTCATTTCATTCCTCTAAGCCTCAGTTTCCTCATCTGTAAAAACAGAGATATTAAAACCTCCCTTGGCCATTTCACAGGGTTACCCTGAAAATTAAATGAAATAAGTATGGGGAAACTGTTTGTAGCTGCCAAAGTACTTTGCAATGGAACCTGTGATTATGTCAGATAGATTCCTCTTGGGAACCTTGCATGGTTTCACTCATGTATATGTGATTATCACATCTAACTACATTTCCCAAAGGATTGGGCAAGCACTTACTCCCGTGGGTGTGAAGGAGAAGAGTTCATATTTATTTCACCATGCTTCAAAGCCTTTGCAACTGGTCCATAGCTCAGGTACTTTGTTATCCCTTTGGTTCAACATTAATCACTTGTTTTATGGGGTGGTTATTCCTCTCTGATAGGATGGAGGACTTGTTTGTGTTTATGGACATTTCCCTGTTCTATTTGAGTTATATCACATTCCACCTTGACCTGGGCAGAATAGTTGATTTTCCTGTTCAGCATGGAACTGGAGGCCCTTTAATTAGGAAATTCTGAATGGGTATGCTGCAGAGATGCATGGCAAACAGAGACTGTTTCCTTCAAGTTTCCCACAGCGGTACAACGGCCTCCCGCCACCACATTCAGTATATTCTCTCCTGCATCCTCTCAGCACCAATGCTCAGCAGCCCATAGGCAGCCCTCAGCTACAAAGAATGCCCAGGGGATGGAGGGAAGAGATGCCGGTAAATTGAATTTGCTGTTTAACTCACTGTTAGATCTAGAAAATATGGGCTTTGTTTTTTTCAATTCTTATAATTACTCAATGTTTTTTGAAGATTAGAATTTTGCATCTATGTTATCAACTCAAATATCATCACTGATTGTGATGCTCGATGTGAATGACTACAAACAGGCCCAGCTTCGTTCTGTTGCCCAGGCTGTAGTGCAGTCTGTTCCTCTGCCTCCTGGGCCCAAACGATCCTCCTGACTCAGCCCCCCAAGTAGCCAGGACCACAGGGTCATGTCACCACACCCAGCTAATTTTTGTATTTTTAGTAGAGAAGGGGTTTCACTGTGTTGCCCAGGCTGGTCTTGAACTCCTGAGCTCAAGTGATCACCCACCTTAGCCTCCCAAAGTGCTGGGATTACAGGCATTAGCTACTGCATCCGACCCCCAGATGGCTTTTTCACTAAAACCTCAATTTTGTTCCTTCTCTTAGGAAATAACATGTATTGAGTGTGTGCCATGTACCAGGCAGGCACTATTTACCTTATTTATTCCTCAACAAAACAAAATCGGCCGGGCGCAGTAGCTCATGCCTGTAATCCCAGCACTTTGGGAGGCCGAGGGGGTCGGATCACGAGATCAGGAGTTTGAGACCATCCTGGCTAACATGGTGAAACCCTGTCTCTATTAAAAATACAAAAAAGTAGCCAGGTGTGGTGGCGGGTGCCTGTAGTCCCAGCTACTTGGGAGGCTGAGGCCGCAGAATGGCGTGAACCCGGGAGGCGGAGCTTGCAGTGAGTCAAGATGGCACCACTGCACTCCAGCCGGGGAAACAGAGCGAGACTCCATCTCAAAAAAAAAAAAAAAATCAAAAAAAGCAAAACAAAACAAACCCCATAAGATGGGTTTATTATTATCCTGGTTTTATCAATGAAAAACTGAGGCTCAGAGAAAGGATATCATTTGCTGAAGGTCACACAGACAAAATCACGGAGACTTGTTTTCTTTCTGCCACTCCTTGTATCCAGATGTGTATTAGCTTCCTATGGCTGCTCAGGGGTGTTGGTTTGAGTGCAGGTGGGTACTTGAAAGAGGAGGGACCTATGTGGCTTACTATGGTTAGATGAGGGTTCTGACCTAGCTGAGGAAACCAAGTGGAGAAGCCACTTGGTGCTTTAGTTTCAGTTAGTTTGATTTTTTCACTATTTTTTTTTATTTTTTATTTTTTTAGATGGAGCCTCGCTCTGTCGCCAGGCTGGAGTGCAGTGGCACTATCTTGGCTCACTGCTATCTCTGCCTCCTGGGTTCAAGAGAGTCTCCTGTCTGGGCCTCCCGAGTAGCTGGGACTACAGGCATGTGTCACCACGCCCAGCTAATTTTTGTATTTTTAGTAGAGACAGGGTTTCACCATGTTGGCCAGGAGGGTCTCAATCTCTTGACCTCATGATCTTCCCAACTTGGCCTCCCAAAGTGCTGGGATTACAGGCGTTAGCCACTGCGCCCAGCCCAGTTAGTTTGATTTTTACAGCCTGTGGGGGAGAGAAGGGATCTTAGAGATACTAATCTAACACCCTCATTTTACAGATGAGCAACCTGGTCCCGGGGAGAACTGACTTAGCCAAAGCAGACAGGAGGTCCTGGCCAGGACTAGAGCCCGAACCCAGTCCCAGCTCCTTGCCATGCCCACTTCCCTCATCTCTCTTCCCACACCACTTGGTGTGGTTCTATGTACATTAATTGGACATTTCTCATAAACAAGGTCACAGTTTAGTCGCTGTTCAGAAGGTGGTATTTGTAGACTCAGATCACCAAGTGATATCCACACTTCAATAAGTTGTTCTATGATTCTTGGTTAATAAAACCCATGCTGTTATAACAAGTTTATTTCTGAGCCACATGTGTTATTAAAATAAAATATTCTGTTTTAGCACATTTTGGGCATGTTTGGTTCTTATAGAAGAGCCTGTGCTAGCAGTGGTAAGTTTAGCTACCTGCCAGTTGGATCACATATAAATCTACCCAAATCTTGACACAAGACAGTAAAATCTAGGCCAAAGGGCACTCTTCCACTCATGTCCCAAATTCACACATACATGACTGCTCTTAGCAAGCAGACTTGAAATTAATGAACACAGAATAATATCCATGGTGGGATTGTGGATTTCAATCCTGGCCCTGCAGTGTAGGCACCACAGGTTATTTCTTACCAATGAGGAAATAAACCCAGAGGGTTTAAGGAATAGGTCCAAAAGGTCACAGAGCCTGCTGTTGTCAGAGCAGGCCAGGGCCCAGGTCTCTCCCCTTTACACTCTGTGGACTAGTGTGACTCTGTGGATCATCAGCATCAGAATAACCCCGAGTGCTTGTTAGAAATAGAGAATTCCAGGCTGGGCGTGATGGCTCACACCTGTAATCCCAGCACTTTGGGAGGCTGAGGCGGGTGGATCACGAGGTCAGGAGATCGAGACCATCCTGGCTAACACGGTGAAACCCCATTTCTACTAAAAATACAAAAAATTAGCCAGGCATGGTGGTGGGCACCTGTAGTCCCAGCTACTCGGGAGGCTGAGGCAGGAGAATGGCATGAACCCAGGAGGGAGAGCTTGCAGTGAGCCAAGATTGTGCCACTGTACTCCAGCCTGGGCGACAGAGCGAGACTCTGTCTCAAAAAAATAAAAAAAATAGAGAATTCCTCGAGACCAGCCTGGCCAACATGGTGAAACCCCATCGCTACAAAAAACACAAAAATTAGTTGGGCATCATGGCGGGCACCTGTAATCCCAGCTACTCAGGAGGCTGAAGCAGGAGAATTGCTTGAACCTTAGAGGTGAAGGTTGCAGTCAGCCAAGACCACACCATTGCACTCCAGCCTGGGCGACAAGAATGAAACTCCGTCTCAAAAAAAAAAAAAAAAAGAAATAGAAAATTCCCTGGTCTTCTGTGGTGGTTGGGGGAATTGGGAGGGAGCGTGTCGCTGAGGAAACTGAATATTTAACAAATTCCTCATGTGACTCTGAGATACCTTCAAGTTCATAAACCTCTGAAAATGCTCACTGTCAGTGGTTCTCTACTCTCACACTACATAAGAACTAGATGAAGCATCAAAAAAAAAAAAAAAAGTCCTGGGCCCAATCCCAGTATTCAGTTAATTTGGATGGTGCCAGGCAATTGTATAATTTTGGAAAATGGCTCAAATGGTTCTAATATGTAGTCAGAGTTAGAAACCCATGGCCATTGTGAACCGTGGTACCAAATGCTATACCTGAAAGGGCAGCCACCCTGTAATTCCGCCCTAGCCTTCTGGCCATGTCCTAGCTTGCAGGCTCTGAGGAAATAGGGCAGGACTCTGAAGAATAGAGAATGAATGAGGAACAAGGTTGCATCCTTTGAGAACTCTACAGCTTTGATCAGTTACCTCAACCAAAATCAATTCCCTATCCGGGAACCACCCGTGCCCTGACATCCTCCCTTGACTTATTCCCAAGTATCTCACACTGTGTTCCCTCTTTTAGGCCCTTCAGAACAACATCTCTTTGCTGTGCTGGTATCAAGCAAAGCCTATGAGATGTTTCCAATTTGTGAACATAGTGCATCTTGTAATTGATTTGTTCTTCTCTTTGCTCTATCTACTAGGAAGCTCAGAGCCAAATTTGAGGCGCACCTTTAGCAATCATACAGCACCTTATGGCATACACTTTGCTATACCTTATTTTCCTGTCATAGCTTTTCTTTGATTTGTTTCTGTTTACCTACTTTTTACAGACAAATATCCTTTTTTTGATTTATTCTCACATACTATAAATGAATTAATTACATTATTTAAAGACTTTTCATCAATACATTTCTCTTTCTCTTGGGTCAGACAGAGAAAAGGAAAAGAGCATGCAAGAAAGATGGAGAGAAGAAGCACATGCACACAGATAATATACAGAAGTGGGAGGAGGTAAGGGAGGGTTTGTGATCATATCAGCTTTAACAGGGTGGTGCTCTCCAAGGGGCAAGAGTCAACCTGCTTATTATAACCATTTCACAAGGATCTTAAAGGAACTTCCTTCTATGGTCAAACCCTTTTGTTCTTACTCAGAATCAGTCTAGCTGTTAAGTCTGTGGTAGCTGGAGCTACAAAACCAAGGCCTGAAAGTTGCAATACTAGGTACTGTGACTGTGAGTCACCTTTCCCTTTCAGACACATACACCCCACAAAATTGATTTTAGCACACACAAAAATTGAGAAAACACTATAATACTAAATCTAAGATGATTTGCAAAGGAATATTACTTATCGAATGGCTTGAAGTAGTTTTTTAAAAACTTGGAGAGATTTTGATTTCTTTTTTTTTTTTTTTCTTTTTTTTTTTTTTTTTTTTTGAGACGGAGTCTCGCTCTGTCGCCCAGGCTGGAGTGCAGTGGCCGGATCTCAGCTCACTGCAAGCTCCGCCTCCCGGGTTCCCGCCATTCTCCTGCCTCAGCCTCCCGAGTAGCTGGGACTACAGGCGCCCGCCACCTCGCCCGGCTAGTTTTTTGTATTTTTTAGTAGAGACGGGGTTTCACCATGTTAGCCAGGATAGTCTCGATCTCCTGACCTCGTGATCCGCCCGTCTCGGCCTCCCAAAGTGCTGGGATTACAGGCTTGAGCCACCGCGCCCGGCCAAGAGATTTTGATTTCATAATGAGTCAACAAGTCATTTTTTCTGCCATTAAAAAATCTAATTTTTTAACAAAAACACTTAGTTTTTCATGACCTTATAAACAAAAAGCTCCCATTTCAAAGTAAAAATGAAATCTAAGATTATACAGATTTTTATGGCATTGCTTTTATCTAAGCAACATATGTACATGCTCAAGTAAAGTAAAAGGTTAAGTAAATTTCTGCAATAAATAGGCTGTTTTTGAAATGCAAAGAACATTATAAAGAATGCAGAATCTTAAGGGTAATCAAGTAGTCATTACGTTTTTCTTAAGTCTTCACTTTAGATGTTGTTATTTCTGGCACAGGTAAGCAGCGGAGTGTTTTTTTGTTTTGTTTTGTGTTTTTGTTTTTGTTTTTTTCAGACAGGGTCTCATTCTGTCATCCAGGCTGGAGTGAAATGGCATGATCAAGGCTCACTGTAGCCTTGACCTCCCCAGGCTCAGGTGATCTCCCTCCTCAGCCTCCCTCACAGCTGGGACTACAGGCGTATGCCACCAGCTAATTTTTGTATTTTTGGTAGAGAAGGTCTTTTGCCGTGTTGCCCAGGCTGGTCTTCAACTCCTGGGCCCAAGTAATCCAGCTGCCTCAGCCTTTGAAAGTGCTGGGATTGCAGGTGTGAACCACTGTACCCCGCCATAGCAGCAGCATTTTTAATGTCCTCAAATACTGGAATCTTTGGTTACTGCCATATCAGCAAAGAAGCCAATCGTTTTAAGAATGTTTTAAGTGAACACCTTGCAAATCCTAAGGATATCTACCTATTTTTTTTAACCTTGTTTGTATTTTAATAATCTGCCTCAAACATGCCTTTTGAAATCAGGGAAGATATAGAAAAATTAATAACAGCAACTGATAGGATTCAATTCACCACACTGAAACATGTTTTCGTAAATGAGATAAAAATCCTTTCCTGACTACAGGGTTATCTCACCTGTTAGTTCTTTTCACTGCAGGGGAGAAAACAAACAAACAGGCAAAAACCTTTTCCTCTACCCTCTTAGGTTCAGTGTCTGGGGCCTGAGAATTAAACTGGCAAAAGACAGATTAACAGGGGAAAAGGCATCTATTTTATGGATGTTAACATTTTTGCATACATGGGAGCTTCACAGAAAAGAAGAGAAAACCTAAAGAAGCAGTTAGACTTGGGAGCTTATAGATCATTTTAACAAAGGGTGATAAATTGTGGCCAGGTGACTGGACAAAGGAAAGGGGTTTGGGCTTCTAGGGGTGAAAAATTGTAGGAAAGTGACTAGGAAGTATATAGGGAAAGTAATGGAAAGCAAGGGTTGCTTTAGTAAGGTGTCTTTATACCAACTCGTCTCAGTGCCAGCTTTCTGTCTCTAGTGATAAATCACTTTCTTCATTCTGGTACAGGAGAGGGGTGGAAATTTATGCCACCTTCACAAAGGGAAATTTATGTCCTGCTTCTAGGCAGAAAAGGAAAGGGCAGAGAGCCCTTCTTGCAACTGCTATTTCTCCATTGCTTTCAGCCCAAAATAATCATATGCCAAGGTGGCATACTTTGGGGTGGTATAACCTGATCCCCTTCACCATGTCACTTCTTTCTTGCCCTGTGGCTGTGCTCAGAGATGCCCTGGGGTTTCAGTGTTGATCTTCCAGAACAGCCATATGTGTCCTGTTAGGAACTGTGATCTGTTGGTTAAGAAACAGCCACCTAGATAAAGTTCAAAGAATTCTGCAATCCAGATTGTGTGTGTTCCTAAATGTGGTTTGGCCTGGAGAAACAAGGACCAGGAAATCATGGAAAGCCAGGCAGATGGGAGTTAGAGAGCCTGGCAAGAGTCCTAAGCAAGTGCTCCGTGCCCCCCCTCCCACTTCCCCCTGCCCATCTCTCCAGGAAGTGGCACTCAAACTCAAGCATGTGTGAGAATCACACAGAAGGCTTATGAAAACAGATACCAGGTCTTTGCCCACAGAATTTCAGATTTAGTAGATCTAGAATGCCCAAACATTTGCAATTCTAACAAGCGCTCTAGATGTAGCCTTGCTTCTGGATAGGGACACACTGAGTAGCACTCTCCTAGGGTGGTGAGACTATCTGTCTTCCAGTCAGGCTTTGAACTGACAAAAGACAGATGAACAGAGGACAAGGCATGCATTTTATGGATGTTAATATTTTTACATAAATGGGGGCTTCACAGAAAAGAAGTGAAGAGCCAAAGAAGCAGTTAGACGTGGAGCTTATATGTCATTTTAACAAAGGGAGCTAAATTGTGGCCAGGTGATTAGATGCAAGAAAGGGGTTTGGGCTCCCCACTCTTTCTCCAGTGGGGAGAAAGAAGCTGCTGTGGGTGAAGTTTTCCTGGGGATCTGGAGGAGGAGAAGGGGCCATGCTCATATCTGAATCTAGGTGCTAGAAAGAGAACAGCTCAGATTTTCCATAAACTGTCAGTACTAGTCAGGATGAATCAGAGTGAATCTTTGGAATAGAAAAAAAAAAAATAAAGATTTTGCTTTCTCATCATCATAACGCTCTTCTATTCAGTCTATGCATAGCTAGTGCAACCTTTTGCTCCACCCAACCAGCTCCATTCCCTTTACCAATTATTTATAATATGCTTGGGTTACTCACGGGAGGAAAACACTGTCAGCATCAAGAGGTAGCAGCATTTTCAAAATATATTTTGCTGTCTTGAACAAAAATCTTAACTATTTATTAGTCAGTAGTTCCATATGGTCTTATACTTTTTGTTGAGTCACAGTCTCCCTCTGTCACCCAGGCTGGAGTGCAGTGGTGTGATTTCTGCTCACTGTAACCTTCACCTCCTGGTTTAAGTAATTCTTGTACCTCAGCCTGTAGCTGGGACTATAGGCGTGCGTCACCATGCCCAGCTAATCTTTCGTATTTTTGGTAGATATGGGGTTTTGCCATGTTGCCCAGGCTGGTCTAGAACTCCTGACCTCAGATGATCCGCCCTCCTCAGCCTCCCAAAGTGCTGGGATTACAGGTGTGAGCCACCATACCTGGCCTGGTCTTATTACTTCTATACATAAGATAGGATCTTTCAATATTTTGGTAGGTGAATATTTCCCATGTTTTTTGAGGATTCCCAAAAGACTTTGGGGGTTGCCAAAAAACTTTTAGGGGTTGAATCTTTTCACAGTAACACAAAGGGGAAGCATCAATCCGTGAAAGTTCAGACCAGCAGTTTAATAACACCCTCTCCATAGCTCAGTTCCCAGTACATGAAGAGATTCAAAGCAATCTTCTTGCTCTCAGTTCTTAGAAAGAAAAATTTGAGAGAGATAAAAGCAGTAATTATCTGTATTATTTAATAACTTAAATGTAATAACCTAAGAAAAAACAGATGTCAAAAATATATAGTCTAAAAAAAAATAGAAGCCAAATCCTTTCCTCCTAGGATGTCTGAAAAGGATAGATTCTATGGAGTGTGGATGAAGATAAAAAGGATTCCTACTATGAAAGATGAACTGTGGATTCCTACTATGATTCCTACTATGAAAGATGAACCGTGGACATAGTCACTTGAGACCACTGAGAGCAATTAGCCAATTTCATTGTCACCAGGAGGGCACATACCAGAGAATCTGGGAGAAAGCCTGGGCTAGAGCCGTTAGCATTCTCAGGCCTACTGGTGCTGTGATTCAACAGGCTTTGAGGGGATGAGGAGAACCAGAGATCACCACCATCACTTGTAAAAAGCATACTATAGAAACAGCACAACTGTCAAAAATCAGCTAGAGCTTAGACTGTATGCTGTTTGAAATCTAGCCTGAGTTGCTTTCTTGTGGAGGGATTGAGACATGTGCAGAGATACTTTAAATATGTGCAGGTGGCCCTTCTTTTTAAAGGATATTTCATGAGCTCTTTCTACTCATTAGTTTTCCTAAGAGTTCACCGTTTAAGCTAGAAAGATGCTGCAAGCTATCTCAGCTAGCTTCTAATTTGGACATAGCACCAATACTATATACACAATTGAACAAGTGACCATATCTTCCTGATTCTTCTTTGGACTGAATAGGTGTGATCTTGTTAAGAAAAATGTGTAGGCATAGGGCCAGATTTTATCAGTCTCCATCCCAGAAAAATGGTGGAGCATGCCTGGGCTCTTGCATAATTAAATGACTGGCTTTGTCACAACCTTATACTGTCTTATCCTGGCAGCAACTGCTTCGAGTTTACCATTCTCCTGCTGGACTAACGGTTCCCCAGAGATGTCATCAATCTCACGTACACCAGGTGGATTGAAGCCCAGGTTATATACTCTACTGCAAGGAGGGTGAATCCAACATCGGCTGAGACAATCTTTAAGTGTTTCGAATGGAATCTTCAAACTGATCACTAAATCCACTTCATAGATTTTTGTCTTCAAATCAGGGCTTCGGTTTGTCCTAACATCCTCAGAAAACCATCTGGGAGCCAGTGCTAGGCATACCTGTTCTCCAACTCTGACACCATAAGGCATGTGATCACATGGTCTGGAACCAAAAGACCGTTCTCCGTGTATTGTTTTGCCATGTCACTAACTTCGGTGTTGGCCTTGGTGTTCTCCCACAAGAAATGGCCATTGGAGAGATGCTAGAGGCCAAACTTCTGGGCCAAGAGGGGCGGCCAGAGGATGACCATGTGCAGGAGTTCGGAAGTCATTGCCTTTGGGAGGAGTGGCGAGGCCAAAGGTGCAGCCAAGACGACCAGAGGGTGCACCGAGAACTTTGTTTCTTGGCCCCAACCTCTGCCACCCTCTGCTGGCTCTGGTACTGTGGTTACTCTCCTACTCAGGGAAGGAGAGACTTTTAAGACAACCCTTACCCTCAGCCCTGTGCCAGTATTTACATTCCATAAAGTCACTGCAAACACTGAGTTAGCAAAGACTGAACCATTGCTCCTAAAGGAAATACAGGGTTAAGTCTGGCGAGTCTCTGATCACATTTTCGCCAATCAATACATAAACTTGCTTTATGTGTGTTTCTGATTTGGGGACACTTTATTTAATATATATTGTTGATTCATTAATTTTGAACTCACACCCAACAGCACTGTAACTCACACCTGAACAAAACTTATACAGGGTATTTTCTTTGCAAGGCACATTACAGCCTTCTTGGGCTTAAGGACACTTCAGTAACTTTATGACCAGTCTTGGGGGCCATTTTAAACATTGAAATCATCAATGAAAACCATGTGGAAAACATGACATTAAATGGACCATGACTTTTTTTTCTTTTTTTTTCATTTGGAGACAGGGTCTTACTCTGTCACCCAAGCTGGAGGGCAGTGGCACAATTATAGCTCACTGCAGCCTTGATTTCCCTGGGCTCAAGCCATCCTCCCATCTCAGACTCCCAAGTAGCCGAGACTACAGACCTGTGCAATCATGCCTGGCTAATTTTTGTTTTTTTTGTAGAGATAGGGTTTTGCTATGTTGCCCAGGCTGGTCTCGAACTCCTAAGCTGAAGGGATCCTCCTGCCTTAGCCTCCCAAAGTGCTGGGATTGCAGGCATGAGCCACTGTGCATGGCCAAAATTTTTTTCAATATGAGAGCTGAAACAAGAAGGCAGAGTCTATGTCACCTTGTTTGCCTCGGCTGGGATTGTGCACAACCAGTGACTCAAAATTTTTACCACTCTGCGCGTGTCTGAATGACCATGAAAGTGCCATGAAAATTGATTTGGGGATTACAAATAGATTTTAGTGAGTAGACAAATTTGCAAATATAGAATCTGCAAATGATGAGGATCTACTATACCTAGACTTCACTCTTCTCCCTACTTATAATCTATTGGTACATCCCATTGACTGAACCCAAGCAGAGGTCAAAATAACCTGTCAATACCATCTTATAAAGGTCAACTTCCTGAGTACCAAATAGGGTAAGCAAGGGTGGACAATGGATCTGCAGGGGCTCTAGAAAATATTCAGCACATCATCCCACATTATCTGTAGCCTTGAATGGGATCCCTAGGGATCTGCCCATTTTATAAGACATGAATTCACTCATTCTTTTGTTCATCAAGCGTTTACTAAGAACCTAGCAATAAGCTATGTTCTGTGAGGTGTCTAGTAGAGGCTTGAAAATATTAGAAGATGTTGACCCCATTATCTAAGGGCTCACCATCCAGAAAGAAGAGCTGATAGTCAACTGACACATATTTGAGCACCTCCTATATTCCAGACTTTTTTAGGTGCTCAGGATATGGCAGGTCCCAAGACAAATCTTTGCCCTGGCATAACTTACAGACCAGAGCAGAAGGCAAGTGGCTGAAAGACCTCACTGAAGGAGGGTTAGTGCTCTCATAGGAGCATTCACTCATCAGGGGAACAAGTAGGGCAGTGAGGGTGGCCACAGAATAGTAGGCAAGAGCTTTCTGGAGGCAAGAAAGAGTATGGATTGAAGGGCTCTGAGTCAATGCCCGGAACCCAGATTGGGGAAGTAAAAATGATGAGAGATGAAGGCATGTCTTTGCAAAAATATGATTATATTACTAGTCCCAGTGCTGAGAAGTGCCAAAGAGAGGGACAGGTTAAAGCACTGCATGAGACAAAATATTCCAGAACTCCTGGCTCACTGTAATAACTTCCTCAAAGACAGGGGTTCCTATCATCCCTCCCCAGCCTCTGTGCTGCACACGGTGCCCTGCACACCTCCACTTGGTAGCATGCATTCTTCTAGCCCATAGCTGCCCTTAATTGCCCAGGGAGGCCCACCTCCTCCTCAGGAGCACAAGAGTCAGAGTGGTAAAGAGAAGTTCTCCAAAGAGAGACTCAAAAGCTTAAAGAAGGTAAAATTGTGGGGCAAGTGGGATCCTGGGGTACTGCTCAAATCACATCATGCATGGCTCTCTTTTCCCTCATGGTGGTTCTGAGGTCAGGGAAATGTTCAACAACAATGCACACACCCTCCCAGTTCAACATCAAGTAGTCATGCTCCATAGAAGTTGGAAGAATGGATGGATGATGGATGGATGGGAACATAGCAAAACCTAATTCTCTATACTGTGTGGGACCAGGCAGGCTTCAAGCAGTGGTTCCTTTCCCTCACTGAGGCTGGGAGTTCACCAAGTCCCTATATGCCTGGCTCTGCACTAGTCCCTCTCGCAGACATGAACTCATTTCATACTTCCAATTACCTTGAGAGGTGACTATTGTACACTCCATGTAATGCATGGTGGCTTAGTACCCTATTCCAAACATCATAGTTAGCAAGAGGTGAATTTAGACTTGACTCTAATGCCTCTGACTCCAAGTCACGTCCTCTCTCTGTGTTCCTTTTCCATTTGCTTCCTCTTTTCTTTTCCTTTTTCTAATTATTTAGCAGGAAGTCCTTTTGAAATGGGATCTCTGTTCTAAACAGTACTTAATGGAATACTCTCCTTTCAAAGACACTTTAATTTCTGTGAATTATGGGAGCTCTTGCTACTCTCTCGGGAGTGTCTTGTTCTTTTAACCTTTCGAAGCACTTCCCTACCCCTCATAACATTTAAACCTCCCAAGAACCATATAGGATAATTAGGTGAAGTTATGATCCGTAGTTTCAGATGAGTAAACACAGGCTCTGAGGAATTTAATAACTAATCTGAAAGTCATGCTGTCTTACCTCGAGACAAAACAAGAAAGACTCTCCAGACTTCCAGTCTCTTCCTCCTGGCCTAGAAATGGCAAGTGGGCAACATCTTTTGCTGAGAGAAGTTCCGAGGCGAAGTTCAGGGAATGAGAAAGACCCGTGATCCGTTGACAATGCCTGTCATGGGTGAGAAAAAGGAAAATGGAGGCACATGTGCTTGGTATTTGCTATCCCAACTTACCCATAACTATTTCAAAGCCTTAAGTTGTTTCTCACCTTAATGAGGAATTATGTTAATTCTCTTACAAGTAAGGCCTGGCACATAGTTGATGCTTACTACAGAGACGTACTATAATTTACTGAGTGACTGCTATTTATCAGGCACTGTGCCAGGTTACATAGCTACATTCAAGTTTATCTTACTAAGTATTCAGATTTACTAAATTTAAACACAGCCCTAGATATACTTTGAAAAAACCACACCCCTGTACTACACAGGTCTTAGTACCAGAATTTTTAATATCTTAATAAAGAATTCTTACATGCTAAATAAGCCCAACTTAAGTTTATTAAGGAAAGTATTGGTCAGGGCACAGTGGCTCATGTCTATAACCTTAGCACTTCGAGAGGCTAAGACTGGAAGATTTCTTGAGCCCAGTTTGAGATCAGCCTGGGCAATATAGCGAGACTTGTCTCTACAAAAAAAAATATTTTTTAATTAGCCAGGTGTGGTAGTGCATGCCCGTAGTCCCAGCTACTTGGGAGGCTGAGTCAGGAGGATTGCTTGAGCCCAGGAAGCAGAGGTTGCAATAAGCTGTAATTATTGTGTCACTGTCTGTAGCCAGAGTCTGTCTCCAGAAAAAAAAAAAAAAAAAAAAAAGGAAGGAAGGAAGCATTTATATTTATATCTGGGATAAAAGCACTGTCAGTATTTTAGGGATGAAGTTTAGTGCCAGCAGGCACAGTGAGGGCAGGAGCTCTGTTCCATTCATCTTCATGTCTCCAGTGTCTGGCCAGATGTACATTAATATAAAAATGGATGGATAAGTGAATAAATCAATGAAGCTCAGAGCCATTTGCTGATAATGCAACCAGTGACATACTATATGTCCTCTCTCTAGTGGTCATGAAAGTTGCAAGGACAATTTTATCAACTTTGGTCCACAATTTTTTTGTAGAGATGGGGGTCTCACTCTGTCGCCCAGGCTGGTCTTGAACTCCTGGCCTCAAGCAATCCTCCTGCCTCAATATCCCAAAGTGCTGGGATGACAGGCATAAGCAACCGTATCTGGCCTCATTAAAAAAAAATTGTAGAGACAGGGTCTCCCTATGTTGCCCAGGCTGGTCTCAAACTCCTCGTCTCAAGTGATCTTCCTGCCTCAGGCTCCTAATAATCATGATAATGGATTATTATGGTGGTGGGTTCCCTATAAAAGGGTCAGTTCACTGCCCCACCTCCACCCTCTCTCACTCTCTCTTCTTCTGTTACGTGATGATGTAGCAAGAAGGCCCTCACAAGATACCAGCACCTTGATATTGGAATTCCAGCCTCCAGTACTATGAGCCCATAAATTTCTGTTCATTGTAATTTCCCAGTCTGTGGTATTCTGTTAGAGCCACACAAAATGGACTGAGACAGGGACCTAGTAAGAAGCTATGCTCTCTGTCAAAATGTTTCTGCATTTCTGAGAGACAGTGAACCCACAATGGCTTAGCATGCGTGTGTGTGTGTGTAAAAGCTAAGAAAAAGTAAAGTACTGGAGAGGGAAAAAAAGTCAGTTAATAACTCAAAGTATTATTCCAGGATGTCATCATTGGCATTAGGGCTGTGCTGAATTTGAGTTTAAAAAAAGTAATATTTAGTGAAATATATTCTACACTCTTTCTATTCAAGGTACAGGGTTGAGTTTTCAAAATCATACTTGCTGAGTTTTTTTTTTTTTTGTTTTTTACTATTTTATTGAGGTATTCAGTACCACCTTTAACAAGGAGAAAGCAGGAGCCATGTGTGTCAATATTAATTAAAGACCTATTTGTCTTCTTTTAGAGATGGCACTAACAGCAGATTCTTTTCTCATTAAGAAGTGGACAGTTAACTGGAGACGCAGATCCACAAGACAGGGCCTCTGGAGACCTGGCAAGAGAAGGAGATGGAAAGTACTAAGCCAGTGAGGGACCCTAGGGCTACACTCTCTTCTCAGTGCAGGCAGAGCTCTAGTGTTGACCCCAGAGAAGAGAGGAAGGGTTGTTTTTTGGTCTGCCCAGAAAAAGAATAGTCCAAGGTTAAAGGATCTCAGCAAGTGCAACAACACCACCAGGGGAGGGGGACTGCTCATTCTGTTTCTCCAGACCACCTGGGGAGATGGCTCCAGGCCCCTCTCTTTTCATGGGACCAGTTGAATGTAGTCCTTCCTGTTACCAAAAGTGGTCAGATAATCAGGGGCTGTCCCTCTAGACACAATCCAGCCACTAGTCCTTTAAAAGTTAGAGATTTTTAAAAATCACATTTTGTTTTTTTTTTTGAAGTATAGATGTATGTATGTATTTATTTATTTGTTGAGACAGGGTCTCCTTCTGTCACCCCAGCTGAAGTACAGTGGCACAATCACGGCTCACTGTAGCCTCTACCTCCTGGGCCCAAGTGATCCTCCCACCTCAGCCTCCCAAGTAGCTGGGACCACAGGTGTGTGCCACCATGCTTGGTTAATTTTTAAATTATTTTTGTAGAGATGGGATCCTCCTATGTTGTCCAAGCTGATCTTGAACTCCTGGCCTCAGGTGATCCTCCTGTCTTAGCCTCTCAAAGTCCTGGGATTACAGACATGAGCCACCATGCCTGGCCTACTTATTTATTTATTTTAGAGATAGGGTCTCACTCTGTCATCCACACTGGAGTGCAGTGGTGCAATCATAGCTTATTGCAGCCTCAAACTCCTGGATTCAAGAGATCCTCTCACCTCAGCCTCCCAAGTGGCTAGGACTACAAGTGTGTGCCACCATGCCCAAATAATTTTTTAATTTTTTGTACTTTTTATTTTTTGTAGAGATGGAGTCTCTGTGTTGCCATGGCTGGTCTTAAAGTCCTGGCCTCAGGCTATTCTTTTGCCTAAGCCTCTTAACATGCTGGGATTACAGGCATGAGCCACTGTGTCAGGCTAAAAATCACATTTCTTCATTTTATACATAACATTCAGTGCCTAAAACAAAACTCTTCTATTATCATCAAGGGTCATCCTTGATTATCCGGCTTAATCCTTAAGGCCCACAACTGATCACCAAGGTGGGTTCTCATTCCAAAGGAGTGTCTACTTGTTGGGGCCATGGGTTGGTTCTCAGGTCCTATAAATGGACTTGTCCCAGGGGCCCCAACCAAGACTGTGTGACAATCCAGTAAAATACAATAAGAAAGCCAGAATCGGCTGGGCGCAGTGGCTCATAAATATTTACCTCATAAATATTTATTATATGGTGTCAATAAATATTTACCTATATCATTTTTAGTGACTGAATAATAGTTCAGTAGAATAGATCTACTATACTTTATTTGAAATATCTTATTAGGTATTTAGATCATTTCCAATTTTTTACTTCTATAAACATCACCATAGTGGACATCCTTGTAAAATACATTTCTGTTGTCTATGCCCATTTTAAATAAGCTTTTGATAGATTGCCAAACTGCCCTCCAGAATTGTACATTTTCACTAGTCGTGAAGCAGCATGTCAATTTGACTATTGGAAATTGGTAGCTGAATGTGGTTTTAATTTACATTTCATTGATCAATGAAGTTGAACATTTTCCTCATAGACTTGTTGCTTGAGGCCATTTTCAAAAAGAAATAGGATCGCTGGGTGAGCAGTGTTCTGTTCCTCTAGTCTCCCTATCAGTGCAAGCCACTGTTTACTCAGTAAGGGAAAGGGCCAACCTAGAGAAACATCATAAAGCAGGCAAGACTCCTCACTAAGAACCCATCCTCCCAGATGAGATTCCAGTATCCCCCCTCACCCCGCAAAACCCACCATCAAGGAAGAACTGAAAGCTCATTTATACTAGACTAGAAGTAATTAATAGCACTTTTGCTGAGCTATCCTTCCCAGGGTGTGGGGAGGGCGGGCGGGTATTTAACCCTTCTAAAAGCCTCAAGTGAAGGGAACAAAGCTGTCAAAATTACAGGCTTTCCTCAGGGGGTGGTAGAGATGTTTGGGGCAGGTGGAAGAAGCCAGTTTTTCCAGATCCGTAAGAATTCTAGCACCCTCCTTACCAGGATGTAGGCAGGCCTCCAAGAAGAAGAGGTTGATGACTGGACAGAAGGCTTGTGTTTCAGCATTAACCCCTGTACTCCCTGAGGCTCCATTCTGAACTTTAGTTAGGAGGTGCCTTGCAGAGTTCTTTACAACTATTGGTGCCTAATGTGTGTGGATGGTGAGTTCCAGTGTGGTGGCATGATATTAAAATATATGAACTAACACCTTTTCTGCAAGATACCAGGCTGCTTCAGATATAACATGAGATCCTAACTTGTGACTCAATATTTCTTTGGAGAGTTGTTTCATGGAAAAAAAATTACTGAAGGAAAAAAGCCTGTATTTATGAAGATGTTTGTTGCAACACAAATGGGGTAGTAAATTATGGTACAATTGCTAGATTAAAAATTACACAATCATTAAAAATAATCATCAGGACATAGGAAAATGTTCCTTTATATGAAAGTAAATGAAAAAATTACATCTATACATATGTATAAAAAATTATGCCCAATCATACTTTAAAATTTACATGTAGGCCGGGCGCAGTGGCTAACGCCTGTAATCCCAGCACTTTGGGAGGCTGAGGTGGGTGGATCACGAGGTCAGGAGATCAAGACCATCCTGGTTAACATGGTGAAACCCCATCTCTACTAAAAATACAAAAAAATTAGCTGGGTGTGGTGGTGGGCACCTGTAGTCCCAGCTACTTGGGAGGCTGAGGCAGGGGAATGGTGCGAGCCCAGGAGGCAGAGCTTGCAGTGAGCCGAGATCACGCCACTGTGCTCCCACCTGGGCGACAGAGCAAGACTCCGTCTCAAAAAAAAAAAATAAATAAATAAAAAATAAATGTATATGCAGGCCGGTGCAGTGGCTCACGCCTGTAATCCCAACATTTTGGGAGGCCGAGGCAAGCGGATCACCTGAGGTCAGGAGTTTGAGACCAGCCTGACCAACATGGTAAAACCTGGTCTCTACTAAAATACAAAAATTAGCTGGGCGTGGTGGCACACGCCTGTAATACTAGCTACTCGGGAGGCTGAGGCATGAGAATCGCTTGAACCTGGGAGGAGGAGGTTGCAGTGAGCCGAGATCATGCCACTGCACTCCAGCCGGGGCGACAGAGTGAGGTTCCATCTCAAAAAAAAAAAAAAAAAAAAAAAAAGATAATATAAATAAATAAACAAATAAATAAAATAAAAATATATAAAATGAGTTCAGAAGAAAATACAGCTAAAAGCAGGATTTATATCTGGCTTCTGACATTAACAGTAATTTAAATTTTCTTCCTCATTCTTTTTGCATTTTCCAAGTTTTTGGCAGTAAGTATGTGTTACTTTTAAAAACAATTTTTAATCAAATAATTGTGAACGCTTATTATGTGATTGTTGTACGGTAGAATATAAATGAATAAAAGCAGATTTTAAACACGTAGGTGTGCTATTACACATATTACACTTCTGTTTTGGGGGGTAAATTGCAGATGAGCCTCTCTCTTACACCAGTTTCCATTGGTGTTGGGATTATATTGTTTATAGAACTATTACTAGTTACCTCTGTGATTTCTAGATCGAACAGGATATATTGTTTGGATAATATTTCTTCTGTTTTGGGGATCAGAACCAATATTACCAAACAATATATCCAAACAATAGGATCCAACAATAGTGGGGAGAGGATAAGTAGGCAGAGGATTGTTGGATCCTATTGTTTGGATTTATACAAACAGAGCTGCTCCTCCACACAGCCTGGGGGCTGTGTGAGAATGCTATTAATATGCAGATTATGACAAACAGCCCAGAATTGGTAGCTCACTTGATGCTTTTGAAATCACTTGTACACAGATTATCTCACCTCTCTCTCAACCATTCCAAATGACTGATTTAGGTCAAGGACAGATGAACTTGTAATTTCACAGAACTGGAGGCATGGGAAACTAAGGAAACCTGTAATCAAATTTGAACAGAAGGTCTTCAAACCCAAAGTACTTGATTTGAATTAATAGTGTTATAAAAGTTTTTTCAAAAATCTGAGTGGGGACGAGAGGGTCAGGTGATGACCCAGCTGTGGGAAGAGAGGGTGGGGATGGGCCGAGAGCAAGGTATGTGTATATTAGTGCTGTGCTTCCTGTTCCTTTTCTAGTCGTGAGCCCTCAGGCAAGTTACGCGAGCTCCCTGAGCCTCATTGGCCTCATCTGTAAAATGGGACTGGTAATAAGAATGGGTTGTTTGAGGCCAGGTGCAGTGGCTCATGCCTATAATCCCAGCACTTTGGGAGGCTGAGGCAGGAGGATTGCTTGAACCCAGGAGTTTGAGCAACATAGTGAGATCCCATCCCTCACCATGAAAATCTAAAATTTAAAAATTACAAGAAAATTTAAAAATTACCTGAGCATGGTGGTGCACACCTATAGTCCCAGCTACTTGGCAGGCTGATGCAGGAGGACCACTTGAGCCCAGGAGGTCAAGGCTGCAGTGGGCCATGATTACACACCACTGCACTCCAGCCTGGGCAACAGAGCAAGACCCTGTCTTGGAAAAATGGGGGTAGGGGGGTGTTGCTTGAAAACCAAATGAGTTAATTTGTATGTATAACATGTGCAGAGCATGCTCATTAAGTGATAAGTATTGTATTTCTTATTTTCTGAAAAACCAGGAAAACAGTACTTTCTTACTTCTTTGTCAGTAGATAGGGCCAAGAGGGTGGGGAAGCCCACAGCCATTGTCTTGTCCTAGTAGGTCTAGGAGGCAGTGGGAGGGCCTCTGCCATCCTTGCATGCTTGAGAAGAAGGAGAATTATACAGCAGTGACCCCAAAGGTCAACCTTGAGCAGCTGGAGGATAAGGGAGGCGGGCATCACTCACTTTGCAGTTTTGCCAGTGTGTCACTGTGGCTGACTGACCACCTCTGGCCAAGTTTGAAATAAAGACGGGTGAGCTGAAATTCACATCACTGAGAGGCAGTGGAGCAGAGTGGTTCATGGTCTAGATTTAAAATTCAGTTCGGCTGGATTAGAATCCCTGTCTCTCCACATCCCGGCTGTGTGCATCTGGCCATGTTACTGAGTCCCCCTTTGCCTCAGTTTCCTCATCTGATGAAAAAGGAATGATGATGATGATGATGACAGTACCTACCTCTCAGCGTTGTTTTGAAGATTAAATGAGTCCATCTGTATAAAGTGTTTAGAACTGCATCTGGCATGTGGCAGGGGTTTGCTCTTATTATTAGGCACACTCTGTGGAATGAATAGGAGAGACAATTTAGGTCAAAAAAGATGTCTGAGATTTTGTTTCCCTGGATCACAGTTTACACTGGTAGACAGGTGGCGGAGAGCTTCAGAAAGGCTTGTTCAAGTTCAGATAGTCAGACGGCAGGAGGGAGGCCGAGAACCTTGGCTCCTCAACCCTTAGTCTCTATGCTCCCTGTGTAGCCACACTTGTGAATCCAGGCAAAGGTGTGTCATGAATATGAGACATCATCAGCTCTCTCATTGCTATGTCACCTCTGTGGGACCCCAGGAATCTATAGGCTCCCCACCTTAGCTGGAATAAAAGCTGGAATAAAGCAGATAACAGGGTCAGCAGAGTCATTTGGGACTGCAGACAAGTTCATGGGAAAGGAAAGTTACTTGTTTGGTACCAAAAGCCACCCGCCAGCTAAAGAAACAACCCTGCCCTGGGGGTTGGAATGGCAGCTCCCACTGAGCCAACTGGCCCAGCATTCCGGGGATTCAGACAACCAAGAGCATGTACTCTGGAGGGAATATCATGGCAGAAAACAGGTCCTCACGGTTACTACTGGTCACGTGACCCTCTGGTAAAGGCAGAGAAGGAAATCTGAATTTTCCGTAGGAAACAGCAGAGAAGGAAACAGCAGAGAAGGAAATCTGAATTTTCCGTAGGAAGATGTGTTCTAATAAGGTTCTGATCTTTTCAATATCATTCATTACTTAATATAAAATATTATGCCAAAACATAATACCAAATAAATACCAAAGTAAACCATGCAAATCATAAACAATTAGAAAATACAGAAAACATAATGAAGAAAGTAGAATTATCATTTTTTGTGTGGTTCTTTTTGGCTGTTTATGTATATATAACTTGATATAATTTAGGTTATAAAGTACATTAAATTGTATATTCTGAATTTGGTATATTATTTCTTTTATTTATTATATATTTATTCTTGAGACAGGGTCTCACTCTGACACCAAGGCTGGAGTGCAGCGGTACGATCATGGCTCACTGCCTTGACCTCCTGGGCTTAAGCAATCCTCCCACCTCAGCCTCCTGAGTCACAGAGATAACAGGTGTGTGCCATCATGCTCGGCTAATTTTTGAAATTTTTTGTAAAGCTAGGATCTCATTATCTTGCCCAGGCTGATCTTGAACTCCTGGGGGCAAGCACTCCACCTGCCTTGGCCTCCCAAAGTGCTGGAATTACAAGGGTGAGCCACTGTTCCTGGCCTGCTTTTGGTATATTATATCATAAGCATTTTTCATGTCATTAAATATTCCTTAAAAATATCATTTTTAATAGCTGCAAAGCATTCTGTTGGATGGATGGACCATAATTCTTTGAACTATTGTTAGGTTATTTTCCATTGTTTTTACAGCTACAGGAATGCAGCCCTAGATCACTGAACTTTAATATGTGTGCACACCTCTGATTATGTCCTGAGGTTAAAATCCTGACATAGACTGGCTACTGAGGTTTTGCTTCTGCCCTTAGGAAGGACTCAAAACTCCCCTTTCAGGGCCCCTTGGGAATGAGGAGGAGAAGGGGTGAAGACAGTGGTTCAGATGCAAAATCATTCTCAGGACATGGTGGTAAAAGGTGAGGGTGTCAGTGATAGTAGGTTGGAAATGCTAGTGTCCACATGGGGGCCTCTCTCTCTAGCTTCCCACTTTTGGGGATCTGTTCTCTAGTCTCCTGACTTGCCATCTTAGAAACCTGTCTCAAATGACTTTAGCAAAAGGGAGAGTCAATTGCAAGAATCCTGAAATATCTTCTGTAATCAAAAGAAGGGCATTTGACCAAACCATGGGAAGGGCAGGGATACAGCTGGCCCTGGACCAACCAAATAACCCCCTAGGAGGGCAGGTTCTCAAAGAATATGAAACTTCCACTTTGACCTAAAGGAGTTGGGGCAGGACAGTGCTCTCAGAAAAAGGAGATACTAGTTTCTAGAGAAAGGGAAGGCTCATGGCCTTTTGGGTGTTGTTTTCTAAGAAGCTGAGGTGGCAAGATGGACCTGGGGCTGCTACCTCCCACTAGGGGCACTACCTGCCCATGCGGTGGAAAAGTCTAGGTGTGGGAGCCTTTGTTCTGGTTTTGCTCGAGGCCTTAGGGAGGAACATTCTTTTCTTTTAGGTTGTCTCACTGTTTCTTCCTGCTTTCAGGTTGGTGAGTCCTCTAGGACAGAGATTCAAGTGTGGATCTTGGGGACAAGAGTGAAGGCAGCCAGTAGAGGGTCTAAGTCTTCACTCAAAGGTATACAGTTAGCACTGTGGGCTTCCACAAGGTGCAGTCCAGCTCAACAACCTGAAGCTTTCACACAGAGATGTGGGGCCAAAATGAGTCAATAACAAATGCTGTGCTTTTGCCTAGAGTGTCCCTAGTGCATATCTTCCTCCTGTACCTGTGGTAGAAGAAGGCTGGGAGTCCTAGCCAAATATCTGTCCAGCTCTTCATCACTATCCAGAAGGGAAGAACATGTTTAGGGCTTTTGAGACACATTGCCAAATTGCTCTGTTAAAAATGGAATATTTTGGTATCAAGCGAGAAGTCCAAACCAGGGGGCTCCTGCCAGTCCTGGGCACGTCATCCTCTCAATCAGCTCTAAGTAGCATGCCAGCATTCTGCACAGGATAGAGTTCTCCTTAGAATTGGTTGATCAGACATGACAGTCACAATCATACCAAAGTTATTTGACAAAATATCATATTGCTTTCTTCAATATAATGTTCTTATATCATTTTAAAAAACAGTTCCTGCTTTTTTTTTAAGTAAAAAAAGTTGCTAGGGGAATGGAGTACTTTCAAATGGTGTCGAATTCAAAAGAGCTTCATTGGGACACTGTTTTGCTGTGCTTTTTGTTGCCACTGAAGTTTCCTTCTCGAGCACAGGCATTAGCATTCTGGTTGTAGGCTTTCTGCTTTCTCAGGGGTTGGTATTTTTTTGCAGACTGGCCAAACATAGATGAACACCTCATTGCAAGGACTGCCTACCATGACCTCTCTAAGCAGCAACGTGCTGTGATTCGCAGTGAGCCAGGAGGGCATGTGACAAGCTCACACCAGTAGCCACAGACTGGTATTAGCTGAAACATCAAACCCTGTGTGGTTGTTGTATAGTTGCATGATTGAATCAAAGAATGTTAGAGCTGGAAGGACCCTTGGAGACCATAGACTTCAACCCTTTCCACCAGATCTACCCACCTTACAAATAAAAGAACTGAGACCCAGGGAGAGGAAAAGGCTTGTCCATGGTTACACAAGCAGAATAATCAGAATCAAGAATAAGGTGAGGCCAGGCATGGTGGCTCATGCCTGTAATCCCAGCACTTTGGGAGGCTGAGGCAAGTGGATCATCTGAGTTCAGGAGTTGGAGATCAGCCGGTCAACATGGTGAAACCCCATCTCTACCAAAAATACAAAAATCAGCTGGGCATGTTGGTGGGTACCTGGAATCCCAGCTACCCGGGAGGCTGAGGCAGGAGAATCTCTTGAACCCAGGAGGCAGAGGTTGCAGTGAGCCGAGATTGTGCCACTGCACTCCAACCTGGGTGACAAGAGCGAGACTCCGTCTCAAAAAAAAAGAATTAGGTGAAATTTTTACAGTGTTAAAAAACAAGAACCATCAGCCTAGGATCCTGTACCGAGTGAAATTATCCTTCCAAAGAGGAGAGGCTTTCAGTTTTCAGTCTGGCAGGTAAGGGGCATGGAAGTCATCGCTTCATCCTGGCAACAAGAAAAAAGCTAAACAAACTGAAAAGCTAACTCGTTCTAGATCTGTCAAGGAAGTGAGGTCACAGGACAAACTACTGCCCCCCAAATTAGAGACAGCCAGGCAGATAATGAGAATCCAAACTTACTGGAGCAGAAACCCACAAGCAGAAACCTCCGAGAGCCAGTGTCGCTGCAGGAAAAACCTGCTCTATGATTAACGAACGAATGGCTGGAGGCTTGGTAATGACAAGTCTGACAGTTAAGAGCCCCAGGGACCCAGTTACAGGTAAGACACTTTTATGAGTTTACCTTCTGGAGCTCTACCAGGTTCTCAGAGTGACGATTGAAGGAAAATCCCTTTATGTTCCTGGAGGAGGAAGGGAAAAGGAACCATTTTGAAATATACCAGAGCATTCTGGTCCCACTTAACAAGGCCTACCCCAAGAGAAACTATTATATCAGGATCTGCCCTATTGGGGTTTAATTAGAGCTGACCCAGGGAAGGGAAATATCCAACTCCAGCCTCTTTTCCCATTCTGTCTCATGTCAAGGGGTGCAGGGGAAATGAGGAACCCTTATAAAGTTCTCAGCCCTGATGCACAGGCTCCCTAAAAGACTGTGACCCAATCATAGGACTATAGAATGCTACCCCCACACCTCACATCACACCACTAAAGGTCTGTCTACCTAGTGCATCATGCCTGCCTTTCAATAAAAAATTATAAGGCATAAATTACAAGGCAAATTACAAGGCAAAAAGTTACAAGGCAAAAAACACTGTTCAAAGGGACAGGGCAAGCATCAAAACTAGACTCAGATATGGCAAAAATGTTGAAATTATAAGACAACATTATTCCACCAGGAACATTATCAGGCCAGGAATTTAGAACATTGTGAGGTCAGGAATTTAAAACAACTATGACGAATATGCTAAGAGTTCAAATGGAATAAGTAAACAACATGCAAGAGCAGATGAGTGCTATAAGAAGATAGATGGAAAATCTAAGACAGAATAAAAAAATCAATGCTAGAGCTCAAAAACACTGCAACTGAAATTAAGAATGCCTTTGATAGGCTGGGCATGGCTGAAGAAAGAATCTCTGAGCTTGAGGATTATGTCCATAGAAGCGCCTAAAACTGAAAAGCAAAGAGAAAAAGGAAGGAAGAAACAAAACAAAAACAAAAACCCAGGACAGAATCGTGGGACAACTATAAAACATATAATATACATTTAATGGGAATACCAGAAGAAAAGGAAAGGAAGAAAGGAATAGAAGAAATATTTAAAACAATAATAACCGAGGCCAGGCATGGTGGCTCACACCTGTAATCTCAGTGCTTTAGGAGGCTGAGGTGGGTAGATCACTTCAGGTCAGGAGTTCAAGACCAGCCTGGCCAGCATGGCGTTTCCTCATTCAGTCTATTCCTGTGAGATCCTACCCTTTTGGTCTAATCACATTTCTACATGGTGGCCAATCATGCCTTTCCAAGCTCTACTAAACATACAAAAACAATTAGCTGGGCATGGTGACACACGCCTGCAATCCCCGCCACTTGGGTGGCTGAGGCACAAGAGAGAATTGCTTGAACTTGGGAGGCAGAGGTTGCAATGAGCCGAGATCACGCCATTGCATTCCAGCCTGGGCAACAGAGAAAAACCCTGTCTAGAAAAACAAAACAAAAACAAAAACAAACAAACAAAAGATAATAACTGATAATTTCCCTCAAATTAATATCAGACACCAAACCACAGATCCAGGAAGCTCAGAGAACATCAAGCAAGATAAATGCCAAGAAACTCCTGCATTTAGCATAAAATATTCAAATTGTAGAAAATAAAAGATAAAGAAAAAATCTTGAAAGAAGCCATAGGAGAAAACAACTTAGTACATGGAGGAGCAAAGATAAGAATTACATCTGACTTCTCTTTAGACACCACACAATTGACCAGGTGTGGTGGCTCATGCCTGTATTCCCAGTACTTTGGGAGGCCGAGATGGGAGGATCACTTGAGCCAAGGAGTTTGAGACCAGCCTAGCCAACATAGTGAGATCCCATCTCTACAAAAAATTTAAAACTTAGCTGGGCTTGGTGGTGCATACCTGTAGACCCAGCTACTCTGGAAGCTGAGGTAGGAGGATTGCTTAAGCCTAAGACTTCAAGGATGCAGTGAGCTATGATGGTGCCAGTGCACTCCAACTTGGGGACGGAGTAAGACCTTGTCTCTAAAAAAGTTAGGAGACAAAAAGAAAAGAAACCATGCAATTAAGAATAGAATGGCTTGAAACGGTGTTGAGTTGAGGGGAGGAAAAAAAAGACCCAACACCAACCTAGAAGTTTATAACCTGTGAAATTATCCTTCGAAAGTAAAAAAGACTTTTTCAGACAAACAAAAATTCAGGGAATTTGTCACCAGCAGACCTACCTTGCAAGAAATGTTAAAAGAAGTTCTTCTGAGAGAGGAAATGACATGGGTAAGTGTGATCATATGATAGATACATATTGGTCTTCATCCACAGTTCCTGGTGCGTAACTCCCATAGCCCTTGTTACAGTCTTTTGTTATAATATTGGGACACTATAGGTCTCTGAAGCAGGCCTCAGGAAACAGAATCTCTCTCTCTGACCTTTTCCTGCCCTCCCTTCATCTGCCAGAGAGGGTCCTGTCACCTACCCTGGAGGAAGGAATGCTACACAGATAGACCAAAAAGAATCTGGACAGGCCTTGCTGAGTTTCCCCACTCAGTCTATTCCTATGAGATCCTACCCTTTTGGTCCAATCACATTTCTACATGGTGGTCAATCATGCCTTTCCAGTGACATCTCCCTAAAAGGCCCAAGATAAGTTGTGTGCTTGGCATGCACCCATAATCCCAACTACTTGGGAGCTTGGGTGACTGAGGCAGTTGTTCAAGGCGAGCCTGGGTAACATAGCAAGACCCCCTCTCTAAAAAAAGCAAAACCAAAACCAAAACAAAATGCCCAGGAGGACAAAATTTGGGGAGCTTCCTGGTAGCTGAAGACCTGGAGATTCCTGGAGGGCAGTGGGTCCAGGGAGGGCATGGAGGGGCCATGCTCCTTTTTCCATACTTCACCCTATACGTCTCTTCATCTGTAATATCCTTTACAATCAGCTGGTGTCTGGCAGTGGTAGGGGCCAGCCTTGGGGACAGAGCCCTCAACCTGTGGGATCTGATGCTATCTCCAGGTAGATAGTGTTGGAGTTGAATTGGAGGCCACTCATTGGGTGTCCACTGCAGACTTGATTGCTTGCTTGGTGGTGGAGAGAAACACTTCTCACATCTGGTCACAGAAGTCTTCTGTGTTGATGACTTCTGTTTTGAGTGAGAGAACAGAAAAAGCATGTTGAGGGTTACTCTCTCTCTCTCTCTCTCTCTCTCTCTTACAGTAAGGTATGCAGATCCACATGAAGAAAAGAAGAGCATTAAATGAAAAATTTCCCATCTCTGCAGTAAAACATCCAAACAAAACAAATACATTCCCAAAACATCTGCTTCTGGACTGAGTGTATGTAGTTGGAAGAGGGAAAGGAAAGATGACCCAGAGTCTTTGGGGGAAAGACGTTGCCCTGAAGGAAAAGGGAAGGAAGGAGCCCCCAAGGCTAAAGGAAGGGGCTCGGTGACCTGGTCGAGCCTGGACTGGCAGGGGTTACTTCTGCTTGAGAGTGGGGCCTGGAACACTGCTACCCCAGGTGGGGAGAGGAGTTAGAGGAGGGCAAAACGTGCATGGGGAGGTCTGTGACGAGAAAAAGCCCATGAAATGGCATCTCATCTAGCCACAAGCCAAGTATGGATCTCAGGGAAGGGCTGGGTATGTGGCTCATGCCTGTGATTCCAACACTTTGAGAGACCAAGACAAGAGGGTTGCTTGAGCCAAAGGAGTTTGACACCAGCCTGGACAACATAGCGAGACCCCCTCTCTGCAAAATTTTAAAAAACAATAGGCCCAGCGTGGTGGTGCATACCTGTAGTCACAGAGACTCAGCAGGCTGAGGCCAGAGGGATTGCTTGAGCCCACAAGTTTGAGGTTGCAGTGAGCTATAATCACACCACTGCACTCCAGCCTGGGTGACAGAGTGAAACCTTTTTTCTGGGTGACAGAGTGAGACCTTATCTCTAAAAATTTTTAAATTAAAAAACAGATTTCTTAATAAGCACTTATTAAATACCTTCTATGCTTCGCAGCCTTTGAGTGTTAAGGGTTCATGCAGTTCTTTAATTTGAGGAGTTATCCTTCTCACCCTTAACCACTAACTCAGTATCCCCCTCCCTAAGCAATCAATATGATTTTTACCATAGTGGAATTCATACAGGAAAGGGCTTTATGCCTAAGGCTGTCCATCTATTGTCTGAAGAAGGCCTGCCTTCAAAAACATGTAATCACGTGATGTAGAATATTAGAGGTTCAGAAAGGGAAACAGCAACTCAATAAGCTTTGGTGACTACTGAATTCAGTCCTTCCATATCATAGGTGCTCAAGAAATTTTATGGACTACTTGAAAGGATCTGGGCAATGCCTCTGTTAGGAATTGTTTATCACCAGGACCAGTTATAAATCAGTGTCTTCATTTATTTTATTTTTATTCATTCAAGAAATATCTATTGAGTCCCTACTATGTGGCAGCAACTGATAATGGAAAGGTGAATGAGTCAGTCCCTATCCCTGAGAACATTAAGGAATAATCGACACAGAGGGTCCCTGGAACCAATGTTGCTAAATAAATAACCGACCCTGGGAAAGAGTAACCACACTTAAAAGGTGTCTTATGCTGGACTGTGTTTAGTTCCTGGGAAGTGTCCCCCTCGGGGAGGCACCATGTGTAAGAATGGGAGTTGTGCCATTTGCCAGTTACTACTTATATAATCCTAAGTTATCTAAACTCATGAGCCTCAATCTCTTTAAAAGCGGCGTAATAATCACACATACCTGACAGCGCTGCTGTGAGGATTTGAGAATAAAATGAAATAATCCATGTTATTAATCACTTTGCTCAGTTTCTGGCACTCAGTAAGAATACATACATTTAGTAGATATTTATGGGCTGAATTCCTTGTGGAAAGGGATTACATTTTAGTCTCTTTGTTAAATACTTCGAGGAATAGGACAATCAATCACACAAGAGGTGGGATCTAAAATGACTCTTCGTAATGATGTGGCCCAAAGAGTATTTCTTGGAGCACCAAAGCCAACAAGCTCTTTCTTCATAATAAAATAGTTGGAGAAATTCTGCTGGCAATGCAATTGCCTTCTCTTGAAGATTCATAATGTATATCAGTAGATTAAGGATGTTAGAAGAGTTTGTAATGAAGAAACCTGTTTAACTTTATTTAGTTCAATGTTTTCTAATCTTATTGGACCAATAATATAGCCTGGAAAAACCCAAACTCCTGAAGCTTCAACTTGGAAGGAGATTCTGGTCAGAGAGAGATGGTTGATGCCAGAACCCCTGCCTCTCCTGAGGGTTTCTCCTTCCCCATGGAGTTCTCACTTTACTCTCTGCTGTTGCCATCTATTGACTTCCAGGGTTGTTCAGACGCCTCATTAAAACTCACAGTAGAGCTGATGCTGGCTGAAATATTACAAAGACTTTGCTAAACATCAGAGGGAGTTTAGAAAAGAAACATCAAGAAACACATCAGGCTGGGCGCAGTGGCTCATGCCTGTAATCCCAACACTTTAGGAAGCTGAGGTGGGCAGATCACTTTAGGTCAGGAGTTCAAGACCAGCCTGGCCAACATGGTGAAACCCCATCTCTACTAAAAATACAAAAATTAGCCGGTGTGATGGTGCACTCCAGCCTGGGAAGGGCAACAGAGCAAGACCCTGTCTCAAAAAAAAAACAAAAAACAAAAAAAGACAAAAGACAAAAAAGAAACACATGAAAGCCTGATGGGAGTTGTGGCCCCTACACAGCCAGCTGCTGGTAGGCATTGTCCCCTTGAGACCCTGCCTCCTTTCCATCCCTAACAGGCTGGTTGATCTGTGATCAACCCAATCCCAGTCCCCAATGCCAGCTGCCCCAAAGGAACCCGTCCCTTCCTGACCGCCCACACCAGTCTGGGGGCCACCATTGGCTCTTTAAGATATCACACTTGGGCCTATGAAGCTTCTCTTAATTAACTGACAAGCAGACACTGGGTTGGACCAATTAAATGAGCTCAGGGATGACTCACTGGAAGGAAATGCAGAGATAAGGAACCAGATAATCTGATTCACGTGGTCAGCCTCTCTAGGTTCTAGTTTATTTACCTGCAGAATGTCAGAGATGATGGATTTATCCAACCTCTGACTATGATTCTAAAATATCCTATAGCTTGGATCTCCCTGTCAGATAATAAGTCAGTTCTACTGGATTTTTTTTAATGTAACAAGATAAAAATTCTATGTAGAACTTACTTCTTTTTGAGACGGAATCTCTCTCTTTCTCCCAAGCTGGAGTGCAGTGGCACGATCTCAGCTCACTGCAATTTCTGCCTCCCGGGTTCCAGGGATTCTCCAACTTCAGCTTCCCAAGTAGCTGGGATTACAGGCGCACAACACCATGCCCAGCTAACTTTTTTTATTTTTAGTAGAGACGGGGTTTCACCATGTTGGCCAGGCTGGTCTCACTCCTGACCTCAAGATATCTGTCCACCTTGGCCTCCCAAAGTGCTGGGATTACAGGTGTGAGCCATCACACCCCACCAGAACTTTCTTTAAAATAAAAACAAACAAACAAACAAACGAAAACAAGCCTATAAATCCCAGCACTTTGGGAGGATGAGGTGGTAGAATCACAGGGTGAGGAGTTTGAGACCAGCCTGACCAACATGAAACCCCATCTCTACTAAAAACACAAAAATTAGCCGGGCGTCATAGCGTGTGCCTATAATCCCAGCTACTCAGGAGACTGAGGCAGGAGATAATTGCTTCAACCTGGGGGAGACGGAGGTTGCAGTGAGCTGAGATCCTGCCACTACACTCCAACCTGGGTGACAGAGCGAGACTCTGTCTCAAACAAACAAAAAAACACTGGAGTTCTTTAGCTCTTAAAAAGTCTGAATTAGTTTTCCCCACACAGATATGGTCAGGAAGAAATGAGAAAACATGACTCTGACCTTGGGCAATTTCAGTTTCTACCTGATCCCTTTCCCCTTCCCTTTCCTCCAACATTACTCTTTTTTTTTTTTTTTTTTTTTTCCCCTGAGATGAAGTCTCACTCTGTCGCCCAGGCTGGAGTGCAGTGGTGCGATCTCAGCTCACTGCAACCTCTGCTTCCCAGGTTCAAGCAATTCTCCTGCCTAAGCATCCTGAGTAGCTAGGATGACAGGTGTGCACCACCACGCCCAGCTAATTTTTGTATTTTTAGTAGAGATGGGGTTTCACCATGTTGACCAGGCTGGTCTTGAACCCCTGACCTCATGATCCACCCGCCTCAGCCTCCCAAAGTGCTGGGATTACAGACGTGAACCACCATGCTTGGCCCATTACTCTTAAAATTATAAGATCTCACCCAAGGTGGAGGAAATCACTTAACTCATCCAGGGATAAGAACTTTTGTTAAAGGGTTGGTTTATTCCTTCACACACTTTGCACATACACAATCCTTCCCACCCCGATCCCCCCGCCTTTTCAATTGTTTATGGTCTGGTTGCTACTTCCAGGTATTTTGGGGTACCAGCAGGGAGACAGAAATGAGCAGGATGTATGGGAGAGTCAAATGCCCCTCTCCAAACAATTAAAGGCCTTCCTTATAAATGGCCTCTCTCTCTAAATATAAAAACTAACTATAAGAATCTCAAACTATCAGCCCTAAGAAACCAGGTCTTGTAGGATTGTAGAGTTGGCTGCTATGAAGGGAAGACTGGAAAAAGTGCCTCCAGAGACACAGGGGAGGTCCACAGCCTAATAGTTAAAATGCTCATCACTTTCAAGAACTTTCCTAACCCCTTTAGTTCTTTGATGTTAAGCAGGGAAGAGGGAGGCTTGGAGACCAGGGATGTCCTCCCAGGTTGTGCTGGGACCTGGGTAACTCTCAGGGCTGCCCTCAGGAGCCCTCTGCCCCTTGAACACTATGCTTGGTAGGAGTTACTGAAGGGCTGTGTATACTGAGTAAGCCCTTTCCTATCAATAAACCTCCATCAAGTCTTCAGAGCAATACCTGTCAAGAAGGATATGATACTTAGGGTGATGGTGACTGGATAGGGAAAGGCTGATTTCTTTCAAAATCAGAAACAGAAAAATATACTGAAATAGACAATTGTTCTTAGTGTTGAAATATCATCCTGATTTCTCTGATAGTGCTACTTCCTAGGAAGTCACTAGAGATGAGATCTGAGTGATGGTTTAGTTCACTGAGGCTCTACCATGTGGCAGGCTCTGTGCCAGGCAGTGGAAATACAGAAAGATGTAATCCCCACCCTCACAGAGCCTAGGAACCAGTGGATGTGTCAGACATGAACAGGTGATGTCACAGTCATGTAGTAAGTGGTAGGATGAGAATATGAACGGGGAGCTCCTGGCAGCCTTCCATAGTCTCCTGCAGGATTTTTAGATGTGCAACCCCATTCCTCCCACAGTGCTTATTAGGAGACAGCAAAGACTAGGAAGACTTCTCAGGGACAAATCCTAGCTCAATGAACCCAGTACTGTGTAACTGTGACGGTCACCATTTGCCAAATGTTGTAGAGGGCATCTCTGTCTTTGTCTCTGTGGGATCCCTTACTTCTTAATTTGGTGACAGCAATCTATATTCTTCCTGAAGAATTAGTCCTTCCCTGTTGCCTTAGCCTTGATGGGGTGTTAAATACTACCCCTTACACCCCACCTCCAGGCAATTTATGCCTGAGCAAGGATTTCGCATGAGACCCAAGCTAGCCAAACAAGTGTGAAAGTAGTCAGAATCAAAATGGAGTCACTAATGTCAAGAAAACCCTGAAAAATTGAACCCTGACAAACGAAAGAGGCTTCTCATGCTTGTATGCCTGATAACAAAAGCCTGCAAAACCACAGCCTTGCACAAAGGCCATCTCAACCTTACACAAAAAATACTGCAAGGACAACAGCCTAATTACTGCCTGTCCAGTATCACACTGAAGTCACCCTTGTTATTGATCTTTGTAGTCCAAAATAATTATTTCAAGACAAGTATGTAATTCTCTTCACTTTTCCTGTAAAAACCCTTGTCTTCCTTTACTTTCTCAAATATGTACATAGTTTGCTATGGCACATTACCATTGCAATGCTTTATTCCTAAATAAACATCTTTTGTTTTAGAGAACCTCTCTCTGTGTATTATTTAGTTTGATGCAAGATTCTCCAAGGAAACTGAACTTATACACAGACAAAGATGACCATGAACAAAGCTGATTTCATTCTGGTGGCAGCAACCTGGAAGGTCATTCATTAATTCTTGCTACCTGTATCCCACAAAATAACTTTGTCCTATTCCTCCTTCTTCTTTTTGTTGAGACAGGGTCTTGCTCTGTCACACCGCTGGAGTGTAGTGCTGCAGTCATAGCTCACTACAACCTCATTCTTGTGGGCTCACGTGATCCTCTCACCTCAGTCTCCTGAGTACCTGTGACCACAGGCACGCACCAACATGCCTGGCTAATTTTATTTTCTTGTACAGACAGGTTCTCACTATCTCTCTATGCAGCCCAGGCTGGTCTCAAACTCCTGGACTCAAGCAATCCTCTCACCTCGGCCTCCCAAAGTGCTGGGATTACAGGCATGAGCCACTGCACCCACCCTCTATTCCTTCTTAAGGACAGGCTTGCTCATATTTTTCTATAGTTTTGGGGACACCTTCATAACCTCCGATTAATTTTCTTAAGTAGCCAGAGTTTCTGTTGCTCACAACTAAAGAACCTGGACTGACACAAGAGTTTGCTCCATGCCAGACACACTAGGTCTCACCCTCTCTGAGAGAAAGAATTATTAGGTTTCCATTTTGCAGATAAAGAGACTGATGCTGACAGTCTTACACACCAAAAACACACGGCCAGTCAATGCTGGAGCAAGCATTTAAATCAAAATCAGAACCCAGAGCGCAGGCTCTCTCCTTTTTGTCCCTTCATATCACCAATCCAGAGCCCTGCCATTCAGTGCTTCTAGAACTCACCTTGGTATGATTTACAGTTTACACAATGTTTTCACACACAATAACACAGGTAATCCTCATGGCCACCTGGGATACCTTCATGACATGGGAAAATAGATATGCTGAAAGTATGGTCAACCCACTTTTTTCCCTGCTTAAAACCCTTCTGTGACTCAACAGAGCCTGCAAAATCAGTCCAAAGGCTCAGCGTGGTATTCCAGGCCCTGTGGCACCCAGGACTGGGGCCTCAGGCCTGCCACTCCCTTTCTTGCACTTGGAGCTCCAGCCATATGGAACGACTCACAGTTCCCCAAAGCTCACCAGGCTGTTCTGGGGCCCTGAGCCCTAACTTACTGGGATGTCACCTTCCCATCCTCACCCCAAGCTACGGTTGGTGAATGCCTACTTAACCTCCACCAGACTGGCCTTCATCTCATGCCTATGAAGGTGACCCCTGCTTACCTTCCAGACACAAACACAGCCCATCTTCCTCTCAAGCCTCTTCTGCTCCCAAGTAGAACCAATACCCCCGTTGTATCCTAGACAAGAATCTGGGGTGGCTCTAGCATTACTGGATATTGTAATGAGCCCTGGTGTTGACTCTTCAATATCTTTCCACCCCGAAGGTAATTTTAATCCGTTCCTGTAATCTCAAACTTCCTGACTGTGACTAATCACAAATGGCCATGGGATATACCGTGTTTCTGATTTACTGGTGCTCTTCTCTGCTCACCTGCGTAGCCTCGGGCCATGTTCTCAAGACTTCAGCCAGCTCTGTGCCTGCGTTCACCTGGAACCCCTTTCCTAATAGAGCCGGGGAACTGATGGAGCCTCCTCTGCTGCTTCCTGAGAGGGAGCCACACTCAAGGCCAGCCCAAGGCCACCAGGCCACAGCTCTTGCTCTCAGATGTCTGAGGGAGGAGGGAGGCCCTGTGGTCCTCTAGTTCCCCCACCCTCCTGGCTGCTGGGGTTTCCCCATTTTGGCCCCTGCCTAGCCATGCCTTGATTCTGTTCCTTTCTCTACCTCATCACTATCGCCCCACCACCAGAATCTCTCTGTCCTGGGTCTCTTTACGTCACAGACAGTCACTTCTTAGCTGATTAACACTTAGCCATGGCCATGAGCTCATAGGCTTACCCCAAGGACTGGGCACCCCTCCGCGTTATTTGCACATTCACAGGGAATTCCCAGAAGCACTAGCCTTTATCAATGAACAACTTGCCAGGCACTGTGCTAGATGAGTTGACATATGTTATCCTTTTTTTTTTTTTTTTTCAGTTTCACTCTGGTTGCCTAGACTAGAGTGCAATGGCACGATCTTGGCTCACGGCAACCTCCACTTCCCAGGTTCAAGTGATTCTCCTGCCTCAGCCTCCTGAGTAGCTGGGATGACAGGCATGCACCACCATGCCGGCTAATTTTTTGTATTTTTAGTACAGACAGGGTTTCTCCATGTTGGTCAGGCTGTTCTTGAACTCCTGACTTCAGGTGATCTGCCCACCTTGGCCTCCCAAAGTGCTGAGATTACAGGTGTGAGCCACCATGCCCAGCCCATATGTTATCTCATTTAATTCTCACAGCAATTCTGTAATTATTCTCTATTCACATGTTGCAGGTGAGGACGGTATTGCTCAGAAAGGTTAAGTAACTTGCTTAGGGTCTCACAGATAATAATGAGAGCTGATAATATATGAGCTAATAATAATGAGAGATAATAATAATATTATTATTAATAATAATTAATAATAATAATATTATTATTAATAATAATTATTAATAATAATATTATTATTAATAATAATTAATAATAATAATAATATTATAATCAAGGCACCCGTGAGGCATAGGGAGAGAGGACTTGGTAGTAACTGGGACGTGGCCTTGCCTTCTCTGCCTTCTGAAGAGCCAGTTCTGTTTGTTCAGCTCCTATGAAAGGGCAACAGGACTTTCTGGGATTTTCAGGCATAACACTGAAGCTCAGGTAGAAGTTGCTGTCCCCAAATCTATTGAGCCAGGGGCTTGTAGCCTTCCCAAAGGGGAACATAGTGGACGCATGGCTAGCGGGGACTGAAAAGGGAAGCCCAAGCAGCTGGATATCAACCCCCATTTATAGCAATACCTCTGTGGAGTATGTGAGAGAGCAAAAGCTCACAATATTATGGGGAGCACTGAAGAGGGCCTAAGCCCCAAGCAGGATGAGTCAAGAGGATTCTGGCTCCTGAGCACTGTAAGCAGATGCCAAAGAGGCATCTCTGGCCCCTTCATGAGGTGGGCCTGCGGTGCCAGGAAGCCAAGCCCACCAGGTGGCAGCAGAGAACCAGTCAGTGGCCAGAGAGGTCTAACAGGTACAAATCCTAACCCTGGGGCTGGTGTGGGGGCCAGGGTAGGGGCCGTGCCATCTAAGCTGCCTCACAGTAACAGTTCACACTTTTGTTGCTAGGCATATTCTGTGCTGGGTGCTGTACCAAGCACTTCCAACAGGATCTCATTTAACTCTGACCATGAACCTATGAAGCAGATGCTGCTATTACCCCTTTCATTTCAGATGCATGCACTGGGGCTTTCAGAGGTTTGCGAGTTGCCCAAGGTCACACACACTGAAGAGATGAAGTGCAGGTGGTTTGGACTCTACAGCTCCTGCTGTTAATTTGGGACTATATTGCCAGGGGAGAAAAGGAAGCCACTTGAAGTGTTGAAAGTGAAGGCAGGTAGGGCCTGACTTGGGCTGGCTCTGGTGTGGACTCCGAGGCCCGAGGCCAGCTCATGAACAGACACTAAAAGCCTAGTTAAAGGGACCTTCTAGGGGGCTTCCAGGAAACAGGATGTGGTAGGATTTTCAAGTTGAGGTGCCCAGGGAACCCCTATTTGAAGAAGTGAGAGCCAGGTTATCCTGTTCACATAACCCCAAAAGGGCTGGGCACCTCAGAAGCTGCAAACCACTCAAAGACCCAAACGGATGCCTGTGAAAGAGATGGTCAGGTCTCCCTCGTTGAGCTCATAAAGCAAACAAGGGCCAGGTGTGGTGGCTCACGCCTGTAATCCCAGCACTTTGGGAGGCAGAGGTGGGCGAACCACTTGAGGTCAGGAGTTTGAGACCAGCCGGCCAACATAGCAAAATCCTGTCTCTACCAAAAATACAAAAACTAGCTGGGTGTGGTGATGCGTACCTGTGGTCCCAGCTACTTAGGAGGCTGAGGCAGGAGAATCGCCTGAACCCAGCAGGTGGAGATTGCGGTGAGCCGAGATCACACCACTGCACTCCTGCCTGGGCAACAGAACGAGACTGTCCCCCAACCCACCTACCAAAAAACAAACAAAAACCTCAAAGAAGCTCGAGAGCATGTTCCCAGACTGGCCATTGTGTGCCCAACGTGCTGAGTCTGGTCCTGTAGCATCCTCTGGGGGAGGGGATGATGCCAGCTGCCTGTCATCTCCACCCTGGAAGAATGCGAGGGCACACTCAATCCCCAAGTCAGCTCACATCACCAGAGAACTTGAATGAGACCTGGGAACGTCACCTTGCCCTGAGATCCAGGTCAGTACTCCCTCCTCTGTGGTCTTGCCACCAGTCATCCATGGGCCAGGCTATTGTAGAACCTAGTGAGTGCAATGGACTTCAGCTCAGAACTTCATCCCTCTTTGTAGACTAGTACTCACCACTAGGACTTTCTGGGATTTTCAGGCATAACCCTGAAATTCAGGATGAACTTGCTCTCCCCAAATCTATTGACATCAGGGGCTTATGTCCTTCCCAATTTTTGTGCAAAATTCCCTGAGACAGCCTCCGCTCTGGGAACCCAGTCTAAGTCATGCTCTATTGTTCTGCCTCAAGATCTCCAACTGGTTGTTCTCTCTTTCTGAAATGCTCTCTCTCCATCTTTTCATGGCTGACTCCTTCTTACCATTTAGGTCTCAGTTTAAATTGTCCCTCCTTTACAGACAGGCTCTCCCTGCTTTGCCTAATAAAGATCAACCCTGCTGTGTTTTCTTTCTCCCTTACCATTTTCAGAGGTGACTATCCAGTATCCAATGGGTTGGTACTGCCCTTACACAGGATAGCCTTTGTTCATAGCTCACAATGGAAAACAGAAAAATCATAGGATCTGAAAGGAATGGGTCTTCAGGTGTTATGGGGAAGGGGACCTTAGTGGTCATTTAATCTAAATCTTGAGCTGCTACGACAGTCATATTCAGGTGGTTTTTTTTTTTTCTTTGTTTTGTTTGGTCACAATGGCTATGGAGAGCTGGTGAGCAAAGGTGACTGTTGTGTCCCACTGAAATGCTTCTGGGCTATCCAAGGTAGATCATGATGTTAAGTAGAATCAGCTATGGGGTCAGCTATTAGGTGAGTGCAAAATAACTGTGGTTTTTGCACTGTCGGACTTTGCTATTTGATATTAAATACATTCTTAAATATGGTTATGTTATATATCATTTTAATGAGAATTTCCTGCTTTATGTATTTTTGCTAATGACTTATTACTTGCTCTTTGTTGTATGTTTATTTTAGGCTATGGAAATGATGTTAGACAAAAAGCAAATTCGAGTGATTTTCTTATTCGAGTTCAAAATGAGTCGGAAAGCAGCAGAGACAACTTGCAACATCGACAACGCATTTGGCCCAGGAACTGCTAACAAATGTACAGTGCAGTAGTGGTTCAAGACGTTTTGCAAAGGAAACAAGAGCCTGGAAGATGAGGAGCATAGTGGCTGGCCATTGGAAGTTGACAACGACCAGCTGAGAGCAATCATCGAAGTTGATCCTCTTTCAACTAAACGAGAAGTTGCCGAAGAACTTAACGTCAATCATTCTACAGTTGTTCAGCATTTGAAGCAAATTGGAAAGGTGAAAAAGCTCATTTAGTGGGTGCTTCATGAGATGAGGGAAAATTTTAAAAATGGTCTTTTTGAAATGTCTTCTCTTATTCTACACAACAACAAGGAATAATTTCTCAATCGAATTGTGATGCACAATGAAAAGTGGATTTTATATAACTGGCAATGACCAGCTCAGTGGCTAGTCCGAGAAGAAGCTGCAAAGAACTTCCCAAAGCCGGCCGGGCGCGGTGGCTCAAGCCTGTAATCCCAGCACTTTGGGAGGCCGAGACGGGTGGATCACGAGGTCAGGAGATCGAGACCATCCTGGTGAACACAGTGAAACCCCGTCTCTACTAAAACTACAAAAAACTAGCCGGGCGAGGTGGCGGGCGCCTGTAGTCCCAGCTATAGGGAGGCTGAGGCAGGAGAATGCCACAAACCCGGGAGGCGGAGCTTGCAGTGAGCTGAGATCCGGCCACTGCACTCCAGCCTGGGCGACAGAGCGAGACTCCGTCTCAAAAAAAAAAAAAAGAACTTCCCAAAGCCAAACTTGCACCGAGAAAAGGTCATGGTCACTGTTTGGTGGTCTACTGCTGGTCTGATCTGCTACAGATTTCTGAATCCTGGTGAAACCATTACATCTGAGAAGTATGCTCAGCAAATCAATGAGTTGCACCGAAAAGTGCAACACCTGCAGCCGGCTTTCGTCAACAGAAAAAGCCCGATTCTCCATGACAACACCTGACTACATGACACACAGCCAATGCTTCAAAAGTTGAACAAATTGGACTATGAACTTTTGTCTCATCTGCCATATTCACCGGACCTCTCATCAACCGACTACCACTTCTTCAAGCATCTTAACAACTTTTTGCAGTGAAAATGCTTCCACAACCAGCAAGGTGCAGAAAATGTTTTCTAAGAGTTCATCAAATCCTGAAGCATGAATGTGTATGCTACAGGAATAAACAAATTTATTTCTCATTGGCAAAAATGTCTTCATTGTAATGGTTCCATTTTGATTAATAAAGATGGATTTGAGGCTGGGTGCGGTGGCTTATACCTCTAATCCCAGCACTTTGGGAGGCTGAGGCAGGTGGATCATGAGGTCAGGAGATCAAGACCATCCTGGCCAACATGGTGAAACCCCGTCTCTACTAAAAATACAAAAATTTGCCAGGCGTGGTGGCATACATCTGTGGTCCCAACTACTCAGGAGGCTGAGGCAGAATTGCTTGAACCTGGGAAGCGGAGGTTGCAGTTAGCTGAGACCCCACCACTGCACTCCAGCCTGGGCGACAAAGCGAGACTCAATCTCAATAAATAAATAAATAAATAAATAAATAAATAAATAAATGTGTTTGAGCCTAGTTATAATGATTTAAAATTCATGATCCGAAACCACAATTACTTTTGCACCAACCTAAGAGATGTCTAAGTAGGTCATATTCCACCTGCAAAGAGAAAATTCCATCTATCCCTTGCAGATGCATGGAAACTCACTGTCTCCAGTGGACAGTTAACTCCAAGGGCATCACAGAGAACTCATGGAGCTCAGCTGAGGAGGTTTCAGGGATTTTTCTATTTCCTTTTCTTCATCATGAGAGTCTGGTACTAGATGCTCTCCAGACCTGAGCCTAAAGACTCTTCAATCCTTTGAGATGAAGATGAGGGAGGGAATAGGAAACCCAGTTTAGTTTGGATTTCAGACCCTTTTGTGGTTCATACGTGTGATGATTAGGTTTCCATGTTCATGTGTGAGATCTGCCTCCCTCAAACCGTGTTACAATGACATGGGCGCCTTACCTAGCTGACATGAAAAAAGCAAATGTGGATTTCAGACAAACAAAAAATAACTTTTTTAGTTTATGTCCCATAGAATATGTGGACATATTTACCCTAAAAATATTGTATGGGACATAGTTGTATTAAGAAACTGTTCATTGTTTATCTGAAGTTCAAATTTAACTGGGTATCCTTTATTTTATGTGATGTGGCAGTCTTATGGAGGAGGGGCCAACATTTAAAATAAATGGCTTCCCTAGGATAGAGCACTGGGACTGGGGAAAACAGAGGCCGCAGTCAGCTGTGACTTTTTGAAGGAAGGAATGAAGTTGGTTTCTTTCATGCCAATTAAGCAATTACAGACGACCCTGTCAGAAATCTAAACCTGTGACTACCATGGGACTCAAGACCAGGAAAAAAAATAAGTCAAAAAGATTAAGAGCCAGAGAAGCAGTCTTCACACATGCGGCCAGCCAGCGGACGGAGTACTCTCTCATTCAGGAAGGTAAGAGCATTGCCCTCTTGCTATAATCATAGTCCTTTTCTCCCAGAATAGGATTTGGGAAATTCTGGTGAAGTCCTCTGCCTACCCTCATTGCCCCACTGATGTGTGACGTCAACAGAATTTCTCTGCAATGTTTGTCAGTCTCCAACTTCAGAGGGCTCACAAAGTCTCCTCCTGAATCCTCTCTCAGTCCTCTAAGACTACCAAGAAGAAAAGCAATTATTCAGGATGGCAGCTTGCCGGGGAGAAGCAGCCTCCCTGAGGTAGATGTGTTCTCCTGTCACTTAAAGAACCACTTCTTCTGGTCTGAGTAGTAAGAGGTGCGTTTGCTGTTGCTAAACCATTTGCCAAGGTTCTGAGCTTGAGGTATGGGATGTATGAAAACAATTTAATGAAGAATTAAGTTTCCATTCTGTCATTTTGAACACAGGGTTCACTCCTATATTATTCACTTGAGAGGATCAGTGAGTTTGACTTTAATTTCTTTTTTTACAACTGGGAAGGGTAAATTACACATAAAATGTCCCAGTGGAAAGGGGTCATGTGGTGAAATCCCCACTCTTCTCTCCCACCCCTCCCTGCTGTTTTAAACTGGAGCTCATTAATATAATTCTATGGGGATCAGACCTTTGAAATTCCTGAGAACAGTAAGAGAGCAGAAAAATACACAATAACAAGGAAAGGAGCTTCCATTATTGGTTTTTAATGAGCATACTTGAATTACGGCCACTGCAGTTTATGGACAGTTTTTGTTGTTGTTCATTTGTATATGTTCTAGTTAAAAAAAAAAAAAATGCTAGCCAAGGGACTTGAATCAGAGAGAAGCAGAAATTGACTTAAGTAGAAAGGGAAACACATTGTTAGATAAAGTCAGGTCCTGGGCTTCCTCAGCTTGTTTTGGGTGGAGTGCCTGGTGACAAGCTGAAGCCCCTGTGTGGGGTGGTTTCCTTTGCTGAAAAGCTGGGCTGGAAGATGCTGTGCTCAGCGTTCAACCTCATGCACCCTCGCAAGGCACAGGCAACAGGTGCTCTGGGAAACATACATTATGTATCATAGCCTCTGTCTGTCTGTGGACTGATATCCAATAATAACTTTGGAGAAAAATAACTCCTCTTATTTTATTAGCCACAGCCCTGGGCCAGGGAAGGTGGAGAATCAGTAAAAATGCATTGTTTGTTTGTTTCTCTAGAAGTTTATGGTGCAGAGTCAAATTGAAGGCACATGAAGAACATTTTTTTCACCAAATAATAACTGAGTCTTTTTGCTTTCATTTGTAGTTTCTTCTTTGAACTTTAGTTAGTAGGAGGGGTTAGAAACCTGAGCTATTGTCAAAGCCCTTGATATCAATGAAAGAAGCAGGTGCAAATCTCCTCACAGAGAGAAACCAAAGGGTCCTGACTGTGGATATTGGTCATCTAGTAAGGATGCTGTTGTGGGTGTTTATGAGACGATGAACAGGGTGGCTTTGGATGCATTAATGATGCCCACATTCTTCTTCTGTTAGGTGTCCTGTGCCCTGACCCTACAAGATGCCAAGAGAAGATGCTCACTTCATCTATGGTTACCCCAAGAAGGGGCACGGCCACTCTTACATCACAGCTGAAGAGTAAGTTCAAAACCAGACCCAGCAGGGCTTCCAGTTTGCCATTTGCTGACACAGCCTGCTGACTTCCACCAGCACATGCCTGCTCATAAATCTCCCTAGTGTTTATCTCCCCAGACAGTAACATCCCTGGCAACAAGGGGAGGAGATTCTGTGCTTCTACAAGGGGCTCAGTCAAGCTTCTCTGAGGCCAAATAGGCAGGAAGATGGGAATGGTATAAGGTTGGATCTTGCCATTTTTGGGTGCACTTTGACTATTGGGCCTTATCTGTAGGTTCCCAAGTGGAAAAACATCTGTTCAGAGTCACAATGCCTCTTTCCTCAATCCTTGTTCTGTCTCCTCCACTCAAGCTCCTGAAGGTGGTTTGCAGATAGAATAAAAGTGAGTTGCCAAGGAGCCAGTGAGGATGATGGGCAGGTGCATGTGACTCAGCCCACAGCCAGACTCGAGAGGAAGACTGAAGTCACAGCCTTTGCAGCATAACTTTATCCTAAGGAAAGGTGTTGGATATTATGAGTGAATTAAAAATAACTATTTATATGATTAAGCATTTCTAAATGCTAAGCATTATATACTGGCCTGAGATACTGTTTTTATCTTTGAAAAAACTCACAACCTAGTGGGAGAGTTAGGCATGAGATTAATTTCAGCAAATATAAGTGTGGTGATGAAAACCCAGAGGCTGCAGGGACATACTCTGTACGTGCTGGGAGTGGGAAAGGGACATACTCTGTACATGCTGGGAGTGGGAAAGGGACATACTCTGTACATGCTGGGAGTGGGAAAGGGACATACTCTGTACGTGCTGGGAGTGGGAAAGGGACATACTCTGTACGTGCTGGGAGTGGGAAAGGGACATACTCTGTACGTGCTGGGCAGCGGAAAGGGACATACTCTGTACGTGCTGGGAGTGGGAAAGGGACATACTCTGTACGTGCTGGGCGGCGGGGGCAGGGGAGGCCCCACCCTCTGTGTGGGACTCCAACAGGACAATACCCTCTTATGTGGTCTGTCCAGAACTCCCTGCGAACCTGCTCTTTCTTTGGAAAGAGCTGTTGAACCATCTTTAACAGTCAACCGCAGGGACCAGCAAGATGTAAGACCCAACAAAGGTACTGAGGAAGAATTCGGCATTTCCTCAGAAGACCCTGGTATAGGATCCTCTAATATCCCTGGCCAGTTGGAGTTGAGGGCAGCGGTATCTTCTCAGAAAATGTCCTGAGAGCAAAAATATACTCTTTAAGGGAGGGGAGCCCATTGGCCATGGTATTAGTTAATTGTTTCAGCTTCCGTATAATCACTCAACAGACTCTTCTTTAAAATAAAGTTTTATGTCTCGTGTAAAAATTCAAGAGTAAAGAGTTCAAGGCCTGTTCCTTTTCTTCTTGCTTGTTACTCCCCTGGGATGTCGCTTTTGTCTCCATGGCTGAAGATGTTGTGCCATCACTTCCACATCTTGCCAACAGAAAGCAGGAGGTGAAGGACAGGCTAGGACCATTCCTTTCAAGGGACACACGTCACTTCTGCTTATTGCTCCACCCCCGCCCACCCCCTCCCCCGTGGCACCTGTGGGTATCATTCTTGCTGTGTTGTAAATGAAGAAAGGTTTAGAGAAATTAGGAAATGTGTGGCCAGACATGGTGGCACTGGGATTTAAATCCAGGTCTGCTTGCCCCCAGAGTCCATGCTCGTAAGTGTTATGCTGCAGGCCAGCAGAGGCAAATATTTGCACAATCCCATCCAACAAGAGGCTAGGGCAGAGGTCAGTATCTCTCAGTGTGAAGCTGGAGGCTGATGCTTGTCAGCTCAGTAGGCTGAAAGCGGAGTTGTCCTTTGCCATGTAGGGCCATCACGCCCAGCTGGGGAACCTCATAGCCAGGTGTACCCACAACCTGAACAAGGTAACTTTCAGGTTCTAGTCAGGAAGAAACCAACTAGGTGGTTCAACATACAGACTTTAATATAAGAAGCTGGTTAAACAGGCATGGGACTGAGACTGAGGAGGCAAAGAAGGCACAGGGGTAACCAAGGCTATACCCACAGAATGCTGCTTCTACCCCTATGTCTAGGGGAACAAAGGGAAGGGTGAGGCCATCAGGACCTAGAATTGGGAGGAGGGAACCCACAGAAATGGGACCCAGATCTCTAAGGAGAGATTTCTGTTTGGCTGGTTCTGGTGTCTCCGGAGCTTAGAAGTGAGGGGCATGAATCAAATACTCATGCCTCTGAGGTGGGAGCACTGGTCAGCCAGTGCTCTGCTGGGGAGGGGCATAATGAAGCTGGCTCTGAGAATGCCAGAAAACGAGCTGGTGCTTGGCATGTACAGACAATGTCAGCATTGCTGGGGTGATGATGACGGGAGCAGGAAGCACACTGGAAGGAGCTGCTCCTTCCTGACCTCCTAGGTTTGCAGGCCCTCTCTAGAGTACTCCAATGGGAGCCAGTGGGCAAAGGAGAAGTGGCATTTGCAGAGACCAGTTCCAGCATCAGAGAGCAGAGCATAGAAAGGTGGGTTTGGAGTTGAGGGACAATGTCTTAATAAAGGGCAAAGGGGGTTATGACCATTATCATGTGAAGGAATCCCTTGACTGAAGGCACAAGCTTTCTGTGTCTTGCAACTTGAATGATGTGCATAAGCAGGGTCAGGTGGGTTATCTGACATTTTCCTTGAGAACAGGAGGGAACCTCTGGATTCCAGCACAAAAGAAAAATACCCACTCAACCCATATGTGTGGGAGCCATCCCTCTATAAAGAGAAAGTAATTCCTTTTGACATTTTGCTGTCTGTAGAAGGGTCAGATAGCCAAAGCTTCCAGCACATTGAAACACTTAACTTCAGACTGTGAGTGAAGGAACCCCTGAATACATGGAACATCATGATCTTGTGCAGGTACTGAAGGAGATCCGTCCAGAAAATAAGTAACTGCACACGGCACCAATGTCAAAACTCATTCCTCTCATGAAAAGTCCCTGCCCCCGTTGCTGTTTGTTTAAATAGGTGGGATGGAGGTAGGGGAATGGGGCCATCTTCTTTTTTTTTTAAATTTTTTTGCATAAAATCAGGATCCTGCACAACAGGGCCAACTTCATTAAAGCAATGCATCCCTAAGATATGAGACTATTTATCCTTCTCACAATTGTGCCAGCAGGTGGAATGAGGAAGAATGATGCAAATTAAGTTCCCACATCCAGCCAGGAAGGACTACATATCTGCTTTGAGTATTATCAATCTCTTCGAAACCTCAGTGGAGAGCAGTTCTCACAGTTGAGTGGACACAAGTCATCCATGGAACTTGTTAAAATGCAGATTCCTAAGTGCTGCCACCTAAGAGGCTGATTGGGTAGGCCAGGGGTGGAGTCCTATGATCTGCACCTCAGCGTGCATCTCAGGTGATTCTGCTGCAGGTGACATTTGGAAGACACTCTGAGGAGCCCTGCCAAACTGGGCAGTGGGTTCTTCCAATGTGTGTGGCATACCCTGGTGCTTTTCGCTGTCAGTCACTTGGGCATGTTGTGAGCACCATGTGACGATGCATAAAGTGCTGGAACAGAGCTCTGTCTGTGTCAAGATGTTCAAGTGGATGCCACAGGGTGAAATGAGAGCACAGGCATGTTGGGAGTTGAATCAGCTGCCTTCAGTCATGAGAACACACTTGTGACAGCTTCAATTCAGGAAAGAGTGACTCTGCAGGAAAAGCACTGGCCTGGGAGACCTGGATCTGGCCCAAATTCTGGTGCTCACTTGCTAAGTTTCCAGTGCCAGTTGCTGTGAATGTTGGTTCTGCCACTTACTGGTTGTGCAGCCCTGGGCATTTGACCAGCATAACATCAGTTATAAAATGAACACCATTCCTACCTCAGAGGACTGTGGTTAGGATGAAATAAAAGCATATATGTGGGGCTGTCTAGCCCAGTGCCTGGCACAAATTGGTGCTCAATGAATGGTAGTCACTATGGTGATGGTAATGTTGATGAATCTTCATAGGTCTCAGCTTCCTGATCTATAAAGTGGGTGGACTGACCTACATAAGTCAGAGTTTCCATCTAGCACTGTCATCCCATGGTTCTCTCCATCCCGTTTGCAGACGGACAGGATAAGCTTGATGTCTCCTCAGCCTTGAGACAGAAGTTGTCCAGTAGATGGTACTGAGCAAAAGTCTCTCCAGGAGAAGCCTTAAACTTTGCTTCTCCTGTAGCTGCTCAGTCTCTTATAAGTCACTCAGCTCAGCAGAAACTTTCTTAGCGAGTTGACAACCACAGATAACAGAGTCAGTTCTGTCGATTTTGATCATGCTGTGATCAAGTAGATGTTAGCTAACTGAAGATGCTTGCCAGGAGTGAACAGCTCCAGGCCGTTTTCAGGGTCTCTGTGGCAACTGTAATGCTTCCCAGGGGTCACTGAACACAGGGCCCAAGAGGCTGGTGTAGACCCCCAGATTGGCACCCTGCTGCTTAGACAAGATCCTTCTCAATAAGTAATGCTACGGCTTTGCTGTAGGTTCAGCCCAGACACTTCTCCCTAGGGCTGCAAGGAGCAAAGCGGGGAGTTTAGGGAAGGGAGGGCACGAACATAATTGAGACGGATTCAGGTTCAGATCCAAGCTCTGTCTTGTGCTAGCTCTGTATGATCACCAGTGAGTCATGTATCCTCGGCCTTTTATTTCCTCATCTGTGAAAATAGGGGATGATAAATGGTGTCTACCCTCCAGTGTTGATGTGAGAATTGAATAAGCTAATGAATGTTTAGTACAGCACCTGGCTTTTAGTAGATGAGTCAGTGTTCATTTCTATTTTCTTTTTGTGGGCTGAATTAGAGAAAATGTTCTAAAACAGCCTGATGAGAAGAAAAGATAATTTAGCCCCACTAAATACACTGTCCACATAAAGACCAGTTACTATGGCTCTTCTTGTACCTGGAACTTGGGTGCCTGGGCCATGTCAATTAGCAGTGCTCCTGTGGGCACACACTTGAGAGGCTCCTAGATAAAGACCTGCACTAGATCCAGGTGCTGGAGGCCTGGTGGGGTGCCCAGTGTGGGAGGTGGGAAACTACCTGGACACTGGGAGATGCTGCTCTGGGCAGTCAAAGCCCACAGGAAGAGAAAGATTGATTTATGCTTCATCATAATGTAGAACAATGTTTCAATGACAAAGCGGATTTGTCTATCTCTTGGGCCAGGGCCGCTGGGATTGGCATCCTGACAGTGATCCTGGGAATCTTACTGCTCATCGGCTGTTGGTATTGTAGAAGACGAAATGGATACAGAGCCTTGATGGTTGGTATAGTTCCCACAGCTGAAATCCCTCCAGGTCCAGGGCCCTCTTTCCAGTTCTTTCCTCTGAGTCTCTGCAGAGTCAGATAATTGCCTCGTTACAACCTCTAGCTCTGATTCCACCTTCTGATGCCTCTTTTGCTACATTGTACTTTGGCAACTCTTCCTTTGCTTCTGCTCAGGCATGAACCCCAACCAGGAACTTGCCCTGTGCCTTAGTCTGTGACTATAACAGAATACCAGAGACTGTAATTTATAAATAAATGAAATTCATTTGGTTTACGTTGTGGAGGCTGGGAACTCCAAGATCTAGGGGCCACACCTGGTGAGGCCTTCCTGCTGTGTCACATCATAGTGGAAGGCATCACATGGGCAAGAGAGTGACAGCAAGAGGGAGCTGAACTCATTTTTTTTTTTTTTTGAAACAGGAAATCTTGGGATGGAACACAGTGGTGATCATGAGTCACTGTAGCCTTGACCTCCTGGGCTCAAGCCATCCTCCTGTCTCAGCCTCCAGAGCAGCTGGGACCACAGGCATGTGCCACCACACCCGGCTAATTAAAAAAACTTTTTTTTTTTTTTTTTGTAGAGACGAGGTCCCACTATGTTGCCCAGGCTGGTCTCAAACTCCTGGGCTAAAGGGATCTTCCTGCCTCGGCCTCCCAAAATGTTGAGACTACAAGTGTGAAACACTCCACACACGGCCCAAACTCACTTTTATAACAAACCTACTTTTGCAATAACAAACACACTCCTGCAATAACATTAATCCATTCATGAGGACAGAGTCCTCATGACTTAATCACCTCTTAAAAGTCCTACCTCTCACCATTGTTGCACTGGGGATTAAATTTCCAATACATGAATTTTGGGGGACACATTCAAACTATAGCGCCTGTCTTTTTGGTTCTACTCACAGCAAACTTGGGTACCTGGATGTTGTGTACAGCTAAGCACTGACGGTTTATAGGGCACAGGGGAAGGGGGTTGAGGTTCCCTTATAGCAAACAGGAGTATTCTTACACACCTAAGGTTTTATCACTTCTGAGAATTCTTGCTGGTTCTGTTACTCCACTTTGTGACCTGGTCTTCCAACCTTGCTTCTTTACCCCTTTCCTCACTGGTTACCTGTGAATTCCAAATTCTTCTGACTCTACACTAAGCATCCCAGGATATCATCAGTGCAATGAGGAAACCATCCTCCCTGCATCAGCACAAAAGGTCACTGTGTGTTTTTTAACAGGCTGCATCCTTCTTAGATGGCCAAAGGTTTTAATAGTATTTTCTTTCTTTTTTACCCAAATATGCAGGAAGCGAACACAATTACACAATCCAGTCTTCTGGTACCAGTATCCTCCATGAATGGGGAACATCAACTGAGTTTATAAGCTATAAAAACTACAGATTTCAGCAATCTTGCTTCAAAGCTAGGTAGCACTTTAGCACTTCAACACCCAAAAGCATTCTCCATAGATCTCAATCTCTCTCTCTCTCTCGTTATTACAGATCTGAGAGCTTTTTCAGGTTGCTGCAAAATGGAAAAAAATTATCTTTACAAAAAATGTTGGAAAGTCCCATTCCTCATTCAGCAAGCACTTCATTTAGAGGAAAAGGTCCTGTGAAAGAGAGGAGGGTTGGTGTGGGGTAGGGATTGAAGCTTGGCAAGCTGATGAGAAGGAGAAGGTGAGAGATGCAACTCTGGATTCTTTCCCTCTTTGCCAAGAAACTTGGGCAGTCTCATGTCTCCTGTTCCCCAATGTCTGTCTTTCCAGAGCATAAATACAAATACAAACCATAAAAGGCAGGGCAAGTTTGGGGGCTGACACACCCACCGAGCATAGCCCTCTAGTGTGCTGACATTTAGAGGGAAGGAGGAGGAGGAGTTGATGAATCTGAACAAGACTCCAATATTGGAGGAAATACTTGAGGAAAGCCTTGGGTTAGAAAGTTAGGTATAGAATTCCTGCTCATATGGCTGTCCACAACAGGTTAGTAGGGGAGGACTTTAATCTCTGCCATATAATTCCATTTGTAACTCTAGCATGGCGTTATGACATTGCCTTGTAATTGGCTATTTACTGTTTGCCTCTTCTACCCTTCCACTTTCCCCATGTATGAACCAGAACAGAGAATATTTCTTACTCATCTTCATATCTCCAATGCCCAGCACAGTGCCTGGCACATAGTAGTCACTTAATTGTGTGGCATTAGGACTTGGTCCCATTGTCTGCCATTGAGTTGCTTGGAGACTAGAATGCAACTTCTCCAAGACTCACTAGCTCTATCGTACACCCACACACTTTGGAAATCTGTGATGTAACACAATGTATATCCATTTTTATTTAATACATATTTTCTTCTATATTTTGATTTCATTATATATTTGTATATCAAAAACATGTTTAGTCTTTCAAGAACTAAAGCTATACAAACTCAGTATATTGGTACTCATTTCCTAACTAACTATAATTATTAGCTTGATCCTACTGAACACAAATGCAATAATTTTTCTTTTCTGCTTCAATGCTCTCATCTTAAACTCATTCAACTGAAAAATAACAGAGAGTCTTAATGTCATGTGCTCAGACACTGTGAACATTTTGCTTGGTAAGTTTCAAATTCAAACTCTATGCCTCCATTCCTCTAGGATTATATCAGTGGTTTGTAGTTTCTGAGACTTTTTGAGAGGGAAACGTGTTTAAATTTCTTGGTTTATTTAATTTCCATATTTATTTTTAAAATTAATATTAAAATCTTATTTTGAGATTTTCATATATCTAGAAAAGCCAGTTTGGAGATCAGAAGTCTAAGTTTAGGCAAAATTATGTAAAATAGTATATTAAGTATTGCATTTAATTACATAATTACCTCCCTTTCTGTCTTCAGTGATTCTATTTTCATTTTAAAGTAAAGGGCTATAAATGGCATTAAATATAAGCTTTGGGCATGTGAATTACTTCATCTTTAACAATGTTCATTAAGCTTGAAATGTCTACTTTTCAATTTCCATTTGACCACAGAATAGTAGAGAGGCTGGCTGGAATTTAGATCTCTTAAATTTCTCCTTTGGTTAACAATTCCCCTGAGCCCTGGAAAACATCTTTTGAAAGGAAAGGCTGCTTTTTGTAGCAACCTGTTTCTGCAAGAGGAAGTGGGAAATGATTTGTAATAAACTGGACAGTGGTTTTTATATTAAGCAGTTTTACATCTTCACTTGGAAGTTCAAGACAAAATACTTTTGATTCTTGGAGAATTTCATAGCCCTTGCTCTCAGCTCAGTTTACACTCATGTGTCAAGGCACTGTGTTTCTCAATGCATGGTCAGTGGTCACCTGCACTGGAATACTTTGGGGTCCTTGCTAAAAGGCAGATTCTGGGATCATCTCTGGTGGTGGGATTCGGGAATCCGTATTTTAAAATGTACACCCAGTTTTAATGTAAATACAGAAAACTGGCAGTGAACTGGTAGAGTGGATCATACTCTTATCCTATGGTCAGTGAGAGGCTTTAAAAAAAAGAAAAAGAAAAATTGACAAGGGCAGTTTTATTTTTTTTCTTCCCAATCAGTACACCTTTTAAATCCTTTTCCAGTTTATTGCATTAGTTAGGACTTCCAGTATGATGTTGAAAAGGTGTGGTGAGACAGGACATCCTTGCCTTGTTCCTGATCTTAGCAGAAAAGCTTCAAGTATGATGTTAACTGTTAATTTTTTGTACCTAGATATTCTTCAGCAAACTTGGGTAAGTTTCCCTCTATCCCTAATTTATTGAGAGTTTTAAATTATGAATGGGTGTTTGATTTTTCAAATGCTTTTTCTACATCTATTGATACAATCTTGCGAATTTCTTCTTTAGTCTATTGATGTATCAGAATAATTCATTTCTCTCTTCTTCTTTTTTTTCTTTTTTTTTGACATGGGGTCTCATTCTGTCCCCTAGGCTGGAGTGCAGTGGTGTAATCTCAGCTTACTGCAACCTTCACCTCCCAGGCTCAGGTGATCCTCCCATCCCAAACTTCCAACTAGCCGGGACCACAGGTGCAAGCCACCACCGCCTGGCTAAATTTTTTTGTATTTTCTGTAGAGATGGGGTTTCACCATATTGCCCAGGCTGGTCTCGAACTTCTGAGCACAAGCGATCCACCTGCCTCGGCCTCCCAAAGTGCTGGGATTACAGGCGTGAGCCACCACACCTGGCCTGATTTCTCAATATTGAACCAGGTTTACATACCTGGGATAAATCCCACTTTGTCATGGTGTGTAATTCCTTTTATACATTTTTAGTTTAACTTGATAATATTTTGTTGAGATTTTTTGCATCTATATTCATGAGAGATATTGAGCTGTAGTTTTCTTGTTTTGCAATATCTGTCTGGTATTAGGGTAATGCTGGCCTCATAGCAGTGAGTTACAAATTATTCCCTTTGCTTCAATCTTGTGAAAGAGGTTATAGAGGACTGGTATAATTTCTTTCTTAAATGTTTGGTGGAACTCACCACTGAACTCATCTGGGTCTGGTGCTTTCTGTTTTAGAAAGTTATTATTGATCAGTTTTTATAATAGATATAAATCTCTTCAGATGGTCTAGTTCTTGTGTGGATTTTGACAGATTGTGTCTTTCAAAGAACTGTTACATTCACCTACGTTTTCAGATTTGTGAGCATAGTTGTTCATAGTATTTCTTGCTTATCCTTTTAATGTCCATTACTATTTCTGATAATAGCAGTTTGTGCCTTCTTTTTTCTTCTTAGCGTGGCTAAAGGCTTATCAATTTTATTGATCTTTTCCCAGAATCGGCATTTGGTTTCATTGATTTACTCTACTGACTTTCTTTTTTTTCTAGAGACAGGGTCTCATTCTGTCACCCAGACTGGAGTGCAGTGGCAAAATCATAGCTCACTGTTACCTTGAACTCCTGGGCTCACGCAATCCTCCTGGCTCAGCCTCCTGAGTAGCTAGGACTACAGCTAGCTACCGTAGTAGCTAGGACTATAGCATGTGCCACCACATCTGACTAATTTTCTTTTTTTTTTTTTAATTTGTAGAGACAGAGTCTCACTATGTTGCTCTGGTTAGTCTCAAACTCCTGGCTTCAAGCAGTCCTCCTGCCTTGTCCTCCCAAAGTGCTGGCATTATAGGCATGAGTCATTGTGCTCTGCTGATTTCTTGTTTCCAATTTCATGGATTTCTTCTCTAATTTTTATTTTTCTGCTTACTTTGGATTTAATTTGCTGTCCTCTTTATTTTCTTAAGGTGAAAGCTTAGATTGATTTTAGATCTTTCTCATTCTCTAATATACACATTCAATGTTATACATTTCCCTCTAAATACTGCTTGCACTGCCAAGCAGTATCCCACAAATTCTGACATCATATTTTAATTTCATTTAATTCAAAATATATTTAAATTTCTCCTGAGATTTCTCCTTTGACCCATGTGTTATATATAAGTGTGTTGTTTAATCTCCAAGTGTTTGGGAATTTTTCAGTTATCTTTCTGTATTGATTTCTACTTTAATTCTATTATAGTCTAAGTGCAAACATTGTATAATTTCTATTCTTTTAAATTTGTTAAGATGTGTTGTGTGGCCCAGAATTTGGTTTATCCTGGTGAATGTTCTGAGCTTGAAAAGAAAGTGTATTCTGTTGTCATTGGATGAAGTAGCCTATAGATGTCTATTATATCTAATCGAAGATTTTGTTGAGTTCCACTTTTATACATTGCTAGATTTGATTTGCTAATATTTTGTTCAGATTTTTTTGCATCTATATTTATGAGAGATAATGAATTGTAGTTTTCTTTTCTTGTAATATCTTTGTTTTTGATGTTAGGGTAATGCTAGCCTCACACAATGAGTTAGTCCTTACTGATTTTTAACCTGCTGGCTTTGTCTATTTCTGATAGAGAGATGTTGAAGCCTCCAACTATAACTCCAACTTCATAGTGGATGCAACTACTTTTTCTTGCAGTTCTATCAGTTTTTATTTCATGTATTTTGATGCTGTGTTCTTAGGTACATGCATGTTAAGTGTTGTTATGTCTTCTTGGAGAATGAACACCTTTATCATTATGTAATATCCCTCTTTATTCCTGATGACTTTCCTTGAAATCTTCTCCTTCTGAAACTAATATAGGAACTCCTACTTTCTTTTCATTAGTGTTAGCATGGTATATCTTTCTCTATGCACTTTTTTTTTTTTTGAGACAGAGTCTCGCTCTGTCACCTAGACTGGAATGCAGTGGTGTGATCTCGGCTCACTGCAACCTCCACTTCCTGGGTTCAAGTGATTCTCCTGCCTCAGCCTCCCAAGTAGCTGGGATTACAGGTGTGCGCCACCATGCCTGGCTAATTTTTGTATTTTTAGTAGAGATGGGGTTTCACCGTGTTGGCCAGGCTGGTCTCGAACTCCTGAGCTCAGGCCATCCGCCCGCCTCAGCCTCCCAAAGTGCTTGAGATTACAGGCGTGAGCCACCATGCCCAGTCCAGTTATACTTCTTTTGTTTTTTTTTTTTTTGAGACAGAGTCTCGCTCTGTTGCCCAGGCTGGAGTGCAGTGGCGCGATCTTGGCTCACTGCAAGCTCCGCCTCCTGGGTTCATGCCATTCTCCTGACTCAGCCTCCTGAGTAACTGGGACTACAGGTACCTGCCATCACGCCTGGCTAATTATTTATATTTTTAATAGAGACGGGGTTTCACTGTGTTAGCCAGGATGGTCTCAATCTCCTGACCTCGTGATCCGCCCGTCTCGGCCTCCCAAAGTGCTGGGATTACAGGCATGAGCCATCATGCCCCGCCTTACACTTCTTTTTTACTTTTTTTCAGTGGTTTCCCTAGAGTTTGCAACAAACATTTACAACTAATTCAAGCCCACTTTCAAATAACACTATACCATTTCATAGGCATTATGAGCATCTTAAAATAAAATAATCCTAATTCCTTCCTCCTGTAAACTAAAAACAAAACCTACATCCTCCAACCAACTGAATGGACCCCCTCTTGGCCAAGGGGACCCCAGGGAAACCTCAAAAACTGAGTCTTGGCCATGATGGGAAGGGAGATGAGAGATGCCTCATTATACACCCTCCCTTTTAGAGTTTTAGGTACAACTGACTAGCATTAATTTTAAAATAGAGATTATAGGACTGACAGAATTAACTCTTTGTGGCAATATCAAATTAGGAACAAGACAATGCAAGGAAAGGGTTAAATCATGCCCTTCAAACCATAAAATGTTGTTTTTTAAAAAAATTAACCCTGTATAATGTGGTTTACTTTCCAAATTGACTCTGGTATAGCATCACGTGACAGACTGCAGACTCCCTTATCTTAAGCATTCCTTTATACTGACTTCAAGTCTTAAGACAGAGCTGAACTTTCAACCAACTGCCAACTAAAGAATCCCTAAAACTCACCTGTGACTTGTAAGCCTCTGCTTTGAGATGTCCTGCCTTTTCAGGCTGACCCAAAATATACCTTCTGTGTATTGATTTATGATTTTTACCTACAATTCCTGCCTTCCTGAAATGTATAAAACCAAATCATAACCCAACCACCTCAGGCACACTTTCTCAGGACCTCTTGAGACTGTTCTCCTGGCCATGGTCATTCATATTGGCACAGAATAAACCTCTTTAAAATATTTTGCAGTTTTTTTCTTTCTGTTAACATTCCTTTCCCTTGTATCATTGCTGTTATTCATTTCAAGTGTATATAAGCATACACAATTAAATACACTGTAGCTATTATTCATTTTTGAACAAACTATTATCTGTTAAATCAACTAAGATGAATATGTTGGGTACAGTGGTGCATGCCTGTAGTCTCAGCTACTCAGAGGCTTAGGCAGGAGGATTGCTTGAGTTTAGGAGTTTAAGACCAGCCTGGGCAGCTTAGCAAGATCATGTCTCCTAAAAAAAAAAAAGAAAAAAAAAAAAAAGAGAAAGAAAGAAAAAGGAAGTTTTGGGAGGCTGAGGCAGGAGAATTGCTTGAACCCAGGAGGCAGAGGTTGCAGTGAGCTGAGATCACGCCATTACACTCCAGCCTGGGCAACAGAGTGAGACGCTGTCTCAAAAAAAAAAAAAAAGTTTTTATTTTACCTTCACTTATTCATTCTTGGATGTTCTTCCTTTATGTAGATACAAGGTTCTGACCTATGTTATTTTCTTTTTCTCTAAAGAACTTCAAATGTTTCTTGCAAGGCAGGTCTACTGGCAACGAATTCCCTCAATTTTTGTTTGACAAAGTCTTTATTTCTGCTTCACTACTGATGGATAATTTCATAAGAGTGTTCCTTTTGTAGATTCAGTCTTCTTATCCTTCCCTTCAGAAATATTCTTTGACCACCTATTGGGTCCCAGGCACTGCACTAGAGCTTTACCTCTAGTTAATTCCCACAACAATTCTGAGAGGTAGGTGGGTATTATCTTCCTAGATGCAAACTCAGAATTCAGAGAGGCAAAGTGATGAGACTGAAGGCACACAGCAAGTAAGTGGCAGAACCTAGATTAAAACTCATTCTTAAAACTTTGGCTTCCCTTCTCTTTTCTAAAATGGATTCAGTTACTTCTTCTTCCCACTCACCTTTATCAATTTACATTTCAGGATAAAAGTCTTCATGTTGGCACTCAATGCGCCTTAACAAGAAGATGCCCACAAGAAGGGTTTGATCATCAGGACAGCAAACTGTCTCCTCAAGAGAAAAATTGTGAACCTGTGGTAGGTTGAGATCCTTCATAAGGGTATTTTCATGAATGGCTGTTTTTAACTCAAGTGAATACAATGATTTCCATTTAAAAAGCAAGAACAATGTGAATGTACTCGTTGCCACTGAACTATATATACCTAAAAATGGTTAAAATGGCAACTTTTTTGTGTATTTTATGAGAATAAAAAATAAATAATAATAAAAACAAAAAACAAGGGAAGCACAGGGATTTTCTTAAATTGTGTTGTCACATACCCAGAGTTTCCAGGGTCAATAATGAGAGCCCTACATGTAAGATCCAAAGGAAGAACTTAGTCCTGGATACAATATTCTTTTATGTTTTTAGTCATACTTGCCTTTTTAATGGATGTAGATATATGCAGAGGGGAGGGATAAAGTACCTATTATTTATTGTATAGAGCTGTGCTGTCTGATGGCTTAGCCACTAGTCACGTGGTGCAACTGAACACTTATAGGAGTTTAAAATAAGATGTATTATAATACATACCATATTTCAAAGATATTAGTATGTGGAAAAGAAGATAAATGGTTCATTAATTATTTTTATATTGATTCATTTTGAAATAAATATTCTGATAATATTAGGTTAAATAAAACATTTTAAGATTAATTTTACATGTTTCTTTTTTTAAATGTAGCTACTAGAAATTTTAAAATTACATATGGCTGGACATGGTGGCTCACACCTGTAATCCCAGCACTTTGGGAGGCCGAGGTGGGTGGATCACCTGATCTCAGGAGTTCAAGACCAGCCTGGCAAACATGGTGAAATCCTGTCTCTACTAAAAATACAAAAATTAGCCAAGCGTGGTGGTGCACACCTGTAATCCTAGCTACTCTGGAGGCTGAGGCAGGAGAATCACTTGAACTCAGGAGGTGGAGGTTGCAGTGAACCGAGATAGTGCCACTGCACTACAGCCTGGGCAACAAGAGTGAAACTCCATCTCAAAAATAAATTAATAAAATAAAATAAAATTACGTACCATATTTCTATTGGACAGCACTAGTACATATACAACACAGTATAATGGTTGAGAGCACTGACTCTGGAGCCAGATTACTGTGTTTGATTCTTACCTCAACAACTTACTAGTTGTGTGACAATGGGCAAGCGAGTTAACCTCTCTGTGCTCTGGTTTCCCATTCTGTAACATGAAAACAATAAAAACACTCCCAGAATTGTTGTGAGCATTAAATGAAGCCCTGACACATTTATTCTGGATACAATATCCTCTTGTTTTATATTTGGTAGTGTCAATGTGCCTTTACACACAATTACAAGGATCTCTGTGGTAAAGATGCAATGTATATAGTGTCAGTAAATAGCATTCAATGATTTGTTTGTTAGGGCTTGAGATTTTTACTGTCATGGAAAATCCAGGTATAGCTAAGCTTTTGAGATTTTGGGAACCCCTTAACCCTATTTTTCTCTACTCTTGCCCCCAACAATCAGCATATAAACTTGTGAAATTTAACAATTACTTCACTGGGCAGAAATTATATGTGAACACTTAGAAATTTCAGTCCACAGGGAAACTATAAATATGTTAACTATTTTAACTTAACCCTTTCCTAGAAACATATACACTGTTACCAAGACCAAATTCTCCCTTTCTTGTTCTCACAGGTTCCCAATGCTCCACCTGCTTATGAGAAACTCTCTGCAGAACAGTCACCACCACCTTATTCACCTTAAGAGCCAGCAAGACACCTGAGACATGCTGAAATTATTTCTCTCACACTTTTGCTTGAATTTAATATAGACATTTAATGTTCTCCTTTGGAATGGTGTAGGAAAAATGCACGCCATCTCTAATGATAAGTCAGTGTTAAATTTTTAGTAGGTCAGCTAGCAGTACTAATCATGTGAGGAAACAATGAGAAATATTAAATTGGGAAAACTCCATCAATAAATGTTGCAATGCATGATACTATCTGTGCCAGAGGTAATGTTAGTAAATCCATGGTGTTATTTTCTGAGAGATAGAATTCAAGTGGGTATTCCTGGGCCATCCCATTTCTCTTTACTTGAAATTTGGCTAACAACAAACTAGTCAGGTTTTGAAACCTTGACCAACATGAACTGTACACAGAATTGTTCCAGGTGAGTCTTTACTATGGGGTGCTCACAAAGGATACTTCTATAGGTTTAAGACAAAGAGCTGACTGGCCTATTTATCTGATCAAGAACATGTCAGCAATGTCTCTTTGTGCTCTAAAATTCTATTACACTATAATAATATATTGTAAAGATCCTACAGCTTTCTTTTTTTTTTTTGCGTAGTGGGAGGGAGTTTTGCTCTTGTTGCCCAGGCTGGAGTGCAATGGCGCAATCTTGGCTCACCGTAACCTCCGCCTCCCAGGTTCAAGCAATTCTCCTGTCTTAGCCTCCCGAGTAGATGGGATTACAGGCATGCGCCACCATGCCCGGCTAATTTTGTATTTTAAGTAGAGATGGGGTTTCTGCATGTTGGTCAGGCTGGTCTCAAACTCCTGACCTCAGGTGATCCGCCCACCTCAGCCTCCCAAAGTGCAGGGATTACAGACATGAGCCACCACACCTGGCCAGACCCTATATCATAGGTAAGACATATAATGCAGTCTAATTACATTTCACTTCAAGGCTCAATGCTATCCTAACTAATGACAAGCATTTTCTATTAAACCAGAAATTGGTAGAAGGATTTAAATAAGTAAAAGCTACTATGTACTGCCTTAAATGTACCTATGGCAATTTAGCTCTCTTGGGTTCCCAAATCCCTCTCACGAGAATGTGCAGAAGAAATCATAAAGGATCAGATATTCTGGAATGGTGTCATTATTTGCATAGCAACATTGCAATTTGTTTTCCTTTGGCCACATCAACATATCACCTACACTATTATTTATCTAATATTTATCTTTCAGGCAGCTCGTTTAAACTTTTTTTTGGCTTTAATTTCTATTGCCATACTAAGTGGAAAACCAGTATCATTTTCCATAGTAGAGGATAACTATAAAAATGAAGATAATGAAAGTAATTTTTTTTTAAATTATACTTTAAGTTCTAGGGTACATGTGCACAACGTGCAGGTTTGTTACATACGTATACATGTGCCATGTTAGTGTGCTGCAACCATTAACTTTTGTATAAGGAGTAAGCAAAGGATCCAGTTTCAGCTTTCTACTTATGGCTAGCCAATTTTCCCAGCACCATTTATTAAATAGGGAATCCTTTCCCCATTTCTTGTTTTTGACAGGTTTGTCAAAGATCAGATGGCTGTAGATGTGTGGTATTATTTCTGAGGGCTCTGTTCCATTCCATTGGTCTATCTCTCTGTTTTGGTACCAGTACAATGCTGTTTTGGTTACTGTAGCCTTGTAGTATAGTTTGAAGTCAGGTAGCCTGATGCCTCCAGCTTTGTTCTTTTGGCTTAGGATTGTCTTGGCAATGCGGGGTCTTTCTTGGTTCCATATGAACTTTAAAGCAGTTTTTTTCCAATTATGTGAAGAAAGTCATTGGTAGCTAAATGGGGATGGCATTGAATCTATAAATTACCTTGGGGAGTATGGCCATTTTCACAATATTGATTCTTCCTATCCATGAGCATGGTATATTCTTCCATTTGTTTGTGTTCTCTTTTATTTCACTGAGCAGTGGTTTGTAGTTCTCCTTGAAGAGATCCTTTACATCCCTTGTAAGTTGGATTCCTAAGTATTATATTCTCTTTGAAGCTATTGTGAATGGGAGTTCAGTCACGATTTGGCTGTTTGTCTGTTACTGGTGTATAAGAATGCTTGTGATTTTTGCACATTGATTTTGTATCCTGAGACTTTGCTGAAGTTGCTTATCAGCTTAAGGAGATTTTGGGCTGAGACGATGAGGTTTTCTAAATATACAATCATGTCATCTGCAAACAGGGACAATTTGACTTCTTCTTTTCCTAACTGAATACCCTTTATTTCTCTCTCTTGCCTGATTGCCCTAGCCAGAACTTCCAATACTATGTTGAATAGGAGTGGTGAGAGAGGGCATCCCTGTCCTGTGCCACTTTTCAAAGGGAATGCTTCCAGTTTTTGCCCATTCAGTATGATATTGGCTGTGGGTTTGTCGTAAATAGCTTTTATTATGTTGAGATACGTTCCATCAATACCAAATTTATTGAGAGTGTTTAGCATGAAGGGCTGTTGAATTTTGTCAAAGGCCTTTTCTGCATCTATTGAGATAATCATGTGCTTTTGTCTTTGGTTCTGTTTATATGCTGGATGATGTTTATTGATTTGCATATGTTGAACCAGCCTTGCATCCCAGGGATGAAACCCACTTGATCATGGTGGATAAGCTTTTTGATGTGCTGCTTGATTTGGTTTGCCAGTATTTTATAGAGGATTTTTTGCATCGATGTTCATCAGGGATATTGGTCTAAAATTCTCTTTTTTTGTTGTGTCTCTGTCAGGCTTTGGTATCAGGATGTTGTTGGCCTTGTAAAATGAGTTAGGGAGGATTCCCTCTTTTTCTATTGATTGAAATAGTTTCAGAAGGAATGGTACCAACTCCTCCTTGTACCTCTGGTAGAATTCGGCTGTGAATCTGTCTAGTCCTGGACTTTTTTTGGTTGGTAGGCTATTAATTATTGCCTCAATTTCAAAGCCTGCTATTGGTCTATTCAGGGATTCAGCTTCTTCCTGGTTTAGTCTTGGGAGAGTGTAAGTGTCCAGGAAATTATCCATTTCTTCTAGGTTTTCTAGTTTATTTGCATAGAGGTGTTTATAGTATTCTCTGATGGTAGTTTGTATTTCTGTGGGGTCAGTGGTGATATCCCCTTTATCATTTTGTATTGCATCTATTTGATTCTTCTCTCTTTTCTTCTTTATTAATCTTGCTAGCGGTCTATCAATTTTGTTGATCTTTTCAAAAAATCAGTTCCTGGATTCATTGATTTTTTGGAGGGTTTTTTGTGTCTCTATCTCCTTCAGTTCTGCTCTGATCTTAGTTATTTCTTGCCTTCTACTAGCTTTTGAATGTGTTTGCTCTTGCTTCTCTAGTTCTTTTAGTTGTGATGTTAGAGTGTCAATTTTAGATCTTTCCTGCTTTCTCTTGTGAGCATTTAGTGCTATAAATTTCCCTCTACACACTGCTTTAAATGTGTCCCAGAGATTCTGGTATGTTGTATCTTTGTTCTCATTGGTTTCAAAGAACATCTTTATTTCTGCCTTCATTTCGTTATGTACCCAGTAGTCATTCAGGAGCAGGTTGTTCAGTTTCCATGTAGTTGAGTGGTTTTGATTGAGTTTCTTAGTCCTGAGTTCTAGTTTGATTTCACTGTGGTCTGAGAGACAGTTTGTTATAATTTCTGTTCTTGTACATTTGCTGAGTAGTGCTTTACTTCCAACTATGTGATCAATTTTGGAATAAGTGCGATGTGGTGCTGAGAAGAATGTATATTCTGTTGATTTGGGGTGGAGAGTTCTGTAGATGTCTATTAGGTCCGCTTGGTGCAGAGTTGAGTTCAATTCTTGGATATCCTTGTTAACTTTCTGTCTCGTTGATCTAATGTTGACAGTGGGGTGTTAAAGTCTCCCATTATTATTGTATAGGAGTCTAAGTCTCTTTGTAAGTCTCTAAGGACTTGCTTTATGAATCTGGGTGCTCCTGTATTGGGTGCATATATATTTAGGATAGTTAGCTCTTCCTGATGAATTGATCCGTTTACCATTATGTAATGGCCTTCTTTGTCTTTTTTGATCTTTGATGGTTTAAAGTCTGTTTTATCAGAGATTAGAATTGCAACCCCTGCTTTTTTTTGTTTTCCATTTGCTTGGTAGATCTTCCTCCATCTCTTTATTTTGAGCCTATGTGTGTCTCTGCATGTGAGATGGGTCTCCTGAATACAGCAAACTGATGGGTCTTAACTCTTTATCCAATTTGCCAGTCTGTGTCTTTTAATTGGAGCATTTAGTCCATTTACATTTAAGGTTAATATTGTTACTTGTGAACTGGATCCTGTCATCATGATATTAGCTCATTATTTTGCTTGTTAGTTGATGCAGTTTCTTCCTAGCATCGATGGACTTTACATTTTGACATGTTTTTGCAATGGCTGGTACCTGTTTTTCCTTTCCATGTTTAGTGCTTCCTTCAGGATCTCTTGTAGGGCAGGCCTGGTGGTGACAAAATCTCTAAACATTTGCTTGTCTGTAAAGGATTTTATTTCTCCTTCACTTATGAAGCTTAGTTTGGCTGGATATGAAATTCTGGGTTGAAAATTCTTTTGTTTAAGAATGTTGAATACTGGCCCCCACTCTCTTCTGGCTTGTAGAGTTTCTGCCAAGAGATCTCCTGTTAGTCTGATGGGCTTCCCTTTGTGTGTAACCTGACCTTTCTCTCTGGCTGCCCTTAACATTTTTTCCTTCCTTTCAACTTTGGTGAATCTGACAATTATGTGTCTTGGAGTTGCTCTTCTCGAGGAGTATCTTTGTGGCATTCTCTGTATTTCCTGAATTTGAACATTGGCCTGCCTTACTAGGTTGGGGAAGTTCTACTGGATGATATCCTGCAGAGTGTTTTCCACTTGGTTCCATTTTCCCTCACTTTCAGGCACGCCAATCAGACACAGATTTGGTCTTTTCACATAATCCCATATTTCTTGGAGGCTTTGTTCATTTCTTTTTACTCTTTTTTCTCTACACTTCTCTTCTTGCTTCATTTCATTCATTTGATCTTCAATCACTGATACTCTTTCTTCCAGTTGATCGAGTCGGTTACTGAAACTTGTGCATTTGTCATGTAGTTCTCATGTTATGGTATTCATTTCTATCAGTTCTTTTAAGGTCTTCTCTGCATTGATTATTCTAGTTATCCATTCATCCATTCTTTCTTCAAGGTTTTTAGTTTCTTTGCGCTGGTTACATAGTTCCTCTTTCAGCTCTGAGAAGTTTGATCAACCGAAGCCTTCTTCTCTCAACTCGTCAAAGTCATTCTCTGTCCAGCTTTGTTCCGTTGCTGGTGATGAGCTGTGTTCCTTTGGAGGGGAAGATGTGCTCTGATTTTTTGAATTTCCGGCTTTTCTGCACTGCTTTTTCCCTATCTTTGTGGTTTTATCTGCCTTTGGTCTTTGATGATGGTGATGTACTGATGGGGTTTTGGTGTGGGTGTCTGAGATGGCCAAATAGGAACAGCTCCAGCCTCCAGTTCCCAGTGTCAGCGACACAGAAGATGGGTGAATTCTGCATTTTCAACTGAGGTACCAGATTCATCTCACTGGGGCGTGTCGGACAGTTGGTGCTGGTCTGCGGGTGCAGCCCGACCAGTGAGAGCTGAAGCAGGGCGAGGCATCGCCTCACCTGGAAAGTGCAAGGGGGAAGGGAATTCCTTTTCCTAGCCAAAGGAAATTGAGACACACAACACGTGGAAAATCAGGTAACTCCCACCCTAATACTGCGCTTTACCAAGGGTCTTAGCAAACGGCACACCAGAAGATTATATCCCACACCTGGCCCAGAGGGTCCCACGCCCACGGAGCCTCCCTCATTGCTAGCACAGCAGTCTGAGATCTAACTGCAAGGTGGCAGCAAGGCTGGGGGAGGGGAGCCCGCCATTGCTGAGGCTTAAGTAGGTAAACAAAGCCGCCAGGAAGCTTGAATTGGGTGGAGCCCACCACAGCTCAAGGAGGCTGGCCTGCCTCTATAGACTCCTCCTCTGGGGACAGGGCATAGCTAAACAAAAAGCAGCAGAAACCTCGGGAGAGGTAAATGCCCCTGTCTGACAGCTTTGAAGAGAGCAGTGGATCTCCCAGCACAGAGGTTGAGATCTGAGAACGGACAGAAAGTAATTTTTTTTAACCTAAGAAAATACTAACGGTCACAGAAGGCTATGAACCTGAGACCTGCTCTCTTTGTCAAACAGAGATTAACAAGGATCAGAGAAAAGATAAAGGCTGTCTTTGACATACTCAGAAGGCTTACAAGAGTTTTAAAGAAATTACTTTCTCACTATATGATTCATTGTTATTTAACGGTGAGTCAGTAAACCACCTAAAAATCATCTTGTGTCATCAGAAACACTAGTGTAACATAACTGTATCATTTTCTACTAAAGACAAAATTTCACCAAAGGGGAAAAAGAAAACACAGAATAAAGAGACATATTACACACATCGAAAAAAACAACATTTAACAAAATACTAAAATATTTCCCCACTCTTCTGATACTGTCAAGTCTTAACACTTAAAATAAGGCTTCCACCTCTCCCACTTCAAACAAATAAATGAATTCTAAACAAAGGAAACTTCATCAGGCATTTGGGTACCTCCTCCCCTCACCACGAGGTCTCTGTTGAATCTCAATCCTATACACTGAGGAGCCTGTGGCTTGAACCCTACATCCCTCCAAAACCCCCAGACTGTCACTCACTGAGGGTGCTCTCATTTCTCTGTGGAAAAGACTTTCTTCACAGAGTTCCTCGGACAGTCTCCCAGGTGATGGACACAGAGACTTGGGCTGAGTCTGCCAGAAAGAAATTAGAAAAGTGAGATATTTTTGAAAGGAATAGAAGGTGCCAGATTCAGAAAGACTTACTCCCCACTTCACAGAGGCACCCACACCTCTGATGATGACTCCTTGGATTGGAAACCAATTGCAGGGCAACCCTGGGAGCCATGTGTTAAGGATGGAAGGTCACATGATGCAAGAAGCCTGGGTTATTACATTATCACTGAGAGCTCCTTGCATATTCTGGTTATTAATCCCTTGTCAGATGGGTAGTTTGCCGCTATTTTCTCCCATTCTGTGGGTTGTCTCTTCACTTTGTTGATTGTTTCCTTTGCTGTGCAGAAGCTTCTTAACTTGATGTGAACCTATTTATTCATTTTGGCTTTGGATGCCTGTGCTTTGTAGGGTATTAATCAAGAAATCTTTGCCCACTCCAATGTCCTAGAGAGTTTCTCCAATGTTTTCTTTCAGCAGTTTCATAATTTGAAGTCTTAGATTTAAGTCTTTAATCAATTTTTACTTGATTTTTCTATATGGTAAGAGATAGGGGTCTTGTTTCATTCTTCTGCATATAGGTATCCAGTTTTTCCAGCACCATTTTTTTAAGAGACTGTCCTTTTCCCAATGTATGTTCTTGGCACCTTTGTTGAAATGAGCTCACTGTAATATATGGATTTGTTTCTGAGTTCTCTATTGTGTTTCATTGGTCTATGTGTCTTTTTCTTTTTCTTTTTTTTTTTAATGCCAGTACCATGAGGTTTTGGTTACTGTAACTTTGTAGTATAATTTGAAGTCACATGATGTGATCTTTCCAGTTTTGTTCTTTTTGCTTAGGTTGGCAATTCTAGGTCTTTTTTTTTTTTTTTTTTGGAGACTGTCTCTCTCTGTTGCCCAGGCAGAGTGCAGTGGCACATTCTCAACTCACTGCAACCTCCACCTCCCAGGTTCAAGCTATTCTTGTGCCTCAGCCTCCCAAGTAACTGGGCTTACAGGTGTGTGCCCCCATGCCCAGCTAACTTTTGTATTTTTAGTAGAGATGGGGTTTCACTATGTTGGCCAGGCCGGTCTTGAACTCCTGACCTCAAGTGATCTGCCTACCTCAGCTTCCCAAAATGCTGGGATTACAGGCGTGAGCCACCATGCCCAGCTTCTAGGTCCTTTTGTGGGCTATTCTTTTGGCTATTCTGGGTCTTTGTGATTCTATATAAATTTTGGGATTATTTTTCTATTTCTATGAAGAATGTCATTGTTACTTTGATAGGGATTGCATTGAATCTGCAGATTGCTTTGGGTAGCATGGACGTTTTAACAATAATTGAGTCTTCCAATCCGTAAACAATGGATATCTTTCCGTTTTTCTGTGTTCTCTTTGATTTCTGTCTTCAATGTTTTAGTTTTCATTGTAGAGATCTTTCACTTCTTAATTCCTAGGTATTTTATTTTACTTGTAGCTATTGTAAATGGGATTACTTTCTTGATTTCTTTTTCATGTTGTTCCCTGTTGGCATACAGAAATGATACTGATTTTTTTTTATGTTGATTTTGTACCCTGCAACTTTAATGAATTTATCAGTTTGAATAGTTTTTTCATGGAGTCTTTAGGTTTTTCTAAATGTAACATTGTATCATCAGCAAACAAGAATAATTTGGTCTTCTTTCTTCCTAATTTGAATGCCCTTTCTGTCTCTTGTCTGATTGGCTTAGGTAGGACTTCTACCATGTCATCAGTGAAGGAGACTCTACCCCTTCTAAGAACACTTGGATTATATGGAGGGGGAAACCGGCCTTGAAGAAAATTCATGAAATATTAAGACAGAGACCCTTCAGTATTCTCTAACAGCCTAGACTGACTTAACACAAATGAGGAGAGGAGCCTTCAGGGAAGGGAGATCCTCGTGACCTTTGCAGATAGATGGGATGAGGCTTCCCTGTTGCTGAAGGAAACCTGAACTCAGGAAAATGAATCTCACCCATAAACATGGTACAGGAGTCCTCTACTGCAGCGTGCCCTTCCTTTTTGCCCTGACATACCTGTGGGCTGAGAATGGGTAATGGCATGGCACTGCTTTGATCCCCTAAGCTTCCTGCAGGCCAGGGTAGGGACTAGAGTGACCAGAGCTCATGGCTGGTCTTCTTTGGCTGCAATAAGCATTTTCCACTTGCCCAAATTCATTGTACAAATAATAGTACTTTATTTGCATGGTGAGCAAAGTTAGAGAGCACTGTTTTATAGAACCTGGGGTTCCCCTTCCTGTCCAGCCCTCAGTGGTGGTGACTGATGCTTAAGACAAGGCTTAAGTCTCTATGCATTTCCCTGTGAGATTCTGATATGGTCTCTCTGATTGTTTTTATAGTAAACAGCAGGCATACTTTAAGGAGGAAAAAAGAGCTAGTCAAAAGATTTTCTGCCCAGGTTAAAGTCAGTGAAAATTTAGACTGATTATACAAATCAGTGAAGCCTTCAAGTTATCTCTGGTGAAGACCAGTCCTCTGAAGTTAAAATGTTAAGTTTAGCATTTAGTAAATATCTGGACAGGTTTACTTGTCACTTGAGAATATTGTAGCCCTTCTCAAAAAAAGAACAGAAGGGAGTCTCTAAACTTTCATTTCATGGTTCAACAGTTACTTGACGATGCATCGAAATCCCTCAATCTCAAGTAACCAGTGCCAAAAACATCTTCAAAGTGTCTCAGAAGAACTTTCAGAAGGAAATAATGGATCGTTTGGATGAAAACACTCATTTTTAGGAAAATCTAAAAGCGCTATCCCAAGAAGCTGTGAAATGGAATACAAAGTGTGAGAAACGAAGGAAAAAAATGCTTGACAACTTGAAAACATAAAGAAGTTGTAAATGATAAAGAGAGCCCTTTAAAATTGAAGGTGATATACTTGCCTGTCTTCTTTAGCAAAAATTACATGGGTGATGGCAACTTGAAATCAGACAAAGACAAATCAGAAAATTGAGAACTTCTAGGCTGTAAATCAAAAAACAATTTGAAGAAATACACTGATGCTGTTAAATGTTTCCTTAAAAAGGCTTGAAGAAGAAAAACAAGGACTATTAAAAAGAAAATCAAATGAATCACTTACAGTTCAAAGAAATGGTCTCTCATCTGAATAAGCATCTTTGTAGTCTGAAAATGTAGCTCATATGAAAACATCAGCTGTGTAACATCAGAAGCATGACGCCCACAGGAAGATGGCCTCGAGAAAGTCTTGGAAAGAAGCACTTTCTACTATCAAAACTTGATCATTTCCCAAGAGAAAAAATGTTCAAGAAAGTTGGATGGCAGCTTGGCACACTAACAGAAAGCTCACTGAGCTAAGAAAAGAAAATGATCACAACAGATAAAGTTGACTAAAGCAGTTTAAATTTCAGGTTTTCCCAAGTGGTTCCTGCTGTTCCATGTGCAGGCGATCCCATGCATCATGTCTGCAAGGAAGGGAGAGGTTAAAACTGTAAGGGCTTACACATTTGGGTCAGTAGGTTTGATTCAGGTTTACAGCAACCAACTCCTAACTATATACTGGAGGACACATGACCGTGTTTTCTTTACTTAGTAATTTAATCTCTTTTTATTGTTTTTTCTTAGTTGATGCTACATTTACTTAAATTCAAGTTCGAAAGAATTACAATTCCTAAGATGGTGTTTTACAAATCTAGATGGTTTTAATACAATTCTTATTAGACCATTCCATGAGACTCTCAGAATCAGGTCCATTTAAGTACTGTATTTAGGCTGAATTAAATAGTTCACTATTACGTAAACCATAATTGAATTTTGTATGATCATGGAGATAAATAAATCAATAAAGGTCATTTATATATGCTACGAACTGTTACAAGAAATGTGAGTAACAGTATTTACCTCAATAAATTTAGGTTTAATAGAGAGAATTCCACCCAAACCCAACAAAAAAAGAATACCCTCCAACTAAATCTATTAGTATTTTTATTAGTTTAGCACTACATTCATAGATTTAGGGGAGGTAACACTTTGTTCATGATATTATTTGCTGTTTAAATATTTCTAAATTTTATGCAGTCAAAAATAAAGCTTTCCCTTAAAATACCTTCTTTATCCTTCTCAATCTCAACAGGTTGTCTCATCTCTAGCATTACTAGATACCTGATTATGCCAAATATCAGGTCTTCACACCACTTTTCTGGCCCACCTAATATCCTGACGGGTCTCCCTGTCTTTGGTAAAGTCAATGATGGCAGCTACTATTTAAGTATTTACTATGTGGTAGGCAATAGGCTAAGTACTTTAGGTAAATTATCTCATCTAACCTCATAGTAATCCTGCAAGGTAATTGTCCCCATCTTATGTTTGACTATTACTACCTTTGCTCAAAAGCTTCATACTTTCAGAATATTTTTCAGTCCTCTATCAGCTAGCTCAACCTATTTTTCTAATCATTCCCTATAGGTCCTCTTAACCTACAGCATTTCATTCAAATTCAACTGCTGTGTTCCCTACATGCTCTTTGTGCTTTTCTTAGACTCAGGCTTTGTGGGCCCAGTTGTAAACGTACTTGCAGTCATAGCACAAATGCCACCTCTTACATGAAACCTTCTCTGGAAACTCCCTGCTAAGTTCTTACAATAAGTTCTTTATTCCTCTAACTTATTATTTTATTATTTTTTGTATTGAGGACAGGATGGAATCCTACTCATCTGTATTGTTCCTGCAACATCTTCTACATTATATAGTTCTCAATAAGTGTGTAGAATACATTTACAACTTTGGTAGATGCCTTGAATTTGTTCAATAATTACTTTAAGAATGTTTTACATACATCATTCTTAAAGTAATTAAGATGATTACATACATCATTTGATTCTGTAATACTGCTTCATACATTTTTAACTATGTTTCTCACATTCATATTTTCACTCCAAGTTATAAGAATGTTCTAAACTATGCCATACCCTTCAACTTTTCTAAGCATCAAACACCATGCTGTGGATAGTAAATGCTTGCAGAATAAATGTTTAAGAATAACTGGGGCAGATGATAGCATTATAGTAACAACAAGCCAATAAGCTCAGTTGATGGCAAAACTACTTCTGGAATGACTTCAAGTAAACTATCATTTCTAAGTTTTAGTAATTTTGGCTAACTAAAATCCCTATCAAATTTCTTAGATCTCTTTCAGAATATGCCAATTTCTCAAGCTTTTAATGTTAAAAAATTCTAAATTTAAGTTGACCTACTGGATCAAGCAAACATTTCCACTGATTTTAGTGTACATATTCTAGCTATCACTACTTTAATCATAAAACTATTTCAACTAATTAAATACACCAATAAAATTGGAGACTTGGGATGTGAGCAGGACTTCAGCTATTTAATATTACACGTGTGTGTATGTATGTGTATATAAATGTATATAAAACTAATCACAAAGGAAAAAACTTTTTGTGGGGGCAGGAAAAACCATAGGAAATGAGAGGAAAGGGAAGCGCTAATACACCAGAAGGAGGCAGGCTATTTCAGCATCTTTTAACTTAGTATTTTAGGTGATACAGAACACAGATATCTAAATGGCTTAATTCTATACTAAGTATAAAAACACGCCCCTCCAGTACCACAAATCTTTTCAGGTGGCACTGTTGTGACATTTCTTCCTTTTCATGTATGCCTTTATAGATGCCCTTTACAGAACTCTTAATAACACTAAACACAATGAATTCAGGAATTTAACTTTGTACTCTAGCCACGATCTCAGACATCCACATGATCTACAAAACTGGAGGAAAGGAATCTGGGTTTTTGAAGATATAAATCCATTAATCAAATTTCTAGTTTAAAAAATGGAGCATTAGTTTTAAAAAGTAAACTAGACCTTAAATAAGAGGTTATCTAGATTTGTCACTCACCTACTCAACAAATAGGCATTGAAAACAGTGTGCCAGATGCTGGCATGATGATGATGATTGATAAGGTTCCTGAAATTAAATAATTTCAAACAAGTAATTACAGTTTTGAAGAAGTGCTATGTTGTTCTCAGTCTGAGTGACTGCACAATATAATAATGTTGGCTGAGGTATGACAAGGAGAGGGAGTTTACATAACACGTAATAAGGACCTGTAATGGAACATTAGGTCAAAGAGGACATCTAGGAAGACCCTGAAGTGTCTTGAATTTTCTAGAAACTAAAAGAAAATTAAGAGTACGGTGAATAAGAGGGAGAATAGGTTGAAATGAAGCTGGAGAGGTAGGTGGGAACAGACTGAAGAGCTTTTTAAACTTTAAGTGGGGACTTCAGTATCACATCAGAAGTTCATCAGATCACACAGAGCTTTGAAGGTCATATTAGAATTTTGGATTTAGGGGTTAGAAGAGATTTAGTGGCTGGGCGCAGTGGCTCACACCTGTAATCCCAGCACTTTGGGAGGCCGAGGTGGGCAGATCACCTGAGGTCAGGAGTTTGAGACCAGCCTGACCAATATGGTGAAACTCCATCTCTACTAAAAATCCAAAAATTATCCAGGCTATGGCGGCACGCACCTGTAATCCCAGTTACTCAGGAGGCTGAGGTGGGAGAATCGCTTGAATCCAGGAGGCAGAGGTTGCAGTGAGCTGAGATAGCAGCACTGCACTCCAGCCTGGACAAGAGAGAAGACCCTGTCTCAAAACAAAACAAAACAAAACAAAAAAAAAAAAAAAAGAGATTTAGTGGTTAATTAGTTTAGGTCCTTCACTGGGATTAAAGTTGGGCCATAGGTAATTCAGTAAATTAGTTTCTTAAAGTGGTTTAGAGAATTCTTCTGAGACAAAAGGCAAACAGTTTTGGGTCATTTAAAAAGCTGAGTAGGTAAATACATTCATTTATTGAACACCATCTATGTGCAATGCAATACACTTGAAACATCACCCACTTTCCAAGGGCTTTCTTAACTGACAGAAAAAGGGGGAGAGTGATTGAGTAGAGTATAAACATGACTAGGAAAAGTACTTAAGAGCATAAAGAGCCGTTTTTGAGAGCCGTTAGTGACTTTCTAGGAATATTTTCACTACCCTCTCCACTTTGATAACAAATACACTTTGATGTAGTCTCAAAGGAAATCTTTAGGCCTATGCTTCCATATCATTTTCAACACCCAACAATAACTTCATGTGATGAAGTTTAACGACATTATAAATGGAAGGATGAGTATACAATTCAGTAGCTCAAGATAATGGATATAAAGATCCAATAAAGCTAAAAGCTACCTTTTATTCAAAACAAGGCATATTCTCGGGTGCGATGGCTCATGCCTGTAACACCAGCATTTGGGAGGCCAAGGTAGGTGGATCTCTTGAGACCAGGAGTTCAAGACCAGCCTGGCAATATGGTGAAACCATCTCTACAAAAAATTAAAAAATTAGTCAGGCATGGTGGTCCATGCCCGTAGTCCCAGCTATTAGGCTAGTGAGAAAGTAACTGTGGTTTTTTGCCATTAGTGGCACTTTTTTTTTTTTTGGCATTAGTGGCATTTTTGCCACTAATGGCAAAAAACCGCAATTACTTACACACCAACCTAATACTTGGGAGGCTGAGGTGGGAGGATGGCTTGAGCTCAGGAGGAGGAGGTTGCACTGAGCTGAGACTGCACCACTACACTCCAGGGTGGGCAACAAGTGAGTCAAAAAAAAAAAAAAGGAATTTTCTGAAATACTCACAAGATCTAAGTGAAAGTAGTATTTGTAAGCTGGAAAGCCAGTACAAATGCTAGCCCTAATTCAGATTTCCCAGCCTTAATTCTTTCTTGTAAAGGACTATCTTCAATTACATCCTGTATTCTTTCAATGGAACAAGAACACACGTTAAAAATGGTATTCAAACAAAGAAATACAGCAACTCAGTTTATTACATGCAGATTCTTCTGCATTGTTGCTAACAGTTCACTGGTCCAAAATTACTAAAATACTTAAAAAACTATACATTATGTAAACAAAACATAAATAAGACAGCATAGTTCTTTGTACATATATTTAGTACAGGTTGTTAGGGATTCTGGAATATGTACAATTTTACATCATGGACTGCATTTTTCACAATGCATAAATATATATATATTTTTTACAGAAACAAAAATAAGATTTCACTAATGACACAGAATACCATATCATAGATATGCTGCAACAGTCCAAATTCAAGAAGAAACATGTCAATGTAAATGTGCAAAAGGCTAGCTTACTCTAAACTATTCAAACTTTGTTCACTTTTATGTTCTACAAACAGGTAAATCCTGACTTTAAACACAGAATCTCGAAACCCTCCTCAGAACAGCAAGTGAAATGAAACAGATTTTTCCCTCCCCAAGAAAACAAAGCCTTGTTGCAAGCTAATGAAAAGATACATTAAAACACACACACACATACACACACACACACAACTATGTATAGTATGCTTTCAATAGTATAATAAACATTTAAAATTTTTATGGGAGTCAAAACAATGCCCCATTATTTAAAAACTGGCTCTTTTAGTCTAAATTCAAGATGCAGCTGTGTCAGGCTTCTCTAAGCCCGATGACTGAAAAGCAGGGAAGACAGACGCAGGATTTCGACTGGCAGATACAATCTGAGAGAGAGATGGAGAGAGTGAAGAAACCTTAGATGCTGGAGTGTTTATGGTATTCAAAATGGCTCCTTCTGGGCTAACCAACAATTTTTTGACAGGTGTGTCCAAATGAAACACTGAAGTGCTACTTGGCAGTGGAGGATTACTGGGGCAAATGGCAGAAACCAAAGATGTCTTAGCCAAAAGAGTAGCTGGAGGAGACTTAATTACTGAAGTCAGAGATACTGTTGGTACAGGAGGTGGAACAGGAACTTTAACAGTTGTGTTTATGATTTGTGGTGATGTATGTACTGTGGGTATAGAACTTGCATTCCCAAAAGAGTTTATAAATTTTGTAGGGCTTCTTAGAGGATGTTGTAGAGGTTGCCCACTTAAAGAATTATTTGACGCTAGTGTAATCTTCTGGGTAGAGTTATCTATTGGCGTAGACTGAATGCCTTGGCCGCTGTTAAGAACTAAGGGGGCTCCATATTTTGGATTAGTAGATATAAGGAGAACATGGCTGCCAGCTCCAAGACCTTGTGGTGGAACAATAAACCGGGTTCCGTTAATCATAATCTGAGTACCAGGTGCCAAAGGTGTACTGGTATTGATGACTATTTTTTGCTGAATACAAGGTTCACTGAACTGACTCCCGACTAAACTAGTTACATTAGATGGTGCTGAAGCCGTGTGAATGGTAGCGCCACCTGGAGCAGAACTGTAACTGGGGGTTTTTACTAAAGCTTGCTGGTTCGGCAGAGAAGCAAAATTGGAAATATTAACTATTTTACCTGGACTCGGTGAAAGGGATGACAATTCAGTTTGAGGTTTATTTGTGTTTACATTTGTTGGCACTGTAGTTGAAATCCCTGGTGACTGAAACTGGAGCGAAGTCCGAGATTGTCTTTTAGAAAGAGATATAGAACGTGTGGCTCCTGGTACTGTTGCTGAATGTGGAACTGTGTTTATTATTTTGGGGGATGTAGTCGCAGGTGCAGGTAAGGCAACTGTAACAGGAATTTGCAAAGCTGATGTTAAACATTTAGGAGACACTACTGGTTGTGTAGTTGAAATCAGAACAGATGATGCAAGGTGTCCTGTTTTCACAGTTGATATAGCCACAGTGTTTCCGAGACTTGATGAGCAAAGTCTATTTGACAAAATAGGCATAATTCTCGAAGAGGTATCATTTCCACTGACTAAAACAGGAGGTCGTGTCCCAGCTGAAGCAGAGGCTGAGGTCACTGAAAGGGAACCTAAAGATAAATTCGCTCCGGTAACTGAAAGCATGTTTACTGCTCTTGCTGCAGAAACCACTGATTCATTAACAGGGGTAATATTCTGACTCACAAAATTTGAGCTTACTGGAATTGAATTACCACTTGTTGACAATGGCAAAATATAGCCCTTGCTACTTTTGTCTTCTCCTTTTGGGGTTACATTTTGTAGTATGTTAATTGACGGTATAGCTGGCACAGTGCCTGAAGTATTTACAATTGCTTGACCTATGTTTAGTCCAATTTTCACATCTTTTATCTGAGACACAGCTGGTGATGAATTTATTTTTATTGGTGTGCCCACTGTAGATGGAATCAGTACTATCTGGGGTTGCTCTGGAGTCTTAACATATGCTTTATTCAATGGAGGAGGAAGAGTTTGTTTTAATGATTCTGCAACAAGAGTCGGGGTTGATGTACCACTAGGAACTGGGGCATTAATAAAAACTAATTTCTGGGCAGAAATACCTGTAGATGTCAGTGCAGGTGTCATATTAATTGCAGTTCCATTGCCAGAAGAAAGAATAGATGGAGCTGATACCAGCATAAGTTTCTGAACTGGAGTCCCACTGATTACATCTCCATTTGTTGTTGCTGTTGCTTCTGACCTTGTAACAGGGTAACTTTTTGTGATATAATCTACTTGTTGCTGTTTAGTTGGAGTATGAATAATATTTGCATTGTTTTGTCCAAAATTTGCTGCTGATATGCTAATTACACTTACTGAACTACTTGTTGTTGATGGTAGTAGAGTGCTAGAACAAACAGAGGACTTCAAGGGAGAAGAGGGCATATGTGAAGTTTTATCTATCATGTGGCCCAAATCACCACTGCCAGTGGGGTAGCCTAATGTAAGTTTGAGATTTTTCCCCATAGATGGAGCCAAGCTAGCTGGAATGGAAACAGAAGCCGGTGTTTGGCTGAAAGGTGAAAGACTAGATGTAGTAGTTGTTCCAGCTACAGGTGAAAAAGCAGAGGAAGAAGTTGTTGATTTTGGCACCAGAAATGCCTGGAGCTGAGGAGCAAAAGTGAAAACTGAACTTGAAGTTACAGTATTGGGTGAATTTTGATCTGGGTTGGTCTGTACTTTTACAACTCCAGTGTTCCCACCTCGTGTCCTAACAAGAATTGACTGTGAATCTCTTATGCACACAGTTTTCAGCTCTTGCTTTGCTTCAGAAGAATCAGCAGTCTGTTGTGCAAAACAGTTGAAGGAACTACCAGGATTTGTAGACCCATTTAGTGTTGTTGATAACAGAGGCTGACCTGTGGAGGAAATGGTGGGTGAAGCACTGGGCAAGGAGAATGTGGCTGCTGAAACTGCATTCTTGGTTTTTCCTGCCTCACTCTGGCTAGTCTTAACTGATGGTGTTAATAAGTTATTTACAGAGGTTACAGGCGACAAAGGCTGTGGTCTAGCACTAGTTACATTTGATAAAGGTGTAATCGTTTTGTTGAAAACTGTATTTGGTAGTTGGGTAGAAACAGTTCCTGGTGAGTTGACAAAAACTGATGCTAAAGAAGAATTTCTATTTGTTGTCTGTGTGAAAGATGAACAATGTTGTTCTGTACCTTTCTGTTGAAGTGGTGGTATTTCTTTTGCAACTGCTTTTCCTTCTTTATGCTGAATCACAAAATTCTTAGGCAGAATAAGAACTTGCTGCATGATTTTTTCTCCTGTTTTAGGATCCACCACAGGCTGCATCTGAATCTTTACAGAGCTATTTTGAAGATCTATTGGCAACCACTGGCCACAGGGCATTCTGTATACCATTTGTAAAGGACCTTTTGTATTGGTGTGGCAGGTCAATGCTGGCTTTACGGGGCTTGCTTCTGGAGGAGATAAAACTGGTTTTTCCACAGCAGAAGCACTTCTACCCGTGGAAGGAGGCAGTTGATTTGTTAAGGTCACTTTGTTCCCAATATTCTTTGCGAGCAAAGCCTGAATGGGTTTGGTCCCTTTCTGGAGAGTACACACAGGTACTGAATCCAATGAGGCAAATGACTCTGGAAATGATGGCTCTGCATGCTTTGATTCATTGAAACAGTCAATCTGCACATTACCTTCTAGATTCTCAACTATTGTCTCATTTGTGCTTAACTTTGCTTTCTTCCTTGGAGAAAGCTCTTTTGTGCTGTCATCCACATAACCAGTCTGTTTGGACTGTCGTTTAAGTGTTTTAAGCAGTGTCTTCGGTAAGTCTTTTGAAGGTAATTCCTTTTTCAACAGCTTGCTTCGAGCCATAGGAAAATCTATTTCTGACAACTTCATATCATCTGAAAATTATAAAAATAGGCATTTTGTTTATTAAAAACAGCAACTAAATAATAACAACATCAACTGTAAAAAAGAAAGTGAATCTTTGAGTGGGCAATGTATTAAGAAATCTACTGCAGGGTGATTCAAAAGCCTTAGCACCACTGATGAAGATAAAGGTAAGGTCATCTTTGACATGATAACCTAGATATCATAACCATGCCCAATAATAACCTATTATTGAGAACATTTTTTTGGTCAAAATTTTTGGTCAAGAATTCTGCTAATTCTTCTGCCAGTGTAAGTGCAAAAAACTGTTTCATTAGAAACACCTAAGTCAACAATCAGGGCTCAGAATTTAATTTGGAAAGGATTCTAGTTCTCTTTTTCTAGCTAGGAACATTTTGATACCATAGAGAGGTGGTTCTCCAACCTATTCTATTTCTAGAGACTCTAAAGGACAAAAAATATCCAGCTTTTTCTGATGTTCACCCTTATAGTAAAAAAATTTATGTTCATATTCGGTCAAACTAGGTTTATAAGACATTACTCTTATTCGCCAAAGATTGAAAACAACAGGTTAATGCATTTCTAACCACATACTTTCATATTAACCTCTATATAACCAAAGAAAGTCATTAAACTAGATTTACATAATAATGTAATCTGATAAATGGAAATGAATTACAGGTAATCTAATCCAGCCCTTTATCCTTATTAAAATGATGTGTTCATTCTGGTCTCATTAGGCCATCAACCTTGGTAATTCCTCAAAAAATAATCTTCACAATATTAAGAACTTGTCAAATTCTATTTCTAAAGTAAATCTCAGATACAATGCTTCAAAAATACTAATAATAAAAAGAAGAGCATGAACCAATTTCAAAGGGATTACAGATCAAGGGCATGTGGTTTGTAATGGGCAATGACAGGCCTACAGTTTGGAGTGAAGCACTGGCTCCTGAAACTCCTAGAAATGTAATAATGACTCCAAGAAACTTTTTGTTTTTTTTGAGACAGCATTTTGCTCTGTTGCCCACTCTAGAAAGCAGCGGACAGCTCACTGTAACCTTGAATTCCTGGCCTCAAGCGATCCTCCTATCTCAACCTCTTGAATAGCTGGGACTACAAGGATGCAACCACCATGCCTGGCTAATTTTTATTTATTTTTTTGTTGAGATGGGGTCTTGCTATGTTGCCTAGGCTAGCAGAAACTTCTTATAAGGATGTGGACAGTACTTCTTCAAAACATAACAGATTTCTCCAACGAATGCATTTCATTGACCATATTATCTTTTGCCTTCACAGCAAACAAAAACTTCTCTTTGTGCTTTCTGTGCTGATTTTAAAAAAAAGGTTTAATGCTTACCTGAATCAAAGTGATCTTTCTCCAGGATATCCAGAGGTTCTGTTAAGTCAATAGACTTACTGATTTCTCCCTTAGGAGAGTCTTTTCCAAGATCTCCTTCACCTTCATCAGTAGTCCATAGTTCTCTAGTAAATTTATCATGATCAGGTTGTCTTCTGAAATCATCATAGTCTTTCTTTAGGCGGCTCCTGAAATAAAATGCCCAACATAACAAATAATACATATGTATTAAATTCTTGAAATCTAAACTAACTTTTAACATTTTAAACTACATATGGAAATATTTTTTATTAAGTCATTAGAAGTTATGCTTTAATCTTAAAGTGTGTCTAAAATGCTTAGTTCAGTCTTGCCAATGCTCAGGAAGACAGAACCTATGGTACAGGCGTAAGAAACTTGAAACTTAAAAAATTATATGTATCTGGCCAGGCATGGTGGCTCATGCCTGTAATCCCACCACTTTGGGAGGCCAAGGTAGGCGGATCTCTTGAGCCCAGGAATTGAGACCAGCCTGGCCAACATGGTGAAGCCCTGTCTCTACTAAAAATACAAAAATTAGCTGGGCGTGGTGGTAGGCACCTGTAATCCCAGCTATTCGGGAGGCTGAGGGACAAGAACTGCTTGAACCCGGGAGGTGGAGGTTGCAGTTAGCGAAGATCATGCCACTGCACTCCAGCCTGGGTGACACAGCGAGACTCCATCTCAAAAAAAAAAAAAAAAATACACACACACACACACACACACACACCTGCAAATTTCAGAATACAGATTTGAACATACCATCTGATCATCTTTTCTTTTTCTTTTTTTATTTGAGACAGAGTCTCGCTCTGTTGCCCAGGCTGGAGTGCAGTGGCTCAATCTTGGCTCGCTGCAAGCTCCGCCTCCCGGGTTCACGCCATTCTCCTGTCTCAGCCTCCAGAGTACCTGGGACTACAGGCGCCCACCACCACGCCCAGCTAATTTTTTGTATTTTTAATAGAGACAGGGTTTCACCGTATTAGCCAGATGGTCTCGATCTCCTGACCTTGTGATCCACCTGCCTCGGCCTCCCAAATTGCTGGTATTACAGGCGTGAGCCATGGTGTCTGGCCTGATCATCTTTATAAAGATTGCTGTTAGACCAATTAAATGAGACAACAATAATTTTTTTTCTAGCTGCACTGACAGATTAGAGAGTCTTAAAATTACTGACTATAACACATCTTAAAAGGTCATTTTTAAAAGTTTAAGCCAGAAATTCTAAGCACCAGTATCTATTTTTGCGACTATTATACAGAGAGTAACAAATCTATCACTTAATCCTGGGAGTAATTGTATCTAAACCCCTCAGTCTTAATAGAAATATTTTTTAAAATTAAGCCTAGGAAAACAAAGCTGAAAAGTAATCTTTCACAGAGATCCTTTTCATATAAAAACATAATAGCTTTATTTCTGAGAAACTAGAGATGGAAACATCTAGTATTTTAGAGATCCTTTATTATTCCTTTTGTTTTCAACGAAGTTTTCTACCCTATCCTCAACTTTCACCCTTAGTGTTGTTTATTCAAAAAAGAAATATGAACATATGTTCTCTATTTCCTCCCTCCCTCCCTCCCTGCCTCCCTTCCTCCCTTCCTTCCTTGACAGAGTCTTACTTTGTCACCCAGGCTGGAGTGCAGTGGCACGATCTCAGCTCACTGCAACCTCTGCCTCCCGGGTTCAAGCAGTTCTCCTGCCTCAGCCTCCCGAGTAGCTGGGATTATAGACGCGCACCACCACACCCGGCTAATTTTTGTATTTTCAGTAGAGACAGGGTTTCACCATGTTGGCCAAGCTGGTCTCAAACTCCTGACTTTGTGATCTGCCCACTTTGGCCTCCTAAAGTGCTGGGATTACAGGCATAAGCCACCACGCCTGGTCATGTTCTCCAATTTATTTTTACTACACATTCTTATTTGTGCACATTAGATTTTAAGTCCCACCTCTGTTACTTACTAGTTGTAAGACTTCCAATTTTAATTTAGTATTTTGAGATAGGGTCTCACTTTATCGCCAGACTGGAGTACAAGTGGCACAATCTTGGCTCACTGTAACCTCCACCTCCCAGGATCAAGAAATGCACCCACCTCAGCCTTCTGAGTAGCTGGGACCACAGGCATGCACCACCATACCTGGCTAATGTTTGTATTTTTTATACATACGCAGTTTCACCATATTGCCCAGGCTTTAATTTTTTTTTTTTTTTTTTTTTTGAGACAGAGTCTTGCTCTGTTGCCCAGGCTGGAGTGCAGTGAAGCGATCTTGGCTCACTGCAAGCTCCGCCTCGTGGGTTCACACCATTTTCCTGCTTCAGCCTCCCGAGTAGCTGGGACTACAGGCGCCTGCCACCACACCTAGCTAATTTTTTGTGTTTTTAGTAGAGACGGGGTTTCACCATCTTACCCAGGATGGGCTCCTCTCCTGACCTCGTGATCCACCCACCTCAGCCTCCCAAAGTGGTTTTTAAAACATTAAAATTCCTTAATTTTCTAAGCATCAGTTTACTTATTACAAATGAGAATAGTAACAGTACTTACCTCTCAGTATGTGTGGCACATAAATATTCAACAGATGTTAGTTAAAAATTGCTTTCAATTTATTTATGTTTTAAATTATTGTTAAGGGTTTTACGGAAGCACATGAGGGCTGTGAAAGGTATTAGAATGGGTTACTAAATGATAATCACAAAATGAATTTCCCTTTCAATCTATAAAATGGAATGAAAAAATATCTATGTGGAGATAGTATAAAGTTCTCCTCCCTTCTCACTCTCAGTAACCTTCTTGGTCTCAGTTAATGGCTTTACTTCTTATTTCAAGAAAAATGGAGGCAATCAGAAGAGAACTTTCACATGCTCACACCTCATCTGCAACTCACCTTAATGTATATTCCTATTCTCCATCTCCCTACCTAAGCTAACACCTCCATTTAAATGCATCCTCTTACCTAATCAAGGATAACACTCTACTAAATGTCCCTTCCTTTACCTGAATCCATTTTTTGTCTACTAGATCATTTCCATCAGTACACAAACATGTTACTCTATAACATCAACAACGACAAAACACATTCTCTTAACCTCTTTTCCTTCCAGATACTGCTCCATTTCTCTATTCCACCTTATAGCAAAACTCCATGAAAGAAGACTCTTCCATTTCTTTCCCCTAATTCTCCTAAATAGACTTCTAAGACTTTTATCCACTTTTCTACTACCACAGCTTACCAAGGTCATTAATATGATCCTCATGTTGCCAAATTAAATAATAAATTCTTATTTCTCATTTCCTCAACCCATAATGAGCAGTCCTCCTTTATGAAACATTTCCTTACCTGGTTTCCAAAACACTTCTCTTCCTTGACTATCTTCCTATTTTACTGAGCACTCCTTCAAAGTCTCTTCTGCTGAGTCCTACTCATCTTGGCCACTTCTACATGCTGGAAGATCTAGTACTCGCTTTTGTTTTCTTCTCTATCTATGATCATATACTAGGTGATTTCTACCAGCCTTATGTCTTTAAATACAATCAAGATGCTGACAGCTGCCAAATTTTTACCTCCAGACTCCTATACCAAACTGCCTATTCAATAACACCAATTAGATGTCTAAAGAGCATATCAAAGTTAACATGTTCAAATCCAAACTCTTCAATCCCCTCTACCTCTCAAATTCGCTACTCCTTGAGTTTCCCCTATCTCAGTTAATGGCAATTCCATTATTCCAGTTGTTTAGACCAAAAATAGTGGGTACCATCTTTTTCACTCCTCACTTTCTCTCATATCCGATATATCCAATCCTTAAGCAAATTCTATCAATCCTACTTTCAAGATATATCCAGAATCCAGCCACTCTTTGGTATCTGCACTGCTACTATCCTGGTCCAAGCCTCTACCATTTTTCTCCTGGATTACTGCTCTAGTATACTGGTTTCCCTGCTTTCATCTTTGTACCATTATATTTACCTCAACCCAACAGTTAAGAGTGATCGCTTTAAAACATAAATCAGATCATATCCCTTCCCTGCTTAAAACACTTCAATGACTTCTCATCTCACTCAGTGTAAAAACTCAAATTCTTAAATATCTACATGATCCGGCTTCCTTCCTCCTTACCTCTCTGACTCTTGCCTGTTACCACATTTCTCTTCACTTGCTCGGCTTTGGTTACACTTGCCTCTTTGCATCTCCACTAAACGCCAAACATGCTATCAACTCTAGGGTTGTAGTACCTTTTATTCCCTCTGCTTTCCCCTCAGAAATCCACACAACTCCCTTCCTCATTTCTTTAAGGTCTCTGTTCAAACACCAACTCACCAGGGAAGCTTTCCCTGACACCTGATTAAAGAGTAAACTTCATCCTGCCCAAATCGGCCATTTCTTAACCCCCTTAGCTTGCTTTATTTTTCTTCACAGTACTTCTTTTGCCACCTGACATTTGAGTGTGTTTTTTTCCATGAGAATGTAAGTCACAGAGTAGCGGCTTTGTTTAGTCAACAGTATTTTCTCAGGGCTTAGAAAATGCCTTGCACACAGTGGGCAGTCAAAAATATCTGCCAATTTACAAATGACTGGAAAACTACTAAATGATTCCAGGACATCATCCAAAGATCATAAATTAAGGACCATAAAATAAGTAAAACAGATTATAACGTTTGAATTACCTGTTTCTTTGGAAAGCCTTCATTAACTTCGGTTCCCATGGCAGCAATTCATTTAAAAGACGGATCAATGTACTATGTAATTCTTTTACAGCTTGCCTCCGATGATACCATTTTCCCTAAAAACAATGTTTAAAGTAAATCCCTTAGATTTATTCTAAAAGTAAATGTCAAAACTTATTTTCTGAGTAAAATACAAAAACACCAATACTCCATAAAACATATGTCTTCTTCAGAAGCTTGAAGAAAGGGGGAAAATATCCTGTAATAAATTTCATTCAATATATGTAACAATTCTCACTTCTACCAGAGAAATCTGAAACCTGTTTCATCCAACTGGAAGATAAAAATTTTAAAAATGTTTTAAAATTGCATCAACTGTAAATGTTTTAATAAGTCATTTGTTAAATATATGTAAAAATACAAACATTTATATAAATTCATTAAATAAGTATGACATGGGTCATTTCAGTAAAGTTATTGTAATTTTCCCAAAGAGTGGGGAAAAGGGAGAGAAAAGGTACGTCTGTTATCAGGTCCAAAAGCAGTCTTTTTAACAAACTTCCTAGGAAATTTTACAATTATTTTATTTTACAATGTTTCTAGCCCAGAAAAGCAACCAAGCAGTTACTGTTTTCAATACTCTAATGCTATAGTAAGAGTTAATAATTACTGATGTCCTCTCAATCTGCTAAGTATTAACCTAGGTATTTCACATCTATATATCTAGAGAGAGCTCTAGCATTTACAAAAAGCCTTCTGAGATATGTGCAGTGTTATGTTCACTTTACTAATGATGAAAATAAGGCTCATAGAGATTAAATGACTTAAGGTCCTATAACTTAAACCCATATCTACCTGATTCTGAAGTCCAAGCTCTTAGAATCACATCACTACCTCTTAAAAAGTACATCACATAAATTCAATCTGACACAGGCTATAAAAACCTCTAGAAGATACACCTCACCTGTATATATAAAATTATTTGAATAACATAGGAACAATAAATTTATAGCTGCTAAGCCACAGTATATACCTGTTATTACCATCATCTACTGTTACATAATCATGTTGGGTTTTTTTTTGAAATGACTTTGAGATATAATTCACACATCATACAATCCACATGTTTTCTTTCTAACAAAAGATACATAATTATATACATTATGGGTCACATTTAACATGCATAAACTTAGATTGTGTCTTATAGCAACTGTTGAGTCCATTTGCATATAAGTAGAACACTAAGGCAGAAAAATTACCACTATCTAGAGCAAAAAGTATTACAAACATGTGCATAAATTTCCCAATATACATAAGGTTATACATATACATATATATATAGACCTTCAAATTTCAGTCATGAAAATTTTAGTCATATATAAACCTGTGTGATGAACAGTATAGTTTTACAAAAAATATTCTGTGCTTTAAACCAGCAGAATGTTTATGCACATAAACAGGTAAATTTCTACCTCTGAGGTTTTTATATCTTAGAAGAGGAATTGCTTACTAGAAGAGTAGGAAGATACGAGATTATATATGTGCATATGCACATAATGAATATGGAACCTAGGCTCATGACTAATTCTTGTTTCTTAATGGTATGATGAATCACAGTATTAAGAAAAGAAATTCAAGAAAAGTAATTTTTATTTCAAATATTAATTTAGATAGGCCTCTTGTTCAATGTGTTCTAAAGTACACAAAGGACCCAACTTAAAAATGAGCTACACCTTACAAGTTTATTTTTCTCAAAGAGACGTTATAAAAGTACTTATTTTAAGCCATGAAAACAGAACTATTAAACTGGTACACAATAAAATCGAACAAAAAATAACTTTCATTTAGAAAAAGTGAACTTAAAATAGAAAATAGGTAACTTTTCCCTTTAATAAGGCATGTACACCTTGAAAGTTTTTCTCAAAGAAATGTTATAAGATAGTAAAAAATGCTTATTCTAAGCCATGAACACAAAACTATTACATGATACGTTATAAAATTGAACAGGAAGTAACTTTCATCTAGAAAAAGTGAACTTAAAATTGAAATTAGGTAGACTTGTAACCAACATTCTTCCACTTCTCAACTATTTGGCTTCAAAAAGTGAAATGGTGAGAGTGGAAGTAAATCTTCCCTAAGTTAAAGAGAGAAGAAGAGGAAAGGTATGATGGTAGGGAGACTATACTCTTTGTGGCAGAATTAACTGGAAAACTGTTCAAAGGCTAGGGAACACCAGGCATGCTGAATTCCTCAGCGGGAGTTACAGGAGAAAAATGACAGTTGTAGAATTACTCTGGGCAGTCTGACTGCTGCCTGGATTAGCATGTGGTAGTGCGGTGGGGGATGCAGAAGAACTTACTTAGGTCTAGGTAGATGAGGCACAGGATGGGGAGACTGTGTAGCTGGGATGTTGTTATTTCAAGATATTTGTCAACTGTATTTCTGTCTCTGTTGAATTATTAATATTAATTTTTGTAGAAAAGAGTTTTTAAATGATTAGAAAGTTTTTACCTTTTAATTTTATTTTTATTACTAATCTTAGAAATTTAATCCAAAACAGATATAAATATACTACTGAACTAGAAGACTGTATATAAGGAAGGAAGCTTAAATATTATGATCAGAGAACAGACTTCTTTCATACAACTCTGTCTCACCCAGTAATCTGTTTTGAAATGTCTGTTATCTTTTAACGTTATATGCTTTGTGGCCTTCTTCTCTTTCTTTATATATTTTCAGTCTGGGGTAGTGGTGGTATAATATTTCATTCATAATTTGAAAATGCTTATTGAATCATTCTATATTTGGAAATCAAACCACAAAGTTTATTATTTTCATAACACAAATTATAGGAAAGTAAAGATTGATAAAATGCTTTGTCTAGCAGATACATATGAAAAATAATGACCACAACAAAGGGCACCCCTATACCCTGCCATGGAGAATGTGAGTCAAGTTTTTATGTTGCTCAAATGCATGCAGAGGTTTAAAAAAGTTGAAAATTAACTGTTCTGGGATTGCTATTTGAGCTAAGGTGTTTTAATTACTGAGAGTAAAAGGGAAACTCACATTGCCTGTTTCATGTATCATCTTCTTTGGTCAAAACATGGTGCTTACAACCCCAATCAAATTAAAATGACACTGTCCCTTTCTACTTAGTAGTGGTCTCAGAGTTTCATGGTATACAATGAAATTAACGTGAAGAGAAGAAAAGTTATATAAAAGAAATTAGAGATGATAATCTGCCTTATCTTGGGTCTAATATAAAAATCTATTTAAAAATCAAACAAATATTTATTTGAACATTAAATCAGGTCATTAACTAAAACCTACTAATAGCTTTTCTGATTGATCAACTTTATTCATATACACGGACAAGGGAAAAACAAAGAACAATGATCATGTTTCATCTAGGATGAAATTATTAAAGTTGAAAGGAAACTCAAAGGGCATTTATTTTCTAGAAGAAAATGGTCTAAAGTTATACAGTGAAGTACAGTTGACCCTCTGTATCCAACCACAGATATAAAATATTTGGAAGAAAAAAAATAATGAATGGTTGTGTCTACACTAAACACATACAGACTTTTCTTTCTTGTCATTATTCTCTAGACAATATAGTATATCAACTATTTAAATCACATTTACATTGTAGTAGATATTGTAATACAGAGATGATTTAAAGTCTACAGGAGGATGTGTGTAGGTTATACATAAAGACTACACCATTTTATATAAGGCACTCGAACATACATGGATTTTGGCATGAAGGTGGGGTCCTGGAACCAATCTCCCAAGGATACTGAGACACAACTGTATTTGCAGATAAAAACAGCCATTAGACTAGAATTCTACACTCTAAATACTAGCATCTAATCTCCTTCCACTATACAATGCTGTATCTCTTGGACCCCACAAAGACAATTCCTAAAGAAGAAATAGATTATATTGTGTAAGTACCTATATTTACATGTAGGTATCTCTGTATTGTAAGAATTAAAATCTCTAAAACTTATTTTAACTTTTATAATTACAATAATAATTAAAATTATAATGACCTAAAGTTAAGAGTGAATTAAAAGCAAAACAGCAAGTTCTTCTATCTTCAAACACAAAGAGAGAATATGGATGTAATAAAAATCAGAAAGGCTCTTAAGACTTTCTCTATACTGATTAATACAGAAACAAAGATAAAAATGGCAGATAATTTAGTAAAAGATCATTTGTGGAGTAGTGCTATGACTTTCTCTAATAAAAATATATTTAATAAGCTTTATACATCTAATTTTAGTTCTGACTTTCCTTTATAAACAAGTATGTGAATACAGGGATAAGTTAACTGTTTCCATGTTAGAATTTTCACTATTTTCATAGTCAAAAAATACTAAGAGAATCTCAATGCATTATATGAATTTAATAATTCAAATATTTACTGAAGGTCACTTTATAAAGTGGCAAGTAGTATTTTTCTTTTATGAATCAACAAAAGTATGAATTTCAAGTGTACATTATGGAACCAAAGGCATACAATATAATTTAAATTTGAAGCTTACCTTTCATGCTTTCTCATCCAATGTCCACTGCAGCTGCAGATTGCCAGCTCCCTTTCCATGAGATGGCCCAACTACCAAACACTGGAGGTTTTATAACCCCATAGGGATTGCTACAAAGAAACTGGTCTATGGTCACAAGGTAAGTCCTTCATTATATTATGCAGTTTTATAAGTTTTTGAGTGTAACAGATTAATAACTTAAGGAATCATAAAGGAAAATAAAAAGTAACTTACAAAACTACACAATATTGTAAAAAGAAAAGTTGCATCTCTATGTACGTGAAATGAGTGGGGAGGGAAACTTACCTCACAACTAAAGAACAACTCCATTCTGCTACAGTAATCTGGGATGAGTATAACAGCACCAGCATAACACTGGCTGGGGTGTGGCAAGGAGAGGGAGTTGGCAATCTACTGATGCTGGGGACATTGGATACCTAAAAAGGAAGAAAAAGAGGGACATAAATAAATTCTAGATTAAATGTCTCATTACCACAAATATATTTTGCATACCTTAATTTAGATGCTTTGTACATTAAACTTAGGTGAAAGTCACTTGTTTATACAAGTCATACAGTTACTTATAAAGATTTTTCTTATATCTAAACAAAACAGGTATCAGCCATCATATGAAGAAAACATGAAAACCATGTAAAAATATACAAAGAATGCTTTTTAAAATGGAGATGGTATAACTGTGTAGATAACATTTTTATTAAAAAGAACAGTACAAAACACGACTTACACAACAAAAGTATGAATGCTATTTTCCTATGTGCTTTTATTTACAAATATGTTGTTAGATCACAGACACATGAAGCACAAAACATTTTTTGTTACAAGTTTAATTCTTGTCACAGACATAAATTCTGTGGTAGAGAAGGTATTAAATATCAATATCTTATGCTTTCCCTTTTTTTTTTTTTTTTTTGGAGACAGGGTCTTGCTCTGTCGCCCAGGATGGAGTGCAGAGGTGCGATGTCGGCTCATGGCAACCTCCACCTCCTGGGTTCAAGCAATTCTCCTGCCTCAGTCTCCCTAGTAGCTGGGATTACAGATGCCTGCCACCACACCCAACTAATTTTAAATTTTTGTATTTTTTTTTCAGTAGAGATGAGGTTTCAGCATATTGACCAGGCTGGTCTTGACCTCCTGACCTCAAGTGATCCACCTGCCTTGGCCTCCTGAAGTAGTGGGATTACAGGCACGAGCCACTGCGCCCTGCCATATTATATTTTTCAATTAAAACGCAAATACCTTTTAGAAAAGCTAAATGGATCCCTATAAAAAGAAGTCTTATTTAAGGGTCTCGTGCTCTACTGACTGAGTTAGCTGGGCACTTAAAGATGTCTCATTTAAAATCACTAACTATATCCAAAGGTATAATCTAAACTCACATGTATAAAAACAGCATATATATAATAAACTGTAACTAAGTATTTTAATAAATGAATTATTTGACATTCTCCTTCGTCTAAGTACTATTAAATGAAAAGGTAATACTATATTCAATAAGTATTCACTTATTTTTCTTACTGCTTACCTACAGAAACTACCACCATATTAACATATTCCTGCATATTCAGTTTTGGGAGTAAAACATCATGTTAATCATGTTGGTGCACAGTACCTGAAAAAGTGCTATTTTGATAGTATAATCCATATAAATATGAAAAAAGTTAAAAAGTATTTTAACACTGACAGAAGCTCTAACATGAACTATTACATATGCTATTATTTTCTCTTGATAGTTTTACCAATTTTTACTTAGGACTAGGAGAAAAGGAACGTGTTTGTACTTTAAAGGCATCCCACACTGAATACATTGAATAGTATATCCAACATTTCCATTATATTTCTAAATTAGCATTTAAATAGAAAGCATGAAGGCAAACTACAACAATAACAATAATGATAACATTGCAAGTTTCTCTGTCTTCTGGCTTTGTAGAGGGGGAAAACCTGGGTGACAGGTCACATTCCTGGTAAGGTAGTTCACTATCACTGGGGAAGAAAATCTAACAACATACATTTAAGAGATAACGTGCTACCATTTTCATTTATAAAGAAGAACGAACTGTGGACTAGAAATTAACCACTGGTTGAGTATCTGAATTTGACTGTTTTCAATAAATTGATGTTAGCCAATAAATTGATGAAATTTTAACGGATCTATATATGCTATCAGAAAGATGGGTTCTCAAACAATTCACAGCACAATCTAAACCACAAAGTAATGGTATGTTTATCTGGCATAAGAGGGGCATAAAAAGTTCCACATAAGTGACATTAAGACAGGAAATATTTGAAAAGCAGGGACAGCATCCTACTTACTTTTATTTTTTCATATTCTCTCACAACGCCTAACACAGAAAAGGCCCACAGTAAGTGTTCCATTACATAAGCACATTTCTCATGTAACTGAGGTTTCTTCCTTAGATACAAAAGATTATTTAAAAATTGATTAAAATGTTCCTAAAATATGTCTTTCAGATTTTCTGACAATATGAATATAATCTAACTCTGGATGACTTCGGTCATCATTACGAACAAGTTATTTTGTTAGTTTTAAGCTCCTAAGACCTGCTTTTATGCTTTTTTTTCAATTGTCTTTTTAAAAATTATTCATTAGCCAGGCATGGTGGCTCATGCCTATAGTCCCAGCATTTTGGGAGGCTGAGGCAGGTAAATCACTTAAGCCCAAGAGTTTAAGACTAGTCTGAGAAACACGGCAAAACCCTGTCTCTATAAAATATAGAAAGATTAGCTGGCCCTGATAGCGTGCACCTGTAGTCCCAGCTTCTGGGGAGGCTGAGGTGGGAGGACTGCTTGAGCCTCGGAGGTGGAGGTTGAAGTGAGCCAAAATCACACTACTGCACTCTTGCCTGGGAGACAGAGTGAGACCCTGTCTCAAAAATAAATACATAAATAATTTATCAGTGTTTCATGCTGTCAGCAAATCTGCCTTAAACATCTCTTGTTCTAATTAAAAGCAGCTGCTACTATTTGTTAGAATTACATCTTAAAGAACTGGTTTCCCATAAGGTCTTTCTATTTTAAAGTGGTGGAACATCCACACGTGTACTCTGTGCTATTTAGGCTCCTTTGTGCTCTCTGCTGGATTCTGGGTTAATTTTCCTTCAATATATAATGTATAATTTTTTTCTTTTTCTACAGAGTCTAGTAAGATGCTAGGAAAGTTTTATTAATGTTCAGTCTATTCAGTTTTGACATAATTTCCCAGCTCACAAAAGGCACTGAATTAAAGTCTTTCCAAAGATTTTTATATCTTCTATAATACAAAAACTCAGAATGATGTAAAGCTTTTTTTTTTTTTACCTTAACCTCCATAGATTTAAATTCAATTTTCCAGAACTGTGGAAGGTAGTAAAGAAATTGTTAAACAGAAGACAATACAAATTTATTGGGACTTTGAAAAATGTTTGACATTTACAGTGTCACTTATATATGAATAAGGGTATGTGATACGTGATTCAAAAAGGTTTAGGTGGCCGGGCGCGGTGGCTCAAGCCTGTAATCCCAGCACTTTGGGAGGCCAAGACGCGCGGATCACCAGGTCAGGAGATTGAGACCAATCGTCTCTACTAAGAAAATACAAAAAACTAGCCGGGCGTGGTGGTGGGCGCCTGTAGTCCCAGCTACTCGGGAGGCTGAGGCAGGAGAATGGCGTGAACCCGGGAGGCGGAGCTTGCAGTAAGTGGAGATCGCGCCAATGCACTCCAGCCTGGGCAACAGAGCGAGACTCCGTCTCAAAAAAAAAAAAAAAATGGTTTAGGCTGGGCGCGGTGGCAATCATGCTTGTAATCCCAGCACTTTGGGAGGGTGAGGTGGGTGGATCACAAGGTCAGGAATTCGAGACCAGCCTGGCCAAGATAGTGAGCCCCATCTCTACTAAAAATACAAAAATCAGCTGAGTGTGGTGGCGTGTGCCTATAGTTCCAGCTGCTCAGGAGGCTGAGGCAGGAGAATCACTTCAACCCTGAAGGCGCAGGTTGCAGTGAGCCGAGATCACACCACTGCACTCTACCCTGGGCGACAGAGCAAGACTCTGTCTCAAAAAAACAGGGTTTAAAGCAAATTACAAAAGACACACTAGCCTGTAATCCCAGCACTTTGGGAGGCCGAGGCAGGTGGATCACCTGAGGTCAGGAGTTTGAGACCAGTCTGGCCACCATGGTGAAACCCCGTCTCTATTAAAAATACAAAAATTAGCTGGGCATGGTGACACATGCCTGTAATCCCAGCTACTCGGGAGAGTGAGGCAGGAGAATCGCTTGAACCTGGGAGGCAGAGGTTGCAGTGAGCTGAGATCATGCCACTGCACTCCAGCCTAGGCGAAAGAACAAGACTCTGTTTCCAAAAAAAAAAAAAAAAGTAAAAAGAAACACTAGAAAGCTCTTGACTACAGAAGCATTTGTACCTAGGGCAACTCCTTTGAAACTCAACTCGGTACTGGGATATATGGAATATACAGCATTAATTACCTGCCTGATGTAAAAAACAATGTACAATCTTTTTTCCCTTTAATGGGAACTTTGGAAGAGAGAGGTTTTCAAACATTGTTTTCATGCAAGTTTCCCTGATGAGATTCAAACTATCAAGCCAAACTGCAGTAAGTATTAACAGTGAGCACTGTAAACAAAGGTTAAAATCTAGTTCTTAGTTGTGTCGAGTAGGATATGAATGAAGATCATGCATTTTCAAATAATTCAGTGACTACAGTCAACAGAAACTTTGTTTGCCTGACCAGTCATATATGTCTGGTTCATATTTCCTATCATCTAGGTCCCCATTTTCATTATTATTCTGAACATGTCAGTTAACATTTGATTCTTCATAAAATTCATGTTATTTGCCCTTTTACCCTACTCCCAAACAACATATTAATACAAACACGTAATTAAGGGAAGTGAGCAAATGTCTATGGTGTCTGGTGACTTATGAATAAACACAGCTTGAAAATAAAAGATTAAATCTTTTATAAAAGGACAGGGGCTAGCCCAACCAACCCTAACTAAAAATAAAAATTTTAGCACTTTGGGAGGCTAAGGCAGGAGGATCGATTGAGCCCAGGAATTTGAGACCAGCCTAGGCAACAAAGCAAAACCTTATCTCTACCAAAATATGCAAAAATTAGCCAGGTGTGGTGGTTTGAGCCTCTAGTCCCAGCTTCTCTTGAGGCTGAGGTGGGAGGATCACTTGAGCCCAAAAGGTCAAGGATGCAGTGAGCTATGATTGTGCCACTGCACTCCAGCCTGGGTAACAGAGCAAGGAGCCCCTACCTTAAAAATAATAATAATAAATAAATATTTTAAACCACAGGTTGAGGATAAAATCTTAAACTCTGGAAGTGAATTCCTTGATGATAGGAACTTAGTTTTAATCTCTGGATTCCTACCAAGTTCCTGGTACTATACATAGCACATAGAAGACATTCAGAAAATAGTTACCTAATAAATAAGGATAGAATCTGTAACTAAGCAGGTAAAAAGCACATTTTATCTGTTGTGCAACATTTCCAAAAGGTCATTTTAATTTTTAAAAGATTTAGTATAACTATTTAAAGGAAAATTGATTTTTTCCCACAGCTGAGATAGTTTTCAGTTTTGTTAACCATTAACGAGTTTACCAGAAGATCTAGAATAAGAAACATATTTTACACATGATTTGACTATTAAAACCTTAAATAAAACTAATGTTAAGAATAACTTAGAGATTATTACAACTATACTTACAACCAAAGCCATGAAGTAAAGTAATTAGGGCTTACTGAGGACTCTGAATGTACTTAAAGCTCCTTACACTGTATTCTATACAGCTGGCTATAAAATAATATTAAAAATATTGACTTGAAACCTCACTGAGAAAATGGGACATGAAATGGAGAGAAGAGGGAAAATTCCATTATCCTTCTATATAATAGAATAAAATTTCTTTTTTACAGGTGTTAGAAAATAAGATTAATGCACAACAATTTCTTTGCCTTGTATCAGTATGCATATAGTGAAAGCTGTTATTAATGTTATAAAACCACTTATTACACCTAGTTTTAAGTGGTTTTATAACATAACACACTACCATTACATGTGTAGTAAGTGGTTTTATAACATTAAGTGGTTTTATAACATTATATGTAGTTTTATAACATTGTTATTTTATAACATTATTTGTCAATATTTTTCCATTTACTTATGTTATCATTCCTTATAATATTTTCAGTTAAGAACATATCATATATTTCTAAAACTGAATAAAGAAAATACATATATAACCATGTTGTTTTTAACATTTCCTATACTAAGGGAAGCCAAGGTCAAGAATCTTTATTAATCATCGATGGAATTATGAAGGGTAAAGGTTAACACAGACATTCATAAGTTCCATCAAGGACAAGACTTAATTAGAAGTATATTATGTAATAGAATACTCTCTAAGATGAAATCTGGTATTATGATTTCACTGATTTCTACCTAACTTTCAAAACATCAACTTAGTAAGTTGGCAGCAGTGGACAGAATGAAATAAGGCCCTTAGCAAATACAGGCTTTTACCAGGGTTTTACAACCTCAGCACAACTGACATTTGGCACACGACAGTTCTGTGTTGTGGAGGAATGTCTGTGCATTGTAGGATCATTACAGTGTAGGATGTTCAGCAGCATCATTGGCCTCTATCCATTAAATGCCAGTGCCACTTCTTCAACTATGACAATCAATGTCTCCTAGGGAAGGGGAGCAAAATCATTCCTGATTGATAACCACTGGCTTATACAGAACTCTGTGACCAAAAAACTGGGGGGGGGGGTTAGCATCTCTGATATAAGCTTCTGACTTCCCTAATACTCAGCCTAGCTAATGTATACCCTTTGGTTAGGTAAGAGAAGTATTATTATTGTATTCTGAATTTACATTATTTTAAGAACATAATAAAGATTAACTTTATCCATTACTTGAAATTTCTTTATAATTATTTTTAACATACCTTTTTACATACTGCAATCATTATGTACTTATTATTTTGTATGTCTTTTTGTTTTGAGACAGAGTCTTGCTCTGTTGCCCAGGCTGGAGTGCAGTGGTACAATCTCAAGCGCAGTGGTATGATCTTGGCTCATGGAAGCCTCTGCCTCCTGGGTTAAAGCTATTCTCCTGCCTCAGCCTCCCGAGCAGCTGGGATTACAGGCACGCGCCACTACAGCCTGGCTAATTTTTGTACTTTTAGTAGAGATGGGGTTTCACCATGTTAGCTAGGCTGGTCTCGAACTCCTAAACTCGTGATCTGCCCACCTTGGCCTCCCAAAGTGCTGGGATACAGGTGTGAGCCACCGCGCCTGGCCTATTGTGTATGTTCTTAAAACTTAACATTTCACAAATATTTCCATGTTGTAACAATGATCTACCAATTTTACTAGCTATGTAACAGTGTGTTAATACTGTTTGGTTATCATCTCCCTACTGCTGGACATACGGATTGTTTCCAAATTTCCACTACTAGGGGTGGTCTGCTAAACACACCGTTGCATATATTACTTTTGGCGGTAGGGAGAAGAAATGGGGAGAACAAAAGTTAAATTCCAAATAACATCATAGGATCAAAGTGCACAGGCGGTTGTGCTCAATATGTATAGCTTTCCTTACATATTGATTATAAAATTTAGAAATAAACAAAATCTTAGATCCTACTCAACGTTGAGGGGCTTATCTGATAAAAGATGTATTAGAAAAGATGTGGTCTTACATTTAAAATTTACTTATCAATATTTATATAAGACTTTCATTTATCATCACATAACCCAGAAGAGGTTTTTTCCCTTATAAATAAATTTTTATTGCAAAATTTTCACTTTTCCTCATACCCAATCTCTACGAGGGTCTTCCTTAACTGAAAAAGATTGAAACTTCTTTGAAAATCAGAACTATGATACAGAACATAAAGGACATTGAACAAATATGAGGGAAAAGGGGATTATATGAAAAACTTAGAAATATAAGTTTGGAGAAATCTTCCAATTTTTATTATTTAGAAAGCAATACTGTCTATTTCAAATACATAAGATCAGGTAAAGTTATCAATATCTTAGCTTTATCTTTCAGGAAAACTAATAAATTTCCTACACTAAAAAAGGTATTTTTTAATAATTAAGCAAAATGCAAATTTTATCTGCTAAAACTACAAAAATAAAAACAAAATGTTCCGATTTCTTCTTTAGATCATGAAAGAATGCTATGATGTAAATAATGATGAGAAATACATTGTTGTATATTTACCTCAACCAGAGGTCTCACTTTTAACAAATCTCTGATAGATAATTAAGTTCAGTACCAGAGGATCTAAAGGATGATGAGGACTTTTTGGATTAAACCCCTAAATGGAGTGATGGCACCAAGTGAACTGAGTATAAATTTCAGGAAATTAAAGCATTTTTCTCTTCACATTATTAACCATAAACAAAATTAGTTGTTTTGCAAGGATGAGTAAACAATCTAAATTTTAAAACACTAAGTCTTCCAGTACAATGAATAGTTCAATGACAAAACCTCTAAAAGGTTAAAAAGACCTTGTTAAGTAAACATAAAGCTGCTCTAAAAAATAAAGTTTATTAATTAAAAAAAAAAACTTTTAAAATGGAATATTCACCTGAGTGAATAAATGGGATCATTCTTCCCTGTTGCTTTTCTACTTTGGTAGGAAAAACTATCTGGAAAGTCCCGGCAGAGAAGCCTCCTGAAGCAGCTAGGTGTTTGTATTATATGAATCCATGTTAAAACCTCTATCACATGCGTAATTTCTATCTTTAGTAATGACATTTATGACAAAGAAATATTTATAACAGAATATATCTTCTTTGTTACTGGAGCCATTATCATAGATATGAATGTTGATAATAAAAGAATTGTTTTGGCCCCAGATACTTAGTTTTGACAGTGATATACTCTTATGAAGATCAGTATTAATACTTCATTTGTCTGACAATAGTGAAGGAAGGCCATAAGACAAGGAATCAGTCAAAAGAGTTGTCACTATTACCAAGTTTACACACTTCATTGTTAATAAAATCCTTCAGGTCCTCACCATGAACTCAATTCTAGTAAGTATGGTTACCTGCTTTCTTAATCCACAATATATCAGCTAGGGCAAGTATATGGACACACACAAGAAATGACAGGTGACAGACAGCCTGGCAATGAAAAAAAGACAGAACAAAAGCAAAAATAGAAACAAAATCCTTCAAAATATAGTAACATAAAAGCCTTTTGGTGAATGTTTAATCAGAACTACTAATACCAACAGATTTTTAGAGTAACAATATTGTTATTCATAATAATGACCCTCAAGTCATAAAGAAAAGGTTAAATTGTGTTTAGTACAAGGAGTCAGGGAAGTTTTTCCATTAAAATTAAGTTTTAGTATCAAAGGTTTAAGTTTCAGTTATCTAGAAATTCAGTTAAGTGGAACACCTTACTCCCAAATGATGCCAAACTGGTAGTAAACATAAATAACATAACATAACATACATTACATAACATAAACATTCAATAAAGTTAATTCTTAGAACATCTATCACACTCAATATTAGCTTTTGTAAAAAATAAGGAACAATAGATGCAAACTTTTATTGTCTATTTGCTTTATGCTATGTGGCTGTTTCATTGGTTAAGATAATCTGTTTATGTAAACAATCTTTTAAACAGTTTAAATTAAGGAGAAAGAGCTCTTATGTTGGTAATCTCAGTAAGATTATCCCTGCTAAGTACAGTTCCAAGAATTTCTACTTTTTGAAGGGTGGAAAACATATTTTAAAACTAATATGCAAACATCAGGGGGCATGCACAAGTTAAAAGTTTAGAGATACAAATCAACTAAACCCTAGGGTAATCTAAAATTTACTGATTAACGTGCCCTCAAGGAATACAATGTCAAATATTTGTAGTTTATCTTTTCTTCTTTTTTTTGAGTCAGGCTCTGGCTCTGTTGCCCAGGATGGAGTGCAGTGGCATGATCACAGCTCACTACAGCCTCGACCTCCTGGGCACAAGTGATCCTCCTGTCTCAGCCTCCTGAGAAGCTGTGATTACAGGCATGCACCACCACGCTGAGCTAATTTTTTATTTTTTGTAGAGATGGGGGTCTAGCTATGTTGTCCACATTGGTCTCGAGCTCCTGGGCTCAAGAAATCCTCCCACCTCAACCTCCCAAAGTGCTGAGTTTACAGGCCTGAGCTGCCACGCCTGACTGTGGTTTATGTCTTCTTTTACTCTTCTTCTACACAGTACCAATGGAAATGAGGTGAATGGCTTTACAGAAGCCTCTAGAACGCTTGCAGTAGTCTTTTTCTCCTATAATATATGCCATAAGTATATAATTCAACTATGCTTAAAACTATGCATTAAAAAACCCTCTAATTTATAATATGGGAATAAATAAAAGTTATGTTTAACTGTAGCATTAAAAAATTGGCAAATTTATTTAACAGAATTGTTTAGAATGAAATATGGACACCTCCCTAAAAACAACTTCTGCAAAAAACAGTAACACTCTGATATTTTAAAAAGATTATTCCTTCCTATTAGTGAACAGAATTAGTCCTTTCTGAGCATAAAACATAAAAAAAAAAAAAAACCTCTGGCTACAGAGTAAATAACATTTACATAGCATAAATGTCTGAGGAATATATCACAGCAGTAAATTTTAATGAAACACATGGTCTTCCACATCGAGACTGCCTATACACCTAAAGTGTATGTGTATAAAAATATAATAATCTAAACAATTTTTAATGAAAATATTTCCAAAATACGCAGTTTTCCACATTCTCAAGTTAATTGCTGAATGTTTTCTTGCTAATTGATGACTATCATTATAAGCATTTATTCTCTCTCTTAAATTACCATGATACTTTCAGGGTTATCTATCACACAATGGACTTCTGGAATGCTTAAGGCTGTTTCACCCTAGTACTAAGTAACTTCAGAAGGTTGTATTTTTATGGTACTGCAATCTCCTTTCAGAGTGCTACCAACGTGTCTTTCCTAACAACATATAAAATGACTAATACAAATCTGCCGATATCAAACTTGCTGAATCACTAACCATATTTTACACATATTTATATTAACAGGTTCTGAGCATAGATCTAAAAGTGGCTTCATGATATTCCTAAGGTGCAAAACAAAAGGTTCAAAAAAAATGATTTTCTTCAGGTTTAAAGCCTTTCCCATTTATTTATTGGTATGTAATTGTGTTTAAAATCTGTGCATAGCCCAACTATAAATGCTAGTTAAACAGGTGTTACTGATTTAATAAATAGTAGAATTGAGTGTTTTACCAAGTATCGGGTGAATAAATATATGCCCTTAAACTCTAGTCTCTCAAGAACAATAAAAATATTAGAAAATGAAAGTAAAAATTATAATTTAGAGGATACAGTGAAAGTTAAAAAACTTTCACCAGATAAAGGTTCTTAAAAAAGTCATATTGTTAAGTATGTATCAAAATCATCTGGGGCAGTATTAAACAATTTATATCTGTTTTTATGTTACACTGAATTAAAATTTTATGTTACTAAGCAATAAACTTCCATTTGCATATAACTATTAAGAATATTTGCAAGGCAAACATTAACCAAAAAAGTACCAGTCAGAAAACAACCAGCCAGTATACTGGGAAATATCTAAAACTATACCTGATACAAACCAGGCAAACAAAATTAATTTAACTGCCCTGGCATGATTTCTATTAAAAATGAAAACTAGATCACACAGGAGAAATAAAAGAAACAATGTTTCTATCTTTCATTGTAAATTTTCATGTAATCCAGGAAAACAAGATTTCAAAAAAGCTTTAGGAAAAAGCAGGAATAAATTTTAATGCTGACAATAATAGATAGAACTTTTGGATCAACACCTACCGATTTTTTTCTACTGTTTTCCAGATCTTTGAGTTCATTCTCGATTTTTGTGATTAATTCCCTGAGTTCATCAAGATTAGTGCAAATAAGCTAAAATAAAACACAAAAACACAGCTTGATAACACATAATATAAAACACCCAAAATGTGGTAACAGAAGTTGTTTTAACACACACTGAATTCACAATTATTTTTCTCTGTAATAGTAAAAAGCAAGGAAAGTTCTGCAGTTTATATTTTAAAATATATTTATTTACTTGCTATGATATATGAACTTCAGGCTTAGTATAAAAGAAGCTGAAATTTCAACATTGGTGGTTTTATCCCACATCCCCACCTTTCAGTTTGCTTTATAATTCGGGTACTTTCTTAACATTATTAACTTTCAGCCCAGAATGACAAAGATCTGGAAACTCACCCTAGATTTCACAGGTTGTCAAATCACCTTTAAGAAATGCTTCATCAGGCAGTCTCCCAGTAGGTGAATAAACACACTCCTGGAGAACTGTTATACCTTTTCCTTGGTTTGCTAACTATACAATTTAACAAACCTTAGTTACTGCTGTTGGGGTTGCTAAAAGGACTGCAACTATATGTAATACATTCAAAGACAAACAAAATAAAGTACACATTCTTAATATCAGTTTAGTATTCTTTAATAAAACCATCTCCACAGATAGCATCTATTTCCTTTCATAATTGTGTGGCTCATTTTATTTCACCTGGTAACACTGGCAAATGGCCAAAACAATTATTAGTCATTAACAACTAAACTAGCTTGGTTTAATTACTAAAGTTTTAGTGAACTGTCAGCAACAATAGCAAAAATATTAGTAACGACATCTTAGTTTTTGTAAAATTATACTGAATTTCTCCAATTAGTTCAATACATTTTTTCCTAAAACAATTTAAGCTATTTTAAAAAAAAATTGTGAAAAAGAACTAGATTTCTGAAACAAAACTGCAACCAAATAGACAGGAAAAATCTCAGATTAATGAAGTCTTGTTGTAATGTTTATACCATGTGATAATTTAAAAAACATACTGTACTTATAAATTACTGATTCGCCATTAGCTTTTATCAGCCCCATGTTTGTTACATTCATTAATTTCCATGTAAGGGAATTGTTTTCCTAAAAGGCACTTTCTTTTGTTAGAAGAGCTAACAAAAACAACAAAAGCAAAAGTGGGTTACAACAAAATAATTCCTCATGGTTACTGAGTGATAAAAATAAGACAGAGCCCCTTAAATTTCTTTTACTAGGTTAAACCATATGAAATTGCTGATACGCTTTTCATCTACAAAAATGGCAAGACAGTTCAACCTAAGAGACTAAGAAAAAATTATCACAGATAATTTGTATTAACAATTACCTATTAGGAATATCTATATAATTTCAAACTCATAGAATTGACTAAGCAGGGAAAATATGTACTTAAATAATCCAGATTAAACAATTTGAGAGTAGAAACAATACAGTGATGTAGTGGAACAGTGATATTTATTAGAAACTACACATTCCAATTTGCCAAATTTACTTATGACAGAAGTGTTGATGGTCAAGCAGTGGACTGGCCAACCAGGTAAGTGGGTCTAGAACTAGAGAGCATCTTCATCTTCTATTGTAACTATGAAGACTTGAAACAATGTTGTCCCTACAGTGGATTTTTATTAAGTATTCAGTGAGGACTAAACTTTTCATAGTAAAATCTGCTATTATGATGACTGTGTCAAATTTGCCCCAGAGCTTGTAGATGGATGGCTATTTCTCTTTTCACTGAACTTGGTGTACTTGTTAATATCAAATCATAGATTTCTTATTTGCACATATGGCAAACCTCAGAGGAATTTTTATTTGCATCTCAGTTGTCTCACTACACAAAGAATAAGGGTACATTTTGCATGCATTTTGTAGAAATTTACAGGAACAATGAAGACATATACCCCTACAACTAAATGAAGACATATACCCCTACAACTAAACATGCCCTAAAACATTTTGAGATCTTTCAATTACCAATTAGTTATGAAGTCAACAGATATTTATGTTCCATTTAAATCAAGAGGTAACACAGTTCTGAAGCCAAACCATGAATGAAATCATATAGCTTAAGAGCTACCTGAAATAACACTTTCAAGTGGCTTACCTAGTTAGTAAACTACTAAATTAGTACTTCTCAAGCTTTAATGTGCATAAGAATTGCATGGGGATCTTTTAATAAAACGGTTTTTTGTTTAGTATGTCTGAGGTGAGACCTTGGATTCCGCATTTCTAACAAGTTTCCAGGTATTGTCTACAGATAACATTTTTGAGTAGTAAGGTACTAAATGACTATGAATTACAAATCAACATGGCTACTGAAACATTCTGGTATCATAGAGCTAATAAGTATGAAAATACAAAAAGATTAATTTCCAAATAGGGAATGGCATATTGAATTAAATGTACAATGATAAGACAATCGTTTCTTAAAATATTTTTAGCTATAATATTTATTCTGAGGTTATATTAAAATGACCTTAATAGCTACATAACAATTTATACTTAATATATTAATACTAATATATATTCTCTCTATATATATTTAATATATATACCCAATATACAGAGTCAAATTAACCTTTTATAAAACTGAATAGGAACACAATTAATGTGATTTATGCCAACTCAATGTCATAAACAACTCTACTGCCTCTCTTCTACCTCCGAAATAAGGCATATATGTGGCCATTACATTCAACTCAACTTCATATGATGCTTTTAAAAACAGAATCAACCCAATAAACAAAGTTCAACTTTTTTTTTAACAAAGCAAAACACCTTATTAAAACCTCCTTCTCATTATCTTGCATTTGAAAAACATATCTGAGGCACAGGGCCCGCAGGGGTGAACAAGAAACTCCAAAGCAGCTCAGATTACAGTCAGGTCACATTGCTAACACTCCTGAGAGGAGGTTTTCAGTCAAGCCGCAGAGGTTACAAGAAGAGTTTTATCTCCCAGGAAGAACCTCTCCAAGGCTGTCACACTCCCTCAAGTTAACCTTTCATTTAATACAATCCATGGCAAAGCTACAAAATCACAGATCTCAGAGCTGAAAGGGACTAAAAACATGTAATTTGTCCAAGCCTTAGCCTAGGCTAAAGAGACCTATCTCTAATTCATATAAAAGCTAATTAAACTAACAGAGGTAAAGTGACCTAAAATGACACACTGATACAGGAAACCACAGAACCCAGGACTTCTCCTACTATATTATATTCTTTTTAAAAGGGTCTTTATAAACAAAACAAAATAAAGAAATCTAACAACTGAACTTGTATTGTAGTTTTAGGATTTAGTTTGTATCTAAGCTTTCACTTTTATTAAATGGTAATATTAAAAGGTCCTCTCTTCAACTCAAGAAGCAGCAATGTATGTATATGGTGGGAGTGGGGAGGCCCTGCAGAGATCAAAAAAACATAACCACATCTCAGAACAACTACATAATAAATCATTCCTTACTTTATTGATACTTCAAACTAGAAATTATTTGGATAAAAACGCAATAGGTTTGAAAGATATTTACTTGCTCCAAAAAAGGACATAAGGTAACATTAAAAAAATACAAACAACACGGTAGATTGTATTAAAAAGCAAAGCAAAAGGAAAACAATGTAGAAAAGTAAAAATGAAAAAATCCAGACAAAAGGGATCACATTCACTCCCATTCTAATAAAAAGATCCTGTAATTTATTATAAAAATTATAAGTGAAATACTAAATGCATGGTATAAATTCAAAATTTATATTGTATTTAAACTAAAATTATAATAGCATCTGCTAAAACTATGCAGATGGAAAAATTCCTTTTTATTTCTTATCATCACCATACCAGCAATAAGGACTACTTAAAAACCTGCAAATAAGGATATCACTTGTGACGTGAAAGTCAAATAAGTCTGATAAACAACCATGTGATTAAACACAGGTGTTTCTCTCAATGAACTATATATATTTTTAAGGGAGAACTATATTAATTTTAAGGGAGACTCCTGCTGTTAAAAGTGAAACAAAAAGCCGAGGTTAAAAATATTCATTTTAAGAGGGAGCAATTCAAAATAATGATATAATCAAAAGGTCTTAAATACAGTGAAGCAGTTAAAAAGCTGATTAAACTAACAGAGGTAAAATGACCTAAGATGACACATTGATAGAGGAAACAAAGAATTGCTTGAACCAGGGAGTCGGAGATTGCAGTAAGCCAGGATCATGCCACTGCACTCCAGTCTGGTGGCAGAGCGATCCTCCGTCTCAAAACAAACGACAACAACAAAAAAAACTAATTTTAATTTTGGTTTCAATTTGTTTTGCTGAAGTGCTTTATCTCTTATCCCTTAGTTTCTCCATTGGTTAGATGGAGAAGTACAGTTTTTTCAGAGGTATGTTAAGGATCAGTGAGTTTTTGCTTATGTTTGAAAACAATGTTAATATAAATCTTAGCAGCTGGATTCTGGAGTTCTGCAAAGCAGCCATTAAAATCAATCATGCACATGAAATGGGAGCAAGTGCACACTGCATGAAAGATGTTTTTTTGGTTATCAATGAAAAGCAGATTTAGGGTAACTAAGGCTGTTAAATTATTTTTAAAACTTATGTTATTGAGACCCAACACATTAGTTTTTAAAAATACTTCCTGTAACTGTCATAATTATGCACAAAAGATAAATCATATAACATTAGATATCTCTCTTAAATGTTAAATGAAAAGACTTCTTAGAAAAAGTAACTATTAGGAAAACTGATATTCACTTTTCAGTCTAATAGTCTTTCTTTTATTACAAAACAGGTAAGGAAAAGAGAGTTTTACCAAGTTAACAAAGTCATAAGTAAATGTTAAAGTTGTTATAAACACTTAAATCACCAATATCAATAATTATTACTAAAAAAATCCAATAATTTTCCCTACATGCCAAATATATAATGCATCATAACAATAAAGAAGGTATAAACATAAGTTTTCACTCTCGTCAAACATCATGATGCAAATACTATTACTTGGTTTTCCACTTTTCAAATTCTTGTAGGCTTAATCATGTGCCACTTTCATTAAGAACAAATCCAAGATTTATTTCAAGGTTTTAAGTAAATGGAAAGAGTGCTAAGGGTCAATAATAGATGTTTTTATGCCATTTTAAATTGATTTTCCTATGCATAATTCAGTGTTTTCATCAGAAGCAACTGACCTGCTTATTTGAAAACATAATAAAAATGGCTAAAACAGTAAGCTATATCATTCAATCCTCACAACTACTCTACAAGGAAGGTACTATTATTACCCCACTGTACAAATGAGAAACTGGAATCATAGAGAGGTTAAATAGCTTACCCCACAGAGTTAATTAGTGGCAGAGTTGGCATTCAAACCCAAGTAGGTAGTTTGGTTGCAGAACCCTTGTATTTAACCACTATGCAGATAACTGGTACCCACTGAATCAAGGTTTTTGGAGAATGAAACCAACAATCTTCATTTTAAATGAAGGTATCACATTATTTTTATTTGAGAACCACTGACATAACTCTTAGGAAAAAGTGGCACACATTTGGTTAGCCCCTTTACAATATACAGTCGTCCCTCAGTATCCGTGGGGGACTGGTTCCACGACTCACCTCTGAACCCTGTGGATACCAAAGTCCAAGGATGCTTAAGACCTTGATATAAAGTGGTATAGTATCTGCATATAACACATCCTCCCATATACTTTAGGTCATCTCTACATTACTTACAATACCTAATACAATGTAGCTGTGATATAAATTGTTGTTATACCATATTGTTTAGGGAATAATGACAAAAAAAGTCAGTACATGTTCAGTACACACACATTTAAAAAATATTTTCAATCCAAGGTTAAATGCACAGATGCAGAACCCACAACTCACAGATACAGAGGGCTGACTGTATACACACACACACTCCCAACCCACCCTGCCACACACACAAATCCAATCCATTATTTGAATGCTCACAGTGGATACTCTAAATAGGAGCGGGATAAATATTTTCTAAACCTGGGTGCAGACACTAGGTGTGTATATAAACATGGATTCTTTCTGAAGCAAATAGGGGGGCAAGTTCAACTTCTAGCTTTAAAAAAAGTCAAAAACACAGGCAAACTAAAAAGAAGCTGAGGTCAAAATACATTTTTAAAAACTCATTAGGACTTAAAGAAAGAAAAACTTCACAATTTAACTCTTTCATTTATCTCTATCTAAGCATGCTTTCTGCCAATTTAAAGAAGACCGGTCCTTTGGCAAATCGGTCAGGTTTTACAAAACGGATCTATTATCTATCCAAAAACAGGTTCATTGTTCTCAGAAGCAAGATATTTCAGAATGAACAATATGAAAATCTTCTGGCTAAATATTTCTATATTTTTATGTTTAATACTAGAAATGTGACATTTAAAACACCTTGGACAAAACAAATAATTTGCAGAATCTGAGGTGCTAAATACCGTATCACTAGAACTTTTGGGCAGGGAATAAATTCACTTTATTACATAATAGTCTTCCTACATGTGGAAGACTTTCAAATAAAGTAACACACTACATAAAATTATTTTGAGACAAAACTAAGTTTTGCATTTAACAGCAAAGTTCACTAGTGACTAGCACTATCTATCTTATTGACGTGTGTATTTGAAGCAAATGATCTATTTCCCTAGTTGCCAAGTTTCTTTATGAGTAATGCCGTGGCATTCATATTGTAAACTAGGCACAAGAACCACTGTTTTCATGAGACTATTACTCCTCTCTATCCTCTCTCTCTCTCTTTTTTTCCCTCTCTCTGTTTTCTCTCCCTCTAGGACACCTTGAGAATCAGGAAGAGACTTATTTATTTATTTATTTATTTATTTAGAGACAGAGTTTCCCTCTTGTTGCCCAGGATGGAGTGCAATGGCGTGATCTCGGCTCACTGTAACTTCTGCCTCCCAGATTCAAGCGATTCTCCTGTCTCAGCCTCTGGGTAGCTGGGATTACAGGCACATGCCACCACACCCAGCTAATCTGTTTTGTATTTTTAGCAGAGACAGGGTTTCATATTGGTCAGGCTGGTCTCGAACTCCTGACCTCGGGGGATCCACCTGTCTCAGCCTCCCTAAGTGGCATGACCCACTGCGCCTGGCCAAGACTATTTTAAACAGCTCAATCTAGCAAAATATTTTGACCATGACCCATGGTCAGCAACACATTTTACAATGCATGTCCTTGTGTACACACACATAACTGAAACCAAAGTTTCATGAAACAATATATGTGAGTGTACATATCCACACTGCTATATGTAGCACACTTACTATATGTAACTGTGTTGATTTCTAGTTTAATTTTGTTAGCTTAAAAAAGAAACACTGGTCATGCAATCTACTAAAATGACTTCATGCCTCACTAATGAATACTATTGCAATTTAAAAAAACACTGTCTATGCAGCCTGTGCTTCTTAATACATGGAAAAGTCTATTCACTAAGATGGGTATAGAGGAAATATTAACAATGGGTCAGATTTGCTCTAACATCTATATTCCCAGGGCTGATGCTTTGAGGATTGAGAAAAAAATAAGTGGGAGAAATAGTAAACATAGGTGTGACATCAGAGGAAGCATGATGATATAATACTAAAGCATTAAAAAATATGTTACAAGAAGTGGTATAAAGGCCTCTAAGTAAACAGTAAAATTGTTATTTTTTTATTGACTACTCTGGAACCAAGGTTATATAATATAATAAAGGATTTTGTAGAAATGTTTGTAATTCATCCTAAAAATACCATTAAAAACATTCTATTCTAAAGTACTAAGAGAAAAACGTGTCTATTTTCTTTAACTGTTGATTTAAAAATGTTAAATTTTTACCAGTTAGTAACTTCCATAAAAACACTCTCCAAAATAGAATTTTTACTGAAAATGAAGGTGTCCACATTTTTAGATATATCTATTAAACTCACATTATATATTATCAATATTTTCATGATTGTTGTCCCTTTATTTTCATCTCTACTTGACTTGAGACTCACAAATTCATTTTAACATCACTTTTATCTTTTGGTCATTAGGTATGAGTTTATAAAACTTTTGAAAATTGACTGGACACATGAATACAAAGACGTTTTTAAAGAAAGTGTTTATTGAAGAAAATACATCTTTTATAAAATAGAAAATAAAAGCATTAATTAGGATGAGATTCTCTGCTCAGTATTAGCTACCAATAAAAAAACTCTTCACTTAATCATATGGCAGTAAATATAGTTACTTTTTCTTTTCACTTAAATGTTTAAAGACCATTTCAATTAACCTTTACTTAACATTCTCTCTGAAGATCATATACAGCTGACAGTTGAAAGATTTGTTTTCCAAGTTAATAAATATACCATTTATTTCTACAGTGCCCAAATAAATGAAAATGAATTACCTAGGCAATATTACCATCTTCCCATTATGATTTGTTCTAGGAAGAGTTTCATTCACACATTGCTTTTATGTATATAATATATATATACACACACACATACATATACTATATAGTGTGTGTATATATATATTTTCTATTAAACTGCTTCTAGGAAACATAGCAGAGATTAAGATATAAAAGAGGGTTTTTACTATTAAAAAACAAAAAGAGGTAAAAATTATGAAATACTAGCAGATTAAATCTTGGCTACATCTGCACTTGCAGGGGGAAAAGTCATTGTCAGAAATATTTCATTACAAGTATGTGTGCTACAGTTTCTTGGAATTCAGCCAAACTCTCCAGGAATGATATGAACACTGAAACAAAAAATTTAAAAATTTTGAGACAAAGTTGAAACATTTACCTGAAACTCTGGTACAGTAGGTGACTTTGTGACAGTTTTCCTCTTCTTTGTGATTGCTTTTTTAGAGATGGATTTTTTTCCTTTCAAGATTAAAAGAGAAAAGCTTCATAATGCTGTTTATAGCACTTCATTAACAAAAAACAAATTACGCAGAGCCTTGAAAGTTAAATTTTAACTAACAGACGGCTGCTAGTGAGTCAAATAAAAATGATGAATCAAAACAAGCCCCAGTAAAAGCAAACATTAAACTATTAACTACCTGTTAACAGACATATTAACAAATGCTGTTTTATTTTTATATGAACCAAACTATTACATCTCCTAAGTGTTATACAGTAGAATTTATTTCAAGATTAGGCAAAAAAGTCATATTACTACTGCTTAATTAAAATCTACATTTGCAACTTAAAATGAGACTACATAGGGAGAAAAACTTTACCTTTAACATTGACTTCGCAGTCAGGAACTGGCATAAGAACTACAGCTGAAGACTATGGTCTCTAGCCAACCCAATGTGAAAATCCCCTTAGTAGCTTAGGTAACTAAGCTTTTCTACTCCTTTAGCTCTGCACTCTCCTAACAGGCTGCCCTTGGTGGTATCAATACCCAAAGTTTTAAAAGAAGATAAATATCTACCTTTAAAGTGCACCTAGTTGTTTGTGGAACCAGAAACCACTGGGAAAAATAAACCTCTTATACTTAAAGCCAATTCACAGTATACACTGAAATATATCTACTTTCTGTATTTAACTTGACAAAAAAATATACATACATGCATAAAACTTCTATTTTTAGGCCAGGCGCAATGGTTCACACCTATAATCCCAGCACTTTGGGGGGCCAAGGCAGGCAGATCACCTGAGGTCAGTTTGAGACCAGCCTGGTCAACATGGCAAAAATCCGTCTCTACTAAAAATACAAAAATTAGCCAGGTGTGGTGGCGCGCGCCTGTAATCCCAGCTACTCGGGAGCCTGAGACAGGAGAATCGTGTGAACCTGGGAGGTGGAGGCTGCAGTGAGCCGAGATCACACCATTGCACTGCAGCCTGGGCAACAAGAGTGAAACTCTGTCTCAAAAAAAAAAAAAAAAAAAATTCTATTTTTAGTTAGAAACACATTAAACATTTTCCCCCAATTTGTAATTAGCAAAATCAATTAACAAACTGTTAATTACTCAACATATACTAGATATAGGACACTGTACAAGTTACAGGGACAAGAAGGAATTAAAAAATCATAAAAAAGAAAAATCCTATCCTCTAGGAGCTTACAGTCTACATAAGGGCACAAAAAATATTCAGAAATACTTTTCTGTCATTTTTAGTTCACAACCATTTGCAGACTAAAATCCCCTTAAAAGTCAATACTTTTTTCAAAAGGGAAAATGAGTACATAAAGTAACTTTGCTGTACATAATCCTAATGCTCCTTTCCAAACATTTTCCTATATAAATACGATCATCTTGCAAGAATATGTCAACTCAACTCAACTGACACAATTCCAGTTTATAATTGTGTTTTTTGTATTACTTTTTAATCATATCACAGAACTATAATTTATAAAATTTCTAACTTTTGGCTCAATAAAATCCATGTATACTATGATTGAACTGCAAATTGTGAGTTGCTGAGGTTCATGGGGGTTTAACTGTCTTATTTTAGTAAGTATTGATGGGTGTCATTTGACATTTGCTTTTAATTAAATTAAAATAACCCAACATATATTTCTTTATTCACCATTGTTACTTACTTCTGTGCTTACACAGTACCTTATAACAGAAGTAAATGCCTACAAAGATAGGTAAGTGGGTAGGCTGCTTAAATAGCAATACTCAGGGAGAAATGATTAAATTATTGGTATCCCTATAATACAGCTAGTAATTGATTTCTAAACTGAGTGCCGTTAAGTATTGCTGAAAGGGGCTCATGAATTTGAATGCCAAGACGCCTTTCCTCTATACACTGCCTTTACCATTTTTTGAAGTTCACAAGAAAAAATGAATGGTCTTGCTGACCTATGTACGGGAAGGTTTTATAAAAACAGCAATTTGAAGGAAATAAAATTATTCCTAAACCTCTCCCCACCAGTCCTACTCTGATTAGCTTAAAAAAAAAAAAAAAGCCATTTGATTTTGCATTCATTTATAAGCACAACAGAGGTCACCCTTGATAGTCCCATGAATTTCATCTTATTTTTACACAGGCACTAAACACAGGTACTAAATTCTCAGTTAACTCTAGCAGCTACTCTATTTGAATGGACTGAGAAGCTAAGGTGGTTACTTGGTATTTCAGTTCACCATGTCATTAGGATGCTTAAATGTTATTAGAAAATTGGAGGTAATGTTATATATTGGTTATAAGCTTGAGTTTTAGAACTAAACTACCTGAGTTTGAATATCTGCTACAACCACCTACTATTATAGAGGTCATGTATAATAGCTACACACATGACCTTGAGCAAACTGCTTTATTTCTTTGTGCAGTTTTTTCATCTATAAAACAGGGATAATAGTATTATCTACTCTGTGAGAATTAAATGGGTTCTAACATCCCAAAAGCTTATACTACTGCTAGGCACATGGTAGGTGATCAATAAATGTTAGCTATTGCTTTAGCTTCAGCTAAGCTATGGTGAGAAAAGCCTAAACAGAAAATCTTTTAACCTTCTTCAAATTCTTTTTACTTACTCCATCTCAGTTCTTCTTATGCATATGTCCTCTAAACTACCACTCTACTTTGTACACAAATCAATGAATGTAATAGAATATTATAATTGTCTGTTCTTATGTTTGTCATCCTTACTATAATGTAAATTATTGGTGACAGAAATCACATTATTCACTTTGTATTTACAGCATTTAGCACACATAAGTTCTAAGAAGTGATCCCTAAATATAAGAATCCTACTTTTTTCAGAAATGTCACCACCAGTTGGGGGGTAGGAAAAGGTATGCAGGTAATTGTTTACAATTCTGAGGGTCCATTTAAGTCTATTTTATAGTGAAGAAAACACTGACGACGATTTTAAATAAACAATTTACCAACATGACCTAGTAGTGGTAGTAAGAAGATTAACATTTACTGAGAACCTACTATGTGTCAGATACTTAGTAAAGTGGTCTGTATAAATTAACTTATTTATTTCTCAATATAACCCTCCCAGGTAGGTAGTAACTCTATCGTAATATGGGATAACTGAAGATCAAAAAGATTAATTAACTTACTCATGTGTCACACAGTAAGTAAGCACCACAGTCAGGGATTCTAACTACAAAGTTCAAGCTCCTTCCATTAGGTAATTTTACTGCACAAATATCGTGAGTTACCATTTATTGATTCCTACCATGTGCCAGGCTCCATGTGACATACTGTGCATTTGCTATTCTAATTAATCTTAACAATACAGCCAAGCAGGTATTACCTCACTTATCACAGATAAAGAAACAGGCTATAAACAGGTAAAGAAACTGATGGAGGAGCTGTAGCTAATATGCACTAGAAGCATATATGTGAAATTAGGTCTGTCTCACTTCAAAGCTTACTCTTTTTATGGTAAAATATTGCATTCTTTCAAATTTTTTGAAAGAGATGTAATCTGCTTCTGTTTGCCTCAGAGCATTCCTTTTGATTAGGGTTGGATGATTTGTACATTTACTGTTTTTTAATACCTTCCGTATATATCCTCAAAAAAAAAATTTCAGTATACATTTTCCTGTATTCTTCAGTAAAAAATCAGCACTTAAAAAATAAATATTACTTTAAAAATCGAGCATCATATACTGCAAAACTACGCCTTTATTTGGTAATCTGTTTTTGCTTCAGGACAAAATATATACAGGGCAAGTTACATACTGCCCCCCAGTGGGCTTCCCTTCCTGTATCACTCAACTTGATCATATCCCAGGTATTTTACTCCCACTGCCCTAAGTTACCTGGTCATATAAAACAGAATAAAATTCTCAAACCTAAAATCATGCTGAAGTCAGAAGTCAAATTAAAACATACACAGAATTTCAACACCACTCTTGAGCCTAAAACAAGAAGTGTCAACCTGTACCTGGAAAATGCATAAGGAAACATTAATAAACCTTAATAATAAACCTTAGTAATTAATGTTACAAAAGTATACCCTAATGAAGCTTTCTAAAACACTATGCTTAGAAAAACTTAAGAATGCCCAACCTGAGAGGGAAAATCATAACTAAGATATATTTTATACTGTAACTGAGGCATAAAACTCTACTTTTCTAGAATCTGGAAATATGCCTTTTTTAAAAATGGCATATTTCTTTACACAAGGTGATTATCATCCCCCTTTCGGTTCCCCTTTCTCAGTTTCTTATTCCTCATCTTTACCCTTCTCCTTCATCTGGTTTTCCTGTCTTCACTCCTCAGACCACTGGGCTACTCATACTCAGACTTCCATTTTAAGCCAAGTGTGGTGGTGCATGCCTGTGATCCCAGCTCGCCTGTGGTCCCAGCTATTTGGGAGGCCGAGGTGAGAGGATGGCTTGCACCCTGGAGTTCGAGGCCAGCTGGGCAACATAGCGAGATCCTGTCTCTCAGGGAGGGAAAGGAGGAAGAAAAAGAAAAAAAAAAAAGGTACCTCAATGCTTTCCTAGATTCAGCCTTTCCATGTTTTAAAATTATCCCAACACATTCACTCCTCCCTCTGTGCTTTCCTCTTAGGAATCTTAATAAATAGATGAATACTAAGATATTAATCATTGTTGCAAGTGAAAACTCAAGGGTATTTGTATTATTAAACAGTGAATCTGCAAAGTGCCTGGGATGTAAAGTCACAGAACTAGAGCCTAAACTTGTCTTTTATTTACTAAATGTGCACGTCTTGAGCTAACTATACTCCAGGAGTTTCTGGAGTTCTATCTCAAGTAAGCAATTTGACCTTAACAAAGCAGTTTATTTTCCTTTTATTCTCCTTACCTATAAGCAGATTTCTTATCATACTGGAATTCTTTAACCTTATCACATAATTCAGTAACTCCTCAACACCCATTTCTTTTAACTTTTAACTGAGAATATTGAATCAGTTGCCAAATTCTGCTACTTATTGCAGCATCTCTCTCAAAATAGAATTTTCTTCTATCATTATGATAGAAAAGTCACATTATCAATCCTTACCTGGATTTAGAATTTTCTCTTGTTAAAGTTATCATCTACCCCTTCATCTTACCCCTGCCAGCTTCTTTTCATAGCTCTTTAATGGTATCCTAATTATCTTGCAAGACCCTTTCTCCTAATCCTGTCACTTACTAGCTCTAGCTGTGTGACCTTGGACAAGTAAATCTCTTTGTATCTCAATTTTTAAAAATCTCTAAAATCTGTAATAATGGGGAATAATAGTAATACTTATTTTTTGAAGTTTTCATGAAGATTAAATGAGATAATATGTATAAAGGCTTAGAATAGTGCCTGGCATACAATAAGCACTCAATGAGTACTAGGTTTTTTAGAGAAAAAGTAGGATTGAAAAAATAAAAGGACATGAAGCACAGTAAATCCTTGCACTCTTATATTTTGAAATCTTCAGCTGGTATGCTAAAACTTTTCTCCATAAGATACATGTAGTTAGGGTCTCTAGTGCTGTCACTATAGAACTATATAATAACCTTTTCACAAATACAGGCCTTGAAATAATCAAACACTGTAGATTACATTACCTTCTCAGTCATTTACTATAAAGCAGCTCATTACTTTTTACACATCTGATGTATCTTATTTCAAGCTCAATTCCCTTACACTGGACTCTTGATTCAATCATTTAACATAGCATCACATGCCTAGAAAGATGACCCAAAAATGACACTTTTCTGTCATTCGAACAGCTTCTAAAACCTCAACTTTTCCACAAAAGCCTTCTTTAATTGTGCTTCTTCCAGTGACACCTCACTTAATTATACCTCTATGCTTTTGCTCGTGTTATTCAACATTTTCCACCTATTCAATCCCCAATATTCTTCAAAGTCCTTCATCCCTTGTAATACCTTCCCAGACTAGCATAGCACACTGATTTTTTCTCTACTTGACCTTATTGTGTTGTCTTTATCTGTACTTAACTGTTATTCACTTGAGGTCACTGACCACTTAAGTTTTTTCACCTATAAGAGTTTTAACTTAGTTCTTTCACCTATAAGAGAATAAGACCACCTGTCTTATCCATTTTAGTCAGTTTAGAGGTGATACCATAAAATGATTTGGGTGAAAATAATGACTATTGGCTGGGCACGGTGCCTCACGCCTGTAATCCCAGCACTTTGGGACGCCGAGGCGGGCGGATCACCTGAGGTGAAGAGTTCGAGGCCAGCCTGGTCAACATGGTGAAACCTCATCTTTACTAAAAATACAAAAATTAGCCGGACATGGTGGCACACGCCTATAGTCCCAGCTACTCTGGAGGGTGAGGCAGGAGAACTGCTTGAACCCGGGAGGCAGAGGTTGCAGTGAGCAGAGATCATGCCAATGCACTCCAGCCTGGGCAACAAGAGTAAGACTCCGTCTCAAAAAAAAAAAATTAAAAAAATAAAAAATTCCAAACAAAACTGGTTGAAAGCATCTTAAAACACCATAAGCTTTTTGTAATTGTTAATGCATCTGTAATCTTTTTTGTATTTTTTCAGATTTTATAAAAAGTCCCCTAATTTTTAGAATTTCTAATTCATTTTAGCCAACTCTACTTGCTCTACACAATCTATAATAACAGTACATTATTGAAAACAACCAAAATGTCCAATAAGGAGATTGGTTAAATTAACTGCAAAATACACACAACAGAATCCTATACAGCCATTTAAAATGATGATGCAGGGACCTATTTATTGCACAAAGATGTTCATGGTATACTGATAGGTAGGGGAAAAAAGCAGATTGTTAAAATGGTATGTATAGTATAATCCTATTTAAACAAATATAGTCTTTGAAAAAGTGTTGAAATAATAAGTAGTTAATAATAAGTAGTTAGTTTTAGTTACATCTAGGTGAACCATATTACATGTGTTCATTTATTTATTCAGTATATTCCCACACAATGCATCAACCAATCTGCTAAAGTGCCAGGGATGCAAAACCAGAAATAATCCTTCTGTCCCTAAGAATGTTACAGAATAAAGAGGAGACAATCATCAAAATAACCCAGAAGTAAAGGCAACTATAATAAGTATTATGAAGGAGAAGTGTCTGGTGCTATAAGCATGAATAACAGGGAAAATTTTAACAAGTCAAAAGATAACGGGAGGCTTCCTTAAGGAAGTGATAAAAGAATAAACATTTACTAGGTAATGAGGAAAGGGAAAGGGCTATTCTTTTTGCTTGTCTCTATATTCTTTAAAAAAAATGGATTGCTTTTATAATAAGAAAAAACAATGAAAGAAAACCAAATGATCTAAATTTTTTTGCTCTGGGCTTTTTTTACTCTTAGTTATTTTTAATTTATGCACAGCTAATCTTGCTTGTCTTGCTTAAATGACAAAGTTTTCAGAAACATTTATATTTTGAAAACAGGTCATCAAGGAAAAATTTCTAATTGCCAGGTCATATTTTTCTTATTCTATGATTGAATAAAAACAGAAGATCAAGCATGAGATAATGGACATTATATTGTTTCCATTGTCTTCTATTTATTCCATAATGTTTCCAATAGTAAGGAACAGGCCTAAATGAGTAAAAATGAATTCAAAATTTAAAAAGGAGGAAGGAAATCCCAATTTTGAAAAGTAGATTAAAATGCTTAAATGTTACCCAAACTGCCTCAAACTGTGCTAAAATTATCAAGTCATTTTCAACCAAATTGTCTTTGTGCCTTCTACTAAAAATCACCTGCCAATACAATAAGGCTTACTAAATTTGGAGATACCACCAAAAATTAAAGCCTGTATTACGTAACATAAAACAGACCAGATTGATTGCATGTAGGTTCATACATCAGTCATAAATGACACAGCTTATCCCAGAGTGTATTCTACAGAATACACAGGTTATTGGTAACTATTACTTGAAAAAAAGCAGTGTTAAAATAAATTTGAAAAAAATACGTTAAACAAAATCAAGCAGTTTTCTTTTCTTCAAGACTTTCCAGAGTCTTTAATAAACAGGCCCAGAATAACTTAACAAATTAGAAGTTCAAAAGGTTTTGAAAACTAAAAGTCTCAAATATAATTTATATGGTAACAAAACCTGACTTGAACTTAAGGTTTTCTAGTCTTTGTTTTATTTAGTCTAATTCATACATTTCTCTGTAGAGATTATATGTTTGATTACAGAAGTAATTCCCACTGGGGATATTCCTTAACCTAAGCCCCAATGTGGATAAGTTAAACATTATATACACCATAACACCGTTCTAATATCTGAAGAGTTCTAAATTTCAAAACAAATCTATTATCAGTTTTGCAAAATGAATTGTGAACCTCTACTAAAGCACAATGTGAATCTTTAAGAGGAGTATTTTCCAAACCTATGATGATGGAGCTCACTTTTAAAAAGAGTGAGAAAGTAAAGACTGGACTAAGGTATGCCCCAAACTGATTATGAAAGGCCAGGATGTCTCACACCTAATAAAGAAGAACAGGGCAAAGCTTCAGATAGACAAGTGGACTGAAAATTACATAAAACAAATGTTTAATTGTTATTATAACATTTTATGTAACATTGTTATATCAACAAGGAATTCAGTAACTGAGGAAAAAAGGGAATTAGCCGATGTTTACCCAGTATTAACTAGGTAAGCAGACAAAACTGGATCTACCAGATCCAAACATTTTTGTCACTTAAGACCTGACTTTCTAAAATTTGCTCTGAGAATAAAGTAAGTATACAAACAAGTGTATTCTTTTCTTCTATTTCAGGCATGTAAGTCTTCTCTCCTCAACTAAGGCTTAGAGTACTTGCTGAATACAATGTATAAATTTGCCTTCCAAGTGTTTCCATTCATTTTTCTAGAACTGGATACAAAACTCCCTCCAATTTTCTCTCTGATCTACAGCAGTGTCTATTTTATAAACCACTTTATTGCCTTTGAGCACATGAATAGCAGTGTAATAAACAATAAAGGATTTTGGGTTACAATTACATTAATATATTATATACTTGAGTTGGGAAGTAGTTCTAATTTTAAAATATTATTTAATATTTTAGAGACTAACTTTTTTTCTTTTTTTTTGAGACGGAGTCTCGCTCTGTTGACCAGGCTGGAGTGCAGTGGCATATAATTTTCTTATATTCCACATATTTTCTTGATATAAAAATATATACTGAAAACAGAGTTCTGAAAAATATATGATGTGAGAAAAAACAGACTCAGGAAGATAATCTGACTACCCTTGGTTTAAGTAGCTAGTTGCTATGAACTTTAGTCCTGGGAATGTTACTTCCTGAAATCAGTGCTTTTCCTACTACACGGTACTGCCCTACACCTGGGGTGGGAACCATTGCATAGTGATGGGAAAGAAATTGGTTCAGAGAAAGGTAAAAACATAATGCCCAAACATGCTCAACTGAAAATTAAATTCAAACTTACTGCATCAGTACTTTTTTTGTTGTAAGTATATAAAACGACATGTACTCTGCCTTTTTAACTCATGGAATATAAAATAAAATTTGACCCTCAAGTATACACGCATGCATACATGTGCATTTCAGTCTCTCAATCAAAGCACCCATGATGAATAATTGAAAAAACAATTTGAATTATACTTAAACATAACTCCCATCCATTTGTGTTAGCTTACCAGATTTGTGCTTCTTGTGTTTTGCTTTTTTTTTGATGATCAATAACTTATTCTGGATCTCAGGTTTGTAAGACTTGAATGCAAGAGAATGAAGACCTTCACGCTTTCTCTGTAAGTTTTCATTCAAAACATCTTTCAATTTCTTTTTTTTCTTTTTCTTCTTTTTTGCCCTCATTTTAGTTAGTTTGAGTTTCTTGTGGCTCTGTAGTGACTGCTCTAACAGAATATCCCTTACAACTTTGTGGCAGTTAATTTCTGGATGATCACTGTGACTTCCATTTACATGTATTTGGCAAGATTTTAGAGCATTTTCTTTTAATGGACTGGGTTCAATCTTTATTCTGGAAGCTTCACCATATTTTTCCTGATTTTCTATAAACCTTATTTCACCTGGACTGAGAGGCTCTCCAAAGCCAGTAACTTCCCCTGGACTCCCTGGTTTCTCTAAGTTTTCTTTACAACAATCAGTTTTTTTAATTTCACAAGGCCTGCGAATTCTAATTTCATAGTTGGATTTTACTTCCATTTCAACAGAGATGTCATGATTATCCAATATCATTTTAGTAGGGCAGCAAGCTGGATCAAAATTATTTTCCTGCTCTTTCTTGAAGGCAGAGGGCATGCTGTCTCTACTACATCTATGTTCTCCATTACTTGTACTAACATAGTCACACTTCAATTTCTCCAATTTAATCCGAGGTACTCTTTGTATTTTAATGGGTGGAATTGGAAATTCTGGGGCCTGAAAGGGTCTCTGTTTATAAATCCGTACGTCTGCACCACAGAACTGTGGAAAATGTACATAAGCATTCTCCAAATAATCATAACCAAGAATAACTTCTCTGCATTCATGGATAGGCTGTCCAAGTACAGCATCTTGAACTTCTTTTTGTGTTTCATACACAAAGTCACAAAGACCCTTAAGTAGCCATACTTTTTGGTAAAAAGGTAGTTCGTGAAAAGGTTTTTCTTCTAATGGACTGACTTCTCCAAGAACTTTAAAAAACTGAGGACACAACCCCAGTTTTTCAGCACAGTTATCAGGATTTTCAGTCTGCCCTACAGCAGTGTACCACTGTTGTACTTTCTGCCTTAGTGCTGCTTCCCAGGTCCTGTAAGGCAAAGTAGGTCTTCGATGTAAGGTAGGTCTGCGATGGGGAGGACTTAATAGAGAAGTCATTATTTTAGATAGGAAAACATTACACTGAGGCATCAGAAGACAACGTTCCAATTCGTAAAAGACTATTTCTGGCAAATTTAGAATTTGTTGAGCTAAACAAAGGAAATGCCCAATAGCTGGAATTTCCCACATGGTCTCCATACAAGTTGGAGCTGCTTGAGCTAGAAGTTTTCTTTCCCATTCTTCTATTTCCTTTTGACTAGCTTCTTCTGCTTCTTTTCTTTCCTGCTCCCGAAGCCTAAAGAAATTTAACAAATTATACTATTATTATTTAGAGGGTACCATAAAATGATAAATTTTAAGTATATTTATCTTTAGTCAAAAAGGCAACTAACTGTCCTAGTTTTATTTATTTATTTATTTATTTATTTATTTATTTGAGTCTCGCTCTGTCGCCCAGGTTGGAGTGCAGTGGTACAATCTCAGCTCACTGCAACCTCTGCCTCGCAGGTTCAAGCAATTCTCCTGCTTCAGCCTCCCAAGTAGCAGTCACCTGCCACCACGCCCAGCTAACATTTTGTATTTTTTAGTAGAGATGGAGTCTCACCATGTTGGCCAGCCAGGCTGGTCTCAAACTCAGGTGATCCACCTGCCTTGGCCTCCCAAAGTGTTGAGATTTACAGGCATGAGCCACCATGCCCAGTCTGTCCTAGTTTTAAATATCAGTACAAAGTGTCTCATAAAAGTACCATTTTGCTTTTTTCAGATGAAGAAATACACATATCACTTCACTCTGAATTTGATGGAGGATTCCTGACATAATTATCCTCAAGGTAAATTCTTCAATTTATAATATCAATTACCTTTACTAAATGAAAGCACAGAATTTGATTACAATAATTTCTAGAAGTAATATGACTTCATATAAGAGCTGTAAAGATATTTACATCCTTTGACCCCGTAATTACATTCCTAGAAAATTATACTAAGAAAATAAGTCAAACAGAAGCAAAAAGTTATGTACTTACCAATGTTACCTGGAGTTTTATCATATAAGCAAAACAAAACTATGCAAAAATTGTTTTAAAATTGGAAAATAAACTTGAAATATTATGTAGCCTTAAAAATTAAAATTATTAATATCATGTATAAATACAGAAAATGTCAGAATACAACATAGTACTTAATAGTCATAATGAAAATAAGTATATACTGAGCAGGGAGGTGACAGTATTGCAAAAGTAAATAATTTCTAGGTTAATGAGAATATGAGTGCTTTTTTCTCCCTTAAGATTTTCTTTATTAGCACTACTATAAAAACTTTTTAATTCAAAAAAAATTAAATTAGATACAAAGATAGGCATTTAAGTCTTCGCAACCTTAGATTAGGCAATGGTTTCTTAGATCTGACACCCAAAAAATAAGCAACAAGAGAAAAATAGATAAACTGGGTATCATCAAAACTAGAAAATTTTGTGCTTTTAAAAGACATCATCAAGAAAGTAAAGACAACTCACAGAATGGGAGGATGTTTTTGTAAATGATATACTTAATAGGAGACTTGTATATAGAACATATAATGACTACTTACAACTCAATAATAAAAGGACAAATAGCCCAGTTAAAAAATGGACAGGTTGGGTGCAGTGGCTCACGCCTGTAATCCCAGCATTTCGGGAGGCCGAGGCAGGTGGATCACCTGAGGTCAGGAATTTTGACACCAGTCTGGCCAACATGGTGAAACCCCTTCTTGACTAAAAACACAAAAATTAGTTGGGCATGGTGGCGCATGCCTATAATCCCAGCTACTAGGGAGGCTGAGGTAGGAGAATCGCTTGAACCTGGGAGGCGGCAGTTACAGTGAGCCGAGATCGCACCATTGTACTCCAGCCTGGGCAACAAGAGCGAAGCTCCATCTCAAAAAAAAAAAAAAAGAAAAAGAAAAAAAAAAAGGAGAAAGAAACTTGAACATGAATAGGTATTTCTTTAAAGATGTGAACAGCAAAATGAACAACAAAAGCACATGAAAAGATGCTCAACCTCATTATCAATTAGATAAATGCAAATCAAAACCAGAATGAGATACTACTCCAAACTTATGTGGATGGTTATTATACAAAAGACAGATAGTAACAAGTATTGGTGAAAAAGTGAAGAAACTAGAAACCTCATACGCTGTAGGTAGTATAATTGCTTTTGAAAACGTTACCATGTGATCTAGCAATTCTACTCCTGCGTATATACCCAAGAGAAATAAAAACACTTGTCCACATGAAAACTTGTATAGAAATGTTTTTAGCAGTATTATTTATAAGAGCCAAAAATGGGAACAAATCAATGTCTGACATTGGCCATTTTTCTACAAATCAGATTGCAATCCAGTAAGATAACATATAAATAGTAAGAACACTACTTTGGCAAATATCACAACTTGCTCTTTTATAGAACAGCCTACTTTTATATTTTTGGTTGAAATGTCATACTACAACTGTCATTAGTGATTTGGTATTTATATATATTACATTTGAGTACCTAAAAAATATTAAATATCCTTAATAAAATTCAACTTTTTTCAAATGTGCTTAGAGTTTTATGGAATTTTATTTTTTACTAAATGAGGATGGTAGTGGGCAGGTAGAATTTGGCTTCCTCTGTACAGAGCTGGGACTCCAAAAGCACACACACTCAGTAGAGGGGCATACTAGAAAAAAGTCCCTTCCCCCAATCCTCAACTAGAGGACTGCAAAAAAATTTTTTTGTCTTCACAACAGGAGTGGTAAAAAAATAAAATCTAAAGAATTTGTAACTATAAGCTGACTCATACAGATTTATTGCCCAATTTCACATTTCCTGAGTGCTCAGAAAAACATCACACTAAGAAATGAGTTTAATGTGGTTTCATGCCAATATTGCTGTCAGGTACATGAACAACAACAAAAAAATCAAATCTCTAAGGGAATGCACCTTAAGCCCAGACTTTAAGGAACTCCTACTGCTATAGTGTATAGATAAGAAATGAGTTCACAGTCAAAGATAAAACATAAAAGGAATTAAGATATTAGGAGGGATAGGAAGAAAGAATCTGGCCCCAAGATAATAGATGTAAGAATTACAGGACACAAGGAATACAATGTTCAGTGAAAAGAAACTGAAAACATGAGCAAAGAGGAGATTATACAAAATGACAAAGCAGTTTTGAAAATGAATTAAAAAGAACTTCTAGTAATGAAAAATACAGAAATTAAAATAAAAACAGATTTACAGCTAACTCCTTGATATAGTTTGGATATTTGCACCCTCCAATTCTCATGCTGAAATTTGATTTCCAACGCTGAAAGTGGGGCCTAGTAAGAGGTGTTTGGGTTATGGGGGTGGATTCCTCATGAATAGCTTGGTGCCATTCTCCCTGCAGTGAGTGAGTTCTCACTCCACTATTTCTCACGAGAAATAATTGTTAAAATGGGCCTGACACCTTCCTCCTCTCTCTTGTTCCCTTTCTCACCATGTGGTATGTTGGCTCACCTTCACCTTTTGCTGGGAGTAGAAGCAGTCTGAGGCACTCTCCTGATGCAGATGCTGGCTCCATGCTTCCTGTACAACCTACAGAACCACGAGCCAAATAACCCTCTTTTCTTTATAAATTACTCAGCCTCAGGTATTCCTTCACAGCAATGCAAAATGGACTAAGACACTCTTCAACAGCAATAACAGAAGCCAGCACACAATGGAGTATCTTTAATATACTCAGAAAATAAGTGCCAACAGAAATTGCTATTGAATAAAAATATCTTTCAAAAATATAGAAAAAAAGATATTTTCAGACCAAAAAAATGTGATATTTGTGACTAAAAAACACAATCTAAAGGAAATTCTAAAGAATATGCTTCCAGTGGAAGAATAGTGATTCCTCATCGAAGCACAAAGATGGGGGGAAAAAAGTGGTAATACATAGGTTAATTTACATAGATATGGCATAAATGATTAAAATGTTCTATGGAGTTTAAAAAGAAGACAAGATAGAATTAAAATACATGACAACAACAGCTGGGCTCTGTGGTTTGCGCCTGTAATCCCAGCACTTTGGGAGGCCGAGGCAGGCAGATCTGAAGTCAGCAATTCAAGACCAGTCTGGTCAACAAGGTGAAACCCTGTCTCTACTAGAAATATAAAAATCAGCTGGGCATGGTGGTGCACGCCTGCAATCTCAGCAAGGCAGGAGAATTGCTTGAACCTGGGAGGCAGAGCCTGCAGTAAGCTGAGATTGCACCACTGCACTCCAGCCTGGGCGACAGAGTGAGACTCCATCTCAAAAAATAATACTAATGCTAATATAAAATAAAATACATTACAATAATAGCAGATAAGCTGGGAGAAAAATGATTAAACTGAAAAGGAAGAGAGAGACTAAAGAAGCACAAATCAATATCTAACATACAACAAATTGACTGGGCTGGGTGTGGTGGCTCACACCTGTAATCCCAGCATTTTGGGAGGCCAAGGTGGGAGGATAGCTTAAGCCCAGGACTTCAAGATCAGCCTAGGCAACACGGTGAGATCCCAACTCTTAAAAAAAAAAAAAAAAAAGAAAAAAGAAAAAAAAGAGCCTGTTATGGTGGCACAGGCCTGTAGTCCGAGCTACTTGGGAGGGTGAGGTGGGAAGATCACTTGAGCCCAGGAAGTCAAAGTTGCAGCGAGCTGTGTTCATGCCATGGCACTCTAGCCTGGGCAAAAGAGCAAGACGCTGTCTCAAAAAAACCAAAACAAATCAAAAGCAAGGGACAAAAAACAAATTGGAGCTCCAGAAAATAAGAATAGAGAGGTAGGAAGGTAATGGTGATGGTGATAGTTGAAGACATAATGGCTGAGAATTTTCCAGAATTAATGGGCACAAATCTTCATTTCAGAAAGCTCCAAAAAATAAACGAAGAAAGTAAGCCACATTTGGGCACGGGATAAAACAATGATAAAACATCAAAGACAAAAAAAAAATTCTTACAAGACGCAGAAAAAAGGACAGAGTACATATACAGGAATGACAGACTGAGAGATCTATTAATAGCAACAAAATAAACCAGAAACGACAGAACAGTCGTTTAAAGTGCTGAATTAATATAACTGTCAAACTAGAGCTGCATAACCAGCTAAACTATCATTCATAGATCAAAGTAAGTTAAAGCCATTTTCAGTTAGACTGAAATGAAAACTTTCATGTAGTGTCTTCTGCTTCCATCCAAAATGAAGTGATGAAGAATCAAATTTACACTTTCATTTGAACCAACAAAAAAATCCTAATACATGAAATAATGGTTTTCAAGCAAAGGATAGTGATCCATGACACATGAGAAAGAGATAAGGTTAGTCCAAACATTGTTCCAGTTTACTGCCTTGAATGAGTATCCAGCTCATGATGCAGACAGAGGGTACCCAGGCAAAGCCCAGTGGACTCCCTTAATTGAGAAGAAGCCAAGAGTCCAGACAGACCAAGGCAACTAGAGTCTGCAGGACATAGTACCTGCACAGTACCAATGAGTAGACAGTTGCATAGAGAGAGAATGCTACAGATGTGCAGAGGATCTCCCGGGAGTATTCAGAGTACTGATTAGTACAGGGACAAACTTACAAAATATTAGAGAACATAGCGCCCGTTCCCACTAGTCACACTAGAAAACTAGACTCATAATTCATGGAATATTGGGTAGAATACTCAGGAAGGTCTTACCTTGGTAGTAGAGAATAATTAGACATGGACTAGTGCTCAGGATCCAACTAACAAATCATAAAAGGTTAGAATAATAAAGTTGTTTCCAACTAACTTAACTGCATTCCAGGAAAAAGCTCAAGATTTATAGAGATCTAAAAATATCCAGTGCTCACCAAGGTAAAATTTACAATGTTTGGCATTCAAACCAAGGCTACCAGGCATACAACAATGCAGAAAAATGACCCATGATGAGAAAAATCAACCAAAACTGACCCAGAAATGATACACATATTAGAATTAGCAATAAGGGCCGGGTATGGTGGCTCACGCCTGTAATCCCAGCACTTTAGGAGGCTGAGGTGGGTGGATCACTTGAGGTGAGGAGTTTGAGACTAACCTGGCCAACATGGTAAAACCTGTCTCTACTAAAAAAAAAATACAAAATTAGCTGCGTGTGGTGGTGCACGCCTGTAATCCCAACTACTTGGCAGGCTGAAGCAGGAGAATCGCTTGAACCCGGGAGGTGGAGGTTGCAGTGAGCCAAGCTCGCACCATTGAGCTCCAGCCCGGGCAACAAGAGTGAAACTCCATCTCAAAAAAAAAAAAAAGGAAAAAAGAATTAGCAATAAGGTCATTAAAGTAGTTATTGAAACTATATTCCATTTGGTTAAAAACTTAAGTAGAGATATGAAAGATATAAAAAAGACCCAAACTAAACTTTTGGAGATAAAAACTGCAATGTCTGAGATGAAAATACACAGAATGCGATTTATGACCGATTAGACATGGCAGAAGAAAAGATCAGTGAACTTGAAGACAGCAATAGAAACTATCCAAATTGAAATATACAGAAAAAATACTTCTACAGTATATATGTAGAAGAAAAGAGATGATTACAGAAAGAAGTTCGAAAATGTGAGAAGAATTGGGAACAAACAAACTGTTAATCATGGGTAAATATGAATAAAAATTATATTATAAAAACAGTAATGTTTAGTTTAGGGGATAAAAAATGACACAAAGCTAAATTATTAATCAACAGTAACATATGAGATGGACGAGGCAGAAGAGAACAAAATTAAGAAGAGGAATAGAGCTTCCCTATCAGTGGAAGCAGGTGTAAAAGAATTCTACAGATAAATAGCTATAGATAATGCCAAATGGAAAAATCAAGAAACAGCAACATAGTATTTATTTAAAAATGTGAACATGATTACCAGAAGGAATAGCTAAAGTTAAAGGTAGCTGATTCTGAGTCATGGGCTTGAAGTTGAGTTGAGTAAGACTGATGCCTTGTAGTAGCCTTAAAGATACACTGCGACTTTTAAACTAGAGAGTCTGTAAAATAAAAAAAGTCTTAAATTGAGTTTTCAAAAGCTAAAAAAAAAAAATCAGTCAAATGACTTAATCATGTTTATGTTAAATTTATAGATACTGTGTACTTTACCATGAAATTCAGTTTCTCTACACTTTATGTACTGAGAAGGATAGAATATTTTTCTGGGTAGAATATTTTTCTTCAATATACTGTTGTTAACAATAGACAAAGTTTTCAAGTTATTTCCCATAAAATTTAATTCACAGTTTGTTTAAAAGTTTGTAATAGGATACTGTATCTTAGAATCAATCATCAGAAACTGAGTTTATTACTATTCTTGGTAGAGAAAACTGATTTTGGTTAATCTTGTCATAATTAATTCTATGAGCTCGCTATAAAATCACTTATTAGTTAGAAAACATCTCAGACTGTAAGTCTGGAAATTCTCCCTTTTTGGTTATACATACAAGTAAAATATAATGTTGTTTATGGCAGATTTCTATTTTCAAAATTAAATGTGATACCTTGCTTTTATCCAAAGGAAATAAGATTAAAGGAACTAGGAAGCACCAAATAATAGAATAGATATGAAGAGTCAACACCAAGTAGGGAAAGGACAGCAAAAAAAAAATCTGGGAATCCTGAAGGCAATGCATACATGACTAACATCAATGAAATACATTTTGTTCTGATAGAGAAGAGTGTTACATGTTCTGCAGAAGTGAAAGAGTGACAACTAGTGCTTGGAAAAGAAAATGAAAGGGAAAGTTGGAGTAGATGAAAAAACTTTTATGGACTTGCTTTGCCTAAAGCAGTGAAAAGCAACTTTTGGCCAATATAAAGATTGGTGATAAGGTAATTTCACAAACTATTTACTTGCTGCGGATATTAAGGGCATACAGAGGGGTGAAATAACTTCCCCCAGGTTTTCCTAGCAGATCAGTATAACAGACAGAAACACAGTTTGCCTGGTAGGCCAAAGTTAGCACCAATTGGCTTGCTCCTAGAAGAGGACGAAAATTCATGATACAGTTGACGCGTGATGCTGCCATCTGTGCGTACTATCTGAAGTTAATCAAGGGCTGCTACTCACACTGCTGCTGTTCCTCATACACTGTACCTTTCAGGGGAAGATTATGGAATCTAGCCTCAGACTATGAATACTAAAGAGATGTGAGGAAGCACAAAAAAGTACATGGCTGGTATAGGCCAGCATAAGGCAGAAGAGCACTTTACCTTTAGAAATACAACTATGGAGTCTCTTTCCTGATCCTCAGTAGTGTAGTAAATAGGGAATGGGAGCCTGCTGAAGATCTCTAGAGTTAATATATATAATCAGCTATTTTTTAAAAACTTTAACACTTATAGTTAAAAAGTTAAAATAGTATCTTAAAAATGCTGAAGTACATCACATTTTGCTGGTAAGGCAGATAAAAAACCACCTTCCAGAATTATTTTCATTTAAAAATTTTGTCCAAAAGTACAGTACTAAAGACAGATAAAGCAGTACATGTTTCTAAAATACCAGCTCAAAAAATTAATGCTTCAATTTTGAGAAAATACCAAAAGACTGCCTCAGGATAGTTGCAAAAACAACATTTGCTATTTTTAAAAAGAGGGTACATAAACAATACTGAATCAACAAGAAAATTGGTTCAATTTTTTTTTTCTGGATCAGTTCTCATTTTTGATGTTGCTCCTTACTGGGCTATGGCATGCTTGCATGTTACTCTGTGAAATACTAATAGAAGCTGTGCCTAAGGTTATTTTAGCCATGCACAATTTGGCAAAAACACTAGCTTTCCAAAAGAAAATTAAGTTTTAAAGTATCCTAACTTTACTATTATAGTTTTATAAACTTTTATTGAATGCTTACCATGTGTGATGATACAAAGAGGTAAGAAAACATGGACCTCACTCTCAAAGACATTACAATTTAGTAAAAAAAAAAAATAGGACCTTTAATCTAAAATAATCCATTAATTGAGGAAACAATACAATGTATACAAATTGGTGGCATGAAAAAAGGAAGCAAGACATTTATTTATATTTTCTAAGATGAATAACACATAATATTATATTTCAGAAAAACTAACCATTCATATCAAGTCCATCAGTCAAACTTCTTATTTATCTGCCAACAACAGAAACTCCTCTGGCTAGTTGAAGCAGAAAATGAATTTATTTAAGGATTATAAGGGAGCTTATAGAAGCTCTGTTAAGAGTCAGAGAGCCAAACTTAGATGACAGAAAGCCAGAAAACAAGTCCAACCACACTTAGGAGGTTCTCCAGGAAAAACCAGACAGTCAGCACTAGTTGGCACCTTTGATACCAAGAACCTGGAACAACCAGAAACTCCTACCACCAGCTTTACCAAAAAATAAAACCTCTCACTCAAGATTGCTACCTGATGTTATTTCCATACAATATCAAGTAAGAAGTATATGCCTGCTCATATACCTCTACCTTACCTGTGAATGGGTTTGAGAATATAAATTTTCTGGCATCTATCCTGGGAAGTTAAGACTTGTACTATAGGAAATTATCAAAATGTAAGAAAGCTATTTAAAAATGCTGGGTGGCCACAAATGATGAATATATATTTAATTAAGTCACTGTTACTTTGTGTTATAGAGAATATGAAAATAAATCACTTAATTATAAAGTCACAGTATTTATTTTACAAAAATAATCACTGGAGTTAAAAAATCTGTTTCAATTCCAGTGATTTCCAAATCAGTAAAATACCAGTAAATTTGTACAAGTACATGAAATAAAGAGTACTTACAAAATATACACTGGCTGGGAGTGGTGGCTCATGCCTGTAATCCCAACACTTTGGAAGACCAAGGCAGGAGGATGGCTTGAGCCCAGGAGTTCGAGACCAGCCTGGGAAATACAGTGAGACCTTGCCTTTACAAAAAATGTAAAAATTAGCCAAGTGCGGTGGTCATGCCTGTAATCCCAGCTACTTGGGAGGCTGAGGTGGGAGGATAACTTCAGCCTGGGAGCTGGAGTCTGCAGTGAGTCGTGATCACATCACTCCAGCCTGGGATACCCTGTCTCAAAAAAACCCACAAACCAAAAAAATCCACTATTTCTGGTAATCCAAATAGTTTTGCAAAAAAGGAACAGGGAACAGATCTAGTATTTTTAATACAACTAAAATAGACTTAAGTTTTCAAAAGTGCTACCTAATAATGTCATATTCCAGAGTAATAGAAATTTACTTGAGGAGAACCAATTGCCAATTTTTATCTATTTTATTTTATTTTTTAAGTATCTACAATGGCCGGTATGGTGGCTCATACCTGTAATTCCAGCACTTTGGGATGCTGAGGAGGGCGGATCACCTGAGGTCAGGAGTTCGACACCAGCCTGGGCAATGTGGTGAAATCCCGTCTCTACTAAAAATACAAAAATTGGCTGGGCATAGTGGCAGGCGCCCGTAGCCCTAGCTACTCAGGAGGCTGAGGCGGGAGAATCACTTGAACCTGGGAGGCGGAGGTTGCAGTGAGCCAAGATTGCACCACTGCACTACAGCCTGGGCAACAAAGCAAGACTCCATCCCCCCCGCAAAAAAAAGGTATCTAAAATGTGTTATCTACTTTCCTATTTAATAAACAAAGTATACAAAATATTATTCAATCATTCCTTAATGGCTTTAGGTCATCATTATGAACAGAATGTGGTAGTGGTTGTGATTAGCTTAAAGATTATCTTAGCAATAAATTAATCAGCTCTTTCACTCAATTTTCTCAGACTTTCACTTAGAGGGCTGCTGTCTCCTAAATCAATGGGGTCTCTCTACACCAGTTCCCCCAAGACTGACTGTTGTCCTATCAGCATTTTCTTGAAGATGGCCACAATACCAAGCCTTTCTCAGTATTTATTCCTCTCTGTCCCACAGGCCATCACTTGCCATCTCCTTTATACTGGTTTCCAATGCTGTCCAAACTAATAAAGACAGCAATAAAAGAATGCCAGGATTTTAAATCTGGCAATCTAAGAAGCCATTATTTTGATGGCATATGCTGCACAAGGAAGGAAATCAGCCTACTTTATAAAAATTAAAATATAGAGTGGGGAGCTTCCTTCCTTTAAATGGAATAGGTATCAAATTAGAAATGAAATTGCTACATTTGAAGATTGTAAAAAATTTCTGTAGACCAGGGTTGGTTTAAAAAACACTTAACACACACACACACACACACATATATATATACACCGAGAGAGAGTAAAAATTTTTTAAAAATCTACCTTTGAGTTTGTGTCTGCTCAGATGATCAGCTGAAAATTATCAGATGTCCATCAGATACCAGATAAAGTATTACCATATTAAAATATATACTAAATTTTCAGGCTGCTGCTATCTGGATCTCAAATTTCTGATATAACAGGTGCTTTAACCTACTTAACAAAATGAAAACTGTTTTCCCCAAAGGTTTTAATTAAAACAACAACAAAAACACCTTCCTCTCTCTTCTAACATGACCCTTCCTATGATTTCAAAGTCCTTTCCCTATCTAAATTTATAAAATCTATACTCTCAGCTAGTCTCTAACTCTTGACAGGATATTAAATTGACTGCCGGGCGCGGTGGCTCAGGCCTGTAATCCCAGCACTTTGGGAGGCGAGGTGGGCGGATCACGAGGTCAGGAGATCGAGACCATCCTGGCTAACACGGTGAAACCCATCTCTACTAAAAATACAAAAAATTAGCCGGGCATGGTGTCGGGAGCCTGTAGTCCCAGCTACTCGGGAGGCTGAGGCAGGAGAATGGCGTGAACCCGGGAGGCGGAGCTTGCAATGAACCAAGATTGAGCCACTGCACTCCAGCCTGGGTGACAGAGTGAGACTCCGTCTCAAGAAAAATAAAAATAAAAATAAATAAATAGATAAATTGACAGATTAGATTGTTTGCCTCTAGATCCATTCTCCATCCTTCACTGTAAGGTTTATCTGTATCAATAGGCAACCTCATTCTCAGTCTTCCCTTGAGTTCATCAATGGAGAGACCTGGGAGGTGATCAGAAAGATAAAAGAAAGTGGGATGAAGCATTTATTTCCCTGGCTCCCTCCTCATGAGGTTGCCTTGGGCTTTGTCCTTCAACAGAAGGTATCGTCTCAAAACAGTCTCTTCTCTATAACTGTTTCCTGGTTACCAGTTACTCTCTCTGCTTGCCCTCCTTACAGCCTTATTTCTTAAGATTCTGCTACACTGTAACCCCTTTGAAAATAAACCCTCTTTAAAATATCCTAATTTGAATGTGCCACATGTTTCCTGGCAGAGGACAGACACTGATACCAACACTGATAGATACTATATCCAGAGAAGATATTAAGCAGGCAATTAGGTCTGAAATTTAAAGGAGAGATCTGGACTACCTATCTGTCTATCTATCTACCCATCCATTCTTTCTATCTATCTATCATCTATCTATCTATCTAATTTAATCTATCTATCTGTCTCCATCCTCAAGGAAGACATAAGAATGTTTACTATAGCATTCTATAATAATGAAACAACAGAAACACTTCAAAATGTCCATCTCTTCTGGAAAATGGATACACTGAAATATAGTCACATGATGTAATACTATCATACAGTTATTATATAACACTTGAAATAAACTAGAACAAAACAGTTCAACATGAATAAAGCTCAGATACATAAATAAATGGAAATAGAAAGTTGTGGGCCGGGCACGGTGGCTCAAGCCTGTAATCCCAGCATTTTGGGAGGCCGAGACGGGCGGATCACAAGGTCAGGAGATCGAGACCAGCCTGGCTAACACGGTGAAACCCCGTCTCTACTAAAAATACAAAAAACTAGCCGGGCGAGGTGGCGGGCGCCTGTAGTCCCAGCTATTTGGGAGGCTGAGGCAGGAGAATGGCGTAAACCTGGGAGGCAGAGCTTGTAGTGAGCTGAGATCTGGCCACTGCACTCCAGCCTGGGTGACAGAGCGAGACTCTGTCTCAAAAAAAAAAAAAAAAAAAAAAAAAGAAATTTGTGAGGGATAAAAGACTATACTTTGGGTAAAGTGTACCCTGCTCGGGTGATGGGTGCACTGAATCTCAGAAATAATCACTAAAGAACTTATTCATGTAACCAAACACTACCTGTTCCCCAAAAACCTACTGAAATTTTATGTATGCATGTATGTATGTGTGTATATATATATATTTTTTAAGTTGCCAATTATATGAAGGTTAAAGACATGTAAAACAATGTTATATATTATCTACAAATATATACCTATGTAATTAAAACATTAAAAATGTGTGGAAATGACCACTTTTTGTAGTCATGATGAAGTAACTGAACCAAACTTACCCTTCTACTGTAAGCAGCTACAAACTGAACACAATATATAAAACATACATTTCAGACACTGGACAAACAGTGCAGGACTGTGATCACCAAGAGAAGTGAAACAAATGAGATGATCTCTACAACTGCCCAGTGCTAGGACAGTTAGTTTGAATAGCTGTCCCCTCCAAAACTTGTGTTGAAATTTAATCCACGATGTGGCAGTATTGAGAGGTGGGGCCTTCAAGGGGTTACAGGGTCATGAGGGTTCTGCCCAAACTCATTAATGACCAGATTAATGAGTTATCATGGGAATGGGGCTGATGTCTTTATAAGAAGAAGTGAGACTTGAGCTAGCACTCAGCCCCCTCACCATGTGATGCCCTGTGCAGTTTCAGGACTCTGCAGAGAGTCGCCACCAGCAAGATGACTACCAGATGTACTCCCTGACCTTGGACTTCACAGCCTCTATAACTGTAAAAAATAAATTCCTTTTCTTCATAAATTACCCAGTTTCCAGTATCCTATTATAAGCAACAGAAAATAAACTAAGACATACAGCTTTCTAACTGAAGGCAGTTTTTAGACTATCAGCACAGAAAGTCGGGAACAGAGAGCCCAGTGGAGTGGAGTTGAGGGGATAGAGATTGGCATCTGGGGAGGATGAAGCACCTGGAAGTTGTGAGATAATTCCAAAAGGAAGGCAGTTATACAGAACAGAAATCTATTGTGTATTTTACATTTTGAATTTTTAAAATTGTGGTATTGTTATTTTTATTGTTTTTTCCCCAAATATGGGAAATATTTGGGAAACATGCAGTTGGTTGAAACAGTGCATGTGGAACCTGCTGACATGGAAAGCCGACTGTCCTAGAGTTAAACTCCACAAAGCTGATTCTGACCAGAAAATTATAAGGCAGCAATTCAGACACCACACAAACTTGGGAGGTAACTGAGTTCTAACCAGCTGAAGCAGAAAGTCCTCAGTGACCACTTAGGGGCATTTAGCAGAGGCCTGAGAGGGATTATGCTGTCATAGGGCTCAACTGGAGTGAAAGCTATTTCAGATACACCCTAAAACAGCTTAAAACCTGGACTTTTCAAACTGTTCTACAAGAAATTTAACTGTTTGCCAGCACAAAGCCTAATCCTCTTCAAAGGAAGTAAATAAAACTCCAGACTCAATAAAGCAATGTTCACAATGTCTATTTTCCAATAAAAATTACTGGACATGCCAAAAAAGCATGAAAATATAACCAGGAGAAAAACAATACAAAGACTTAGAAATTACAAAGATGATGAAGTTAGAGATTAGAAATTAAAACATGAAGATAATGAGATAAATGAAGATACATAAAAAACAACTAAATGTAACTTTCAGAGATGAAAAAATTATATTCAGTAAACAGTTCGCTGGATTAGACACTGCAGAAGAAAATATGAGCAACCTTGAAAACTTAGCACAAAGAAGACTGAAAGTCTATGGATCAAAGAAGGGAAATGAACCTCAAGCAAGATAAACACAAACACACATACATAAGCTCACACCAAATGCACATGACAAATTGCTGAAATCTAATAATAAAGAGAAAATCTTAAAGGCAATTAGAGAAATAAGATAGGCCACCCATATAGGAACAAAGATAAGGAAGTCAGCAAGCTTCTCTTAAAAAACTATGCATAGTAAAAGATGTTATACTTAAAGTGCTGATAGAAACAAACCTGTCAATACGGTCATATATACATGCATCTCTCACACACACACACACACACACACACCCCTCTCCATTCTTCAAGATGTAAGGAAAAATAAAAACTTTTTCAGACAGGAAAAAACTCAGAATTCATTGCTGGCAGACCTATATTACAAGAAAAGCTAAAAGAGCTCTTTAGACAGTAGAAAAATGGTATCAGATGGCATCAAGGATCAATATAAAGGAAGGCAGAATGTTGGGAAGGGTAAATGTATGGATTAAATATAAAATACTTCTCTTCATTATTTAATTTCTTCAAAACACAACTATTTAACGCATATACAATAACAATGTATTGGGGGTTTAAAACACATGTAGAAGGAAAGCATACGCCGGGCGCGGTGGCTCAAGCCTGTAATCCCAGCACTTTGGGAGGCCAAGACAGGCGGATCACAAGGTCAGGCGATCGATCCAGACCATCCTGGCTAACATGGTGAAACCCCGTCTCTACTAAAAAATACAAAAAACTAGCCGGGCGAGGTGGCGGGCGCCTGTAGTCCCAGCTACTCGGGAGGCTGAGGCAGGAGAATGGCGTGAACCCGGGAGGCGGAGCTTGCAGTGAGCTGAGATCCGGCCACTGCACTCCAGCCTGGGCGACAGAGGGAGACTCCATCTCAAAAAAAAAAAAAAAAAGGAAAGCACAAAAGAATGAAAAATGGTATACAGAGGCATACTGTGAAGTGGTATAGCATTAATTGAAACTGACCATGATAAATTAAAGCACATTCTGTAAATCCTACAGAAACTACTTTGAAAAAATAAAACAACGAGGCAGAGCATTATAATAGGCCAACACTGGAGATAAAATGGAATATTAAAGAATGTAAGAAATATTACCAGGGATAAAAAGGGACATAATAAGAAAGAAGTCAATACATCAAAAAACATAAAAGCCATAAATATCTATGCATCTAACAACACAGTTTCAAATTACATGAAGCAAAACCTGACAAAACTCAGAGAAGACAAAAGGTTACTGTACTAAAATTTGTATTTCTAGATATACTAGTAACAAATAATTGTAAATTACATTTTAAAATGACTTACAATTGCATAAAAACCATGAAATATGTAGGGAAAAAGGTAACCAAATATGTAAAAAATGTGCACACTGAAAACTACAAAATACAGCTAAGAAAAAAAGAAAACAAAACAATTATCCAGAAATTGATAACTTCCATGTAATCTCAATCAACCTTCCCAGGCTTTTTCTGTAGAAATTAACAATATAATTTCAAAATTACACAAAAAGTGAAGGTCCTAGGATACACAAACGAATTTGAAAAAAAAAACCCATAAAGTTGGAAGACATGCTATTTAATTTGAAGACTTAAAGTTATAGTAATCAAATCAATATAGTGCTAACATAAAGATACACCTATAGCTAAATGAAACAGAACACAGTTCAGAAAGACTCACAAATAAATGTTCAATTGCTTTTCAACAAAGATGCAAAGGTAATTCAGTGGTGAAAGAATAGTTTTTTTTTTCCAACAAATGACACTGAAGGAACTGGCTATCAATATAGAAAAAAGTGAAGTTTTTCCTTAATTCATACCACACACAAAAATTAACTTCAAAAGAATAAACACAATCAGAAAAACTAAAATTTAAAAATTTCTAGAAAAAAAAGGTCCATAACCTTGGGTATGCTAAGATTCCTTAGGTAGGTTCACAAAAACTTTTAAAATTGGATGATTCAAACTTCCAAGACAAAAAAACTTCTCCAAAAACACTGAAAATCAAGGCCACGGACTGAGAAAACACTTGCAAACACATATATCTGACAAAGGGCTTATATTCAGAATACATTAAGAATTCTTGGCTGGGCACGGTGGCTCACACCTGTAATCCCAACACTGTGGGAGGCCAAGGTAGGCGGATTACCTGAGGTCGGGAATTCAAGACCAGCCTGACCAACATGGAGAAACCCCATCTCTACTAAAAATACAGAACTAGCTGGGTGTGGTGGCACATGCCTGTAATCCCAACTACTCGGGAGGCTGAAGCAGGAGAATCGCTTGAACCTGGGAGGCGGAGGTTGCAGTGAGCCAAGATCGCGTCACTGCACTCCAGCCTGGGCAACAACAGAGAAACTCCGTCTCAAAAACAAACAAACAAACAAACAAATTGAATTCTTACAGTTCAATAATAAAATGCATGGGAATGAGAAACAAAAAAAGTTAAGATAGGGGTATCTTCTATAACAGAAGTACAGGGAAACTAGATGGCATTTATGGCTAATTCTTAAAAAAAATAAATTGTTGGGTTGTGGGCACATAGGCTTTTTTTTTTTTTTAAATTATTATTTTAAGGTCCAGGATATAAGTGCAGGACGTGCAGCTTTATTACACAGGTAAACATGTGCCATGATGGTTTGCTGCACCTATCAACCCATCACCTGGGTATTAATTTTAAGTTCAGCATGCATTAGCTATTTATCCTGATGCTCTCCCTCCCCCTACCCCCTTTACAGGCCCCAGTGTGTTCTGTTCCCCTCCCTGTGTCCATGTGCTCTCACTGTTCAGCTCCCACTTACAAGTGAGAACATGTGGTGTTTAGTTTTCTGTTCCTGTGTTAGTTTGCTGAGGATAATGGCTTCCAGCTTCACCCATGTCCCTGCAAATGACATGATCTCATTCCTTTTTATGGCTGCATAGTATTCCAAGGAGTATATGTACCACATTTTCTTTATCCAGTCCATCATTGTTGAGCATTTGGGTTGATTCCATGTCTTTGCTATTATGAAGAGTACAACAATGAACATAGGCATGCATGTACCTTTATAATACAATTATTTATATTCCTCTGGGTAATATAGCCAGTAATGGAATTGCTGGGTCAAATGGTTCTAGATCTTTGAGGAATCATCATACTGTCTTCCACAATGGCTGAACTAATTTACAACCACACCAACAGTGTAAAAGCCTTCCTATTTCTCCATAGCATAGGCTTTATTTTAATTTTATTTATTCTTTGTTCTATGCTTAAAATATTTTGTAATTTAAAATGTTAACACTAAAAGAGATAGCTTAATTCATATAACTCCATTAAGTTAACATAGTTACTACGATATTTAACAGAGGGTTTTCCTCCCATGGCTTATTCTCCTATGTTTATTTGATGTCAGGGCACACATAGATTGATTCATATTCATAGTTTCCTACTACCCATTCCTGCTTGGATATGTAAATGTTTTCATTATCATATTAAAGAATTTATTCAAAATGAGTTAACCGCTTTTTCCCCTACCTAGACTCACATTTTCAAGCTCTTCTATTTTCTTCGCTAGTTTTACCATTTTACAAATCACAAAATGGTATACTGCTTAGGAGCACAAGCTCTAGAGTCAGACTGATTGGGTTCCAATCTTGAGTTCACTACTCAAAAACTGTAGGACCTTGGGCAAGTTACTTAATCACTCTGTGCCTCAGGATAAATGCTGAATACAAGGAAGGTGCTTAGAGCTAAATCTGGCAAATACTCATGCTCAATAAACATTAGCCATTCTTTTTTTTATCTTAATTGTTTATATCACTACTATTATTACAACTACTTTTTGACTTATCTTTGTCTCTTCCTTTGTTCTCTCTATATCAAGGAAGATATTAAGTCCCATTAATTGTTCTCAGGACAATGTGATCTCTTCCAATTTCTGGTGACCAGTATTGGAGGTGGTGACCAGTAGTGAAGATGCGGACTACTACAGCCTTCCTACAAGTCTTCCTTTTCTTCAATTCTCCCCATTCCAATCTACTGTACACTACTGTCAAGTTAATCTTTACCCCTTTCCATAAGCCCTCCTTTCCTATAGTAGTAGTTCTATGAAGCTCTGCACAAGGAAAAAAAAATACTTCACAGCAGGTTTCCAAATTAATCACTGCTAGAAAAAGTATGATGGTAGAAAGTCTCAAGGCTGAGTTTCAATCCCACAAATTTCAAAGCAAGTTACATTTATTATTACAAGAAGAGCAACAAAATATTACAAATTGCCTCTGACCAGCATTAACAAGGCCTTATAACATTAGTAATCACTCCTAACATAGTTTGCAATTTGATTTAGTAGTATAAAAAGAACTAGTCCTTTTTTTTTTTTGGCCAGTATAGAAACATGAGTGTCACTTACCTCTCTGGGCCCTGGTTCTCTTTTTATAAAATTAAAATGTTATATAAATGCCATCACTCTTATGCTCCCAGACCCTAGAAGCTACCACTAATTGAGTACAACACTTTTTCCTGATGAGCCCAGAGTAAGCACAGTTATTCAGGATATTAACACCAATGGAGGAACAGGCAGAGGTGAATTTATGTCATGCTTGAACTACATACTCTCTGGAGTTTCTCCTGATTTTAAAGGTCCGTGCTTCTGTCCTAAAACTACAGATCTATAGAAAATTCCTCTAATTTAAAACTTATAATTCACTCGAGAACGAATACTACTAGAAATCTAGAAAGCATTCTGAAATATTCTATAGAAATTATTTTTGTATAGCCTCAAAATAAGTGGTTTTAAATTTTAAAATTATATTTTAAACAAATTTTATTGTGATAGTTCATTATGAATGCATATTTTTGTAACAGTGCATTTTGGAACACTATTAAAATGGGCCCAGAAATTTGATATGGGCACATAAAAATTATGCAGCTGAAATTATGAAATTTTTTTTTAACGTTTACCTTTTTTCTTCTTTTGCTCTCAGCTGTTCTTCCTGTCTCAAAACTTGAACCATTATAGATTCAAAAACTCCACTTGTCAAGCCTGCCAAACTTCGCGGTGTTGACCGACGCCTTGTTGAAGTACATGCAGTTCCCTTCTCATCCTCCAATCCATAATAGCCTCTAGATGTAACTGCTATCGTTGTCTTTTCTCTCAAGTGCCTTGGAGAAGAATAAGCCAATTCACAACGTCAAATCTTCTGGATAAGCAATAAACCCCATTAGACAGCAACTTAAGAATCCCTTTTGCTAAATACATAAAAGTATTTAAACCTTACTTAGCATTGTTCTAAATTTTTATCTTCCCTACACAATTTCTCATACTCCTTACGTCATAAAATCAGAGTGATAGTCTTTTCCGTATATTAAAAAAAAAATCTGAGATTCAAGCATTTAAAATACTGACTAAAGCACTACCTCTTTAATGGAAAACAAAGTTTATTGTTTACAATATATTTCATACTACCTATTATTGGTATGAGAAAATGTACAATAATACAGAAACATTTGGAAAAAGAAAATGTAAAATGATACATAAACACTTTGAAAAAATTATAAACAGCCGGGTGCGGTGGCTCACGCCTGCAATCCCAGCACTTTGGGAGGCCAAGGCAGGCAGATCACCTGAGGTCGGGAGTTCAAGACCAGCCTGACCAACATGGAGAAACTCTGGCTCTACTAAAAATACAAAATTAGCCGGGCGTGGTGGCACATGCCTGTAATTCCAGCTACTGGCAGAAGAATCACCTAAACCAGGAGGTGGAGGTTGCTGCGAGCCGAGATCGTGTCACTGCACTCCAGCCTGGGCAACAAGAGAGAAACTCCGTCTCATTAAAAAAAAAGAAAAAAAAAGAATACAAAAATTTGCTAGGCATGGTGGTGAATGCCTGCAGTCCCAATTATTAATATATTAATACTTGGGAGGCTAAGGTGGGAGGACTGATGCTTGGGAGGTTGAGGCTTCAATGAGCTATCGTACTACTCCACTCCAGCCTGGGTGACAGAGATCCTGTCTCAAAAAAAAAAAAAGAAAGAAAGAAAATTTATATAAATTAAAAGTTGACCCTATAGTTATATTTCCCTGCTTTCCTATAGGCTTTAACATAAAATAGGCTAAAGGTTGATTAAAATGTGAATTTTTTTTGTATTTTTTTGAGAAAGAGACTCTGTTACCCAGGCTGGGGTACAGTGGCATGATCTCAGTTCACTGCAGCCTCAACCTCCCTGGGGTCAGGTGATCCTCCCACCTCAGCCTCCTGAGTAGCTGGGACCACAAGCATGTGCCACCACACCTGACTAACTTTTGTAATTTTGTAGAGACAGGGTTTCACCATGTTGCCCAGGCTGGTCTTGAACTCCTGGGCTCAAGCGATCAGCCCACCTTGGCCTCCCAAAGTGCTGGGATTACAGGCGTGAGCCACCCCGCCCAGCCAAACATAAATCTTTATGACGTAAAATATAATAATTGAAGTCCTGTCCTCCTTGGACTATGTCCAGAGTGATTTATTATACTAAGTTAGAATAACTTTATAACAACCTTACCCTCAGTACCATCTAGGTCCCATGAACCGTATGAGTGTAGGGTTCTACAAAACTGTAGCACCACTATGTGTTTTCTCCGTTATACGGAGATAACACTATAACTAATTCAGCTTTAATTAGGGCATGAATGTTAAACTGGTTTTCCAAAAATACTGAAGAATTTGGGCTCATCTAGCATACCATTTTAGGCTGTGATCCTTCAGTATACAACGGCATACATCTATATGATAGTTAATTGGGCTGGGAGTAAGGAATTGTGGACCCAGGGAAGATAGCTAACTGGCAACAATAGATACTGAATGGGTGTACTCGAATTTGTTTTAGTATAATGTTTTCAGTAGGTGAATTAATTAGCTATGTAATTTTAACTACTTCTTCAATAATGATGAAATATTAATGGACAATATTGCATTGAAAACAAATGACATCTCAGAGGTCACAGTAGGTATGTAGAGCATTGAGGATAAAATCCAGTAAGTACACAGAACACTGGGGATAAGGAAAATTGAGAAAAATGGCAATAATGGCTAAATTGTTAATATAAAGTCAGAAACCGTATTTTACTCTTTAATTTCAGTTTTATAAGTAGACAAGATGAAGGTATAAACTATCTAAATCAGTATTTTCTCAGAACGAAGACCAAAGAGAAAGTAATATCCTTTATTACTTATCAGAAATTAAAATTTATAAGCTTTGATATTTATTACTCATAATTAAAAGAAAATCCAACCAACCATGATGCTGTTTCTCTCTTACCAACATGTAAAGATTAAAAAGACTGATATTACTCAGTGTTGGAAAGGATGTAAGGAAGGAAAAATTCTTAAACATCATTAGTAAAAGTGTAAACCGGCAGTCTTTCTAGCAGTCAATTTAGTAATAATCATTAAAGTTTAACATGAACATATCCTTTGACCCATCATGCTTCTTGGAATTTAACCTACAGATGTACTTCTACAACTATGACCAAGAACACTCAGAGTATTGCCTGTTATTTTTTAAAAACACTGGAAACATAAATGTTTTTCAATATGAGACAGATTAAATAATGTAATGAACACTACAATATGGAATAGCATCCATCCATTAAAAGGAATCAGGCATATGTATATTTACTCACTGTTAAAGATGTCCATATTATACTCTACACGTAGAAAAGAAGTTTCTGAACAAAATATATATATATATATATATATATATATATATATTTTTTTTTTTTTTTTTTTTTTTTTTTGAGACGGAGTCTTGCTCTGTAGCCCGGGCTGGAGTGCAGTGGCCGGATCTCAGCTCACTGCAAGCTCCGCCTCCCGGGTTTAGGCCATTCTCCTGCCTCAGCCTCCGGAGTAGCTGGGACTACAGGCGCCCGCCACCTCGCCCGGCTAGTTTTTTTTTTGTATTTTTAGTAGAGACGGGGTTTCACGGTGTTAGCCAGGATGGTCTCGATCTCCTGACCTCGTGATCCGCCCGTCTCGGCCTCCCAAAGTGCTGGGATTACAGGCTTGAGCCAATTTTAACCCAAAAATAATTATGTGCACGTGTGTTGTGTATGTGTGTGTATATATATCTCACATGTACAGACACACTACTAGATGCCTTATGTGTATTAGTTTTCGTATGATATGTACACATACATCTAGTAGTATATCTCTACATGCATCTAGTAGTGTGTCTACACACGCATGAGTTCAAACTCTCATCTAGACTACTGCAGTTGCTTTGTGACAGGCCTCCTCGCTTCTGCTCTGATATTCCTAGAGTCTACTCATATAGCAACCCAGGTAATCCTTTTAAAAAGCAAATCAGGGCCACATATGGCGGCTCACGCCTGTAATCCCAGCACATTGGGAGGCCAAGGTGGGTTGAACACCTGAGGTCAGGAGTTCCAGACCAGCTTGGCCAATATGGTGAAACCCCATCTCTACTGAAAATACAAGAAGTAGCTGGGCCTGATGGCATGTGCGCCTGTAGTCTAAGCTACTCGGGAGGCTGAGGCAGGAGAATCACTTGAACCTAGGAGGCAGAGGATGCAGTGAGCCAAGATCGCACCATTGCACTCCAGCCTGGGCGACAGAGAAAGACTCCATCTCAAAAAAAAAAAAAAAAAAGCAAATCAGATGCCATCAAATCAGATGCTATTACCTTGCTTTTGCTTTGTCTCCTCCAAAGTCTTCCAGTCAGAATAATCTGAAGTTCTTATGACTTCCAAGACCTAGTATGATATGGCCTTCGCCTGCCTCTCCAGGCCTAATTTTCTGCCACTCTGACCTTAGCTCTTTGTATGTCAGCCACAAAATTCTCCATTTTATTCTCAGTCATACCAACACATCTGCTTCCATGCATCTTTGCACTTGATCTCTCTCCTTTAAGACACTCTTTCTCCAGATACTCATATGGCTATACTCTATCACTTCATTCAAGTCTCTGTCCAAATGCCACAACATCCGAAAGACCTGCCCTAACTACATTATTTAATAAAAGATACCCTATCACTCTCTATTCTTATACTAGTTTCTTTTTCTTCATGTCACTTATCACTACATTGCATTATATAATTACTATTTATTTGGTAATTATCCATCTAACAGAATTAAAGCTCCAGGAGGATAGGAACTTTGTTTTGTTAATGACTGTCATCAGGCCTTCAAATTGTGCCCTATATATCTATATGTACATAGAAAGTATTTGGAAGAACACAAGCCTATTTTCCATTTTAAATTCACACATATAATTAAGGTTTAAAAATTTCAGTCATCTATATTGTCCACAGTAAAATAATCTTGATTAAACATGTTACTATCTACTTGAGTTCCATTAATCAGTGAATAAAATAATATAAAAAAAAAAACTTACCTTCCAAATAGGATTGTCAAATAATCAATGGCCAAATAAATGCACTAAAATAGCTCCCCCATTGCAAGATTCAAGCTTTTTTTCTGTCTATTAGGGAAATCATTTCATGAAATCATTCTGACAATAGTTTGAAAATAATAATATAGTGCCATCCATAAGCAAACACTAAGAAATAATTATGGTTACTTATTGAATTTTATACTTTCTTTCCTCTCCCCCCCCTTTTTTTTTTTTTATAACACAAAGCATGTAAAGTCTTTTCTGTGTTGATACATTCCAAATTTCAGAATTCAGAGGCTTGATTCTGTTTAAAATTATTACAATAAGTCTTAAAAGAAAGTGAATTGATACTAAGCTTTACTTATAGTTAATATACAAACTGACACCTATTCCCCTATTAAAAATAGATGTTTGAACACTTTTGCATTATGTGATTTTCTTTTGCTATCAAAAACAATATACATGTGTCATCTATAAAAATTCTATCAGCACACTTAAAACTCGGGGTTATCTAATCTGCTTAAAAATATTCTAAATGAAGCCGGGCGCGGAGGCTCACGCCTGTAATCCCAGCACTTTGGGAGGCCAAGGTGGTAGATCAACTGAGGTCAGGAGTTTGAGACCAGCCTGGGCCAACAGGGTGAAACCCCATCTCTACTAATAACAAAACAATTAGCTGGGCGTGGTGGCACACGTCTGTAGTCCCAGATACTTGGGAGATTGAGACAGGAGACTTGCTGGAACCTGCGAGGCGGAGGTTGCAGTGAGCCGAGACCTCGCCACTGCACTCCAGCCTGGGTGACACAGCGAGACTCCGTTTCAAAAAAAAAAAAATCTAAATGAAGAGTTTCAATCACTTAGTTCACCTATCCAGTTAAAAATATTAAAATGCAACTTTAGCCCTAAGGGTCCTGGCAAGAAATAGATAATATGTAAAAAGATGTGATGTTTATTTAACGAAGGGACTATTTACAAATGTGCAGGCAAGGTTGAGAGAAAATAGGAAGGGACAGTGAAGCACTTTGGGGCTAGCCACAGCAGAGAACTATTTTACCACTCTAAGCCCATTAGGGGGAGGTGAGTGAATAGTTACTGGAACCCAGAGAGCAGTGACTGTAGGAGAGGGCCATAATGATGGAGCACAGTTACTGACAACTTGCAATCCAGCAAAAAGGAAGCTGTAGGAATAAATATGTCTGCCCTCTCAGTCCTCCTGTCAGTCCCTCCTATTGGCTGAACCCAATCAGAAGTCAGAGGTCAAGGCATACCAGTATGATCCTTATAAATCAGCCTTCTGGGGCATAGAGCACAGTGCACAAGGGTGGAAAATGCATTTAGAGGGGCAAATGGAGATTAACAGCACAGCACACCTTAGTATTAGTATTAGTCTTCAAGAGCAACTAATTAAATTAGGAAAGACAGAAAATTTTACTGGGGAATTCGACAAAAAATTTTGCATATTTGATAGATAAGCATCATCCGTCTAAGCTTCTGTCTACATTTATGTATCTTTACAAGCTCTGTGCTACAACAGCCATTGAAACCAAGTATCAGAATAAACATAGCTTAAAACAAGTCTTTCAAATAGCTGTACAGCCAAGTATAAAACCAAGATTCTCAAAACTAAGGAAGCATCACAATGACCTCACCAAAAACAACTTTTTGTACCATCGATAATGTTAAAAATTTTTTTAAATATGCTTATTTGCTCTCTCATTTTAAGTATCTAGTTTAGCTTATGGTTTTTTTTTTTTTTTGAGACAGAGTCTCGCTCTGTGGCCCAGGCTGGAGTGCGGTGGCGCGATCTCAGCTCACTGCAAGCTCTGCCTCTCAGGTTCACGCCATTCTCCTGCCTCAGCCTCCCGAGTAGCTGGGACTACGGGCACCCACCACCACGCTGACTAATTTTTTGTATTTTTAGTAGAGATGGAGTTTCACCATGTTGGCCAGGATAGTCTTGATCTCCTGACCTCGTGATCCTCCTGCCTCGGCCTCCCAAAGTGCTGGGATTACAGGCGTGAGCCACTGCGCCCAGCCTAGCTTATGTTTTATAACATAAAACATAATAGCAAAGTATCCATATATGATGTATAAATAAATATGCATAATTGAAGGTACATATTGAAAATGTTTGCTGCTTGGGAAGCCAGATCCTGAAGGTTTGGAGACCACTGCTCTTATCTGCAGCTATAAACTATCTCATATACAAAATTATTTTCAGAAAAAGAAGCAGCCTTCATACCCACAAAAAAGCATTTATCAAAGACCATTAAACTTACTTTCTACTTGATCTTTACCTTCTACTTTCTCAGTCATTACTCTTATTCCCCCTGAATTTCTTTTTTGTCTTCCTTCAGACCTCCAGTCCCTTGTCTGACTCTCATTTGCTGTAACATAATTCAACTTCTTTTAGCTATTCACATAGATAACCAGTTGAGACCCATCATACATGACTAACCTCTTCTCTTATCTCCCTGGACCAATTATACTTCTGTCTCAGGCATGTAGCCTCTCTCTTACATCTCAGTCAAAAGCCCCTTCAATCCTATACCTCTCCTATTGAGCAGTGTAGGAAAAAATAACCCCCTTGTAGTCTGTTGTCTAACCATAACCTCAGCTGGGCTCAACTGTACCTAATATGACTTCTTTGAAGGTGGTCAACTCCTTCTTTCAATCTCCATAACAGCAACTTCAAATGCTATCATTATTCACTTTATTTTATTATTATTATTTTTTTTGTGAGATGGAGTTTCACTCTTACTGCCCAGGCTGGAATGCAATGGTGCCATCTCAGCTCACTGCAACCTCCGCCTCCCTGGTTCAAGTGATTCTCCTGCCTCAGCCTCCCGAGTAGCTGGGATTACAGGCATGCGTCACCATGCCCGGCTAATTTTGTATTTTCAGTAGAGACGGGGTTTCTCCATGTTGGTCAGGCTGGTCTCGAACCCCCAACCTCAGTTGATCCACCTGCCTTGGCCTCTCAAATTGCTGGGATTAGAGGCGTGAGCCACCACGCCGGCCCAAATGCTATCATTATTCAAAAGCTTCATTCCATCACCTTGCAGGTGACTTTGCCCACAACTTATTTCAGAGAAAATGGTAGTTTTTAAGTAAGAGCTCCATTAACTTCCTGCTTCTCAAAAACCAAAATTATCTAAATCCAGGCCCATCCTTACTTTATGTTTCAGTGAAAAATGTGCCTCCAATCCTCTGATGAAAAATGAATCACTACACAGGTCTTCAAAATTTGTATTTCATTAATTATCTTCTGAATCTTCAAACTCTCCTTCTCTACCTGTAGTTGCTTTAGCATATAAACAAGTCCAAGTTTATATTAAAAACACACTATTCCCCGAGTCACATGTAAACTGCTGATCCAATTCATCTTTCATTCACATCTCAATCTATAATGTGGCATCTGCTTGGAGCTACTCCACTGAAATCCCTCTTCCCAGAGATCTCCCAGTTATGACATGTAAAGGATATTTTTCAGTTCTTATTTTAGTCAACCTTTCGGTACCATCTGGTCCCTCTTTTGTTAAGAACTTGAATTGGACTTTGCAGAAAGAACAGTTTTAGATAGATAGGAAAGAGTGAAGACAGAATACTAAATAAAGACAAAAATATTCATTCATATTATTCAAATATATTTTTCAAAATATTTACTGAGCAACAGGGATTTAGCAAAGAACACCCTAACAATCTGTATATATGGAATGAAAAGTATAAACTTCAAAGATGACTGACATATTCAGGCTGAAACAATGATAACACCACTGACAAAAATGTGAAAGTCAAAAACAAAAATGGAAAACTGGAAAGGAGATTTGGGTTACTCAGTTTTTAACATCTTGAGATAACAACTGCACAACCAACTGGAAAAGTTCTATGGACGAAAATACAAAACTAAAACTAAAGGCGGGGGGTTCAAGATACTGATTCAGGAGTCCTTAGTGAAAGTAAAGCCATTAAACAACAAAAATAAATAAATAAATATATATAAATAAATATATTTATTCCCCTCCAGAGGAATACATATAGGTAGATAAGATCTTACAGCATAGTTTTAGGAATTATCCATAGTTATTTGCACTGCTATTGAGGCAGTGCAATGGCACAATCTCAGCTCACTGCAACCTCTGCCTCTTGGGTTCAAGCAAGCCTCAGTCTTCCAAGTAGCTAAAATTACAAGCATACACCACTATGCCTGGCTAATTTTTGTATGTTTAGCAGAGTCGGGGTTTCACAGGGTCTCTCACCACATTGGCCAGGCTGGTCTCAAACTCCCGACCTCAGGTGATCTGCCCACCTCGGCCTCTCAAAGTGCTGGGATTATAGGCATGAGCTACCATGCCTGAGCCATGTAACTAATTTTAAAAAAATCATTTTGCTTAGAATATATTTCTTCTGTTTTTCTGAATTTAGGAAAGGCACAAAGGCAAATGCAAAGTTTTTACTTACGAGAAATTGTATTTGAAAAGTGCCTTATCAACCTTGACAAGTTTGATAAGCATTTTTAGTAAGTTAGGGCTGCTCTGCTTAACATATTACTACTGCTACAGCTATTCCTTACCACACAGAACCACTCAGGAGTTCTCAATGCAGGCAGAACAGAAGCTCTCTAGGTCACTAACTCTCATACTGTCTCGATATGCTAATGTTCCCTAGAAGATGCTAAAAATGTAATGAGTCTGCAAAGTAGGCAGGTAAATAATACCTTGGCTTCCTCTTCCTGGCCAACTCTTCTATTTATCTCCTAAGCATTGATGAGGCTTTAAAGTAGCAGATCGTAAATTTAGGACACTTTAAGATTCAGACAATGGCACAAGGAAGAAAGGCAGGAAAGCTAGAGCAAGTCTTAGCGCCTGCCTACCTGAAATAACAGGTCTTAACAAAGAGATACAGGACTTGGCAAGAGCTAAGGACATAATTAAATTAGAAGAATGTGGCATGTGGCTATTACAGTGTCCACAGAAAATAAGCAATGCTATCAACTTTTCATCTTTCACTTCATGAATGAGAATACCTTTCTTATTCCCCACAAACTAGTGATTTCTATTGTTTTCCTGCATATTTCTTATGTGAAGTGAACAAAACATGGGTGATGCAAATGTTGATTCTGCTATACTTATTTAAAAGCCACATATCTAATGGAAAAGTAAATACATGAAAATAACGGGTTTTTTTTAGAAGAGGACTCACTATACCAAATATATTAAAATAAATTTTAAAGTCACAATAATAAAGTTTAATATCAGAAGATGAATAGTTAGATCAGCAGCATACCAGAGAAAGTTAGCTCCAAATACACCAGAGACATACTATAAAGAAAAATAGATCCAAATACACCAATAACATATTATAAACATGGTAATTCAAAATAATGAAGAAAGTTGATGTTGTGACAACTGGGTATTTGAGAAAAAAATAAAGCTGGATTTCAACCTCACTTCTTCACCAAAACAAATTTCAGGCAGATCCATCCATCCATTCATTCACTCCTTCATTCAATATTAACTAAGCACTTACAGGTAGTGGAGTAGGTTTGGCAACAACACAGGCAACATTCCTGTCTGCTCTGTGCTTACATGGATAGTAAAGAAGATACACAAAAAGTAAGCAAACACAATACATAATAAATAAGTTCAAACTGTAAGTTACATACTATACATTTTGTAAAGGACAGTCAAGTACACTTACTTAAGTGGTAACAGTAGAAAGAAACAGGCAAGATTTAAAATATACTTTAGAAGTAGGAAGAATCAATGAAAAATACTAGTTTTTTGGCTAGAGCAACTTGGTGGATGATCAAATCTCTAAGACTAAACTTAGTAAAAATAAACAAAAAAACCAAAAGTTCTGTTTTGAACATGTTAAAGTTTGAGATGGCTATTGGACACTCAACTGGATAAAAGAAACTATTAACAGTAGGACTGGCCTCTTAGCAGTAGGAGACCTGGAGACTGGTGAAAGAGAGAGATTTTCTCTTGTACTGTTCTTTTATTGCCACTAGATATACACATTTTAAATTAATAAACTATTATGAATATAAACACTAATCAATGGATTGCTAAAAAGTCTACATATGTTAGTTACAATTCAACTATTTTCTTTAGACTCCCATAATATGTATACACATAATAGTTGTTAATAATCTATATTGCAAATACTGTCAATCCTACCACCACAGGTATCTAAAGGTATCTATTCCTTGAAATCTTTTATGATCCTTTTCTCTCCTGTCTGCTTCTCAGGAGAAAAGACTTCCTTCTCTCAATCCTTACAGCTTTTGTTCATAAGCAACCAAGCATGATGATTAAGTGCTATATAACAAATTCAAACTTTGCATTTAATTTTTTTGTATGTAAATAAATAATACATGTGCATAGATGAGATAAAAAGGGTTTAAATTGTTAATAAAAAATTAAGAGATTTCAGTTATCCTATAATTTATATACTCTTCTCATGAAACTTTTAAAATAAGTCTTGGATATAACTAAGAAACTTTGACTTAAATATTACTATCAATCAAATTCCCTAGCCTGGAATTAATAAGTAGTAGAAATCACTAGCGTACTAGAATTGTATGAAGGATTTAGATAAACTGAAGAACATAAATGGTTCTCATACTTGTCAGTAGTCTGTGGAATACCTTGAAATACTATCATATTTAATAGTTTTTAAATACCTTCTACTAGCAACGTTGTATTTTTTAAGGATTATGTTCTTCTAAGTATTAAATTGTTACAAATACAAATTCGTGTCTAAAAAACTAAGCTGTCAAATTAAGCATATTGATATTGTCAGTATGTTTATAATTTATTAATTACATTTGCCATAATTCTTTTTTTGGTTATTGGCAAAGTTACTAAAACCAACTTGGCAGATTGACTAACTTAAATTGATAAAATTCTGTATTTAACATATTTTTTCCCTGAGAACAGAAGATTGAAATGATTCAAAGAAACAAAACAACTAAGTCTAACAAATTATTTAGAGATGTAAATCTAGCATATTATCTCAATTTGGCAAAATTTCTCTTCTTTCTAGCACTGCTCTAGGATTTCTGCAATATATAAAACTAATTTTTCCTGATACATTTATATATATAATCAAATCTAAAAGAAACAAAGTCAAACGCAATTCTTTTAACTTGGAAGTCAAGAATAAGCAAAGCTGAAAATTAAGGGATGGGAAAAGATCAAATTGAGTCTAGTTTTCTCTTTCTCTAATTCATTTCATCTATGCATCCCTTGTAATTCCCTAGTTTAAAATCCTTCATACAACTCCCTAATACTAGCACAGCATATTAGGCCCTCTGTGATCTGGCTACATAATCTGGCCCTCACAGTCACACCTGTCACTACTTTTCTATATATAATTACACTCTAGCCAAACTAAACTACTGGCCATTCCCTAGCTACATACAGTAGCTCTTTCTGCCTTTGCACTTTTAGATATGCTATTCTTGTTGCCTGGAATAACCTCTACACCAACTTAGTTCACCCACTCGTATCTTTCCATATCCATCTTTGAATATCCCTATAGTGCCTATCAAATAATAAGCACGGTAAATATATGCTAAAAATAATGAACTGAACTTGTCTTACCACATTAACCACATACTACCTTCTATTATGCTTTTGAACACTGTGTCCATCCCTTAATGGAGGGTATGGTGTCTGTGTTCAATTTTTAACTTATACGGTTTATTCAGAATTGTAAATATTAACTTCCTTTCAGTGGAATACATTTTTAATATAAAAGTAATATGCTTATTGTAGAAAACCTAGGACATAAAGTTAAAAGAAGAAAATGAAAAATACTTAGGATCTTTCTAGTTAACAATAACTATTAACATTTTCTTGGTTTTCCTGAATCTTTTTTCAAAATGTACCTACTTAATATTCCGACTGTAATGCATGCTTATTTCTTGAATATTCATAGGTCTCAGGTGGAAGACGATATAACAAAGGGTTTGGTGATATTACCACTGGGGCTTATTAGCCTTTCCCAATTAAAAAAAATTTTTTCTGGTAACTTAATATGAATTTTAAGATTCACATTATTATACAAGTTCCTGGAAAATGAAAATGGCTATTATTTGTTCTAGGCAACTCTCATCTTACAGAGATAGCCTAAAGATGATCTAAAAGCTAAAATAAAACTATGAAAGGGATGACATCTTCTCTCCAAGATATGATTTTTCTTCCCTGCTCTAGTGTTCTTTGAGAAATAAAAATAAATACAAGGGCACAAATGCAAGGAGAAACAAACTATAAGGCAAAATACATTAGAATCTATTAGGACATCTTTATTGTCTTAATTCTAAATCATTATCAAATTAATATTTTCAAATGGAAGAACAATCTCTCTAAATAATAGTCTGTAAGTTCAGCATATTTCAAATAATGCCTTTTTACTTATTCCAAAATAAATTCTTTTCAGCTTCATTAACTACCTTTTCTAAATTAAGCATTTCAGCTTTTAATATACATTATACATATTATAATCATAACTCTAATCTTTTTTCTTTTCAGTTTGAAGACATTCAATCCTCACACAAAGCTCTGCCATTGGCTCCCTTGTATTTTTACTAGACTCTGTCCTGAGCAATCTCATTTACTCTATTTATTTATCATCCTTCAGCAAGTTACCCTCTAATTAAACATTTCTAGCCCTTGTCACTATGCTGGGCTCCATATGCACTCTTACAATTCTCAGCTGGATTATCTTCAAATGAATGCCTCCTCTCAGGTCCCCTAAGCATCACCATCAGCTGGGCTCAAATGCTTCTATTCATTTTGGACATCATCTGCTCCTTCACACTCCACATTCAACAGTTTGCCATTTACCACTGATACCTGTTGAATTTACCTCTTTTGTATCCCCATCCACCTTTCTATTCTTACTGTTTATTATCTCTTGATAGAATTAACTCAATAATCTTTTAATTGGTTTTCTTCCCTCATTATCCTTTCACTTCTGCCTTCAAACCTCAAATACTACTAGTAAAATCATCACTTTACTCCCTTAGTTGCAACCTGTGATGGATCTACACTGCCTAGATTCTGAATTCCCTAGCAAGCATTCACGGTACTTTATAATTGGCCCCAGACTATCTTTCTAGACTTAGCTGCCACTACATATCCTCATCATCCTATACTCTAACAACTGGGTATAAGCGGTTCCCCTAAACTACTCTGTACTCTCCTGCCTCCATACTTTAACTTTTAATTATGCCTCCAAACACTTAACTTTTAATTATGTGTTTCTGTTTACCTATCACCTTGAAGGGACAAAGTCATGTTTGTCATTGTATCTACAGGGCTTTACATATTATCTAACACATAACAGTTCAAATAACTGTTCAATGAACTACACATCTTCACCTATCATTATTCTACTCACTCTTCAAAACCTAGCTCAAAAACCATAATCTCTTGAATAAAATATTTTTAATCCCAGCTATCCACTCCCAATAGTTATCCCTCCTCTGCACACTATAATATAGCTCATCACAGTTTGCATCCTCAAAGTATGCTCCTTGGAACGTGGTCATTCATGAGCTGAACCAAGATTTATCACCTAAAATCCGAAAGTGATTATGTTTTCCCAATTTATAGGGGGGAAAAAACTAAGATACTATATAGAATATCTTCAGTTAAGGGTTCCCTCCCATTATTTATTTTAAACCTTTTAGATGTCCTAGCAAAAAAAATCATATGATATAATTAAAAATATATTTCAGGATGTTGTGCAAATAGTACCATGACTTCTAACTGTTCTGACAATGGAACAAGTTTGAGACTCACAGTTTAAACATACTTAACCTTTTACTATGCCTGTAATACGTGTTCCTTCCACCTCTTAAACCTGTTGGGGCTGGGGACTGCCCCCCAAACCCCAGAACAAAGCGGGTGTTCAATAAATGTCTTGTTAATTGAACTTTTTCATACCTCTGTTACTGCACTTAAAAACATTTTCTGAACCTTCTTGAAATAACACTATTTTTAAAACAATGGCTACTATAATAAATAGAACTACATGGAATATCAAGCTCTAACATTCTATAGGTTCTGAACATGAGGCAAATCCAGATTCTATTACCAAAGATCCCCAATATTTAAAGATTTGTATAAAAAAAAAGAATTACAGAAGCCAGTGGGAGGTAGGATGGGTTAGACTTACTGAGGAGAAATAAACATCTTGTTAAAATTCCCAATTAATTTATAGGTTTTGATCTTAACTGAGCATAAGCAAGCCACTAAGAATTCAAATTTAACTCAGGAAAGGATTAAAATAAAAATTCACTTTTAATTTGATTACTACTTGTACTTGGAAACCACTATTTTTAAATTTTTGAGGCTTCATGAGGATGCTGTACTTTTTTTTTTTTTCCACTCTATCACCCAGGCTGGAGTGCAGCGGCGCCATCTCGGCTCATTGCAACCTCCACCTTCCAAGTTTGAGCAATTCTCGTGCCTCAGCCTTCCAAGTAGCTGGGATTACAGGTGTGTGCCACCACACCTGGCTACTTTTTTTTTTTTTTTTAAAGTAAAAAAGGAGTTTCATCATGTTGGCCAAGCTGGTCTCAAACTCCGGGCCTCAAGTGAACCACCCGCCTCAGCCTCCCTAAGTGCCAGGATTACAGGCATCAGCTGCCACACTTGGGCAAGGATGCTGTACTCTTACCCCAATCCAAAAAATATTCTGCCAACTAAAAAGCAATTACAAACCCAAATAATCTTCAGCTATATTTTAAGAAAGTCTTTTTATCCCATACATGTACCATTTTTTAACAGTAACAATATGGAAATCAAGAATAATTTTAACAGAGATATACACTAGCTTATTTTCGCCAAGATATTACCTTAAATGGCAAAACTAAAAATTTAAATTTTAGCTCTATTAGTGTCACTGGTGATGCATCTTTTCTAATGACAACCTTTCAAAACTAGAAAAAACATCTTCAGGCTACATGAAAATATTCTTAAAGTTTTCAAAAATATCATCATTTAAAAATCAGTTTTGGAAGATGTAAAAATTCAAACTAACATTTGACGTTTTCTAAAGTTCTGTTCATAATTTCCTATTAAGTATTTTCTCTTCCTTTCCACTTAGATGATCTTCTCCCTGTTTCTAATGTTAATTGTTATTTCTCACAGTTGCCTCAAATGGATGAATGAGATCCCTTCTAAAATATAACTTTCTTGAGAACAGAGATGTTGTCTAACACAGAAAATAGTATCTATAGCAATGCACGGTCAAAACTGTATTTTTAATACTAAAAATTTAAAAATCTGTGTTAGGACTTTCAAAATATGTTATCACCTTTGAAGAAGGCAATAGACACACCAGTAGCTCAATTTGGAATTCATTCTGAGAATTAATCAGCTTTTGGAAACTGAAAGAGCAGACCTGGATTTTAGTCCTGCTTCTCTTGAAAATATATATAAATAATATAAAAATCATAAATATTTATAAATTGTTTATAGATTATATACATGCATTGCTGCTTTAAACATCACAAAAAGCAAACAAAAAGATATTTCAAAAGGATAAAATAATAATAGAACATACTTAGGTTCTAATATTTTCTTCTCTCACCCCAGTGGGTCATCCTGTCTACTTCCTGAGGTACACAGACCACTCTGGAAACCACAGTGAAGCACAGAGAATTATTTGTAGTTTCCAGAAATACTATGCTGTTTCATGCCTGTAGTTCAGTATTCTGGAATGCCCCAGTTAAACCTTCCTAAAAAGTTCAGTAGTAATATTGAACTCCTTCAAGAATCAATTCAAATATAAACACCTCTATGATAAGACTAGTCTTTCTCCTTTTCCTTACCTCCTCTCACTTGTCATCCCCACATTCACCCCTTCCGCTTCAGATTTATGTCATTTTCCTTTAAATTCCCCTTGTACTTCGTTCCTATGTCCATTACAGAATTATTTTATTTTTAAGTATTTGTTTTCCTACTCAACTACAAACCACTTAAGGACAGGGAACTTACCTTTTGATCTCAGGGGCATAAATGCCTAATTCTAGCAGATACTTAAATACTTGCACAATTATTCTACCCTAACACCCTCATTATACAGATAAGGAAACTGAGATTCAAGTTGTATGCTGTGTTGCCGGGCATGGTGGCTCATGCCTGTAATCCCAGCACTCTGGGAGGCCAAGGCAGGTGGATCACTGAGGTCATGAGTTCAAGACCGGCCTGGACAACACGGTAAAACCCCTTCTCTACTAAAAATACAAAAATTAGCTGGGTGTGGCGGCACGGGCCTGTAATCCCAGCTACTCAGGAGGCTGAGGCAAGAGAAATCACTTGAACCTGGGAGGCAGAGGTTGCAATGAGCCAGATCGCACCACTGGTCTCCAGCCTGGGTGACAGAGCAAGACTCTATCTAAAAAAAGAAAAAAAAAAGTAAATGCTATGTCCAGGGTACTAATGCTATTGGGTTGTTCTCTAATGAGAATGTGGTATCCTCTTTACTTAATGTGCCTCATTTATTGCTCACGAGAAAGCTCAGCAGTATATGGAATGGCTTTAAAGTCTCTTTACACTTTGAAAATAAGTTCCTTTAGTGTCTCACAAATATATTCCAGAAGACAACAGAAAATTTAAATAATATCTAAGTGATTCATTGGTTTCATTTCTAAAATACCATATACCACTTTGAGATATTTACAAATAAGATATCTGAGTCATTTATGTGCTGAAAATCATACTCCCGTGAACACTCTATAGAATACTGTTTTGAAACATCTATATATCTTAGTTGCATTCCAAACAGCTGTGACCCATGCTTTTCTCAAAGTTGTGCCCACTGGAAGCAGTTAGTAATGACTCAGATTTTAGGCTAGAAGAACTGATGTCCCAGTATCCACAAGTGTGGTCTCGCAAACCTAATGTGTTTGCATACATCAAATACAAAAAGGTGAAGGACTCCAACTTTAATTAACTATTTGAGGTCATGATACTATTTTTTGCTACTAAAATAGCAAGAATTTTATCTCTATTGGCCTAAGGAATGTCAGAAGTACATTACATTTATAAACTATAAAATGTTATAAGTTTAATTTCTAAATATGGATACTATTAGATCACATGGGAATATAAGTATTCTGAGCATTAACCACTGAGAATGATGATTCTAAGCATTTAGAAATTTACCTTTATTTCTAGGTAAATAAAGTTACTAGTTTCTAGGAAACTTTATTTAAGGAAATAAGAGAAAGGAAAGGAGAGTAAGGAAAAGAAGAAAGAGACTAGTCTATCATAGAGATGTTTATATTTGAATTGATTCTTGAAGGAGTTGAATATTACCACTGAACTTTTTTGGAAGGTTTAACTGGGGCATTCCCGAATGCTGAACTACAGGCATGAAACAGCATAGTATTTCTGGAAACTACAAATAAATAAATAAAGTTCTAGGAAAAATTAGTTTCTTAGTCTGCTCTTTTGTAAGACTAAGAAATGTTTATTACAGGCCGGGTATGGTGGCTAGGGCCTGTAATCCCAGTACTTTGAAAGGAGGCCGAGGTGCGCAGATCACCTGAGGTTAGGAGCTCCAGACCAGCCTGGCCAACATGGTGAAACCCCATCTCTACCAAAAATATGAAAATTAGCCGGGTGCGGTGACAGCTGATCCCAGCTACTCTGGAAGCTGAGGCAGGAGCATTGCTTGAACCCAGGAGGCGGAGGTTGCAGCAAGCTGAGATCGCGCCACTGGACTCCAGCCTGGGTGACAGAGCGAGACTCAGAGAAAAGAAAAGAAAAAAATAAATGTTTATTACACACAGAGCTTTTGAAAACACCAGTAATTCAAACCCACATGCCATCTCTTAGCACTTTTATTCAGTCATTCTCTTGCCTCATTCTAAATCCCTATTCACACATCTGATAAATTAGATGAACTCTAAGGTTCTTCCGGGTCTAAAATATTGTGACATCAATCAGAAGGATACTTTATAACTTCAAAATAATAACGTGAATAGATTGTTTTTTATGTGAGTCACAGCAACAATGCACTGTGGCGACAAGGGTAACATACTACAGAAATATAAAATTACTAAAGTATTAAAAGTAATTTACAAAGCAAATATGTGAATAATTATTCTATTACTAAATAATCTTACTCTATGAAAGGATTCAAGAAGAGTTTCCTTAAAGAGAGTTCCCTTAATGAAGACAGGCACTATGTTAACTGTTTTCGGTGAAAAAAATCAGTCTGGAAAATAGCATATGGGAAGCCAACGACAAAGGTTACAAAAAAAAAAATGACAAATCAAGAACCAAAAAATTAACACAATTTCTAGGAGCTATTCTTTAAAAGCACAAGTACAATGCCCAGTTTCAGATAAGAAGTATACACTCATTATTCAACGACTGCTACTACTTACATTACAATGGCTAACACTTATACTGGGCTAACTATGGGACCAGCACTGTGGATTTCACATTTATTAACTCATTGAATAGTCAAAGCAACTCTACGCGAGTACTAATATTATCCCCGCTTGATAGATGAGGAAACTGAGGCCAAACAGGTTAAGTGACTTGCTCAACTTAACCTCATTCTGAAAGTGAACAAACTACTATTCCACTTCAACTACCAATTCCAAAAACATTGAATTTTTCCACTCCCGAAAAATTTAAACTTTAGAAATTAACTTGACTGACATCGACTATACAATTACTATAAAACAACACATTCATTTTAGTACCCTCCTCTTAATGTTAAATAATTGAATATATGGGTGGTGGATACCAAGAGCACAGTGTCATCTGACTTGCCTATGATTTCTGGCAGAATAAACATAAACGTGTAAACTTTAGAAAATGTGTGTTGACGCATTCCCTATTATTGCAAAAATTCGGTGTCCTCAGATGAAATGGAGAGAAAAGATCAGTAGTACGCAAGAGTAACCATTAACCATTAACACTCCATAAATCTTCAATGACCGACATGAGTAGTAAATGATAAAATTATTTTTAATGGTTTCAGACACCATTTTACATAAGCCAAAATTATTTTTCTAGAGATACTTCGTCCTAAACGCTGTTTTAAATGTCATGTTAAACTGTCTAAAAGTTAAGGGTCCAACCTCCATCCCACAAAAACTGTTGCTCTGCCTACACGTGCAATTCTTCCTACAGGGCCCATTCCATCTTATATCTGCAAACTGTACCCAGCTCTTCAGCGATGCAGACCCGGGTTTCCTTCTCAGTTCTCAGTCTACGCGCACGCCGGGTTCGGCCCACACCCACCACACCCCTCCGGTCCCCGCCCAGCGCCGCTCCTCCTCCCGGGCTTCTCCAGCACCGACTCAGCCCCTATCAGCACCGCCCCCAGGCCCCTGGCCCAGCCCATCCTCGGACACGTGTGAGGGTGTGTTTGTGTCAGTCTGTCAGTCCCACCGGGGATCGGGCTTGCTTACCGAGAAAGAAGCGCTAACTTCTGCTCCAGCATCATCTCCAGCTTCTGGCCCTGTTTGGAGATCCAGTGGTCCACTCCGTGCAGGCGGTAGCACGTCTCCAGCATCAACCTGAAGTCCGCCACGAACTCGGTGATGCCCCCGTACTGGCCGCTGGCGAACTTCTCCTCCATCTTCAGCAGACACATGCCCTGCCCGGGCTGCTGCGGGAAGGCGCGACCGCCCCGACCCCCGCTGCGCGGCCCTTCCGCCACCTCCTCCTCCGCGGTGGCAACGCCCCCCAAGGGCTGCAGAAAGGGGGCGGTGAGGCCCCGGTGCTTCTCCTGCAGGAACTCGCCCAGGATGCGGTAGCCCTGCTGTAGCTCGTAGGTCAGCTCCTGCTCTTTGCAGCCACCGCCTCCGATCACCATCGCCTCCATCTCTTCCTCCTGACCGTCCGCGTCCTCCAGGAAGGAAGCACTCCTTCCGCGGGCCGGCCCTGAGGCCGTGGCCGCCGCTGCCACCTCCTCCTCGTCGTCCTCTCCTTCGGCCGCCGGTGGCGACCGCTCTTCCTCCCCGGCCGGCTCCATCGCTCCCGGCGTCCCGGGCACGCTCATGCCCCGACAGGCCTAGGCTGGGCGGTGTGGAGCGGCCGCTCGAGGTGCTGGGGGACGCGTGAGCGCGAGCCGCTTCCTCACGGCTCGGCCGCGGCGCGTAGCCCCTGCCACATCGGGCCTGGCTCTCCTCAGCCGCCGGCTCGGCTCGGTGCGCGCGGGGGTCTCGAGCTCACCGCCGGCGGGGCGGGGTTACATGGCGCGCGGGGAGGGGGGAGAGAAGAGGAGAGCCTAGGTGCCCTCCTCTCCCCTCCCCCCGGCGGCGGCGCGCGCACGGCCCTCGCCGGCCTCACCCCTCCGCACCCCGCCCGCCTGCTCTTCACCGGCCAGGCCCCGCCGGGTCGCCGCAGCCTCGGCGCCCCACCCCCTCCCGGGCCAGCGGGGGGCTGGGAGGGGGCGAGGAGGAAGGGGGTTCTCCTCTCCCCTCCCCGGAGGGGGCCGCAGCGGCGGCTCCGGCTCCTCCTCTCCCTCACACCCCCTCCCGCCCCTCTCTACCTGCGGGGGACACGGGCAGGAGGAGGCGGCGCGCGGACTGGGCCCGGCGACAACTGTCAGTTAGAAGCCCCGCTGGGCGGTGGTGGGGGGAGAAAGGGGAGGGGCAGGGAGAGAAGGGGGAGGGCACTCAGCCCCCCGACTGGTAAGAGCTGTGGAGAGAAGCAAAGAAAGAGGCCCCGTCGCCATCCCCAGTGCGCATGCGTAGTAGAACAATTTCTTCCCCCTCCCGCCAGCATCGCGCCCCGCCCCGCTACGCAAAAGGAAGAGCTTCGGCTCAGCTACAGGCCCAGAAGCCTGCTAGGGTTGCGCGGACCAATGATGTAATCAATCGTAGGCGAAGCTAAGAGGCTGATGGAAGGGAAAGCAAGGCGCCTGCGTAGCTTTAGTCATCGCCTCCTGGGAAGGTGGCCAAAAGGGTGTTTGTTTAAAGCAAGTGCTGCAAGAGGAAATTTCTTTTGCAAGGCGCTTGTTAGCCCCCCAAACTAAAATTAAAGTTGCTAGATAACCTTTGTTAATGGCAAATGAATAGTGAGAAAGCGCAAAATGTAAATCTACTATAAAATTTACATTCTATTCCCACTCTTTCTCCCTTGTGACTGCGAGTCTTTTATATATAACCAGAATTTTGAGAAGTTTAGAAAGTTTAAGGACTCGACCATACGTTCACATGCAGAAGAAAAAGAGGTGATTATTAGAACCCCAGCTCTTAACATCAATTCATATTTTGGAACTAATTCCATGTTTTCAGTTAAAAATTTCCACCTTCCCGATTCCTGAGATCTGTTAAGAATAAAGAAAGAGAATGGAACATCATTTAAACAAATTCTTGGGACTGAAAACAGTCAAAATAGTTCATGTCTGAGCTGTACAGCATTAAACAGTTGTTTGCATGGGCTGACAAGCTCACTACATTTTACAATTACTGTGTAAATAATGACTAAAAAGTGGACTCATCATTCACATTGGTTTATATGTTACTTAAAATTAGTTGAGAGGTAGGAATTTATGGTTCCGCAAAGCAAATATTACTATTTTCTCATATTCTATTTGAAAGACGCACATTATTTTTTCTAGGTACACAGAACCCTCGTTTGAAACCTGAATTACCTAAACACAAAAACAAAATTACAGAAATCATGCATTTTAAAAAATGTGTATAACTAAATGATTAGGATACTCTGACTCTTACAATTGTTTACTTCTCATTAATGTGAACTTTTAAAGCAGTGATAAAAAGATAAAAATTTGTCTTACCTCAAAGCTGTTTTTTGTCCAGTAAGTTAAGTATCACTCTTAGGTAAAATAGTGAAGCGGGAACACTCTTTTAGTTAGGGTATTGACACTGTCCTCCACACAGACCTTTTATCTAGTATTCGAGGTCTCCTCTCATCAGACATTTGTAATATATAATGCATTTACAGGGTTCTCTTCCCTCAGAGTCCACAAAAGAACTTCAGCTCACAGAAAAAAAATGCAGGGATCAATCTTACTTCAGCACCTGGCAACCAAAAAGTGTGTCTGACTATACATTCCTCCTTTCTTTTGACAAAGCCCAGGAATCTGAAGCCCAACGTACCCAAGCAAACATCCTCTACTCCTCTTTAGTCATCAGCCCTATTTCATGACTCTTGGACAATATTAGCTTATATTTATTGAACCCTGTGCCACTAAACACTTTATATTCATTATCTCCTTTAATTCTCACAACAATCCTATCAGCTAGGTATTAGGCTTATTTTTCAGATGAGGAAACTGCCTCTTAGTTTAAGAAAGTTGTTAACCAAAATTAAAATCTAGGTCTGTCATACTTCAAAAACTCCAGGTGCCTAATTCCAAGTCATCTGGCAGAATTTCTAATTCCTCATACATAAAAGTATAGGGAATTGCTAGAAATGTTGATAAAGGGTTTCTTTTTTTTTTTTGAGACGGAGTCTCGCTCTGTCACCCAGGCTGGAGTGCAGTGGCGCGATCTCGGCTCACTGCAAGCTCCGCCTCCCGGGTTCACGCCATTCTCCTGCCTCAGCCTCCCGAGTAGCTGGGACTACAGGCGCCCACAACCGCGCCCGGCTAATTTTTTGTATTTTTAGTAGAGACGGGGTTTCACCGTGGTCTCGATCTCCTGACCTTGTGATCCGCCCGCCTCGGCCTCCCAAAGTGCTGGGATTACAGGCGTGAGCCACCGCGCCCGGCTGATAAAGGGTTTCTTAATTAAGATTATATAAAAGAGAAAAGTGTGGGTGAATAGAAGGAACCTCAACTCTAGGTTACTAAGAGGTCAAGATGATAGCAACTTAACTATAAATGAAAGTAGGATCGGGACTTTAGTCTTAAAAAAGAAACTTTGTTACACAAGAAATATGGGCCAGGCGCGGTGGCTCACACCTGTAATCCCAGCACTTTGGGAGACTGAGGCGGGCAGATCACCTGGGGTCAGGAGTTCGAGACCAGCCTGGCTAACATGGTGAAACCCCATTTCTACTAAGAGTACAAAAAATTAGCTGGGAGTGAAGGTGCGCACCTGTAATCCCCGCTACTCAAGAGGCTGAGGCAGGAGAATCGTTTGAACCTGGGAAGTGGAGGTTGCAGTGAGCTGAGATTGCGCCATTGCACTCCAGCTTGAGCAACAAGAGTGAAATTCCATCTCAAAACAAACAAACAAAACAAGAAATATGTTGGTTGTAGGTATGTACATAAATTAGAAAATATAGGTAACTGAGAAGAAAATTTGCCACTTAATCCTACCACCTAGAGAAAACCTCTATTAGTACTTTGAGGTGGGATTTTTCTATTCATTCATCTATACTTTATTTATCTTAAATATACTAAAAATTGTGATCATACTATACATAATGTCCTTAATTTTCCTTTTAGCCTAAATAGCCTGCCAATATGAATGAATAGGGAATGGATTGGGAAAATTCTGAAGTAAAAGGAGTTCCAAACTATAAAAGAACACAATAGAAGTACAAACAACAACAGCAATAACAGCTACAATTTATTGAGCACTTACTAGATCTTAAGTATTTGCTAAATACATACACAGTACTCATAATAGCCCCAGGAAATTATAGATTTATTTAAGTTTTGGATCAACGATTAATGATTAGCTGAGTAGAAAGCTATTTTCTACCCTACCATAAGCTTGACATTAAAGACCGACATTCCAGTTAATATAATTAACCTCGGATTTTTGGAACTGTTTTCTCATAATAATGCACATCTACTGCTAAATGACTACTCTCAAAGTTGCTTTCTTTTTCATATTCAAAGAAAATTAAATTTGCTTTCCTCTCACTTTTACAATAGAATACTCTTCAGTGCTACTCTAGAATCTATTAGGAAATTCTTTGAAATAGAAATCAATTTAAGCCCTATAACTACAGATTTTTCTCTTGTTGAGCTGCTTTGCAGGGGGAAAATGTCATACATATACAAAATAATACTCTGCTGAAACACACAACACTGACTCCCAAGAATATTGCTTACTTACTCTTTGTCAAACACTGTTACATGCTACCAATATTAGATGTATCAGGACTCCCTTGTCAGTAACTATGGTTCTTAGAGTCCTGGATAACTTAAAAGAATAGAGACCTGTCTGGCTAAAGAAACTTAAAAGTTCTCTAACTCTTAACCAGACACGCTGGGAACTACAATATGGGTATGTCCCACCCAGTTCCCAGGAGTATATTATGAAAAAGTTCATATACATCCCATATCCACTGCAATATCTCAAAATTCTCCTAGTACCAGCATCCTCCCATCACCACAAATATCAAGAATATTAATCAAAGAGGGACAAGCCTGCCACTATATCCTTCATTCACAATTCCAAAGATGTTTGTCCTGGAAATTCTATCTTATTTTTGTGAGATCTTAGCATATTGTGATAGCATGACATCTTCACATCAAGTATACTGCTTGGCTAGCATCAATAATAGTTCAATCAAATAGCAACAATTTATATACTTTACATTACTAGGGGAAAGGTGACAAACTTTGTAAGACAGTTTGAAGCACAGGTTATCACCAAGGTCTGTGTTTGGAAGATAAAACATGCAAGATAAACAGAGGACTAACACTGACTAATTCTGGAGAAACATGGGGAAGAACTATAAACTGCTTAGCAGGGAGAAAACAGTTCTCTGATTTATAATAAAATCTATTCACAACACTTATTTGTAGTTACTTTTATGGTAGATAATATTCAAGTTATATTAAAGTGCTTCAAGCAAAATTTAGCAACTCCTGTAAGGCTTCCTGCTGTTCATCGTCAAGTTGCGATACACATTCCAACCATAAATCTTCAGAAGTCTGTACCTGACGCACGACATTAGCTAGACGTTTGGCACAAGGATCTTCATAGTTAATAGTCTCATTAATTTTTCCTTCTGCAATTATACTGATTATTTTGGGAAGATTGGAATTATTTGGACCAATTACAACTGGGTGGTTACTTTCAATTAGGTCACAGAGAAAACTCAAAGTCTGAATAGCTTCCTCTTTATCTTCATGCAGTGGAAGCCATGATAACCAGTGTGGAAGAACTTCATCTACATTTACACAGTTAGGCTTAAACTTCAAAATCTTCCCTATTGCTGAGATACAGTTCTCTGTAGCAATGACATTTTTTTTGGTTTTGGAATTTGCACACTTAATAACTTTTACCAGCAGTGGAACAGCTTCTGAACATAAAGAACGATAATCATCTCCACCAAACTGTGCCATGACACCCAGGCCATAAGCAGCAGCTTGCCTGACTTCAGGGTTGTTATCTCGCATATTTAGTAGCATTGGCCACCGAAAATATTCTACATATTTAAATGAAGTTGGACTGCAGTGCTCTATGATGTCATCAAATATGCACAATCCCCACTGTCTGTCTGGCCATGGCCTACTTGAACAAATTAGATTTACAATTAATGGAAGTAGTTGTTCAAACCATGGTAAAATCTTTTCCTTATAAGTACTAAATAATGAGTGCAAAATATCTGATACTTTTGTCAGAATATAAACATCACATTCATCCTCATCTTGCAGAGACATCTCAACCTGTTGATCATAGTTTTCTTCCTGTCTTTTAACCTGTCTCAATTCTTGGTTTTTAAAGTGCCCTTCAAGTTTTGCTTTCAGTATTCCTCCCAGTTCTTCCAAGTGTTCATCATTAAGGCAACCATCTCCCATAACTTCAATGGACTTTGCAAAAGAATTCATTATTTCCGAGAGCACATCTGTATCCGGTTCAGTACCAATAGCCTTGATTAAGGGGTCACATATGAATTGCCACATCTGTGCAAGATACTCTGGGCCACGAATTCTTGCACATTCCAGGAGAAAAGGCATGGACTCCGCTGCTGCCACTCGAACATTGTCATGGAAATAAAATTTCAGTAAAGGAACCATCAGCTTCACAACTTGTTCTGTATATTCCACAAACCCTTCCCTTAACTCCTTAGCATAGTAAACCAACATTTGGCAAGCAGTTGCTTTTGCTTCAAGTCCTGAAGTTTTAATTCCAAAACTCTGCTGGTCTCCAAGATTTACAAATTGCCAGCCATCATCATCACTCATATTCTCCACATCCTGTGTGTCTAAGAGAGCAACATCAGGTTTAGCTGAAGCAGTCTTAATAAGAGGCTCGATAACTAGTGGAAGATACTGTTGAAAATCTTTTCCAAGAATTTTACACATTCTAGCCCATGCTGAAACCATGTAAGAGGTCTGAGGGTCATCATCTTCCATATTATTTAAGTCTGATTGTGTCTTCAACAACAGCTGCATCACATTTGATGCGTCTTGCATAAATTTTTCCTTCCCAACGGCAAGACCAATATGGCTAATGCACTCAATAGTTTTTCCTCTCAGAAGCTTAAGTTCCTTCTGAACAGCAAGCTCAACGATGTGCTTTAGTGAGGGCATGAATATATCATAATATGGGACAAATATTTCTTCTATTGTATCTGCAACTGATGCAATGGTTGTCACAAGTTGTTCCAAAGCCAATTTAGTTCCATTCCGAATCAACTCTTGAAGTTTAATCACCAAGATGGAATGTAGATTTTTCACCATACTATCCAAATATAGAACTAGCAATGATTTGGGGCAGTCTTCAATAAAAATAATAAGAGCAGAAGCTGCATGTGATTGCACACGCTGATTACCTTGATTTTCCATGGTACGTAACAGAGCTGCAATCACTGTTTCATGAAATTTCTTTTGGAAATTAGGTGCAAAATCTGTAGCCATCTGTCCAAGTGTAGTACAGGCTGCAGCCCTCACCCTTGGATGAGGATCCTGAAGAAAAAGCAAAACGGAGTTAACTGTTTCATCTAGAATTGATTCCATTTGTTGATGGCATCCTTCTCCAATGGCAGATAAGGCCATTAATCCAGCATGTCGATACTTCCAGTCAGGGCTCTGAAGCATCTGCATGATATGCTCCTTGGTCATTGGTAAAACAACTTTTCCACCAAGCCCACAAGCCAGTCTGTCTAGTGCACTCTCCGCAGCAACTGCATTGCTGTCAAAATCATCTTCTTCCATTTCATCAGCATTTACCCAGTCCTCATCATCTTGTAGATCAACCATCATTGCTAATATATGAGGAACTGCCTGTGCAATAATATTTGTATGTTTTTTCAACATCGGAGTGGCAGTTTCAGACAAGGTCACTATAACTTCGAGGGCCAGCTGGCGCTGCAGATTACTAAGCCTAGAGTCTCCACATAACTTCAAACTCAACTGTAGAGTATCTTCTAAATAAGGACCCAAGTACTTAGGTACGGTATCTGCAATCTCGACAAGGGATTCTAGCACTGAATCATCATCCTGGTAGCATGAGTCATTCACAGCCTGTAAGATTCCAGGAAGCAAGTCTGCAAAGTCTTTGAAAAGAGCAATATTATTCTCATTAGCAAGTACAAATGCAGCTGCAGCTCTAGCGGATAATGTCCTGATTGCTGGATGTTCTTGATCTTGAATACATTGGTCCAACAACCGTTTGATGATATCCAAATCATGCCGCTCTTGGGTCCCAAAAATCCCAGGAAAGTGCCAGAAAACGTGAAGTGCAACTTCCCATAGAACCACATTTTTAGAGTAGATTGAATCAATAAGAAACTTCAGACCTTCCGGCCAGTGGTTAGTACCATCCTCATCTATCAAATTCCTGGCCAGCACTGCAAAAATATCACAAAGTTTTTTCCTCATGCTAGCATGTGTTTCTAACTTAACAGCCAGAATCAGTTCAATCTTGACATCCCTCTGAACATCAGCAGGCAGATTTGGATAAACCTCCTCAAACCCAGAGGACAAAAGCCGTCGTAGCAGTGCGGCAGCCATTTGTCTCACCTCATAACCTGCTCTTCTATTTCTGACGGCATCTAAGAGGAAGGTAGTCTTACACAGACCTGGGATATTTTCATAGATTTCCTCTGCTTGCCTCCGCACCATACAGCTTGGATTGATCAGGTTCTTCAGAAGCTGGTAAAACTCTTGCTTTTCTGACACAGTCGCCGGCACCCCTGCAGACGCGGTCGCCGCCATTGCGCTCTGTCAAAGCTACCGCGACCGGGAAGGAGGGAGGGGGTCTGCGGCTCGAAGCAGTGACGTAGGCGAGGCGCCGGCGGGGATGGGCGGGGTGCTTCTCCCTCCTCTGCCCAGAAGCTTTCGCTGCGCTCTGGCAGGCGGCGAGCTAGGTTTTGGAGAGAGGTGAGAGCTGTGTGGAGGCCAATGGCATCCTCCATTTGTTTTTCAATAAGATAAACGTGCACTTGCAGAGGAGAGAAGAAAAGCATTGATTAGAATGGGATTATGACTGATTTTTTTTTTTTTTTTTGATACAAGGTCTCGCTCTGTCACCTAGGCTGGAGTGCAGCGGCGCGATCCCTGCTCACTATAGCCTCAACCTCCTGGGCTCAAGGGATCCTCCCCGCTTCAGTTCCCCCAGTAGCTGGGACCACAGGCGCGAGCCACCACGCCCGGCTAATTGTTGTGTTTTTTACAGAGACAGGGTTTTGCCATGTTGCCCAGGCTGGTCTCGAACTTCTGGGCTCAGGTGATTCGCCCGCCTCGGCCTCCTAAAGTACTGGGAACACAGGTGTGAGCCACTGCTTCCGGTCAGATTATGAGTGATTTTTTTCTTTTTTATTTCTAAACTTATTGTTACTTTGATAATTTTAAAACAATAAATCTATCTTGAAAACATGCCAAGTAAAAGAAGCCAGTCATGACCACATATTGTATGATTCTATTCATATGAAAGGTACCAAACAGGCAAATCTGTATAACAGAAATTAGTGGTTGCCAGAGGCTGCGGGGAGGAGGATGGAGAATGACTACTATCAAATAGGCTGTTTCTGAGTGAAGAAATGTTCTAAAATTAATTGTGATGGTTGCACAATTCTGTGATTATACTAAAAACCATTGAGTTGTACAATTTAAATTGGTGAATTGTATGGCATATAAATAATGCTACAATAAAGCTGTTTATAAAATAATAAGTGTGATAATAAAAAAAAATTACTTCCCCACTACCACATCTAATGCAGTAGAGTGGTAGCTCAAAATCTGGTGTGTGTCAGAATCACCTGACCTGCAGGTTATAATAAAGAATGGGAAAGACAACTGAGTAAATGGTATGGTAGAAAGTGATCTGAACTAATAATCAGAAGACAGACTTGCATCCTGACCTTGTTGCTAAATTAATTTTGTATCCTAGGACAAGTTACTCAAGATTTTCCTTGCATCTTGTCTAAACTGAAATATGAAGGGATACAATTACTAGAATCCTAACTACCCATTAGTGGGAAGCTGCTGAGGTTATTCCAAGAAACAAATGTTGATGAAACTAAATTTGTTTCTTTTTTTCTTTTTTTCTTTTTTTTGAGATGGAGTCTTGCTCTGTTGCCAGGCTGGAGTGCAGTGGTGCAATCTCGAGTCACTGCAACCTTCACCTCTTGGGTTCAAGCAATTCTCCTGCTTCAGCCTCCTGAGTAGCTGGGACTATGGGTGCATGCCACCACGTCCAGCTAATTTTTGTATTTTAGTAGAGATGGGGTTTCACTATGTTTGGCCAGGATGGTCTCGATCTCTTGACCTCATGATCCACCCACATTGGCCTCCCACAGTGCTGGAATTACAGGTGTGAGTCACCGTGTCTGACTAATTTGTTTGTTTAATTCAGGCAGGTGTGTCAATCAAAAACAAATTTTATTCCTATAACAATGATTAGGTCTTACTTTTGTATTAGCACTTCACCACACTCATTTTGACCCTTATACAGAATTGAGAGATTGCTAGGATAGGTATAATACTAAATTTAGGTGAGAAGTGGAAACTAAGGGAAGTTACAGGATTTGCTTAGGATGACACACCTGAGTCTCAATTCTACCTCTTCTCTAAGTGACACTGATGCTCTTTTCACCATATTGCTTCCCCATTAACTACTCTTGGTTTTGCAGCATGATCAGAGGCTTCACTTACTTCAAAGTCTGTTTTAAACTTTTCCAAGCAGTCTTAATTTTATTTTTGTAAAATGCTGCCGCATATACCCACAAAAAATTAGAAAATCATAGTTTTATATTAATCAGATGATAGACTAAGTAGTCTCATAAATTACATTGTAGGCTGGGCATGGTGGCTCACGCTTGTAATCCCAGCACTTTGGGAGGTCGAGGCAGGCAGATCACGAGGTCAAGAGATCGAGACCATTCTGGCCAACATGGTAAAGTCCCATCTCTACCAAAAGTACAAAAATTAGCTGGGTATGGTGGTGTGTGCATGTAGTCCCAGCCAGGAGGCTGAAGCAGGAGAATCGCTTGAACCTGGGTGGCGGAGGTTGCAGTGAGCCGAGATTGCATCACTGCACTCCAGCCTGGCCACACAGCAAGACTCCATCTCAAAAACAAAAACAAAAACAAAAACAAAAAAATTACATTGTAATATGAAACAGAGCTATTCTCTAAAATAACATTTCTCATTCTGTAGACTGAAAACCAACTGCATTAGAATTGCTTGGGATACTTATTTTAAAATATAGAGGTTAGGGCCCAAGCTCCTATTAACCCAGAATTTTGGGGGGACTGAGGCCTAAGAATGTACAATTTCAACCAGCACATTGGGTTTTTATATAAATACCAACATTTCAGAGTCACTGATGAGATCAGTTCTGGCTCTAAGATTGTGACTACAGTTGTGCATTCATTGGTTTTCTTTCTTTCTTTTTTTTTTTTTTAGATGGAGTCTCGCTCTGTCACCTAGGCTGGAGGGCAGTGGCGCGATCTCAGCTCATTGCAACTCTGCCTCCGGGTTCAAGAAATTCTCCTGCCTCAGCCTCCCAAGTAGCTGGGATTACAGGCATGCACCACAACGCCCAGCTAATTTATATATTTTTAGTAGATACAGGGTTTCACCCTGTTGGCCAGGATGGTCTCAAACTCCTGACCTCAAATGATACACCTGCTTCAGCCTCCTAAAGTGCTAGGATTACAGGCATGAGCCATCACACCTGGCCCATTCATCGGTTTTCTTACTGTTCCTTCATTGGTTTTCTTATTGTTCCTTCAAAAAGTCAAACTGGAGGGCCTTTGCATTTGCCATTTCAGGAAATGATAGTAAGTGTGTGAAAAAAAGTTTTTTTCTTAACACTACACCATTAGCATATGAAAGACATTGAAAAAAACCACAGTGATACACCACCACAGACCTACCACAATGCTTTAAGTTTAAAAGTTGGACAAAGCTGAGGGTTGCTGAGGATATGGAACAACAGGAAACTCAGTTATATTTTTGTTGAGAGTATAGGTAAATTGGTACAACATCTTTGAAAAAAATGTTTGGGACTGGCACGGTGCCTCACGCCTGTAATTCCAGCACTCTGGGAGGCTAAGTTGAGTGGATCACCTGAGGTCAAGAGTTCAAGATCAGCCTGGCCAACATGGTGAAACCTCGTCTCTACTAAAAATACAAAAAAAATTAGCTGGACGTTGTGATGCGCAACCCTCCCAGCTACGCGGGGAGGCTGAGGCAGAAAAATTGCTTGAACCCAGGAGGTGGAGGTTGCAGTGAGCCAAGATTGCACCACTGCACTCCAGCCTGGGCGACAGAGGGATACTCCGTCTCAAAAAAAAAAAGAAAAGAAAAAAAATGTTTGAAAAATTCTGGATTAAGATTATGCAATTATTCGGCCGGGCACAGTGGCTCACACCTGTAATCCAGCACTTCGGGAGGCCGAGGCAGGCAGATCACGAGGTCAGGAGATTGAGACCATCCTGGCCAACATGGTGAAACCCCGTCTCTACTAAAAATACAAAAATTAGCTGGGTGTGGTGGCGCGTGCCTATAGTCCCAGCTACTTGGGAGGCTGAGGCAAGAGAATTGCTTGAACCCGGGAGGCAGAGGATGCAGTGAGCCGAGATCATGCCACTGCACTCCAGCTTGGTGATGGGGAGAGACTCCGTCTCAAAAGAAAGTAAAAAAAAGATTATGCAATTATTCAATTATTCTCTCAGCAAGCATTCATTGAGGGTATACTCAAGCATGGTGCTGAGTGCTGGCATTAAAGATTAAATTTGTGAAGATATGTGAATCTCATAGTAAACAGAGATAGCAAATGTGACATAGTGTAGTGATCACTGTAGTAATGATAAGCCTGCCATGGAGCCATATGGGGTTATCGAGGCAGCTGATTTACTCTGGGTATGGGGTTAATCAATTAAGGCTTCCCAGAGGAGGTATCAGAGTTGATTTTGAAGGATGAGTCCTCATTAACCGTTTGAAAAGACAGAAAGTTGTTTTAAGTAAAGGGTACAGCTTTTTCAGACACAGAGAGGCTTTCAGGCGTACTGTGATGAGAGTCCTGCCAGTGTCTCAGTAATGCTGGAGCAGTGAGCATGGGATTTGAGGGGGTCTGGGGATAACACAGGAAGCTGGAAGGAGGAAGACAGAAAGTTAAATAAAGGCCAGATCATGAAGGGTATCATATTCCATATGAAGAAACTGGAATTTTTTCCAAGGACAAGGAGCTGATTTTAATCAAAGGCTATGAAATGATCTAGTTTTAGAAATATAACTTTCACAGGAGTGTAAAAATAAAAACTTGAGTGTGAAGACTGGAGGCATTTATGAGGCCAATAACCTAGTTCAGATACGCTGGAAGTTTAAACCATAGCAGTGGTGGAGGGAAAGAAAAGAGGGCATGGATTGAAAAGGTTTTAAGGAGTAGAACTGAGAGCACTCAATGGACCAGGAGAAGCCTAGGAGATCTCCCCAAGTTCTGGCCTGGGTATCTGGTTGGAGATGCTGCTGTTTACCTATTTATGTACCTATGTATAAAGAAAGAACAATGTTAATGCAGATCAAAAGACTAGTAACTCTTCTGGAGGGAAAAGAGACTTTGGTGAGTCCCAGGGTCTATATTTTGTTCTCTAGTTGCTCTCAAGTGCTATAGTGATGGTCATCATCTCAGCAGTAGGAGCTAAACCGCATGCACTTTAGGAAAATTACTTATGATCTTGTACTTTAGAGAAACATAAACTGATTCAAAATCTTAAGTTGCTTCATTTTTAGATTATGTAACTGTTTTTGCATTGTTATTTTTCCCCTCCTAAGGAACACATATAATACCCAATATTCAAGACTGGACTTGCAGATTTGGTTAGAGTCAAACAACTGTATTACAGTTTGTAATTAAAATTGGCTTTGTTTGCACTGGTGAGAGACCATCTCAAGAATGTTCCCACAAAGTGGCTCAATACCAGACAATTCAGGTGTTTATTAGCAGCTTACCAGGTGGACAAAGTTCATCATAAGTTGCAAATATCTTCCAGGATCTGAGAGATTTAGAGTCAAATGAGAGGGATTGTATTAAATTGGACATAGTTGACATTTTTTAAAAGAATAATTCAGAACCAAAAAACAAAACCAGAAAACAAAAAATACCATGAAAGCTCCCACTGACCAAAGATGGGACCATCTGAATATAAAAAAGAATAATGCCTGCAATGGATTAAAAAACATCAAATATATAAACAAAAGTGATGAGTATCTAATACGAAAAAAGGTCGCTAACTCTGATCGTCTCTGGAGATTGCTAGGTCACTGACTCTTTTTTTTTTTTTTAAGAGATGGGGGTCTCACTTGTCACCCAGGTTGGAGTGCAGTGACATGGTTCACTGCAGCCTTGACTTCCTGGGTTCAAGGGATCCTACTGCCTCAGCCTCCCCAGTAGCTGGAACTACAGGCACATGCCACTATACCCAGCTAATTTGTTTTTAAATTTTTTTAAATTTTTAGTAGAGATGAGGTCTCACTATATTGATCACGCTGTCTTGAACTCCTGGGCTGAAGCCATTCTCCCACCTCAACCTCCCAAGGTGCTAGGATTACAGGTATGGGCCACTGTACCCGACCCAACTCTGAAATTTGATAAAGAGAAATAATCAAGATTTTTCTGCCTTTCCTGTACAAACTGTATTTCAAAATACCAAATAGTTGATGAGGAAATGTTCTTCTTTGTAGAATTCCAGCTAATAAATGCATAAAGGATATTAAAATCAGAAAATTGCTGTGTTGTGGCCACTAATGAAATAATAAATTATCTAGGTAACAGTAACCAATGGATGTTAAAACCATTAGATGAAACACTGAGAATTTAATAATAGAAGAATTAGGCTAAAGTCACCTAAAATCACTGATTAATCTTTATATGACTAAAGGTAGGATTAAACCAGAGATGTCATTTACCTGTTGTCTTTTAGCTCCACTTCCATACTTTCTATAATTTATTCTCTGATGCTGAGGTTAGGCCCTGGAAACAAAATTTCTCCTTTCATGGCTGGGTCACTGTTAGGTTCCACCAACAGAAGCCACTAGTGATTGAAGGATAAAAAGGGGACAGAAAAGGGATTAATCCTTCCTGTTTTTCCTGTTCTTGACTGAATTTCCCCAACAGTGGCCCTTCCTCCTGGTGGCAGCAGTTTCTTGCTTCTTGCAGGACTCTTAGAAACAAAAAACAGAAAACCCAGTCACATCCCATGTCTGAGAGGTACCAGCAGTAGCCTGGGGTCAAGCCCTCCTCAATGGTTTTACCCACAGCTCTGGCAAGCCCCTCTACGGAGTTCAAAAGTGCCAGTTCCACTTTGTTCCCTCAGCTTTAGGGGTGGTAACAGGTGCTGCAAGTTGTCATCTTTCAGTTACATTTTGCATCACTGCTCTTTGATCGTTGAGCTCTCTCACACTTGTGTAACCAATCCCCTAAATTAAATCTCCTCTAGAAGTACATAATGTGGTTTCTGTTTTCCTGATTGGACCTTGACTCATATGTCATTGAATAATGCAATAGGCAGTACACAGAACCACCTAAAAAGAATTTTTGTTTTATTCAGGTTTGTTGAGGTATAACTTATATGCAAGAAAATTCACCAATTGCAAGTGTATAATTACTAACATGGATTTTGACTGTGAAGTTATCATTACCATAATCATATATAGACCATTTTCATGACCTCAGAAAGTTCCTTTGGGTCCCTTTCCTGCCCCTGGCCCCAGGCAACCACTGATCTGATATCTGTTGCTATAGCTTTGTTTTTTCTAGAATTTCATATAAATAGAATTATTCAGCATGTGGTTTTTTGTATCTGGGTGCTTTCATTTAGCACAATGCACTGAAATTCATCCCGATTAGTGCATATTTGTTCCTTTATATTCATATATCATATGAATAGTGTTATTTCATCATATGAATATACTACAATTTGTTTATGTATTCATCAATCAATAGATGTTTGGGTTGTTCCCAGTTTTAAGATATGAATAAAGCTCCTATGAATGTGTGAGTACAAGTTGTTGTGTGAAAATATGTTTGCATTTCTCTTGATAAATACCTAGGAGTGGAATGCCTTGGTCATATGTTAAAGGTAGTTTTATAAGAAACTGCCAAATTCTTCCCAAAGTGGTTGCACCATTTTTCATTCCTAACAGCAGTTTATGGGAGTGCCAGTTGCTCCACATTCTTGACAATACTTAGTATTGTCTTTTAAATTTTAGTCACTCCAGTTGAGTATTTTGCAGTATCTAATTCTGATTTTAGTTTGCCTTTCCCTAGGAATGATGGTGTTGCATATCTTTTCATATGCTTATTTTCCATTTGTATATCTTTGGTGGAGTGTTTATTCAAATCTTTTGTGTATTTGAGAAAAGACAGAGAACCTCTCATATTGTTTTATATTGTTTTATACTCAGTACCTGTTTTAAGAAAAAAACAATGAAGTAAAACCAAAGATAGGCAGCCTGACGCCAAGCCCGGAACCAGGCCTGGGTCTGCCTGACCTAAAACCAGTAGTTAAAAATCAACCCATGACTTAGAAACCAATGTTCCTGACATTGTATAGAATGACATTGTGAAACTCCCTGCCCTGTTCTGTTTCTCTCTGACTACCAGTGCATGAAACCCCTGTCACGTATCCCCTAGATTGCTTAATCAATCACAACCCTTTCATGTGAAATCTTTAGTGTTGTGAGCCCTTAAAAGGGACAGAAATTGTGCACTTGGGGAGCTCGGATTTTAAGGAAGTAGCTTGCCGAAGCTCCCAGCTGAATAAAGCCCTTCCTTCTACAATTCAGTGTCTGAGAGGTTTTGTCTGTGGCTCGTCCTGCTGCATATTTATAAAATATGTAGCTTTTTGTCCTCTTAGTGTTACATTTCAGGGTTCTTTATATATTCTGAACACAAGTTTTTATCAGATATATGTTTTCAAATATTTTTCTCCTTTTTTCCTTAACTGTGTCTTTTGAAAATCAATAAATTTTAATTTTCAGAAAGTTCAGGTTAAGTTATAGTGTTAAAGTTTGTGCTTTATGGCCTATTTAAGAAATATTAAGAGTTACCCAATTGAAGGTCACAAAGATTTTCTCCAATGTTTTCTTCTATAAATTTTGAAGTTTTGCTGGGCATGGTAGCTCACACCTGTAATCCTAGCACTTTGGGAGGCCAAGGCAGGTGGATCACTTGAGGTCAGGAGTTTGAAACCAGCCTGGCCAACATGGTGAAACCCTGTCTCTACTAAAAATACAAAAAAAAAATTAACGAGGCGTGGTGGCACATGCCTGTAATCCCAGCTACTTAGGAGGCTGAAGCAGGAGAACTGCTTGAACCTGGGAGGCAGAGGTTGCAGTGAGCTGAAATCACGCTACTGTGCTCCAGCCTGAGCAACAGAATGAGACTCTGTCTTCTGTCTTAAAAAAAAAAAAAAAAAAATTTGAAGTTTTAGCTTTTACATTTAGATCTATGATCTATATCAAGTTGGGTTTTGTATATGGTATGAGGTATGGATTGAGGTTCATTTCTTTTTACATATGCATTTACACTTGTTCCACTTTTCCTTCATTTAATTGCTTTGGCATCTTTGCTGACTATCAATTGAACTATCAATTCTGAGCCTTCTATTCTATTCCAGTAATCCATCTATGTCTGTCCTTTCTCTAATACCACACTGTCTGGTTTTCTATTCCTTTACAGTAAATCTTGAACCCAAGTATAGTTTCCATCACTTCACTACTTTGAAAATGATCTAGCTTCTCATCCAACAAAGGAAGGAGAATTGTTGTAGAATAAAAGAGATATAAGACATAAAATATATACCTCTCCACTCTCCCATTGAAAATGTAAATTTGGGAAAATGTCTAGCAAAAATATTCATTGTTTGTTCATTTATTCATTCATTCTAATAATGTCTCGTTTGTTTAGATCACATTTATTTTAAAGTTTCTAATGCTGGCTTTAGCATAAATAGGAAATATCCGTAACCCAATACATTAACTTAGATCTTTTTTTCTAGCTTTATTGTGAAGAATAATTATTAAATAAAATTCTAAAAATCATTGAACACTATAATTTTTAGAAAGTACTTTTTAGGCTACAATAAGTTGAACACTTAAACTACTTAAAGTCCACACAATTTGTAAAATTTGTATGTAATTAGGAACTTTTTGCAATCTATAATTACTGCATCTTGAAAGATTAAATATTAAGCTAGATAAAACTAAAAACAAATTCCTTAATTCTTTTCATTGTGAACTTATTGATTTAGAATAATAGCTCAACTTCTTCACCCTACCCAGATCTTCTGCAAAAAATAGCTGAGGACAAAGATATTCCTGACATCTGGGACTACAACCTTAAGCAGCTTGTGTTTTAACTTAAAATAGTTATGTAAATATGATGTTATAACTGCTGATATCTTCAAGTTTTTAAATACAAAACTGCTATCTCTCTCAGCCTTTCACTTCATTCATTTATTCGGCAAATATTCATTGAGTACCTACCATATGTCAGGCACTGAGCTGGGGCATTGGGGATGCAATGCTGAATAAAACAGAATGTCTGTCTTCATGAAGTTTACAATCTAGTCTGGAACTCCTTAGCTCATGCCAGGAAGAATAGCCATGTTGAACCTGTGGTTACCTCTTACCTCTAGGTGTATAAGAAACACAGTAGTAAAACACTATTATAACCTTTAAGAATTGTGTGGCAATTTGGAATATCCAAAGTTGAATAAAAATGTAAAACTCTACATGAATACTCAATTGAATTATTCTCCAGATGGTTGAGAATACTTACATAATACTTGCAGGTA